>NW_027362767.1:117506744-118706744 GCF_046119375.1 Phyllobates terribilis | reverse complement strand
TAATGCACAGCTCATAGTCCTCCATATAGTATAATGCACAGTCCATAGTCATACATGTAGTATAATGCACAGCCCATAGTCATACATAGTAGTATAATGCACAGCCTATAGTCATACATAGTAGTATAATGTACAGTCCATAGTCATACATGTAGTATAATGCACAGCCCATAGTCATACATAGTAGTATAATGCACAGCCTATAGTCATACATAGTAGTATAATGTACAGTCCATAGTCATACATAGTAGTATAATGCACAGTCCATAGTCATACATAGTAGTATAATGCACAGCCCATAGTCATACATAGTAGTATAATGCACAGCCCATAGTCATACATGTAGTATAATGCACAGCCCATAGTCGTCCATACAGTATAATGCACAGCCCATAGTCATCCATGTAGTATAATGCACAGTCCATAGTCATCCATGTAGTATAATGCACAGCTGATCCCATAGTCATCCATGTAGTATAATGCACAGCAGAGCCCATAGTCATACATGTAGTATAATGCACAGACCATAGTCCATACATGTAGTATAATGCACAGCCCATAGTCATACATAGTAGTATAATGCACAGCCCATATTCATACATGTTGTATAATGCACAGCTGAGCCCATAGTCATACATTTAGTATAATGCACAGCGAAGTACATAGTCATACATGTAGTATAATGCACAGCAGAGCCCATAGTCATACATGTAGTATAATGCACAGCCCATAGTCATGCATGTAGTATAATGCACAGCGGAGCCCATAGTCATACATGCAGTATAATCCACAGCGGAGCCCATAGTCATACATGTAGTATAATACACATCCCATAGTCATACAGTGGATACGGAAAGTATTCAGACCCCTTTACATTTTTCACTCTTTGCTTCATTGCAGCCATTTGGTAAATTTTAAAAAGGTTAATTTTTTTCTCATTAAAGTATACTCTGCACCCCATCTTGACTGAAGAAAAAAAAAGAAATGTAGAAATTTTTGCAAATTTATTAAAAAAGAAAAACTGAAATATCACATGGTCATAAGTATTCAGACCCTTTGCTCAGTATTGAGTAGAAGCCCCCTTTTGAGCTAGTACAGCCATGAATCTTCTTGGGAATGATGTAACAAGTTTTTCACACCTGGATTTGGGGATCCTCTGCCATTCTTCCTCGCAGATCCTCTCCCAGTTCCGTCAGGTTGGATGGTGAACGTTGGTGGACAGCCATTGTTCAGGTCTCTCCAGAGATGCTCAATTGGGTTTAGGTCAGGGCTCTGGCTGGGCCAGTCAAGAATGGTCACAGAGTTGTTCTGAAGCCACTCCTTTGTTATTTTAGCTGTGCGCTTAGGGTCATTGTCTTGTTGGAAGGTAAACCTTCGGCCAAGCCTGAGGTCCAGAGCACTCTGGAAGAGGTTTTCATCCAGGATATCTCTGTACTTGGCTGTATTCATGTTGCCTTCAATTGCAACCTGCCGTCCTGTCCCTGCAGCTGAAAAACACCCCCATAGAATGATGCTGCCACCACCATGTTTCACTGTTGGGACTGTATTGGGCAGGTGATGAGCAGTGCCTGGTTTTCTCCCCATATACCGCTTAGAATTATCACCAAAAAGTTCTATCTTTGTCTCATCAGACCAGAGAATCTTATTTCTCATAGTCTGGGAGTCCTTCATTTGTTTTTGAGCAAACTTTATGTGGGCTTTCATATGTCTTGCATTGAGGAGAGGCTTCCGTTGGGCCACTCTGCCATAAAGGCCCGACTGGTGGGGGGCTGCAGTGATAGTTAACTTTGTGGAACATTCTCCCATCTCCCTACTGCATTTCTGGAGCTCTGCCACAGTGATCTTGGGGTTTTCATTTATCTCTCTCACCAAGGCTCTTCTCCCACGATTGCTCAGTTTGGCTGGACGGCCAGGTCTAGGAAGACTTCTAGTGGTCCCAAACTTCTTCCATTTAAACATTATGGAGGTCACTGTGCTCTTAGGAACCTTGAGTAATGCAGAAATTCTTTTGTAACCCTGGCCAGAGCTGAGCCTTGCCACAATTCTGTCTCTGAGCTCCTTAGGCAGTTCCTTTGAGCTCATGATTCTCATTTGGTCTGACATGCACTGTGAGCTGTGAGGTCTTATATAGACAGGTGTGTGCTTTTCCAAATCAAGTCCTATCAGTTTAATTAAACACAGCTGGACTCATTGAAGGAGTAGAACCATCTCAAGGAGGATGACAAGGAAATGGACAGCATGTGACTTAAATATGAGTGTCTGAGCAAGGGGTCTGAATACTTATGACGATGTGATATTTCAGTTTTTCTTTTTTTTTAATTTGCAAAGATTTCTACATTTCTGTTTTTTTTTCAGTCAAGATGGGGTGCAGAGTGTATATTAATGAGAAAAAAATGAACTTTTTAGAATTTACCAAATGGCTGCAATGAAACAAGGAGTGAAAAATGTAAAGGGGTCTGAATACTTTCCATCCCACTGTACATGTAGTATAAAGCACAGCGAAGCTCATAGCTATACATGTAGTATAATGCACAACAGAGCTCATAGTCATACATGTAGTATATTGCACAGCGGAGCCCATAGTCATACATGTAGTATAATGTACAGCAGAGCCCATAGTCATACATGTAGTATAATGCACAGCAGAGCCCATAGCCATACATGTTGTATAATGCACAGCCCATAGTCATACATGTAGTATAATGCACAGTGGAGCCCATAGTCATACATGTAGTATAATGCACAGCCCATAGTCCAAACATGTAGTATAATGCACAGCCCATAGTCATACATGTAGTATAATGTACAGCAGAGCCCATAGTCATACATGTAGTATAATGCACAGCCCATAGTCATACATGTAGTATAATGCACAGTGGAGCTCATAGTCATACATGTAGAATAATGCACAGCCCATAGTCATACATAGTAGTATAATGCACAGCCCATAGTCATACATAGTAGTATAATGTACAGCCCATAGTCATACATAGTAGTATAATGCACAGCCCATAGTCATACATAGTAGTATAATGCACAGTCCATAGTCATACATAGTAGTATAATGCACAGCCCATAGTCATACATAGTAGTATAATGTACAGCCCATAGTCATCCATAGTAGTATAATGCACAGCCCATAGTCATACATAGTAGTATAATGCACAGTCCATAGTCACACATAGTAGTATAATGCACAGCCCATAGTCATACATAGTAGTATAATGCACAGCCCATAGTCATACATAGTAGTATAACGCACAGCCCATAGTCCATACATGTAGTATAATGCACAGTGGAGCCCATAGTCATACATGTAGAATAATGCACAGCCCATAGTCATACATAGTAGTATAATGCACAGCCCATAGTCATACATAGCAGTATAATGCACAGCCCATAGTCATACATAGTAGTATAATGCACAGCCCATAGTCATACATAGTAGTATAATGCACAGCCCATAGTCATACATAGTAGTATAATGCACAGCCCATAGTCCATACATGTAGTATAATGCACAGCCCATAGTCCATATATGTAGTATAATGCACAGCCCATAGTCATACATGTAGAATAATGCACAGCCCATAGTCATACATAGTAGTATAATGCACAGCCCATAGTCATACATAGTAGTATAATGCACAGTCCATAGTCATACATAGTAGTATAATGCACAGCCCATAGTCATACATAGTAGTATAATGCACAGCCCATAGTCATACATAGTAGTATAATGCACAGCCCATAGTCATACATAGTAGTATAATGCACAGCCCATAGTCAAACATAGTAGTATAATGCACAGCCCATAGTCATACATGTAGAATAATGCACAGCCCATAGTCATACATGTAGTATAATGTACAGCAGAGCCCTTAGTCATACATGTAGTATAATGCACAGCCCATAGTCATACATAGTAGTATAATGCACAGCCCATAGTCATACATAGTAGTATAATGCACAGCCCATAGTCACACATAGTAGTATAATGCACAGCCCTTAGTCATACATGTAGTATAATGCACAGCCCATAGTCATCCATGTAGTAGTATGGCCACGTGCACTGTGTGCTCACTGATTTTAAAAAAATAAACCATTATACTCACCATTACCCCGCTTCCCCGCCGTGCGGCGTCTTCTTCTGAAGCCGGCAGCTAGCTTTAGCATGCAAGCGACGAGAACGCATGACGTCACTTCCAAGCCGATGTTAGCTGCTTTCCTATGATGCCCCCGGATGCAGCATCTAGCGAAACACATGTCGGGGCTGCACTTTGACACGTTGACATAGAGGGACGCACGACTCCTGGATACAGGATGGGTGAGCAATAATTTACTTTTGGGGACCTGTTAGCACTTTAAAGAGGGATATAGGGATGGATTCTTCTACCCTTGTCATATCCCTTGTCATAATACTTGGACGAAATTTTGCTACTTTGCACAAGGAGGACCCTTAACTGTACCAGATGCACTTTATTTTCCTCTGTTGCCTTTGTGTTATTCTTTTCCCCTACCTTGGCTCTCTGCTCAGTCCTTTGTTTATCCCATTATTGTCTCCCAGATTTGTAAAAGCTGTCCACAATGTAACCGATTAATAAACGGAATTGCATTTTGAGCACTAGCATGGACATTCTTGGTGTTCTTATTGGGGCCATTATGTACTCATTATTTTTTGGTTTAAATTTGTATATAGAGTAGAAGGTCCTTCCTTAACTATGTTGACGTCCTGGTTGTGTCCTTTTATTTATTATAGTTTCCTCTGATTGGCTGGCAGTGTATATTGCAGCGTACGGACCCAATAGGTCTGTGCGCTGCAATACACTTCAACTGAATGTGCGTCTGAGGACGCACATCCAGCTGAAGTAGGAGGCGGTGGCGGCGGACCCCTCACCTGCCGCCATTGTGGACCACTGCCAATGTGGTTGTTATGCCCCTGGATTTATGCCCAATCCATATATAGGATGTGTGCCAATTTAGAGTATTTAGCGTAAATGTCACATGCTGCTGCCTGAATCTCTGGCCATTGTGCATCTTGGTGAGTGAAACTTCAGACACATGCAGCTTGCTGTACAGTGAAAAAGAACATATTACCTTATCTGCAAAACTCCAAATGAATATATATACAGACCCCTTACACATCTTTCCCCCTCCAAAATAAAAACAATTCCCACAGACCCAAAAACTAAAAGACCTCATTAATAAAAAAGGCCAGACCACCACTCCATTGACCGACCCCAGATCAGACACCCTTCCCTGTTTATAGACTACAGACAGGCATGAGCGAACATTTCAATGTTCGGTTCGGAAAAGTTCACCGAATTTATTCGCCGACTGTTCGTCGAACATTTCCGAATCCCATAGGAGTCAATGGGAAGACCAAAAAAATGCATAGACAACACCTAGAAACGGGACCAAAAGCTGCCAAAACACATCAAATTAGGTGTAGACACCAGGGAAGTGCCAACAATTGGCCCAGAGTACAAGTACTATAATTATTATTACTGTGACAGCGACATTTATTCAGTTGCGTTTTACATGTCAAAAGGGGTCACTGACTGGTACAACAGGAGAGAGGACCTTGCCGGCGAGGGCGCACTGTCCCGGACGTGGTCTGTGGAAAAACTGTGCCACGGACCCCGGAGAGCCTGGAGGGGCGTGACTAAGCGAGCACCGGACTGTTCACTAGAGCCTCTGATGGTGAGGTTAGACTTGGCTCCCGATGAATGCCAGGTGCCACTCCAGGACAGACCAACGGACGCGCAGCAGCTGGACCCAGTAGGACAGACTAGATGGTGCAGAATGCAGAATCTGTATCACAGTGCAGCAGGCAGAGTCTCTATCAGAGTGCAGCAGGCAGAGTCTGTATCAGGAGTGAAGCAGGCAGAGTCTATATCAGGAGTGCAGCAGGCAGAGTCTGTATCAGAGTGCAGCAGGCAGAGTCTGTATCAGGAGTGCAGCAGGCAGAGGCTGTATCCGGAGGGCAGCAGGCAGAGTCTGTATCAGAGTGCAGCAGGCAGAGTCTGTATCAGAGTGCAGCAGGCAGAGTCTATATCAGGAGTGCAGCATCCAGAGTCTGTGACAGGAGGGCAACAGGAGTGCAGCAGGCAGAGTCTGTATTAGAGTGCAGCAGGCAGAGTCTGTATTAGAGTGCAGCAGGCAGAGTCTGTATCAGGAGTGCAGCAGGCAGAGTCTGCATCAGGAGTGCAGCAGGCAGAGTCTGTATCAGGAGTGCAGCAGGCAGAGTCTGTATCAGGAGTGCAGCAGGCAGAGTCTGTATCAGAGTGCAGCAGGCAGAGTCTGTATCAGAGTGCAGCAGGCAGAGTCTGTATCAGGAGTGCAGCAGGCAGAATCTGTATCAGTAGAGCAGCAGGCGGAGTCTGTATCAGGAATGCAGCAGGCAGAGGCTGTATCAGGAGTGCAGCAGGCAGAGTCTGTATCAGGAATGCAGCAGGCAGAGTCTGTATCACAGTGCAGCAGGCATAATCTATATCAGAGTGCAGCAGGCAGAGTCTGTATCAGAGTGCAGCAGGCAGAGTCTGTATCAGGAGTGCGGCAGGCAGAGTCTGTAAAAGGAATGCAGCAGGCAGAGGCTGCATCAGGAGTGCAGCAGGCAGAATCTGTATCAGGAATGCAGCAGGCACAGGCTGTAACAGGAGTGCAACAGGCAGAGTCTGTATCAGAGTGCAGCAGGCAGAGACTGTATCAGTAGTTCAGCAAGCAGAGTCTGTATCAGAGTGCAGCAGGCATAATCTATATCAGAGTGCAGCAGGCAGAGTCTGTATCAGAGTGCAGCTGGCAGAGTCTGTATCAGGAGTGCAGCAGGCAGAGTCTGTATCAGGAATTCAGCAGGCAGAGGCTGTATCAGGAGTGCAGCAGGCAGAGTCTGTATCAGAGTGCAGTAGGCAGAGTCTGTATCAGTAGTGCAGCAGGCAGAGTCTGTATCAGGAATGCAGCAGGCAGAGGCTGTATCAGGAGTGCAGTAGGCAGAGTCTGTATCAGTAGTGCAGCAGGCAGAGTCTGTATCAGGAGTGCAGCAGGCAGAGTCTGTATCAGAGTGCAGTAGGCAGAGTCTGTATCAGTAGTGCAGCAGGCAGAGTCTGTATCAGGAGTGCAGCAGACAGAGTCTGTATCAGGAATGCAGCAGGCAGAGGCTGTATCAGGAGTGCAGCAGGTAGAGTCTGTATCAGGAGTGCAGCAAGCAGAGTCTGTATCAGTAGTGCAGCAGGCGGAGTCTGTATCAGGAGTGCAGCAGGCAGAGTCTGTATCAGTAGTGCAGCAAGCAGAGTCTATATCAGGAGTGCTGCAGGTAGAGTCTGTATCAGGAGTGAAGCAGGCAGAGTCTGTATCAGGAGTGCAGCAAGCAGAGTCTATATCAGGAGTGCTGCAGGCAGAGTCTGTATCAGAACTGCAGCAGGCAGAGTCTGTATCAGTAGTGCAGCAAGCAGAGTCTGTATCAGGAGTGCAGCAGGCGGAGTCTGTATCAGGAGTGCAGCAGGCAGAGGCTGTATCAGGAGTGCAGCAGGCTGAGTCTGTATCAGTAGTGCAGCAAGCAGAGTCTGTATCAGGAGTGCAGCAGGCGGAGTCTGTATCAGGAATGCAGCAGGCAGAGGCTGTATCAGGAGTGCAGCAGGCAGAGTCTATATCAGTAGTGCAGCAAGCAGAGTGTGTATCAGGAGTGCAACAGGCAGAGTCTGTATCAGGAGTGCAGCAGGCAGAGTCTGTATCAGGAGTGCAGCAGGCAGAGTCAGTATCAGGAGTGCAGCAGACAGAGTCTGTATCAGGAGTGCAGCAGGCAGATTCTGTATCAGGAGTGCAGCAGGCAGGGTCTGTATCAGGAGTGCATCAGGCAGAGTCTATATCAGTAGTGCAGCAAGCTGAGTCTGTATCAGGAGTGCAGCAGGCAGAGTCTGTATCAGGAGTGCAGCAGGCAGAGTCTGTATCAGGAGTGCAGCAGGCAGAGTCTGTATCAGGAGTGCAGCAGGCAGAGGCTGTATCAGGAGTGCAGCAGGCAGATTCTGTATCAGGAGTGCAGCAGGCAGAGTCTATATCAGGAGTGCAGCAGGCAGAGGCTGTATCAGAGTGTAGGAGGCAGAGTCTGTATCAGTAGTGCAGCAGGCAGAGTCTGTATCAGTAGTGCAGCAGGCAGAGTCTGTATCAGAGTGCAGCAGGCAGAGTCTGTATCAGTAGTGCAGCAGGCTGAGTCTGTATCAGGAATGCAGCAGGCAGAGGCTGTGTCAGGAGTGCAGCAGGCAGAGTCTGTATCAGAGTGCAGTAGGCAGAGTCTGTATCAGTAGTGCAGCAGGCAGAGTCTATATCAGTAGTGCAGCAAGCAGAGTGTGTATCAGGAGTGCAACAGGCAGAGTCTGTATCAGGAGTGCAGCAGGCAGAGTCTGTATCAGGAGTGCAGCAGGCAGAGTCTGTATCAGGAGTGCAGTAGACAGAGTCTGTATCAGGAGTGCAGCAGGCAGAGTCTGTATCAGGAGTGCAGCAGGCAGAGTCTGTATCTGGAGTGCAGCAGGCAGAGTCTGTATCAGGAGTGCAGCAGGCAGAGGTTGTATCAGAGTGTAGGAGGCAGAGTCTGTATAAGTAGTGCAGCAGGCAGAGGCTGTATCAGGAGTGCAGCAGGCAGAGTCTGTATCAGAGTGCAGTAGGCAGAGTCTGTATCAGTAGTGCAGCAGGCAGAGTCTGTATCAGGAGTGCAGCAGGCAGAGTCTGTATCAGAGTGCAGTAGGCAGAGTCTGTATCACTAGTGCAGCAGGCAGAGTCTGTATCAGGAGTGCAGCAGACAGAGTCTGTATCAGGAACGCAGCAGGCAGAGGCTGTATCAGGAGTGCAGCAGTTAGAGTCTGTATCAGGAGTGCAGCAAGCAGAGTCTGTATCAGGAGTGCAGCAGGCGGAGTCTGTATCAGGAGTGCAGCAGGCAGAGTCTGTATCAGTAGTGCAGCAAGCAGAGTCTATATCAGGAGTGCTGCAGGTAGAGTCTGTATCAGGAGTGAAGCAGGCAGAGTCTGTATCAGGAGTGCAGCAAGCAGAGTCTATATCAGGAGTGCTGCAGGCAGAGTCTGTATCAGGAGTGCAGCAGGCAGAGTCTGTATCAGTAGTGCAGCAAGCAGAGTCTGTATCAGGAGTGCAGCAGGCGGAGTCTGTATCAGGAGTGCAGCAGGCAGAGGCTGTATCAGGAGTGCAGCAGGCAGAGTCTGTATCAGTAGTGCAGCAAGCAGAGTCTGTATCAGGAGTGCAGCAGGCGGAGTCTGTATCAGGAATGCAGCAGGCAGAGGCTGTATCAGGAGTGCAGTAGGCAGAGTCTATATCAGTAGTGCAGCAAGCAGAGTGTGTATCAGGAGTGCAACAGGCAGAGTCTGTATCAGGAGTGCAGCAGGCAGAGTCTGTATCAGGAGTGCAGCAGGCAGAGTCTGTATCAGGAGTGCAGCAGACAGAGTCTGTATCAGGAGTGCAGCAGGCAGATTCTGTATCAGGAGTGCAGCAGGCAGGGTCTGTATCAGGAGTGCATCAGGCAGAGTCTATATCAGTAGTGCAGCAAGCAGAGTCTGTATCAGGAGTGCAGCAGGCAGAGTCTGTATCAGGAGTGCAGCAGGCAGAGGCTGTATCAGGAGTGCAGCAGGCAGATTCTGTATCAGGAGTGCAGCAGGCAGAGTCTGTATCAGGAGTGCAGCAGGCAGAGGCTGTATCAGAGTGTAGGAGGCAGAGTCTGTATCAGTAGTGCAGCAGGCAGAGTCTGTATCAGGAGTGCAGCAGGCAGAGTCTGTATCAGAGTGCAGCAGGCAGAGTCTGTATCAGTAGTGCAGCAGGCAGAGTCTGTATCAGGAATGCAGCAGGCAGAGGCTGTATCAGGAGTGCAGCAGGCAGAGTCTGTATCAGAGTGCAGCAGGCAGAGTCTGTATCAGTAGTGCAGCAAGCAGAGTCTGCATCAGGAGTACAGCAGGCAGAGTCTGTATCAGGAGTGCAGCAGGCAGAGTCTGTATCAGGAGTGCAGCAGGCAGAGTCTGTATCAGAAGTGCAGCAGGCAGATTCTGTATCAGGAGTGCAGCAGGCAGAGTCTGTATCAGGAGTGCAGTAGGCAGAGTCTGTATCAGTAGTGCAGCAGGCAGAGTCTGTATCAGGAGTGCAGCAGGCAGAGTCTGTATCAGAGTGCAGTAGGCAGAGTCTGTATCAGTAGTGCAGCAGGCAGAGTCTGTATCAGGAGTGCAGCAGACAGAGTCTGTATCAGGAATGCAGCAGGCAGAGGCTGTATCAGGAGTGCAGCAGGTAGAGTCTGTATCAGGAGTGCAGCAAACAGAGTCTGTATCAGTAGTGCAGCAGGCGGAGTCTGTATCAGGAGTGCAGCAGGCAGAGTCTGTATCAGTAGTGCAGCAAGCAGAGTCTATATCAGGAGTGCTGCAGGTAGAGTCTGTATCAGGAGTGAAGCAGGCAGAGTCTGTATCAGGAGTGCAGCAAGCAGAGTCTATATCAGGAGTGCTGCAGGCAGAGTCTGTATCAGAACTGCAGCAGGCAGAGTCTGTATCAGTAGTGCAGCAAGCAGAGTCTGTATCAGGAGTGCAGCAGGCGGAGTCTGTATCAGGAGTGCAGCAGGCAGAGGCTGTATCAGGAGTGCAGCAGGCTGAGTCTGTATCAGTAGTGCAGCAAGCAGAGTCTGTATCAGGAGTGCAGCAGGCGGAGTCTGTATCAGGAATGCAGCAGGCAGAGGCTGTATCAGGAGTGCAGCAGGCAGAGTCTATATCAGTAGTGCAGCAAGCAGAGTGTGTATCAGGAGTGCAACAGGCAGAGTCTGTATCAGGAGTGCAGCAGGGAGAGTCTGTATCAGGAGTGCAGCAGGCAGAGTCAGTATCAGGAGTGCAGCAGACAGAGTCTGTATCAGGAGTGCAGCAGGCAGATTCTGTATCAGGAGTGCAGCAGGCAGGGTCTGTATCAGGAGTGCATCAGGCAGAGTCTATATCAGTAGTGCAGCAAGCTGAGTCTGTATCAGGAGTGCAGCAGGCAGAGTCTGTATCAGGAGTGCAGCAGGCAGAGTCTGTATCAGGAGTGCAGCAGGCAGAGTCTGTATCAGGAGTGCAGCAGGCAGAGGCTGTATCAGGAGTGCAGCAGGCAGATTCTGTATCAGGAGTGCAGCAGGCAGAGTCTATATCAGGAGTGCAGCAGGCAGAGGCTGTATCAGAGTGTAGGAGGCAGAGTCTGTATCAGTAGTGCAGCAGGCAGAGTCTGTATCAGTAGTGCAGCAGGCAGAGTCTGTATCAGAGTGCAGCAGGCAGAGTCTGTATCAGTAGTGCAGCAGGCTGAGTCTGTATCAGGAATGCAGCAGGCAGAGGCTGTGTCAGGAGTGCAGCAGGCAGAGTCTGTATCAGAGTGCAGTAGGCAGAGTCTGTATCAGTAGTGCAGCAGGCAGAGTCTATATCAGTAGTGCAGCAAGCAGAGTGTGTATCAGGAGTGCAACAGGCAGAGTCTGTATCAGGAGTGCAGCAGGCAGAGTCTGTATCAGGAGTGCAGCAGGCAGAGTCTGTATCAGGAGTGCAGTAGACAGAGTCTGTATCAGGAGTGCAGCAGGCAGAGTCTGTATCAGGAGTGCAGCAGGCAGAGTCTGTATCTGGAGTGCAGCAGGCAGAGTCTGTATCAGGAGTGCAGCAGGCAGAGGTTGTATCAGAGTGTAGGAGGCAGAGTCTGTATCAGTAGTGCAGCAGGCAGAGGCTGTATCAGGAGTGCAGCAGGCAGAGTCTGTATCAGAGTGCAGTAGGCAGAGTCTGTATCAGTAGTGCAGCAGGCAGAGTCTGTATCAGGAGTGCAGCAGGCAGAGTCTGTATCAGAGTGCAGTAGGCAGAGTCTGTATCACTAGTGCAGCAGGCAGAGTCTGTATCAGGAGTGCAGCAGACAGAGTCTGTATCAGGAACGCAGCAGGCAGAGGCTGTATCAGGAGTGCAGCAGTTAGAGTCTGTATCAGGAGTGCAGCAAGCAGAGTCTGTATCAGGAGTGCAGCAGGCGGAGTCTGTATCAGGAGTGCAGCAGGCAGAGTCTGTATCAGTAGTGCAGCAAGCAGAGTCTATATCAGGAGTGCTGCAGGTAGAGTCTGTATCAGGAGTGAAGCAGGCAGAGTCTGTATCAGGAGTGCAGCAAGCAGAGTCTATATCAGGAGTGCTGCAGGCAGAGTCTGTATCAGGAGTGCAGCAGGCAGAGTCTGTATCAGTAGTGCAGCAAGCAGAGTCTGTATGAGGAGTGCAGCAGGCGGAGTCTGTATCAGGAGTGCAGCAGGCAGAGGCTGTATCAGGAGTGCAGCAGGCAGAGTCTGTATCAGTAGTGCAGCAAGCAGAGTCTGTATCAGGAGTGCAGCAGGCGGAGTCTGTATCAGGAATGCAGCAGGCAGAGGCTGTATCAGGAGTGCAGTAGGCAGAGTCTATATCAGTAGTGCAGCAAGCAGAGTGTGTATCAGGAGTGCAACAGGCAGAGTCTGTATCAGGAGTGCAGCAGGCAGAGTCTGTATCAGGAGTGCAGCAGGCAGAGTCTGTATCAGGAGTGCAGCAGACAGAGTCTGTATCAGGAGTGCAGCAGGCAGATTCTGTATCAGGAGTGCAGCAGGCAGGGTCTGTATCAGGAGTGCATCAGGCAGAGTCTATATCAGTAGTGCAGCAAGCAGAGTCTGTATCAGGAGTGCAGCAGGCAGAGTCTGTATCAGGAGTGCAGCAGGCAGAGGCTGTATCAGGAGTGCAGCAGGCAGATTCTGTATCAGGAGTGCAGCAGGCAGAGTCTGTATCAGGAGTGCAGCAGGCAGAGGCTGTATCAGAGTGTAGGAGGCAGAGTCTGTATCAGTAGTGCAGCAGGCAGAGTCTGTATCAGGAGTGCAGCAGGCAGAGTCTGTATCAGAGTGCAGCAGGCAGAGTCTGTATCAGAGTGCAGCAGGCAGAGTCTGTATCAGTAGTGCAGCAAGCAGAGTCTGCATCAGGAGTACAGCAGGCAGAGTCTGTATCAGGAGTGCAGCAGGCAGAGTCTGTATCAGGAGTGCAGCAGGCAGAGTCTGTATCAGAAGTGCAGCAGGCAGATTCTGTATCAGGAGTGCAGCAGGCAGAGTCTGTATCAGGAATGCAGTAGGCAGAGTCTGTATCAGTAGTGCAGCAGGCAGAGTCTGTATCAGGAGTGCAGCAGGCAGAGTCTGTATCAGAGTGCAGTAGGCAGAGTCTGTATCAGTAGTGCAGCAGGCAGAGTCTGTATCAGGAGTGCAGCAGACAGAGTCTGTATCAGGAATGCAGCAGGCAGAGGCTGTATCAGGAGTGCAGCAGGTAGAGTCTGTATCAGGAGTGCAGCAAACAGAGTCTGTATCAGTAGTGCAGCAGGCGGAGTCTGTATCAGGAGTGCAGCAGGCAGAGTCTGTATCAGTAGTGCAGCAAGCAGAGTCTATATCAGGAGTGCTGCAGGTAGAGTCTGTATCAGGAGTGAAGCAGGCAGAGTCTGTATCAGGAGTGCAGCAAGCAGAGTCTATATCAGGAGTGCTGCAGGCAGAGTCTGTATCAGAACTGCAGCAGGCAGAGTCTGTATCAGTAGTGCAGCAAGCAGAGTCTGTATCAGGAGTGCAGCAGGCGGAGTCTGTATCAGGAGTGCAGCAGGCAGAGGCTGTATCAGGAGTGCAGCAGGCTGAGTCTGTATCAGTAGTGCAGCAAGCAGAGTCTGTATCAGGAGTGCAGCAGGCGGAGTCTGTATCAGGAATGCAGCAGGCAGAGGCTGTATCAGGAGTGCAGCAGGCAGAGTCTATATCAGTAGTGCAGCAAGCAGAGTGTGTATCAGGAGTGCAACAGGCAGAGTCTGTATCAGGAGTGCAGCAGGCAGAGTCTGTATCAGGAGTGCAGCAGGCAGAGTCAGTATCAGGAGTGCAGCAGACAGAGTCTGTATCAGGAGTGCAGCAGGCAGATTCTGTATCAGGAGTGCAGCAGGCAGGGTCTGTATCAGGAGTGCATCAGGCAGAGTCTATATCAGTAGTGCAGCAAGCTGAGTCTGTATCAGGAGTGCAGCAGGCAGAGTCTGTATCAGGAGTGCAGCAGGCAGAGTCTATATCAGGAGTGCAGCAGGCAGAGTCTGTATCAGGAGTGCAGCAGGCAGAGGCTGTATCAGGAGTGCAGCAGGCAGATTCTGTATCAGGAGTGCAGCAGGCAGAGTCTATATCAGGAGTGCAGCAGGCAGAGGCTGTATCAGAGTGTAGGAGGCAGAGTCTGTATCAGTAGTGCAGCAGGCAGAGTCTGTATCAGTAGTGCAGCAGGCAGAGTCTGTATCAGAGTGCAGCAGGCAGAGTCTGTATCAGTAGTGCAGCAGGCTGAGTCTGTATCAGGAATGCAGCAGGCAGAGGCTGTGTCAGGAGTGCAGCAGGCAGAGTCTGTATCAGAGTGCAGTAGGCAGAGTCTGTATCAGTAGTGCAGCAGGCAGAGTCTATATCAGTAGTGCAGCAAGCAGAGTGTGTATCAGGAGTGCAACAGGCAGAGTCTGTATCAGGAGTGCAGCAGGCAGAGTCTGTATCAGGAGTGCAGCAGGCAGAGTCTGTATCAGGAGTGCAGTAGACAGAGTCTGTATCAGGAGTGCAGCAGGCAGAGTCTGTATCAGGAGTGCAGCAGGCAGAGTCTGTATCTGGAGTGCAGCAGGCAGAGTCTGTATCAGGAGTGCAGCAGGCAGAGGTTGTATCAGAGTGTAGGAGGCAGAGTCTGTATCAGTAGTGCAGCAGGCAGAGGCTGTATCAGGAGTGCAGCAGGCAGAGTCTGTATCAGAGTGCAGTAGGCAGAGTCTGTATCAGTAGTGCAGCAGGCAGAGTCTGTATCAGGAGTGCAGCAGGCAGAGTCTGTATCAGAGTGCAGTAGGCAGAGTCTGTATCACTAGTGCAGCAGGCAGAGTCTGTATCAGGAGTGCAGCAGACAGAGTCTGTATCAGGAACGCAGCAGGCAGAGGCTGTATCAGGAGTGCAGCAGTTAGAGTCTGTATCAGGAGTGCAGCAAGCAGAGTCTGTATCAGGAGTGCAGCAGGCGGAGTCTGTATCAGGAGTGCAGCAGGCAGAGTCTGTATCAGTAGTGCAGCAAGCAGAGTCTATATCAGGAGTGCTGCAGGTAGAGTCTGTATCAGGAGTGAAGCAGGCAGAGTCTGTATCAGGAGTGCAGCAAGCAGAGTCTATATCAGGAGTGCTGCAGGCAGAGTCTGTATCAGGAGTGCAGCAGGCAGAGTCTGTATCAGTAGTGCAGCAAGCAGAGTCTGTATGAGGAGTGCAGCAGGCGGAGTCTGTATCAGGAGTGCAGCAGGCAGAGGCTGTATCAGGAGTGCAGCAGGCAGAGTCTGTATCAGTAGTGCAGCAAGCAGAGTCTGTATCAGGAGTGCAGCAGGCGGAGTCTGTATCAGGAATGCAGCAGGCAGAGGCTGTATCAGGAGTGCAGTAGGCAGAGTCTATATCAGTAGTGCAGCAAGCAGAGTGTGTATCAGGAGTGCAACAGGCAGAGTCTGTATCAGGAGTGCAGCAGGCAGAGTCTGTATCAGGAGTGCAGCAGGCAGAGTCTGTATCAGGAGTGCAGCAGACAGAGTCTGTATCAGGAGTGCAGCAGGCAGATTCTGTATCAGGAGTGCAGCAGGCAGGGTCTGTATCAGGAGTGCATCAGGCAGAGTCTATATCAGTAGTGCAGCAAGCAGAGTCTGTATCAGGAGTGCAGCAGGCAGAGTCTGTATCAGGAGTGCAGCAGGCAGAGGCTGTATCAGGAGTGCAGCAGGCAGATTCTGTATCAGGAGTGCAGCAGGCAGAGTCTGTATCAGGAGTGCAGCAGGCAGAGGCTGTATCAGAGTGTAGGAGGCAGAGTCTGTATCAGTAGTGCAGCAGGCAGAGTCTGTATCAGGAGTGCAGCAGGCAGAGTCTGTATCAGAGTGCAGCAGGCAGAGTCTGTATCAGTAGTGCAGCAGGCAGAGTCTGTATCAGGAATGCAGCAGGCAGAGGCTGTATCAGGAGTGCAGCAGGCAGAGTCTGTATCAGAGTGCAGCAGGCAGAGTCTGTATCAGTAGTGCAGCAAGCAGAGTCTGCATCAGGAGTACAGCAGGCAGAGTCTGTATCAGGAGTGCAGCAGGCAGAGTCTGTATCAGGAGTGCAGCAGGCAGAGTCTGTATCAGAAGTGCAGCAGGCAGATTCTGTATCAGGAGTGCAGCAGGCAGAGTCTGTATCAGGAGTGCAGTAGGCAGAGTCTGTATCAGTAGTGCAGCAGGCAGAGTCTGTATCAGGAGTGCAGCAGGCAGAGTCTGTATCAGAGTGCAGTAGGCAGAGTCTGTATCAGTAGTGCAGCAGGCAGAGTCTGTATCAGGAGTGCAGCAGACAGAGTCTGTATCAGGAATGCAGCAGGCAGAGGCTGTATCAGGAGTGCAGCAGGTAGAGTCTGTATCAGGAGTGCAGCAAACAGAGTCTGTATCAGTAGTGCAGCAGGCGGAGTCTGTATCAGGAGTGCAGCAGGCAGAGTCTGTATCAGTAGTGCAGCAAGCAGAGTCTATATCAGGAGTGCTGCAGGTAGAGTCTGTATCAGGAGTGAAGCAGGCAGAGTCTGTATCAGGAGTGCAGCAAGCAGAGTCTATATCAGGAGTGCTGCAGGCAGAGTCTGTATCAGAACTGCAGCAGGCAGAGTCTGTATCAGTAGTGCAGCAAGCAGAGTCTGTATCAGGAGTGCAGCAGGCGGAGTCTGTATCAGGAGTGCAGCAGGCAGAGGCTGTATCAGGAGTGCAGCAGGCTGAGTCTGTATCAGTAGTGCAGCAAGCAGAGTCTGTATCAGGAGTGCAGCAGGCGGAGTCTGTATCAGGAATGCAGCAGGCAGAGGCTGTATCAGGAGTGCAGCAGGCAGAGTCTATATCAGTAGTGCAGCAAGCAGAGTGTGTATCAGGAGTGCAACAGGCAGAGTCTGTATCAGGAGTGCAGCAGGCAGAGTCTGTATCAGGAGTGCAGCAGGCAGAGTCAGTATCAGGAGTGCAGCAGACAGAGTCTGTATCAGGAGTGCAGCAGGCAGATTCTGTATCAGGAGTGCAGCAGGCAGGGTCTGTATCAGGAGTGCATCAGGCAGAGTCTATATCAGTAGTGCAGCAAGCTGAGTCGGTATCAGGAGTGCAGCAGGCAGAGTCTGTATCAGGAGTGCAGCAGGCAGAGTCTGTATCAGGAGTGCAGCAGGCAGAGTCTGTATCAGGAGTGCAGCAGGCAGAGGCTGTATCAGGAGTGCAGCAGGCAGATTCTGTATCAGGAGTGCAGCAGGCAGAGTCTATATCAGGAGTGCAGCAGGCAGAGGCTGTATCAGAGTGTAGGAGGCAGAGTCTGTATCAGTAGTGCAGCAGGCAGAGTCTGTATCAGTAGTGCAGCAGGCAGAGTCTGTATCAGAGTGCAGCAGGCAGAGTCTGTATCAGTAGTGCAGCAGGCTGAGTCTGTATCAGGAATGCAGCAGGCAGAGGCTGTGTCAGGAGTGCAGCAGGCAGAGTCTGTATCAGGAGTGCAGCAAACAGAGTCTGTATCAGTAGTGCAGCAGGCGGAGTCTGTATCAGGAGTGCAGCAGGCAGAGTCTGTATCGGTAGTGCAGCAAGCAGAGTCTATATCAGGAGTGCTGCAGGTAGAGTCTGTATCAGGAGTGAAGCAGGCAGAGTCTGTATCAGGAGTGCAGCAAGCAGAGTCTATATCAGGAGTGCTGCAGGCAGAGTCTGTATCAGAACTGCAGCAGGCAGAGTCTGTATCAGTAGTGCAGCAAGCAGAGTCTGTATCAGGAGTGCAGCAGGCGGAGTCTGTATCAGGAGTGCAGCAGGCAGAGGCTGTATCAGGAGTGCAGCAGGCTGAGTCTGTATCAGTAGTGCAGCAAGCAGAGTCTGTATCAGGAGTGCAGCAGGCGGAGTCTGTATCAGGAATGCAGCAGGCAGAGGCTGTATCAGGAGTGCAGCAGGCAGAGTCTATATCAGTAGTGCAGCAAGCAGAGTGTGTATCAGGAGTGCAACAGGCAGAGTCTGTATCAGGAGTGCAGCAGGCAGAGTCTGTATCAGGAGTGCAGCAGGCAGAGTCAGTATCAGGAGTGCAGCAGACAGAGTCTGTATCAGGAGTGCAGCAGGCAGATTCTGTATCAGGAGTGCAGCAGGCAGGGTCTGTATCAGGAGTGCATCAGGCAGAGTCTATATCAGTAGTGCAGCAAGCTGAGTCTGTATCAGGAGTGCAGCAGGCAGAGTCTGTATCAGGAGTGCAGCAGGCAGAGGCTGTATCAGGAGTGCAGCAGGCAGATTCTGTATCAGGAGTGCAGCAGGCAGAGTCTATATCAGGAGTGCAGCAGGCAGAGGCTGTATCAGAGTGTAGGAGGCAGAGTCTGTATCAGTAGTGCAGCAGGCAGAGTCTGTATCAGTAGTGCAGCAGGCAGAGTCTGTATCAGAGTGCAGCAGGCAGAGTCTGTATCAGTAGTGCAGCAGGCTGAGTCTGTATCAGGAATGCAGCAGGCAGAGGCTGTGTCAGGAGTGCAGCAGGCAGAGTCTGTATCAGAGTGCAGTAGGCAGAGTCTGTATCAGTAGTGCAGCAGGCAGAGTCTATATCAGTAGTGCAGCAAGCAGAGTGTGTATCAGGAGTGCAACAGGCAGAGTCTGTATCAGGAGTGCAGCAGGCAGAGTCTGTATCAGGAGTGCAGCAGGCAGAGTCTGTATCAGGAGTGCAGTAGACAGAGTCTGTATCAGGAGTGCAGCAGGCAGAGTCTGTATCAGGAGTGCAGCAGGCAGAGTCTGTATCTGGAGTGCAGCAGGCAGAGTCTGTATCAGGAGTGCAGCAGGCAGAGGTTGTATCAGAGTGTAGGAGGCAGAGTCTGTATCAGTAGTGCAGCAGGCAGAGGCTGTATCAGGAGTGCAGCAGGCAGAGTCTGTATCAGAGTGCAGTAGGCAGAGTCTGTATCAGTAGTGCAGCAGGCAGAGTCTGTATCAGGAGTGCAGCAGGCAGAGTCTGTATCAGAGTGCAGTAGGCAGAGTCTGTATCACTAGTGCAGCAGGCAGAGTCTGTATCAGGAGTGCAGCAGACAGAGTCTGTATCAGGAACGCAGCAGGCAGAGGCTGTATCAGGAGTGCAGCAGTTAGAGTCTGTATCAGGAGTGCAGCAAGCAGAGTCTGTATCAGGAGTGCAGCAGGCGGAGTCTGTATCAGGAGTGCAGCAGGCAGAGTCTGTATCAGTAGTGCAGCAAGCAGAGTCTATATCAGGAGTGCTGCAGGTAGAGTCTGTATCAGGAGTGAAGCAGGCAGAGTCTGTATCAGGAGTGCAGCAAGCAGAGTCTATATCAGGAGTGCTGCAGGCAGAGTCTGTATCAGGAGTGCAGCAGGCAGAGTCTGTATCAGTAGTGCAGCAAGCAGAGTCTGTATCAGGAGTGCAGCAGGCGGAGTCTGTATCAGGAGTGCAGCAGGCAGAGGCTGTATCAGGAGTGCAGCAGGCAGAGTCTGTATCAGTAGTGCAGCAAGCAGAGTCTGTATCAGGAGTGCAGCAGGCGGAGTCTGTATCAGGAATGCAGCAGGCAGAGGCTGTATCAGGAGTGCAGTAGGCAGAGTCTATATCAGTAGTGCAGCAAGCAGAGTGTGTATCAGGAGTGCAACAGGCAGAGTCTGTATCAGGAGTGCAGCAGGCAGAGTCTGTATCAGGAGTGCAGGAGGCAGAGTCTGTATCAGGAGTGCAGCAGACAGAGTCTGTATCAGGAGTGCAGCAGGCAGATTCTGTATCAGGAGTGCAGCAGGCAGGGTCTGTATCAGGAGTGCATCAGGCAGAGTCTATATCAGTAGTGCAGCAAGCAGAGTCTGTATCAGGAGTGCAGCAGGCAGAGTCTGTATCAGGAGTGCAGCAGGCAGAGGCTGTATCAGGAGTGCAGCAGGCAGATTCTGTATCAGGAGTGCAGCAGGCAGAGTCTGTATCAGGAGTGCAGCAGGCAGAGGCTGTATCAGAGTGTAGGAGGCAGAGTCTGTATCAGTAGTGCAGCAGGCAGAGTCTGTATCAGGAGTGCAGCAGGCAGAGTCTGTATCAGAGTGCAGCAGGCAGAGTCTGTATCAGTAGTGCAGCAGGCAGAGTCTGTATCAGGAATGCAGCAGGCAGAGGCTGTATCAGGAGTGCAGCAGGCAGAGTCTGTATCAGAGTGCAGCAGGCAGAGTCTGTATCAGTAGTGCAGCAAGCAGAGTCTGCATCAGGAGTACAGCAGGCAGAGTCTGTATCAGGAGTGCAGCAGGCAGAGTCTGTATCAAGAGTGCAGCAGGCGGAGTCTGTATCAGAGTGCAGTAGGCAGAGTCTGTATCAGTAGTGCAGCAGGCAGAGTCTGTATCAGGAGTGCAGCAGACAGAGTCTGTATCAGGAATGCAGCAGGCAGAGGCTGTATCAGGAGTGCAGCAGGTAGAGTCTGTATCAGGAGTGCAGCAAGCAGAGTCTGTATCAGTAGTGCAGCAGGCGGAGTATGTATCAGGAGTGCAGCAGGCAGAGTCTGTATCAGTAGTGCAGCAAGCAGAGTCTATATCAGGAGTGCTGCAGGTAGAGTCTGTATCAGGAGTGAAGCAGGCAGAGTCTGTATCAGGAGTGCAGCAAGCAGAGTCTATATCAGGAGTGCTGCAGGCAGAGTCTGTATCAGAACTGCAGCAGGCTGAGTCTGTATCAGTAGTGCAGCAAGCAGAGTCTGTATCAGGAGTGCAGCAGGCGGAGTCTGTATCAGGAGTGCAGCAGGCAGAGGCTGCATCAGGAGTGCAGCAGGCAGAGTCTGTATCAGTAGTGCAGCAAGCAGAGTCTATATCAGTAGTGCAGCAAGCTGAGTCTGTATCAGGAGTGCAGCAGGCAGAGTCTGTATCAGGAGTGCAGCAGGCAGAGGCTGTATCAGGAGTGCAGCAGGCAGATTCTGTATCAGGAGTGCAGCAGGCAGAGTCTATATCAGGAGTGCAGCAGGCAGAGGCTGTATCAGAGTGTAGGAGGCAGAGTCTGTATCAGTAGTGCAGCAGGCAGAGTCTGTATCAGTAGTGCAGCAGGCAGAGTCTGTATCAGAGTGCAGCAGGCAGAGTCTGTATCAGTAGTGCAGCAGGCTGAGTCTGTATCAGGAATGCAGCAGGCAGAGGCTGTGTCAGGAGTGCAGCAGGCAGAGTCTGTATCAGAGTGCAGTAGGCAGAGTCTGTATCAGTAGTGCAGCAGGCAGAGTCTATATCAGTAGTGCAGCAAGCAGAGTGTGTATCAGGAGTGCAACAGGCAGAGTCTGTATCAGGAGTGCAGCAGGCAGAGTCTGTATCAGGAGTGCAGCAGGCAGAGTCTGTATCAAGAGTGCAGCAGACAGAGTCTGTATCAGGAGTGCAGCAGGCAGAGTCTGTATCAGGAGTGCAGCAGGCAGAGTCTGTATCTGGAGTGCAGCAGGCAGAGTCTGTATCAGGAGTGCAGCAGGCAGAGGTTGTATCAGAGTGTAGCAGGCAGAGTCTGTATCAGAGTGCAGTAGGCAGAGTCTGTATCACTAGTGCAGCAGGCAGAGTCTGTATCAGGAGTGCAGCAGACAGAGTCTGTATCAGGAATGCAGCAGGCAGAGGCTGTATCAGGAGTGCAGCAGGTAGAGTCTGTATCAGGAGTGCAGCAAGCAGAGTCTGTATCAGGAGTGCAGCAGGCGGAGTCTGTATCAGGAGTGCAGCAGGCAGAGTCTGTATCAGTAGTGCAGCAAGCAGAGTCTATATCAGGAGTGCTGCAGGTAGAGTCTGTATCAGGAGTGAAGCAGGCAGAGTCTGTATCAGGAGTGCAGCAAGCAGAGTCTATATCAGGAGTGCTGCAGGCAGAGTCTGTATCAGGAGTGCAGCAGGCAGAGTCTGTATCAGTAGTGCAGCAAGCAGAGTCTGTATCAGGAGTGCAGCAGGCGGAGTCTGTATCAGGAGTGCAGCAGGCAGAGGCTGTATCAGGAGTGCAGCAGGCAGAGTCTGTATCAGTAGTGCAGCAAGCAGAGTCTGTATCAGGAGTGCAGCAGCCGGAGTCTGTATCAGGAATGCAGCAGGCAGAGGCTGTATCAGGAGTGCAGTAGGCAGAGTCTATATCAGTAGTGCAGCAAGCAGAGTGTGTATCAGGAGTGCAACAGGCAGAGTCTGTATCAGGAGTGCAGCAGGCAGAGTCTGTATCAGGAGTGCAGCAGGCAGAGTCTGTATCAGGAGTGCAGCAGACAGAGTCTGTATCAGGAGTGCAGCAGGCAGATTCTGTATCAGGAGTGCAGCAGGCAGGGTCTGTATCAGGAGTGCATCAGGCAGAGTCTATATCAGTAGTGCAGCAAGCCGAGTCTGTATCAGGAGTGCAGCAGGCAGAGTCTGTATCAGGAGTGCAGCAGGCAGAGTCTGTATCAGGAGTGCAGCAGGCAGAGGCTGTATCAGGAGTGCAGCAGGCAGATTCTGTATCAGGAGTGCAGCAGGCAGAGTCTGTATCAGGAGTGCAGCAGGCAGAGGCTGTATCAGAGTGTAGGAGGCAGAGTCTGTATCAGTAGTGCAGCAGGCAGAGTCTGTATCAGGAGTGCAGCAGGCAGAGTCTGTATCAGAGTGCAGCCGGCAGAGTCTGTATCAGTAGTGCAGCAGGCAGAGTCTGTATCAGGAATGCAGCAGGCAGAGGCTGTATCAGGAGTGCAGCAGGCAGAGTCTGTATCAGAGTGCAGCAGGCAGAGTCTGTATCAGTAGTGCAGCAAGCAGAGTCTGCATCAGGAGTACAGCAGGCAGAGTCTGTATTAGGAGTGCAGCAGGCAGAGTCTGTATCAGGAGTGCAGCAGGCAGAGTCTGTATCAGAAGTGCAGCAGGCAGATTCTGTATCAGGAGTGCAGCAGGCAGAGTCTGTATCAGGAGTGCAGCAGGCAGAGGCTGTATCAGAGTGTAGGAGGCAGAGTCTGTATCAGTAGTGCAGCAGGCAGAGTCTGTATCAGGAGTGCAGCAGGCAGAGTCTGTATCAGAGTGCAGCAGGCAGAGTCTGTATCAGTAATGCAGCAGGCAGAGGCTGTATCAGGAGTGCAGCAGGCAGAGTCTGTATCAGTAGTGCAGCAAGCAGAGTCTGTATCAGGAGTGCAGCAGGCGGAGTCTGTATCAGGAATGCAGCAAGCAGAGGCTGTATCAGGAGTGCAGTAGGCAGAGTCTATATCAGTAGTGCAGCAAGCAGAGTGTGTATCAGGAGTGCAACAGGCAGAGTCTGTATCAGGAGTGCAGCAGGCAGAGTCTGTATCAGGAGTGCAGCAGGCAGAGTCTGTATCAGGAGTGCAGCAGACAGAGTCTGTATCAGGAGTGCAGCAGGCAGATTCTGTATCAGGAGTGCAGCAGGCAGGGTCTGTATCAGGAGTGCATCAGGCAGAGTCTATATCAGTAGTGCAGCAAGCCGAGTCTGTATCAGGAGTGCAGCAGGCAGAGTCTGTATCAGGAGTGCAGCAGGCAGAGTCTGTATCAGGAGTGCAGCAGGCAGAGGCTGTATCAGGAGTGCAGCAGGCAGATTCTGTATCAGGAGTGCAGCAGGCAGAGTCTGTATCAGGAGTGCAGCAGGCAGAGGCTGTATCAGAGTGTAGGAGGCCGAGTCTGTATCAGTAGTGCAGCAGGCAGAGTCTGTATCAGGAGTGCAGCAGGCAGAGTCTGTATCAGAGTGCAGCAGGCAGAGTCTGTATCAGTAGTGCAGCAGGCAGAGTCTGTATCAGGAATGCAGCAGGCAGAGGCTGTATCAGGAGTGAAGCAGGCAGAGTCTGTATCAGAGTGCAGCAGGCAGAGTCTGTATCAGTAGTGCAGCAAGCAGAGTCTGCATCAGGAGTACAGCAGGCAGAGTCTGTATCAGGAGTGCAGCAGGCAGAGTCTGTATCAGGAGTGCAGCAGGCAGAGTCTGTATCAGAAGTGCAGCAGGCAGATTCTGTATCAGGAGTGCAGCAGGCAGAGTCTGTATCAGGAGTGCAGCAGGCAGAGGCTGTATCAGAGTGTAGGAGGCAGAGTCTGTATCAGTAGTGCAGCAGGCAGAGTCTGTATCAGGAGTGCAGCAGGCAGAGTCTGTATCAGAGTGCAGCAGGCAGAGTCTGTATCAGTAATGCAGCAGACAGATTCTGTATCAGGAATGCAGCAGGCAGAGGCTGTATCAGGAGTGCAGCAGGCAGAGTCTGTATCAGAGTGCAGCAGGCAGTGTCTGTATCAGTAGTGCAGCAAGCAGAGTCTGCATCAGGAGTACAGCAGGCACAGTCTGTATCAGTAATGCAGCAGGCAGAGTCTGTATCAGGAATGCTGCAGACAGAGTCTGTATCAGGAGTGCAGCAAGGACTGGTACACAACCTTACACAACTTAGACTGCAGAACAGGAAGTTTCCACCACAGCCAACCCAATAGATGGAGACCCAATCAGGATTCCCCACATTTAAAAAAATTAGTGGCAGACAACAGCAAAGTGGCATCAATTTCACTACAGTAGAAATAGTGTAAATAAGACCCACACCTCTTCCAGTAGAGCCAATCCAGGAGATGGAGACCTAACCAGGTGTGTTCACATTGCCCTAAATGAGGGCCTAACACCACTGAAGTGGCACCAATGTCATCAGACTACAAGTAGTTTAACGCAGACCCATACCTGTGACACTACATCCAACCCAGGAGATGCTGACTCAATTCAAGGTGTTTACATTTAAATAAATAATGCCTAAGACCACCATTTCTATGGCCAACAGATTGAAGATGGTGGAGTTCGACTTCTTAGCTTTGTCATGTGTAGGATGAAACCACAACAGCGGTATTGAGGGATGCAATGCTGAGAGAGGGCAGAGTACGGTGAAACTGACAAACTGATAGACCGTGAGTGACGTGCAGGCGAAGATGTTACGGTGGATTGAGAAACGTGTGGTGTGCTCAGAGAAACAAACACAGCAGGCATGTCTGCTTCACTTACAGCTGACGGGCTGTCACTCAGCCTACCTGCAGTGGGTATACAGCTGGTTCTCTCGGACACCTGAGTGACACAACTTGGTAAGGTAACAGAGGAGGAGGAAGAAGCAGTGGAGGTGTTTGATGGGGCAGCTGATGGTTGTTTATTGAAAATCAATTTAGAGTTATCACGTTTGCGTACACGTTTGGGGAGAACAATATCTGCACCAAATGCTCAATTTCACTACAGTATAGCTATAGAAATGCATAGAGACCAAAACCTCTTCCACTACAGTCAACAAAATGGATGGAGACCTATTCAGGATTCCCCACATTTCCAAAAATTAGAGGTAGATGCCAGCAAAGTGTAAACAAGTTCACTACAGTAGAAATAATGTAAATGAGACCCACATCTCTTAAAGTACAGACAATCCAAGGGATGGATACTTAACCAGGAGTGTTCACATTGCCCTAAATGAGGGCCTAACAAACACCACCGAAGTGGCATCAATTTCACTAGAGTATAAGTATTGCAAAGGAGGCCTAAACCAGTTCCACTACAGCCAACCCAATAGATGGAAACTCAATCATGATTCCCCACATTTCAAAAAATTTGTGGCAGACACTAGCAATGTCTAATCAATTTCACTACAGTAGAAATAGTGTAAATAAGACCCACACCTCTTCCAGTACACCCTACCAAGGAGATGGAGACCTGCCCAGAAGTGTTCACATTGCCCTAAATGAGGGCCTAACACCACCGAAGTGGCATCAATGTAATCAGACTACAAGTAGTTTAACGCAGACCCAAACCTGTCCCACTACAGCCAACCCAATGGATGGAGACACAATCAGAATTCTCCACATTTCTCAAAATTAGGGCCAAAAACCTGCAGCAGCAGCAGCAGCAGCAGCAAGAGCAGGCACAGAAGCCATATCACAGACTGCAATTTCAAGAGATCAATGCAGCACACTCAAAACGACAACATCGCCTACTCTGTACAGCCTGCAATTGGGGTGCAAAAGTCCTTGGAGATCCATGACTTGCTCATCTTGATGAAAGTTAGGCAGTCTACACTTTCAGGGGACAGCCAGGTGCGCTTATCCGTCAAGACACTACCAGCAGCGCTGAAGGCACGTTCAGAGAGAACGCTGGCTGCCGGGCATGATAAAACCTCTAAGGCTTGAGAGGCAAGCTCAGGCCATTCATTCATTTTTGAAGACCAAAATGTAAAAGGGTCGAAATCCTCCCTGATGGTATTCATATTAATCTTTAGATACTCCTCCACCATCCTCTCCAGTCGTTCACCACGTGTCAGACTTGTACTCTGTTGTGCTGGTGCACCAGCTGGTGCAAAAAATGTGTGAAAGGACTCACAGAAATTGCTTCTGCCACTTACTCTGCTGCTGCTATTAATGTTTTGGCGTTGACGAACTGACGTGCCGGAGGTTGAAAGATTACAGCTGCAATGCACACTGTGTGCCTCACTGTTATCTTGTGGAAAACCTCTATTAAGGTTGCTTAAAAGCTTGTCTCGATACTCCAACATAAGCGGGTCCCTTTCCAGGGCGGGAAGCATGTGGCAAAATTGACTCTTATAACGTGGATCTAACAGAGTGGATACCCAGTAGTCAACATTATTTCGAATCCTAATTATACGGGGATCATGTTGCAGATAGTGCATCAAGAAGGCACTCATATGTCGGGCTCTTCCAGGAGGTCCAAAGCCAGGCTGTATTGTGGGCTGCATAACACTGATGCTTGTTTCCTCCGTCCCCTCCTGCCAACCACGTTAAAGCGAGAGGGGATGATTATCCTCTTCATACTCTGACAGCTGCTCGCCCATCACCTCTTTCTCCTTCATTAGTTCCTCGGCTCTTGCACCTTCACTAACAGTTTGCCTGGTATCACCAAACCCCCTCGATTGCTGTAATCCACCGTCACTTGGTATCCAACTGTGTGACGACAGTCTGGAAATTTGAGACATTGGTATCCCTTCTGCATCCTCCTCTTCTTCTGGGGCTACCACCTCCTGCCGCAGCTTATTCAAAGTTGCTTCAGCATCTACATGACAAGAATAGTGATGCTGATGACGGCATCGTCAGCGCTAACCAGTTTAGTAGCCATTTCGAAACCATGCAGAACGGTGCAGAGGTCCTTAATTTGTTCCCACTCCGCAAACGTGATATGCCCCAAGTCCGTACTGCGTTGCCCCAAGCTATACGTCATAACATACTGCGTCAGAGCTCGTTGCTTCTGGCACAGTCGCTGCAACATGTGCAGAGTGGAATTCCACCGCGTCGGCACATAGCAGTTCAACCTGTTAACTGGCACGGACAACGACCTCTGTATCGATGCAAGTCGATGACATGAGGGGTGCAAACGGCGGAAGTGAGCACAAAGCTTCCGCACTTTGTGATGCAGCTCATCCAGGCCCGGATTGTGGCGGAGAAATCGCTGTACCACCAGGTTGAGGACGTGAGCCATGCAAGGCATGCGATCTCCAAGGCATATTAATTTGAAGACTGCCTGATTATGGTGAGCCCTGACTATGCAGTACGGAGGTGGTGTGTATTCGCTCCGCACCCTTGCAGCACGTATCTTGTTAAGGCAGAGGTTGAGTGCGCAGGTGGAGGCCCTAGAGGAGGTGGAGGATGCAGAAGCAGAGGTGGAAGTGGGAAATGCAGAGGTTTCTTCTGCAAGCCTTGGGGATTCCAAGATTTGTGGAGCGACCCCTTCCCTGCCTTCCCCCCACAGCCACCAAAGTCAACCAGTGCCCAGTCAGCGAGATGTAACGCCCTTAGCGATGCTTACTCTGTGGAGAAATGTCTGTGGTGAAATGCACCCTGGCACACGTAGATTTAGACAAGGAACGGGTGATGTTGTCTGCGACATGCTGGTGTAGCGCAGGCACAGCTTTCTTAGAGAAGTAATGGCGACTGGGCAACTGGTACTGGGGGACTGCGACGGCCATCAGTTTTCGGAAACCGTCTGTATCTACCAGGCGGAAAGGCAGCATTTCCGTGGCCAACAGATTGGAGATGGTGGAGTTCAACCTCTTAGTTTTGTCATGCTTAGAATGAAGCAATCTTTTACGTGACCACAACAGTGGGACCGAGGGCTGGCTAAGGTGCTGAGAGAGGGCGGTGTTTGGTGAACCAGAAAAACTGGTGGAGCGTGAGCGAGGTGCAGTTGCTATGGTGGATTGAGAAACATGTGGTGTGCTCAGTGAAACAAACACAGCAGTCATGTCCGCTTCCGTTACAGCTGACGGGCTGTCACTCAGCCTGACTGGAGCGGGTAAAGAACCGCAGTTTCCGCGATGGGAGACCTGCGTGACAATACTTGGCACGGGAACAGAGGAGGAGGAAGAAGAAGCGTATGCATTTGATGGGGAAGCTGATGGTTGTTGAGGTGCGCAGGTCTGCATTTCAGCGCGGTAAGATTCCCAGCGTAAAGAATGTTGTTTGAGCATGTGAACGTTCATGCATGTAGTAGTCAAATTATTGCTGTTTTTCCCTCTACTGAGTTTTTTATTGCAAAGTTTGAAGATAACGTGAGTTGACTCATCCTTTGCAGTGACAAAAAGGCCCATGCTAGGCAACCCTTGCTACCCCTGCGAGCTGCAGACCCGTGACCGCTGCTGGCCACAGCCACGGTTGTGGCAAGGATGCAGTGCTCCTTGTGCTTGCATCACTCCGTGTCTGTGCCTTTGGGCGAAATGTGGCCTCCTCGTCTTCCTCCTCCACCTCCTCAGATGAGCTACTCGGCTGCATGACTCTGGGTTCACACCAAGTAGGATCTTCAACCTTGTCATCATCCAATGTGTTATACCATTCCTCGCCCTCAGAGTGACCCCTTTCCTCTTGTTGCCCTGAAAGCACAATACAGTCCGCATGAGCCTCAGGTATCTGAGTCTCATCGGGATCACCTCTCTCCCCTGCAGTTAACTTCTGGTGACGAGGGTCAGGAACCTGCTCAGACCCTACTTTGTCCTGCCCTGAATCCAAGCTAAAAAAATTTTGGGCATCAGTGCAGATGCTTTCGTCCCCTTGACCCTGTGACTGTTTGGATTACACTTATGACGATGGTGTAGAATGTGTGAAGAGTTCTACAGACTCGCCCATCTGTGATTCGCTACAGTCAGTTGGGCAGTTGGCCAGTTGTGACGCGGGGGGAAGCATGGGTAATTGGGGTGCCACCTCTGTGGACTGTACTGCCCGTGATGTTGAGGTGGAGGAAGAAGAGGAGAGGCCACTAGAAGCAGAGCTAGTCATCCACTGGAGCACCTGCTCTTTCTGGGCCTAAGGCTGCGTGCCCACTATGCGCTTTTCAAGCATTTTTGCTGCGGAATTTCCGCAGCGAAAATGCTTAAAAAACGCTTGGTAATACGTGCCCCATGGTCCCCAATGATAATCCGCATGTGCTGTGCACATGCTGCGGAAATTTCCGCAGCAGATTATCATTGTGGAAAAATACGCAGCATGTCCATTAATTTTGCGGACACGCAGCGTAATCGCCGCCATTGACTAGCATTGAACCGCGTGACATCCGCATCACTACATGTGCACAAGCGGATATCACACGGTTCAATGTGCGGATGGTACCCAGGTCTGGAGGAGAGGAGACTCTCTTCCAGACCTGTGTATCATAGAAACTGTAAAAAAAAGAATTTAAAATAAAAAATAAAGATTATGCTCACCTTCCGATGTCCTCCTGGTGTTTTCTCCCCTCCGTCTGGTCTGCTGTATGGGTTGTGTTGTTGTGAAGGACCTGCCATGACGTCATTGAGTCATGTGACCTGTTACATGACTCAATGACGTCACCGGACGCAGCAGAGAAAACACCGGGAGGACATCGGAAGGTAAGTATAATGTTTTTTTTTTATTTTTTACCATTCTTATTCTTTTCTTTTAACTATTACTTGGTCACACTATATAAATCCATGCCGGTTGCATGGATTTATATAGTGTGAACAAGTTGTCAAGCACTTTTCCAAGTGATGCTAAAATCGATTGGAAAAGCGCTTAATAACCCGCATGCAGAAATGCATGCAAAAACGCTTGACAAACGCTTCTACCTGGCAGGAAAAACGCATGTAAAAATCGCATGCGTTTTTCCTGTCAGGGAGAAGTGGAAAAAATATGCAGCATTTCTGCATCGTGGGCACATAGCCTAATCAACAAGGCGCATTGCTGTGCGGCGGCCAAAGGAAGGGAGTGCAGTAGGCCGTCCACTTGGTGGACTCTGCCTGCCAATCAAGTTTTTTTTTTTGACAGTGAAACCAGGACAAGTTCAACGCCACTAAAATAGGATCTGCCTTTTAGCAGACTGGATCAACTTTGCCACAGTAAAAAACCTTTGGTGGACTCTGCCTGCCAACCAAAAATATATATAGGTTTGACTTTGCGTACAGGCTGAATTTGACCGCCACTGACATAGTAGCTGGCTTATAGCACTGTATGACTTTTGGCACAGGAAAAAATATTTTTTGGACTTGGCGTAGCAAGAGAAAAAATGTATTTTTTACTCTGAAACCACCTGAAGTTCAACTCCACTAAAATAGTATCTGACACTAAAAAAAACTTTAATGCACACAGCTTTCAATATGACTATAGCAACAGAAAAAAAACAGATTTTGTGCTCTGCAATAAGAAGCTCTGCAGACTGTGCAGAGCACAATTTCAACCACACTAAATGAAAAGTTGATCACATTAGCAAGTGCAGAAAAAAGATTCAAGGTATACAGAAACATAGAGCTCTATACCAGCGGTGCACAGCACTATTGTATAACATGGGCACTCTGCTTCTGTCAGAATCTCAGAACTTGCACAAGAAGACCAAAAATGTGCTGCACCAGCGGTTACAGAGGTACACAGGCCAGGAATTATCTACACTATCTGACTACCATACAAGCGCCCATCTATCTAGCTAATATCTCTCATTACACAGGAGAACACTGAGCTGCATCCATCTCCAGCAGTGACATGGATATAATGGCGCTGAGGGAACATGGCCGCTTTTTATATTGAGAGGACATGTGATTTCTGCAGCCAATTGCAGAAGCCCTTATGTCTTTACAGTGTAGATGCTTCCTGCGCTATGATTGGCTGGCCGCGCATTCCTCAGTTAAAGCTACCGCCCACAGGAAAAAAAAAACAGTGCGCCGCTGATCTGACCTGTTCTAAGCTCTCCACAGCCCCCACACTCACCTGGCACATGTCACCGCTCATCATACACTTGCACTATGCTAACAAAACTGTTCAAAACGCTGAGATTGCCCTGTGTTCGCGGTCCCGCGCAAATTCGTCAAACTTTTCCAATTTTAAGAAAATTTGCTCATCTTTGCGATCACATATCCGAATGTGCTATATTTGTGCTGAATTTGAAACATTCGAACATTCGCCGAACAAATTTTCTCAACACTAACTATAAATTAGACATACAACCGTTTTCAGAGCCCTAAACCACACATTCACCTTCTGCCCCGTTTATAGACCCAAACCACACATTCACCTTCTGCCCCATTTAAAGCCCCCAGTCCATACTTCCACTCTGCCCTGTTTACAGACCCCAGTCCATACATCCACACTGCCCTGTTTACAGCCCCCAGTCCATACGTTCCTTCTCTGCCCTGTTTATAGACCCCAGTCCATACGTCCCCTCTCTGCCCTGTTTACAGACCCCAGTCCATACGTACAATATCTGCCCCGTTTACAGACCCCAGTCCATAAGTCCTCTATCTGCCTTGTTTACAGACCCCAGTCCATATGTCCACTCTCTGCCCTGTTTACAGATCCTAGTCCATAAGTCCTCTATCTGCCTTGTTTACAGACCCCAGTCCATATGTCCACTCTCTGCCCTGTTTACAGATCCTAGTCCATATGTCTACTCTCTGTCCTGTTTACAGACACCAGTCCATAGGTCCACTCTGTCCTGTTTACAGCCCCCAGTCCATACGCCCCCTCTCTGCCCTGTTTACAGACCCCAGTCCATACGTCCACTCTCTGCCCGGTTTACAGACCCCAGTTCATAGGTCCAGTCTCTGTCCTGTTTACAGACCCCAGTTCATACATCCCTCCTCTGCCCTGCTTACAGATCCTGGTCCATACGTCTCCTCTCTTCTCTATTTACAGACCCAAGTCCATACGTCCCCTCTCTGCCCAGTTTAAAGACCTCCGTCCATACGTCCTCTCTCTGCCCTGTTTATAGACCCCAGTCCATACGTCCCCTCTCTACCCTTTTTATAGACCCCAGTCCATACGTCCCCTCTCTGCCCTGTTTACAGACCTCAGGCCATATGTCCATTCTCTGACCTGTTTACAGACCTCAGTCCATACGTCCTCACTCTGCCCTGTTTATAGACCCCAGACCATACGTCCCCTCTCTTCCCTGTTTACAGACCTCAGTCCATACGTCTTCTCTCTGCCCTGTTTATAGACCCAAGTCCATATGTCCCCTCTCTGCCCTGTTTACAGATCCTAGTCCATGCATAGACTCACTGCGTTGTTTACAGACCCCAGTCCATACGTTCACTCTCTACCCTGTTTACAGACCCCAGTCCATACGCTCACTCTCCGTCCTGTTAACAGCCCCCAGTCCATGCTTCCACTCTGCCCTGTATACAGACTCCAGTCCATACGTCCACACTGCCCAGTTTACAGACCCCAGTCCATAAGTCCATTCTCTGCCCTGTTTACAGACCTCAGTCCATACGTCCATTCTCTGCCCTGTTTACAGACCTCCGTCCATACATCCTCTCTCTGTCCTGTTTATAGGCCCCAGACGATACATCCCCTCTCTGCCCTGTTTACAGACCTCAGTCCATACGTCCTCTCTCTGCCCTGTTTATAGACCCCAGACGATACGTCCCCTCTCTGCCATGTTTACAGACCTCAGTCCATACCTCCTCTCTCTGCCCTGTTTATAGACCCAAGTCCATATGTCCCCTCTCTGCTCTGTTTACAGACCCCAGTCCATATGTCACCTCTCTGCCCTGTTTACAGATCCTAGTACATTCATAGACTCACTGCCCTGTTTACAGACCCCAGTCCATATGTCCATTCTCTGCCCTGTTTACAGACCTCCGTCCATACGTCCTCTCTCTGTCCTGTTTATAGGCCCCAGACGATACATCCCCTCTCTGCTCTGTTTACAGACCTCAGTCCATACCTCCTCGCTCTGCCCTATTTATAGACCCAAGTCCATATGTCACCTCTCTGCTCTGTTTACAGACCCCAGTCCATATGTCACCTCTCTGCCCTGTTTACAGATCCTAGTCCATACATAGACTCACTGCCCTGTTTACAGACCCCAGTCCATACTTCCACTCTGCCCTGTTTACAGACCCCAGTCCATACTTCCACTCTGCCCTGTTTATAGACCCCAGTCCATACGTCCATTCTCTGCCCTGTTTACAGACCTCAATCCATGCGTCCATTCTCTGCCCTGTTTACAGACCTCCGTCCATATGTGACTCGCCCAGGGGATTGGGGGATGACTCAGTACCCGGGCCTTTAGCCTGGCCTTGTAGGGATGTCGCGGTGGTCGGCTCCCGGGCCCGTACCCTGGGGTCTCTCCTTAAAAGGTGGATATTTTGTTAAGTTAATAAAAGAGTTTGTGACGCCACCTGTGGCTTCTGGTGAGGATCACCAGCGCTGCGCAGTCCACTGAGGCCGATGATAAGGCAGCTTGATGGTATAGCTCTCCACAGGTGGAGCTAGGCCTCAGGGCAGTGTAGGGAAATGGATATGCAGGACAGGTGAGACCAAGCTGGGTCAGAGCAAGAACAAAGACAGACACGATAGTCACTTCAGTACCTTTTACTGATGGCAATTCAGGCACATCCCGGAGCACTGTAGGGTGAAGGGTGCATATCAGGATCCTCCCCAATGAGCGGGTTTTGGGCCTCCTGGGTCTTCCTTCTGCGTAGTAAGTTTCTGACCTGCCTGGAGCAAGGCCTAAGTTTGTCTCTGTCCTGCGCTGGCTGACCTTGTGGCTGGGCCTTCTCTTGGAGTGCACGCTCCCGACTTACGGGGCCTATGTGTCTCCTGGCTCTGTTACGTATCAGCACTTTAGCGATCCTGGGACTTGTAGTTCGCCAGGGATTCCGGTTTATCTTACTGGGTCGTGGAGATCCCGGTAAGCTGCGGACCCGGTGTCTGGTAACTGCTTCGGGGTGAGCCAGTTAAGCTCCTCTGCCCCCTATCTACTAACTCTCCTCTTGCCTTTGGCCTACTCAGGCCCTCACTAGGCTACTCACACTAATGGCAGCTTGCCGCGCTTCACCGATCTTATGGCGCCGGCACGCCTAAAGCTCACTTCTCTGAGCTACACTGAGTCTTGATCTGGATAAGCTCCACTGCAGGATTGCAATTGCAGGAGCTGGAACAGGCTTTTGTCCTCTGAGGTAACTCTTCTCAGACTGTACTGGACTCACTGCTAAACCAGACTCAACTATACTCAATTGTTTCTGCGTCTCACTCTGCAGGAACTAACTCAACAGGTTTGCTCTCTGTCGACTCCAGTCTAGACTAACTGCTGCCTGGCTCCACCTTCCCTATTTATCTATCCCTAACGGGCTCCATCTGGTGGTCTGAGGTGGAAGGTGGAGATGTGTGAATGGTTATGGGGGCCTCTTGTGGAGGAATCCATCAATACACCCTTCTAGGATCTGTGATACCAAGCACAGCTGGGCGTCACATATGTCCTCTCTCTGCCCTGTTTATAGACCCCAGACGATACGTCCCCTCTCTGCCCTGTTTACAGACCTCAGTCCATACGTCTTCTCTCTGCCCTGTTTATAAACCCCAAACGATACATCCCCTCTCTGCCCTGTTTACAGACCCCAGTCCATAAGTCCTCTCTCTGCCCTGTTTATAGAGCCAAGTACATATGTCCCCTCTCTGCCCTGTTTACAGATCCTAGTCCATACATAGACTCTCTGCCCTGTTTACAGACCCCAGTCCATACTTCCACTCTCTGTCCTGTTTACAGACCCCTGTCCATACGTCCCCTCTCTGCCCTGTTTACAGACCCCAGTCCATACGTCCACTCTCTGTCCTGTTTACAGACCCCTGTCCATACGTCCCCTCTCTGCCCTGTTTACAGACCTCAGTCCATACATCCACTTTCTGCTCTGTTTACAGACCCCAGTCCAAACGTAAGTAATGCTGTACACCCTCTGTGCACTTAATGAAGGGGCTGCAGAAGCATGTAGCCTCCTTTGTGGGTGGGGGCCCTGGGGTTTTCCATCCTATAATGCCAGCCCTGACAGCAGGCACAGTAACACGCTGGGTGCAGAGACCATAGTCACAGGCAGAAGCTGGGTGCAGAGACCATAGTCACAGGCAGAAGCTGGAGGGTGCGGAGCCCAGCACTGCCCAGCGAAAGTACATGAGCAGCGCAGCTCCGCTCTCACTGAGAAGAGCCGGCTGCTTCTCTGCAGGGCGGGCCCCCAACCCTGCTGGGCCCGGTCGCGCTCACGACCTCTCCGACTGCTATCTTTAGCCCCTAGAGAGGATCCTCTATTGCAGAAAACTTTAGATTCTCACAAATAACACTTGGAGCAGAGTTTTCAGTGACGAAAGGGGAATTAATGAGACCCAAGTTGTGTGGAGAGAATTATATTGTGGTCGTGCAGTTCATTCATTCATTATCACAGGATCAACATAAATTGATGGTCATTTAAATTTCAGTGGAAAATGTCTAGCAAATGTGGCCCAACTGTCAGACTGTTCTGATGTAAAGAGATGGATGGATCAGGAAATCATCTGATCAACTATAGAACTGCAGCAAGTATGTCGTATGATTAGAGTTACTTTTCTATAGAATATGTTATTTCTGTGCTTCTTTTAATGCAGATAGAATGATGCTGAGACTGGTAAATGGCCCTAGCAGATGTGCTGGAAGAGTGGAGATGTATCATAATAGACAATGGGGGACGATCTGTGATGATTACTGGGATGAAGAAGATGCAGATGTGGTTTGTAAGCAGCTGGGTTGTGGTGAAGCTGCTGAAGCTAAAGATGAAGCCTTCTATGGGAGAGGAAAGGGGCAAATCATGCTGGATGATGTAAACTGTACTGGGAACGAAACATATGTCTGGGACTGTGCAACAAGCCCAATTGGTGAAAGTGACTGTGGTCATGATGAAGATGCTGGTGTGTTGTGTTCAGGTAAGTGTTTCACATGCTGTTGCATTTTTTTATATCATCCATTATACAATATTCCTACATACATTACTAATTTATTAAGATATTCTGAGTATATAACAGATAGCCCTTTGTTCAGGAATTTCATTAGTTACAGTGCCTACAAGTAGTATTCAACCCCCTGCAGATTTAGCTGGTTGACACATGCGGAATTAACTTGGCATTGTGACATTTGTACTGTAGATCAGCCTGGAAGTGGGAAATGCACTGCAGCAAATTTTTTTTTTTTTTTTTTTTTAAACGTAAAAAGTTAATTCAGAGTGTCATTTATTATTCAACCCCTCAAACCACAAGAATTCTGTTTGGTCCCCCTAAAGTATTAAGAAGTAGTTCAGGCAACAAGAATAATGAGCTTCACATGTGTGGATTAAAGATCTCTTTTGCCAGCCTTTTCTGACTATTTAAGACCCTCCCCAAACTTGTGAACAGCACTCAGACATGGTCAACATGGGAATGACAAAGGAGCATTCCAAGGCCATCAGAGACAAGATCGTGGAGGGTCACAAGGCTGGCAAGGGGTACAAAACCCTTTCCAAGGAGTTGGGCCTACCTGTCTCCACTGTTGGGAGCATCATCCGTAAGTGGAAGGCTTATGGAACTACTGCTAGCCTTCCACGGCCAGGACAGCCTTTGAAAGTGTCCTCCCGTGCCGAGGCCAGGCTTGTCCGAAGAGTCCAGGCTAACCCAAGGACAACAAGGAAGGAGCTCCGGGAAGATCTCATGGCAGTGGGGACATTGGTTTCAGTCAATACCATAAGTAACGTACTCCACCGCAATGGTCTCCGTTCCAGACGAGCCCGTAAGGTACCTTTACTTTCAAAGCGTCATGTCAAGGCTCGTCTACAGTTTGCTCATGATCACTTGGAGAACTCTGAGACAGACTGGTTCAAGGTTCTATGGTCTGATGAGACCAAGATCGAGATCTTTGGTGCCAACCACACACGTGACGTTTGGAGACTGGATGGCACTGCATACGACCCCAAGAATACCATCCCTACAGTCAAGCATGGTGGTGGCAGCATCATGCTGTGGGGCTGTTTCTCTGCCAAGGGGCCTGGCCATCTGGTCCGCATCCATGGGAAGATGGATAGCACGGCCTACCTGGAGATTTTGGCCAAGAACCTCCGCTCCTCCATCAAGGATCTTAAGATGGGTCGTAATTTCATCTTCCAACAAGACAACGACCCAAAGCACACAGCCAAGAAAACCAAGGCCTGGTTCAATAGGGAAAAAGTCAAGGTGTTGGAGTGGCCTAGTCATTCTCCTGACCTTAACCCAATTGAAAACTTGTGGAAGGAGCTCAAGAATAAAGTCCACATGAGACACCCAAAGAACCTAGATAACTTGGAGAAGATCTGCATGGAGGAGTGGGCCAAGATAACTCCACAGACCTGTGCTGGCCTGATCAGGTCTTATAAAAGACGATTATTAGCTGTAATTGCAAACAAGGGTTATTCCACAAAATATTAAACATAGGGGTTGTATAATAATTGACCCACACTTTTATGTTTAAAATTTAATAAAATTCAACTGAGCAACATAACTTTTTGGTTTGTAAGATTTATGCTTCTGTTCATAAAACCTACTCTCGTTTGCAGTTTGAAGGCTCTAACTTATTTGCATCTTATCAAACCAGCTAAATCTGCAGGGGGTTGAATACTACTTGTAGGCACTGTACATAACCTAATACAGAGTCCTGTGATCATTGTTATCTCTCTCTAAGAGAGGTGGACCCTTGATAGAGATGAGAGGATTATTTCACAGGACTCAGGTCAATAATCTGCGACCTATAGATGGGAGGCCTGTGAATCGCCTGACCTCCCGACATTCCCAGCTCTTGGCATGTGCAGCATCACCATTGTAATGCAGATACAACAGCATTGCCGAAACCACACTGACCAGAGTAGCAGAGTCAAGTTTGTGGTGTGGTACAATATAGTGGCAGAAATGACAAATTCCTAAATACTGAGGCAGACCTGAATCAGTGTTAATAACAGCTGAATTATATTATCTTTGTTATATATATATACAGTACAGACCAAAAGTTTGGACACACCTTCTCATTTAAAGATTTTTCTGTATTTTCATAAGTATGAAAATTGTACATTCACACTGAAGGCATCAAAACTATGAATTAACACATGTGGAATTATATACTTAACAAAAAAGTGTGAAACAACTGGAAATATGTCTTATATTCTAGGTTCTTCAAAGTAGCCACCTTTTGCTTTGATCACTGCTTTGCACACTCTTGGCATTCTCTTGATAAGCTTCAAGAGGTAGCCATCGGAAATGGTCTTCCAACAATCTTGAAGGAGTTCCCAGAGATGCTTAGCACTTGTTGGCGCTTTTGCCTTCACTCTGCGGTCTAGCTCACCCCAAACCTTCTCGACTGGGTTCAGGTCTGGTGACTATGGAGGCCAGGTCATCAGGCGCAGCACCCCATCACTCTCCTTCTTGGTCAAATAGCCCTAACACAGCCTAGAGGTGTGTTTGGGGTCATTGTCCTGTTGAAAAATAAATGATGGTCCAACTAAACGCAAACTGGATTGAATAACATTCCGCTGCAAGATGCTGTGATAGCCATGCTGGTTCAGTATGCCTTCAATTTTGAATAAATCCCCTACAGTGTCACCAGCAAAGCACCCCCACACCATCACACCTCCTCCTCCATGCTTCACGGTGGGAACCAAGCATATAGAGTCCATCCGTTCACCTTTTCAGCATCGCACAAAGACACGGTGGTTGGAACCAAAGATCTCAAATTTGGACTCATCAGACCAAAGCACAGATTTCCACTGGTCTAATGTCCATTCCTTGTGTTCTTTAGCCCAAACAAGTCTCTTCTGCTTGTTGCCTGTTCTTAGCAGTGGTTTCCTAGCAGCTATTTTACCATGAAGGCCTGCTGCACAAAGTCTCCTCTTAACAGTTGTTGTAGAGATGTGTCTTCTGCTAGAACTCTGTGTGGCATTGACCTGGTCTCTAATCTTAGCTGCTGTTAACCTGCGATTTCTGAGGCTGGTGACTCGGATAAACTTATCCTCAGAAGCAGAGGTGACTCTTGGTCTTCCTTTCCTGGGGCGGTCCTCATGTGAGCCATTGGTTGGTTTGATGGTTTGGCTTGATGGTTTGGCTTGATGGTTTTTGCAACTGCACTTGGGGACACTTTCAAAATTTGCCCAATTTTTCGGACGGACTGACCTTCATTTCTTAAAGTAATGATGACCACTAATTTTTCTTTACTTAGCTGCTTTTTTCGTGCCATAATACAAATTCTAACAGTATTTTCAGTAGGACTATCAGCTGTGTATCCACCTGACTTCTGCACAACACAACTGATGGTCCCAACCCCATTTATGAGGCAAGAAATCCCACTTATTAAACCTGACAGGGCACACCTGTGTAGTGAAAGCCATTTCCGGTGACTACCTCTTGAAGCTCATCAAGAGAATGCCAAGAGTGTGCAAAGCAGTCATCAAAGCAAAAGGTGGCTACTTTGCAGAACCTAGAATATAAGACATATTTTCAGTTGTTTCACACTTTTTTGTTAAGTATATAATTCCACATGTGTTAATTCATAGTTTTGATGCCTTCAGTGTGATTGTACAATTTTCAAAGTCATGAAAATACAAAAAAATCTTTAAATGAGAAGGTGTGTCCAAACTTTTGGTCTGGACTGTATATATATATACTGGCTATTGAACCCGTTCTACGCCCGGGTGGCGAACATTTTTATTGGTATATGGTCTACCATGCTGGTGTGTGCTGCCCCCCTCCTGGTATTTGTGCTGCCCCTATCCTGTCCCCACCATCATATCCTGGTACGCATGGCACCCCTCATCCCCAATCCTGATATGCATGGCACCCCTCATCCCTATCCTGGTATGCAGGGCACCCCTCAGCTCCCATCCTAGTATGAATGGCACCCCTCACCCCCAATACTGGTATGCATGGCACCTCTCACCCCCAATCCTGGTATGCATGGCACCCCTCACCCCCAATCCTGGTATGCATGGCACCCCTCACCCCCAATCCTGGTATGCATGGCACCCCTCATCCCCAATCCTGGTATGCGTGGTGACGCGCCCTGAGGGCTATGGGGTCCTCGGCAGCCAGGCCTCTGGATGTCGGTTGGCGGGGAATATCACGGTGGCTGGCCCGGTCCGTGACCCAGGGCGCTCAGTGCAAAAGGGGGATATTTTTATATGGGGATTTTGGGAAGTTTGTGACGCCACATGTGGATTGCGGCTAAAGGGAGCCGCTGCTGCGGAGCAGTCCTCTGGAGCTGGTGTTATGACAGCAGGGGTGGTGTGGCTCTGCACAGGTAGAGCTTGCTCCAGGGCAGTGTAAGGTAGATGGTAGTTGTGCTGGGCGTTGTGGTGCAGCAAGGGAATGATGGCGCAGATTAAAGAATGGACGGAGGCAGTGCAGTGCAGTCATCCAAGTTTTTACTCACAGTTCTTTAGTTCCTCAGGGTACACTGTCAGCTTACAGGCCTCCCACGTCGCGCTGCGTTCACCGGGCAGGGGTTCAATCCTTCCTCAGGTAGCTTGGGAATACCTGGCAGAACACCACTTTCTCATGTTCCTATTTTGACCGTCTTCTCACTGGGTCTTTCTCCATCCTGCCCTGCGCTGCCCACTCTGAATCCTGTTCGGGTACTCTGAAGTCCCTCCTGTCCGTCGGAGTTACACAGACTTGCTTGACCCTCAGGGGACTAGAATGCGGCAGCGATCCCTCTGTCTTCTGACAGATGCGAGGCATACGGGTGCCGTCCTGCACGCGCCGTACCCCCTTGGATCCTTTCTTAGAACGGAGCTTACTCCCTGCTCCCCTCCTAGGCCTCCAGACCAGGCCCTACTTGTGGAACAGAGCTCCTTATGAGACTCTGCTCCCGGACTGTTCTCTGAACTGTCCCGAGCTGTTCTTCTGACCTGCTCCCTCACAACACGTCTGGATTGACCTGTTCACTTCAGACTTGGGCTTCACTGGCTAAGCCCGCCTGTGGAGCAGAGCTACTGCAGAGCCTCTGCTCCTCTCACTTTCCTCCTCTGACTGAACATACTCTCTAAGATGGCTTCCCTATATATACCTACTATGATGGTGCTCCCTCTAACCACTTCCTCCACCCACACACACTACTGGTTCCCCCTACCTTTGGTTCCCCCCACTCCAGCCAGGGACAGGGCTCAGCAGGAATATACATTGTATCTTGCCCCTCCTGCAGGCCTGGAGCAGTGTAGTGTTGGATGCAGGTGTTTGGGGTTCCGGGCAGCACTCCCTCCTTACCTGAGAGAAGGGAGACACCACACCTCTGGGTGAGGTGCAGTACCTCTGTGGCGACTGAACCCTCAGGGGCGCCACACGTGGCAAACCTCACCCCCAATCCTGGTATGCGTGGCACCCCTCATCCCCAATCCTGGTATGCATGGCACCCCTCATCCCCATCCTAGTATGCATGGTACCCCATCCCTCATCCCTATCCTGGTAAGTATGGTATCCCTCATCCTTGTATGCATGGTACCCCATCCCTCATCCCCATCCTGGTATGCATGGCTACTCATCCGAATCCTGGTATGCATGGCACTCCTCATCCCTATTCTGGTATGCATGGTCCCTCATCTGAATCCTGGTATGCATGGCTCCTCATCCCCAATCCCGGTATGCATGGCACCCCTCATCCCCAATCCCGGTATGCATGGCTCCCCTCATCCCCAATCCCGGTATACATGTCATCCCTCCTCCCCAATCCCGGTATGCATGGCACCCCTCATCCCCAATCCCGGTATGCATGGCACCCCTCATCCCCAATCCCGGTATGCATGGCACCCCTCATCCCCAATCCCGGTATGCATGGCACCCCTCATCCCCAATCCTGGTATGCATGGCACCCCTCATCCCCAATCCTGGTATGCATGGCTCCCCTCATCCCCAATCCTGGTATGCATGGCTCCCTCTTCCCCAATCCTGGTATGCATGACTCCCTCATCCCCAATACTGGTATGCATGGCTTCTCATCCCCAATCCCGGTATGCATGGCACCCCTCATCCCCAATCCCGGTATACATATCATCCCTCATCCCCAATCCCGGTATGCATGGCACCCCTCATCCCCAATCCCGGTATGCATGACACCCCTCATCCCCAATCCCGGTATGCATGGCACCCCTCATCCCCAATCCCGGTATGCATGGCACCCCTCATCCCCAATCCTGGTATGCATGGCACCCCTCATCCCCAATCCTGGTATGCATGACTCCCCTCATCCCCAGTCCTGGTATTCATGGCTCCCTCATCCCCAATCCTGGTATGCATGACTCCCTCATCCCCAATACTGGTATGCATGGCACCCCTCATCCCCAATCCTGGTAGGCATGGCGTCCCTCATCCTCAATCCTGGTATGCATGGCACCCCTCATCCCCAGTCCTGGTATGCATGGCTCCCTCATCCCCAATCTTGATATGCATGATACCCCTCATCCCCAATCCTGGTATGTATGGCACCCCTCATCCCCAATCCTGGTATACATGGCTCCCTCATCCCCAATCCTGGTATGCATGATACCGCTCATCCCCAATCCTGGTATGCATGGCTCCCTCATCCCCAATCCTGATATGTATGGCACCCCTCATCCCCAATCCTGGTATGCATGGCTCCCTCATCCCCAATCCCGGTATGCATGGCACCCCTCATCCCCAATCCTGGTATGCATGGCTCCCTCATCCCCAATCTGGGTATGCATGATACCCCTCATCCCCAATCCTGGTATGCATGGCTCCCTCATCCCCAATCATGGTATGCATGGCTCCCTCATCCCCAATCCCCCAATCCTGATATGCATGGCACCCCTCATCCCCAATCCTGGTATGCATGGCTCCCTCATCCTCAATCCTGGTATGCATGGCTCTCTCATCCCCAATCCTGGTATGCATGATACCCCTCATCCCCAATCCTGGTGTGCATGGCACCCCTCATCCCCAATCCTGGTATGCATGGCTCTCTCATCCCCAATCCTGGTATGCATGATACCCCTCATCCCCAATCCTGGTGTGCATGGCACCCCTCATCCCCAATCCTGGTATGCATGGCTCCCTCATCCCCAATCCTGGGATGCATGATACTCCTCTTCCCCAATCCTGGTATGCATGGCATCCCTCATCCCCAATCCTGGTATGCATGGCTCCCTCATCCCCAATCCTGATATGCATGGCACCCCTCATCCCCAATCCTGGTATGCTTGGTACCCCTCACCCCCCAATCCTGGTATGCATGGTCCCCTGGTATGTGTGGTACCCCTCACCCCCCAATCCTTGTATGCATGGTCCCCTCACCCACCAATCCTGGTATGCATGGTCCCCTCACCCCCCCAATCCTGGTATGTGTGGTACCCCTCACCCCCCCAATCCTGGTATGCGTGGTACCCCTCACCCCCCAATCCTTGTATGCATGGTCCCCTCACCCCCCAATCCTGGTATGCATGGTCCCCTCACCCCCCAATCCTGGTATGTGTGGTACCCCTCACCCCCCAATCCTGGTATGCATGGTCCCCTCACCCCACAATCCTGGTATATGCATGGTCCCCTCACCCAACAATCCTGGTATGTGTGTTACCACTCACCCCTCAATCCTGGTATGCATGGTACCCCTCATCCCTTTCACACTGTACACACATACAAAAAAAATAAACAGTTATACTCACCTTTCTTTTCTGTGCTCCAGCACTGCTGCGTCCTGTTCTGCCGGAGGCCGGGGGAGGGGTGCGGTGCCGGAGCACAGCGCTGTACGGCGCCATTTTGCTGAAGACACACTGTAAATGTGTCTTCAGTAAAATGGCGCCGGATAGCGCTATGCGCACGCGCCGATCCGATGCCTCACTCCTGTCCCGGTCTCCGGCGAAGAGAGGCGCCGCGGCAACGCTCCTCCCAGTCGGGTAAGTATGCAAGTATGGCGCCGGAGATCGCGGTATGCGTTCAGTGCCTACACATGCCGCAATCTCCGGTGCCATACACCTCCTCTTACCTGTAACGGCTGGATGCTTGCTTCTGTCTGGAGCCAGACTGCGCGTCACGCATGCGCAGTCTATTGAGGCTTCAGACAGAGGGTCGCATCCCCGGTTATATTATAGATATATATATATATATATATATACATATACTATATATATGTATATATATATATATATACACATATATATATATATATATATATACACTGTGTGCAGAATTATTAGGCAAATGAGTATTTTGATCACATGGTACTTTTTATACCTGTTGTCCTACTCCAAGCTGCATAGGCTTGAGAGCCAACAACCAATTAAGTAAATCTGGTGATGTGCATCTCTGTAATGAGGAGGGGGGTGTTGACTAATGACATCAACACCGTCAGAAGAGAGATTTGTCGGGCTCTGAAAAGTCCAAAATTGTGAGATGTCTTGCAGAGGGATGCAGCAGTCTTGAAATTTCCAAACTTTTGAAGCGTGATCACCGAACAATCAAGCGTTTCATGGCAAATAGCCAACAGGGTCGCAAGAAGCGTGTTGGCCAAAAAAGGCGCAGAATAACGGCCCATGAATTGAGGAAAATCAAGCGTGAAGCTGCCAAGATGCCATTCGCCACCAGTTTTGCCATATTTCAGAGCTGCAACGTTACTGGAGTATCAAAAAGCACAAGGTGTGCGATAATCAAGGACATGGTCAAGTTAAGGAAGGCTGAAAAATGACCAACTTTGAACAAGAAACATAAGATAAAACGTCAAGAATGGGCTAAGAAATATCTTAAGACTGATTTTTCAAAGGTTTTATGGACTGATGAAATGAGAGTGACTCTTGATGGGCCAGATGGATGAGCCATAAGCTGGATCTGTAAAGGGCAGAGAGCTCCACTCCAACTCAGACGCCAGCAAGGTGGAGGTGGGGTACTGGTATGGGCTGGTACCATCAAAAATGAACTTGTGGGACCTTTTCGGGTAGAGAATGGAGTGAAACTCAACTCCCAGACCTACTGCCAGTTTCAGGAAGACAACTTCTTCAAGAAGTGGTACAGGAAGAAGTTGGAATCGTTCAAGAAAAACATGATTTTCATGCAGGACAATGCTCCATCACATGCATCCAACTACTCCACATCGTGGCTGGCCAGTAAAGGTCTAAAAGAAGAAAAAATAATGACATGGCCCCCTTGTTCACCTGATCTGAACCCCATAGAGAACCTGTGGTCCATCATAAAATGTGAGATCTACAGGGAGGGAAAGCAGTACACTTCTCGGAGCAGTGTCTGGGAGGCTGTGGTGGCTGCTGCACGCAATGTTGATCGAAAACAGATCAAGCAACTGACAGAATCTATAAATGGAAGGCTGTTGAGTGTCATCATAAAGAAAGGTGGCTATATTCATCACTAATTTTTTTGGTTTTTGTTTTTTCATGTCAGAAATGTTTATTTCTAAATTTTGTGCACTGATATTGGTTTACTTGGTGAAAATAAACAAGTGAGATGGGATTATATTTGGTTTTTATTAAGTTGCCTAATAATTCTGCACAGTAATAGTTACCTGCACAAACAGATATCCTCCTAAGATAGCCAAATCTAAAAAAACCCACTCCAACTTCCAAAAATATTAAGCTTGGATATTTATGAGTCTTTTGGGTTGATTGAGAACATAGTTGTTGATCAATAATACAAATAATCCTCTAAAATACAACTTGCCTAATAACTCTGCACACAGTGTATATACAGTCATGGCCAAAAGTATTGAGAATGACACCAAAATTATATTTTCACATGATCTGCTGGCCTCTGGTTTTTATTAGTGTTTGTCTGATGTTTATATCACATACAGAAATATAATTGCAATCATATTATGAGTACCAATAGGTTATATTGACAGTTAGAATGAGTTAATGCAGCAAGTCAATATTTGCAGTGTTGCCCCTTCTTCTTCAAGACCTCTGTAATTCTCCCTGGCATGCTCTCAATCAACTTTTGGACCAAATCCTGACTGATAGCAGTCCATTCTTGCATAATCAATGCTTGCATTTTGCCAGAATTTGTTGGTTTTTGTTTGTCCACCCGTCTCTTGATGATTGACCACAAGTTCTCAATGGGATTAAGATCTGGGGAGTTTCCAGGCCATGGACCCAAAATCTCTATGTTTTGTTCCATGAGCCATTTAGTTATCACCTTTGCTTTATGGCAAGGTGCTCCATTATGCTGGAAAAGGCATTGTTGGGCGCCAAACTGCTCTTGGACGGTTGGGAGAAGTTGCTCTTGGAGGACATTCTGGTACCATTCTTTATTCATGGCTGTGTTTTTAGGCAAGACTGTGAGTGAGCCGATTCCCTTGGCTGAGAAGCAACCCCACACATGAATGGTTTCAGGATGCTTTACAGTTGGCATGAGACAAGACTGGTGGTAGCGCTCACCTCTTCTTCTCCGAATAAGCTGTTTTCCAGATGTCCCAAACAATCGAAAAGGGGATTCATCAGAGAAAATGACTTTGCCCCAGTCCTCAGCAGTCCACTCCCTGTACCTTTTGCAGAATATCAGTCGGTCCCTGATGTTTTTTCTGGAGAGAAGTGGCTTCTTTGCTGCCCTCCTTGAAACCAGCCCTTGCTCAAAGAGTCTCCGCCTCACAGTGCGTGCAGAAGCACTCACACCAGCCTGCTGCCATTCCTGAGCAAGCTCGGCACTGCTGGTAGTCCGATCCCGCAGCTGAAACAGTTTTAAGATACGGTCCTGGCGCTTGCTGGTCTTTCTTGGGTGCCCTGGAGCCTTTTTGACAACAATGGAAGCTCTCTCCTTGAAGTTCTTGAAGATGCGATAGATTGTTGACTGAGGTGCAATCTTTGTAGCTGCGATACTCTTCCCTGTTAGGCCATTTTTGTGCAGTGCAATGATGGCTGCACGTGTTTCTTTAGAGATAACCATGGTTAACTGAAGAGAAACAATGATACCAAGAACCAGCCTCCTTTTAAAGTGTCCAGTGATGTCATTCTTACTTAATCATGACTGATTGATCGCCAGCCCTGTCCTCATCAACACCCACACCTGTGTTAATGGATCAATCACTAAAACGATGTTAGCTGCTCCTTTTAAGGCAGGACTGCAATGATGTTTAAATGTGTTTTGGGGGTTAAAGTTCATTTTCTGGGCAAATATTGACTTTGCAAGTACAGTAATTGCTGTTAAGCTGATCACTCTTTCACATTCAGGAGTATATGCAAATTGCCATTACAAAAAATGAAGCAGTAAACTTTGGAAAAATTACTATTTGTCTCATTCTCAATACTTTTGGCCATGACTGTACACTGCTCAAAAAAATAAAGGGAACACTGAAATAACACATCCTAGATCTGAATGAATGAAATATTCTCATTGAATACTTTGTTCTGTACAAAGTTGAATGTGCTGACAACAAAATCACACAAAAATAATCAATGGAAATCAAACTTATTAACCAATGGAGGCCTGGATTTGGAATCACCCCCAAAATTAAAGTGGAAAAACACACTACAGGCTGATCCAACTTTGATGTAATGTCCTTAAAACAAGTCAAAATGAGGCTCAGTATTGTGTGCGGCCTCCACTAGCCTGTATGACTTCCCTACAATGCCTGGGCATGCTCCTGATGAGGTTGCGGATGGATGGAGAGAGTATACAGTGGTGGCCAAAAGTATTGGCACCCCTGCAATTCTGTCAGATAATACTCAGTTTCTTCCTGAAAATGAATGCAATCACAAATTCTTTGGTATTATTATCTTCATTTAATTTGTCTTCAATGAAAAAACACAAAAAGAATTGTCCTAAAGCCAAATTGGATATAATTCCACACTAAACCTAAAAAAGGGGGTGGACAAAAGTATTGGCACTGTTTGAAAAATCATGTGATGCTTCTCTAATTCGTGTAATTAACAGCACCTGTAACTTAACTGTGGCACCTAACAGGTGTTGGCAATAACTAAATCACACTTGCAGCCAATTAACATGGATTAAAGTTGACTCAACCTCTGTCCTGTGTCCTTGTGTGTACCACATTGAGCATGGAGAAAAGAAAGAAGACCAAAGAACTTGTGAGATGAGGAAGCATGAGCAATCTCATGGCTACAAATCCATCTCCAAAGACCTGAATGTTCCTGTGTCTTCCGTGCGCAGTGTCATCAAGAAGTTTAAAGCCCATGGCACTGTGGCTAACCTCCCTAGATGTGGACGGAAAAGAAAAATTGACGAGAGATTTCAACGCAAGATTGTGCAGATGGTGGATAAAGAACCTCGACTAACATCCAAACAAGTTCAAGCTGCCCTGCAGTCCGAGGGTACAACAGTGTCAACCCGTACTATCCGTCGGCGTCTGAATGAAAAGGAACTGTATGGTAGGATACCCAGGAAGACCCCACTTCTTACCCCGAGACATAAAAAAGCCAGGCTGGAGTTTGCCAAAACTTACCTGAGAAAGCATAAAACGTTTTGGAAGAATGTTCACTGGTCAGATGAGACAAAAGTAGAGCTTTTTGGGAAAAAGCATCAACATAGAGTGTACAGGAAAAAAAAGAGGCATTCAAAGAAAAGAACACGGTCCCTACAGTCAAACATGGCAAAGGTTTCCTGATGTTTTGGGGTTGCTTTGCTGCCTCTGGCACTGGACTGCTTGACCATGTGCATGGCATTATGAAGTCTGAAGACTACCAACAAATTTTGCAGCATAATGTAGGGCCCAGTGTGAGAAAGCTGGGTCTCCCTCAGAGGTCATGGGTCTTCCAGCAGGACAATGACCCAAAACACACTTCCAAAAGCACTATAAAATGGTTTGAGAGAAAGCACTGGAGACTTCTAAGGTGGCCAGCAATGAGTCCAGAGCTGAATCCCATAGAACACCTGTGGAGAGATCTCAAAATGGCAGTCTAGAGAAGGCACCCTTCAAATATCAGGGACCTGGAGCAGTTTGCCAAAGAAGAATGGTCTACAATTCCAGCAGAGCATTGTAAGAAACTCATTGATGGTTACCGGAAGCAGTTGTTCGCAGTTATTTTGGCGAAAGGTTGTGCAACCAAGTATTAGGCTGAGGGTGCCAATACTTTTGTCTGGCCCATTTTTGTAGTTTTGTGTGAAATGATCAATGATTTGATTTTTGCTTCATTCTCTTTTGTGTTTTTTCCTTGCAAGCAAATTAAATGAAGATAAGGAAGAAATTGAGCATTATCTGACAGAATTGCAGGGGTGCCAATACTTTTGGCCACCACTGTATATACTAGCTATTGAACCCATATCTACGTGTGGTGAGCATTTTTATTGGTATATTCTCCCCCATCCTGGTCCATGCTCCCCCATCCTGGCATATGCTCCCCATCCTGGCATGTGCTCCTCCATCCTGGTCCCCCATCCTGGCATGTGTTCCCTCATCCTGGTCCCCCATCCTGTTATGTGCTGCCCCCATCCTGTTATGTGCAGTCCCCATCCTGCTCCCCCATCCTGTTTTGTGCTGTCCCTATCCTGCACCCCCATCCTCTTTTGTGCTGTCCCCATCCACTTTTGCGCTGCCCCCATCCTGCTCCCCCATCCGGAGGCTGGGAGAGGAGTGTGGCGCATGCCCGTACCACGCTGTCCGGCGCCATTTTGTTGACGACACACTGCAAGTGTGTCTTCACTAAAATGGTGCCGGAGAGCGCACTATGCACATGCGCCGATTCCGACGCCGGACTCCTCCTCCGTCCCGGTATGCATGGCCCCCTCATCTCTATCCTGGTATGCATGGCCCTCCCTCATCCCTCTTCCTGGTATGCATGGCACCCCTCACCCCCAATCCTGGTATGCATGGCACCCATCATCCTGGTATACATGGCACCCCTCCATCCTGATATGCATGGCACCCCTCTATCCTGGTATGCATGGCACCTCTCATCCTTATCCTGGTATGCATGGCACCCCTCATCCCTATCCTGGTATGCATGGCACCCCTCCATCCTGGTATGCATGACACCCCTCATCTCCATCCTGGTATGCATGGCACCACTCATCTCCATCCTGGTATGCATGGCACCCCTCTATAATGGTATTCATGGCACTCCTCCATCCCGGTATGCATGGCACTCCTCCATCCCTGTATGCATGGCATCCCTCTATCCTGGTGTGCATGGCACCCCTCATCCCCATCCTGGTATGCATGGCACCCCTCTAACATAGTATGCATGGCACCCCTCATCCCTATCCTGGTATGCATGGCAACCCTCATCCTGGTATATATGGCACCTCTCATCCTCATCCTGGTATGCATGGCCCTCCCTCATCACTATTCTGGTATGCATGGCCCTCCCTCATCCCTCTTCCTGGTATGCATGGCATCCCTCATCCCTATCCTGGTATGTATGGCAACCTTCATCCCAATCCTTGTATGTATGGTACCTATGCCTATACCTATCCCTATCCTGGTGTGCATGGAACCCCTCATCCCCATCCTGGTATGCATGACCCCCTCATTCCTATCCTGTTATGCATGGCATCCCCTGACCCCATCCTGGTATGCATGGCACCCATCATTCTGGTATGCATGGCACCCCTCAATCCTGGTATGCATGGCACTGCTCCATCCTAGTATGCATGGCACCCCTCTATCCTGGTATGCATGGCACCACTTATCCTTATCCTGGTATGCATGGCACCCCTCATCCTTATCCTGGTATGCATGGCGCCCCTCATTCTTATCCTGGTATGCAAGGCACCCCTCTATCCTGGTATTCATGGCACCCCTCAATCCCGGTATGCATGGCACCCCTCCATCTTGGTATTCATGGCACCCCTCTATCCTTGTATGCATGGCACCCCTCATCCCGATCCTGGTATGCATGGCATCCATCACTCCCATCCTGGTATGCATGGCACCCCTCTAACCTAGTATGCATGGCACCCCTCATCCCTATCCTGGTATGAATGGCACCCCTCATCACCATCCTGTTTTGCATGGCCCCTCATCCCTATCCTGGTATGCATGGCAACCCTCACCCTGGTATGTATGGCACCTCTCATCCTCATCCTGGTATGCATGGCCCTCCCTCATCACTATTCTGGTATGCATGGCTCTCCCTCATCCCTCTTCCTGGTATGCATGGAACCCCTCATCCCTATGCTAGTATGTATGGCAACCCTCATCTCAATCCTGGTATGCATGGCGCCTATCCCTATACCTATCCCTATCCTGGTAAGCATAACACCCCTCATCCCCATCCTGGTATGCATGACCACCTCATTCCTATCCTGTTATGCATGGCGCCTCCTGATCCCCATTCTGGTATGCATGGCACCCATCATCCTGGTTTGCAAGGCGCCCTCATCCTTATCCTGGTATGTATGGCACCCCTCATCCTTATCCTGGTATGCATGACGCCCCTCATCCTTATCCTGGTATGCATGGTGCCCTTCATCCTTATCCTGGTATGCAAGGCACCCCTAATCCTTATTCTGGTATGCAAGGCCCCCCTCATCCCTATCTTGGTATGCAAGGCACCCCTCCATCATGGTATGCATCGCACCCCTCCATCCTGGTATGCATGGCAACCCTCATCTCCAACCTGGTATGCATGGCACCCCTCCATCCTTGTATGCATGGCACCCCTCTATCCTGGTATGCATGGCACCCCTCATCCCTATCCTGGTATGCATGGCACCCCTCATCACCATCCTGTTATGCATGGCCCTTGATCCCTATCCTGGTATGCATGGCACCCCTCATCCTGGTATGTATGGCACCTCTCATCCTCATCGATGGTATGCATGGCATCCCTCATCCCCATCCTGGTATGCATGGCACCCCTCATCCCCATCCTGGTATGTATGGCACCCCTCATCCCTATCCTGGTATGCATGGCCCTCACTCATCCCTCTTTCTGGTATGCATGGCACTCCTCATCTCTATCCTGGTATGCATGGCACCCCTCATCCCTCTTTCTGGTATGCATGGCACCCCTCATCCCTATGCTGGTATGCATGGCACCCCTCATCCCCAATTTTGGTATACATGTCTCCCCTCATTCCTATCCTTGTATGCATGGCACCCCCTGATCCCCATCCTGATATGCATGGCCCCCTCATTCCCATCACACTGCACACAAAAAAAAGAAACAATTATACTCACCTTTCTTCCCTGTGCTCCAGCGCTGTGTCCTGTTCTGAAGGAATAGTCCTCCAGATGCCGGGGGAGGAGTGTGGCCTTGGAGTACGCACATGCCCATACCGCACTGTCTGGTGCCATTTTGTTGAAAGCACTCTGCAAATATGTCTTCGCTAAAATGGCGCCGGATAGCACGCTATTTGCATGGGCCGATTCTGATGCCCCACTTCTGCCAGAACAGAGGCGCCGCGGCAACAGTGCTCCGGGTCAGGTATGTACTTATGGTGCTGGAGATCGCGGTATGCGTTCAGTGCCTACGTATACCCATTACTAACCCCATAGTCAAATTTGAAATAAATAACATCCAGAATAAAATATTTTATGTGAAATAATGATTCAGACTCCTTTATTTATTTAAAAAAAACATGTATACTCACCTGTATGCCCATTCCATTGAAGCCCATGTCCCCGTAAAAAAAAATAAAACAATAAAGCAACATAACGCCTATCTCCAGCATGAAGATAATCCTCCATTACCCTTGTCCCCTGTAAAAGAGTTAAAAGAAAAAAAAAACAACCATATTCCTCACCTCTTTCGCTCGCGGTGCCGTCATTGGTTATGAACCCTACTCACATTATTGACGGCACCGCGAGGCCCTGAGCTGTGCTGGCACGCATAGCTCAGTGTTTCTGCTGCCTGACAGGCTCAACGCTAACATCATGCCAGCGTTCAGCCTGGCAAGCAGATGTCGCAGAGCTGGATAAGTCAGGGGACAAATGGATTATGATAGGCACGTCGGAGAGGTGAGAAATATGGTTTAATATTAATATACCATAAAAAAGGGAGATAGTACACATAAGGATATGCACCAGGTGGCAGCATGGAATTATTTTCATATTAACTGGTATTAAAAAATACTTATATGCAGGCACTGTAAGTACATTATATGTATATTTTACAAAAAAAACAGTGAGACCAATATGTATAATAAATGTCTATGGTATATAGACTAGATATAATAATTACTCCATTTTCTAAGTAAAAAAACAACTATAAAAATGCCTTTCCAAAATCATACAGTGGCACAAATTGTCACTAAAATGAAAAAATAAATAAAAATAAATAGAAAAAAGTAATAAAAAGATATGCACTGCCATAAATACTCTGTGAGCTGTACATGAGAATAAGAGCAAGACAACCACCAAACAACAAAGTGCAACAAATGTCTAGCCATTTCCTTTAGGCTGCCCCTTTCTCAAGTCCAGACAGTTCACATGTACAATATAAGATGGAGGTGAAATAATTCCACCAATTCCTCCATTATTTTTAGCTTGTACTATAGTAACTAAATGCAACACCTCAATGTCTCAAAAGGAAACTCTAAAATTAAAGGTAATTTTTTTATGAAAAAAGTAGTAGAGATGATAAGTCTCTGTTAAGTAAACATTTACGAGGGAGAGTCCAAAATTATTTGCATTCTGGCAATGAATTTTTTTAATCGGGTTTCAGAAAAAACAAATACATTACAGTACTTTCTGACCATCTCTCTGCATTTCAATTCACTTTGTCCAGCTGTTAAGTTTTGATAATCCCTCATTAAAAATATTAGAGACTGAGTTGCAAACCACTAATGCATTGCTGTCTTCACCCCTCATCAGATGTGAATCTTTGCCCTTGTAGGCCTCATTTCAGGGGATCAAACAGATGATAGTCCAGTGGGGCAAGATCGCCTAAAAAAAAAAGTTTATGCAGAGTGTCTATAGTATGGGCAGTGGTACGTGGACATGCATTGTCATTGTGTCACGATTCTGTTGCTGATCACCCGGGACTAGGGACTCCTACCCTGTCCCTTATGCTAGGGGTGCATAGCTGCCCCTGCTCCCCAGGATACTTCTGCTAGTAAACATGCTGGGGCCACATATCTTGCTGTACTCCTGAATCTTCCCTTATCTGTCCTCTCCTCCCAGGGAAGTGTGAGAGAATAGTGTATACACAAACCAGACAGACAACGAAGGACGTGCAGGGATAAAATAAAATACCATACACACAAAATATGCGCTCACAGACAACAGAGGGAAACTCTGAACAGAATAAGAAGGAAAATAAAAATAGAAGAGGAGGTGACTATGCACACAGCCAAAACACCAAGCAACTGTCACAGAACTGTGAGGGTGGTGAGGATGGCATCCCACTCCTCTAATATTTCTGTTGGTTAAATATGTGAAAATGTATTTTATATGTATGTTACTGCTATGTATCTAATGGTTATCTTCCTGTGGACTGCAGTGCTAACCAACGGCCACCAATTGTTACTGTCTTCCTTTTCACTCTGGTATAGAATGTAGATGAAAGGTGAAATCTGCCTAGATACAAAGCAAGGACAGACATCAGGCACAAAGACAGTGTGAGGGTTAACTAGAAGCACAACCCAGAGTGGGAGGTAGTTCTGTGGAATTGTGGGAGAAAGGGATCCATTTTAGTCAGTATAGAAGAGGAAGAGAAAGAGGCAAGTCAGATTGTTCCTAGTGTGTAGCTATAAGGCTCATGAGGAAAAGGATCTACATATGCAGCAGGATGACACAGGCAAGTGGGGACCCCTACAAGAGAAAAGCTTACAAGTCCAGGAAGCATACTGACCAGCGAGAAAGGGGACTTTGGGATGAGATAGTGCCCTGCTGGGGGTACTTAACTGTACTGTCCAGCGAGAAAGAGACCTTGGGACAAGGTGTCGCCTTGCTGTGGGTACTGAAATGACGCGCCCCCTGGGCGGAGGGGTACTCATTGGCCGAGCCGGTCGATGCTGGGGGATGTCATGGTGGCAGTGACCCAGTCCATGACCCAGGGCGGTCAATTAAAGGGAAAGTAAAAGGGGAATAAAGTTTTTAGAGATAATGTTCGTGACGCCACCTGTGGTATGCGGCTATATGGGGCCGCCGCTGCTGTGCAGATCCCCCTGGAGGTGATGGTGACGCAGCAGAGTTGGTTCAGCTCTCCACAGGCAGAGCTAAGCTCCGGGACAGTATAGATGATTTGAAGAGTAGATGTTGTCGGCTGGGACAGTGTCGTGCAGGGCTAAGGGAACAGGTAATGAACAGACAACACATTAATGGTGGTTTCCTATAGCTTTACTTACGGTTTGTCAGAGCAGACCGTGACACGGGTACTAGCTGGTAGTGAAGATCCGGGCAGCCTAGAAGCAGGTCGGGGATCCACCTCGCCAGGTGGAGTTGTAGGCCTTCCCTCCGCGCTATTCTCTTTGGACTTGCTGCTTGAAGCTTTGCTGCTGCCCTCGTCCCTGAGTAAATGTCTTTTTCCTCACCCGTATGGCAGGCAGCTCTGGCCTTCCTCAAGTGTTGCTCCCACGTGGCGGTGCTGGGCCCTATGATGCTGCTGTGCCGCCGGGCGTATGGCGGGGCCAAGTGACCTGCAGTCTCCTGCCCTCCGGATTTAGCTGCTGGGCCTTCAGTGCCCCACAACCACGGACTCCAGTGTCCGATTCCCTTGCGCTTCTGTCTGGGGCGAGCTTGTTCACAGCTCCCTTCCCCAGGTCCTTCCTCGTCGCTCTCCTGTATCCAACTTTCTTCCTCCCTCCAACTAACTTTTCTAATCCCGCCTCCAGGTTCCACTTTAAAGGGGGAGAGCTCCCCCTTCTGGTCTGGAGCCAGAAAAGTGTTGGATGCTGGTATTACCTAATAAGGGGACCCCTCCTTGCTTCTAGGCATGGCATCACCCCCTGTGAGGGAGGCAATGCCAACTCCTGGGGTACCACATTCCCCCCTAATTAAATTCAGTACTCCCGGACAGAGGACACCTTTAGAATTAAACAATTAACAACAATAACGATTCACATTACCAAAAATTTACAAAGTCTCCAAAGGCAAGAATCTCAAAATCCCAACAAAAATTGGTAGCAGTCATTGCGGCGTTTAGTCTTTACGCCGCTATCCGGGAATTGTCTTTTTTTTTTGTTACGGATACCTGAAGGTTGGTTGGTGGGAACCGCCTCAACCCACTTCGTGTATCGTCCCTGGGCGTGGCTTCAGGGCACTCTGTCAGAGGGCCAGGTTTTCGGCCACACCTGCGATTTATTTTCAAGGCCAAAAATTGCCTTTATTCAACATTGTCCTGACCACACCTAGTCCTGTGGTCCATTTGTCCATAAATTTAATAACTATATACACTCACGATTGCTTAAAAGTTCTTCCAGGAAGTCTCTGTAGGCTCTCATGCTTAACGGTTTACGACTATATACTATACACTATCATGTTATTACACCTTAGTCCCTATAACGGACAGGGAGCTGACCTATGGTACTACGGGTTGATCTACACAGTACATTTGTTGCCAATGACCTACTCGGGTCTCTAGTGTCTTCCGCTGGTGTGGTGGGCTCAGTGTGGACTACACTACGGTTAGTCTGAGGTAATACCGGTAGGCTTGGTAGTCTTCTACGACTTCTTTGACTCACTATGGGCAAGACAGATTCACCGCTAGCAGGGGGTAGATTCACTCGTTCCACTGTGGGTGTGGCATCTATTGCTGGTGCTGTCTGGTCTCCCAGCTGTTCTAGAGTCTCTACGGCTTCCAGTAAGGCTACTTGGGGAAAGGTCAGGACAGGTACCATGATTGCTTGGTTCACCTGCGTCCAAGACCGGGGAAATTCTCCAAGGATGGTTTGAACCATCTCTTCCACCTTTTATGTGTGCTGGGGGCTGTTTTGGTCTTCCTCTTGGTGTCTCAATTGATCAGGGCATATCTTTAGGTGGTCTCTTGAGACTGCCGCCGAAGTCTCTCCTCCATCTTTACTGATGAGGCATACTTTGTTGTTGTCAAAAATTGAAGGTAAGACGGTGTATGGCTCAACCTCCCACTGATCATCTAATTTGTGAACTCCTCTCTTCCTTTTGAGTACCTGTTCTCCAGGTGACAAGGGAACTGCTGGTGCGTGCTGATTATAAGTTCTTTCCTGCCTCTGTCTCGCCTGGGACAAACTTCTCTCTACACATTCTTGCACCTTGCAGTATTGTTGCTGCCACTCCGTATCCCAGTCTGCATCTGGTGATGTCGTCTCAGGTGTTAAAAGTCCCATGTCTAAGTCAATGGGTAACTTGCCAGGTCTTGCCCTCATCAGGTAGGGGGGTGTACAGTTGGTGGAGTTCACCGGGATGTGGTTATATAGGTCTACCAAATCCGGTAACTTCTCTGGCCACAGGCTATGTTCTTCAAGGGGCATCTTCAAGAGGTCTATTACCACCTGATTCATTTTCTCGCACAACCCGTTGGTCTGGGGAAGATACGGCGTCATCCTTATTTTCTTGCAGCCGTACAAGATACAGAATTCCTGGAACACTTCTGCTTCAAAGGCTGGGCCTTGGTTGGTAAGCACTCATTCAGGGTATCCGTGCAGGCGACAAAAGTGTTGTTGAAACGCTTTGGCTGCTGTTTTAGCCGTCTGATCCTTCACTGGCACTGCTACCAGGAATTGGGAGTAGTGGTCTACTATGGTGAGAGCGTAGACATAGCCTGACCGACTTGGGGCTAGCTTCACGTGGTGCAAGGCTACCAGTTCAAGTGGTTGTTTGGTGACTATGGGCTGAGGGGAGCCCACTGGCTATCACGGTCTTTCCATCTCTAATGTTGTATGGACCACATTCTCGACACCATCTCTCGATTGCTTTCCTCATGCCAACCCAGCAGAATCGCTCACGTAGCAGGACTTCCAACTTTTTCCACCCGAAGTGTCCTGCTCCATCGTAGCATGCCTCTAAGACCATTGGCGCATCCCGCTTCGGGACTACCACCTGCCAGACCAGTTCATGTGTCCGGGAGTTGATGCTTCTTTGACACAGCTTTCCCTCGTAGATGAACAGCTTGCCCTTCTCCTTCCACAACTGTTGGGTCTCCTGTGAAGCATCTGGACCAGGGTGCGAGTCAGCTTGTGTCAGCAACTCCTTTACTAGGTGGACAGCCAAGTTGCTATCCTGCGTCTCTGCCCATCCATGGTGGGGCAATGGGTTAAACATGGCCTCTCTGTTGGTGGAGCGCTTGTCCCTCACACAGTGGGACCACTGGGTCACCCCGAGACGATGGAAAGCTGGTAGCTCTATGTCCTTCAGCTCTTCCGGGTCTCCTCCCCCATCTGGCAAGTTGGGCATCCAGGACATCGCATCAGCATTAGCGCTTTTATGCCCCTCTTGATACTTGATGGTAAACTCTTAGTTGGACAGTCGGGCCATCCATTGCTGCTCCAGCGCACCTAGCTTAGCCATTTCAAGGTGGGCCAGCGGATTATTGTCTGTGAAAATTGTAAACTTTGCTGAAGCCAAGTAGTGTTTGAAGCGCTATGTTACAGCCCAGACTATGGCTAAAAACTCCAACTTGAAGGAACTATAGTTGTTGGGGTTCCTTTCCGTGGGACAGAGCTTCCTGCTGGCATAGGCAATCACTCTCTCTCTGCCCTGCTGTACCTGGGACAACACCGCTCCCAATCCCACGTTGCTGGCATCCGTATAGAGTATAAAGGGTTGGCCATAGTCGGGGTAGGCCAGGACTTCGTCTCCAGTAAGAGGCACCTTCAATCGAGTGAAGGATTCATCTTCATAGAATCATAGAATCATAGAATGGTAGAGTTGGAAGGGACCTCCTGGGTCATCTGGTCCAACCCCCTGCTCAAAGCAGGATTCACTAGATCATCTCAGACAGATGTCTGTCCAGCCTCTGTTTGAAGACGTCCATTGAAGGGGAACTCACCACCTCTCGTGGCAGCCTGTTCCACTCATTAATCACCCTAACTGTCAAAAAGTTTTTTCTAATATCTAATCTGTGTCTCCTCCCATTTAGTTTCATCCCATTGCTTCTAGTCTTTCCTTGTGCAAATGAGAATAAAGATGATCCTTCTACAATGTGACAGCCCTTGACATATTTGTAGACAGCTATTAAGTCTCCTCTCAGTCTTCTTTTTTGCAAGCTAAACATTCCCAAATCCTGCAACCGTTCCTCATAGGACATGGTTTGCAGACCAGTCACCATTCTGGTCGCTCTTCTCTGAACTTGCTCCAGTTTGTCTATGTCTTTTTTAAAATGTGGTGCCCAAAACTGTACACAGTATTCCAGATGAGGTCTGACCAAAGAGGAGTAAAGACCGATAATGACTTCACGTGATCTAGACTGTATACTTCTGTTAATACATCCCAGAATTGTATTTGCCTTTTTGCTGCTGCATCACACTGTTGACTCATGTTCAGTCTATGATCTATTAGTATACCTAAGTCTTTTTCACATGTACTGTTGCTTAGCTCTTTTCCTCCCATTCTGTATATGCTTTTTTCATTTTTATTGCCCAGATGTAGTACTTTGCATTTTTCCCTGTTAAAAACCATTCTGTTGGTTGCTGCCCACTGCTCCAGTTTATTTAGGTCTTTTTGAATCCTCTCTCTCTCTTCTCTAGTATTAGCTATCCCTCCTAGCTTTGTGTCATCAGCAAATTTAATCAGTTTACCCTCAATTCCTTCATCTAAATCATTGATAAAGATGTTGAACAATACAGGTCCCAGGACGGAGCCCTGTGGTACCCCACTTGAGACATTCATCCAGCTGGATGCGAAGCCATTTACAACCACCCTTTGAGTCCGATCACTAAGCCAGTTATGAATCCACCTAACAGTTGCCTGGTCCATTGCATACTTGGTCATTTTTTCAATAAGGATGGTGTGAGATACTTTGTCAAATGCTTTGCTGAAGTCAAGATATACTATATCTACAGCATTTCCCTGATCCACCCAGTCAGTGATTCTGTCATAGAAGGAAATTAAGTTAGTCTGACATGACTTGTTAGTTACAAACCCATGCTGACTCTGGTTAATCACTTCATTCTTATCCATGTACTTACATACATGTTGTTTAATAATTTGTTCAAAGATCTTTCCTGGTATAGAAGTCAGACTCACCGGCCTATAGTTCCCTGGGTCCACCTTCTTCCCCTTTTTGAAGATAGGAACAACATTTGCTCTTCTCCAGTCTTCTGGGACTTCTCCTGTTCTCCAAGAATTTTCAAAGATTATGGAGAGTGGTTCTAAAATTTCTTCTACGATCTCCTTCAGTACTCTGGGGTGTAATTCATCTGGACCTGGAGACTTGAACTCATTTATGTTAGCTAAATATTCCCTCACAATCTTTCTGTTTACAGATAACTTGGATTCCTCTATTCCTTTAAAAGGACAGTGAAGATCAGTTGATGTTACATTTTCTTTCTGAGAGAAAACAGATGCAAAATAGGAATTAAAAAGTTCGGCCTTCTCAACATCCTCTCTTACCATTTCTCCATTTTCATCCTGTAAAAATCCTATAGCATCTTTGACTTTTCTTTTACTTTTGACATACCCCCAAAATCCTTTTTTATTGCTTTTGACATCTCTTGCAAGCCTTAATTCATTGTCAGCTTTAGCTACCCTGATACGTGCCCTGCAGGAACTGCAGACTGCATTATAATCTTCTTTAGATATGCCTCCCTCTTTCCATTTAATAAACATTTCTTTCTTTCTTTTTAGCATGTGTTTAAGTTCTGTGTTCATCCATCCTGGTTTCCTTAAATGCTTCCCATTCTTCCTACTTTTCGGGATTGTTAACGATTGTGCTTTGAGAATCTCATTTTTAAAAATTTCCCATCCTTCCTGGACATTTTTGTCCTTAAGGACATCCAGCCATTGGATCCCTCCTATTCTCTTTCTGAGTCTCTTAAAATCTGCCTTTCTAAAATCTAACCTTGAAGTTTGAGTCTTCACATGTCTTCCTCCTCTAGTTATCCAAAATTCTATAATAGCATGATCGCTGCCTCCTAGGGTCCCAGCCACCTTTACCTCCTCAACCATTTCCTCCCTGTTTATAAGGATTAGATCCAAAGTAGCAGATCCCCTTGTTTTCTCCCCTACCTTTTGGAAGATAAAGTTGTCAGCAAGAGAGGATAAGAATTTGCTTGACCTGTTAGTTTTACTTGAGAGAGATTCCCAACAAATGTCTGGATAGTTGAAATCTCCCATGACCACTACGTCATATTTTTTGGAGAACTTGGTCATTTGATACATAAAGAGTTCATCCATATCTTCAGCTTGCCCAGGTGGCCTGTAGTAAATGCCTACAATGGTGTCCTTTCCGTTGTTCTCTCCTTGTATTCTTACCCAAACAGTTTCCACAGAACTCCCAGTCTCTGAAGCTTCAATCTCTGTGCAGATATACGCTTTTCTAACATACAATGCAACACCTCCTCCTCGTTTATCAAGTCTGTTTCTTGCAAATAAGTTGTATCCTTTTAGCCTTTTATTCCAATCATGTGTATCGTCCCACCAAGTTTCAGTGATTCCAATGACATCATATTCCTTTTCCTGCATTAGTAGTTCCAATTCTCCTTGTTTGTTGCCCATGCTTTGTGCATTTGTATAAAAACATTTTAGTTTGTGATTGGTTTCTCTTCCTCCCATATTTTTATTATTTAAATTGTTTTGTCTTTGTTCTTCCTTTCCACTTCCAGTAGCAGAGATCTCAATAGTATTTGTCAGCTGTATGGCTTTTTCTGGCCTTTTGCTTCCCTTCCCACATTGTTCTAGTTTAAAGCTCTTCTGATGAGTGTAGCAAGGCGACTTCCAAATACATGTTTTCCAGTCTTCGTAAGGTGCACCCCATCTCTAGCAAGTAGTCCATCGTATAGGTAATTCATTCCGTGATCCAGAAATCCAAATCCTTGTTGACGGCACCATCGACGTAGCCAGTTGTTCACCTGTAGAATCTTATTCCACCTCATTGTTCCATGGCCATCCACTGGGAGGATGGATGAGAAGACCACCTGCGCTCCCAATTCTTTCACTTTCTTGCCTAAGTCTTCAAAGTCACTGCAGATGGTTTCCAGGTCCTTTCTTGCGGTGTCATTTGTCCCCACATGTATTAGCAGGAATGGGTAGTGATCTGTAGGTCTGATGAGTCTTGATATCCTGTCCGACACATCTTTAATTTTTGCTCCTGGAAGACAGCACATTTCTCTTGAGGTTATGTCTGGTCTGCAGATAGCGGCCTCTGTTCCTCTTAACAGGGAATCCCCCATGACCACCACTCTCCGTTTTTTCTTCACAACATTCTTCTTTCTCCATCCAGGAGGATTCTGAGGGCTTACAAGGTTATTCATTGCTGGCAAAGTCTTATTTTGCTGTATTTCTTCATGGTTCTCCTGCGTGAGAGCCTGGTACTGGTTCCTGAGCAGTATGGGTGCTGACTGCCTCTCGATCCTCCTGCTTCTGTGGGTCACATGCTTCCATTCCTCTGTTTCGTCAGGTGCAGTTCGAATTTCTTCTCTTTCTGAATCATGAAGAGATAATTCTGCTCTGTCTAAGAACTCTTCACCTTCCTTAATGATTTTCAACGTAGTTAACCTCTCTTCTAGATTTCGCAACTTTTCCTCCAACAGGGACACAAGCTTGCATTTCTGGCATGTGAAGTTTGGCTTTTCCACTGGCAAGTCTGTGAACATGTAGCAGGATATGCAGCTCACCGAATGGCTCCTGGACTCTTCCATGTTCTTATTGTTAATGTTCTGAAAACAGTGAAAAAGGCTTAAAAAAAAAGCTTAAAAATGCGGTTTACCGATGTCCTCTTTTCAGCTCCAACAGCCAAAATCCAGTGTTCTTTGAGCTCGCGGAGACTCTTCACTTACCCCAAAATGCAGTGGGAATATGCAAATTATCTCCTCAGGACTCCTCCCCTGGTTTACCGATGTCCTCTTTTCAGCTCCAACAGCCAAAATCCAGTGTTCTTTGAGCTCGCGGAGACTCTTCACTTACCCCAAAATGCAGTGGGAATATGCAAATTATCTCCTCAGGACTCCTCCCCTGGTTTACCGATGTCCTCTTTTCAGCTCCAACAGCCAAAATCCAGTGTTCTTTGAGCTCGCGGAGACTCTTCACTTACCCCAAAATGCAGTGGGAATATGCAAATTATCTCCTCAGGACTCCTCCCCTCCTCCCTCTTCTTTTTTACTCCACTCGAACGGAGGATTCGGGTTCTTGGCCTTCTTGGACTAAGAGGTCCTGCAAGGGTACCGCTATCTTGGTGAAACCCTTGATGAATCTCCTGTAGTAGCCTACCAGCCCAAGGAACTGCCGCACTTCCTTGATAGTGGAGGGCCTTGGCCAGTACTTGATCACGGTGACTTTTTCAGGGTCTGGTGCTACACCTTCGGCGCTTACTACATGGCCTAGGTACAGCACCTTGGGCTTCAACAGGTGGCACTTGGACAGCTTCACTTTCAGGCCAAAACTGGATAAGGCCTCGAACACCTCGGCCAGGTGCTCCAGGTAGTCTTCGTACATCTTTAAGTAGACGATTACGTCGTCCAGGTACAGCAGAACAGTTTAGAAGTTTTTGTGTCCTAGGCAACACTCCATTAACCGCTGGAATGTTCCGGGGGCGTTGCAGAGCCCGAATGGCATGCAGTTGAACTCGCAGAGGCCCATTGGTGTCGTAAATGCAGTCTTCACTCTGTCCGCCTCTGCCACGGGAACCTGCCAATACCCACTGGCGAGATCCAAAGTGGAGAAATAGCTAGCTTATCTCAGTGCAGCTAATGATTCCTCAATTCTGGGTAATGGGTAGGCGTCCTTATGTGTAATGCGGTTAATCTGCCTGTAATCAACACATATCCTCATTGTACCATCTTTCTTTCTAACGAGAACTAATGGAGCTGCCCAGGGGCTACAACTATCTCTGATCACCCCAGCCTCCTTCATCTCCCATAACATTCCCTTGGTACATTGATAGTGAGCTGGGGGTACAGGTCGGTACCTCTCCTTAATGGGCGGATGATCTCCTGTGGGGATATGATGTTGGACCCCTTTTACCTGCCCAAAGTCTAGTGGGTGTTTGCTAAAGACTCGCTCATATTCTTGGACCACCCGGTACACCCCATGCTTTTGGTGCAAAGGGGTGGAGTCTGTGCCTACTTGTAGCTTCTGACGCCAATCATACATCTGCCCCTTGGGGTCATTGTCTTCCGCCTGTTCGTATGGAGGCAAGGGTTCCACTGCCTTTATTGCATTGTTACTGACAGTGAACAGCTTAGCAAGGGTGGCGTACCGGGGTAGATGGACCTCTTTCTCCCCAGAATTCAGGATGCGTATTGGTACTGTCCCTTTGGGGACATCGACTACCCCCTGGTCGTCAAGATGGTGGGTCTACTATCAGAGTACACGGGTTCTACCAGGGCCTGATAATCTTGACCCCTGAGACCGATTGCTGCCCGACACCATATTAACATCTCACTCCTAGGGGGTATTGCAATAGGGAATGGATCACTCACTCTGACACTGCCGATTTCTCCACCTGACAGCTCTACCTGTTGTCTCTGCATCAGGGCTTTTGATCTTCTTCTGCAGAACTCGCTGCTGACCAGAACTGGCAGTCTCCGCGACCTGTTGCAACAAAACAATAATTTCCCCAAGACAATTCTCTATCACATTGGTGCCTAAGGTTATCATAGGGTGGCTTTCTCGGTGATCAATATCTACAATAATCAACCCTTTTGATAGCAATTCTACTCGGCCAACCTTTATGGTCACCTCTTTATACCCCACCTGAGGCAAGGGCTGACCATTGTTGGCAAATATGTTAAGGTGTTCATCTAGACTGCGGGTAATGTCTGAATCAGTCCAGTATCGTTTAAAAAGGATATATGGCATCGTTGTCACCTGGGAACCAGTGTCCAGCAATGCGTTTGTGGCGCCCCTGAGGGTTCGACCGCCACAGGAATGCTGCACTTCTTTAATGGAGTGTGGTGTTCCTCCTCTGAGGTAAGCCTGGTGTGATGGTGGTGCTCCAGCCTTTTGCATCCAACACCACATTTCCACCAGAGGGAGCTAGTATGCACTAGTGCGGCTCCCCTGGTTACAGGGAGACTGGGGAACACAAAGTGGTAGGAACCAGTTAGTGGGTGTGGGTGGAGGAACAGTTAGTTAGTTGCACTTCAAATTTCATATTTAATAGAATGCCATCTTTGATCTTGGTCCTTAGGTTCTTCGTTGGTCTGTTTTCTGGTCTCTGACAGTGTGTCTGTCAAGTGGTCCTACTGTGCTGTCATGAACTGTGTGTAATGTGACTTCCCTCCGGGAGCGCAGATCCTGTGTGGGCCTGCACCGGTATGGGACACAGCCCTCGTACCCCGATCTATGGGACAAGAGGAAGGTTGCAGACAAGGAATGTCTCAACCCGGCCAAGGACCAGGATCAAGAAGGCCCGGGAGCTTTAGAGTGTGGCTCCCTAGCAAATGGGTCCCGGGGAGGATGCAGACGGAGCGGAGTACGCCACCTGTCCTCTCCTACCTGATCTATTCAGAGGGATTCCGGCTGCAAGAGGGGTACCGGCCCCCGACACCCGACCCCGTACTCTATGTCCAGGATGGGAAAGCCCGGTTAGGCCCTGAGGATCCCGCTGGGCTTCAGATGGAGAGGAATTGCCACCTGAGCCCTACTCCTGAGAGGAGCTCAGAGGGAGACCCGGCCTATCTACACACGCACAGACGGGAAACGGGTAAAGTTTGTAGTGCAGGAACACTCTGCTGTAGGGATGCTACCTCACGCTGGACTTCCTCGGAGGTAGTCGGATCCCCGTCCCTGGTGGCCGCAGGACTCCGCGAGGAGCAAGGAGAAGACTTGCGCTGCTTGAGAGAACTGTGAGTAAAGCCTTGGAAATTCATCCCTATGGCCTCCGGACTGTTCATTACGTGCCATACCACGTGACGCGGTGCCCACACTCCCCGCGCTACTACTACTACCCCCATCATCCTGCCTTGCCTGCCCTGAGGCCGCGCTCCGCCTGTGGGGAGCAGCGAGAACTCTAGCCGCCATGACACCGGGCTTCAGCGGACTGTAGCGGTGCTGGTGGCGCATCACCATGCACCACAGGTGGCGTAGTCGACAATTACCACTCAACCCGGAAAGCCCTAACATCATTTTCAATGTGACGGCCCTGGGCACGGAACGGGTCCAGGCCACGGCTGCATCCCCCTCAACATCTGACCCGGCTCCGAGTACCCCATCTTCCCAGGGCAGGGCTTGCGAGCGTCACACGTTCATCGCGATAACATCAAGCACGACAGGTAGGACTGGGCGTCTTCCCACATACTAGTCTCGCCAGCTTTGTGGGCCTGGTCGTCTTACTCCTGGGGGTTGGCACTCTGCCCCAGGGGTTGCGCGTTTAAATTGCAGAATCTTGCGAGGTGCCCCGCCTTTTGACAGTGGCGACAGATGGGTTGTCCGTTCTGGTCGTAGCGATCGCTGTTTCTCCCTCTGGTCAGTGGAATCCTTCTCTGCCGTCGCCACGGGACGTCATCTGGACTGGAAGCCAGATGGATCCTTTCCTTTGGAGACACTTGCATAGCCTGCACGGTTTTGGTTAGTGTAGCCACAATTTTGGTCAGCTCCTGAACCTGAAGGCATAGGTCTGCAGAGGGGTCATTATCTAGGGTCTGCGAGTCAGCCTCCACAGGTGCTGGGGAAAAGGATGCCACCTCGTGGTGGTATGTAATAGCTGGGCGCCAGAGGTGTGCAGTGCCACTTGGGGTTGATTCTCGCAGAACCCGGATGGCCCGGTCTTTAAATTGCACAAAGTCTAAATCAGGGTTTTGCAGAGCCATATTGCTCAGCTGTGTCTGGTGAGCATTAGACAGGAGCCTCTAAATAAACTGTTCAGTTAGCAATCTGTCCTCATCTCGCACACTGTCAGGGTCTACCTGTTTAATGGCCCGCAGCGCCTTCTGCAGGTTTAGAGCCCAGTCCCGTACACTGTCCTGCACCCTTTATTTGCACCCGTAGAACTTCATTATAATTTCTGCTGCAGTGCGGGTGTCCAAGGTATCCTTCAACCAGGCCAGTATTTCCTTAACAGTGCTTTTGTCCCTGCCCGGTCTGGACTTCAATTTCCTCTGGGCTGCACTGATTAGCTGGCCTATAAAGATGCTGACTTTCTGCTCCTCAGACAGGGCGTACGCTTGGAACAAACTGCGCAGTCTCTCCTCAAAGTCGCTCAGGGTGTGCAACTCCCCTGAGGACTGGGGCAACCACGCCAGCCCCTGGTATATACGGCATGGATAACGCCCGTGGCTGAATCCTCTCCCATGTTGGGCACCTTCCTCCCCCCTAGTGAACCTCAGCCAGGTCCTGGGTTTCTGTTGACATACCAGTATGCTGCTCTGCAGGTGAGAGGGATCGCTTACCCAGCGGTTCTGGATAAGGGTCTCCTGCTTCCCCTCGGCTGACGTCAAATCACGTGATGATACAATTCAGCAAAGTCTATGGCACACAATACCCGGATATACCGGGCTATGACAATCCTGTTCGTGACGCCAAGTTGACGCGCCCCCTGGGCCGTGGGGTACTCGGTAGCCGGGCCGGTCGATGCCGGGGGATGTCACGGTGGCAGTGACCCAGTCCGCGACCCAGGGTGGTCAATTAAAGGGAAAGTTAAAGGGGAATAAAGTTTTTAGAGATAATGTTCGTGACGCCACCTGTCGTATGCGGCTATATGGGGCCACCGCTGCGGTGTAGATGCACTGGAGCTGATGGTGACGCAGCAGAGTTGGTTCAGCTCTCCACAGGCAGAGCTAAGCTCCGGGGCAGAGTAGATGATTTGAAGAGTAGATGTTGTTGGCTGGGACAGTGTTTTGCAGGGCTGAGGGCGCAGGTAATGAACAGACAACACATTAATGGCAGTTTCCTCTAGCTTTACTTGCGGTTTGTCAGAGCAGACTGGGACACGGGTACTAGCTGGTAGTGAAGGTCCGGGCGGCCTAGAAGCAGGTCAGGGATTAATTATTAAAAATGCACACAAATGAAGCCTGCATAGGTTGCCAGTCACACAAGTAGGTGAGATGCACAGTGTCTAGCTTACAGCCTATTGATGACGCCCATACTACTAGATTAGGCTGTCCAGCACTATATAAGTGCACCCCACATGGAGAGACACCCCAGTACACCCAATCAACACTAAAGGGCCTGGCTGCATCCTGCATAAAGATGAAAAATAATGTATAAGATAAAATACCTTACATGAGGTAATGGTTGATATTTTAGCCAATACATGTAATCTCGCAACCAACATCAAGGGTCCTTATATTTGCGAGTCCTAACACTAAAATTAAAGATGACTAACATAGGGAAAAGTTAAAAGAAAATATCACAGAAAAGATACAGCCATACCAACACTAAATCAGATAACAAATGCACTAGCAGGATGCTGCAGACCTCTATGATAAATGTGTGGACAGCGCAGATGCAAAATACTGAAGGAGCAACCACAAGTAGGTGTGATGCAGTGTCTGGATTACAGCCTATTGATGACGCTTATTCTATTAGATCAGGCAGGTTGCCCAGCATTATATAAGTGCACCCTACATGAACAGACACCCCAGTATACCCAACCATCACTAAAGAGGCTGGCTGCATACTGCATAAAAATGAAAAATAATGTATAAAATACATTACATGAGGTAAGAGACAGAGACGCCGACGCTACAATGACAAAACACTTGCTCCATCCTGTGCACAGTCTCTGATAAATATTTGCACCTATTCCACCCTCAGGACACTAAAAACAAATCCCTGCAGTGCACTTTTGATTTGTGCAAATCACACGTGGGGCAGCCATTGTTTCTCCCTCCACACTCTGAAGTAAATGAACATAACATGTTCAAACCTGCAAAGCAGCGCTCGGGAAGATTGTAACCTCATACGGGAAGCACTAATAACGGCCAACAGAAGTTTTAATATAATCAGAGTGTTGACATTTTTTTATTTACCCCATGACTTTGTTGTATAATTTACATTTTGGGCTTGATGCATAAAAACAAGGGTTACTCACGCTTCATGATGAGATGAGCTTGAGTCTGATGGCACTGACTCATGAGGAGGTGTGTGCTTCTTCATAAATCAGGAGTGCCAGATGAGCAGTGCACCTCTGTGTGCTCTTTGCCACAAATTCTACTCAACCACCTGCTGGAGTAAGATTTGTGGCATAGGAAATCCTGGCGTAAAAGCTTTGATGAATCAGGCCCTTTGACTTGATCACTTTCAAGCATATTGTTGATGAAACTACATTCTTTGAAACAAAAATTGTTAATTGAAAAATGTGTAAATAAAAAGCAAAACTACACAAACTTTATAACAATTAGTTAAAGAACCCCTCCCATTAACTTTTTTTTCCCCAAAACCTGTGTAAATGTTAGTGTAGTGTCAGCATGTTAATATACTCACCAATCGCCGTCTGCTCCGGTATCCAGTACTGCTCCAGTCCTCTTCTGAGTCATGTGACTCCACGGGTCATGCTGCGCACTGTGTTACCCAAAAGTGACTTTTACAAAGTAAGTCTAAGGAGCGTCAGAACTAGGCTTCATAGGCTTACATTGTAAAACAGACTCCCGGCTCACACATAGACCCCAATGTGATTCGGAGAGTCTGGAATTGCTTGCACGTGACTCAGAAGAGGACTGAAGAGTACTGGATACCGGAGAAGATGGCAATCAGTGAGTATATTAAAGAGGTTGTCCACTACTATGGATAATGCCCCCAATGTATTTAAATAGTGGAAATAAGATTATTTGTAAAAATTGAAAAAGAATAATGAATAATAAAAGCAATCAGTCTTTATTTCATATCTTAAATATCTTCTGGACCTGCAGAAACGCTATTCACAGCACGAAACAGCTGTCGTCCGTCTCTTTTCCCCACACTCCCTTCTTTCCACTGCATTTCATTCAAGATATGAAGTAAATACAGATTGCTTTTAAGGAACAGTAAGTGCAGCCTTCATTATTCTTTTTAATTTTCTATATTAAATACTATTTCAGGCTTGCACCTATATGTCCCTATGTTTTTGGGCAGTGAGCTCTTTCCATCAGGTGGCGTCCATTAGTAGCTTCTGAGGAGGTGCAGATATTCTACCTTGTTTTGCAAGATTATTTGTAAGTACCTTATGCTGTCCTTCTTGCCTTTGAGTGGCTCTATCACTGACCACTCACAGGCATCACGTGACCTCCGGCTGCAGCCGCATCTGACAGCAGTGACTCAGTGCTGTGCTCCCCGCGGTGGATGCTGGGCTGTGGGTGGGGTTTCCCCACACATCACTGCTCAGCATTCACCTCGCGCTTTCCCAATGAATGCAAGAGAGGGAAAGCGCGCAGTGGATGCTGAGATGCTGGGCTGTGACGCACGGGGAAACCCCGCCCACAGCCCAGCATCCACCGCAGGGAGCGCATCACTGAGTCACGCCTGACTCAGTGACGGAAGCCAGAGCCGGCGGCAACCGGGGGTCATGTGATGCCTGTGAGCGGTCAGCGATAGCGCCACTCATAGGCAATAAACACAATGCAAGGTAATTACAAAAAAATCTTCTCTCCCCAGGTTAAATACATTGAGGGCATTATAAAAAGTAGTGGACAACTTCTTTAACATACAGATACTACACTAACATTTTTACTTGTTTAGGGAAAAAAAGTTAATGTGAAGTGTTTGTTAAGGACCACAAAAATCTATCTCGGAGAACACAATGGTCCAGTGAATATTCGTTTATCCTTCTTTAGGTCACAGAGAGTACAGATTAGTTGATGGGCCTAATGCTTGCTCAGGACATTTGGAAGCCATGCATGGTAATATATGGGGATCTGTCTGTGACATTGATGGAGAATTAAAAACAGCCAATGTTTTCTGCAAAGAGCTACAATGTGGAGAAGCTGTGCCATCATTACTAAACTATACGAGAATGAATAAAAATACATGGACAGAACAAATCCAATGTACTGGTAACGAGTCCAGCTTATATGACTGTGTAAGAAAACCTGGAGACGAGGAGGAATGCAGCAAACAAAATCCTCCTGCTATTCAATGTAAAGGTATGTGATATTGTTTACATTGCTACCCAATAATCAGCTTTTAATTGACACAACCAGTATCAGGATGTAGCCCCAATTTTCTTCCTTTCAAAATTGTTTGATGAAATGTTTGCATTAATTTAATGTAGAATGTAATTATGATTAGGAAAAATTAATTTTTTTTTTAAGATAGAAAACAAAATAGAGAACATTACCAGTATATTAGGTAATAAATAAGTGACGGAAACCAAAGGAATTGCAAGTTAAAGCAACACACCAATCAAAACTGAAAATTTTCCTATTCAGGCGCACGGGTGGCTTCCTGCACTCATTGTGCCCCTGGGATCCCCTCTGATTCTGGAGCCTTTCCTCTGCTCCCATCCTCTCTCTCCTGGGCCTCTTTTACCAGGCCTGCTCTCCTCTCTCTACTCCTCCTGAGCAGAGCTCCTCCAGAGCTCCTGCTTCCAACTCTCTCTCCTCTGACTGAACTCTCTCCACTCAACTCCACTGCTTATAGAACCTTCCACCCTCTCTTTTATACTACTACTGACGGTGCTCCCCTGAACTGCTTCCTCCACCCACACCCACTATATGGTTCCACCCTCCAGCCAGCGACCAGGGACTATGCTCTCCCTTAGGAGCAATCTCGCCCTTCCCCACTGGAGTGGAGTGTGCTGGATGCGGGTGTGTGGGTCCCGGGTAGTACTCCCTCCTTACCTGAGAGTGGGGTACTACACCTCTGGGTGAGATGCAGTACCTCTGTGGCGACTGAGCCTGCAGGGGCGACACACGTGCAGTGGCGTCATAGGTCTTTTTCGAGCCAGAAACCAGAGTCTGAAGTAAGGAGGCCGAAAGAGGATTTGCGCAATGGGGAAAGTGGAAAAGAAAAGGCCCTGAGGACCAGACTGCAGGCTCGGTGGGCGGTGGGACAGGTGAACAGTGAGGTGAGGTTTTTTTTTACATCCTATTTTTATGTTCTGGGCTCTGCCCCATCAACAGAGCAGCCTGGAGAGGAAGAGCTGATCTGTTGGTGTGAAGCAGCAGAATCGCCATCAGCAGCATTCAGTGATTGCTCTGGGTCAGTGTTGGGTAGAACAGGCAGGTAGTTGACTGCCCGTTAGTTTTTAGGTGAATATTAAAAAAATAAAAATGTCCTGGATAACCCCTTTAACAAATTAAAAAAATGTTATATGGAGTGTTGAACATATGTCACTTTATTAAGAAACTGCATTTAGACCTATGAGCTTTTTTTCTCACACGTGTGCTTTTCTCATTATTGGTCTGTGTGTCTGATTTTACCATTCTTGTTGCATCCTATTTTCTGTTATGAAGAAAATAATTTCTTAGTTTTTCCTTCCTATTAAACACTAAAATATGGATAGCACATAGATGACAGTCATGGGCTAACCCTTTTTTTTCACAGTGCAATTGACTTGCATTGTCGAGTTTGATTCGCAATACTGATCAAAGCAGGACACGTCTTAGATTTATTCTTGCGGAAAATCGGTCTACAAAAAAAGAACATGCGAAAAGGCACATTGTTTTTGGTCCCAGGATCTATCACTGTAATAACGGAAATCATATGTTTAAAAAAATTGTGTTAAAGAGTCTTTAGTATTATCTGGTTTCTATGACTATTCTAACATAGGTAATATGGTGGAAAACAAAAACAAATATTCATCAAGATAAAATGAGGAATGAAAACTGATAAAGGTGATGGGGTATATGTTGAAGTTGAGCAGATATATTCAAATGTAATTGGATTCTCCTTGAATATTACAAAAACCTGCATTTGCAAAAAAAAAAAATTCAATTCAATTTCTCGAGGATTCATCATTGGCGCACATGATCGACCACTGCTCTATTCAGTTCGATTCAGTTCTTAAGGTCATGTTTTAACTTATATTGATTTTTTTTTAGGTTTATTTAATAGCTACAGACTTGTGAACGGCAGTCATCCTTGTTCTGGGAGAGTGGAAGTATTATATGAAGGACAATGGATGGCATTATGCAGCTCTCATTGGGGTCTACAAGAGGCTAATGTACTCTGTAGGCAAATGAAATGTGGAGTTGCTGTTTCCGTTCCCGGTGGAGGCCATTTCGGGAAATATAATGTTACTACCACATACCGATTCCATTGTACAGGTACAGAACATTATCTGGAGTTCTGTACTATAACTGCACTTGGAAATAGCAAATGTCTATTCTGGGATACTGCTGGTGTTATATGCACAGGTAAGAGTTATTCTAAAAGTTTTAAAATAATATATAAAGAATATGATAATATTTGAATCAGGTTTATCCTTCACTCCCTTTGTCCATTCATGCAAATGCTCATTTCACTTGCACATCAAAAGCATGTCCAGAATCTACTCTTTTCTTATCATGAAAACTGCAAAAATATTTACTGTCACTTTATTGAGCCACAAGTGCAGTGAGTGGGCCCTGCAATTACAGCTCTACTGCCTCTCTCCCTATTCAACATCTGCTGCCTGCCTCCTGTCTCTGACTAATAGGTCACTGATATATGGGTGACCTGCCAGTCAAAGACAGGAGGCAGGCAATAGGCGGGAAATAGGGTTAGAAGCTGGAGAGCTGTAGGTTCAGAGCCCGCCCACTGCACTTGTATCTCACCATTAAATTTCAACTATGGATTTCTCTAAAAGAGTAAGACAGATTTCTGCAAGTATTTACTCAGCATTAAAGCATCTTTACTTCCAAATCATTAGTTTGGGGTATAAATTCCTGATGACAGGTTCTCTTTATATAAATTAAAATCCCTTAAACCTTTCATGATCTTGATCGTATAGGTACGTCTAAGTTTGTAGCCCTGCCTTTGATGCAGGCTCTGGTGCTGAGCGCGCATCTCTCCCTGCACATGACAGCTGATCTGATCAACTGACATGTGCCTCTAACAGCCGCAGGTGGATCCAAGATCCAACCGTGGCTGTTACCAAGTTAAATGCCGCTGTCAATCACTGACAGAGGCATTTAGCACGAACTGGCCAGAAGTGCATCACGAGACCATCAGCGACCCTGTCATGTGATCGCGGGGCATTGATGGGTTGTCATGACAGCCAGGGGTCTGCAGAAGATCCTCGTGCCTGTTATTGTGAATCTCCTATGAATGCCGACCCGCAGCCGGCATTCATAGGAGTTCGTGAGTGCTGCTACACATAGCAGGGATGAAGCCCTGCTATGTGTAGCACAGGGGATCGGATGATTGCAGCTTCAATTCTCCTAAGGGGACTGTAGAAGCCAGTAAGAAGTAAATTAAAAAAACAATTAAATATTAAAAAAATAAAAAAAAAAACACAAAAGTTCAAATCACCCCACTTTTGCCCAGTTCCAAATAAAACAATTAATATTAATTAATATATTGATGGTAAAATAAAAAAGTTATGGCCCTGGGAAGAAGGGAGGCAAAAAACAAAAGAGCAAAAATGGAAAATGGCATAGTGGTGAAGGGCTTAAGTTTTGATAAATTGTTTGAAGGAAACCATTTCAGCTGGTCTTGAGTGAAAAGAACAAGCTTGATCTAATTTTAAAAGGAAAAGAAGCAGATGGCACAGATTCTCAAAAGGATATGCATATTTCAATGCGCAGTTTTATACTGCTCAACTAACTTCCAAAATTGGCTGCTGTTATCTAGTGTGCCCAAAATATGCCAGTTCTTTCATGTTTTCAATGCTGATCGGGACAGATAGGCAAAGTTCAATAAAAAAAAATTAAAATGGGCAAAATAACAATAGACATTTGATGGTCATTTAAAAGGAAATATACAACTTAAAGTATATTCTTCTATTAAACATGATCCTGCAGGAATTCATAATGGCTGAATTAAATCTCTTAGAGTTAATCACCCCGAATTTGCACTTCAAAATAACCACATGGCTTTGAAGAAGATGAAGAAACGATAAAAATTATGTTTGCTGTTTCAAAGTCTTTTCTTCTATAGCTCCAAAAAATAACAGTATTGTAAAAGCAAAGTGTCCAGTGCTCCATTGGCGTGGCTAAATGCGTCATCAGTGCACCATTCCACCCACCTATTTAGATTATTGCCAATCCTTCTATGTTCTAGGGGACAACATTTCTCCTTGTTTCTAAAGGAGGAATGTTACGCCTTAGAACCCAGTCCAGAGCCTCTCACCTAGCCATATCAGATCTCATACTTTGCACTGACGAGAGGAACCACTCCGAAACAGTGTCTGAAAATTGAGATTCTGGTTTGACTTTTATCCTAAGTCATATTGCAAGGCTTGTTAAAGTGTCAATATTGACTTTTAGGATCGCTGCTTCCTGTAGGTAGCACTAGAGTTCTAGTCCTCTCCCTTTCTGAAAAGACAATTTGCATATTTAATCCTTCTATGTTAAATGACAGAACTGACTTGCCCAGAGCCACTAACTGAAGCTTAACCACAGTTATGTGATTACTGTCCCTGTGAAGAAGAGAGCATGCAAATCCCTCTATCCCACACGTGTCAAACTCTGGCCCGTGGGTCATATCTGGCCCGCAGGGTGGTTTTATTTGGCCCTCGACACCAGAACTACCATTTTTATGTGGGACCGTTATTCTGTATGATGGACTATGTGGGGCCCATTATACTGTACGGAGGACTATGTGGGGCCCATTATACTGTATGGAGGACTACATGGGGCCCATTATTCTATATGGAGGACTATGTGGTGCCTATTATACTGTATGGAGGACTATGTGAGGCAATTATTCTGTATGGAGTACTATGTGGGGCTTATAATTCTGTATGGAGGACTATGTGGGCCCATTATTCTGCAAGGAGAACTATGTGTGGCCCATTATTCTGTATTGAGGACTATGTGAGGCCCATTATACTGTATGGAGGACTATGTGGGGCCCATTATTATGTATGGAGAACTTTGTGGGGCCCATTATACTGTATGGAGTACTATGTGGGGCCCATTATTCTGTATGGATGAGTATGTGAGGCTCATTATACTGTATGGAGTACTATGGGAGGCCCATTATTGTGTATAGAGGACTATATGGGGCCCATTATACTGTATGGAGTACTATGTGGGGCCCATTATTCTGTATGGAGGAGTATGTGAGGCTCATTATTCTGTATGGAGGACTATGGGATGCCCATTATTATGAATGGAGGACTATGTGGGGCCCATTATACTGTATGGAGTACTATGTGGGGCCAAATATTCTGTATGGAGGAGTATGTGAGGCTAATTATTCTGTATGGAGGACTATGGGAGGCCTATTATTCTGTATTGAGGACTATGTGAGGCCCATTATATTATATGGAAGACTATGTGGGGCCCATTATTCTGTATGGAGTACTATGTGGGGCCCATTATTCTGTATGGAGAACTTTGTGGGGCCCATTATACTGTATGGAGGACTATGTGGGGCCATTATACTGTATGGAGAACTATGTGGAGCCATTATACTGTATGGAGGACTATGTGGGGCCCATTATTCTGTATGGAGAACTTTGTGGGGCCCATTATACTGTATGGAGGACTATGTAGGGCCATTATACTGTATGGAGGACTATGTGGGGCCATTATACTGTATGGAGGACTATATGTGGCCCATTGTTCTTTGTGGAATACTATGTGGGCAACCTTTCTTTTGTATGGAGAACTTTGTGGGACCAATTAAACTGCATGGAGGACTGTTTGGGGCCTATTATATTATATGGAGGACTATGTGGGGCCCATTATTCAGTTTGGAGGACTTTCTGGGGCCCATTATTCTCTATGGAGGACTATGTGGGAACCATTATTATGTATGGAAGACTTTGTGGGGTCCATTATTCTGTATACTGGTTGGCCCGAGACTTTGTCCAAGTTTTTCATTTTGGCCTCTCTGTGTGTTCGAGTTTGACATCCCTGCTCTATTTCCATTTTTGACATTGCGCCCGACTCCTTCATATTCTAATACTATTTATAAATATTTTCACTATGTAATTTTTTTCTACTCCCCTCTCCCATATTCAGGCAGGGAAATAGTTTCTAATAGTGTTTGAATCCAGATTCTTCCTAGAGCAGCAGTTAAAAACAACTTCTAAAAGAGCATGAGCTAAGCAGTAAAAACAGTTCTTGCTGAACGATTATTTTGATGAACTATAATAAAAGTAAGTTGGGCTACAAATAGTAGTTTACATTGGATACCTAATTCTACAGTTTACACATTTCAGTCATTCTCAGCCAGCTCAAAGAATTTTATATAAATCATAAATTATATAAATCATTGCTATAAAATATAATTAATAACTACTGTATATTATATAACCACAGGGAAAGAAGAAACAATGAGGCTGATGGATGGAGAGGATCACTGTGCAGGAAGACTAGAGATTTCCACAAACAGCACTTGGAGCAGAGCTTTCAGTGACCAATGGGGCATTAATGAGACCCACATTGTGTGCAGAGAATTACATTGTGGTCATGCAGTTAGTTCATTTATCAAAGAATCATCAGCGAGTAATGGTCATGTGTTTCTCAGTAGAATCTGTCAAGGAAACGAGACCCAACTGGCAGATTGTTCTATTACTAGATCATCTGATGAGAAGACATGGACTTATCAGGGAAAGGATATAGAAGTAACATGTTCAGGTATATTGGCTTCAGTATCAGTAATATCATAGAGATCCATTGATATGCATATATATATATATATATATATATATATATATATATATACATGCATACATTTTTTAGATAGATTCAAATAGAAAAATGGAACAGCACAATAAAAGCAAAAAGGTTGGTGCAAGGTCTCCCAAACAAGTATACAGTTGTAAGATGAATAAAAAATAAGAAGCAGACAGCATTCCAAAAAATACAAAGAAAAAAGTGGACTTTAATTGACCCATATGGTGTGTCATCGTTTCGGTAACATAGAACCTTTTTCAAGCCTAGCCTTGAAAAGGGTACTATGTAGCTGAAACGTCAAACACCATATGGGCCAATAAATGTCCACTGTTTTCGTTGTAATTTTTGGAATGCTGTCTGCTCTTTATTCTTTAGATACATAAAATGCTATACATATTTGTGGATTTAACAATATTAAAATTTGCCCTATTGCGCAGTTATTCCCCCTTATTTCGCTATGAGGTCTCTTCATACCCCAGAAAATAATAACAGTAATGTTTAAAAAAACAAAAAAAATACTTTTTCTCTCCTCACCACTCGTCTCTTTGGTCCCTCTGCTCCTCAATGTCCCTTGTCCGGTCTATGTGACATCTTCTTATCAACACTGCTCATGCTAAAATCCGGGGGCCTCTTCTCACTAGGCCAAGGCCTGTGGCTCTGATGAGGCCCAGGACAATTCTGTATATGCGAATGTAAGGTCTGGGTGCATGTTGTGAATCTGCATGCTCATGCACCGAACCATCCTTGGCCTCATCAGAGTCATAAGTCTTGGACAAGTGTGAGTAGAGGTGTGTGGTAAAGAGAGCATAAGTGTTTTTTCTATTGTTAACCTTTTGATTGAGTAGAGTTGAATTCTACTGAAATATATAACTCATCTCTGACCACAATATTATATATATATATATGTATTATATATATATATATATATATATATATATATATATATATATATATGTATATATACAGTACAGACCAAAAGTTTGCACACACCTTCTCATTTAAAGATTTTTCTGTATTTTCATGACTGTGAAAATTGTACATTCACACTGAAGGCATCAAAACTATGAATTAACACATGTGGAATTATATACTTAACAAAAAAGTGTGAAACAACTGAAAATATGTCTTATATTCTAGGTTCTTCAAAGTAGCCACCTTTTGCTTTGATGACTGCTTTGCACACTCTTGGCATTCTCTTGATGAGCTTCAAGAGGTAGTCACCGGAAATGGTTTTCACTTCACAGGTGTGCCCTGTCTGGTTTAATAAGTGGGATTTCTTGCCTTATAAATGGGGTTGGGACCATCAGTTGTGTTGTGCAGAAGTCTGGTGGATACACAGTTGATAGTCCTACTGAATAGACTGTTAGAATTTGTATTATGGCAAGAAAAAAGCAGCTAAGTAAAGAAAAACGAGTGGCCATCATTACTTTAAGAAATGAAGGTCAGTCAGTCCGAAAAATTGGGAAAACTTTGAAAGTGTCCCCAAGTGCAGTTGCAAAAACTATCAAGCGCTACAAAGAAACTGGCTCACATGAGGACCGCCCCAGGAAAGGAAGACCAAGAGTCACCTCTGCTTCTGAGGATAAGTTTATCCGAGTCACCAGCCTCCGAAATCGCAGGTTAACAGCAACTCAGATTAGAGACCAGGTCAATGCCACACAGAGTTCTAGCAGCAGACACATCTCTTCAACAACTGTTAAGAGGAGACTTTGTGCAGCAGGCCTTCATGGTAAAATAGCTGCTAGGAAACCACTGCTAAGGACAGGCAACAAGCGGAAGAGACTTGTTTGGGATAAAGAACACAAAGATTGGACATTAGACCAATGGAAATCTGTACTTTGGTCTGATGAGTCCAAATTTGAGATCTTTGGTTCCAACCACCGTGTCTTTGTGCGACGCAGAAAAGGTGAACGGATGGACTCTACATGCCTGGTTCCCACCGTGAAGCATGGAGGAGGAGGTGTGATGGTATGGGGGTGCTTTGATGGTGACACTGTTGGGGATTTATTCAAAATTGAAGGCATACTGAACCAGCGTGGCTACCACAGCATCTTGCAGCGGCATGCTGTTCCATCCGGTTTGCGTTTAGTTGGACCATCATTCATTTTTCAACAGGACAATGACCCCAAACACACCTCTAGGCTGTGTAAGGGCTATTTGACCAAGAAGGAGAGTGATGGGGTGCTACGCCAGATGACCTGGCCTACACAGTCACCAGACCTGAACCCAATAGAGAAGGTTTGGGGTGAGCTGGACCGCAGAGTGAAGGCAAAAGGGCCAACAAGTGCTAAGCATCTCTGGGAACTCCTTCAAGATTGTTGGAAGACCATTTCCGGTGACTACCTCTTGAAGCTCATCAAGAGAATGCCAAGAGTGTGCAAAGCAGTCATCAAAGCAAAAGGTGGCTACTTGGAAGAACCTAGAATATAAGACATATTTTCAGTTGTTTCACACTTTTTTGTTAAGTATATAATTCCACATGTGTTAATTCATAGTTTTGATGCCTTCAGTGGGAATGTACAATTTTCATAGTAATGAAAATACAGAAAAATCTTTAAATAAGAAGGTGTGTCCAAACTTTTGGTCTGTACTGTATATATATATATATATATATATATATATATATATATATATATATATATATATTGTAAGGTAGCGCTATTCATCACGCTGGGGGCACTCGCTTCACCAGGTCAATCAAAGCACACATGCAACTTTTTTTTCCGGAAATTCACAGTACAGCAGTTTATTACTAGTGTTGAGCCACCCCCGTAGTGTTCGGGTTCGGTTCGGTTCGTCGAACACCGGGATGTTCGAGGAACTGTTCGTCGAACTGTTCGTCGAACACCTTAGAACACCGTCGAACACCGTTAAAACCAATGGAAGGCAAACAAAAACACATAGGAACACATAGAAAACACCTTCAAAGGTGTCCGAAAGCTGACAAACTGCTCAGAAGACGCTTTCTTTAAAAAAGCCGGCCGGCAATTCAGCAGCGGCATACACCGGTACCCGACAATTTAGACATGAAGGAATAGAGCATCACACATAGATTAGATAGATAGAAACATGTCAGTCACATATATATGAAGTACAGTGACAGTGTTGCTTACTGTACTTGTCATTTAGTGTAAAGGATTTATTAAAAAATATAATAGTGTTTTCGTGCACCGTCTCTTTAAAAAAGCCGGCCGGCAATTCAGCAGCGGTACCCGACAATTTATAACAGACAGAATAGAGCTTCACACATAGATTAGATAGATAGAAACATGTCAGTCACATTTATATGAAGTACTGTGACAGTGTTGCTTACTGTACTTGTCATTTACTGCAAAGGATTTATTAAAAAAAATAATAGTGTTTTCATGCACCGTCTCTTTAAAAAGCCGGCTGGCAATTCAGCATCTGTACCCGACAATTTAGAATAGAAGGAATAGAGAATCACACATAGATTAGATAGATAGAAACATGTCAGCCACATATATACGAAGTACAGTGACAGTGTTGCTTACTGTACTTGTCATTTAGTGTAAAGGATTTATTAAAAAATATAATAGTGTTTTCGTGCACCGTCTCTTTAAAAAAGCCGGCCGGCAATTCAGCAGCGGTACCCGACAATTTATAACAGACAGAATAGAGCTTCACACATAGATTAGATAGATAGAAACATGTCAATCACATATATATGAAGTACTGTGACAGTGTTGCTTACTGTACTTGTCATTTACTGCAAAGGATTTATTAAAAAAAATAATAGTGTTTTCATGCACCGTCTCTTTAAAAAAGCCGGCCGGCAATTCAGCATCTGTACCCGACAATTTATAACAGACAGAATAGAGCTTCACACATAGATTAGATAGATAGAAACATGTCAGTCACATATATAATAAGTACAGTGACAGTGTTGGTTACTGTACTTGTCATTTAGTATTAAAATAAAGGATTTATTATTAAAAAAAATTGGCGTGGGGTTCCCCGTAATTTTAGTCTCTAGCGGAGGTTAAGCAGACAGCTGGGGCAGATGTTTGAAGCCTGGGAAGGGGGTAATACCCACGGAGCTTCCCAGGCTACTAATATCAGCCCACAGCTGAATACCTAGCCTTTACTAGCTATTAAAATGGAGGACCCCCCGAAAAAAAATGACGTGGGGTCCCCCCTAATTTAATAGCTAGCAAAGGCTAGGCAGACAGCTGGGGGCTGATATTAATAGCCCAGGAAGGGAGCCATGAATATTGGCCCCCTCCCAGGCTAGAAACACCAGCCGTCAGCCGCCCCAGAAATGGCGCATCCATAGGATGCGCCAATTCTGGCACTTAGCCTCGCTCTTCCACGCTGCCCTGGTGCGGTGGCAGGGGGTAATAGGGTTGGGGTTGATGTCAGCTTATAATGCCAGCTGACATCAAGCATAGGTTAGTAATGGAGAGGCGTCTATAAGACACCCCCATTACTAACCCCATAGTCAAAGTTAAAAAAAAACCACAAACACCCAGAATAAAGTCCTTTAATTGAAATAAAGACACAATTCTTTATTGTTCTAAATTAAACCATACTTACCATCACGCCCATTCCAGCTGAAGCCAACGATCTCCTGCAATAAAAGAAAAATAATAAAGCAACCTCATCCTTACCTTTCCATGGTTCCCAGGACAGCTTCAGCTCTGCTACATCGAGATGACAGGCTGGACCGCAGCAGAACGCTGCCATCCAGCCTGTCATCCCGCAGACACTGAGAAGCGCAGGCATGCTTGCGCTCCTCAGTGTCTGACTGTGACGGCATCCAGATGAGCCGACAATGAACTCGGCTCACCTCATGTACGTCACTGACAGCGTGGGAAAATTCTCCTGCACTCAGCGCTTCAGCGTGAGAATTTTCCCACGCTGTCAGTGACGTGCATGAGGTGAGCCGAGTTCATTGGACATGACCTCGGCTCATCTGGATGCCGTCACAGCCAGACACTGAGTAGCGCAAGCATGCCTGCGCTTCTCAGTGTCTGCGGGATGACAGGCTGGATGGTAGCGTTCTGCTGCGGTCCAGCCTGTCATCTCGATGTAGCAGAGCTGAAGCTGTCGTGGGAGCCATGGAAAGGTAAGGATGATGTTGCTTTATTATTTTACTTTTATTGCAGGAGATCATTGGCTTCAGCTGGAATGGGCGTGGCGGTAAGTATGGTTTAATTTAGAACAATAAAGAATTGTGTGTTTATTTCAATTAAAGGACTTTTTTCTGGGTGTTTGTGTTTTTTTTAAATACTTTACTAGAAATTCATGGTGGTCATGTCTAATATTGGCGTGACCCCATGAATTTCGGGCTTAGGGCCAGCTGATAATGCCAAGCTGGCCTTAACCCCTTTATTACCCAGTGAGCCACCGCACCAGGGCCCTGGATGAGTTGGGTACAGCGCCAGAAGATGGCGCTTCTATGAACGCGCCATTTTCCGGGGAGGCTGCGGACTGCAATTTGCAGCGGGTGGGGCCCAGAAAGCTTGGGCCTCCCTGCGCTGCAGATTCCAGCCCCCAGCTGCCTAGTTGTACCTGGCTGGACACAAAAATAGGGCGAAGCTCCACGTATTTTTTTTTTAAACTCATGAAATTCATGGAATAATTAAGAAAAAAAGGGCTTCCCTATATTGTTGTGTCCGGCTAGGTACAAATAGGCAGCTGGTGGTTGGGAGCAGCCGTTCCTGCCTGCTGCACCTGACTGGACACAAATATAGGGCGAAGCCCCACATCAATTTTTTTTTCATTATTTCATGAATTTCCGGAAATAATTTAAAAAAAATTGACGTGGGGCTTCGCCCTATATTTGTGTCCAGTCAGGTACAGCAGGCAGGAACGGGCTGCCCCCAACCACCAGCTGCCTATTTGTACCTGGCCGGACACAACAATATAGGGAAGCCCTTTTTTAAAAAAATTATTTAATGAAATAATTAAAAAAAAATTGACGTGGGGCTTCGCACTATATTTGTGTCCAGCCAGGTACAGCAGGCAGGGACGGGCTGCCCCCAACCACCAGCTGCCTATTTGTACCTGGCTGGACACAACAATATAGGGAAGCCCTTTTTTTCTTAATTATTCCATGAATTTCATGAAATAATTTAAAAAAAAAGTGCGTGGGGCTTCGCCCTATTTTTGTGCCCAGCCAGGTATAACTAGGCAGCTGGGAGCTGGAATCCGCAGCGCAGGGAGGCCCAAGCTTTCTGGGCCCCACCCGCTGCAAATTGCAGTCCGCAGCCGCCCCAGAAAATGGCGCGTTCATAGAAGCGCCATCTTCTGGCGCTGTACCCAACTCATCCAGGGCCCTGGTGCGGTGGCTCACTGGGTAATAAAGGGGTTAAGGCCAGCTTGGCATTATCAGCTGGCCCTAAGCCCGAAATTCATGGGGTCACGCCAATATTAGACATGACCACCATGAATTTCTAGTAAAGTATTTAAAAAAACACAACACCCAGAATAAAGTCCTTTAATTGAAATAAACACACAATTCTTTATTGTTCTAAATTAAACCATACTTACCATCACGCCCATTCCAGCTGAAGCCAACGATCTCCTGCAATAAAAGAAAAATAATAAAGCAACCTCATCCTTACCTTTCCATGGTTCCCACGACAGCTTCAGCTCTGCTACATCGAGATGACAGGCTGGACTGCAGCAGAACGCTGCCATCCAGCCTGTCATCCCGCGGACACTCAGAAGCGCAGGCATGCTTGCGCTCCTCAGTGTCTCGCTGTGACGGCATAAAGATGAGACAAGCTCATGTCCAATGAACCCGGCGCACCTCATGCACGTCACTGACAGCGTGGGAGAATTCTCCTGCACTCAGCACTTCAGCGTGAAAATTCTCCCACGCTGTCAGTGACGTACATGAGGTCAGCTGAGTTCATTGGACATGAATGAGCTCACCTCATGCACGTCACTGACAGCGTGGGAAAATTCTCATGCTGAAGCGCTGAGTGCAGGAGAATTTTCCCACGCTGTCAGTGACGTGCATGAGGTGAGCTCATTCATGTCCAATGATCTCAGCTCACCTCATGCACGTCACTGACAGCGTGGGAAAATTCTCCTGCACTCAGCGCTACAGCGTGAGAATTCTCCCACGCTGTCAGTGACGTGCATGAGGTGAGCTCATTCATGTCCAATGAACTCAGCTGACCTCATGCACGTCACTGACAGCGTGGGAGAATTCTCACGCTGAAGTGCTGAGTGCAGGAGAATTCTCCCACGCTGTCAGTGACGTGCATGAGGTGCGCCGAGTTCATTGGACATGAACTCGTCTCATCTTTATGCCGTCACAGCCAGACACTGCAGAGCGCAAGCATGCCTGCGCTTCTCAGTGTCTGCGGGATGACAGGCTGGATGGCAGCGTTCTGCTGCGGTCCAGCCTGTCATCTCGATGTAGCAGAGCTGAAGCTGTCGTGGGAACCATGGAAAGGTAAGGATGAGCTTGCTTTATTATTTTTCTTTTATTGCAGGAGATCGTTGGCTTCAGCTGGAATGGGCGTGACGGTAAGTATGGTTTAATTTAGAACAATAAAGGAATGTGTCTTTATTTCAATTAAAGGACTTTATTCTGGGTGTTTGTGTTTTCTTTTAACTTTGACTATGGGGTTAGTAATGGGGGTGTCTTATAGACGCCTCTCCATTACTAACCTGGGCTTGATGTCAGCTGGCATTATAAGCTGACATCAACCCCAACCCTATTACCCCCTGCCACCGCACCAGGGCAGCGTGGAAGAGCGAGGCTAAGTGCCAGAATTGGCGCATCCTATGGATGCGCCATTTCTGGGGCGGCTGACGGCTGGTGTTTCTAGCCTGGGAGGGGGCCAATATTCATGGCTCCCTTCCTGGGCTATTAATATCAGCCCCCAGCTGTCTGCCTAGCCTTTGCTAGCTATTAAATTAGGGGGGACCCCACGTCATTTTTTTTCGGGGGGTCCTCCATTTTAATAGCTAGTAAAGGCTAGGTATTCAGCTGGGGGCTGATATTAGTAGCCTGGGAAGCTCCGTGGGTATTACCCCCTTCCCAGGCTTCAAACATCTGCCCCAGCTGTCTGCTTAACCTCCGCTAGAGACTAAAATTACGGGGAACCCCACGCCAATTTTTTTTAATAATAAATCCTTTATTTTAATACTAAATGACAAGTACAGTAACCAACACTGTCACTGTACTTATTATATATGTGACTGACATGTTTCTATCTATCTAATCTATGTGTGAAGCTCTATTCTGTCTGTTATAAATTGTCGGGTACAGATGCTGAATTGCCGGCCGGCTTTTTTAAAGAGACGGTGCATGAAAACACTATTATTTTTTTTAATAAATCCTTTGCAGTAAATGACAAGTACAGTAATCAACACTGTCACTGTACTTCATATATATGTGACTGACATGTTTCTATCTATCTAATCTATGTGTGATTCTCTATTCTTTCTGTTATAAATTGTCGGGTACAGATGCTGAATTGCCGGCCGGCTTTTTTAAAGAGACGGTGCATGAAAACACTATTATTTTTTTTAATAAATCCTTTGCAGTAAATGACAAGTACAGTAAGCAACACTGTCACAGTACTTCATATATATGTGACTGACATGTTTCTATCTATCTAATCTATGTGTGAAGCTCTATTCTGTCTGTTATAAATTGTCGGGTACCGCTGCTGAATTGCCGGCCGGCTTTTTTAAAGAGACGGTGCACGAAAACACTATTATATTTTTTAATAAATCCTTTACACTAAATGACAAGTACAGTAAGCAACACTGTCACTGTGCTTCTTATATGTGTGACTGACATGTTTCTATCTATCTAATCTATGTGTGAAGCTCTATTCTTTCTGTTCTAAATTGTCGGGTACCGGTGTATGCCGCTGCTGAATTGCCGGCTTTTCATGTTTCACTGTTGGCACTGTTCCCATCGATTTGGGCAATCACTGTAATGCCACAACCACCATGGCTGTGGCATTACAGTGAGTGGCAGACAATCCCTGCATGATTGGTGCTCTAAATAGCGCCAGACATGCAGGACACGCTTTTGGTGCACGAACAGTTATCGAACATAACCTCGAACAGCCGAATTTTTTGCAAATCGTTCGGGTTCGTCGAACAACTCGAACACCACCCAAAACAGCTCGAATTTGAGATTGGCGAACAGTTCTAGTCGAACACCGCTCATCTCTATTTATTACATCTCAGAAAACGTTCATCACATAGTCCATCTCAGTGGCTCAACGACATGTTACACATAATATCCCAGAGCCTTTCTAGTGACAGACATGCTCACTTGGCTCCAGATACAGCCTTCAGCAAGGTAACAATATCAATGTCCACATCAAGTAGCGTTTTTACCTTTGCAGGATCGTAGCTGCTTCAGTAAGCTCGGTTCTGCCACATCTGTGGCTTTAAGGCTTCCCAGATGGGGCCTCCAGGCCACTTACTTTCCAAGGCTACTGGTATCTCAAACACAGGGGATCCAGCCCTGCCTTCCAGGCTAGTGGAGTCCCACACAGGGACCAGGCTTCTCGCCCTCCAAGCCTACTGGTATCTCAAACACCGGGGATCCAGCTTCTGCCTTCCAGGCTTCACCAGGTCTCTCTTTCTAGGCCTCACCAGGCCACTCTTTTTCTCCCTGTTTCAAAACTACCAGGGTTTATATATCCTTTTGTGCACACATGACCTATGATGATGTCACAGTCACGTGATCCGTCACCTGAGGGGGAGGTGAATGGTCAGCTAGAGCACACCCCCTGGACATTCTAGCAATGCAGCAAGCCGCTGCATTACATATCCCCCCCTCTGTTCAAACTTGTGGGGTTGAACACAAAGCATATACAATCACATTATAACCCACGGTTCACACAGAGACCACGTACTTGACAATTACACTGCTCAGCCCCTGGAACATTAGTCATCGACATTATCCCATTCCTTAGGGGCCTTCCATCTGTTATTGTCACTAACTTCGTCAAGTCACATTTCCGAGTAGTAACCTTGTCAGACCTCCCCCGCTCCCAGCAGTCAATACAGCAGTGTGACTTATTTGCCCTTGTATCTACGGTCAGGTCTGACTTCGTGCTGACCTGTACTCTATTGGGTCATTTGTATGGGCCTCTCATACCTGAGTTACTGGAGGTCTCACTACCTATAAAACCCATGCCCACTATCCTCAGGACATCTTGAAAGGTCTCTAACTTCTACTGTAGCCGTCCTATTATTTGAAGGGCCCTTTCTCTGTCTGGTCTCACAATTTATAGACGGCTGACATCTTCTGCTGCTCAGACGATGCTGTCTTTCCATTCGCAGTCTGGCGAGATTCAACTGTTCTACCTCTCGCAGGTAGGTCACTCGGTACTCCATCAGCATGTGTATATATGCAAGATTTTCTTCCTTTCCTACAGTGGAGAATGACACAATGCCGTCTTCATCTGGTATCCAGTCCTGATGATCACGTGCACTGCTTACTTTCATCACACCAGACTTCTTTACCATCATTTGCATGGCTTGGCCATTTCTCCCAATGAGCTTTCTTACCAGAGCATGAGGCACCCGGATGACTTCTTCCCGCAGACTTTGAGCTTCTCTCATAAGCTCCAGTTGTCTAATGGCTTGTTCCGTCTTCAATCGGACAAACTGCTTCGTGCGAATACATCGCCAGTGCATGTCACTTAGGATAGCCGCCCTCTTCATTGTGACTTCGGTTGTGGACAGGACCACCAGCTGTTTAGCTTCTGAGATTGACTACACCTTACAGGCTACCACGGCCATCTTGAACTCTTCATGCACTGACTCTCTGGTGCATTCTTCTCTCAAATCTTATGGGTACATCTATGAGACACTTGTACCGAGATGTTTCTGTCTCACCAGTGGTCTCCAAATGATCATCTGGCTAAGGTTTCAGGGACAACTGACTTTCAGCTTCTTCACCCTGTATGCTTCCCCTGAGCTGACTCACAGCTATGAACTCAAAAATTCTCATCTTGACCACCCCCATTTCAGACTTAATTTCTTTCTACACTTTCTCAGCTCTCCTCAGGTCCACCCTCTCATGGCCCAAAGGACTTAGCGCAACTTGTTTGCCCTTCTCCTTCTCCAAGGAGGCCTCGTTCACTGATTGGTACTTTGCCAGACGACCTTTGAGCTTGACAACTTCTTTCTCTAGCTCAGCTATTCGCCTCTCAGCAGCCCATCTCTGAAGCTCTTCCGGCTTCAACTGCTCCTTTATCAGCAGAATTTTCTCAGAACTCTCTGTCTCCAATGTGCCCACTCGGCTTTCGACAGGCAGTCTCTCAAACTTCTCTTGCTTCAAATGGGCTTGTAGCGTCTCCTTGAGCTCCTTAATCTCGGCTCTTACATCCACCGAATTATCCGAGCTCGCATTATTCGAAGAGGCATTTGCTTCATACCTCCCTTTTTCGATGGACTCCTCCATCCTGCAGATTCTATCCTTAAGGCACGTCTCTGCCCTCTAGAGATCACCACAGAGCGTCTGCAGTAGAGATGAGCGTTGTTCTACTCGAACTGTTCGCCAATCTCAAATTCGAGCTGTTTTGGGCGGTGTTCGAGCCGTTCGGCGAACACGAACAATTTGAGAAAAATTCGGCTGTTCGAGGTTATGTTCGATAACTGTTCGTGCACCAAAATCATAACTGGATTTTTTCTCAGTAATGATGAAAATTAATGTTAATACGCAGTTTGAGTGTACAGCGGGGTGGGGGGAGGGGCAGGGGATGGATCTCTGCAGGAACAATGAAGATCTCCATTTTTTTTTCTCTTTCCCGCATTTGCAGTGGGGAGGTGCAATCTGTCAGCCTATCAGCAGCGCACACACGGAGCGAACTGCTTTTTTTCACACAAGCAAGGGCATGTGTCATTGGCAGTGTATGTCACATGTCCTTGCCCTATAAGACCAAGCCATTTTCCCCGTCGCCACCATTTTCTCACTGCTGCAGCTGCGTGTTAGACGGCACCGCTGTTGCTGTGTGCGCTATACCTTGTTAATTTCAAGCCAATTTTCGCACAAATCTACAGATAGCTTGGGAGTAGGGAATAGTTGTGATTGCAGTCCTTTTAAGGACTAGGTTACAGCATTTCCTACGAATTATATCAGGCAGGTCTGTGCTCTTAAATAGATAGATTGTGGGAGTAAAGACTAGTGTTGAGCCACCCCCGTAGTGTTCGAGTTCGGTTCGGTTCGTCGAACACCCGTGTGTTCGCCGAACTGTTCGTCGAACTGTTCGTCGAACACCTTCGAACACCGTTAAAACCAATGGCAGGCAAACAAAAACACATAGAAACACATAGAAAACACCTTCAAAGGTGTCCAAAAGCTGACAAACTGCTCAGAAGACACAACTAACACATGGAAAAGTGACAAGTACATATAGTCATGCGAAAAGAAAAGAGGTGGAGGAGTAAAAGGAGGGGGAGACACAGATATAGGCATGTCATGCCCTTCTAAAATCCAAAAAGTGAGAAGCCGAGACGGCCAGTCCGCTCCTGCCCGTGCCACCTCCGTGTCGCCGGGTTTGTGCCAGAGCCGCGGTGAACCCTGACGGCCAGCCCCCCTCTCCTAATACTGGTGCCTGTCCGCTGGTGGGTCGAGAGAGCCCCCCTGTGGTGGAGGCAGCTCTAAGCTTTTTAATTTAAATTGTCCCTCTAATTTGAATGAATACACTTTAAATCCATTTACAAGGATCTATTGGAGGGCAAGTCTCATGCCAGCAGCCGCGTAATTCCAGCTCCAGTAGCGTCCACTAAAGCTGCTGCAGTTAAAAAGCTTTTATAAGGATCGAGCTCGGCTGTCCACCGCAAGGCATCCTAGTGCCAGTCCCAGCCCCTATGCCTTGGGGTGCCTCCTGATGCTCTTCACTAAGTATCCCGTGGTCCCGAAGCATTTCCTTTGAAAAAATTAAGTGTCCAAACTACAGGTGGTGTAGCTTGCTTAACAGCCGGGATAATCCGCTGACTAGCAGACACTGCTACTAGGCACAAAGTATTTCCTGGGCTAGATGCAGTTAAAAATTTGTAAGTAGATACTCTCGTTGGATGCTGAGAAAGCATTCCATAGAGTTTCCTGGCACGCCATATATGATTCTCTTAAAAAGCTTGGGGTAGGGGTCTAGGGGACCCTTTTATAGCCAAAATCACGGCCCTGTATCACAATACGTCACCTAGGCTGAAGATAAATGGAACTGTAGCACCGAGGGCTCGGTTGCTACAGATGTATTGCACCTCACCCAGAGGTGTGATATCTCACTCTCAGATAAGGATGGAGTGTGGATCAGGACCCGACACCTGCATGCATTACACCACATTGCCGTGGGGCAGGGCGACCAATATGCCCCTGAGATGGGCACGACAGTCCCTGTCCCTGGCTGGAGTGGGGGGAGGGAACACTGAGGAAGGGGAACCCTGCAGTGCAGGAGCAGGGAGGAAGCAGTTCCTGGGTGCATTGAGAAGGGAGTATAAAAGGTGGGCACCATCTTAGTTCAGTGCAGAGAAGTCTGAGCAGAAGTGGCAGGGAGCAGGGGCTCTGCATGAGCTCTGCTCCGGAGGCAGGCCTAGTAACAGAGGCCCAGGCCTGCAAGAGGGAGAAGGAAGGAAGAGGAGCGGAGAAGGCTTCAGGAACGAGGAATGAAGGGATCCCAGGGGTGCGGACGGGCGAGTCGCCACCGCACGCCCGAATCCACCTGCGTGGAGGGGTCAGGCCAAAGGGGGAGACCGGTCCCCGAACTAGTGGAGGCAGGAAACGACCCTCAGCTAGAAACCGGAGGCTCTGACATTTTATGTGGCGCAGCCCCTTGCTCCACCCGCTAGGAAGGCACCACATAGGGTCAGGGAAACTGGCGCCAAGTTTACCAAGAGGAGGCCCGAGGCAGCCGGACAGAAGTGTTGGTAAGAAAGGCCAGACAAAGGACACACAAAGGGGGTCCTGTGAAGCGCTCCAAAGTTATCTGGGAGTTGTCTGAGCCCCTCACCTGGTGAGCACAGTACGACGTGGGCAGCCGTTACCTGCAGACGTGGTCTGGATAATAAGAACTGTGAGTAAAGGCCCTGAACTGCATCACTGACTCCGTGTCGTTACTGCTGCTGCCCTGCACCATCACCCCCATCCTCCGCATACACTGCCCTGAGGCTATACTCCTCCCGTGGGGAGTTATGCTACGCTCTGCTGCACCCACAACACCAGCCTTAGCGGTCTGCCCTGTAGCGGCGGTTCACTCTAACCGCAATCCACGGGTGGCGTAGTCGGACATTTAAACATCAAAACCACATAAATAGTTCCGCCACTGGTTTGACCGCCCTGAGCCACGGAACCGGATCGCCGCCACGAAGACTACAACCACCAGCATCCACCAAAAAGGGTCCGGCTCCGGGTGTCCCAAGGCCCAGGGGGTGCGTCAGAACATTTTCATCACCTTTCACAATCACCAATGGGACAAGGCAGGGATGTCCTCTGTCCCCTCTCTTATACATCCTAGTGATGGAGCACCTGCTCTCATCAATTCGCCATAACCCCAATATTAGGTGGATTGAGGTGGGAGGCACCGAGTACAAGTGCTCTCTATTTGCTGATGATGTCCTAGTATATATCACTCAATCACATATATCCATCCCTGCTGTTATGGCTGAAATAGATCACTTTGTTACATGGTAAAATTTTAAAATCAATGCAGCGAAGTCTGAGGCCCTCGATGTCTCCCTCCCTAAATCCATATAGGATTCCATCCAGTCCAACTTTCCCTTTGCCTGGCCCTCACAGGGTATCAAATACTTAGGAATTCCTATTCATAGAGACCTCTCCCATCTATGTTATCTTAATTTTGGGCCCTTTATTGAACAATTCCATACAGACCACGGTTGGCAAGTTGGAACTGTGAGATTCACTACGTGCACCACTGGTATTTTGTGGAAAAGCACATGTAAGATTCTGCAACAGTCTCTGCTGATACTCCTGCATGCGTGCATCCCTTTCTATGGCAGGAATAATTTCTGCAAATTTACTTTTGTACCGGGGATCTAACAGTGTGGCAACCCAGTAGTCAGGATTATTTCTAATTCTCACAATTCGAGGGTCATGTTGCAGGTAGTGCAGCAAGAAGGCACTCATGTGTGTTGCGCATCCAGGAGCACCAAGTCCCTGTTGTGTTGGTGGCGAGGTAACAATCATGCTTCCTTCCTCTGTCCTCTCCCCCCAACCTCGCACAACAGAAATGTGATCAAGGTCTCCCTCATCTGATGAGTCTTCCATCAGTTCGTCCTCCACTTCTTCCTGGGCTCCTGCACCTTCCTCACTAGTTTGGCTGCTACCATGCACCCTGGTAAAATCATCTCCCCCACCCTCACATGCCTGCCGCCCTGGTGCTGCCGACCGTCTGGACCTTGCAGATGTTAGCCCTTCCGCATACAACTCCTCCTCCTCTGCTTCCTCCACCTCCTCTTGTGCCACCACCTGACTCCGAATTCTGTTTAACATGTGGTCCAGCATGTAAATCACCGGAATAGTCATGCTGATAATGGCATCGTCAGCACTAAACATCTTCGTCGCCATTTCAAAACTGTGCAGAAGGGTGCATAGGTCCCTGATCTGAGACCACTCCTCCAGCGTGATTTGCCCCACCTCTGAATCTCGTTGGCCCAGGCTATACGTCAGAACGTATTGCACCAGGGCTTGTCGGTGCTGCCACAGTCGCTGCAACATGTGCAGAGCTGAATTCCACCGGGTAGGCACATCGCATTTTAGCCGGTGAAGTGGCAGGCCCAACGACTTCTGTAGAGATGTAAGTCGCTGAGCTGCGGGATGCGAACGGCGGAAGTGAGCACACAGCGACCGTGCCCTCTGCAGAAGGCCATCTAGTCTGGGATAGTGGGCTAAAAATTGCTGGACAACCAGGTTCAACACGTGAGCCATACAAGGCGCGTGTGTGACATTGCCCCGGCGAAGGGCCGCACCCAGGTTTGCAGCATTGTCGCACACGGCCTTCCCTGGTTTCAGGTCCAGTGGAGACAACCATTCATGAAATTGGTTCTCCAGAGCTGACCACAACTCCTCAGCTGTGTGACTCACATTTCCCAGACATTTCAATGTAAAAACCGCCTGATGACGTTGAGCCCTACTGCCAGCATAGTAAGGAGGTGTGCAGGATCCCTTCTGCGCAGTTAGAAAGCTTGTGGCATGACCAGACAGGCTTTGGGTGCAGGTGGAAGACCGAGAGGAGGTTGAGGAGGCAGAAGCAGTGGAGGAAAAATGACATAAAGAGTATTGACGCACAACTCGTGGGGACGGCAAGACTTGGACAGCAGCCCCTTGTCCTGCTGTCACCATAGTTACCCAGTGCCCAGTCAGCGACATGTAACGCCCCTGTCCATGCCTACTCGTCCAAGTGTCTGTGGTGAAATGCACCCTGTCACACACAGAGTTTCTCAAAGAAGCGGTGATGTTGTGTGCGACATGCTGGTGGAGCGCAGGCACACCTTTCTTTGAGAAGTAGTGCCGACTGGGCATCTGGTACTGGGGCACTGCGACGGACATAAGGTCTCGAAAATCCTCTGTGTCCACCAGGCGGAAAGGCAGCATTTCTGTAGCCAAGAGCTTGCAGATGGTGAAATTCAACCTCTTAGCTTTCTCATGGCTAGGAGGAAATGGTCTTTTACTTGTCCACATCTGAGGGACCGAGGGCTGGCTATTGTGCTTAGACGGGGTTGATAAGGGTGTCCCCGGCAAACTGCCGGTCTGTGAGGAAGATGCAGGCGGACATGTTAGGTTGCCTTGATCCAAAGGTGGTGCTATCGATGTCGGACAGCGCTCAAGACCAGCTGGTGTTACCACCTCCAAAGAAAATGATGACCTGCCAATCACGCTGGCTGTTGCGGGTAAAGAGGTGGCAGGTCTGCGCCCCAAAACAGGTGTGACTGCTGTCCCCCCAGTCACAGAGGATGAAGAGGCCGCGGATGCACAAGATATGGCAGACGGTGGTTGGCCCGGCCGGCTAGACCGCATTGTAGCACACTGAGCTTCCCACTGCAACTTATGCTTCATGTCCATGTGCCGGTTCATGCATGAAGTACTCAAACTATGTATTTTTTGGCCTCTACTTAGCTTTTGCTGACAAATGTTACAGATAACACGAGTTGGGTCATCTTTATCGATCTGAAAAAATGCCCAGGCTATGCAAGGCTTAGCACCCATGCGACCTGAAGAGCCACCACGACTTGTGGTGAGAGGCAGAGTTGTGTTTGAGGATGCAGTTGTTGACGTGCTTCCAGTACTACGTCTCTGTCCAGGAAGGCGCAACCTGACCTCGTCGTCACTAGCATCTTCCTCCACCTCCTCTGCTGACCTCATCTCTTGGCTGACTGTTGGTTGACAGTAAGTGGGATCTCCGACCTCATCATCATCACCCTGTGCGTTATCACACCCGTCGTCCTCAGAGCCAACCTGTTCCTGCCCTGACAAAAAACTAAAGTTGTCGCTCCAATCAGGTATTTGAGTCTTATCATCGTCTTCCTCATTGTCTCCACCAACAGGAGTTACAGTTTGGGAATGAGGGTCTACATTATGGTCAGAACCTTCTGCGTCTGGTCCTGGATCCGACTCATAAAGATTCTGGGCATCAGTGCAGATCATTTCCTCGTCTGGATTCACAGAAGCGCTGGAGTCGACCTCTGATTCCCAGGCTATAGTATGAGTAAACAGCTCTGCAGACTCAACCATCTGTTCTACCTCATACTCAGACGGGCAGCTGGAGATTTGGGAGCTGTGAGGAAGCAAGTGCGATTTGGGTGACACCTTTGAGGACTGGAGTATTTGTGATGTTGAAGTTGATGTGGAGGAGAGCCCACTTAAAGGAGCACTTGATATCCGTTGAAGCACCTGCTGTTTTTGTGCCTCATCTGGAATTTGTAGCGATTGGCGTGGCCGTAAGAAAGGGATCTTATCACATTGTCCTCTAAAAGAAGTAGACATTTAAGTTTGGCTGGAAGATGATCTTTCTTCTGCACCTACCCCACGGACACAACCTTTTTTCCCCTTCCCAACACGCCTATTCCCCTTTCCACCAGCAGCAGGCCTTTTTCCACTCATTTTGGTGGTTAACTAATTCACAACTCTGGAGTTGTTTGCACAAAAAAACAATGGATGGTAACCGAGCAGAGCTGAGTGGCCAAACTGTGGTATTAGGCCAAAACTATTGGCTGGGTTAGATGCAGAAAAAAATTATTTTTAATTTGCAACCTGATGGAGGTCAGTATAGATGGACTAATAGACCAAGTCCCACACACCGCTAGAAGCCCAAATATTTTTTCAGAGCTAGATGCAGAAATTTTTTTTATTCAATTTGCAACCTGATGGAGGTCAGTATAGATGGACTAATAGACCAAGTCCCACACACTGCTAGAAGCCCAAATATTTTTTCAGAGCTAGATGCAGAAAAAAATTATTTTTAATTTGCAACCTGATGGAGGTCAGTATAGATGGACTAATAGACCAAGTCCCACACACTGCTAGAAGCCCAAATATTTTTTCAGAGCTAGATGCAGAAAAAAATTATTTTTAATTTGCAACCTGATGGAGGTCAGTATAGATGGCCTAATAGAACAAGTCCCACACGCTGCTAGAAGCCTAAATATTTTTTCAGAGATAAATGAAGAAAAAAATTATTTTTAATTTGCAACCTGATGGAGGTCAGTATAGATGGACTAATAGACCAAGTCCCACACACTGCTAGAAGCCCAAATATTTTTTCAGAGCTAGATGCAGAAAAAAATTATTTTTAATTTGCAACCTGATGGAGGTCAGTATAGATGGACTAATAGACCAAGTCCCACACACCGCTAGAAGCCCAAATATTTTTTCAGAGCTAGATGCAGAAAAAAATTATATTCAATTTGCAACCTGCTGGAGGTCAGTATAGAAGGAGTAATAGAACAAGTCCCACACACTGCTAGAAGCCCAAATATTTTTTCAGAGCTAAATGAAGAAAAAAATTATTTTTAATTTGCAACCTGATGGAGGTCAGTATAGATGGACTAATAGACCAAGTCCCACACACTGCTAGAAGCCCAAATATTTTTTCAGAGCTAGATGCAGAAAAAAATTATATTCAGTTTGCAACCTGATGGAGGTCAGTATAGATGGACTAATAGAATGATGCTATGCCCAAAAGATTTTACTTCACTAGGTGCAGTAAAAAAATTGGTATTCTATACACAGGTGGTATATCTTGCAACACAGATAGGCTACTCCACTGACTAACACACTCTGCAATAGGCCAAAAAGGATTAGCTTTGCTAGATTCAGCCAAATGCTGTGAAAAAAACTTGCACAGCACTGGCACAGTCCTGCCTGGCAAAAACTGATAGGAACTCATGTAACCTAGTCCTGAAAAGGACTCCAATTACAATTAGTCTTTACTCCCACAATCTATCTATTTAAGAGCACAGACCTGCCTGATAAAAGTCGTAGGAAATGCTGTAACCTAGTCCTTAAAAGGACTGCAATCACAACTATTCCCTACTCCCAAGCTATCTGTATATTTGTGCGAAAATTGGCTTGAAATTAACAAGGTATAGCGCACACAGCAACAGCGGTGCCGTCTAACATGCAGCTGCAGCAGTGAGAAAATGGTGGCGACGGGGAAAATGGCTTGGTCTTATAGGGCAAGGACATGTGACATACACTGCCAATCACACATGCCCTTGCTTGTGTGAAAAAAAGCACTTCGCTCCGTGTGTGCGCTGCTGATAGGCTGACAGATTGCACCTCCCCACTGCAAATGGGGGAAAGAGAAAAAAAAATGGAGATCTTCATTGTTCCTGCAGAGATCCATCCCCTGCCCCTCCCCCCGCCCCGCTGTACACTCAAACTGCGTATTAACATTAATTTTCATCATTACTGAGAAAAAATCCAGTTATGATTTTGGTACACGAACAGTTATCGAACATAACCTCGAACAGCCGAATTTTTCTCAAATTGTTCGTGTTCGCCAACCGGCTCGAACACCGCCCAAAACAGCTCGAATTTGAGATTGGCGAACAGTTCGAGTAGAACAACGCTCATCTCTAGTAAAGACTAATTGTAATTGGAGTCCTTTTCAGGACTAGGTTACATCAGTTCCTATCAGTTTTTGCCAGGCAGGTCTGTGCCAGTGCTGTGCAAGTTTTTTTCACAGCATTTGGCTGAATCTAGCAGAGCTAATCCTTTTTGGCCTATTGCAGAGTGTGTTAGTCAGTGGAGTAGCCTATCTGTGTTGCAAGATATACCACCTGTGTATAGAATACCAATTTTTTTACTGCACCTAGTCAAGTAAAATCTTTTGGGCATAGCATCATTCTATTAGTCCATCTATACTGACCTCCATCAGGTTGCAAATTGAATATAATTTTTTTCTGCATCTAGCTCTGAAAAAATATTGGGCTTCTAGCTGTGTGTGGGACTTGTTCTATTAATCCATCTATACAGACCTCCATCAGGTTGCAAACTGAATATATTTTTTTCTTCATCTACCTCTGAAAAAATATTGGGCTTCTAGCTATGTGTGGGACTTGTTCTATTAATCCATCTATACAGACCTCCATCAGGTTGCAAACTGAATATATTTTTTTCTGCATCTACCTCTGAAAAAATATTGGGCTTCTAGCTGTGTGTGGGACTTGTTCTATTAATCCATCTATACAGACCTCCATCAGGTTGCAAACTGAATATATTTTTTTCTGCATCTACCTCTGAAAAAATATTGGGCTTCTAGCTGTGTGTGGGACTTGTTCTATTAATCCATCTATACAGACCTCCATCAGGTTGCAAACTGAATATATTTTTTTCTGCATCTACCTCTGAAAAAATATTGGGCTTCTAGCTGTGTGTGGGACTTGTTGTATTAGTCCATCTATACTGACCTCCATCAGGTTGCAAACTGAATATATTTTTTTCTGCATCTACCTCTGAAAAAATATTGGGCTTCTAGCTGTGTGTGGGACTTGTTGTATTAGTCCATCTATACTGACCTCCATCAGGTTGCAAACTGAATATATTTTTTTCTGCATCTACCTCTGAAAAAATATTGGGCTTCTAGCTGTGTGTGGGACTTGTTCTATTAATCCATCTATACAGACCTCCATCAGGTTGCAAACTGAATATATTTTTTTCTGCATCTACCTCTGAAAAAATATTGGGCTTCTAGCTGTGTGTGGGACTTGTTCTATTAATCCATCTATACAGACCTCCATCAGGTTGCAAACTGAATATATTTTTTTCTGCATCTAGCTCTGAAAAAATATTGGGCTTCTAGCTGTGTGTGGGACTTGTTCTATTAATCCATCTATACAGACCTCCATCAGGTTGCAAACTGAATATATTTTTTTCTGCATCTACCTCTGAAAAAATATTGGGCTTCTAGCTGTGTGTGGGACTTGTTCTATTAATCCATCTATACAGACCTCCATCAGGTTGCAAACTGAATATATTTTTTTCTGCATCTACCTCTGAAAAAATATTGGGCTTCTAGCTGTGTGTGGGACTTGTTCTATTAATCCATCTATACAGACCTCCATCAGGTTGCAAACTGAATATATTTTTTTCTGCATCTACCTCTGAAAAAATATTGGGCTTCTAGCTGTGTGTGGGACTTGTTGTATTAGTTCATCTATACTGACCTCCATCAGGTTGCAAACTGAATATATTTTTTTCTGCATCTACCTCTGAAAAAATATTGGGCTTCTAGCTGTGTGTGGGACTTGTTCTATTAATCCATCTATACAGACCTCCATCAGGTTGCAAATTGAATATAATTTTTTTCTGCATCTAACCCAGCCAATAGTTTTGGCCTAATACCACAGTTTGGCCACTCAGCTCTGCTCGGTTCCCATCCATTGTTTTTTTGTGCAAACAACTCCAGAGTTGTGAATTAGTTAACCACCAAAATGAGTGGAAAAAGGCCTGCTGCTGGTGGAAAGGGGAATAGGCGTGTTGGGAAGGGGAAAAAAGGTTGTGTCCGTGGGGTAGGTGTTAAAGCAACAGTAACATCTGCAGAAGAAAGACCATCTTCCAGCCGAACTAAAATGTCTACTTCTTTTAGCGGACAATGTGATAAGATCCCTTTCTTACGGCCACGCCAATCGCTACAAATTCCAGATGAGGCACAAAAACAGCAGGTGCTTCAACGGATATCAAGTGCTCCTTTAAGTGGGCTCTCCTCCACATCAACTTCAACATCACAAATACTCCAGTCCTCAAAGGTGTCACCCCAATCGCACTTGCTTCCTCACAGCTCCCAAATCTCCAGCTGCCCGTCTGAGTATGAGATAGAACAGATGGTTGAGTCTGCAGAGCTGTTTATGACGTGCCCCCTGGGCCATATTCTTTAGGGGAATACCCGGAGCCGGATCAGATGGGGGTTGTAGTCTCCGAGTGGCTGTGACCCGGTCCGTGCCCAGGGTGTCAAGCTCAGAGTATGTGGCAGTCCTACAGATGTTACAAAGTTCGTTATGTCGACTACGCCACCCGTTGGATTGCGGTCACTACGGCCGCCGCTGCAGCAGGGTCCGCTGAGGCTGATGGTGTTGATGCAGCTTTAGATAGTATAACCCCCAACGGGAGGGGTATGGCCTCAGGGGGTCAGGTGCAGAGGATGGGGGTTGTGGTGGTGCAGCGTAGATGATAAGTAAAGACAGAGTCGGGTTGTGCAGTTCAGGGTGTTTACTTACTGCAGATATTCCGGTCACTCCGGCCTTCAGTGACCACCCGAGCCGTGCTGCGTCCACCAGGTCCTGGATTCAGCCAACCCCCAAGCAAGTCCGGAGCGTGTCCCTGAGCCCTCCTTCTTGTCCTTTCTTCTGGCCGTCCCCACCAGGGATCCACCTAGGTCCAGCTCCCTCGGGCCTTCTGTTGGGAGACCCTTGGCCTTGGGTTCCCTGACCCTACACGTGGTTTGCCTTCAGGGTGGATGTGGTGGGTGGCCGTGGCAGATCCTGCCCACGGCCTCCGGTCTCTGGCTGAGGTATGCTTTAGCCCCCACCAGTTTGGGATCCGGTACCCTATTGCCAACTCTTCACCCTGGGGTTGTACTTGGGTTCTCAGAGTTCCTTTCTGTCTCCCCCTCTGGGTCTTTCTGGCTCTCCTCTCTCACTCTTGCTCTGGGGCTGCTCTGCTCTTCTGCTCTGCTCCTCTGACTTCTCGCAGACTGACTCCACTCTGACAGACTGACCCTGATCTTAGATGGTGCCCACCTTAAATACTCCCTCTATGTGTGAGCTCAGGTGACCAGCACCCAATGAGCTCCTAACTTTACCCAGGCTGCTCCCCCTATTTGCCCCTACACTACTGGGATGTACCACCCCCCTCCCACTCCAGCCAGGAACAGACTCGGTCGTACCTGCACATTTCTAAGTGGGAGTACCGTTGGTCTGTTCCTCGGAAATGGGATGTGTGTAGTGCATGCAGCTTTCTGAGCTCAGTTCCACACTCCATCCTTACCCGGGAGTGGAATATCACACCTCTGGGTTGAGGTGCAATACCCCTGTAGCAGCCGAATCCTCAGGGTGCTACATTCCCCCCTGGTAAATCACAGCACGTCCTCGGGCTGTAAGATATAAACAACACCAAAACATACAACTTTTGCATAAACAACATAATAAAAACATATAAAACATATATATCAGCAATAAAAACTTTTTTTTCATAAATAACATTCTCGTAGTCGTTTCTTGCTTCTAACTCCTCCTCCGGACACTGTGCAACGTGTGCCCGGGAAAAGTGCAACAGTTTCTCTAGAAAATTGGTCTTCCTATAAAACCGGAAGGGGGCGCTTTAGGAAGCGCAACTATTTACAAGGGGATATGGCCGCTCTCAGTCCTCGGCCAGGTATTTAGGAAAGGGATGACCGCTCTCAGTCCTCGGTCAGAGGGATTAAGGGAAATACGGGTAACAGTTCAATTCTCTGGTCCCAACGGGGACTATAATAGCAGCAACGGTTCACTGTGCCCCGACGGGCAACTATATACAGCTTGTACTCTGCTGTACTCAACGACGACGTCCTCCTGCTCTTTCTTTGTGGTTATCTTTAACTTCAGACCCGTCCGGGTCCTCTTGCTCCTCCTCACACCGCAGCTCCTCCTCCGTCAGGCGATACACATGGAGGGCGTAGGGTCCTTTGGCACACTTGTGCCGGGTGAAGGTGACCTCGTCCCCTATATACAGGTCACGTCCTCTGTGTCCCTCCGGTAGGTGGGACTCAACGTCTCTCCTGGTCACGAAGACGTCGCCTGGGGTGCGGTGATCTCGGATGAAGCCCCACCCGTGCTGCATATTGAACTTGATCACAGTCCCGGTGGAAGGGAGACCATGAGCTGCACGGGGACTCCTCCTGGCCCGGCTCTTCTGCTCCGCGCTCCTTATTTGGGCTTGTTGTTCTCGGACCCGCCTCTCTCTCCGCTCCCTCTCGAAGACCTCGAGCTGCTGGCGGCAGCACTCTGCACGCTCCGCTGCGGCTGCCCGAGTCTCCTGAGTGAACCCCATGAGGTCTTCTCCGGTGGGGTCCCACTCAAACTGCGCTTCTGCTAGCGGGGGCGAGATCCTCTTTACGGGCTTTGGAGCCGGGATCAGGGGTTCATCTAGGGGTCTCTCTTTCCGGAGTCGGGGATGGTGAAACTCCGGTGGCCATATAAAGGGCTGCCCATCCGGGCACGTATGTTGGGCGAACAGATCTTCTCCCAGATGCGGCACTCTTGGTTTTATGGGCGCGGTGGTGGTGGCGCCCGGGTTGCCCAGGCCTTGCGGCCAGGCCTGGGGCACCTGAAAAGTGAAGGGCACCGTAAGGACGGCGGCGCCCTGGGCTACTTGGCCCTGCGACCAGGCTGGTGGCTCCGCGGAGGTAGGGGGCGCTGTTGGTATTGCGGCGCCCGGGGGTACTAGGCCTTGCGACCAGGCTGGTGGTACTTCCTGCTTGGTCACGCTCGGGGTCGAGGCGTGTGACGTCACAGGGGTCGCGGCTTCGGCTTCCGGTTGAGGCCTAGTCTGTGGCGGTGACGTTGCGGTTACGGGCACGGCAGGGGGTACTTCGGGCTCTGCGACGGGGAGCTGGGGCAGGTACGCGGTTTCCCGGTTTGGGGTAAAGACGTCCCCTTTACCTGCCTCCTTTCGTTCGGCTCCCTTCTCGGCGCCGTCTCCGGCCTTCAGTCCTCCTGCGCCATCCTCAGAGGCGGTCTGTCTCCACGTCTCGGGTGGCGTGCTCCGCGGACGGGTTCTTGTCTGCTGGGCCATCTCACGGCTCCACTCCGCCAACGTCTCTCGCTGCACCCGGGCCATCCTCCGTGCGAGGCCCTCCAGCGCAGTCTGCGCACACTCCCGATCTCGGGGGAGCTGTGCCAAGACCTCCACTAAGCCTAGTGGGGTCGTTGCTTCTAGCAGGCTCCTGACCAACGGGTCGGTGCTGCTCTGCTCTCCTTCTGTTGTCTCCAGCAGGCTCCTGGCCAGCGGGCCGGTGCTGCTCTGCTCTTCTCCCATCTCCGGGTAAGCTTCTTCTGGACTCATCTCTAGGCTTCTTGTCTCCGGGTGCGCTCTCTCCAGACTGCTCCAGGCGACACCCATCTTTGCTCTCTTGTTCTCAGTCCTCCCACTTCGAGGGCGGTCCCGGGGCCACTTGGTGATTGTCAGCTCCAGGGGCAGTTCTTTCACGCTGACAGACACCTCTAGCATCACAGTCTCTGTTGGTGGGGGCGGTTTCCACTTTTGGCGCCATTTTCGGTCCTGGCCCACGATGGGAGGCGGCCTCTTGCCATCCTCTGGCACGCCCATAATGGCGTCCGCTCTGACAAGGCGGGAAACCTTTGGAAATGGCGGGAATCGTCTCCTAGTGGCGGGAAACTCTGCAGATGGCGGGAAAAAGCTGTTAATGGCGGACAACCGGCGGGAATCGATCTGTGATGAGGTCCGATGGCGGGGACCCTCCGGAACCGGCAGGAGACTTCTTTTTGAGGTAAACTTGTTCTTTTCTTCAGGCACGCAGTACCCGGGTGTTGCGGGCACGTAATCCTGCCGACTACGCCAAAGTTGACGCGCCCCCTGGGCCATATTCTTTAGGGGAATACCCGGAGCCGGATCAGATGGGGGTTGTAGTCTCCGAGTGGCTGTGACCCGGTCCGTGCCCAGGGTGTCAAGCTCAGAGTATGTGGCAGTCCTACAGATGTTACAAAGTTCGTTATGTCGACTACGCCACCCGTTGGATTGCGGTCACTACGGCCGCCGCTGCAGCAGGGTCCGCTGAGGCTGATGGTGTTGATGCAGCTTTAGATAGTATAACCCCCAACGGGAGGGGTATGGCCTCAGGGGGTCAGGTGCAGAGGATGGGGGTTGTGGTGGTGCAGCGTAGATGATAAGTAAAGACAGAGTCGGGTTGTGCAGTTCAGGGTGTTTACTTACTGCAGATATTCCGGTCACTCCGGCCTTCAGTGACCACCCGAGCCGTGCTGCGTCCACCAGGTCCTGGATTCAGCCAACCCCCAAGCAAGTCCGGAGCGTGTCCCTGAGCCCTCCTTCTTGTCCTTTCTTCTGGCCGTCCCCACCAGGGATCCACCTAGGTCCAGCTCCCTCGGGCCTTCTGTTGGGAGACCCTTGGCCTTGGGTTCCCTGACCCTACACGTGGTTTGCCTTCAGGGTGGATGTGGTGGGTGGCCGTGGCAGATCCTGCCCACGGCCTCCGGTCTCTGGCTGAGGTATGCTTTAGCCCCCACCAGTTTGGGATCCGGTACCCTATTGCCAACTCTTCACCCTGGGGTTGTACTTGGGTTCTCAGAGTTCCTTTCTGTCTCCCCCTCTGGGTCTTTCTGGCTCTCCTCTCTCACTCTTGCTCTGGGGCTGCTCTGCTCTTCTGCTCTGCTCCTCTGACTTCTCGCAGACTGACTCCACTCTGACAGACTGACCCTGATCTTAGATGGTGCCCACCTTAAATACTCCCTCTATGTGTGAGCTCAGGTGACCAGCACCCAATGAGCTCCTAACTTTACCCAGGCTGCTCCCCCTATCTGCCCCTACACTACTGGGATGTACCACCCCCCTCCCACTCCAGCCAGGAACAGACTCGGTCGTACCTGCACATTTCTAAGTGGGAGTACCGTTGGTCTGTTCCTCGGAAATGGGATGTGTGTAGTGCATGCAGCTTTCTGAGCTCAGTTCCACACTCCATCCTTACCCGGGAGTGGAATATCACACCTCTGGGTTGAGGTGCAATACCCCTGTAGCAGCCGAATCCTCAGGGTGCTACATTTACTCATACTATAGCCTGGGAATCAGAGGTCGACTCCAGCGCTTCTGTGAATCCAGACGAGGAAATGATCTGCACTGATGCCCAGAATCTTTATGAGTCGGATCCAGGACCAGACGCAGAAGGTTCTGACCATAATGTAGACCCTCATTCCCAAACTGTAACTCCTGTTGGTGGAGACAATGAGGAAGACGATGATAAGACTCAAATACCTGATTGGAGCGACAACTTTAGTTTTCTGTCAGGGCAGGAACAGGTTGGCTCTGAGGACGATGGGTGTGATAACGCACAGGGTGATGATGATGAGGTTGGAGATCCCACTTACTGTCAACCCACAGTCAGCCGAGAGATGAGGTCAGCAGAGGAGGTGGAGGAAGATGCTAGTGACGACGAGGTCAGGTTGCGCCTTCCTGGACAGAGACGTAGTACTGGAAGCACGTCAACAACTGCATCCTCAAACACAACTCTGCCTCTCACCACAAGTCATGGTGGCTCTTCAGGTCGCATGGGTGCTAAGCCTTGCATAGCCTGGGCATTTTTTCAGATCGATAAAGATGACCCAACTCGTGTTATCTGTAACATTTGTCAGCAAAAGCTAAGTAGAGGCCAAAAAATACATAGTTTGAGTACTTCATGCATGAACCGGCACATGGACATGAAGCATAAGTTGCAGTGGGAAGCTCAGTGTGCTACAATGCGGCCTAGCCGGCCGGGCCAACCACCGTCTGCCATATCTTGTGCATCCGCGGCCTCTTCATCCTCTGTGACTGGGGGGACAGCAGTCACACCTGTTTTGGGGCGCAGACCTGCCACCTCTTTACCCGCAACAGCCAGCGTGATTGGCAGGTCATCATTTTCTTTGGAGGTGGTAACACCAGCTGGTGTTGAGCGCTGTCCGACATCGATAGCACCACCTTTGGATCAAGGCAACCTAACATGTCCGCCTGCATCTTCCTCACAGACCGGCAGTTTGCCGGGGACACCCTTATCAACCCCGTCTAAGCACAATAGCCAGCCCTCGGTCCCTCAGATGTGGACAAGTAAAAGACCATTTCCTCCTAGCCATGAGAAAGCTAAGAGGTTGAATTTCACCATCTGCAAGCTCTTGGCTACAGAAATGCTGCCTTACCGCCTGGTGGACACAGAGGATTTTCGAGACCTTATGTCCGTCGCAGTGCCCCAGTACCAGATGCCCAGTCGGCACTACTTCTCAAAGAAAGGTGTGCCTGCGCTCCACCAGCATGTCGCACACAACATCACCGCTTCTTTGAGAAACTCTGTGTGTGACAGGGTGCATTTCACCACAGACACTTGGACGAGTAGGCATGGACAGGGGCGTTACATGTCGCTGACTGGGCACTGGGTAACTATGGTGACAGCAGGACAAGGGGCTGCTGTCCAAGTCTTGCCGTCCCCACGATTTGTGCGTCAATCCTCTTTATGTCAAAGTTCCTCCACTGCTTCTGCCTCCTCAACCTCCTCTCGGTCTTCCACCTGCACCCAAAGCCTGTCTGGTCATGCCACAAGCTTTCTAACTGCGCAGAAGGGATCCTGCACACCTCCTTACTATGCTGGCAGTAGGGCTCAACGTCATCAGGCGGTTTTTACATTGAAATGTCTGGGAAATGTGAGTCACACAGCTGAGGAGTTGTGGTCAGCTCTGGAGAACCAATTTCATGAATGGTTGTCTCCACTGGACCTGAAACCAGGGAAGGCCGTGTGCGACAATGCTGCAAACCTGGGTGCGGCCCTTCGCCGGGGCAATGTCACACACGTGCCTTGTATGGCTCACGTGTTGAACCTGGTTGTCCAGCAATTTTTAGCCCACTATCCCAGACTAGATGGCCTTCTGCAGAGGGCACGGTCGCTGTGTGCTCACTTCCGCCGTTCGCATCCCGCAGCTCAGCGACTTACATCTCTACAGAAGTCGTTGGGCCTGCCACTTCACCGGCTAAAATGCGATGTGCCTACCCAGTGCAATTCAACTCTGCACATGTTGCAGCGACTGTGGCAGCACCGACAAGCCCTGGTGCAATACGTTCTGACGTATAGCCTGGGCCAACGAGATTCAGAGGTGGGGCAAATCACGCTGGAGGAGTGGTCTCAGATCAGGGACCTATGCACCCTTCTGCACAGTTTTGAAATGGCGACGAAGATGTTTAGTGCTGACGATGCCATTATCAGCATGACTATTCCGGTGATTTACATGCTGGAGCACATGTTAAACAGAATTCGGAGTCAAGTGGTTGCACAAGAGGAGGTGGAGGAAGTAGAGGAGGAGGAGTTGTATGCGGAAGGGCTAACATCTGCAAGGTCCAGATGGTCGGCAGCACCAAGGCGGCAGGCATGTGAGGGTGGGGGAGATGGTTTTACCAGGGCGCATGGTAGCAGCCAAACTAGTGAGGAAGGTGCAGGAGCCCAGGAAGCAGTGGAGGACGAACTGATGGAAGACTCATCAGATGAGGGAGACCTTGATCACATTTCTGTTGTGCGAGGTTGGGGGGAGAGGACAGAGGAAGGAAGCATGATTGTTACCTCGCCACCAACACAACAGGGACTTGGTGCTCCTGGATGCGCAACACACATGAGTGCCTTCTTGCTGCACTACCTGCAACATGACCCTCGAATTGTGAGAATTAGAAATAATCCTGACTACTGGGTTGCCACACTGTTAGATCCCCGGTACAAAAGTAAATTTGCAGAAATTATTCCTTTGCAGAAAGGGATGCACGCATGCAGGAGTATCAGCAGAGACTGTTGCAGAATCTTACATGTGCTTTTCCACAAAATACCAGTGGTGCACGTAGTGAATCTCACAGTTCCAACTTGCCAACCGTGGGACCGTCAAGTGTTCAGCACTCAAACCGTAACAGAACCACAGTATCTGCTGGTAACATCAATTTTGCAAAATCATTTCACCACTTTTTTAGCCCATCCTTTGCAAGGCCACAGGAGACAAGAAGTCTGACACATAGTCAACGCCTAGAGACGATGGTACAGGAGTATCTCCAAGTAAACATTGAAGCCACGACTGTGTCACTGGACCCTTGCTCTTTTTGGGCTTCCAATCTGGATAAATGGCCGGAGCTAGCCACTTACGCCTTGGAGATCTTGTCATGCCCCGCAGCCAGCGTTCTGTCTGAACGTGTGTTCAGCGCTGCTGGTGGTGTGCTGACAGATAAGCGCACGCGGCTCTCCACTGATAATGTAGACAGACTCACGTTCATAAAGATGAACAAATCATGGATCCGAAACGACTTTTCTACCCCTGTGTCATCCTGGGGAGAGTAAAAGCTTGATGATTGGTTAAAATCACCCTACCAACCGTTTTAAGCTTTCTATAATAAGCCATCTCTAATAAGCTCCACCAGATTTAAAATTACTAATCATGTTTATCTGTATCTTGACTGGAAAATAATTTGGGCTTTGTAGCAGTGTGAAGCACTGATCCTATTAGGCCATCTATACTAAAGCTTCACCAGATTTAAAATTAATAATAATTTTTAGCTGCATCTAGCCCGGAAAATAATTTTGGGGCTCCGAGATGCGCAAGACACATAAGTGCCTTCTTGCTGCACTACCTGCAGCATGACCCTCATATTGTCAGAATTCGAAGTAATCATGACTACTGGGTTGCCACACTCTTAGATCCCCCAAACTTTTCGATCAACCTTTTCATTTTAATAAAGACCAAAAAAATGGTCATTTTTGAAATTATAAGCATTAGCAGGTTGTTAGAAACTGAAATCAAACAGTTTTCAACTCAAAACTTTATTCTAGGTGATGTTACATTTTCACATAGGACCCCCTGTTCGAAAGGAGCTTCTGAACTCTCTCGTCCATTGAATTTGTCAGGTTTTGGATGGTTTCTGCTTCAATTGTTTTGCATGAGGACAGAATACCCTCCCAGAGCTGTTGCTTAGATGTGAACTGCCTCCCGCCATCATAGACACTCCTTTTAATGATGCTCCAAAGGTTCTGAATGGGGTACAGGTCAGGGGAGCATGGGGGTCACACCATAAGTTTGTCCCCTTTTATGCCCATATCAGCCAGAGATGCAGATGTTTTATGTGCAGCATGAGATGGTGCATTATCATGCAGAAAAATGATCTTGCTGTGAAATACACGGTTCTTCTTCTTGAACCATGGCAGGAAGTGCTGTTTGAGAAAATCCACATACATTATGGAGTTCATCTTTAGCGCCTTCAGGAATCCTAAAGGGGCCGACAATCTCTCTCCCCATGATTCCAGCCCAAAACATTACTCCACCTCCTCCTTGTTGGCGCTGTAGCCGTGTTTGCGTGGGGTGTCCATCAACCAGCCATCCTCCACTCCATCCACCTGGACCATCGAGCGCTGCATGGCACTCATCCGTGAACAAAACAGTTTTGAAATCAGTCTTCATGTAATGTTTGGCCCACTGGAGCCGTTTCTGCTCGTGTGAAGTGGATAGAGGAGGTCGACAGGATGGCGTATGCACAGCTGCAAACCTCTGAAGGACCCTGCATCTTGTTGTTCAGGGGACGTTGGAGGCACAAGCAGCTTCAAAAACTTGTCTGCTGCTATGACAAGGCTTTTTTGCCGCTGCTCTTTCAACCTGACGTAATTGCCTGTAGGAAAGAGTCCTCAATTTGCCCTTATCAGCACGCACACGTGTGTACTGTGAATCAGCTACATACTTCTTGATTGCCAAGACACTTCATCCTGATCATCGCACAATGTTGATTGTAGTCATGCCTTGACCTAAACACTCCACAATTTGTTGCTTCTCAGCAGCCGACACATCCTTTTTCTTTCCCATTTTGGCAGAAAATGTAGGCTGCTTAATAATGTGAGACAGCCTTCTTAAGTAGTCTTGCCTTTCATTGGACACACCTGCCAAACTAATTAGCACAGGTGTCTGCAATTGCTTACAGTGATATAAAGAGCCCTGACACACATCACCATCAATGAGTTTAACTGACAAACAAACAAATTCTTCCCTTATCACTCCTAAACACTTTTTGCATAATAATTTGGAACGCAGTGTACATGTGCTTTTCCACAAAACACCAGTGGTTCACGTAGTGAATCTTACAGTTCTAACTTGCCAACCGTGGTCTGTATGGAGTTGTTCAATAAAGGGCCCAAAATTAAGATAACATAGATGGGAGAGGTCTCTATGAATAGGAATTCCTAAGTATTTGATACCCTGTGAGGGCCAGGCAAAGGGAAAGTTGGACTGGATGGAATCCTATATGGATTTGGGGAGGGAGACATCGAGGGCCTCAGACTTCGCTGCATTGATTTTAAAATTTGACCATGTAACAAAGTGATCTATTTCAGCCATAACAGCATGGATGGATATATGTGATTGAGTGATATATACTAGGACATCATCAGCAAATAGAGAGCACTTGTACTCGGTGCCTCCCACCTCAATCCACCTAATATTGGGGTTATGGCGAATTGATGAGAGCAGGTGCTCCGTCACTAGGATGTATAAGAGAGGGGACAGAGGACATCCCTGCCTTGTCCCATTGGTGATTGTGAAAGGTGATGAAAATGTTCTGATGCACCCCCTGGGCCTTGGGACACCCGGAGCCGGACCCTTTTTGGTGGATGCTGGTGGTTGTAGTCTTCGTGGCGGCGACCCGGTTCCGTGGCTCAGGGTGGTCAAACCAGTGGCGGAACTATTTATGTGGTTTTGATGTTTAAATGTCCGACTACGCCACCCTTGGATTGCGGTCAGAGTGAACCGCCGCTGCAGGGCAGACCGCTGAGGCTGGTGTTGTGGGTGCAGCAGAGCGTAGCATAACTCCCCACGGGAGGAGTATAGCCTCAGGGCAGTGTATGCGGAGGATGGGGGTGATGGTGCAGGGCAGCAGCAGTAACGACACGGAGTCAGTGATGCAGTCCAGGGCCTTTACTCACAGTTCTTATTATCCAGACCACGTCTGCAGGTAACGGCTGCCCACGTCGTACTGTGCTCACCAGGTGAGGGGCTCAGACAACTCCCAGATAACTTTGGAGTGCTTCACAGGACCCCCTTTGTGTGTCCTTTGTCTGGCCTTTCTTACCAACCCTTCTGTCCGGCTGCCTCGGGCCTCCTCTTGGTAAACTTGGCGCCAGTTTCCCTGACCCTATGTGGTGCCTTCCTAGCGGGTGTAGCGAGGGGCTGCGCCACATAAAATGTCACAGCCTCCGGTTTCTAGCTGAGGGTCGTTTCCTGCCTCCACTAGTTTCGGGGACCGGTCTCCCCCTTTGGCCTGACCCCTCCACGCAGGTGGATTCGGGCGTGCAGTGGCGACTCGCCCGTCCGCACCCCTGCGATCCCTTCATTCCTCGTTCCTGGAGCCTTCTCCGCTCCTCTTCCTTCCTTCTCCCTCTTCCAGGCCTGGGCCTCTGTTACTAGGCCCCCCTCCGGAGCAGAGCTCATGCAGAGCCCCTGCTCCCTGCCACTTCTGCTCAGACTTCTCTGCACTGAACTAAGATGGTGCCCACCTTTTATACTCCCTTCTCAATGCACCCAGGAACTGCTTCCTCCCTGCTCCTGCACTACAGGGTTCCCCTTCCTCAGTGTTCCCTCCCCCCACTCCAGCCAGGGACAGGGACTGTCGTGCCCATCTCAGAGGCATATTGGTCGCCCTGCCCCACGGCAATGTGGTGTAATGCATGCAGGTGTCGGGTCCTGATCCGCACTCCATCCTTACCTGAGAGTGAGATATCACACCTCTGGGTGAGGTGCAATACCTCTGTAGCAACCGAGCCCTCGGGGTGCTACAGTTCCATTTATCTTCAGCCTAGGTGACGTATTGTGATACAGGGCCATGATTTTGGCTATAAAAGGGTCCCCTAGACCCCTACCCCAAGCTTTTTAAGAGAATCATATATGGCGTGCCAGGAGACTCTATGGAATGCTTTCTCAGCATCCAACGAGAGTATCTAATTACAAATTTTTAACTGCATCTAGCCCAGGAAATACTTTGTGCCTAGTAGCAGTGTCTGCTAGTCAGCGGATTATCCCAGCTGTTAAGCAAGCTACACCACCTGTAGTTTAGACACTTAATTTTTTCAAAGGAAATGCTTCGGGACCATGGGATACTCAGTGAAGAACATCAGGAGGCACCCCAAGGCATAGGGGCTGGGACTGGCAGTAGGATGCCTTGCGGTGGACAGCCGAGCTCGATCCTTATAAAAGCTTTTTAACTGCAGCAGCTTTAGTGGACGCTACTGGAGCTGGAATTACGCGGCTGCTGGCATGAGACTTGCCCTCCAATAGATCCTTGTAAATGGATTTAAAGTGTATTCATTCAAATTAGAGAGACAATTTAAATTAAAAAGCTTAGAGCTGCCTCCACCACAGGGGGGCTCGCTCGACCCACCAGCGGACAGGCACCAGTATTGGGAGAGGGGGGCTGGCCATCAGGGTTCACCGCGGCTCTGGCACAAACCCGGCGACACGGAGGTGGCAGGGGCAGGAGCGGACTGGCCGTGTCGGCTTCTCACTTTTTGGATTTTAGAAGGGCATGACATGCCTATATCTGTGTCTCCCCCTCCTTTTACTCCTCCACCTCTTTTATTTTCGCATGACTATATGTACTTGTCACTTTTCCATGTGTTAGTTATGTCTTCTGAGCAGTTTGTCAGCTTTTGGACACCTTTGAAGGTGTTTTCTATGTGTTTCTATGTGTTTTTGTTTGCCTGCCATTGGTTTTAACGGTGTTCGAAGGTGTTCGACGAACAGTTCGACGAATAGTTCGGCGAACACACGGGTGTTCGACGAACCGAACCGAACTCGAACACTACAGGGGTGGCTCAACACTAGTCTGCAGCTCCTTCACCTGAGCTTCCAGACCTGGGATTTTTCTGCGGAGATCATCATTCTCATCACGGGTGTCCTGTAGAGTAGTCTCAATCACTTGGCGCATGTGCTCTGCATCAGTTTTATCATCCCCTAGTTTTTCCTCATAGTCTCTCTTGATTTGCTACAGTTCCCTATTGAACTTTTCATACCTCTTTTCTGCCTCTTTTCGTGACCAGACACTTCATCTTTTATTGCCTCTTTAAGGGCGGATAGCTCCCGGTCTCGCTGGTACATAGAGTCCACCAGCCGCTCCTTCTCCTGCATTAGAGGCTTTACTTGGTCCTGGAATTGCTGCAGCTCCCTCATGCGCTCACCATACTCCTTCTTGGAGTCACACAGCTCCCGGTTGAACTGTTTGTGCAGTCGTTCTAGGTTTTGGTCTCATCCAGATACTTCATCCTGCAGGTCCTCTTTTAAGGCAGACAGCTCCCTATCCCTCTGGTGTAGACCCTAATCCAGCTTTTGCTTCACCTGCATCAGCTCTAAGTGTACCAGGGAGAAACGATCTTTCACCTCGCACAGCTCATCTTCAAACTCCGCTTTGTCAAGCTCCAACTGAAAAACCTCCTCTTTATTTTTCTGGAACTTTTCCTTCCAATTATTGACTACCTTGCTGCTTTCCTCCAGTTCTCACTGTAAGTTCCTCACAACCTGGTTTATTTTCTGACGTTCAGACTCCAGGCTCAGCTGGTCTGAGAACACGTTCTCCTTAGTTGCTGCACTTCACTCTGATACTGCTGCCTGACAGGCTCCTGCTCTTGGTCAGGATTGGCCACCTCCTCTTTCAGGGCTGCTGGTTCCTGATCCTTCTGTCTCAGTAGATCATCCTAATTGTAACCAATCTGCAGAACTGCATCCAACTCTTCCTCCTGATCTTCTAAAGGAGGATCCACACTCGGAATAAAAGCACACAACATTGCATTTTCTTTATTTGCCCTTTCAGCAAAGGATACAGGAGCAACTTTTTTGTGTCCCTTAGCGCCGTCGACGACGAGAGGGGGACTTTCTCCCCTCGTCTAACTCCTCCTGACTGACCTCTCTTTCTACTTTTGTAGTGTCACCGTCAGCTATGGGGTCTGTGTCACTCCCCATGGTGTTGTGGACCAGCAAGTCACCTCCCACTTTGACTTCAACCCCTTCTACTGCAGCTACCCCGTTATCAACGGACAAATTGTCATTTTTAGGCGGCACCAACCGACAACCAGTAACCAATTTTGGTTTTCTATACTCCACGCTCTTTTGAGACTCCGCCTCCTTTTGAGACTCCACCACTTTTGGACACCCACACCTGTAGGGTTTTTTTTTAAAAAAAAACACGCGATAGTCTTAGAATCCAGTTCACAACATCTCTTACCACCTCCCCGAGCACTCTGGGACAATACCGGTGCACCAGGAAAACTCACAGAATGGTCCGCTGCCACCATTCTATACGGTGCCAACAGCTCCTGCCATTCCTGCACCATGTCCTGTTGCTGTAATTTTAACAGGTACCTTAACCGCTCAGCAGCTTCAGTCTCATCTGCTGCTCCCTTCACAGCCATTTTCATCTGCTCCTGCATTTCTTCAGAAGACTCTATTTTGCTGAAGAGCGTTTCCAGCTGGTCATCTAACCACTTCTCCATTCCATCTGGGGATACTGCTCCATTCATAGCTATCACGGTACACTGTTCATACTAGACACTTCACACCGCTCTCCCCGGAAAATTTTCGTGGCCCCACCAAGCCACAGCAAACCAGGTTTGAGTGCGATGACAATTTTCGTAACCCCGCCAAGTTACAGCCAGATGCTTTAATCTTTGTGACCCCACCGAGCCACAGCAAGATGCTTGCATCCACAATCGTCGTCCTGTGCCGTTACCCCTAGCAACCAGGCTGCCGTTGCCAGCATTCTCCAACCACATGTGAGGTAGCGCTATTCATCATGCTGGGGGCACTCGCTTCACTGGGTCAATCAAAGCACACATGCAACGTTTTTCCGGAAATAAACAGTACAGCAGTTTATTACATCTCATAAACCGCTCATCACATAGTCCATCTCAGTGGCTCGCCGACATGTTACACATAATATCCCAGAGCCTTTCTAGTGACAGACATGCCTACTTGGCTCCAGATACAGCCTTCAGCAAGGTAACAATAGCAATGTCCACATCAAGCAGCCTTTTTACCTTTGCTGGGTCATAGCTGCTTCAGTCAGCTCAGTTCTGCCACAGATGTGGCTTTAAGGCTTCCCAGATGGGGCCTCCAGGCCACATACCTTCCAAGGCTACTGGAATCTCAAACACAGGGGATCCAGCCTCTGCCTTCCAGACTAGTGGAGTCCCACACAGGGACCAGGCCTCTCGCCCTCCAAGACTACTGGTATCTCAAACACCGGGGATCCAGCCTCTGCCTTCCAGGCTTCACCAGGTCTCTCTTTCTAGGCCTCACCAGGCCACTCTTTTTCTCCCTATTTCAAAACTACCACGGTTTATATATCCTTTTGTGCACACAGGACCTCTGATGATGTCACAGTCACGTAATCAGTCACCTGAAGGGGAGGTGAATGGTCAGCTAGAGCACACCCCCTGGACATTCGAGCAATGCAGTAAGCCACTGCATTACAATATATTTATACACACATACAGTGCAGACCAAAAGTTTGGACACACCTTCTCATTTAAAGATTTTTCTGTATTTTCTTGACTATGAAAATGGTACATTAACACTGAAGGCATCAAAACTATGAATTAACACATTTGGAATTATATACTTAACAAAAAAGTGTGAAATAACTGAAAATATGTCTTATATTCTAGGTTCTTTAAAGTGGCCACCTTTTGCTTTGATGACTGCTTTGCACACTCTTGGCATTCTCTTGATGAGCTTCAAGAGGTAGTCACCGGAAATGGTTTTCACTTCACAGGTGTGCCCTGTCAGGTTTAATAAGTGGGATTTCTTGCCTTATAAATGGGGTTGGGACCATTAGTTGTGTTGTACAGAACTCTGGTGGATACACAGCTGATAGTCTTACTGAATAGGCTGTTAGAATTTGTATTATGGCAAGAAAAAAGAAGCTAAGTAAAGAAAAACGAGTAGCCATCATTACTTTAAGAAATGAAGGTCAGTCAGTCCGAAAAATTGGGAAAACTTTGAAAGTGTCCCCAAGTACAGTTGCAAAAACCATCAATCACTACAAAGAAACTGGCTCACATGAGGACTGCCCCAGGAAAGCAAGACCAAGAGTCACCTCTGCTTCTGAGGATAAGTTTATCCGAGTCACCAGCCTCAGAAATCGCAGGTTAACAGCAGCTCAGATTAGAGACCAGGTCAATGCCACACAGAGTTCTAGCAGCAGACACATCTCTTCAAAAACTATTAAAAGGAGACTTTGTGCAGCAGGCCTTCATGGTAAAATAGCTGCTAGGAAACCACTGCTAAGGACAGGCAACAAGCAGAAGAGACTTGTTTGGGATAAAGAACACAAGAAATGGACATTAGACCAGTGGAAATCTGTGCTTTGGTCTGATGAGTCCAAATTTGAGATCTTTGGTTCCAACCACCGTATTTTTGTGCGACGCAGAAAAGGTGAACGGATGGACTCTACATGCCTGGTTCGCACCATGAAGCATGGAGGAGGAGGTGTGATGGTGTTGGGGTGCTTTACTGGTGACACTGTTTGGAATTTATTCAAAATTGAAGGCATACTGAACCAGCATAGCTACCACAGCATCTTGCAGTGGCATGCTATTCCTTCCGGTTTGCGTTTAGTTGTACCATCATTTATTTTTCAACAGGACAATGACCCCAAACACACCTCCAGGCTGTGTAAGGGCTATTTGACCAAGAGGGAGAGTGATGGGGTGCTATGCCAGATGACATGGCCTCCACAGTCACCAGACCTGATCCCAATCGAGATGGTTTGGGGTGAGCTGGACCGCAGAGTGAAGGCAAAAGGGCCAACAAGTGCTAAGCATCTCTGGGAACTCCTTCAAGATTGTTGGAAGACCATTTCCGGTGACTACCTCTTGAAGCTCATCAAGAGAATGCCAAGAGTGTGCAAAGGAGTCATCAAAGCAAAAGGTGGCTACTTTGAAGAACCTAGAATGTAAGACATGTTTTCAGTTGTTTCACACTTTTTTGTTAAGTATGTAATTCCACATGTGTTAGTTCATAGTTTTGATGCCTTCAGTGTGAATGTACTATTTCCATAGTCAAGAAAATACAGAAAAATCTTTAAATAAGAAGGTGTGTCCAAACTTTTGTTCTGTACTGTATATATATTCACAGCTGTTTATGCAATAGTCCTCCTTGTACTTTTTGAAATGTGCACATTGTACATTGAGACTTTAAGGCTGTGTGCCCACTATGCGTTTTTCAAGCCTTTTTGCAACGGAATTTACGCAGTGAAAATGCTTAAAAAACACTTGGTAATACGTGCCCCATGGTCCCCAATGTTAATCCTCATGTGCTGTGCACATGCTGAGGAAATTTCCGCTGCGGATTATCATTGCGGAAAAATACGCAGCATGTCCATTAATTTTGCAGACACGCAGCATAATTGCCACCATTGACTTGCATTGAATCGCATAATATCCGCATGAGCACATCTGCACATGCGGATATTAAGCGATTCTATGTGCGGATGGTACCTGGATCTGGAGAAGAGGAGACTCTCCTCCAGACTCGGGTTTCATAGAATCTGTGAAAAAAAAATTTAAAATAAAAAATAAAGATTATACTTACCTTCCGATGGCCCCCGGTGTTTTCTCCGCTGCGTCCGGTCTGTTATATGGCTCGCGGTGGTCTAAAAGGACCTTTCATGACGTCATTTAGTCATGTGATAGGTCACGCGACTGCTGACGCCGGCAGTCGTGTCACCTGTCACATGACTAAATGACGACACTGCAGGTCCTTTTAGACCACCGCGAGCCATATAACAGACCGGACTTAGCGGAGAAAACAACGGGGGCAATCGGAAGGTAAGTATAATCTTTATTTTTTTATTTTTTACTATTTTCATTCTTTTTTTTAACTATTAACTTGGTCACACTATATAAATCCGTGCCTGTTGCATGGATTTATATAGTGTGACCAAGTTGTCAAGCACTTTTCCAAGTGATGCTAAAATCGCGTGGAAAAGCGCTTGATAACCCATATGCAGAAATGCATGCAAAGACGCTTGATAAACACTTCTACCTGGCAGGAAAAACGCATGTAAAATCCACATGCATTTTTCCTGCCAGGGAGATGCGGAAAAAATCTGCAGCATTTCTGCATCGTGGGCACTTAGCCTTAAGGCAGCAAAACCACGATGTAACACATATGATAACAGGAAGTAAAGAAATACATGTGAAACAAAACATAATATGTATTAAACCTTACATTACTCACATTTACCCTCCTTTTAATGTGTTGACTACTTTATACCTTCTTAACATTTTGTGAAGCAGCTTCATCAGGTCGTCACCTGGAATGGCTTCCAGCAGTTGTGTAGAAGTTCCTAGAGGTGCTGAGCAATTGGCTGCCTTGCTTTCACCCTGCAGTCCAATTCATCCCAAACCATCTCAAAAGAGTGATTGTGGAGACCATGTCATCTGACGCAGCCTCCATCCCTCTCCTTAGTCACATAGCCCTAACATAGCTTGGAAGTGTTTTGGGTCACTGTCCTGTTACAACACAAATTATGGCTTCACAAAGTGAAACCAGTTGAGATGACATGTCATTGCAGAATCCTGCGGTGACAATTATGGGTAAGTGAGCCTTTAATTTGGAATAAATCACCAGTAGTGTAAACAGAAAAACAGCCCCATCATATCACAACTCCCCCCTCAATGCTTCATGTTGCGCACCATACACATAGAATGCATTTGCTCATCTTTTCTGCATCTCACAAAAATATGGCTGTTCGTACAAAAAAATCTCAAATTTTGGCTCTCCAGACCACATTACAGATTTCCGCTAATCTAGTGTCCAATCATTGTGTTACTTGGTCCAAACAAGTCTCTTTTTTGCGATCATCAGTAGTGGCTTGTTTTCAGAATTCTACCATAAAAGTCTACTCACAATATCCCTGGACTGTTCATGAAGAGATGTGTCAGCTACTTAAGATTTGTGCATCATTATTGAGAGCTGTTATCTCAGGTGCTGTCAATTTTCATTTTCTGTAGCTGGTAATTCGAATCCTTTTCTCTGTATCATAGGTAATCCTTAGTCTTCCTTTAGTCTTCGTTTCAGTTTCATCGTAGTGATTGATGATTTTCATGTCTGCTCTCATGGATAAATTTAAGTTTCTAGCAATTTTCCCTATTGACTGAATTTCATGTCTTAAAGTGATGATAAAATGTCACTTCTCTTTATTAAATTGAGTGGTTCTTGCCAGATTCTGACTTAGAACAGTGGTAGAATAGGGCTCATCACTGTCCGGAACTGTGCACCAACACTACCTTTGCAAAATACACCTGATGGTTACATACTGTACACATTCTGAAGGCCTGTCATTCTACAAATGAACTCGCAACATGGTACATCTGTTCATTGGAAGCCATTCCAGGTGACTATTGGATTAAACTGCTTGAGAGATATAGATAGATAGATAGATAGATAGATAGATAGATATATAGATAGATAGATAGATAATATCTGGAATTATTAATGAATGTGTGTTTGCTCTACTGTAGAAAGTAAACTCTTGAGACTGGTGAATGGCTCTGCTCGATGTGCTGGAAGAGTCGAGATTTACCATAACGGAAGATGGGGGACGATATGTGATGACTTTTGGGATATAGCAGATGCAGATGTGGTTTGTAAGCAGCTCGGTTGTGGTTCTGCTTTAAAGGCTATGACTGGAGCCTACTATGGTAAAGGAACCGGGGACATTTGGCTGGATGATGTAGAATGTAAAGGAAATGAAACTCGCATCTGGAACTGTCCTTCAAAGCAGTTTGGTGATCATAACTGTGGTCATAAAGAAGATGCCAGTGTGAAATGTTCAGGTAAGAAAGTCCCCTATGCTCTACAAATGGGTTGTTTCTTAATGCCAACTCAATTTGAAAATCCATAGTAGAGCATGAGGATGCAATAGACATTCTAAGCTCAAGGACCCCCATATTAGTATTAATTAAAGAGTTTAATAACTTTTTGATTTAGCATTTTATAACAGGTGACATTATTGACCATTCAGATGCTTAACCCCTTTACCCCCAAAAGTGGTTTGCACATTAATGACCAGACCAATTTTTACAATTTTGACCACTGTCAATTTATGAGGTAATAACTCTGGAATGCTTCAACGGATCCAGCTAATTCTGAGATCGTTTTTTCATGACATATTGTACTTCATGATAGTGGTAAAATTTATTCAATATGACTTGTGTTTATTTGTGAAAAAATCTATTTTCAATCAATTGAAATCAATTTGCAATTTTCAAAATTTTAATTTTCATGCCCTTAAATAAGAGAGATATGTCACACAAAATATTAATAAATAACATTTCCCACATGTCTACTTTACATCATCACAAGTTTGGAACCAACATTTTTTTTGGTTAGGAAGTTATAAGAGTTAAAATTTGACCAGCGATTTCTCATTTTTCCAACAAAATTTACAAAACCATTTTTTTAGGGACCACATCATATTTGAAGTGACTTTGAGTAGCCTTTATGATAGAAAATACCCAAAAGTGATACCATTCTAAAAACCACACCCCTCGAGGTGCTCAAAACCACATTTAATAAGTTTATTAACCCTTTCGGTGCTTCACAGGAATTTTTGGAATGTGGAAGAAAACAATGAACATTTAACTTTTTTCACAAAAATGTTAATTTAGACCCAATTTTTTTCATTTTCAAAACAGTAACCGGAAAAAATGGATGTCAAAATTTGTTGTGCAACTTCTCCTAAGTAAGCCAATACCCCATATGTTGGGGAAAACCACTGTTTGGGCGCACGGCAAGGCCCGGAAGGGAAGGAGCGCCATTTGATGTTTTGAATGTAAAATTTGCTTGAATAATTAGCGGATGTCATGTTGCGTTTGGAGAGCCCCTGATGTGCCTAAACAGTGGAAACCCCCAACAAGTGACACCATTTTGGAAACTAGACCCCTCAGGGAACTTATCTAGATAGGTAGTGAGCAACTTAAATCCCCAAGTGCTTCACAGAAGTTTATAACATTCAGCCATAAAAATAAAATGTTCACATTTTTCCCACAAAAATGTTTTTCAGACCCCAATTTTGCATTTTCATAAGGGTAGCAGGAAAAATTGCACCATGCAATTTGTTGTGCAATTTCTCCCGAGTACCTCATATGTGGTGAAAAAACACTGTTTGGGTGCACGGCAGGGTTCAGAAGGGAAGGAGAACTATGTGACTTTTTGAACGCAAAATTGGCTGGAATCTAGAGCGGACGCCATGTCACGTTTGTAGAGTCCCTGATGCACCTAAACAGTGGAAACTCCCCACACGTGACCCCATTTTGTAAACTAGACCCCTCAACAATTTTATCAAGGGGTATAGCGAACATTTTGATCCCAGAGTTACGACACTGAATTTGATAACATTAGATCATCATATTGAATAAATTGTCAATAGTCTTGAGCGCAAGTGCACTCTACTTGAGATTGCATCAGATACTCGGGTATGCACCAAGTAATGCAGGTGCTCGAGTGATATGCTCGAGTCCCCGTCCCGCATGTATCACGATTGTTAGACACCCAAAGAAAACATGCGGGAATTGCCTGTGCATGGCAGGCAATCCCCGCATGTTTTTTTTGGCTGTATAACAACCACAAAACATATGGGACAGAGACTCAAGCATGTCTCTCAAGCACCTGCGACACTCGATGCAAACTCAAGTAGTGAGCGCTTGAGCTCAACACTAGTCGCCATATTGTCATCATTTTTGTTTTCTTTACTTTTGAAAAAATCCAAACCCCAACACAACCCTAATACAACCCTAACCCCAATCCTAATACAACTCTAACTGTAACCTTAACCCTAGCACAACCCTAACACAACCCTAACTATAGCACAACCCTAACCCTATCACAACCCTAACACAACCCTAACCCTAACACAACCCTAACCCTAGCACAACCCTAACCCTAGCACAACCCTAACCTTAACCCTAGAGCAACCTTAAGCCTAGCACAACCCTAATCCTAGCACAACCCTAATCCTAGCGTTTATTTTTTACACCGTTCCTCGTGCGGTGATTAGACGACTTTATTTTTTGGCTCGTTGTGATTACAGCGATACCAGATTTATATTGGATTTTTATGAATGATTACTGTCATAGACTAAAAAAACCCTTTTTTTTTTGCAAAGACTAGTTTTTGCATCGCCATATTTTGAGAGCTATAATTTTTCCATATTTCGGATGACAGAGTCATGTAAGTGCTTGTTTTTTGCAGGGCGAGATGATGTTTTTCTTTGTACCATACAAAAATTTAGGAATTGTTTTTTTGATGGGGCTTTTATGCCGTTCCACGTGTGGAGAAATTGATAAGGCAGCGTTATTCATCGAGTCAGTACGTTTACAGAGGTACAACATTTATATATTTTTTTTGTTTTGGCGCTTTTACACAATAAAAACTATTTTATCTAAAAAATACTTTTTTGTGCATCGCTTTATTCTGAGAGCCATAACTTTTTTATTTTTCCATTGATGGAGCAGTATAGTAGCTTGTTTTTTGTGGGACAAGAAGACGTTTTCAACGGTACAATTTCTATTTACATTCATATTTTTGATCGCTTTTTATTCTATTTTTTGTTTAGCGGTATGAGGATAAAATATAGTTTTTTTGCTTTGTTTGTTTTTTACCGTGTTCACTAAAGGGGTTAACTAGTGGAACAGTTTTATAGATCAGGTCATTATGGACGCAACGATACCAAGTATGTGTACTTTTATTGTTTTTTTTTCATTATTTTATTCATGGGTACAGTATATTTTTATTTATTTATTTATTTATTTTCATTTTTTTAATATTTTTAAAATTTTTTTTCGTTTTTTTCCCTTTTTGAGACTTATTTTTAGCTTTTACATTTCGTCCCACTATGGGAATTTCATTTTTTGCAGACTGATCGCTAGCACAGCATAAGGATGAAGCATCATCCCCTATGCTGTGCAGGCTGCAGCCCCTGCACACACAAGTTAGGTAGATTGTGCACTAAGCACAATCTATCTAACATGCTGATGCCTGGTGACCCGAATGTCATCATGACAACATCGAGTCACCATAGCAACTATCCAGACCCAGCATACACAGCGCGGGACGCCGGATAGAAGGTTAGTGGCGCGCTCTTACCAGTGCCTTTCAATACAAAATATCTCAGATTATCAATAATATGCTTTTTTTCTATGTCTTTGGAGCAGACATCCTTTAAAGCAGTTTCTCCATCCAAAACATTTTTACATGATAAACTACAAATATCATTTAGATTATGGTCAGACCTTTGGAGCTCATTGCTATGTCCATAAAAGGGGTCCTTTGACACTCATCCAGCCTTTTGAGAAGTTCACTTGATGCCTTATATAGGTATACAATGAATAGAGAAGTGGCCTTTTCATAAACCATCCAAAAATTATCCCTTTAACTAAGAAGACAAAACAGGCTTACTGTATTGTTTTGAATGTGAAGTAGTAATGGCCTCTCAACTAGAAGTGAAAAAAGTATTCATTTTTTGGGGTCCACATCTGGTTTGCTAATCACAAAATGATTAGGAAATTCCAAATGCTTTCTATGACTCCATCCAGAAATTATCCCCTTTTTCCTGGAGACAAAATAGTTGCACTGTTTTGAACGTGAAGAAGTTGTGGTTTGTTGTAACCAAACCTTTCAAAAATGAATCCTATTTTGAGAGCAGTTTCTTGAGGGTCCATAAATATGAGAGTATGTTTCCCAGCATCTGTAGTATTTGTTAGCAATATGGAACATAGTAGGTAGCCAGAAGATGTGTGGCTGGCGGTGCAGTACCCTGGCAGCAATAATACTACATCATACGAGCGAGTACCCAAAACAAAAACAAGAACTACTTATTACATTTTTTTATATTCAAAATAACATGTTGAAAACATTATTCCCCTTCAAAATACTGTCCATTAGATGATATGCACTTGACCCAATGATTTTTCCACTGTTCAAAACACTTTTTATATTCTTCTGAACTAATGCTGTAAAGTGCCTCCAGCTTTTTTTTCTTAACCTCTTCTACATCCTGAAAACGCTTTCTTTTTTGGTTTTTCTTCATTCTTGGGAATAAGAAGAAGTCGCAGGGGGCTAGGTTGGGTGAGTAAAGCAGGTGATCCTGATTTATTGTCAAAAGTCATCACAGAAGATGAATCCAGGTGTTATTCCTATGATCCTGAAACAGAACAGCAGTCCAGTCAGTGGAAGACCGCTTCATTGCCCAGACCAAAAAGAGCAGATTACAGTCATGAAAGTCGATGCATTTAGTTTTGATAATTTTCAACAATTTTGGCCTGACAATTTTATTCTTTCTGACCTGCCCTGTACAGGGGCCTCACATGCAGGGAAATGTTGACTTTGTAAAGAGTGGAAAGGCTTCTCATGGTCAGATACATGGTCAGCAACCATTCACTGTCTGAAAGCTTCACCGATTATGGAGCACAGATTTTCTTGCTAAACAAATTCCTGAATAATTTTGAAAAAACAAATGATAATTTTGCTAAGATTGCAGACACGAAAGTCAAAGAATTTTGTTTTGATAATTTTAAACAGTTTTGCCCTTCCTGACAATTTTTCCTTTTCGGACCTGCTCTGCCCAGAGGCCTCACATGCAGGGAAGTGTTCCTTTACAGGGAATGGAAAGGGCTCTCCTGGTCAGACATACAGTCGGCAACCATTAACTGTGTGAAAGCTTGACTAATTATCAAATACACATTTTTCTGCTATTATGTCAATTCCACCTCCACAAAAATTTCTGAACAATGTAAGAAAAAATGATAATTTAGAAAAAATAAATTCACTTCTATAGTTCAAAGAAGTCTAGATAATTTTCAACAATTTTGCCCTCCCTCAGAATCCTGATCAGGGTTCTCCTGGGAAAATTCAAACCAAATACAGCCACAATAATTAATTTAAAATTTGTTGTGCCGAAAAATGTATGCACTCAATATGATACAGTACATGCTGATGTTAAAATTTTTTTGTGACCAATCGTGGCAAGGAGAGCTGTTTCATAAAAATAAATGATAGCTAGGTATCTTCCATTGAGCTTGAGTGCATGCAATTCTTTTGCAAAAGGCAATACAATCCATGTGGTCTAGCATCAATTGTAGTGAACTTCGTTACATGGAAGTGCAATTTCCATATAATTGGACAATTGAACGCATGCTTTTTGGACTCATAAAAGGAAAACTGATAATGCAATGGATTTAGAGGAGAAAGTGTAGGGAAAGCTGTAGGTGGAGATGTTAATGGCGCTGATAACAACAAGGCACTAGTTAGATGCTGACTAGTTACCAGAGAGATGGTCATGACAAAAGGAATAAAGACAGGTTGAACCTTGCTCATTTTCCAACAGGACAACCTTCACAATGCAATAGATTGATCCTCCAGCAATGTATAAATGAATTGATAAACACGAGTAGCCTTCAGGTACGATTTGCCACCACCATGAAAAGACCTTTCAGGCACCATAGAGCATTCTCCACCAACAGCAGGTGTAGCATTACCTGCTCCAGAGTTGACCACAGGAAAATATGATTTGGCCCTAGAGGATGTTTTTGACATAGGGGAAAATGTATGGAAAACAGTAGGTGGGTATGTTGATGGGGCTGATGAAAACAACAAGGCACTAGTTGGATGCTAACTAGTTACCAGAGACATGGTCACGACAAGAGGAATGAAGACAGGTTGAACCTTGCTTACCTTGCTGGTCAGTTTGCTTTCCCCACAAGAACAGGTGATTCTTTTTCATGTGCTAACAGAGTGATGGAATTCATATTCGATGTGTGTTAGGAATTAACTTACTTATTTTCCAACAGCACGCCCTTTACAAAGTAATAGATTGGTCCTCTGGCAACGTGTAAAATAATTACTACACACAAGTCGCCTGCAGGTATGATTTGCCAACTCTATGAAAAGACCTTTCAGGCTCCATAGAACATTCTCCACCAACATCACTTGTGGCATTGCTTGTTCCAGAGCTGACCACAGGAAAAGCTCAGTTGGCCCCAGAGGATGTTCTTGGCAAATGTCACCTATGCTGTGTATTGCTGATATCAGCAACCTCCTCCTTTGATGACCTCAACTCCTTGTCATCCCTATCTGGTTCCCAGGTTTTGTCCAACATAGAATTATCATCATCATCTCCATCTTCATCCATGATTCGGTTGACGGATGCTTCTGTGTATGAAATGGCCAGCATTCCTTGACCCTGCTCCTGATTCCCATCCTAAGGTTTACCCTGGCTCAGAGTACTACTACCATAGACATTGTTCCTACCACCCCTGCTTGCAAAGCCTGCAACACCGATTGACATTAGAATTGTGCACCATGTCTTCTGAGAACAAAAGCTGACTGTTCATGTCTTACAAAATATCAACCGGAAGAAGTTTCTCTTTGGTAGAATGCTCCTTAAACCACAGAATCCTGTGGGTTATGTGACCTTGGAGCAAAATAGAAATAGGTGACATTGATGGATGGAAATTCCGCTGTGCACCAGATTGACTGTTATGATAGTGGAATAGTTAGACTAAGCAGAACGATGACTTCAGCTGATAGTATCGCTGTCAGAAGATACATCATCCTGCTGTGATTGTGATGAGGGATGGGACATATACTCCATTACACCCTTTACTTCATCCTGGTAATGCATTTTCAAGAGATTACAAAGGAGGTCAAATGTGACTTGAGTTTTATTCTACTACTCCCAGAAAAGTTGCTGCCAAGACCACTGGTGGTTATAAAACTGCTGCTAGCAGCAATCACATTCTTATCCGCAACATTGGGTTTTTTTTCATTGCTCTGCCACATCCTTCACCCGGGCCATGTTTGCAATTAGCATACCTTTTGGACAACAGTATACCATTTAATTTGTTTAGAAACTTTGTTAACAAACTTACCCAATCTTTGGTATAAAATTCTCCCACCCTTGGCAAAAAAATCTTAACCCTAAAAGAGGTGTATGTACATGTATGAAAAGTAATTTATGGGAACAGCCAGCAGTTTTGCAGTGGCACTTAGGATTGTTACTGCCTCACTAAATAGGATGGGACCAGGAAATCTAGGTAGAATCATGTTCCAATAGTTTAACTGGCCGCTGTATTCAGGTGGCGTGTGTATTTGTCTAATATTAGACCATTGGAGCAATGAAGAGGGCTCAAAAAATATTTTAAACTACACACACACTTTGGAAGGTGAACACACTTGTGTTTAAGTTTCATGATTGGGGAGGTTTATCTTTAAATAAAAAAATGTTGAATCTCAATACACACAGAACAGTTTTTTTTTACACATGGAAACAAGCTTGTAATTAATAATTTAGATTTAGTTGCAAAATCTGCATTGAGTGGTTTAATTCCACGTGATTGCTGTCACAGTGTGAAAAAAAGCACTTATTAAAGTGCGGCTACAAGCTGTATATCACAGATGTATAATTCATAGTTATACACTGAGTAGTGATGACGAGAAGCTACAACAGTTATTTTTATTATTTCTTTTTAGAGAAAAATTGATTCCATGGTGCATTACACAAGAACAGTTCACTGTATATCAACGGAAGCTTAGACTTCTATTCACAGACAGAGATTATCACTCCCATTTTCAATATGGTACATCAGCACTGAAGTAGTACATCACAATCATGAGACCTTTTTCTATCCCTATGCTGTGTGCTCTGAGTTCCTATCCCTACACAGTACAGGCATAATATGACATTCATTGGCTGGCCCCTATGTTTTATACTGCCTGTGATAGCCCTTCTGATTGGCTGTGCTACACCATGTGATTGGATTTCTGCAGAGTATTATGGGGAAACCTGTGCTGCTGTACCAGATGCCATTACCCTTATCACTGAGTGTGAAAAGGCGCCGGGCTCTTTTTATTTGCCGATCCTCAGCAATAATCACAGATTATTAGAATTTGCATGAATCTGTGGCATTCAGGAAATTCAACACAAATTCGATCCTCAGTGGATTGATCCGGTCAGTCTGTGTGATGTCAGGTGCCATGTAAGGACAGTGCGCTATCAAACAAACGAAAGAGTGTGGTTCTAGGCGTGGATACAACCTCTGAAGGTAGAGGATCGTGAAGTGCTCAGTCATGTCCGGAGCACTTAACGTCTTATTTGCATATTAATTATAACTGATTTATCGGTAAAGCTGCAAAAGTTAGGAAGTATACACATGTTGATGGATATAGCTTTGAAATAGCTGCATGCCCACATATACATTTTGTGTTTGTGTACAGGTTGAATTGCTTATACTGACAGATTACCTCTTCTCTCGATCCAAGCATGGTCCATTAACATAGACCTTGAAAGCCAGGCTTCTGACCCAAACTTGACAGCGTGACATATGCCTATCAGGCTGTCAAGTTCAGGTATGGAGAATCGCAGACAGTCCCTGCTCAGGTCGTGTTTTATGGATGTCTGCCTGAGCCTTTAGGAAGAAAGTGAATTTAGATTCCTCATATTGCAAACTCCTCTTACCTGCAAAATAAGAGCTATACATGAAGGTAAATCTCTGAATACATGCTGTCAATCATTAGCAAACATATTATATGTATTTTACACACTTACATAGCAACATTAATTTCCACAGTGCTTTACAGACATCATCATCACTATGCCCATTGGGCATTCCCCATCAGTATGTCTTTGTAGTGTGGGAGGAAACTGGAGAACCCGGAGGAAACCCACGAAAACACAGGAAGAATATACAAACTCCTTGCAGATGTTGTCCTTGGTGGGATTTTAACCCAGGACCCCAGCGCTGTAAGGCTGGAGTTCTAACCACTGAGCATCATGCATATATTAACAATCATATTTTCTTGCAGAATTTTGGGATATTCGTCTTGTTGATGGAAAACAGCTATGTGAAGGATGGCTGGAAGTTTATTATAATGGAAGTTGGGGCTCTGTGTGTAATAACGTAATGCCACCGCTATCCCTCTCTGTTATCTGCAAACATCTGAATTGTGGATCTAATGGACACCTGGAGACAGAAATATATAAAGATAGTAGTGGACCCTTCTGGGTGGATCATGTTAATTGCACCAAACATAGTAAACTACTATGGGATTGTCCATCATCTCCGTGGAAAATAAACTCCTGCAGGAATAGTGAACTAGCTTATGTAGTCTGTGAGTATGTGTAATATAATTACCTTATATAATTATAAATCATATTGGGCAAAATGTTTCTTTTTAATAGTGATTTGCTCCCTTAATTCTTCAGTTGCAGTTTTCTTCCAACATTATAACCCTTTCACACATTCAGCCTCTCTCTCCTCTCCCATGTGTAGCTCACAAGCCCTTCTCACATTCTTAAAGTGAACCAGACAGTTGATACATGCTGCCCAATCAATGCGGCCATGCTGTTGGGTTTCAGAGATAAACATACTTTAAATGCCTACGTGCACGAATAGGCAGAGACCTGTCTATCCATGGCAGCAGGCGGGGAGTAGCGGGCAGGGAGAAGCCACTGGGGACCCGTCTGTCAGAGTTAAACATACCTGGCTGAGATCATACATCCAGTGTCTTGTACATGCTGCCCTTTTATCTGGCAGCTTGAATCAGTTGCCAGATTTATTTAAAACACTCAAATTCATTCTTTCCCAAGGTACTATGTAGGAAACTCTTGAAAATCACTGAATCATCTGCTTACTCTCTCTATTCTCCTTCTCCTTGATGCAGGAGATATCTCTTCTATTCCTAGCACATGCTGCATTTTCTCCAGCAGTACTCTAAGTGTGCCCAACATTTGTGGAGAAAATCTCTTACGCAAGAAGACTTCATCCACTATAGGTTTATGCTCAAAAAAGAACTCTGTCCTTCATCTTGCCAAATAAGTCACCACTTCACCAGCCTCATTACCTCACTATCCAACTATCCAAAACACATTTTTGACACATTTCACTCCCTTCTCAGTTCTAAAGTATAGGCCCCCCATCACAATCTCAACCAAAACTGCACTGTTAACTACAGACCAGTCACTAATCTCCCCTTTATCTCTAAATTCTTGGCATGCTTGGTCAAATCTGGTCTAATCTGCAATCTTCCACAAAACTTTCTTTTTGAACCTTCACAATCCGGTTTTCGCTCTTTCCACTCTACAGAAACTGCCCTCACTAAAGTCTCTAATGATCTACTAACAGCTAAATCTAATGGTCACTACTCCCTGTTGCTTCTCCTAGATCTCTCTGCAGCATTCGACACTGTGGATCACCAGCTCCTCCTCACTATGCTCCACTCTTTTGACCTCAAGGACACCGTGCTGTCTTGATTCTCCTCCAACCTCTTTGATCTTTCAGTTTATCTCTTGCTGGCTCTTCTTCCCCTCTTCTTCCTCTTACTGTTGTGGTTCCTCAGGGCTCAGTCATAGGTCCCCTACTCTATTTTCTATTCACCACTATCTAAATCGGACAAACCATCTGCAGATTTGGTTTTTCGGTACCATCTCTATGCTGATTCCACCAAATTATACACAGCGTCTCCTGACTCCTGTCATTACCCCAACATTACTACAAAATTCCAGTGATTTTCTGTCCACTGTTTCTAAAATCATATCCTCATTGTAGTCTAGTGACGCGCCCCCTGGGCCGTGTGTGTAGGGGAATACCCGGAGCCGGGCCTCTGTGCGATGCTGGGGGTTTTAGTCTCCGTGGCGGTGACCCGGTCCCGTGGCTCAGGGTGGTCAAACCAGTGGCAGTCTATTTATGTGGTTTTTATGATTAAATGTCTGACTACGCCACCCGTGGATTGCGGTTATTAGGAACCGCCACTGCGTGGCAGACCGCTGAGGCTGATGTTGTGTGCGCAGCAGAGAGTAGTATAACTCCCCACGAGAGGAGTATAGCCTCAGGGCAGCGTGTATAGATGGTGAGGGTCGTGGTGCATGGGCGCAGCAGAAATGACTCAGAGTCCGTGCAGTGCAGTTCAGGGTCTTTACTGTTGGTACTGAAGAAGGCCCTGCCGGGAGTACTGGCTAACATTAGAGGTCTGGTCAGTCTGTGAGCGAACAAGAGTCCCCCTGGCCAGGTGGAGATATAGGCCTTCCCGTCTGACTGCACTCTTCCTAGCTACCTTGCTGTAGTCGTGTAGTAGCCCACGTCCCTGAGTGTACCGTGTGGTGCTCACCCGTATGGCTGGTGACTTGGGGCCTTTGGTACCTTCCGCTCCTCGATGGCGGTGCCGGTCCCTTGCGTGTAACTGAGCCTCCGGGCTTTCTATGGGCAGAGGACCTGAAATCACCTGCCATGTGGTTTCTGCTGCTGGATGTATAATTGCCACAGCCTCGGACTCCGGTGTCCGGTTCTCTGCGTCTTCTGCCAGGAAGGTCTCTGCTCCAGTCCCTGGCCTTCAGCTCCTGGCTCCTACAGAGCTCCTTGCTGCTGCTCTGTCCCTTCCTCTGGAACTAACTTCTCTCTCTAACCCCGCCCCAGTTCCAGTTTATAAAGGGCAGGTTCCTCCCCTCCCTGGACTGGGGCAGGAGGTGTGGCATGCAATAATGCTCCTGACCAGGAAGACCCATGCTCGCTCTCAGACATGGTATTTCTACCACTGTGACAACCAGATCCCTGGGGTGCCACACTAGAACAGATTAGAAAACTGTACGACTTTGCAATGAGCAGTGTAGTGACTGGTAAAAAGAATTGAGTAAATTATAAAATCTTAAAGTAAATGTATTTATAAAAAGTAGTTAAAAAATTACAGTTCTCTTTGAGAATGCTCACAATGCAAACACCTTATACCATCATAGTCAAATTTGATGGAAACATTATGTTGGAAGATTATATTAAACTTATACTTTCTTAATATCCATATCCATGTGTGTGAGGCAAAAGAAATATGAGCTTAAGTCATTGTGAATCTATGTGTTACGGGGGGATTTTCCATTAGATTTCAGTTATCACGATATTGAAACTTCAATTATCCTGATAGAAACACTCTACATTTCATTAAGGACCCTCCTTTCTCCATTAAAATATTTTTGAGATTTTAATTCGAACAAAAATATTTAGGTACTTGATTTTAGCATTGTTTTCTTCATTTCTCATTAAATCTTGATCTTTTAATACTTCAGTACTTATTATACTTATGCTAAAACATTTTTTTACTTCTGTCTATGATGATACCTAGGTGACAAAAAAAAACCACCGGTTTCAAGCTGTCCAACATCCCCATCTTGTACAGGTTAGTAGGAAAATTTTACTGGTATATCATTCACATAGTATAGGCTGATTATTAAAGGGGTTATCTCAAGAAGCAGTAGAGAAGGATTTTGCTAAAATGGATTCGTATGACTGTGAGATTGTATTGGAGAAGTGTAAACTACTGCCATGTATGTATAAAAATTCCAAGTCAAGTCCAAGTGTCAATACCATTTAATCTCATGTCCATTATCAATTATGTTTTTTTAAGTTCATCAACCTAAGTTCAAGAGGTTCTGTTATTAACTATAATAATAATTTTTATTTATATAGCACAAACATATTTCGCAATGGCCTGTCCTGCTTCATTGTCCAATGCCTCCAGTACACTACATCACAGGCCATTGCCACCGGTCCCCAAGGGAGCAGTACCGGTAGTGTGAGGGAAGATATTGACACCACATCACGTGTTTCACTGGTGTTTAGGGTTTCTAAATTACACTCGACCAGACAACTTGAGAATATCTCTTTAATTACTTTAAGTTCTTTTTCATTCTCTTTTGTATTAGATAATGACAAGATTCGTCTTGCTGATGGAGACAATAACTGCTCCGGCAGAGTGGAAGTGTTTTTCCAGGGAAAGTGGGGAACAGTGTGTGATGATGATTGGGATATCAAGGATGCTGATGTAATCTGTAGACAGATAGGATGTGGCTCTGCTACAAATGCTACTATAGAAGCCTCGTTTGGAAATGGAACAGGTCCCATATGGCTGAGTGAGGTGCAATGTAGAGGACATGAGCGAGCTCTACAGGATTGCTGGTCTACACGCTGGAATAACAGTGATTGTCACCACAAGGAAGATGCTGGAGTCATATGTGTTGGTATGGGCATTGTACAATGTGTCTTAATATATTTGTAGTAAATTAAGCAATTAAAATAATTATTTAGTTTTAGTCTTCACTGTCCATCAGAAAAGCAGGAAGATAAATTGCAAGACTGTGGAACAATATTTGACATTAGGATGATATCATTCATATGTTTCATTAAATACTTTATGATAGATCTGACCATATATCACAAAAATTATGGCCAGAAATTGTCATTTATTCACATGTACAAAGTGACCCATCGTGACTAATTGAAGGAATAATTAATCGGTCTGTCTTAATGTTAAGTGGACCAGTATCCAAAGAGATTATGTGATTTGTTAAGAAGGTTGAGCTAAATAAAAATGTATTTATGATTATGGTGATATTTACTTTTTATTGTGTCATTTATAGGTCCTGAGGAAAATTTTACAACTGCTGTGCCGATCACAACAACAGGTAATATATTAGGATGAGACAGGGACAAATGGTATAAAATGAATAGCAAGTTTCGGAAAAAAACATTTTTACCACTTGTCATGTAAGCATTCTCACTAGTGATGAGCGAGCACTAAAATGCTCGGGTACTCGTTGCTCGGGTCGAGCACATTGGAATACTCGGGTGCTCGACCCGAGCAATGAGCCCAATGTAAGTCTATGGGAAACTCGAGCATTTTTCAGGCGGCTCCCCCCGGCGGTCTTCAGAGGACCTAAAAATTGCCCAAATCGATGGGAACAGTGCTCAAATGACATGGGAACAGCATGGGGAAGACCCCTGGAAGCATTTCTGACTCCCAGGTCACTGCCTAAAAGTGTGGCCATCATAAGTGATCCTTGGCGCTTGCGAAGATGATTCCTGCCATGCACCTGTCATTGCAGACTTGCAACAATCACCGTCCATGTCCTTGTCCCAGTGCGGAGTTCAGTTGTCCTTACCCCATTCCTTGGAATGCAAGCGCAAGTATGTAGCCAGCCACCCACCAACCCACAGGCTGTAATACTATACTGCCAAATTTTTGACAGCTGCTTGCACTTGAAATGTGGCATTTAGGCTCATGGAGGTGGAAGCTTTTCCAGGTGTCCATACTCGGTCCCCAGCCGCCACTGTTTCTCCCGGTGTCGTCTCCGCCTTCCACAAGCACGGGTCCCACAACATTACCCGTGCCCTCACCAGTGCACTTGCTGGGAAGTACCATCTAATCACAAACACGTGGACAGGTGAATGTGGCAAGGGATGGTACGGAGCCAGTCCACAGCTTTTTTTGCTGAGTTGTATCTCACCACAGCCATATTCTTTAGCTGCGTGAAAGGACTTGGGAAACCATATTTACTCAGATATCATTTCTCCCAGGAAGTCCTTTAAAGCTGTTTCCACTTGAAATGAGGCCTTTTAGGCTCGTGGAGGCGGAAGCTTTACATAACCTCATGCCGGCGGCGGCCGGGTGTCCATATTCGGTCCCCAGCCGCCACTGTTTCTCCCGGTGTCTTCTCCACCTTCCACAAGCACAGGTCGTACAACATTACCCGTGCCCTCCCCAGTGCACTTACTGGGAAGGACCGCCTAACCACAAACACATGGACAGGTGAATGTGGCCAGGGACGGTAAGGAGCCAGTCCAAAGCATTTTTTTGCTGAGAGTTGTATTTCACCACAGCCATATTCTTTAGCTCGGTGAAAGGACTGGCATAGAGGGAAACCGTATCTACTCTGGGTGGCATTTCTCCCAGGTAGTCCTCTAAAGCAGCTTTTGCAGAAGCTATGGCAGCTCGTCCAATATCAACTCGCACTTCTCGTTGGTGCTTTCACACACAAACGTCTTTCTTTGCACATTTAATTTCATGACTACAGAGTTGGGCAATGGCCTGATCTGCAATCCGGTTTGAAAAATAACATGCATAATCACGTCCGATCCACATTAAAAAAACAGCCATAGCGTGTCAGGGAACCTTTCCCCACACTTTTCTTAGCCAGGGCTGCTTCTCGGCAGGGTTGGACAAACCCACCAGAAAACCGGAGACTCCTACGGTGGGCCCTGGCTTCTCCTTCAGGAGAGTTCATAGTGCCGAGGTGAGGCCATGATGATGATAGAGGCCACCATCTGCTTAGTTTTCTGTTACTTGGAATGCAAGCGCAAGTATGCAGCCAGCCACCCATCCACCCACAGGCTGCAATACTAAGCTGCCAGATTTCTGGGCAGCTACTTGCACTTGAAATATGGCCTTTTAGGCTCGTGGAGGCGGAAGCTTTTCACAGCCTCATGCTGGCGGCTGCCGGGTGTCAATACTGGGTCCCCAGCCGCCACTATTTCTCCCGGTATCGTCTCCGCCTTCCACAAGCACGGGTCCCACAACATTACCTGTGCCCTCCCCAGTGAACTTACTGGGAAGGACCGCCTACCCACAAACACGTGGTCAAGTGAATGTGGCCAGGGACGGTACAGAGCCAGTCCACAGCTTTTTTTTGCTGAGTTGTATTTCACCACAGCCATATTCTTTAGCTTGGTGAAAAGACTTGGGAAACCATATCTACTCCAGCTGTCATTTCTCCCAGGAAGTCCTGTAAAGCTGCTTTCACTTGAAATGTGGCCTTTTAGGCTAGTGGAGGCGGAAGCTTTTCACAACCTCATGCCTCGTGTCCATACTCGGTCCCCAGCCGCTCCTGGTGTTGTCTCCGCCTTCTACAAGCGCGGGTCCCTGAACATTACTGCTGGTACTTTTCTGTGAGAATCTGCTTGCCTCCTACCAGTCTGGAATATTTCCAGTAAACTGTGGTACGACGCCATGGTATTAGCACTGCCCCCAGTACCAGTAGAAAAGCCTTCCCCAATTTCCTTCTCAGGAATTTTATTTGGTAGACTGAGTGGCTGTCCAAATACATTAGTTTCTCACAAAGGAGCTGAAGATAAAGTGCAATAGGTGCAAGTTTCTCCAGCCTGTTAGATATCAGAGGGTGAACGGCAGCACATTGGATCAGTGGTTAGGTTAGCACTGAAGCCTTGCAGCGCTGGGATGCTGGGTTCAAATCCCAGCAAGGACAACATCTGCAAGGATTTTGTATGGTCTCCCTGTGTTTGCGTGGGTTTCCACCTCAGTAAAAAAGCAGCCATAGAACATCCGGGAACCTTCCCACACACTTTTCTTAGCCAGGACTGCTTCTCAGTGGGCTTGGACGGTACCACCAGAGAATAATCTAGTGTGCCCTGGATTCTACATCAGGAGAGTTCATAATAGCGCTAACTTTGCAGCTGCTATGGGGCTCTTGAGCGGAGGAGAAAGGTGAGCCCTCAGAATCAAATCCTCTGGTGGGCCCAATGTTTTTCAATCTGAAACAGGTTCTCAGTGGGAGTTGTATTTCACCACAGCCATATTCTTTAGCTCGGTGAAAGGACTAGCATAGAGGGAAACCATATCTACTCCGGCTGTCATTTCTCCGTCACCAGGTTCCGCCCATTGTCACACACGTCCATGCCTGGCTATATGTTCAGCGGTGAGAGTCACGGATCAAGCTGCTGTGCTACAGCTTTCAACAACTCTGCAGCGCTGGGTGGTTTGTCACCTAAGCATTAAGCATGTTATCTTCAGCCTGTTGCTGCTTGGCCAAGGCGGTGTTGGAAGAGGAGGTGCAGGAGCTGAACCATATGATTACATAGAGGCTACATTGGTGACTCTGTTTTTATACTAAAGAAAGATCCTACTTTTTTTTTTTTTTACGTTATCTTTTAAGGCAAATGCATTCACCGGGAAATGTCATTTTAACATTTTACAACCTTATCTGGCAATGTGGTGTGTGACACATCATCAGACACATCCTGTTTCATTGATGATGGAGGGACTCTGAAAGACATATAGAGCAGGGCCACAGTAACAATATGTTCCCATTAGAAAGGAGAGAGTCTGCTATACAGTTATAGGGTATGCAGTGAGTCCAATGGCTGACCAAATTTAGGAAAAACCTAACTAAGAAATTAAAGACACATAGAGCAGAGCCACAGTAATGACAAATTCCAATTAGAAAGGAGAGAGTCTGCTATACAGTTATAGGGTATGCAGTGAGTCTAACGGCTGACCAAATTTAGTAAAAACCCCACTAACAATTTAAAGACACATAGAGCAGGACCACAGTAATGACAAATTCCCATTAGAAAGGAGAGAGTCTCCCATAGTGTTGGCCTATGCAGTGAATGCTAGGGCTGCCAAAAATTTGGAGGCACTTCAATGCCCCTTGGAAGAGACGTGGAGGAGGGCCTCATAAAAAAATGTTCCCATTAGAAAGGAGCGGGCCTCCTATACTTGTAATGCCCATGCACTAAGTATATGGGCTGACAAACATTTAACCCTGGGGGGTATACATGAACATATTGTATAAAAAATTTTTTTAAGGGCATCATAAACACCCTTTAAAAAAATTATGTGGGTGTTGCATCACGGACCACGGTCACCCTGGTGATATGGTGGTGTATGATGAGGAGAAGGAGGAGGACAAGAGCAAATAGCCAAAATCAGGAAGCGTATATGTAGCACCCTGAGGATTCGGCTGCTACAGGAGTATTGCACCTCAACCCAGAGGTGTGATATTCCACTCCCGGGTAAGGAAGGAGTGTGGAACTGAGCTCAGATAGACTGCATGCACTACATACATCCCATTCCAGAGGAGCAGGCCGACGGCACTCCCACTTAGAAATGTGCAGGTGCGACCGAGCCTGTTCCTGGCTGGAGTGGGAGGGGGGAGGAACATCCCATGTAGTGTAGGGGCAGATAGGGGGAGCAGTCTGGGTAGTGGTAGGAGCTCATTGGGTGCTGGTCACCTGAGCTCACACATAGAGGGATATATAAGGAGGGCACCAACTAGGATCAGGGTCAGACGCAGAGAGTAAGTCAGATGCAGAGGACAAGCCTGCAGAAAGAGAGAGAGGAAGAAACAACAGCCCTGGAGAGAGAGTGGAGTAAAGAAGGAGACCCAGAGGGGGACAAAGAAGGGACCCAAGAACCCAAATAAGAACACCGGGTGAGGAGTCAGCAGAAGGGTACCGGAACCCAAGCTGGTGGGGGTAAAGACATTCCCCAGCCAGAGACCGGAGACCGTGGGCAGAGACTGTCACGGTCACCCACTACATTCACCCTGAAGGCGCACCACATGGAGGGTCAGGGAACCTGAGGCCAAAGGTTGCCCAACAGAAGGCCCGAGGGAGCTGGATTTAGGTGAATCACTGGTGGGGACGGCTGAAGGAAGGACAGAGGGAGAGCTCAGGGCCACGCTCCGGACTTGTTTGGGGGTTGGCCGGATCCAGGACCTGGTGGACGCAGCACGGCTCGGGAGGTCACTTGGAGCTAGAGTGACCAGGAACATCTGCAGTAAGTAAAGACCCTTAACTGCACTACCTGAGTCTGTCATCATTACCGGCTGCACCGCACCACCACAACCCCCATCCTCTGCGCCTGTCCCCTCTGAGGCTATACCCCTCCCGTTGGGGGTTATCCCACCAAGCTGCGCATCCACCATCAGCCTCAGCGGACCCTGCTGCAGCGGCGGCCACAGTGACCGCATCACAACGGGTGGCGTAGTCGACACAACGAACTTTAATAACATCAGTAAAGACTGCCACATAACCCTGAGCTTGACGCCCTGGGCACGGGACCGGGTCACAGCCGCTCGGAGACTACAACCCCCCATCTGATCCGGTGCCGGGTATTCCCCTCAAAAAGGAATATGTCCCAGGGGGCGCGTCAACTTTGGCGTAGTCGGCAGGATTACGTGCCCGCAACACCCGGGTACTGCGTGCCTGAAGAAAAGTGCAAGTTTACCTCAGAAAGAAGTCTCCCGCCGGTTCCGGAGGGTCCACGCCATCGGACTCCATCACCAGTCGTTTCCCGCCGATTGTCCGCCATTTCCAACTTGTTCCCGCCATCTGCAGAGTTTCCCGCCACTGGGCGACGCTTCCCGCCAAAACCGCAGATTTCCCGCCTTGGAAGAGCAGCGGACGCCATTATGGGCGTGCCAAAGGAGGGCAAGAGGCCACCTCCCATCGTGGGCCAGGACAGAAAATGGCGCCAAAAGTGGAAACCGCCCCCACCAACAGAGACTGTGATGCTGGAGGTGTCTGTCAGCGTGAAAGAACTCCCCCTGGAGCTGACAGTCACCGAGTTGCCCCGGGACCGCCCTCGAAGTGGGAGGAGACGAAAGAGGAGAGAAAAGATGGGTGTCGCCTGGAGCAGTCTAGAACGAGCGCACCCGGAGGCGAGGTGTCCAGAGCAAGAGCACCCGGAGTCGAGGAGAGAAAGAGTAGACCCGGGAATGGAGCGGCAGCAGAGCAGCACCGGCCCGCTGGCCAGGAGCCTGCAAAAGGAAGAAGGAGGAGAGCAGAGCAGCACCGGCCCGCTGGCCAGGAGCCTGCCGGAAGCAGAGCAGAGCAGCACCGACCCGATGGTCAGGAGCCTGCTAGAGTCAACAACCCCGCTAGGCTTAGCGGAGATCCTGGCGCAGCTTCCCCGAGATCGGGAGTGCGCGCGGAGTGCCCTGGAGGGCCTCGCGGGAAGGATGGCCCGAGTGCAGAGGGAGATCCTGGCGGAGTGGGGCCGGGAGATGGCCCAGCAAGCTGGAATCCGTCCACGGAACCCGCTCCCTTGGAAGAAGACACCGACTGCCTCTGCGGATGACGCGGGAGGACCCAAGGCCGGAGACGGCGCAGAAGAGGGAGCGAGACGCATGGAGGCAGGTAAAGGGGACGCCTATACCCCAAGCCGTGACACCGCTTACCTGCCCCAGCTCCCCGTCGCAGAGCCCGAAAGTCCCCCTGCCGTACCCGAGACCGCCATGACACCGCCACCGACTAGGCCCCGACCGGAAGCCGCCGTCGCGACCCCAGTGACGTCACGCGTCGTGACCCGGAGCGTGGCGCAGGAAGAAGAGCCTCCGGCCTGGTCACAGGGCCTAGCGTTTCCGGGCGCCGCATCCAAAGCAGAGCCATCTACCTCCGCGGAGCCTCCGGCCTGGTCGCAAGGCCAGATAACCCAGGGCGCCGCCGTCCTTACGGTGCCCTTCACCTTCCAGGTGCCCCAGGCCTGGCCGCAAGGCCTGGGCAACCCGGGCGCCATCACCACCGCGCCCGCGCCCGCAATACCAAGGGTGCCACACCTGGGGGAGGACCTCTTCGGCCAGCTCACATGGCCGGACGGGCGGCCCTTCATCTGGCCCGAAGGGTACCCTGAGCTAGAGCGGCAGCAAAGACTAGGGCCCTTGTGTGAGCCCCTGATCCCGGCTCCAAAGCCCGTGACTCGGGTCTCGCCTCCACTCGAGGAAGCCCAGTTCGTGTGGGACCCCACGGGAGAAGATCTGATGGGGTTCACCGGAGAGACTCGGGCAGCTGCAGCAGAGCGTACCGAGTGCTGCCGTCAACAGCTGGCAGAGTTCAAGAGAGAGCGGGAGGAGAGGCGGGCCAGAGAGCAATGGGCCCGGACCCGCAGCGCGGAGCAAAAGAGCCGGACCAGAAGGGACCCCCGTGCAGCAGATCGTCCCCGTACCATCGGGACGGTAATAAAGTTTAATGCGCAGCATGGGTGGGGCTTCATAAAGGACCAGAACACCATGGGTGACGTCTTCGTTACCCGACGGGATGTCGAGTCTCACCTGCCAGAGGGTCACAAAGGCCGTGACCTCTACGTCGGTGACGAGGTAACGTTCACCCGGCACAAGTGTGCCAAGGGACCTTACGCCCTCCACGTGCATCGCCTGACAGAGGAGGAGTTGCGGTGTAGGGAGGAAGAGCCGGAAGACCCGGACGGGTTCAAGGCTAGGAGGTACTACGATTAAGAACAGTAGTAAAGAGAAACTGTATATAGTTACCCGTCGGGGTACACAAGTAACCGTGGCTGCTTTGAAGTTTAGTCCCCGTTGGGACCAGTGAACAGTTTAACCCGTGTGTCCCTTACCCAAACCAGGCTGAGGACTGTGAGCAGCCATCCCTTTCCCTTACCTGGCCGGGGACTGAGAACGGCCAAACTCCCCTGTAAATAGTTGCGCTTCCTAAGGCGCCCCCTAATGGTTTTATAAGGAACTGCTTTTCAAAAGACCGTCGCACTGTACCTGGTCACGAGTTGCACGGTGACCAGAGGAGGAAGAAAGAAAGAGACGACGAGAATGTTATTTATATAAATATATCTACTGTTTTATATAATGTTTTATATGTTTATAAAAATTTGTATGTTTTGGTGTTTTTTTGTCTTTGCAGCCCGAGGACGTGCTGTGGTTTACCAGGGGGGAATGTAGCACCCTGAGGATTCGGCTGCTACAGGAGTATTGCACCTCAACCCAGAGGTGTGATATTCCACTCCCGGGTAAGGAAGGAGTGTGGAACTGAGCTCAGATAGACTGCATGCACTACATACATCCCATTCCAGAGGAGCAGGCCGACGGCACTCCCACTTAGAAATGTGCAGGTGCGACCGAGCCTGTTCCTGGCTGGAGTGGGAGGGGGGAGGAACATCCCATGTAGTGTAGGGGCAGATAGGGGGAGCAGTCTGGGTAGTGGTAGGAGCTCATTGGGTGCTGGTCACCTGAGCTCACACATAGAGGGATATATAAGGAGGGCACCAACTAGGATCAGGGTCAGACGCAGAGAGTAAGTCAGATGCAGAGGACAAGCCTGCAGAAAGAGAGAGAGGAAGAAACAACAGCCCTGGAGAGAGAGTGGAGTAAAGAAGGAGACCCAGAGGGGGACAAAGAAGGGACCCAAGAACCCAAATAAGAACACCGGGTGAGGAGTCAGCAGAAGGGTACCGGAACCCAAGCTGGTGGGGGTAAAGACATTCCCCAGCCAGAGACCGGAGACCGTGGGCAGAGACTGTCACGGTCACCCACTACATTCACCCTGAAGGCGCACCACATGGAGGGTCAGGGAACCTGAGGCCAAAGGTTGCCCAACAGAAGGCCCGAGGGAGCTGGATTTAGGTGAATCACTGGTGGGGACGGCTGAAGGAAGGACAGAGGGAGAGCTCAGGGCCACGCTCCGGACTTGTTTGGGGGTTGGCCGGATCCAGGACCTGGTGGACGCAGCACGGCTCGGGAGGTCACTTGGAGCTAGAGTGACCAGGAACATCTGCAGTAAGTAAAGACCCTTAACTGCACTACCTGAGTCTGTCATCATTACCGGCTGCACCGCACCACCACAACCCCCATCCTCTGCGCCTGTCCCCTCTGAGGCTATACCCCTCCCGTTGGGGGTTATCCCACCAAGCTGCGCATCCACCATCAGCCTCAGCGGACCCTGCTGCAGCGGCGGCCACAGTGACCGCATCACAACGGGTGGCGTAGTCGACACAACGAACTTTAATAACATCAGTAAAGACTGCCACATAACCCTGAGCTTGACGCCCTGGGCACGGGACCGGGTCACAGCCGCTCGGAGACTACAACCCCCCATCTGATCCGGTGCCGGGTATTCCCCTCAAAAAGGAATATGTCCCAGGGGGCGCGTCATATACATATGTCTTGGTGTGAAAGGTGCATGGGAATACACCTCCCAAGAAAAAACACTGGCTCAATCCAGCCCTTGTTCATTTATATAAGAGTCAGCCTGTCAGCAGTTTCAGTTGACAGGCGTATGCGCTTATCAGTTATAATTCCACCAGCAGCACTAAAAACTCGCTCTGATAAAACACTGGCGGCAGGGCAAGCCAGGACTTCCAAGGCATAGAGAGCCAGTGCATTCCACGTATCCAGCTTGGATACCCAATAATTATAAGGCACAGAGGAATCACGGAGGAAGTTGGTATGGTTGGCAAGGTACTGCCTCAGCATCTTCCTAAACTTTGCACTCCTTGTGAGAGTACCCCGGGCCTCAGGGCCTGTGTGACGGGAGGGGCTGAAAAAACTCTCCCATAACTTTGACAGTGTTCCCCTGCCTCTGCTGGATTGAAGTTGTGTCTCTCTCGCCTGTACTCCTTGGTTGTCCAACGAAGAATGCCCTCTGCCGCCAGCGTTTTCAAATGGGATTTTTTTTTAATTGTTCCGCAACAAGGGCCTACTGGTACAGCCCCATTTTTGTAGACCTGTCCACCTCAGGAATAAGAGATATGAAGTTCTCCTTGTAGCATGGGTCTAGAAGTGTCACCAACCAGTAATGACTGTCATCCAAAATTTTGAGAATGCGAGGGTTATGGGAAAGGCAGCGTAACATAAACTCAGCCATGCATGCCAGACTACTAACAGGCAAGACTTCCGTGTCCTCACCAAGAGGATGACTGACCATGCTCTCCTCCTCCTCTCTATCCTTTGGCCATCCACGCTGAACATGCGATAAGACAGCTGTGCTGGTAGCACTATCTATAGTGGATGAAACTAGCTCCTGTCCTTCCTCCTCCTCCTCTTCCTCATTGTCACCCAATCCACGTTGGGATGAGATGAGGCTGGACTGTGTGTAATCACACTGTATGGTTCCTTGCTCCATCTCATCGTGCTCCGCCTGCATTGCATCCTCTTTGATTGTGAGCAGAGAGCGTTTCAGAAGACAGAAAAGTGGGATGGTGATGCTAATTATGGCATCATCACCGCTCACCATCTTGGTGGAGTCCTCAAAGTTTTGGAGGATGGTACATATTTCTGACATCCATGTCCACTACTGAGGTCTTATGTGTGGACTATGAACTGAATACCGACGGCCTTGTTTATACTTGTACTCAACAACTGCCCTCTTCTGCTCTCAAATCCTTCCCAACATCTGCAGTGTAGAGTTCCAATGCGTGGGGACATCACACACCAGTCTATGAGCCGGAAACTGCAAACCCTGCTGAAACATGGCAAGGGTGGCTGAAGCTGTAGCTGACTTTCTAAAATGGGCACATAGGCGGCGTACTTTAACAAGCAGATCCGGCAGCTCAGTGTAGGATTTGAGAAATCACTGAACCACGATGTTAAGCACATGGGCCAGGCATGGTACGTGTGTGAGCTTGCCTCGCCTAAGAGCCGCCACCAGGTTCCGGCCATTGTCACACACGAACATGCCTGGTTGTAGGTTCAGCGGTGTGAGCCACAGATCTGCCTGCTCTTTCAGAGCAGTCCAAAACTCTTCAGCATTGTGCGGTTTGTCACCTAAGCATATTAGCTTCAGCACAGCCTCTTGCCGCTTGGTCGAGGCAGTGCTGCAGTGCTTCCAGCTTGTGACTGATGTGGTCATTTCGGAGTTGGAGGCTGAAGAGGGGGAGGAAGCTGAGGAGGATGAGGTGCAGGAGCTGTAGACCGTGGGGGCAACACTGATTGACCTAGGGCCCGCAATCCTTGGCGTCGGGAGGACATGTTCCGTCCCAAGGTCCACTGGGTTCCGGCTTCCACTATGTTAACCCAGTGTGCCGTCAGGGAGATGTACCGTCCCTGCCCACAAGCACTTATTCACGTTCCCATGGTTAGGTGGACTTTCCAGGTAACTGCATTGTTGAGGGCACGGCTAATGTTTTGGGACATATGATTGTGCAATGCAGGGACGGCACACTGGGAGAAATAGTGACGGTTGGCGACCAAGTACCGAGGTACGGCCACCGCCATCAGGTTGCGGAATGCTTCCGTCTCCACAAGCCCAAAAGGCAACATTTCGAGCGCAAGCAGTCGTGAAATGTGAGAATTTAGTAGTGTGGCCTGTGGGGCGTTGGCTGCATATTTAGGCTTGCGTTCTAAGGACTGGGGTATGGACAACTGAACGCTGCGCTGGGAAAAGGACAAGGACGTGCTTCCTGTTGCTGCTACTTGAGAGTGCGCAACGACAGGTGCAGGGCAGGAGGCATCTTTGCATGCACCATGGACAGGGAATTGGCTTGCATGCACAACAGCGGAAGAAGCAATGGTGCCACCTGCAGACACTTTTCCTGGACCCTGGGGTTCGGCCCACAAAGTCAGGTGCTTTGCTGCAATGTGCCTGATCATGCTGGTGGTGGTCAAGCTGGTTGTTTTGCCACCCCTGCTGATGCTGGCCTGGAAGGTGGTGCAAATGGCCTTTTTGGGGTTATCGGCAGAGGCTTTAAAAAGCAACCTGACTGGAGAAGACCTAACAGTTGTACTGGCAACTTCCTTCGTGTTGGTGTTACGGGGAATGGTTGCCTGCCTTCTGTCTGCGGCCACCACACTGCTTCTTCCTCCCTGTTGGGGAGCTCTGCCTCCCTCCCCGTGTGTGCTGCTGTCCATGCTCTGCATGTCCTCCTGCCAGGTTGGGTCAGTTACTATATCATCCACCACCTCATCTTCCACTTCCACACCCTGGTCCTCCTCCTGACTTTCTGACAATTGTGTCTCATCATCGTCCACCTCTTGTGACACTTTCCCACCGTTGCCTTCATGTGACTGTGGCTGCTCAAATATTTGAGCATCGCTACACGCGATCTCCTCTTGCCCTGCTTCCAGTGGACCGGGCGAGAGTCCGAATCTGGAAAAGCGCACTGCTCTTCAGAGTGTCCAATTGTGGGATCAGTTGTCTCTGGGCACTCGGCATGGTTGGAGGAAGGAGGATAAGGGTGAGAAATATGCGGTCCAGACTCATGGCTACTGAGACTTGACCGTGTGAAAGACACTGTGGTGGTGGTGTTGGTGGCTAAGTGACTGGAAGCATTATCCGCTATCCAACCAACAACCTTTTGACACTGCTCTGGGTTCAATAGTGGTGTGCTGCGGTCCCCTAGAAATTGGAACAGGAAGGTCGGGCGAGAAGATGTGGGTGTTTGTTATGGCACAATTTCAGCTTGCCCACGGCCTTGTCCTCGGCCTCTGCATGCACCATCACCATCACGTCCAGTTCCCCGTCCCTTGCCACGTGCCTTGCCCATTTTAAATGGAGGACAGTATCTTCCACGCTCACTACAAATGACTGAGTTTGGAGCGAACTTATATGTGATCCGTGTGACGGAGAAAACGGAGTTTTAAATTCCTGCCCTTTAGGTAACTAGTTTGAACAGCAAACTGGTGTGAATTGCTCCACTGACACACTAAAGGAAATTTTTAATGGAGGCCAGAAATGGCAGTATTTTCTGACAACATATATGTGATCCGTGTGACGGAGAAAACAGAGTTTTCAATACCTGGCCTGTAGGTAAATAGTTTGAACAGCAAACTGGTGCGATTTGCTTCACTGACACACTGAAGGAAATTTTTAATCGAGGCCAGAAATGGCAGTATTTTTTGACAACATAAATGTGATCCATGTAACTAGTTTGAACAGCAAACCGGTGTCAAAAATGTTACTGACACAGTGAAAAAAAATGGGAATGGAGGTCAAAAATGGCAGTATTTTCTGAAAACGTATATGTGATCCGTGTGATGGAGAAAACACAGTTTTAAATAGCTGGATTTCTTGCGCTGTGATATGGAAAGAACCTGGCAGTATTCTGCAGTGCCAACAAGCAAATGGCGCAGAAAAACTGTGTTCTCTGGATTGCTTTTTATGCAAATAATGACGATTAAGATCCAAAAAAAAATATTCCTGGCCCCTGAAACTTGGGCCTTTGTATAGAAATATCTATCAGCAGCAGAAGGTAGAATTGGAATGGAGCCTCTTGTGCTATATGCACTGCAGTCTGCTATATACCCTGCCTGCCTGCTTATATACACTACCTGCCTGATATCTCTGCAGATGGATTAGTTAGTCCTCAAAAGGACTGTGTGTTAAGATGGATATGTGTAATGTACGGTATTTCTCCCTACACTACCTAATACACAAGCAAATCTCTTCCTGACGCAGCAGCAGCTTTTCCTACTCTGTCTGATTCCGAAGTGACTGTGACGAGCATGGCGGCACCAGGTCTGATATAGACCTGATGACGCTGTGCGGCCAGCCAATCACTGTAATGTCACAACCACCATGGCTGCAGCATTACAATGAGTGGCAGGCAATCCCTGCATGTTGATTGGCTCTCTAAAGAACGCCAAACATGCAGGGAGGGGCCCTGAGCTCCTGCCGTGCAACCCCAGAAATACTCGGTGAGCGCCGAGCATCTTGAGCAGTGAGATGCTCAGGCGAGCACCGAGCAGAAGCGAGCATGCTCACTCATCACTAATTCTCACTAATATACTCTAATGACTATTTCATATTTACTTAGAAGACAAATGCTTACATACATGAATTAATTTCATGAATGTAGTCATTGACTGCTTCATGTCCAATATCTAAGATTGGGAGATTTTCCAAAAGTGTCTTAACTTCTAGGCAGATTTCAAATTTGTCAAATTTATCAATGTGGCTAATACTGTTTATAAACTTGGTGCATTTTTAGACTGCGCCCAAAAATTAGCACTAATAGTTTGTCTCATTTTACAAACTGTCAGATTATATGAGCAGCAGAGATGACAAAATCAGTTTAAAAGTAATTGAATTTGCCTCCAATTTTACAAAAAAATTTTGATTCTTTTGAGGGTAAAGTTTTTGTGATTCACTTAGTGTAAGTGCAGCAAAATGGCAGCTGGTCAGCCATCATTTTTGCTGATTTGTAAAGGCTGAAAAAGGCATAAAAAAAATTACTTAGCTAACCATCTGCTCTGCTGCTACAGTCTCACGTCTAGTCCTTAGTGTAGCTCCCTCCAATAACATCTATGACGTCCTTTAAACTCTTCTGGCATCTTTACTTAGTAATAAGGGGTTATCCGAGCACGATCGAGTGCTAACCGGCTATCTTCGGCGTTCAGGCAAGTTTAGAGTTATTAGAAGAGGGATACCGGACTGATAAAAAGGGGAATACATTAATTATAGTTATTATTAAAATAGAACAAATGTTATTATTACATTTTTATTTATTCTAAAAAATCCCAATACACAATTATTACACTAGATTTAAACATTTCAAGTGAAAAGCAATAAAATTTGAAAACTTAGGAAAAATCTCGATTAAAAAGAGTTTAGAAGTGGGGAAAAGTTTGTGTTTAAAAACTGTGGCTCAATTTAGTTTTAGAATTTGGAGTAAATGTGATGAATGTCCGTCTGTGGATAATTCTTCTTAAGCTAATTACAGTCCATTAGATTTCTATACATAATAGATATGATACTTTTTCTCATTTTTCTATTTTATTATAGCCCGGGGTCCAACACCACAACCTGCTTCCTCGAGGACAAATGTGTTTGTTTTAATCTCCATTATTTCCCTGCTCCTTCTTGGTATTGCAATCATTGTCATTATATACATGATTGGACAAGCAAAATGGTATAAAAAAGGTGAGTTTAATAGTAGGATTGATTATATATTCATATTCAAATATACACTACCGTTCAAAAATTTGGGGTCATTTAGAAATTTCATTATTTTTGAAAGAAAAGCCCATTTTTTCAATGAAGCTAACATTATATGAATCAAAAATACACTCTATACATTGTTAATGTGGTAAATGACTATTCAAGCTGCAAACGTCTTGTTTTTATTGCAATATCTACTTAGGTGTATAGTGGCCCATTTCCAACAACCACCACTCCAGTGTTTTAATGGTACATTGTGTTTGCTAACTGTGTAAGAAGGCTAATGGATGTTTAGAAAACTCTAGAAAACCCTTGCACAAGTATGTTAGCCCAGCTGAAAACGGTTTGGCTGATTTGAGAAGCTATAAAATTGACCTTGCTTTGATCTAGTTGAGAATCTGGAGCATTACATTTGTTTGTTCTATGAAACTCTCAAAATGGCCAGAAAAAGAAAACTTTCATGTGAAACTTGACAGCTTATTCTTGTTCTTTGAAATGAAGGCCATTCCATGCGAGAGATTGCTAAGAAACTGAAGATTTCCTACATCGGTGTGTACTACTCCCTTCAGAGGAGAGCACAAACAGGCTCTAACCAGAGTAGAAAGGGAAGTGGGAGGCCCCGCTGCACAACTGAGCAAAAAGACAAGTACATTAGAGTCTCTAGTTTGAGAAATAGACGCCTCACAGCTCCTCAACTGGCACGCAAAACGCCAGTGTCAACGTCTACAGTGAAGAGGCGACTCTGGGATGCTTGCCTTCAGGACAAAGTGGCAAAGAAAAAGCCATATCTGAGACTGGCTAATAAAAGGAAAAGATTAATATGGGCAAAAGAACACAGACATTGGACAGAGGAAGATTGGAAAAAAGTTTTATGGACAGATGAATCAAAGTGTGAGGTGTTTGGATCACACAGAAAAACATTTGTGAGACGCAAAACAACTAAAAAGATGCTGGAAGAGTGCCTGACGCCATCTGTCAAGCATGGTGGAGGTAAAGTGATGGTCTGGGGTTGCTTTGGTGATGGTAAAGTGGGAGATTTGTACAAGGTAAATTGGATTTTGAATAAGGAAGGCTATCACTCCATTTTGCAATGCAATGCCATACCCTGTGGACAGCGCTTGATTGGAGCCAATTTCATCCTACAACAGGACAATGACCCAAAGCACACCTCCAAATTATGAATGAACTATTTAGGGAAGAAGCAGGCAGCTGGTATTCTATCTGTAATGGAGTGGCCAGTGCAGTCACCAGATCTCAGCCCCATTGAGCTCTTGTGGGAGCAGCTTGACCGTATGGTACGCAAAAAGTGCCCATCAAGCCAATCCAACTTGTGGGAGGGGCTTCAGGAAGCATGGGGGGAAATTTCTCAAGATTTCCTCAGCAAATTAACAGCTAGAATGCAAAAGGTCTGCAATGCTGGGATTGCTGCAAAGGGAGCATTCTGTGATGAAAGCAAAGTCTGAAGGAGAAAATTATTCTTTCAAATAAAAATCATTATTTCTAACCTTGTCAATGTCTGACTATATTTTCTATTTATTTGGCAGCTCATTTGATGAATAAAATTTTGATAACACAAAATTGTCTGGGTGACCCCAAACTTTTGAACGGTAGTGTATATACTGTATGTTTCACCATAGTCACTCGCAGTGTAATAACCTGACCCATTCCCATACCTGACCAACATATCCTATAAATCCTCAACATATAAATACCTATGAGAATTGATGTCTTGTTATGTGCCTGTATGGAGCTCTCTGGGTGTCTTTTTTGGGTGCTGCCTAATGTGACATTATTTTTCCTCTCTTCCTTTATACATATATATTTAGTTCTCAGAAATTTTACTTCGGCTTCTATCGATGACCCGGTGTACGAAGAGATTGATTTTGACCTAATAGACAGATACAAGATCTTGACACAAAAATCAGGTCAGTAAACTGTAATAATTATAATATTATCTCTAATTAGAGTTGGTGCAAATCGATTCATAGGATCTATTCCAGCGGTCAAAAAATCCATGACATCTGGAGCCCTGAGAAACGCCAATCCAAATGATAGGCAATCAATATACAATCAGACAACTCCTTTAAAGAAAATCTGTTAAAGAGAGATTCTCTTATTTAATCTGAGAGCAGCATGATCTAGGGGCTGAGACCCTGATTCCAGTGATATGCCACATACTAGTCTCAATACAATCTGTGTTTCATCAACACGAGATTATCAATACAGGACTAGGTGTCTTGTGCCTCCTCATCCAATCCCACTCCCACCACTGATTAGCAGCTGTCACACCAGGTGTAAGTGCAACACAGAAGGAAAAGGGAGATGGAGCCCAGACACTATGGAAAGGGGGAAGTGGAGACCTCCTAGTCTGGTCTAGCGTCACCCTGTCTCAACTAATGTCCCGATATAGCCTGTTCAGCTATCGCCGATATCATGCCTCGCCCTACTTTCCCTGGCGTAAGGCTACGGCTAGGGATGGAAAGAGATGGGCACTAGTCAACCTCCACTAAAACTCTAAAGACAACAAGGTTAGACAAAACAGGGGAAAATGGCTTAGCTTTAGATGAACTCCAAATGTGCACACGGCATCAGACTCCAGAGAGGACGAGGTACTGCTCCTGCTAAGCTTCACAAGTAGAAATTAATATAACAGGCGACTCCCTCTCAGACACACCAGGTATATATATACACCCAGGCCAGAGAGCACACTAGCAAGAGACATGTAGTCGCTCGGTCCTAATGACAGCCTCTTATCTAATTTTCTAATCTTATCTAAGAAGCTGTCTGCAATGCCAAATGTGGAGATCTCCTGCAACCCACTGCAGGGCGACTGTCTGTCACCTCTGACACACCCGTGACAGCAGCTTTCTGTCAATAGACAGTGTACACAGGAAGCTGCCAATCACAGGTGTGGGCGTTGTTATACACAGGAAGCTGCCAATCAGAGGTGTGGGCAGGCTTATACACAGGAAGCTGCCAATCAGAGATGTGGGCGGGGCTATACACAGCTCAGCATTCCAAGCTCTGCTAGATATACAGAAGAGAAAACTGTATCCCAATTGCTGCACCCAGTAAACTAAGTGATACATTACTGGAATCAGGGTCTCTGCCCCTACATTATGCTGCTGTCAGATTACACGATGAAAACCTTCTGACAAATTCTCTTTAAGCACAAAGCAAACTACATCTATTTCAAAGAGACTTATACAAAATTATTCCATGTACAACACAAAAAATAAGATCTTCAATTGTAACCCAATACCTTATATATTATGGACCTGTAATTCTTTTCCATAGGTGATAACCTCAGTAACATTGAAGAGAAGATGGAATACTATACATCCGAAGAGAAAAATGATGAGACACTTGATCAAGGTAATATTTATCACATTGAGCTTTAACTGCTTCCCATTGTGGACAGTTTTCATTTTGCACTCTCATTTTTTCCACTTCCTTCTTCCAAGAGTAATAGCTTTTTAATATTTTCCCAAGACATAGTCATTTAACCCCTCACTGACATATGACGTACCGGTCCGTCATATGCCGGCTCCATGACTTTGATGCAGGCTCACACGCCGAGCCCGCATCTTTCCTTGCACATGATGGCTGATTTATTCAGCCATCATGTGCCTCTAACAGCCGCAGGTATAGTGGATCACCAAGCATGGCTGTTAACCTGTTAAATCCCACTGTCAATCTCTGACAGCAACATTTAACATGCGCCGACAAGGACGCACTCCATTCACGGGGCGCTGATGGGTTGTCATGGAAGCCAGGGGTCTACTGACTACCCTTGTACCTGTCATTATGATCCTCCCATGAAAGCCAGAGTATAGTTGGCATTCATAAGAGATCATGATTTTCACTCTATATAGCAGTGTTGACGCACTGGTATGTATAGTATAAGTGATCGGATGATCGCAGCTTCTAGTCCCCTAAGGGGACTATTTAATAATTAAATAAAAAGTGGAAAAAAGAGTATAAAAGTAAATAAAAAAAAGCACAAAAGTTCAAATTTTGCTCTGCCTTTTGCTCCATTAAAAATAAAACAATAAAAAAATTGAAAAAATACACATACTTGGTATCGCTGCCTTAGTAAAAGTCAGATCTATCAAAATAGAAAATAAATTAATCAGACTAGTTAATGGCGTAACAAAAGAAAATATCAAAACGCCAGAATTATGTTTTTTTGGCCGTTGCAACATTGCAATAAAATACAATAAGAGGTGATCAAAACATCGCATCTATCCCAAAATTGTATCAATAAAAACGCCAGCTTAGTCCTCACACAAGTCCCATAGCCTGAAAAATGAAAACATTACGGGTCTCGGAAAATAGCGACAAAAGCAAAAAAAATGTTCTTACAAATTTCCGAAGTTTTTTTCAATGCTTAAATGAAAAAAAAAAAATACAACTTTGGTATCTGCGAACTCACAATTATGGGGTTTCGATTTTTTTCCTCTGTATGGCATTTACTATACAGATGAATTGATTTTATATTTTCATAGACCAGACTTTTACTGATGCGGTAATACCAAGTTAGTTTATTTTTATTTTTTGTAGCCCCATGGGACTTGAATATGTGATCATTTAATGGTTTGTTCTAATTACTACAAATATTGCAGAAGATGTACTTCTCCTATGAATAGAAAATATAGAGAAAATGTTGTTCGACCATGAAACCCAGCCTGTCCCAGGGTTGCATGGAATATCAAAGATACAGGCATGTAGTCCTTCAGTGGGTCCATGGTTGATATGGCAAGCCAACAGCACCCTGCAATTACATCATGGGGGGGTGGGGGGGATGGGTGGATGGGTGCTATAAAGGTCAGAATTTGTCACCAGGTTTTCACCATGTAATCTGAGAGCAACATGATGTAGGGACAGAGACACTGATGTGTTGAATGCTGTCTTGTTGATGCAATCCCTGTTTTCTCTGCTGCAGGTCTAGCAGAGCTCAGAATGCTGAGCTCTGTATAACCCCGCCCACATCAATGATTAACCTCTGTGTACATTGACAGAATTAAATTTGGTTTCTTTCTCCCAAAATGCCACACTATCTCCAGTGAAGGGATGGAAACAAAAGAGGGACAAAACACAGACAGGCAAAGTCAGCTACTAAATGGACTGTCTATGGAGTAAATACACTGCTCAAAAAAATTAAAGGGAACACTCAAATAACACATCCTAGATCTGAATGAATGAAATATTCTCATTGAATACTTTGTTCTGTACAAAGTTGAATGTGCTGACAACAAAATCACACAAAAATCATCAATGGAAATCAAATTTATTATTAACCAATGGAGGCCTGGATTTGGAGTCACCCCCAAAATTAAAGTGGAAAAACACACTACAGGCTGATCCAACGTTGATGTAATGTCCTTAAAACAAGTCAAAATGAGGCTCCGTATTGTGTGTGGCCTCCACGTGCCTGTATGACCTCCCTACAATGCCTGGGCATGCTCCTGATGAGGCTGAGTATTGTGTGTGTCCTCCACGTGCCTGTATGACCTCCCTACAACGCCTGGGCATGCTCCTGATGAGGTTGCGGATGGTCTCCTGTGGGATCTCCTCCCAGACCTGGACTAAAGCATCCGCCAACTCCTGGACAGTCTGTGGTGCAAAGTGAAGTTGGTGGACGGAGCGAGACATGATGTCCCAGATGTGCTCAATCGGATTCAGGTCTGAGGAACGGGCTGACACACTCCAGCCACATGAGGTCTGGCATTGTCTTACATTAGGAGGAACCCAGAGCCAACCGCACCAGCATATGGTCTCACAAGGGGTCTGAGGATCTCATCTTGGTACCTGCTGGCAGACAGGCTACCTCTGGTGAGCACATGGAGGGCTGTGAGGCCCTCCAAAGAAATGCCACCCCACACCATTACTGACCCACTGCTAAACCGGTCATGCTGAAGGATGTTGCAGGCAGCAGATCGCTCTCCATGGCATCTCCAGACTCTGTCACATCTGTCACATGTGCTCAGTGGGAACCTGCTTTCATCTGTGAAGAGCACAGGGCGCCAGTGGTGACTTTGCCAATCCTGGTGTTTAGTGGCAAATGCCAAGCATCCTGCACGGTGTTGGGCTGTTAGCACAACCCCCATCTGTGGATGTCGGGCCCTCATACCACCCTCATGGAGTCAGTTTCTAACTGTTTCTGCAGACACATGCACATTTTTGGCCTGCTGGAGGTAATTTTGCAGGGCTCTGGCAGTGCTCCTCCTGTTCCTCCTTGCACAAAGGCGGAGGTAGCGGACCTGCTGCTGGGTTGTTGCCCTCCTATGGCCCCCTCCACGTCTCCTGGTGTACTGGCCTGTCTCTTGGTAGCGCCTCCAGCCTCTGGACACTACGCTGACAGACACAGCAAACCTTCTTGCCACAGCTTGCATTGATGTGCCACCCTGGATGAGCTGCACTACCTGAGCAACTTCTGTGGGTTGTAGCGTCCGTCTCATGCTACCACAAGTGTGAAAGCACAACCAAAATTCAAAACTGACCAAAACATCATCCAGAAAGCATTGATACTGAGATGTGGTCTGTGGAGCCCACCTGCAGAACCACTCCTTAATTGAGTGTGTCTTGATAATTGCCAATAATTTCCATCTATTGTCTATTCCATTTGCACAACAGCTTGTGAAATTGATTGTCAATCAGTGTTGCTTCCTAAGTGGACAGTTTGATTTCACAGAAGTTTGATTTACTTGGAGTTATATTCTGTTGTTTAAGTGTTCCTTTTATTTTTTTGAGCAGTGTATTAATGATATTGGAAATATGTAAATCATTCCTAGTAATATATCATCACTGTCGTTTAGGTTTGCCTTTGGAGGAGACTTCAGGATATGGATATGATGACACTGGATATGAGAGAAGTAATGAAGAAGTAGCTGAGAGAAATGGTGAAGACTTACTGAAATGTATCTGTATTATAAAATTCTGCCTTTTGAGGGAAAAATGATAAAAAATGATAGTCTCATTATATCTATACTTTATCCCTATCTTATTAGAAGGTATATCAGGAAAACAACATCCCCAACCCCTTTGATAATTTTTTTAGCTCTCCTTCAGCTAGTTTGTGGTGTATTGTCTACATCCTAAACTTCCTGATAATTCTACCTCTGTGCCTCAGACTATATTTTCCAAGAGGCAACGCTCTATCTGTTCCAAAGGTCATACACTTCCACCCTCAGTGCCCATACAATCCACCAACAAAGCACCATCCTGAGACTCCTATACAGTCTCAAGATGGATAAATCACTGCACACAATTCCTCCTTCCTGACATTCCTAGTACCTAGCCTAGATATGTTATCTTGAGACTCTCCTATAGTCAGTAATGTTACTTGTGCTGACACTGGCAAAACACAGGCATAGTTTACTTCATGGGAGCAATAAGTCAGATAATGTTTCATGTATTATAATGTATTGTAGCATTGTAGAATGCACAGTACCACTTTCTCTGACCAAAGTAAATAGTTGATAATATTATTTATGTGTGAATTCTACAATGTCTGTGTCCTTTCTTTTATCTTCCTCCCTCCATGTGCACATTTCCAGTCACTCTAATCTTGCCTAGAATCATAGGCCACTCCTTCCATGACATCATCATTCAGAATTTGGTTTATTTTGTGCATTGAACAGACTGTATGTGTCGCAGGTGTGTCAGAGGTGACATACAGTCCCCCTGCAGTGGGTTGCAGGAGATCTCCACGTTTGGCATTGCAGACAGCTGCTTAGATAGGAGGCTGTCTTTAGGACTAAGTGACTACCTCTCTCTTGCTAGTTTGCTCTCTGGCCTGGGTGTATATATACCTGGTGTGTCTGAGAGGGCGTTGCTGGTTACATTCATTTCTACTTGTGAAGCTAAGCAGGAGCAGTACCTTGTCCTCTCTGGAGTTTGAGGCCGTGTGCACATTTGGAGTTCCTCTAAAGCTAAGCCATTTTCCCTTGTTTTGTCTACCCTTGTTGTCTTTAGAGTTTTAGAGGAGGTTGACTAGTGCTCATTAGAGATGAGCGGAGTTCGACTCGAACTGTTCGCCAATCTCAAATTCTAGCTGTTTTGGGCGGTGTTCGAGCCGTTCAACAAACCTGAATGATTTGAAAAAAATTCGGCTGTTCGAGGTTATGTTCGATAACTGTTCGTGCACCAAAATCATAACTGGATTTTTTCTCAGTAATGATGAAAATTAATGTTAATACGCAGTTTGAGTGTACAGCGGGGCGGGGGGAGGGGCAGGGGATGGATCTCTGCAGGAATAATGAAGATCTCCATTTTTTTTTCTCTTTCCCGCATTTACAGTGGGGAGGTGCAGTCTGTCAGCATATCAGCAGCGCACACACGGAGCGAAGTCCTTTTTTTCACACAAGCAAGGGCATGTCTCATTGGCAGTGTATGTCACATGTCCTTGCCATATAAGACCCAGCTATTTTCCCCGTCGCCACCATTTTCTCACTGCTGCAGCTGCGTGTTAGACGGCACCGCTGTTGCTGTGTGCGCTATAGTTTGTTAATTTCAAGCCAATTTTCGCACAAATCTACAGATAGCTTGGGAGTAGGGAAGAGTTGTGATTGCAGTCCTTTTAAGCACTAGGTTACATAATTTCATACGACTTTTATCAGGCAGGTCTGTGCTCTTAAATAGATAGGTTGGGAGTAAAGACTAAATGTAATTGCAGTCCTTTTCAGGGCTAGGTTATATCAGTTCCTATCACTTTTTGCCAGGCAGGTCTGTGCCAGTGCTGTGCAAGTTTTTTCACAGTATTTGGTTTAATCTAGCAAAGCAAATCCTTTTTGGCCTATTGCAGAGTGTGTTAGTCAGTGGAGTAGCCTATCTGTGTTGCAAGCTACACCACCTGTGTTTAGAATACAAATTTTTTCACTGCACCTAGTGAAGTAAAACCTTTTGGGCATAGCATCATTCTATTAGTCCATCTATACTAACCTCCACCAGGTTGCAAATTCAATATAATTTTTTTCTACATCTAGCTCTGAAAAAATATTTAGGCTTCTAGCAGTGTGTGGGACTTGTTCTATTAGGCCATCTATACTAACCTCCATCAGGTTGCAAATTCAATATAATTTTTTTCTACATGTAGCTTTGAAAAAATATTTCAGCTTGTAGCAGTGTGTGGGACTTGTTCTATTAGTCCATCTATACTGACCTCCATCAGGTTGCAAATTCAATATAATTTTTTTCTGCATCTAGCTCTGAAAAAATATTTCAGCTTCTAGCAGTGTGTGGGACTTGTTCTATTAGTCCATCTATACTGACCTCCATCAGGTTGCAAATTCAATATAATTTTTTTCTGCATCTAGCTCTGAAAAAAATATTTCAGCTTGTAGCAGTGTGTAGAACTTGTTCTATTAGTCCATCTATACTAACCTCCATCAGGATGCAAATTCAATATAATTTTTGTCTGCATCTAGCTCTGAAAAAATATTTAGGCTTCTAGCAGTGTGCGGGACTTGTTCTATTATTCCATCTATACTAACCTCCATCAGGTTGCAAATTCAATATAATTTTTTTCTACATCTAGCTCTGAAAAAATATTTCGGCTTCTAGCAGTTTGTGGAACTTGTTCTATTAGTCCATCTATACTAACCTCCTTCAGGTTGCAAATTCAATATAATTTTTTTCTGCCTGTAGCTATGAAAAAATATTTCAGCTTGTAGCAATGTGTGGGACTGGTTCTATTAGTCCATCTATACTGACCTCCATCAGCTTGCAAATTCAATATAATTTTTTTCTGCATCTAGCTCTGAAAAAATATTTCAGCTTCTAACAGTGTGTGGGACTTGTTCTATTAGTCCATCTATACTAACCTCCATCAGGTTGCAAATTCAATATAATTTTTTTCTACATCTAGCTCTGAAAAAATATTTAGGCTTCTAGCAGTGTGTGGGACTTGATCTATTAGTCCATCTATACTTACCTCCATCAGGTTGCAAATTCAATACAATTTTTTTCTGCATGTAGCTCTGAAAAAAATATTTCAGCTTGTAGCAGTGTGTGGGATTTGTTCTATTAGTCCATCTATACTGACCTCCATCAGGTTGCAAATTCAATATAATTTTTTTCTGCATCTAGCTCTGAAAAAATATTTAGGCTTCTAGCAGTGTGTGGGACTTGTTCTATTAGTCCATCTATACTAACCTCCATCAGGTTGCAATTTCAATATAATTTTTTTCTGCATGTAGCTTTGAAAAAATATTTCAGCTCGTAGCAGTGTGTGGGACTTGTTCTATTAGTTCATTTATACTGACCTCCATCAGGTTGCATATTCAATATAATTTTTATCTGCATCTAACTCTGAAAAAATATTTGGGCTTCTAGCAGTGTGTGGGACTTGTTCTATTAGTCCATCTATACTGACCTCCATCAGGTTGCAAATTCAATATAATTTTTTTCTGCATCTAGCTCTGAAAAAATATTTGGGCTTCTAGCTGTGTGTGGGACTTGTTCTATTAGTCCATCTATACTGACCTCCATCAGGTTGCAAATTGAATATAATTTTTTTCTGCATCTAACCCAGCCAATACTTTTGGCCTAATACCACAGTTTGGCCACTCAGCTCTGCCCGGTTCCCATCCATTGTTTTTTTGTGCAAACAACTCCAGAGTTGTGAATTAGTTAACCACCAAAATGAGTGGAAAAAGGCCTGCTGCTGGTGGAAAGGGGAATGTAACATACCTGGCGGCGTCCTTGCATGGTGGTCCATCTCCCACTGTGCAAGAGGGCGCACTTGATCTCCTGTCCAGAATGTCTCTCTGGCTTCCCTCCATGCTGTCTGTTTGTGTCTGTTTCTGCTGCTTAAGGGCGGCGCCCGATCACTTCCTGCCTTTTGTACCTGCTGTGGGTCACACCCCTTGTGCATCCTCAGCCTATTGCTGTCTGTCACTTGGTATATAGCTCAGCAGCTCCCCTCTATCGTTGCCTGAGCATAGTGTTTCCTTCAGTGTGTGCTTGCACTCTGAAGGTGCCAGGTCCCGTCTCTTGTCTCCTGCTTTTTGTATCAGTTCCCGTGTCTGAACTGAGTCCTGTATGTCTCCTGCTTTGCGGTATCAGCTCCCGTGTCTGAACTGTGTCCTGTATGTCTTCTGCTTTGCGGTATCAGCTCCCGTGTCTGAACTGAGTCCTGTATTTCTCCTGCTTTGCGGTTTCAGCTCCCGTGTCTGAACTGAGTCCTGTATGTCTCCTGCTTTGCGGTATCAGCTCCCGTGTCTGAACTGTGTCCTGTATGTCTTCTGCTTTGCGGTATCAGCTCCCGTGTCTGAACTGAGTCCTGTATTTCTCCTGCTTTGCGGTTTCAGCTCCCGTGTCTGAACTGAGTCCTGTATGTCTCCTGCTTTGCGGTATCAGCTCCCGTGTCTGAACTGTGTCCTGTATGTCTTCTGCTTTGCGGTATCAGCTCCCGTGTCTGAACTGAGTCCTGTATTTCTCCTGCTTTGCGGTTTCAGCTCCCGTGTCTGAACTGAGTCCTGTATGTCTCCTGCTTTTCGGTATTAGTTCCCGTGTCTGAACTGAGTCCTTTCTGTGTTCTCTTGTCTGTCCTGTCTGAACACGCTCCTAGCCTGTTCCTCCTGCCTTCTAGGGGCCGATTACCTAGACCCGCTCCTGTATCTTGTCTGTCCTGTCTGAACACGCTCCTTGCCTGTTCGTCCCGCCTCTCTGGGGGCAGTATTCCCAGACCCGCTCCTGTATCCCGCTGCAGTGTCGGTCTCCTCCGTACACTCAGTTCCAGTCTGAACTCTCTCCTATCCTTTACCTGTTTTTGCCTCTATGTCCGTTCCCTTCCTTTTTCTGCAGAGTCTGAACTCGTACCTAACTCCTGCCAGTTGTCTCTGTACTCCCGTTTGTGAGTTTGTGGTCCACTCGCTACTTCACTGCAAGTACCCTGTGGGTGTCTGGCTCTGCCTTTCCCTTCCTGTCTGTTCCGTGTGAACAGAGCCCTGTCCTCCCTGCTCAGCCTTGTCTGCACTCTAGCCGTGCTTGCCTGTACCCCTTTGCCTGTATTGTTCCTGTGTCCCGGTGTGTACTGGGTCCTATCCCGCCTGTGTTCCTACCTGCTAGTGCCTCCCTGTCTGCACTCTAGCTGTGCTTGCCTTTACCCCCCTGCCTGCATACCCGCCTGCCTGCATACCAGTCGTGCCTGCCTATACCCACCAGTCTGTGTGCCAGCCTACCAGCCTGTTCCTGTATTCCCCTGTGTGGGTCAACAGCCGTGTCCGGGGTCTGTCCTGGAGTAGCACCTGGTCCCTCTGCTCGGTTCCTCCTTGGTGCACTGGCGTCATATGCCGTCGTGCGACCCTGGTCGGATCGGGTGAATACTTAGTCACGCCCCTCCAGGCATTCACTCTCCGGCACGGTCCAGTGGAATCACTACCAATCACACGCACACGCCGCTTAGCCCGGGCGTGTGCATAACAGGGAATAGTCGTGTTGGGAAGGGGAAAAAAGGTGGTGTCCGTGGGGTAGGTGTTAAAGCAACAGTGACATCTGCAGAAGAAAGACCATCTTCCAGCCAAACTAAAATGTCTACTTCTTTTAGCGGACAATGTGATAAGATCCCTTTCTTATGGCCACGCCAATCGCTATAAATTCCAGATGAGGCACAAAAACAGCAGGTGCTTCAACGGATATCAAGTGCTCCTTTAAGAGGGCTCTCCTCCACCTCAACTTCAACATCACAAATACTCCAGTCCTCAGAGGTGTCACCCCAATCGCACTTGCTTCCTCACAGCTCCTAAGTCTCCAGCTGCCCATCTGAGTATGGGGTAGAACAGATGGTTGAGTCTGCAGAGCAGTTTACTCATACTATAGCCTGGGAATCAGAGGTCGGCTCCAGAGCTTCTGTGAATCCAGAAGAGGAAATGATCTGCACTGATGCCCAGAATCTTTATGAGTCGGATCCAGGACCAGACGCAGAAGGTTCTGACCATAATGTAGACCCTCGTTCCCAAACTGTGACTCCTGTTGGTGGAGACAATGAGGAAGACGATGATGAGACTCAAATACCTGATTGGAGCGACAACTTTAGTTTTTTGTCAGGGCAGGAACAGGTTGGCTCTGAGGACGACGGGTGGGATAACACACAGGGTGATGATGTTGAGGTTGGAGATCCCACTTACTGTCAACCCACAGTCAGCCAAGAGATGAGGTCAGCAGAGGAGGTGGAGGAGGATGATAGTGACGACGAGGTCAGGTTGCGCCTTCCTGGACAGAGATGTAGTTCTGGAAGCATGTCAACAACTGCATCCTCAAACACAACTCTGCCTCTGACCACAAGTCATGGTGGCTCTTCAGGTCGCATGGGTGCTAAGCATTGCATAGCCTGGGCATTTTTCAGATCGATAAAGATGACCCAACTCTTGTTATCTGTAATATTTGTCAGCAAAAGCTAAGTAGAGGCCAAAAAATACATAGTTTGAGTACTTCATGCATGAACCGGCACATGAACTTGAAGCATAAGTTGCAGTGAGAAGCTCACTGTGCTACAATGCGGCCTAGCCGGCCGGGCCAACCACTGTCTGCCACATCTTGTGCATCCGCGGCCTCTTCATCCTCTGTGACTGGGGGGACAGCAGTCACACCTGTTTTGGGACGCAGACCTGCCACCTCTCTACCCGCAACAGCCAGCATGATTGGCAGGTCATCATTTTCTTTGGAGGTGGTAACACCAGCTTGTGTTGAGCGCTGTCCGACATCGATAGCACCACCTTTGGATCAAGGCAACCTAACCTGTCCACCTGCATCTTCTTCACAGACCGGCAGTTTGCCGGGGACACCCTTCTCAACCCCGTCTAAGCACAACAGCCAGCCCTCAGTCCCTCAGATGTGGACAAGTAAAAGACCATTTCCTCCTAGCCATGACAAAGCTTGGTTGAATTTCACCATCTGCAAGCTCTTGGCTACAGAAATGCTGCCTTTCCGCCTGGTGGATTCAGAGGATTTTCGAGACCTTATGTCCGTCGCAGTGCCCCAGTACCAGATGCCCAGTCGGCACAACTTCTCAAAGAAAGGAGTGCCTGCGCTCCACCAGCATGTCGCACACAACATCACCGTTTCTTTGATAAACTCTGTGTGTGACAGGGTGCATTTCACCACAGACACTTGGACGAGTAGGCATGGACAGGGGCATTACATGTCGCTGACAGGGCACTGGGTAACTATGGTGACAGCAGGACAAGGGGCTGCTGTCCAAGTCTTGCCGTCCCCACGAGTTGTGCGTCAATCCTCTTTATCTCAAAGTTCCTCCACTGCTTCTGCCTCCTCAACCTCCTCTCGGTCCTCCACCTGCACCCAAAGCCTGTCTGGTCATGCCACAAGCTTTCTAACTGCGCATAAGGGATCCTTCACACCTCCTTACTATGCTGGCAGCAGGGCTCAACGTCATCAGGCGGTTTTTACTTTGAAATGTCTGGGAAATGTGAGTCACACAGCTGAGGAGTTGTGGACAGCTCTGGAGAACCAGTTTCATGAATGGTTGTCTCCACAGAATGTGAAACCATGGAAGGCCGTGTGCGACAATGCTAAAAACCTGGGTGTGGCCCTTCGCCGGGGCAATGTCACACACGTGCCTTGTATGGCTCACGTGTTGAACCTGGTTGTCCAGCAATTTTTAGCCCACTATCGCGGACTAGATGGCCTTCTGCAGAGGACACGGTCGCTTTGTGCTCACTTCCGCCGTTCGCATCCCGCTGCTCAGCGACTTACATCTCTACAGAAGTCGTTGGGCCTGCCACTTCACCGGCTAAAATGCGATGTGCCTAGCCGGTGGAATTCAACTCTGCACATATTGCAGCGACTGTGGCAGCACCGACAAGCCCTGGTGCAATACATTCTGACATATAGCCTGGTCCGACGAGATCCAGAGGTGGGGCAAATCTCGCTGGAGGAGTGGTCTCAGATCAGGGACCTATGCACCCTTCTGCACAGTTTTGAAATGGCGACGAAGATGTTTAGTGCTGACTATGCCATTATCAGCATGACTATTCCAGTGATTTACATGCTGGAGCACATGTTAAACAAAATTCGGAGTCAGGTAGTGGCACAAGAGGAGGTGGAGGAGGTAGAGGATGAGGAGTTGTATGCGGAAGGGCTAACATCTGCAAGGTCCAGACGCTCGGCAGCACCAAGGCGGCAGGCATGTGAGGGTGGGGGAGATGGTTTTACCAGGGCGCATGGTAGCAGCCAAACTAGTGAGGAAGGTGCAGGAGCCCAGGAAGAAGTGGAGGACGAACTGATGGAAGACTCATCAGATGAGGGAGACCTTGATCAAATTTCTGCTGTGCGAGGTTAAGGGGAGAGAATAGAGGAAGGAAGCATGATTGTTACCTCGCCATCAACACAACAGGGACGTGGTGCTCCTGGATGCGCAAGACACATGAGTGCCTTCTTGCTGCACTACCTGCAACATGACCCTTGAATTGTGAGAATTAGAAATAATCCTGACTACTGGGTTGCCACACTGTTAGATCCCCGCTACAAAAGTAAATTTGCAGAAATTATTCCTGCCATAGAATGGGATGCATGCATGCAGGAGTATCAGCAGAGACTGTTGCAGAATCTTTTCCACAAAACACCTGTGGTGCACGTAGTGAATCTCACAGATCCAACTTGCCAACCGTGGGACCGTCGAGTGTTCAGCACTCAAACCGTAACAGAAACACAGTATCTGCTGGTAACATCAATTTTGCAAAATCTTTTCACCAGTTTTTTAGCCCATCCTTTGCAAGGCCACAGGAGACAAGAAGTCTGACACATAGTCAACGCCTAGAGACGATGGTACAGGAGAATCTCCAAGTAAACATTGAAGCCATGACTGTGTCACTAGACCCTTGCTCTTTTTGGGCTTCCAATCTGGATAAATGGCCGGAGCTCGCCACTTATGCCTTGGAGATCTTGTCATGCCCCGCAGCCAGCGTTCTGTCTGAACGTGTGTTCAGCGCTGCTGGTAGTGTGCTGACAGATAAGCGCACGCGGCTCTCCACTGATAATGTAGACAGACTCACGTTCATAAAGATGAACAAATCATGGATCCGAAACGACTTTTCTACCCCTGTGTCATTCTGGGGAGAGTAAAAGCTTGACGATTTGTTAAAATCACCTCACCAACCGTTTTAAGCTTTAAAATTACTAATCATGTTTATCTGTATCTTGGCTGGAAAATAATTTGGGCTTTGTAGCTGTGTGCAGTACTGATTCTATTAGGCCATCTATACTAAGCTCCACCAGATTTAAAATTAGTAATCATGTTTATCTTTATCTTGGCTGGAAAATAATTTGGGCTTTGTAGCAGTGTGCAGTACTGATTCTATTAGGCCATCTATACTAAGCTCCACCAGATTTCAAATTAATAATAATTTTTAGCTGCATCTAGCCCGGAAAATAATTTTGGGTCTCCTAGATGCGCAAGACACACGAGTGCCTTCTTGCTGCACTACCTGCAACATGACCCTCAGATTGTCAGAATTCGAAGTAATCCTGACTACTGGGTTGCCACACTCTTGGATCCCCCACACTCTTCAATCAACCTTTTCATTTTAATAAAGAACAAAAAAATGGTCATTTTTGAATTTATAAGCATTAGCAGGTTATTACAAACTGAAATCAAACAGTTTTCAACTCAAAACTTTATTCTAGGTGATGTTACATTTGCACATAGGACCCCTTGTTCGAAAGGAGCTTCTGAACTGTCTCGTCCATTGAATTTGTCAGGTTTTGCATGGTTTCTGCTTCAATTGTTTTGCATGAGGACAGAATACCCTCCCAGAGCTGTTGCTTAGATATGAACTGCCTCCCGCCATCATAGACACTCCTTTTGATGATGCTCCAGAGGTTCTGAATGGGGTTGAGGTCAGGGGAGCATGGGGGTCACACCGTAAGTTTGTCCCCTTTTATGCCCATATCAGCCAGAGATGCAGATGTGTTATGTGCAGCATGAGACGGTGCATTGTCATGCATGAAAATGATCTTGCTGTGGAATACACGGTTCTTCTTCTTGAACCATGGTAGGAAGTGCTGTTTGAGAAACTCCACATACAGTGCCTACAAGTAGTATTCAACCCCCTGCAGATTTAGCTGGTTTGATAAGATGCAAATAAGTTAGAGCCTTCAAACTGCAAACGAGAGTAGGTTTTATGAACAGAAGCATAAATCTTACAAACCAAAAAGTTATGTTGCTCAGTTGAATTTTATTAAATTTTAAACATAAAAGTGTGGGTCAATTATTATACAACCCCTATGTTTAATATTTTGTGGAATAACCCTTGTTTGCAATTAGTGCTAATAATCGTCTTTTATAAGACCTGATCAGGCCGGCACAGGTCTGTGGAGTTATCTTGGCCCACTCCTCCATGCAGATCTTCTCCAAGTTATCTAGGTTCTTTGGGTGTCTCATGTGGACTTTATTCTTGAGCTCCTTCCACAAGTTTTCAATTGGGTTAAGGTCAGGAGACTGACTAGGCCACTCCAACACCTTGACTTTTTCCCTATTGAACCAGGCCTTGGTTTTCTTGGCTGTGTGCTTTGGGTCGTTGTCTTGTTGGAAGATGAAATTACGACCCATCTTAAGATCCTTGATGGAGGAGTGGAGGTTCTTGGCCAAAATCTCCAGGTAGGCCGTGCTATCCATCTTCCCATGGATGCGGACCAGATGGCCAGGCCCCTTGGCAGAGAAACAGCCCCACAGCATGATGCTGCCACCACCATGCTTGACTGTAGGGATGGTATTCTTGGGGTCGTATGCAGTGCCATCCAGTCTCCAAACGTCACGTGTGTGGTTGGCACCAAAGATCTCGATCTTGGTCTCATCAGACCATAGAACCTTGAACCAGTCTGTCTCAGAGTCCTCCAAGTGATCATGAGCAAACTGTAGACGAGCCTTGACATGACGCTTTGAAAGTAAAGGTACCTTACGGGCTCGTCTGGAATGGAGACCATTGCGGTGGAGTACGTTACTTATGGTATTGACTGAAACCAATGTCCCCACTGCCATGAGATCTTCCCGGAGCTCCTTCCTTGTTGTCCTTGGGTTAGCCTTGACTCTTCGGACAAGCCTGGCCTCGGCACGGGAGGACACTTTCAAAGGCTGTCCTGGCCGTGGAAGGCTAACAGTAGTTCCATAAGCCTTCCACTTACGGATGATGCTCCCAACAGTGGAGACAGGTAGGCCCAATTCCTTGGAAAGGGTTTTGTACCCCTTGCCAGCCTTGTGACCCTCCACGATCTTGTCTCTGATGGCCTTGGAATGCTCCTTTGTCTTTCTCATGTTGACCATGTCTGAGTGCTGTTCACAAGTTTGGGGAGGGTCTTAAATAGTCAGAAAAGGCTGGCAAAAGAGATCTTTAATCCACACATGTGAAGCTCATTATTCTTGGTGCCTGAACTACTTCTTAATACTTAAGGGGGACCAAACAGAATTCTTGTGGTTTGAGGGGTTGAATAATAAATGACACTCTGAATTAACTTTTTACGTTTTAAAAAAAAAAAAAAAAAAAAAAAAAATTTGCTGCAGTGCATTTCCCACTTCCAGGCTGATCTACAGTACAAATGTCACAATGCCAAGTTAATTCCGCATGTGTCAACCAGCTAAATCGGCAGGGGGTTGAATACTACTTGTAGGCACTGTACATTATGGAGTTCATCTTTACCCCTTCAGGAATCCTAACGGGGCCGACAATCTCTCTCCCCATGATTCCAGCCCAAAACATTTCTCCACCTCCTCCTTGTTGGCGCTGTAGCCGTGTTTGCGTGGGGTGTCCATCAACCAGCCATCCTCCACTCCATCCATCTGGACCATCGAGTGTTGCACGGCAATCATCGGTGAACAAAACAGTTTTGAAGTCAGTCTTCATGTATTGTTTGGCCCACTGGAGCCATTTCTGCTTGTGTGCACTGGATAGAGGAGGTCGACAGGATGGCTTACGCACAGCTGCAAACCTCTGAAGGACTCTGCATCTTGTTGTTCGGGGGACGTTGGAGGCACCAGCAGCTTCAAAAACTTCTCTGCTGCTATGACAAGGCTTTTTTGCCGCTGCTCTTTTAACCTGACGTAATTGCCTGTAGGAAATAGTTCTCAATTTTACCTTATCAGCACGCACACGGGTGTACTGTGAATCAGATACATACTTCTTGATTGTGCGATGATCAGGATGAAGGGTCTTGGCAACGTTGATTGTAGTCATGCCTTGACCTAAACACTCCACAATTTGTCGCTTCTCAGCAGCCGACACATACTTTTTCTTTCCCATTTTGGCAGAAAATGTAGGCTGCTTAATAATGTGGGACAGCCTTCTTAAGTAATCTTGCCTTTCATTGGACACACATGCCAAACTAATTAGCACAGGTGTCTGCAATTGCTTACAGTGATTTAAAGAGCCCTGACACACATCACCATCAATGAGTTTAACTGACAAACAAACAAATTCTTTCCTTATCACTCCTAAACACTTTTTGCATAATAATTTGGAACACAGTGTACATGTGCTTTTCCACAAAACACCAGTGGTTCACGTAGTGAATCTTACAGTTCTAACTTGCCAACCGTGGTCTGTATTGAGTTGCTCAATAAAGGGCCCAAAATTAAGATAACATAGACGGGAGAGGTCTCTATGAATAGGAATTCCTAAGTATTTGATACCCTGTGAGGCTCCAGGCAAAGGGAAAATTGGACTGGATGGAATCCTGTATTGATTTGGGGAGGGAGACATCGAGGGCCTCAGACTTCGCTGCATTGATTTTAAAATTTGACCATGTAACAAAGTGATCTATTTCAGCCATAACAGCAGGGATGGATATATGTGATTGAGTAATATATACTAGGACATCATCAGCAAATGCAGAGCACTTGTACTCGGTGCCTCCCACCTCAATCCACCTAATATTGGGGTTATGGCGAATTGATGAGAGCAGGTGCTCCGTCACTAGGATGTATAAGAGAGGGGACAGAGGACATCCCTGCCTTGTCCCATTGGTGATTATGAAAGGTGATGAAAATGTTCTGATGCGCCCCCTGGGCCTTGGGACACCCGGAGCCGGACCCTTTTTGGTGGATTCTGGTGGTTGTAGTCTCCGTGGCGGTGACCCGGTTCCGTGGCTCAGGGCGGTCAAACCAGTGGTGGAACTATTTATGTGGTTTTGATGTTTAAATGTCCGACTACACCACCCGTGGATTGCGGTCAGAGTGAACCGCCGCTGCAGGGCAGACCGCTGAGGCTGGTGTTGTGGGTGCAGCAGAGCGTAGCATAACTCCCCATTGGAGGAGTATAGCCTCAGGGCAGTGTATGCGGAGGATGGGGGTGATGGTGCAGGGCAGCAGCAGTAACGACACGGAGTCAGTGATGCAGTCCAGGGCCTTTACTCACAGTTCTTATTATCCAGACCACTTCTGCAGGTAACGGCTGCCCACGTCGTACTGTGCTCACCAGGTGAGGGGCTCAGACAACTCCCAGATAACTTTGGAGCGCTTCAAAATGTCACAGCCTCCGGTTTGTAGCTGAGGGTCATTTCCCGCCTCAACTTGTTTCGGGGACCTGTCTCCCCCTTTGGCCTGACCCCTCCACGCAGGTGGATTCGGGCGTGCGGTGGCGACTCGCCCGTCCGCACCCCTGGGATCCCTTCATTCCTTGTTCCTGGAGCCTTCTCCGCTCCTCTTCCTTTCTTCTCCCTCTTCCAGGCCTGGGCCTCTGTTACTAGGCCCGCCTCTGGAGCAGAGCTCATGCAGAGCCCCTGCACCCTGTCACTTCTGCTCAGACTTCTCTGCACTGAACTTAGATGGTGCCCACCTTTTATACTCCCTTCTCAATGCACCCAGGAACTGCTTCCTCCCTGCTCCTGCACTACAGGGTTCCCCTTCCTCGATGTTCCCTCCCCCCACTCCAGCCAGGGACAGGGACTGTCGTGCCCATCTCAGGGGCATATTGGTCGCCCTGCCCCACGGCAATGTGGTGTAATGCATGCAGGTGTCGGGGTCCTGATCCACACTCCATCCTTACCTGAGAGTGAGATATCACACCTCTGGGTGAGGTGCAATACCTCTGTAGCAACCGTGCCCTCGGGGTGCTACAGTTCCATTTATCTTCAGCCTAGGTGACTTATTGCGATACAGGGCCGTGATTTTGGCAATAAAAAGGTCCCCTAGACCCCTACCCCAAACTTTTTAAGAGAATAATATATGGCGTGCCAGGAGACTCTATGGAATGCTTTCTCAGCATCCAACGAGAGTATCTAATTACAAATTTTTAACTGCATCTAGCCCAGGAAATACTTTGTGCCTAGTAGCAGTGTCTGCTAGTCAGTGGATTATTCCAGCTGTTAAGCAAGCTACACCACCTGTAGTTTGGACACTTAATTTTTTCAAAGGAAATGCTTCGGGACCCTGGGATACTCAGTGAGGAGCATCAGGAGGCACCCCAAGGCATAGGGGCTGGGACTGGCGGTAGGACGCCTTGCGGTGGACCGCCGAGCTCGATCCTTATAAAAGCTTTTTAACTGCAGCAGCTTTAGTGGACGCTACTGGAGCTGGAATTACGCGGCTGCTGGCATGAGACTTGCCCTCCAATAGATCCTTGTAAAAGGATTTAAAGTGTATTCATTCAAATTAGAGAGACAATTTAAATTTAAAAGCTTAGACCTGCCTTGACTCACCAGCGGACAGGCACCAGTATTGGGAGAGGGGGGCTGGCCGTCAGGGTCCACCGCAGCTCTGGCACAAAGCCGGCGACACGGAGGTCGCACGGGCAGGAACGGACTGGCCGTGTCACCTTCACACTTTTTTGGTTTTAGAAGGGCATAACATGCCTATATCTGTGTCTCCCCCTGCTTTTACTCCTCCACCTCTTTTCTTTTCGCGTGACTATATGTTCTTGTCACTTTTCCATGTGTTAGTTGTGTCTTCTGAGCAGTTTGTCAGCTTTTGGATACCTTTGAAGGTGTTTTCTATGTGTTTCTATGTGTTTTTGTTTGCCTGCCGTTGGTTTTAACGGTGTTCGAAGGTGTTCGTCGAACAGTTCGACGAACAGTTCGGCGAACATACGGGTGTTCGATGAACCGAACCGAACTCGAACACTACGGGGGTGGCTCAACACTAGTGCTCATCTCCGTCCATCCCTAGCCGTAGCTATACGCCATTGAAAGTAGGGCGAGGCACGCAATATCTGAGTAGGCTATATAGAGACGTTAGCTGAGACAGGGTGACGCTAGACCTGACTAGGAGCTCTCCACTTCCCCCTTTCCCTAGTGTCTGGGCTCCCTCTCCCTTTTCCCTCTGTGTTACACTTACACCTGGCATGACAGTATGAGGAAGAATAGAGCTAGTAATTGTGACAGCTCTGGAATAGAGAAACTTTAGCAAGTAAATTATTAAGCTTCTTCAATTGTGATAGGCTTTACAATGCTTTAATAATCTGTTTGTCCAGAAAACCCCTTAAAACAAAACACAAAAAGGGGTTTTTATATATTTGGGTATCTTAACATAGAAGTTTTTTATGTGGATTTTTGTGTGGCTTAGAAGTCCACTTCAGAAAATGTGTTTTTGTACACAGGGCTTTTTCCCTTCCTTTCATTTTAATAGAAAATGTGACACTTTCCACAATTTAAAATGCAACAAGAATTCACAAACCACTTTTAGTGTTGCAAAATGTTAAAAACACGATAGATATGTTTATTCTTGAAATGAATGGGAAGCTTGTGTCAAGCGGTTGTGAAGAGATTATTTTGTGATTTTACACCAAAATCCATATCGTAGAACAACTCAATGTGAACATAACTATAGGTAAAAAATAATGGTTTTCAAGAGAAGTCCAAGTCAGAAATCCATGCATTTTTTTAACATGGTTGACAATTCAGATTAACTTTTTTCCACACATTTTCTTTTGATTCTTCTGACATCAGCATAAACTGAGTTTTGCTTTGCACAAGGAATCTTTCCTATCAATGAAATAAAATGTCTCTTTTAGCTGTGATGAAAAAAATGAACACTTCTCTAGTGTCAATTACATTTTCTTTGCAACCACTTCACAAACTGGCTAATTATTATTTTTGCACTTTTGTTTTTTCTTCCAACCGTCTTAACTTTATTTTTTTGGGCAAAATACACATATGAGGGCTTGATTTCTTCAAGATGAGTTAATTTTTTAAATTCCACCATTTATTTTATCATATAATATCCTGAAAAATGGGGGGAAAAAAAGTCGGGTGAAATTGTCAAAAACTCTAAATTTTGCAATTGCATTTTGGATTTTGTTTTAAAGCATTCAATGCTTAATAAAAATTACCTGGATATATCATTATTCAAGAAAATACAATATGGAAAGCCCAAATTAAAATATTTTAATAGGTTAAAAATGTCAGAAATTTGTAAAAAAAAAAAGTGTTTCCATATTCTGAGAACTGTAACATTTTTACTTTTTTATTGATGGGGCTGCATGATGGCTTGTTTTTTTGCATGGTAAGCTGACATTTTTATCGATGCAATTTTGAGATATAGCTGGCGATTTGGTCACAAATTGCAATTCTGGTGTTTCAAATGTTGTTCTCTTCCTTTTTTTTCTTTATGGCATTTACTCCATGGGTTAAATAATTTTAGATTTTGTTAAATGAGAAAATATAGATCATCATGTTTTCCTTTACTTTTTTGTTTTAGTCCCCCCAGGAGTCTTGAACTAGTACAAGAGAGCAAGCAGTCTACAAAAGTTTTTAGACAAGGAAAGAAGTTTTTAGCTAAAAAATATTTTTTAATAAATACACGAGTGTAAAAATATTTAATGAATTAAAAATTATGAAAGACAATAAAATTCAGTACATTGATAAAAGAGCATTGCCTGTAGTAATATAGAGTAGAATAGGTACAATAGATGTAAATTCATAGAGTTCCAAATAGTAGACACAGTGGCCAAAGACTTCATTGTATATATGCAAACATACATGTGGCTATTCATAAATAAATTGCAAAAAAATGCTTTTAGCCATAATGTAATACGCACTGCAAGATTTCCACTAAGGCAAATTCCCCAACGCGCGTTTTGCAAGTACTTCACCCCCCAGAGGAAGTGAGATCAAAATACACAAAAAGAGTGTTGAGGAATTTGCTTAAGTGGTAATTTTGCAGTGTGTATTACATTATGGCTAAGAGCATTTTTTTGCAATTTATTTATGAATAGGCACATTTATATTTGCATATATACGATGTAGCTTCTGACCGCTGTGTATTTGGAACGCAATGTGTTTACAACTATTGTACTTATTCTATATTACCATATGCACTTGTTAGGAGGGCGGTTGCAGACAACTTTATTTTAATGGAACGCAATTGACCTCGGGGTCCGCAATGCAGCCTAATGGACTGCTGCCGAACACTTTCCGGGTGGAAAGGAAAGCGACAATTAAACTGATAACCCGTCCATGTTAACAGCACACCGGACCGGGTAAGGCGATACGCTCTATCTCCGTTAACTGTACGGAGGAAGAGCGATCGGCGACGCACCTATCAACTATCTTAGCCCTTCGTGTTAAAGCACACGGAAGGGTAAGACGGTTCGCACAATCTCCAAGAACCGCAGGAAGACGTGCGACCGTGGGAGAAGGAGTAGCCCTGTCTTTGGTACAGGCGCTACGCTATAGGAGATGGCGTTAGTATGTGGGTGATACCCACCGGGTATTCGTGCACTCAGTCGGCGAGCTACCGGAATGAGCAGACCCGCTCTATATGGCTCAAGCTACCTGCCTGCATAAAGCTATGGCTCTTAGAGGAGCCCAAGAGTTTAAGCGTGCACACCACAAACAACCAGCTCAAATGATCTGAGCGCGTCACCATGTTTGTGGGCGGGCCTTTTAAAGACTAAGCCCTGCCCACCGACGCGCCATTGGAGACGTTACGCGTGGACCAATCAGGCGGTGTCAGGTCACCGGGTCAGGTGGGTGCCAAACCACCAATCATGATCCGTCAGTTCATGGACATGCTCAGTACGGCAAACTCTGGACTTAGACTCTGCAAGCACTGTCTCTCTCTGCAACCCAGGCTTAACATTGTTAGGCACAACTACCTGGGAGATAAACAGTGCTCGCGGACAAGCTAGGTGTTGGGGCTGATGATGATGCTGAGCAGCATCAGCCCTGGCTGGACTGTAATGGGAGACCACATAAGGTCGTGGACCCATTTCGAATCCAGCAACAGACCGACGCCTAACAGCACTGCTCTTACCAATGTGCAGGATTTTGTTTGGTTTATTAAATATTTTTTTAATCAAGTATACTTGCTAAAAAGATTTTAGATAAAAATTACTTTTTTTGTCTTCGTCTACAATTCTTGCGGATGAATACTATTTGAGGGTGATGAGCCTTTTTTTTAGGCTAATGGCTGAATCTGTAATTTGAATATCTGCCCGATGGATAAATATTTTCCAGTCTACAATGGTGTATATAAATCTAAATTTTTTACTCTTTGACAAACCTAACAAAATATCAATTCAATGCAAAACATCTCTTTGTGATTTTGTAACCAGGAGAAGAACAAGGATATGATGATGTAAACATGGATGATTTGCCTCCAAATAACAAGGATCAGAGGGAATCATTTTGGAAAGGTTTGTACTAGAGTTGAGAGAATTTTTCCGAGTAAAAATTCAATTCAACTACTTCTTAACTCTCTGGCTAACTCATCTGTTTACTGTTCCCGCACGGTCCTTGGTGCTTCTTCTTGGCGCTGCTGTATGCTGAAGTACACATTTCTGAAAAACCCACATTTCTGCGCTAGCATCATAAGGTTGCAATGTCAGACATCACAAAGAGCGCCATTGTAAGGTCACAACTTCATAAATTCCTGGTCTAGTATCAGGTTTAAGTGTGCAGTGGTGATAAGCATAGGTGATGAGGACCATACGGGTCACAGAAAGCACCGGAGGTGGCCGGAGAGAAGAATGGTGGGCTGAGTATTAGTTGTTCTTTTCTATTACAACTTACCGTTTCACCAGACTCCAGCCCATGATAAGGGACATTCAAATCTCGGAGAAGACATTTTCTGTGAATAGACTTTCCTGGTAAAATCAGCGTGATTTGGCAAATACGAATCTTGTCAGTCCAGCTCATCTCTTGTTTGTACCTTTACAAATGTACAACTACTGATAGTTTACACTACAATATGTTAAAGATTTAGCTTTGGTGCATTCACAAACGTAACCAGTGTTGGATTGGGGTGCCAAGGACCCACCAATATCAATACCTCTCGGGGCTTACTGTTCAGCTACATAAACATACTACAGTACCCCCAAAATCATAAATGTACCAATGTAACAATAACTTGAGAGATACATGTATACAGTCAAAGTATTTAGTACATTCATATTTATGTTTTCTTTGCTGTTTTTAGGCTTCGTTGACCAGAACAATGATCACAACATTCCCATATCCAAAAGTCACGAGAATGTTCTTTTCTCTGGGGACCATGAGTATGATGATTCTATGTCTGCAGCACAAACATGAGAACTAGTGAATTAAACAGATTGTACAGGAATTGAAATATATAGGCTAACAGCAGGAAATATTATAAAATTATTTAATTTGCATGTACAGCATAAAACCGCTGAGAGCAGTTATGTCACATGGACGGCAGATCATACCCATAACTAATAAAAGCAATAATGGCAGCAAAATAATTATTTCATATGCTTAAGATGATTTAATACAGATTTTTGCTTTTAAACGTTTTGTCCAGGACTGTGACATTGATGACTAATCAAAGCGACAGATCATCAACATGAAACTTGGGACTTGACACACAGGATCCCTGCCAATCAGTTTTTATTAGCTCCTACCAAAGTGAATGTTAGCTGAGCTACAGTACTTGGAACACAGAATACATAGTTCTGATGCTAACAATCTATACAATACTTAGATCAAGCCACTACCAGCCACCAATGTGATCCTGAGAATAGGTCATCAATATGTCAAACCTGAACAACCCCTTGAAGAATATTTCTAGAAATGTTTTTTTTTATAATAAATGTAAGAAATGGCCCATTAAGATAAGCTAATAATTGGCAAATGAGCGTTTATAGGAATGTCCGTTTTTTGGGTGCGATAATTTTTAGGCATCGTTACTACTGGCAACCTTCTGCCCCATGTGAAAAAAAAGATGTTCTGCCAATAACATCATACTACTGTATATTGGAGCAATGATCACTGGCTTGTCAGCCTCTAAACAGGCCAGTAAGCAACCACTGATCAGTTTGTAAGAAGCCTGGATCGGACCGTCTAAAGCTACGTTCTCACAATGAGTATTTTGAGAATTTTTGAAGTTACAGATTTTTACACTTCTTAGGTAAATTTAGTTACTTGTAATTTTTTTACATGCATTTTTATTGAGTTTTTGATGCCTTTTTTGTCTCTTTTAGGTGTGCCATGTTAATGCTGCTTTGTTTTTCATAATTCCTGATATTTGGCTTTGACAAAGAGTCATGTGCAAATTGTCAGGTTGCAGATTTCAAACATGCACCGCACGTCAGTTTACACAGTATAAAAGAAAAGCACAATGGGCAGGAGAATTCTATAAATCCCATCCCTTTTATTGGTTCTGTAAGACGCTGCATTTTTTGTACTTCGAAATTACCGAGTCTCAAAAATTCAGCAAAAACTCATGGAAACTTGACATAAATTGGCAAAGACTTTGAAGCTACTTGGTTCTATGTAGTGATTTAATGAAGGAATGTATGTTACAGTGCTGGCCAAAAGTATTGGCACCCCTGCAATTCTGTCAAATAATACTCAGTTTCTTCCTGAAAATGATTGCAATCACAAATTTGTTGTTATTATTATCTTCATTTAATTTGCTTGCAAGGAAAAAACACAAAAGAGAATGAAGCAAAAATCAAATCATTGATCATTTCACACAAAACTCCAAAAATGGGCCGGACAAAAGTATTGGCACCCTCAGCCTAATACTTGGTCGCACAACCTTTAGCCAAAATAACTGCGAACAACCGCTTCCGGTAACCATCAATGAGTTTCTTACAATGCTCTGCTGGAATTGTAGACCATTCTTCTTTGGCAAACTGCTCCAGGTCCCTGATATTTGAAGGGTGCCTTCTCAAAACTGCCATTTTGAGATCTCTCCACAGGTGTTCTATGCGATTCAGGTCTGTACTCATTGCTGGCCACCTTAGAAGTCTCCAGTGCTTTCTCTCAAAACATTTTATAGCGCTTTTGGAAGTGTGTTTTGGGTCATCGTCCTGCTGGAAGACCCATGACCTCTGAGGTAGACCCAGCTTTCTCACACTGGGCCCTACATTATGCTGCAAAATTTGTTGGTAGTCTTCAGACTTCATAATGCCATGCACATGGTCAAGCAGTCCAGTGCCAGAGGCAGCAAAGCAACCCCAAAACATCAGGGAACCTCCGCCATGTTTGACTGTAGGGACCGTGTTCTTTTCTTTAAATCCCTCTTTTTTTTTCCTGTACACTCTATGTTGATGCTTTTTCCAAAAAAGCTCTACTTTTGTCTCATCTGACCAGAGAACATTGTTCCAAAACGTTTTGGGCTTTCTCGGGTAAGTTTTGGCAAACTCCAGCCTGGCTTTTTTATGTCTCGGGGTAAGAAGTGGGGTCTTCCTGGGTATCCTACCATACAGTCCCTTTTCATTCAGACATCGACAGATAGTACGGGTTGACACTGTTGTACCCTCAGACTGCAGGGCAGCTTGAACTTGTTTGGATGTTAGTCGAAGTTCTTTATCCACCATCCGCACAATCTTGCGTTGAAATCTCTCGTCAATTTTTCTTTTCCGTCCACATCTAGGGAGGTTAGCCACAGTGCCATGGGCTTTAAACTTGTTGATGACACTGCGCACGGAAGACACAGGAACATTCAGGTCTTTGGAGATGGACTTGTAGCCTTGAGATTGCTCATGCTTCCTCACAATTTTGTTTCTCAAGTCCTCAGACAGTTCTTTGGCCTTCTTTCTTTTCTCCATGCTCAATGTGGTACACACAAGGACACAGGACAGAGGTTGAGTCAACTTTAATCCAAGTTAACTGGCTGCAAGTGTGATTTAGTTATTGCCAACACCTGTTAGGTGCCACAGGTAAGTTACAGGTGCTGTTATTTACACGAATTAGAGAAGCATCACATGATTTTTCAAAGGGTGCCAATACTTTTGTCCACCCCCTTTTTTAGGTTTGGTGTGGAATTATATCCAATTTGGCTTTAGGACAATTCTTTTTGTGCTTTTTTATTGAAGACAAATTAAATGAAGAGAATAATACCAAAGAATTTATGATTGCAATCATTTTCAGGAAGAAACTGAGTATTATCTGACAGAATTGCAGGGGTGCCAATACTTTTGGCCAGCACTGTATATTATTTGCATTTATGCTTTATAGTGCAATTATATATTGCTAATGAACATTGTTCATGGATCGCACCTAATTTACTATGCTTCACCTGCACTTGCAACTTCAAACCATGACATGGAACTGATGACGCAAAGCAAGCAATAGTGATCCGAGTGCAGTTATGGTAGTGCAGCTGCAATATGTGATGACATCCTTATATATACAGTACAGACCAAAAGTTTGGACACACCTTCTCATTTAAAGATTTTTCTGGATTTTCATGACTATGAAAATTGTACATTCACACTGAAGGCATCAAAACTATGAATTAACACATGTGGAATTATATACTTAACAAAAAAGTGTGAAAGAACTGAAAATATGTCTTATATTCTAGGTTCTTCAAAGTAGCCACCTTTTGCTTGGATGGCTGCTTTGCACATTCTTGGCATTCTCTTGATGAGCTTCAAGAGGTAGTCACTGGAAATGGTCTTCCAACAATCTTGCAGGAGTTCCCAGAGATGCTTCGCACTTGCTGGCCCTTTTGCCTTCACTCTGCGGTCCAGCTCACCCCAAACCATCTCGATTGGCTTCAGGTCTGGTGACTATGGAGGCCAGGTCATCTGGCGTAGCACCCCATCACTCTCCTTCTTGGTCAAATAGCCCTTACACAGCCTGGAGGTGTGTTTGGGGTTATTGTCCTGTTGAAAAATAAATGATGGTCCAACTAAGCGCAAACCGGATGGAATAGCATGCCACTGCAAGATTCTGTGGTAGCCATGCTGGTTCAGTATGCCTTCAATTTTGAATAAATCCCCAACAGTGCCACCAGCAAAGCACCCCCACACCATCACACCTCCTCCTCCCTGTTTCATGGTGGGAACCAGGCATGTAGAGTCCATCCATTCACCTTTTCTGCGTCGCACAAAGACACGGTGGTTGGAACCAAAGATCTCAAATTTGGACTCATCAGACCAAAGCACAGATTTCCACACGTCTAATGTCCATTCCTTGTGTTCTTTAGCCCAAACAAGTCTCTTCTGCTTGTTGCCTGTCCTTAGCAGTGGTTTCCTAGCAGCTATTTTACCATGAAGGCCTGCTGCACAAAGTCTCCTCTTAACAGTTGTTGTAGAGATGTGTCTGCTGCTAGAACTCTGTGTGGCATTGACCTGGTCTCTAATCTTAGCTGCTGTTAACCTGCGATTTCTGAGGCTGGTGACTCGGATAAACTTATCCTCAGAAGAAGAGGTGACTCTTGGTCTTTGTTTCCTGGGGCGGTCCTCATGTGAGCCAGTTTCTTTGTAGCGCTTGATAGTTTTTGCAACTGCACTTGGGGACACTTTCAAAGTCTGCCCAATTTTTCGGACTGACTGAACTTCATTTCTTAAAGTAATGATGGCCACTCGTTTTTCTTTACTTAGCTGCTTTTTTCTTGCCATAATACAAATTCTAACAGTCTATTCGGTAGGACTATCAGCTGTGTATCCATCTGACTTCTGCACAACACAACTGATGGTCCCAACCCCATTTATAAGGCAAGAAATCCCACTCATTAAACCTGACAGGGCACACCTGTGAAGTGAAAGCCATTTCCAGTGACTACCTCTTGAAGCTCATCAAGAGAATGCCAAGAGTGTGCAAAGCAGTCATCAAAGCAAAAGGTGGCTACTTTGAAGAGCCTAGAATATAAGACATATTTTCAGTTGTTTCACACTTTTTTGTTAAGTTTATAATTCCACATGTGTTAATTCATAGTTTTGATGCCTTCAGTGTGAATGTATAATTTTCAAAGTCATGAAAATGCAGAAAAATCTTTAAATGAGAAGGTGTGTCCAAACTTTTGGTCTGTACTGTATATATATATATATATATATATATATATATATATATATATATATACATTGGGAAAAAAAGTATTTAGTCAGCCACCAATTGTGCAAGTTCTCCCACTTAAAAAGATGAGAGAGGCCTGTTATTGACATCATAGGTAGACCTCAACTGTGAGAGACAAAATGAGAAAACAAATCCTGAAAATCACATTGATTTGGAAAGAATTTTTTTTTAAATTTTGGTGGAAAATAAGTATTTGGTCAATTACAAACAAGCAAGATTTCTGTCTCTCACAGACCTGTAACTTCTTCTTTAAGAGGCTCCTCTGTTCTCCACTCATTACATGTAGTACTGCCACCTGTTTGAACTTGTTATCAGTATAAAAGACACCAGTCCGCAACCTCAAACAGTCACACTCCAAACTCCAGGACAGCGAAGACCAAAGAGCTGAACACCAGAAACAAAATATTAGCCCTGCACCAGGCTGGGAAGACTGAATCTGCAATAGGCAAGCAGCTTGGTGTGAAGAAATCAACTGTGGGAGCAATAATTAGAAAATGGAAAACATAAAAAACCACTGATAATCTACCTCAATCTGGGGCTCCACACAAGATCTCACCCCGTGGGGTCAAAATGATCTCAAGAACGGTGAGCAAAAATCCCAGAACCACACGGGAGACCTAGTGAGTGACCTGCAGAGAGCTGGGACCAACGTTACACAGGCTACCATCAGTAACGCACTGCGCCGCCAGGGACTCAGATCCTGCAGTGCCAGACGTGTCCCCCTTCTTAAGCTATTACATGTCCGGGCCCGTCTGAAGTTTGCTAGAGAGCATTTGGATGATCCAGAGAGTATTGGGAGAATGTCACATGGTCAGATGAAACCAAAGTAGAACTGTTTGGTAGAAACACAACTCGGCGTGTTTGGAGGTGAAAGAATGCTGAGTTGCATCCAAAGAACACCATACCTACTGTGAAGCATGGGGGTGGCAATATCATGCTTTGTGGCTGTTTCTCTGTCAAGGGACCAGGACGACTGATCTGTGTACATGAAAGAATGAATGGGGTCATGTATCGTGAGATTTTGAGTGCAAACCTCCTTCCATCAGCAAGGGCATTAAAGATGAAATGTGGCTGGGTCTTTCAGCATGACAATGATCCCAAGCACACTGCCAGAGCAACGAAGGAGTGGCTTCGTAAGAAGCATTTGAAGGTCCTGAAGTGGACTAGCCAGTCTCCAGATCTAAACCCTATAGAAAACCTTTGGAGGGAGTTGAAAGTCTGTGTTGCCCAGCGACAGCCCCAAAATATCACTGCTCTAGAGGAGATCTGCATGGAGCAATGGGCCAACACACCAGCAACAGTGTGTGCAAACCTTGTGAAGACTTACAGAAAAAGTTTGACCTCTGTCATTACCAACAAAAGATATATAACAAAGTATTGAGATGAACTTTTGTAATTGACCAAATGCTTATTTTCCAACAAAATTTGAAAAAAAATTCTTTCCAAATCAGACAATGTGATTTTCAGGATTTGTTTTCTCATTTTGTCTCTCATAGTTGAGGTCTACCTATGATGTCAATTACAGGCCTCTCTCATCTTTTTAAGTGGGAGAACTTGCACAATTGGTGGCTGACTAAATACTTTTTTTCCCCACTGTATCTATATATATATATATATATATATATATATATGCAGATATATATATACACATATATATAATATACTATTATTTTTTAGGTTTACTTATACATTTTATACATTATGGAAGATATTAATTTTAGCAAATTTATTCCTGCATAATTAATAAAGATGCTTCAAAATTATGATTTCTTTTGTTCTCTGTACTTAATTTACAAATACACTCAGCGTTTCAGGTTCAAGCTTTTGATATTGGAACAACATCACTTTAAAAGTTCAATCTACTCACTGCTTCTCAACACCCACACAATGTGTATAGGCTTTTTGTTAGAGATGGGAGAATATATATGAGTGGAATTGAATTTTTCTCAATTTTTACAGAAATCCATACACTTAATTTTTTGTAAGTAAATCTGTGAAAATTCTGCAAAAAAGCAGGCAACTAGCCACCTTTTTGCTGAACCCCGGAAGGCCAGACAAGTTACAAATTTGGCAAATTGCATGGATTATACCGATAAACCCCAGCTCTGTGCTTCAGTTTGTCGTAAGGTTGCAACTTCAAAACAAGTGGAACGACTTTATGATGTGTATGTGACGCGCCCCCCTGGGCCGTGGGGTACCCGGTGCCGGGCCGGCAGATGCGGGGGGTTGTAGTCACAGTGGCGGTGACCCGGTCCGTGACCCAGGGCGGTCAATCCAAGGGAAATTATATGTATAGGTTTTTGTTAAAGTGTCCGACTACGCCACCTGTGGAATGCGGCTAAAGGGGGGGAGGGCACCGCTGCGGAACAGTCCTCTGAAGTTGGTGTTATTGCAGCAAGGATGTTATGACTCCCCACAGGAAGAGTTAGCTTCAGGGCAGGGGGTGGATGTCAGTATAGTGCAGTCCCAGGGTCTTTACTCACGGTTATTGCAGTCCAAGTTACAGAGCTCAATATAACTGTCCACGTCGTGCTGCGTTTACTCAGTGAGGGGTTCAGTCCACCCTCAGATATCTCCGGAGTACTTAGCAGGACCCCCTTCTGTGTCTTCTCTCTCGCTGTCTCCCTGAACCTCATACCAAGTGTCCCAGTCCAGTATCTGTTGGCCTTTGCGGGCGACGTTTGTTCCGTCCCCTGGGTCCTATATAGCTACCTTCCTGGTGAGACTTGTATGGAATGTTGGCTACAGGACATGAAATACTGCAGCCTCCGGTTTCTAGTTAAGATGTGTAATCTTTTGCTAGTTGAGGGATCTTGTACCCTGTATGCAGCCTGACCCCTCCACCTCCCGGTAGATGCGGGCGTACGGGTGGCCTTCTGCATGGCCCGTACCCCTAGGGTCCCTTCTTCCGTTCCTGGAGCTTCTCCGCTCCCTCTCCTCTCAGACTTGGGTCTCACTGGCTAGGCCCGCCTCTGGAGCAGAGCTCGTACAGAGCCCCTGCTCCTATCACTGCTCCTCTGACTGAACAACACTCTCCAAGATGGTTTCTCTTTTTATATCTTTCTTCTATGTGCTCCCCTTAACTACGTCCTCCACCCACACCCACTACATGGTTCCCCTTTACTAGGTCCACCCCCCCCACTCCAGCCAGGGAAGGGGCTCAGCAATTACGTGGATGGCATCTTGCCCTTCCTGCTGGCCTGGAGTGGTGTGTTGGAGCAGGTGTTACGGTCCTGAGCTGTACTCCTTCCTTACCTGAGAGTGAGATCCCACACCTCTGGCTGAGATGCAATACCTCTGTGGTGACCGAACCCTCAGGGGCGCCACATATGCACTGGGAAGCCCTAGGATTTCAGCTTGCGGCAGCTATAAGAATAGGCACTAAAGACCGTACAGGGGACAGTGAGCAGCAGGGTGGTCAGAAAGGTGAGCATTGAGGTGGGTATTAGATTTATTTTTCCTCTTATACAGTTATATGAAAAAGTTTGGGCACCCCTATTAATCTTAAGCTTAATGTCTTATAAAAATTGGTGTTTTTGCAACAGCTATTTCAGTTTGATATATGTAATAACTGTTGGACACAGTAATGTTTCTGCCTTGAAATGAGGTTTATTGTACTAACAGAAAATGTGCAATCAGCATTCAAACAAAATTTGACAGGTGCATAAGTATGGGCACCCTTATCATTTTCTTGTTTTAAATACTCCTACCTACTTTTTACTGACTTACTAAAGCACTTTTTTTGGTTTTGTAACCTCATTGGGCTTTGAACTTTAGAGCCAGGTGTATGCAATCATGAGAAAAGCTACTTAAAGTGGCCACTTGCAAGTTGTTCTCCTGTTTGAATCTCCTCTGAAGAGTGGCATCATGGGCTCCTCAAAACAACTGTCAAATGATCTGAAAACAAAGATTATTCAACATAGTTGTTCAGGGGAAGGATACAAAAAGCTGTCTCAGAGATTTAACCTGTCAGTTTCCACTGTGAGGAAATGGAAGAACACAGGGACAGTTCTTGTTAAGGGCAGAAGTGGCAGGCCAAGAAAAACATCAGAAAGGCAGAGAAGAAGAATTGTGAGATCAGTCAAGGACAATCCTTAGACCACCTCCAGAGAGCTGCAGCATCAACTTGCTGCAGATGGTGTCACTGTGCATCGGTCAACTATACAACGCACTTTGCACAAGGAGAAGCTGTATGGGAGAGTGATGCAAAAGAAGCCGTTTCTGCAAGCATGCCACAAACAGAGTCGGCTGAGGTATGCAAAAGCACATTTGGAGAAGCCAATTTATTTTTGGAAGAAGGTCCTGTGGACTGATGAAACCAAGATTGAGTTGTTTGGTCATACAAAAAGGCATTATGCATGGCGGCAAAAAAACACAGCATTCCAAGAAAAACACTTGCTACCCACAGTAAAATTTGGTGGAGGTTCCATCATGCTTTGGGGCTGTGTGGCCAATGCCGGCACAGGGAATCTTGTTACAGTTGAGGGACGCATGGATTCCACTCAGTATCAGCAGATTCTTGACAATAATGTTCAAGAATCAGTGATAAAGTTGAAGTTACGCAGGGGATGGATCTTTCAGCAAGACAATGATCCAAAACACAGCTCCAAATCTACTCAGGCATTCATGCAGAGGAACAATTACAATGTTCTGGAATGGCCATCCCAGTCCCCAGACCTGAATATCATTGAACATCTGTGGGATCATTTGAAGAGGGCTGTCCATGCTCGGCGACCATCAAACTTAACTGAACTGGAATTGTTTTGTAAAGAGGAATGGTCAGAAATACCTTCATCCCGGATCCAGGAAATCATTAAAAGCTACAGGAAGCGACTAGAGGCTGTTATTTTTGCAAAAGGAGGATCTACTAAATATTAATGTCACTTTTCTGGTGAGGTGCCCATACTTATGCACCTGTCAAATTTTGTTTGAATGCAGATTGCACATTTTCTGTTAGTACAATAAACCTCATTTCAAGGCAGAAACATTACTGTGTCCAACAGTTATTACATATATCAAACTGAAATAGCTGTTGCAAAAACACCAATTTTTATAAAAATTAAGCTTAAGATTAATAGGGGTGCCCAAACTTTTTCATATAACTGTATTTATTATATTCTGGGCTCTCTCCAGACCATAGAACATTATAAGGAACAATCAATTTGCAGAGAATAAATTCATTGCAAATCAAATATCCTAGTAATTTCTGTGCGATTTGGCGAATTTGAATCTCGTCAGTTCCACCCATCTCTACTCTCTTGCGTAACAACTTGAAAGCCACCTGAATGCATTAAAATGAAATGGTTAATTACCATCTTTGCTTTCATAATCGTTGTATACGCAAAGTTGGATGAGGGCTCTGTATATAGTACAGAAAGTGGTTGTGTCGCAGTAGGGAATATAAAGGAGCTGCTGGGTCTTAAAAAATTTCATAGAAACAGTTACACAGGAAATTAGAAATTAAAAAAAATCTACTTTTAAATATATATATTTTTAGTCACATTTTTCTGTAACGAAAACTAAATGGTAAAAGATAGTGTTGAGCGAGCACTAAAATGCTCGGGTGCTCGAAGCTCGGGCCAAGCTCGCCGTGATACTCGGGTGCTCGACCCGAGCAACGAGGCCAATGTTAGTCTATGGGAGACCCGAGCATTTTTGCGGCGGCACCCCCGGCAGTCTGTAGAAAGCCTAAAAAGTGCCCAAAACAATAGTGACAGTGCTCAAAAGACATGGGGACAGCATGGGCATCGCCCCAGGATTTCTGTCCTCCAGGTCACTGCTGTCAACAACGTGGTCAGAGGTATTAAGCCACTTTTACGGGGTCACAAGAAAACGTTCAACAACGAAACTGAAACTGCTTTCCTGTAAAATATGTTAAGGAATTTCCTTTCCAGGGTAAAGACTTGTGTATAAGGTAAAATAAATAACTAAAAACAAAAATACTCCTCCACACCTTGGGCTATGTTCACAAGTAGCATTTTTTATTCGTTTTTGCACTTCTGTATTGCTTTCAACCATGACAAATGCATTCACCGGGAAATGTCATTTTAACATTTTACAACCTTATCTGGCCATGTGCTGTGTGACACAGGCATACAGTGCTGAAAAGACATGGGAACAGCATGGGGAAGACCCCTGGAAGCATCTCTGACACCCAGGTCACTGCCTAAAAGTGTGCTCATCAGAAGCGATCCTTGCCGCATCACAAGATGCAGACTTGCAACTATCCCCATGCAAGTCCTTCTCCCAGAGCAGTGTTCAATTGTACCTCCCCCATTCCTTCCAATGCAAGCGCAAGTATGCAGCCTGCCACCCACCCACCCGCAGGCTGCAATAGCATACTGCTAGCTTGCTTAGGCATGTGGAGGCAGACGCTGGCCACCATGTCATGGCTGCGTCGGCGGCCTGGTATCCATACTCAGTCCCCAGCCGCCCAGCGGCCGGGTGTCCACACACGGTCCCCAGCTGCCCCTATTTCTCCTGTCAACTTCCCCCCACACACTTTTCTTAGCACGGCCTGCTTTAGGGCAGCATTGGACGAGCCCACCAGAGAACTAGACTCCTCCCGTGGGCCCTGGCTGCTCCATCAGGGGAGTTGAGAGTGCCAAGGTGAGGAGCATGATGATGATAGAAGTTAGCATCTGCTTTGTTTTCTTGGAATGCAAGCGTAAGTGTGCAGACTGCCACCCACCAACCCCCAGGCTGCAATACCATACTGCTAGCTTCCTTGCACTTCAAATTGGGCCTTTTAGGCATGTGGAGGCGGAATCTGGCCACCACGTCATGGCTGCGTCGACGGCCTGGTATCCATACTCAGTCCCTAGCCGCCCGGCGGCCGGGTGTCCACGCTCGGTTCACAGCCGCCAGGGGGCGGCCGGGTGTTCATACTCGGTTCCCAGCCGCTCCACGGCCGGGTGTCCACACACGGTCCCCAGCCGCCCCTATTTGAAGGACAGTCTAACCACATACATGTGGACAAGTGAATGTGGCCAGGGATGGTCCATCTCACGTCTTCACACTGGGTTAATATTGTGGAAGCCGGGACACAGTTGGACACTGGGATGCAACACGTCCTCCAGACATAGAGGATTGCGGGTCTTGGGTCAATCAGGCTTCAACACAAAGTTCAAAAGGTAGACAGCAGCAGTGGTCAGCCGCCTACACAACGAGTAAATTATTCATGATCATGAGGCCATCCATCTCCTTAGTTTTCTGTTCCTTGGAATGCAAGCACATGTATGTAGTAGCGGCTAGGTCGGAGGTGGTCAGCGTTTTGGCGCATATCCTACCTCCTCCGAGGATTGCTGGATGTTTTCCTGCTACTATCCCAGTTCTATGACTCCAGTTAAAACAAAGCTTCAGGTGATGAATGATGGATGAGGTGGTGGCAAAGGAGAAAGAGCAGGAGGAACAGGGACCATTCACATCAATATCAGGCCAGTCAACCACACATGTCTTGTAGGATATGTTTCTGTACCAAAAGGAGCGGTTTGGCTGCACAGTTATAAGGCATACAGTGAGTGCAATGCCTACCAAAAATTTCGAGGCACCCTTGGAAATGACATGGAGGTCAGAGGGCCTTAACTAAACCGTTTTTTCCATTTATAGCAACTGGGTCTCCTGTGCACTGTTTGCCTAAGCAGTGAATGGAAGGCTTTCCAAAAATTATGAGAAACTGCAATGGCCCTTAAAACAGAAGTGGATTACAGCATACTAAAAACCTTCTACCCATTATTGGGGAGTGGGTCTCCCTTAGTGTTCGCCAATGCATTGAAAAGCAAAAGCTGACTAAAATTAGGAGGAAATGCAATGCCAGTTGGAAGAGTCATGGAGGTTAGAGTTAATTAAAAACAACATTTCAATGTCCCTTGGAAGAGCTGTGGAGTTCAGAATGGTTTAACAAGATGGTTTTAATGCCCCTTGGAAGAGACGTGGAGGTCAAAGTAGCTTAACAAGACGGTTTTAATGCCCCTTGGAAGAGACGTGGAGGTCGCAGTAGCTTAACAAGATGGTTTTAATGCCCCTTGGAAGAGTGGTGGAGGTCGCAGTGGAATAAAAAGACAATATAAATGCCCCTTGGAAGAGTGGTGGAGGTCCCAGTGGAATAAAAAGACAATATCAATGCCCCTTGGAAGAGTGGTGGAGGTCGCATGGAATAAAAAGACAATATCAATGCCCCTTGAAAGAGACGTGAGGTCACAGTAGCTTAACAAGATGGTTTTAATGCCCCTTGGAAGAGACTTGGAGGTCACAGTAGCTTAACAAGATGGATTTAATGCCCCTTGGAAGAGCTGTGGAGTTCAGAGTGGTTTAATAAGACGGTTTTAATGCCCCTTGCAAGAGTAGTGGAGGTCGTAGTGGAATATAAAGACAATATCAATGCCCCTTGGAAGAGAAGTGGAGGTCACAGGAGCTTAACAAGATGGTTTTAATGCCCCTTGGGAGAGACGTGGAGGTCACAGTAGCTTAACAAGACGGATTTAATGCCCCTTGGATGAGCTGTGGAGTGCAGAGTGGTTTAAAAAGACGGTTTTAATGCCCCTTGGAAGAGTAGTGGAGGTCGCAGTGGAATATAAAGACAATATCAATGCCTCTTGGTAGAGACGTGGAGGTCGCAGTAGCTTAACAAGATGGTTTTAATGCCCCTTGGAAGAGTGGTGGAGGTCGCAGTGGAATAAAAAGACAAAATCAATTCCCCTTGAAAGAGACGTGGAGGTCATAGTAGCTATACAAGAAGGTTTTAATGCCCCTTGGAAGAGACGTGGAGGTCACAGTTGCTTAACAAGACGGTTTTAATGCCCTTGGAAGAGCTGTGGAGTTCAGAGTGGTTAAATAAGACGGTTTTAATGCCCCTTGGAAGAGTAGTGGAGGTCGCAGTGGAATAAAAAGACACTATCAATGCCCCTTGGAAGAGTGGTGGAGGTCGCAGTGGAATAAAAAGACAATATCAATGCCCCTTGAAAGAGACGTGGAGGTCACAGTAGCTTAACAAGACGGTTTTAATGCCCCATGGAAGAGACGTGGAGCTCGCAGTAGCTTAACAAGACGGTTTTAATGCCCCTTGGAAGAGTGGTGGAGGTTGCAGTAGCTTAACAAGACGGTTTTAATGCCCCTTGGAAGAGACGTGGAGGTCGCAGTAGCTTAACAATACGGTTTTAATGCCCCTTGGAAGAGACGTGGAGGTCGCAGTAGCTTAACAAGATGGTTTTAATGGCCCTTGGAAGAGTGGTGGAGGTCGCAGTGGAATAAAAAGACAATATAAATGCCCCTTGGAAGAGTGGTGGAGGTCCTAGTTGAATAAAAAGATAACATCAATGCCCATTGGAAGAGTGGTGGAGGTCGCAGTGGAATAAAAAGACAATATCAATGCCTCTTGAAAGAGACATGGAGGTCACAGTAGCTTAACAAGACGGTTTTAATGGCCCTTGGAAGAGTGGTGGAGGTCGCAGTGGAATAAAAAGACAATATAAATGCCCCTTGGAAGAGTGGTGGAGGTCCCAGTTGAATAAAAAGATAATATTAATGCCCATTGGAAGAGTGGTGGTGGTCGCAGTGGAATAAAAAGACAATATCAATACCTCTTGAAAAAGACGTGGAGGTCACAGTTGCTTAACAGGACGGTTTTAATGCCCTTGGAAGAGCTGTGGAGTTCAGAGTGGTTAAATAAGATGATTTTAATGCCCCTTGGAAGAGTAGTGGAGGTCGCAGTGGAATAAAAAGACACTATCAATGCCCCTTGGAAGAGTGGTGGAGGTCGCAGTGGAATAAAAAGACAATATCAATGCTCCTTGAAAGAGACGTGGAGGTCACAGTAGCTTAACAAGACGGTTTTAATGCCCCATGGAAGAGACGTGGAGGTCGCAGTAGCTTAACCAGACAGTTTTAATGCCCCTCGGAAGAGACGTGGAGGTCACAGTAGCTTAACAAGACGGTTTTAATGCCCCTTGGAAGAGACGTGGAGGTCACGGTAGCTTAACAAGACGGTTTTAATGCCCCTTAGAACAGTGGTGGAGGTCGCAGTGGAATAAAAAGACAATATAAATGCCCCTTGGAACAGTGGTGGAGGTCCCAGTGGAATAAAAAGACAATATCAATGCCCCTTGGAAGAGTGGTGGAGGTTGTAGTGGAATAAAAAGACATTATCAATGCCCCTTGAAATAGACGTGGAGGTCACAGTAGCTTAACAAGACGGTTTTAATGCACCTTGGAAGAGACGTGGAGGTCACAGTAGCTTAACAAGACGGTTTTAATGCCCTTGGAAGAGCTGTGGAGTTCAGAGTGGTTTTACAAGACGGATTTAATGCCCCTTGGAAGAGTAGTGGAGGTCGCAGTGGAATAAAAAGACAATATCAATGCCTCTTGAAAGAGACGTGGAGGTCGCAGTAGCTTAACAAGATGGTTTTAATGCCCCTTGGAAGAGACGTGGAGGTCACGGTAGCTTAACAAGACGGTTTTAATGCCCTTAGAAGAGTGGTGGAGGTTGCAGTGGAATAAAAAGACAATATAAATGCCCCTTGGAACAGTGGTGGAGGTCCCAGTGGAATAAAAAGACAATATCAATGCCCCTTGGAAGAGTGGTGGAGGTTGCAGTGGAATAAAAAGACAATATCAATGCCCCTTGTAAGAGACTTGGAGGTCACAGTAGCTTAACAAGATGGTTTTAATGCCCCTTGGAAGAGACGTGGAGGTCGCAGTAGCTTAACAAGATGGTTTTAATGCCCCTCGGAAGAGACGTGGAGGTCACAGTAGCTTAACAAGACGATTTTAATGCCCCTTGGAAAAGTGGTGGAGGTCACAGTAGCTTAACAAGACGGTTTTAATGCCCATTGTAAAAGTAGTGGAGGTCACAGTAGCTTAACAAGACGGTTTTAATGCCCCTTTGAAAAGTGGTGGAGGTAACGGTAGCTTAACAAGACGGTTTTAAGGCCCCTTGGAAAACTGGTGGACGTCACAGTAGCTTAACAAGATGGTTTTAATGCCCCTTGGAAAAGTGGTGGAGGTTGCAGTAGCTTAACAAGACGGTTTTAATGCCCCTTGGAAAAGTGGTGGAGGTCACAGTAGCTTAACAAGACGGTTTTTATGCCACTTGGAAAAGTTGTGGAGGTCGCAGTAGCTTAACAAGACGGTTTTAATGCCATACAGAGTCATACAGTACAGCATCTTAAAAATATTATTCCCTTTATTGGGGAGTGGGTCTCCCACAGTCTTTGCTTATGCCTTCCAAGCAAAAGCTGACAAAAATAGGGACAGAGGAACTTTCATTAATGGCAACACGGACCACGGTCACACTGGTGGTATAGTGGTGGTGGAGGCTGAGGATAAGGAGAAGAACATAAAACAGCCGAAATGAGGAAGTGTATATCCATGTGTGGGTGTGAAGAGGTGCATGTGAATACACCTCCTGAAATAACACAGTGGATTTGACTTAATGTTACTCTGCTGTCATTTGGTGGTGATGAGAAGTCTGGCCCAATCCAGCCCTTGTTCATTTTGATAAGGGTCAGCTTGTCAGCATTGTCAGTTGATAGGCGAGTGTGCTTATCAGTTATAATTCCCCCAGCGGCACTAAAAACACGCTCCGATAACACGCTAGCGGAAAGGCAGGCCAGGACCTCCAAGGCGTACAAAGCGAATTCATTCCAAGTGTCCAGCTTGGATACCAAATAATTAAAAGGCACAGAGGAATCACGGAGGATGCTGGCATGGTCGGCAAGGTACTCCCTCACCATCTTTTGAAACTTTCCACTCCTTGTGAGAGTACCCCGCGCCTCAGGGTTTGTCCGAAGGGAGGGTCTGAGAAAACTGTCCCAGAACGTTGACAGTGTTCCCCTGCCTCTGCTGGATTGGAGTTGCGTCTCTCTTGCATGTACGCCTTGGTTAGGCAATGAACTGTGACCTCTGACGCTAGCGTGTTCAGTTGGGAATTTTTTTAACAGTTCTGCAGCAAGGGCCTTCTGGTACTGCCCCATTTTTGTAGACCTCTCCACCTCAGGAAAAAAAGAGTGAAAGTTCTCCTTGTAGTGGGGGTCTAAAAGTGTCACCAACCAGTATTGACTGTCACCCAACATTTTGACAATGCGAGGGTCACGGTTAAGGCAGTGTAACTTAAAGTCAGCCATGCGTGTCAGACTGGTAACGGGCAATACTTCCGTGTCCTCACCAAGATGACGACTGACCATGCTCTCCTCCTCCTCCTCCTCCTCCCCCCTGTCCTCAGGCCACCCATGCTGAACCGACTGTATGACAGTTGTACAGGTACTACCGTCTACAGCGCATGATACCAGCTCCTTTTCTACCTCCTCCTCCTCCTCTCCCTCATTGTCCCCCAATGCACGTTGGGATGAGATGAGTCTGCGCTTTGTGTAATCGAACGCTACAGCTTCTTGATCCATCTCATCATACTCTGGCTGCAATGCCTCCTCTTTAATTCTCTGCAGAGAGCGTTGCAAAAGACAGACAAGTGGAATGCTGACGCTAATGATGGCTTCATCGCCATCACCATCTTTGAGGACTCCTCAAAGTTTGTCAAGATGGTACATATGTCAGACATCCAGGTCCACTCCTGAGGTCTTATGTGTGGAGTCTGACCTAAATATAAGTGGCCTTGTTGCAGCTGGTAGTCCACAACTGCTCTCTTCTGCTCACAAATCCTTTGCAACATGTGGAGGGTAGAGTTCCAACGTGTGGAGACATCACACACCAGTCGGTGTGACAGAAGCTGCAAACACTGCTGCAGCACAGCAAGGGCGGCGGAAGCTGTAGCCAACTTGCGAAAATGAGCTGATAGGCGGCGTACTTTGACGAGCAGATCTGGCAACTCGGGGTACGATTTAAGAAACCGCTGAACCACGAGGTTAAGCACATGAGCCAGGCATGGAACGTGTGTGATCTCGCCTCGCCTCAGAGCCACCACCAGGTTACGGCCATTGTCACACATGACCATGCCTGGATGTAGGTTCAGTGGTCTCAGCCACAGATCTGCTTGCTCTTTCACAGCTGTCCACAACTCACAAGCAGTGTGAGTTTTCTCACCTAAGCTTATGAGTTTCAGCACAGCCTGTTGCCGCTTGGCAGAGGCAATTCTTCAGTGCTTCCAGATTGTAACTGATGTGGTGATATCTGAGATGGAGGCTGAACATGAGGAGGAGGATGATGCGCAGTAGCTGTACACTGTAGGGGCAACTCTGACTGACATAGGGCCTGCAATCCTCGGTGTGGGGAGGATGTGTTCCGTCCCAAGGTCCGAATGGGTCCCGGCTTCCACTATGTTTACCCATTGTGCCGTCAGGGAGATGTACCGTCCCTGGCCACAAGCACTTGTCCACGTGTCCGTTGTCAGGTGGACTCTCTCAGTAACTGCGTTGTTGAGGGCACGGCATATGTTTTGGGACACGTGCTTGTGTAGTGCGAGGATGGCACACCGGGCAAAATAGTGTCGACTGAGGACCGAGTATCGAGGGATGGCCACCGCCATAAGGTTGCGGAAGGATTCCGTCTCCACCAGCCTAAAAGGCAGCATTTCCAACGCAAGTAGTCATGAAATGTGCGAATTTAGGACTGTGTCCTGTGGGGCGTTGGCTGCGAATTTCCGCTTTCATTCAAAGGTCTGGGATATGGACAATTGAACGCTGCGGTGGGACGTGGACGTGGACGTTGATGCTGTTTCTTGAGAAACTGCTATAACAAGTGAAGACTGAGAGGAGGGGGCATCTTTTCATGCAGTATGAACAGGGGATTGCCTTGCACACACAACAGGGGGTTCTACTGCACGCACAACAGCGGAAGAAGCAGTGGTGACACCCGCTGACACTGGTCATGGACCCTGGGGTTCATCCCACAAAGTCGGGTGCTTTGCTGCCATGTGCCTGATCATGCTGGTGGTGCTCAGGCTGGTAGTTTTGTCACCCCTGCTGATGCTGGCATGGCAGGTGGTACAAATGGACTTTTTGGGGTTATCAGCAGAGTCTTTAAAAAAATTCCAGACTCTGGAAGACCTACAGGTTGTACTGGCAACGTCCCTCGTGTTAGTATTACGGGGAACTGTTGCCTGCCTTCTGTGTGCGGCCACCACACTGCTTCTTCCTGCCTGTTGGGGTACTCTGCCTCCCTCACCCTGTGTGCTGCTGGCCTCGCTCTGCATGTCCTCCTGCCACGTTTGGTCAGTGACTAGATCATCCTCCACCTTCTCCTCTTCCACTTGCGCACCACGATCCTCCTCCTCACTTCCTGGCAATTGTGTCTCATCATCGTCCACCTCTTGTGACACATTTCCAGCGTCGACTTCCTCTGGCCATGGCTGTTCAAATATTTGGGCATCGCTACATGGGATCTCCTCTTCCACCACTTCAAGCGGAGCAGGCGAGGGGCACAAATCTGGAAATGGACCAGTGAACAGCTCTTCAGAGTGTCCAAGAGTGGGATGTTATGCACACGCCCGGACTGACTGGCGTGTGCGTGATTAGTGATCCCACTGTGCCATGAACTGGAGAGTGCCTTGAGGGGCGTAACTAAGTATCAACCCGATCTGACCCAGGTCGCACGATGGCTACGACGCCATGCACCAGGGAGGAACCGAGTAGAGGGACCAGGTGCCACTCTAGGTCAGACCCCGGACACGGCTGTTGACCCACAGCGGGGAATACAGGAACAGGCTGGTTAGAGCACAGGCTGGATAGGGTCCAGTACAGACTGGGAGACGGGTTCAGAGACGCAGATGCGGTAGTCAAGCATAGTAAAACGAAACTGCAGGTGCGGTGGACAAGGCTGAGCAGAGCGAAACCGCAGGTGCGGTGGACAAGGCTGAGCAGAGCGAAACCGCAGGTGCAGTGGACAAGGCTGAGCAGAGCGAAACCGCAGGTGCGGTGGACAAGGCTGAGCAGAGCGAAACCGCAGGTGCGGTGGACAAGGCTGAGCAGAACGAAACCACAAGTGGGGTGGACAAGGCTGAGCAGAACGAAACCGCAGAGCAGAGGGGACAGGGCTCTGTTCACATGTAACAGACTGGAAGGGAAAGGCAGAACCAGATACACACGAGGTATTTGCAAAGAAGTAGCGAGTGGACTCCAAACTCACAAACGGAAGTACAGGGACAACGAGTAGGAGTTAGGTGCAGGTTCAGACTCTGCAGAAAAAGGGAAGATAAGGACATTGAGCAGAACAGGTAACAGGCTAGGGGAGTGTTCAAACAGGAACTGAGTGTTCAGCCAGAAACTGACACTACAGCGAGACACAGGAGCGAGTCTGGGTATACGGCCCCCAGAAAGGCGGACAAACAGGCTAGAAGACACAGATAAGAGGTCTGGGTATATGGGCCCCAGAGGGCGGAACGAACAGGCTAGGAGAATGTTCAGACAGGCCTGGAAATACAGCTTCCAGGAAGGCGGACAGGCAGGAAAACAGAACGGGACCTGGCTGCTCAGAGGCAAGGAGCTCTCTGAGGTAAGAGTTGCTCAGGCATCAGCTCTAAGGTGGAGCTGGTTTAAATATCAAGCGACAGATAGCAATAGGCTGGGAACGCATTAGGGGTGTGCCCACGGCAGCTACAAGAAACAGGAAGTGACCGGGCCGCCACCCTAAGCAGTCAGAACAGAGACAAACAGACAGCATGAAAAGAAGCCAGGCTAGCAAACTGGACTGAAGATCAAGTTTGCGATCTTGCAGAGTGGGAGATGGTGCACTATGCAAGCCCGCCGCCAGGTATGTTACATGGGATCAGTTGCTGTCTGACGACACTCGGCATGTTGGGAGGAAGGAGCATCAGGGTGAGGAGGAGTATGCGCTCGAGACTCACGGCTACTAAGATTTGACCATGTGGAAGACAGACCGGAGGTGGTGGTGCCCAGGTAACTGGAAATATTATCTGCTATCCAATTAATAACCTGTTCACATTGATCAGTTCGCAATACTGGTGTTGTTCTGTGCTTCCCTAGTAATTCGGTCAAGAAGTGGGAGCGAGAAGATGTGGCTGCTGGTTGTGGCACATTTTCACCTTGGCCATGGCCCCGTCATCTGCACGCACCATCACCAGATCGTCCAGTTCCATGTCCCTTGCCACGCGCCTTGCCCATTGTAAAGGAAGTAAAATAGCTTACACTCGAACTATCAATGGAAAAAGGGTAATAAAAAGTAGATTAGAACCGTGGAAGAGGAAACCACAGTTCTATTTCTCTGGCCTACACCCGACTCTTTTAAACAATCTGAACAATCAGGATGAAACTATTACTGTTTTTCTTTACGGAAAAAATACCAAAAGCTGGATAATAGAGATTTTTTACTGTGGGACGGCAAAACCACAGTTATAATTTACTGGTGTGTACCAGACTCTTTTAAACAGATATATTGGTGTGACACTTTTACAGTTTTTTTTATGGCAAAATATGCCAAAAGCAGGATAATAGAGATTATTTACTGTGGAACAGCAAAACCACAGTTATAATTTACTGGTGTATACCAGACTTTTTTTAAATATATATATTTGCGGCTGAACAGTGAGCGACACACTCAAACTGTTTTTTTTTAGATACAAATGGCCCAAAAGTGGAAAATACAGAGTTTTGAACCGTGGAACTGCAAAACCACACTTCTGTTTCTCTGGCCTACACCAGACTATTTTCAACAGATATATTTGTGTCTGAACTGTCACAGACACACATTTTTTTTTTTTTTGGGGGGGGGGGGGATTAATAAGACGGGTATTTGTACAGTGTGAAGGAGGAAAAAAAAAAGAGGATTTAGATGAAAAACAAGGATTTTTCCTGGCCCCCGAGAGCTGGAGCTAAGTCCAACAATTTCAGCAACAGGAGCACACAGGACTGTAATGCAGCGTTTTCTGGTATAACCACTGCATCTCCTATACAGCTTGCCTGCCTGCCTGATATCTGGGATGGATATTAGTCCTGAGAAGGACTGTTTGTTTGATCTGGCAGCCTTTACAGACCCTACACTAACTATTTTGCAGTATATATCTCTCCCTAAATCAGCAGCGCTGTCCCTACACTGTCTGATCCCAGCTGTCTGTGTCCAAAATGGCGACGCCCGGTTTTAAATACTCGAGGTGACGCTGTGCAGCGAGCCAATCAATGTAATGCCCACAACCAACATGGCTGCGGCATTACAGTGACTGGCCGGCAATCACTGCATGTTCATTGGCTCTGTAAAGAGCGCCAAACATGCAGGGCGGAGACCCGAGCTCCCGCCCGATTAACCCGGAAATGCTCGGTGCTCGCCGAACATCCCGAGTAGTATGATGCTCGGGCGAGTACCGAGCAGTGTCAAGCATGTTCGCTCAACACTAGTCGTACTTGTTACTGTGGCCCTGCTCTATGTGTCTTTAAATTCTTAGTGGGGTTTTTTCTAAAATTGGTCAGCCTTTGGACTCACTGCATACCCTATAACTGTATAGCAGACCCTCTCCTTTCTAATGGGAACATGTCGTACTTGTTACAGTGGCCCTGCTCTATGTGTCTTTAAATTCTTATTTTGGTTTTTCCCAAATGTTGGCATCCCTTGCAGTCACAGCATGGGCATTACCACTCTAGGAGACCCATTCCTTTATAATGGTAACATTTTTTTTACTGAAAAGCTCCTCTATGTTTCTTCAAAGCGGTATTGGGTTATGTCCAAATTTTTGGCAGCCCTTGCAGTCACTGGATATGCAATAACAGTATAGGAGACTCACTTGTTAATAATGGGAACAACAAAGCATAGCCGGCTGATGGCTCTCTAACAATAGCGAGGGCCGACTGCTGGCCTTTTAAGAATATTAAGGGCCATCTGATGGCCTTATAAAAATAGGCTTTATGACTTTCAGATTCACTCCATCATAGATAAAACAGGATGTGTCTGATATGTCACAGACCACATTACCAGATAAGGTTGTAAAATGTTAACATGACATTTCCTGGTGAATGCATTTGTCTTAAAAAATTATGTAACAAAAAAGACAAAACAATAGGATCTTTCTTTAGTATAAAAAACAGCGTCACCAATTTAACCTCAATGTAATCACTTTGTTCAGCTCCTGCACCTCCTCCTCCATCTCCGAAATGACCACATCAGTCACAAGCTGACAGCACTGTAGTACTGCCTTGGCCAAGCGGCAACAGCCTGTGCTGAAGATAACAACATGCTTAATTGACAAACCGCCCAGGGCTGCAGAGTTGTTGAAAGCTGTAACACAGCAGCCTGATCTGTGGCTCCCACCGCTGAACATACAGCCAGGCAAGGTCATGTGTGACAATGGGCGGAACCTGTTAACGGAGAATTGACAGCCGGAGTAGATACGGTTTCCCTCTATGCCAGTCCTTTCACCGAGCTAAAGAATATGGCTGTGGTGAAATACAACTCCCACTGAGAAGCTGTTTCAGATTGAAAAACATTGTGCTCACCAGAGGATTAGGATTTGAGTCTGAGGGCTCACCTTTCTCCCCCACTCAAGAGCCCCATAGCAGCTGCAAAGTTAGCGCTATCATGAACTCTCCTGAGGTGGAAGCCAAGGCACAACAGAGGATTCTCTGGTGGGACCATCCAACCCTGCCGAGAAGCAGTCCTGGCTAAGAAAAGTGTGGGGGAAGGTTCCCGGACACTCTATGGCTGCTTTTTTAATGCGGATTGGACGTTCTTATGCATGTTATTTCCCAAACCACATTGCAGATCAGGCCATGGCTCAACTCAGTAGGCATGAAATTAAATGTGCAAAGAAAGATATGTGTGTGTCAAAGCACCACCGACAAGTGCGAGTTGATGTTGGACGCGCTGCCATTGCTTCTGCAACAAGCAGCATTAGAGGACTTTCTGGGAGAAATAACACTCAGAGTAGATGCGGTTTCCCTCAATGCCAGTCCTTTTACCGAGCCAAATATATCTCAGCAAAAAAAGCTGTGGACTGGCTCCGTACCGTCCCTGGCCACATTCACCTGTCCACGTTTTTGTGGTTAGGCGGTCCTTCTCAGTAAGTGCACTGGGGAGGGCACGGGTAATGTTGTGGGACCCGTGCTTGTGGAAGGTGGAGACGATACCGGGAGAAATAGTGGCAGCTGAGGTCCGAGTATGGACACCCGCCTGCCGCCGGCATGGGGTTATGAAAAGCTTCCGCCTCCACGAGCCTAAAAGGCCACATTTCAAGTGCAAGTGGCTTTAGAGGACTTCCTGGGAGAAATGACAGCTGTGTAGATATGGTTTCCCAAGTCCTTTCATCAAGTGAAAGAATATGGCTGTGGTGAAATACAACTCAGCAAAAAAAGCTGTGGACTGGCTCCGTACCGTTTTTGGCCACATTCACCTGACCACGTGTTTGTGGTTAGGCGGTCCTTCCCAGTAATTGCACTGGGGAGGGCACGGGTAATGTTGTGGGACCCGTGCTTGTGGAAGGCGGAGACGATACCGGGAGAAATAGTGGCGGCTGAGGTCCGAGTATGGACACCCAGCCAACACTGGCAAGAGGTTGTAAAAAGCTTCCGCTTCCACGAGCCTAAAAGGCCATATTTCAAGTGTAAGCAGCTGCTCATAAATCTGGCAGTTTAGTATTGCGGCCTATGGGTGGGTGGGTGGCTTGCTGCATACTTGCGCTTGCATTCCAAGTAACAGAAAACTAAGCAGATTAAGGCCTCTATCATCATCATGGCCTCACCTCAGCACTATGAACTCTCCTGAAGGAGAAGCCAGGGCCCGCCGGAGGAGTCACCGGTTCTCTGGTGGGCCCGTCCAACCCTGCCGAGAAGCAGCCCTGGCTAAGAAAAGTGTGGGGGAAGGTTCCCGGACATTATGGCTGCTTTTTTAATGCGGATCAGACGTGCTTATGCATGTTATTTCTCAAACCGCATTGCAGATCAGGCCATTGCCCAACTCTGTAGTCATGAAATTAAATGCGTAAAGAAAGATGTGTGTGTGTCAAAGCACCACCGAGAAGTGCAAGTTGATGTTGGATGGGCTGCCATTGCTTCTTCAACAAGCTGCATTAGAGAACTTCCTGGGAGAAATGACACTCAGAGCAGATACGGTTTCCCTCTATGCCAGTCCTTTCACCGAGCTAAATAAAACTCAGCAAAAAAGCTGTGGACTGGCTCCGTACCGTCCCTGGCCACATTCACCTGTCCACGTGTTTGTGGTTATGTGGTCCTTCCCAGAAAGTGCACTGGGGAGGGCATGGGTAATGTTGTGGGACCTGTGCTTGTGGAAAGTGGAGACGATACCGGGAAAAATAGTGGCGGCTGGGGACAGAGTATGGATACCCGGTGGCAGCCGCCATAAAATTGTGGACAGCTTCCATCTCCACGAGCCTAAAAGGCCACATTTCAAGTGAAAGCATCTGACAAAAATTTGGCAATATAGTATTGCAGCCTGTGGGAGGGTGGGTGGCTTGGTGCATACTTGCGCTTGCATTCCGAGGAATGGGATAGGGACAACTGAACACTGCACTGGGACAAGGACGTGGACGGTGATTGTTGCAAGTCTGCAACGACAGGTCCATAGCGGGAGGCATCTTCGCATGCGCCAAGGATCACTTATGATGGGCACACTATTAGGCAGTGTCCTGGGAGTCATAAATGCTTCCAGAGGTCTTCCCTATGCTGTTCCCATGTCTTTTCAGCACTGTATGCATGTGTCTGATGTGTCACACACCATATGGCCAAAAAAGTTTGTAAAATGTTAAAATGACATTTCCCAGTGAATGCATTTGTCTTGGTTGAAAGCAATGCAAAAGTGCAAAAACGCATCAAAAACGCTATGTGTGAATATAGCCCAAGATGTGGAGGAGTATTTTTGGTTATTTATTTTGCCTTATATACAAGTCATTATTCTGGAAAGGATGTTCCTTAACATATTTCCCAGGAAAATCCATTTTAGTTTCGTTTTTATATGTTTTTATTGTGAGTCCGTAAAAGTGGCGTAATTCTCTAACAACGTTGTTGACAGCAGTGACCTGGGAGTCAGAAATGCTTCCAGGGGTCTTCCCCATGCTGTTCCCATGTCATTTGAGCACTGTTTCCATCGATTTGGGCAATTTTTAGGCCCTCTGCAGACCACCGGGGGGAGCCACCTGAAAAATGCTTGAGTTTCCCATAGACTTAAATTGGGCTCGTTGCTCGGGTCGAGTACCCCAGTAGTGTTGAGCCACCCCCGTAGTGTTCGAGTTCGGTTCGGTTCGTCGAACACCCGTGTGTTCGCCGAACTGTTCGTCGAACAGTTCTTCGAACACCTTCGAACACCGTTAAAACCAATGGCAGGCAAACAAAAACACATAGAAACACATAGAAAACACCTTCAAAGGTGTCCAAAAGCTGACAAACTGCTCAGAAGACACAACTAACACATGGAAAAGTGACAAGTACATATAGTCATGCGAAAAGAAAAGAGGTGGAGGAGTAAAAGGAGGGGGAGACACAGATATAGGCATGTCATGCCCTTCTAAAATCCAAAAAGTGAGAAGCCGACACGTTCAGTCCGCTCCTGCCCGTGCCACCTCCGTGTCGCCGGGTTTGTGCCAGAGCCGCGGTGAACCCTGACGGCCAGCCCCCCTCTCCCAATACTGGTGCCTGTCCGCTGGTGGGTCAAGCGAGCCCCCCTGTGGTGGAGGCAGCTCTAAGCTTTTTAATTTAAATTGTCTCTCTCATTTGAATGAATACACTTTAAATCCATTTACAAGGATCTATTGGAGGGCAAGTCTCATGCCAGCAGCCGCGTAATTCCAGCTCCAGTAGCGTCCACTAAAACTGCTGCAGTTAAAAAGCTTTTATAAGGATCGAGCTCGGCTGTCCACCGCAAGGCATCCTACTGCCAGTCCCAGCCCCTATGCCTTGTGGTGTCTCCTGATGCTCTTCACTGAGTATCCCGTGGTCCCAAAGCATTTCCTTTGAAAAAAATTAAGTGTCCAAACTACAGGTGGTGTAGCTTGCTTAACAGCCGGGATAATCCGCTGACTAGCAGACACTGCTACTAGGCACAAAGTATTTCCTGGGCTAGATGCAGTTAAAAATTTGTAATTAGATACTCTCGTTGGATGCTGAGAAAGCATTCCATAGAGTCTCCTGGCACGCCATATATGATTCTCTTAAAAAGCTTGGGGTAGGGGTCTAGGGGACCCTTTTATAGCCAAAATCACGGCCCTGTATCACAATACGTCACCTAGGCTGAAGATAAATGGAACTGTAGCACCCTGAGGGCTCGGTTGCTACAGAGGTATTGCACCTCACCCAGAGGTGTGATATCTCACTCTCAGGTAAGGATGGAGTGTGGATCAGGACCCGACACCTGCATGCATTACACCACATTGCCGTGGGGCAGGGCGACCAATATGCCTCTGAGATGGGCACGACAGTCCCTGTCCCTGGCTGGAGTGGGGGGAGGGAACACTGAGGAAGGGGAACCCTGTAGTGCAGGAGCAGGGAGGAAGCAGTTCCTGGGTGCATTGAGAAGGGAGTATAAAAGGTGGGCACCATCTTAGTTCAGTGCAGAGAAGTCTGAGCAGAAGTGGCAGGGAGCAGGGGCTCTGTGTAGCGCCGGCGTCCCTGCCCTCTGCTAGGCAGGGACGCTGTTCCCCTCACCCCTCTGCTCCGAGCCCGGTGTCCTCCTCCCGCTCTGCTGGCAGCGCGTGCTCCTTCCCGGACACTGTGCTTAGGGCGCGCGCGCTCTCCTTCCCTCTTAAAGGGGCCCCGCTCGCCGTCCTAAGGAGTCCCCGGCCAATGGCCGGAGGACTTCACCATATATAAGGCACCTCCTCCAAAATGGAGGTGCCCGAGCAATGTTGTTGCACTGTTCACTACTCTGCTTCAGCCCTCAGGTCCCGTTGCCAGTTACCTGCCAGTTACCAGCCAGAATCCTGCCAGTTTGCTGTCTGTTTCCTGCCTGACATTCCTCCTACCTGCTTGCTAGCCTGAGGTCCGACGGTCTGCCTTCCTACTCCTGTCAGTCTGTCTATGGACCAGCTTGCCCGCTCACCTGGGAGCGCACATCTGCTACCTGCCTGCTAGCCTACCTGGAGGCTCCGCCGTCACGTGCTGTGACCACCTGCCATTCCAGAGACTCCTGCCCGCTCACCTGGGAGCGCTCATCTGCTACCTGCCTGCTAGCCTACCTAGAGGCTCCGCCGTCACGTGCTGTGACCACCTGCCATTCCAGAGACTCCTGCCCGCTCACCTGGGAGCGCTCATCTGCTGCCTGTCTGTTGGCCTACCTGGAGGCTCCGCCGTCACGTGCTGTGACCACCTGCCATTCCAGAGACTACTGCCCGTTCACCTGGGAGCGCTCATCTGCTGCCTGTCTGTTGGCCTACCTGGAGGCTCCGCCGTCACATGCTGTGACCACCCGTTTATCCAGAGACTCTCGCTTGCTCACCTGGGAGCACACATCTACCATCTGCCTGCTAGCCTACCTGGAGGCACAGCCATCACAGGTCGTACCTACCCTTTACCCAGAGACTGCCCCGGTCACTTGCCGTGACCTCCTGCCCGTTCATCCAGAGACTGCCCCGGTCACTTGCCGTGACCTCCTGCCCGTTCATCCAGAGACTGCCCCGGTCACTTGCCGTGACCTCCTGCCCGTTCATCCAGAGACTGCCCCGGTCACTTGCCGTGACCTCCAGCCCGTTCACCCAGAGACTGTCCCGGTCACCTGCTGTGACTGCCTGCCCGTCTTCCCTGGTCGCCACCCGCTCCCTTACAAGGACCGCCCCCTTGTATAGTAGCTCAGAGGTTCCGCCTCCCAGACCCGTTACACTCTGCATGAGCTCTGCTCCGGAGGCGGGCCTAGTAACAGAGGCCCAGGCCTGGAAGAGGGAGAAGGAAGGAAGAGGAGCGGAGAAGGCTCCAGGAACGAGGAATGAAGGGATCCCAGGGGTGCGGACGGGCGAGTCGCCACCGCACGCCCGAATCCACCTGCGTGGAGGGGTCAGGCCAAAGGGGGAGACTGGTCCCTGAAACTAGGGCAGGCAGGAAACGACCCTCAGCTAGAAACCAGAGACTGTGACATTTTATGTGGCGCAGTCCCTCGCTACACCCGCTAGGAAGGCACCACATAGGGTCAGGGAAACTGGCGCCAAGTTTACCAGGAGGAGGCCCGAGGCAGCCGGACAGAAGGGTTGGTAAGAAAGGCCAGACAAAGGACACACAAAGGGGGTCCTGTGAAGCGCTCCAAAGTTATCTGGGAGTTGTCTGAGCCCCTCACCTGGTGAGCACAGTACGACGTGGGCAGCCGATACCTGCAGACGTGGTCTGGATAATAAGAACTGTGAGTAAAGGCCCTGGACTGCATCACTGACTCCGTGTCATTACTGCTGCTGCCCTGCACCATCACCCCCATCCTCCGCTTACACTGCCCTGAGGCTATACTCCTCCCGTGGGGAGTTATGCTACGCTCTGCTGCACCCACAACACCTGCCTCAGCGGTCTGCCCTGCAGCGGCGGTTCACTCTGACCGCAATCCAAGGGTGGCGTAGTCGGACATTTAAACATCAAAACCACATAAATAGTTCCGCCACTGGTTTGACCACCCTGAGCCACGGAACCGGGTCGCCGCCACGAAGACTACAACCACCAGCATCCACCAAAAAGGGTCCGGCTCCGGGTGTCCCAAGGCCCAGGGGGTGCATCAGAACATTTTCATCACCTTTCACAATCACCAATGGGACAAGGCAGGGATGTCCTCTGTCCCCTCTCTTATACATCCTAGTGACGGATCACCTGCTCTCATCAATTCGCCATAACCCCAATATTAGGTGGATTGAGGTGGGAGGCACCGAGTACAAGTGCTCTCTATTTGCTGATGATGTCCTAGTATATATCACTCAATCACATATATCCATCCATGCTGTTATGGCTGAAATAGATCACTTTGTTACATGGTCAAATTTTAAAATCAATGCAGCGAAGTCTGAGGCCCTCGATGTCTCCCTCCCCAAATCCATATAGGATTCCATCCAGTCCAACTTTCCCTTTGCCTGGCCCTCACAGGGTATCAAATACTTAGGAATTCCTATTCATAGAGACCTCTCCCATCTATGTTATCTTAATTTTGGGCCCTTTATTGAACAACTCCATACAGACCATGGTTGGCAAGTTAGAACTGTAAGATTCATTACGTGAACCACTGGTGTTTTGTGGAAAAGCACATGTACACTGTGTTCCAAATTATTATGCAAAAAGTGTTTAGGAGTGATAAGGGAAGAATTTGTTTGTTTGTCAGTTAAACTCATTGATGGTGATGTGTGTCAGGGCTCTTTATATCACTGTAAGCAATTGCAGACACCTGTGCTAATTAGTTTGGCAGGTGTGTCCAATGAAAGGCAAGACTACTTAAGAAGGCTGTCTCACATTATTAAGCAGCCTACATTTTCTGCCAAAATGGGAAAGAAAAAGGATGTGTCGGCTGCTGAGAAGCAACAAATTGTGGAGTGTTTAGGTCAAGGCATGACTACAATCAACAATGTGCGATGATCAGGATGAAGTGTCTTGGCAATCAAGAAGCATGTAGCTGATTCACAGTACACACGTGTGCGTGCTGATAAGGGCAAATTGAGGACTCTTTCCTACAGGCAATTACGTCAGGTTAAAAGAGCAGCGGCAAAAAAGCCTTGTCATAGCAGCAGACAAGTTTTTGAAGCTGCTGGTGCCTCCAACGTCCCCCGAACAACAAGATGCAGGGTCCTTCAGAGGTTTGCTGCTGTGCATACGCCATCCTGTCGACCTCCTCTATCCACTTCACACAAGCAGAAACGGCTCCAGTGGGCCAAACATTACATGAAGACTGATTTCAAAACTGTTTTGTTCACGGATGAGTGCCGTGCAGCGCTCGATGGTCCAGATGGATGGAGTGGAGGATGGCTGGTTGATGGACACTAGAGATGAGCGTTGTTCTACTCGAACTGTTCGCCAATCTCAAATTCGAGCTGTTTTGGGCGGTGTTCGAGCCGGTCGGCGAACACGAACAATTTGATAAAAATTCGTCTGTTCGAGGTTTTGTTCGATAACTGTTCGTGCACCAAAATCATAACTGGATTTTTTCTCAGTAATGATGAAAATTAATGTTAATACGCAGTTTGAGTGTACAGCGGGGCGGGGGGAGGGGCAGGGGATGGATCTCTGCAGGAACAATGAAGATCTCCATTTTTTTTTCTCTTTCCCGCATTTGCAGTGGGGAGGTGCAATCTGTCAGCCTATCAGCAGCGCACACACGGAGCGAAGTGCTTTTTTTCACACAAGCAAGGGCATGTGTGATTGGCAGTGTATGTCACATGTCCTTGCCCCATAAGACCAAGCCATTTTCCCCGTCGCCACCATTTTCTCACTGCTGCAGCTGCGTGTTAGACGGCACCGCTGTTGCTGTGTGCGATATACCTTGTTAATTTCAAGCCAATTTTCGCACAAATATACAGATAGCTTGGGAGTAGGGAATAGTTGTGATTGCAGTCCTTTTAAGGACTAGGTTACAGCATTTCCTACGACTTTTATCAGGCAGGTCTGTGCTCTTAAATAGATAGATTGTGGGAGTAAAGACTAATTGTAATTGGAGTCCTTTTCAGGACTAGGTTACATCAGTTCCTATCAGTTTTTGCCAGGCAGGTCTGTGCCAGTGCTGTGCAAGTTTTTTTCACAGCATTTGGCTGAATCTAGCAAAGCTAATCCTTTTTGGCCTATTGCAGAGTGTGTTAGTCAGTGGAGTAGCCTATCTGTGTTGCAAGATATACCACCTGTGTATAGAATACCAATTTTTTTACTGCACCTAGTGAAGTAAAATCTTTTGGGCATAGCATCATTCTATTAGTCCATCTATACTGACCTCCATCAGGTTGCAAACTGAATATAATTTTTTTCTGCATCTAGCTCTGAAAAAATATTTGGGCTTCTAGCGGTGTGTGGGACTTGGTCTATTAGTCCATCTATACTGACCTCCATCAGGTTGCAAATTAAAAATAATTTTTTTCTGCATCTAGCTCTGAAAAAATATTTGGGCTTCTAGCAGTGTTTGGGACTTGGTCTATTAGTCCATCTATACTGACCTCCATCAGGTTGCAAATTAAAAATAATTTTTTTCTTCATTTATCTCTGAAAAAATATTTGGGCTTCTAGCAGCGTGTGGGACTTGTTCTATTAGTCCATCTATACTGACCTCCATCAGGTTGCAAATTAAAAATATTTTTTTTCTGCATCTAGCTCTGAAAAAATATTTGGGCTTCTAGCAGTGTGTGGGACTTGGTCTATTAGTCCATCTATACTGACCTCCATCAGGTTGCAAATTGAATAAAAAAAATTTCTGCATCTAGCTCTGAAAAAATATTTGGGCTTCTAGCGGTGTGTGGGACTTGGTCTATTAGTCCATCTATACTGACCTCCATCAGGTTGCAAATTAAAAATAATTTTTTTCTGCATCTAGCTCTGAAAAAATATTTGGGCTTCTAGCAGTGTGTGGGACTTGGTCTATTAGTCCATCTATACTGACCTCCATCAGGTTGCAAATTGAATAAAAAAATTTTCTGCATCTAGCTCTGAAAAAATATTTGGGCTTCTAGCGGTGTGTGGGACTTGGTCTATTAGTCCATCTATACTGACCTCCATCAGGTTGCAAATTAAAAATAATTTTTTTCTGCATCTAGCTCTGAAAAAATATTTGGGCTTCTAGCAGTGTGTGGGACTTGGTCTATTAGTCCATCTATACTGACCTCCATCAGGTTGCAAATTAAAAATAATTTTTTTCTTCATTTAGCTCTGAAAAAATATTTGGGCTTCTAGCAGTGTGTGGGACTTGTTCTATTAGTCCTTCTATACTGACGTCCAGCAGGTTGCAAATTGAATATAATTTTTTTCTGCATCTAGCTCTGAAAAAATATTTGGGCTTCTAGCGGTGTGTGGGACTTGGTCTATTAGTCCATCTATACTGACCTCCATCAGGTTGCAAATTAAAAATAATTTTTTTCTGCATCTAGCTCTGAAAAAATATTTGGGCTTCTAGCAGTGTGTGGGACTTGGTCTATTAGTCCATCTATACTGACCTCCATCAGGTTGCAAATTAAAAATAATTTTTTTCTGCATCTAGCTCTGAAAAAATATTTGGGCTTCTAGCAGTGTGTGGGACTTGGTCTATTAGTCCATCTATACTGACCTCCATCAGGTTGCAAATTAAAAATAATTTTTTTCTGCATCTAGCTCTGAAAAAATATTTGGGCTTCTAGCAGTGTGTGGGACTTGGTCTATTAGTCCATCTATACTGACCTCCATCAGGTTGCAAATTAAAAATAATTTTTTTCTGCATCTAACCCAGCCAATAGTTTTGGCCTAATACCACAGTTTGGCCACTCAGCTCTGCTCGGTTACCATCCATTGTTTTTTTGTGCAAACAACTCCAGAGTTGTGAATTAGTTAACCACCAAAATGAGTGGAAAAAGGCCTGCTGCTGGTGGAAAGGGGAATAGGCGTGTTGGGAAGGGGAAAAAAGGTTGTGTCCGTGGGGTAGGTGCAGAAGAAAGACCATCTTCCAGCCAAACTAAAATGTCTACTTCTTTTAGCGGACAATGTGATAAGATCCCTTTCTTACGGCCACGCCAATCGCTACAAATTCCAGATGAGGCACAAAAACAGCAGGTGCTTCAACGGATATCAAGTGCTCCTTTAAGTGGGCTCTCCTCCACATCAACTTCAACATCACAAATACTCCAGTCCTCAAAGGTGTCACCCAAATCGCACTTGCTTCCTCACAGCTCCCAAATCTCCAGCTGCCCGTCTGAGTATGAGGTAGAACAGATGGTTGAGTCTGCAGAGCTGTTTACTCATACTATAGCCTGGGAATCAGAGGTCGACTCCAGCGCTTCTGTGAATCCAGACGAGGAAATGATCTGCACTGATGCCCAGAATCTTTATGAGTCGGATCCAGGACCAGACGCAGAAGGTTCTGACCATAATGTAGACCCTCATTCCCAAACTGTAACTCCTGTTGGTGGAGACAATGAGGAAGACGATGATAAGACTCAAATACCTGATTGGAGCGACAACTTTAGTTTTTTGTCAGGGCAGGAACAGGTTGGCTCTGAGGACGACGGGTGTGATAACGCACAGGGTGATGATGATGAGGTCGGAGATCCCACTTACTGTCAACCCACAGTCAGCCAAGAGATGAGGTCAGCAGAGGAGCTGGAGGAAGATGCTAGTGACGACGAGGTCAGGTTGCGCCTTCCTGGACAGAGACGTAGTACTGGAAGCACGTCAACAACTGCATCCTCAAACACAACTCTGCCTCTCACCACAAGTCGTGGTGGCTCTTCAGGTCGCATGGGTGCTAAGCCTTGCATAGCCTGGGCATTTTTTCAGATCGATAAAGATGACCCAACTCGTGTTATCTGTAACATTTGTCAGCAAAAGCTAAGTAGAGGCCAAAAAATACATAGTTTGAGTACTTCATGCATGAACCGGCACATGGACATGAAGCATAAGTTGCAGTGGGAAGCTCAGTGTGCTACAATGCGGTCTAGCCGGCCGGGCCAACCACCGTCTGCCATATCTTGTGCATCCGCGGCCTCTTCATCCTCTGTGACTGGGGGGACAGCAGTCACACCTGTTTTGGGGCGCAGACCTGCCACCTCTTTACCCGCAGCAGCCAGCGTGATTGGCAGGTCATCATTTTCTTTGGAGGTGGTAACACCAGCTGGTCTTGAGCGCTGTCCGACATCGATAGCACCACCTTTGGATCAAGGCAACCTAACATGTCCGCCTGCATCTTCCTCACAGACCGGCAGTTTGCCGGGGACACCCTTATCAACCCCGTCTAAGCACAATAGCCAGCCCTCGGTCCCTCAGATGTGGACAAGTAAAAGACCATTTCCTCCTAGCCATGAGAAAGCTAAGAGGTTGAATTTCACCATCTGCAAGCTCTTGGCTACAGAAATGCTGCCTTTCCGCCTGGTGGACACAGAGGATTTTCGAGACCTTATGTCCGTCGCAGTGCCCCAGTACCAGATGCCCAGTCGGCACTACTTCTCAAAGAAAGGTGTGCCTGCGCTCCACCAGCATGTAGCACACAACATCACCGCTTCTTTGAGAAACTCTGTGTGTGACAGGGTGCATTTCACCACAGACACTTGGACGAGTAGGCATGGACAGGGGCGTTACATGTCGCTGACTGGGCACTGGGTAACTATGGTGACAGCAGGACAAGGGGCTGCTGTCCAAGTCTTGCCGTCCCCACGAGTTGTGCGTCAATCCTCTTTATGTCATTTTTCCTCCACTGCTTCTGCCTCCTCAACCTCCTCTCGGTCTTCCACCTGCACCCAAAGCCTGTCTGGTCATGCCACAAGCTTTCTAACTGCGCAGAAGGGATCCTGCACACCTCCTTACTATGCTGGCAGTAGGGCTCAACGTCATCAGGCGGTTTTTACATTGAAATGTCTGGGAAATGTGAGTCACACAGCTGAGGAGTTGTGGTCAGCTCTGGAGAACCAATTTCATGAATGGTTGTCTCCACTGGACCTGAAACCAGGGAAGGCCGTGTGCGACAATGCTGCAAACCTGGGTGCGGCCCTTCGCCGGGGCAATGTCACACACGTGCCTTGTATGGCTCACGTGTTGAACCTGGTTGTCCAGCAATTTTTAGCCCACTATCCCAGACTAGATGGCCTTCTGCAGAGGGCACGGTCGCTGTGTGCTCACTTCCGCCGTTCGCATCCCGCAGCTCAGCGACTTACATCTCTACAGAAGTCGTTGGGCCTGCCACTTCACCGGCTAAAATGCGATGTGCCTACCCGGTGGAATTCAACTCTGCACATGTTGCAGCGACTGTGGCAGCACCGACAAGCCCTGGTGCAATACGTTCTGACGTATAGCCTGGGCCAACGAGATTCAGAGGTGGGGCAAATCACGCTGGAGGAGTGGTCTCAGATCAGGGACCTATGCACCCTTCTGCACAGTTTTGAAATGGCGACGAAGATGTTTAGTGCTGACGATGCCATTATCAGCATGACTATTCCGGTGGTTTACATGCTGGAGCACATGTTAAACAGAATTCGGAGTCAGGTGGTGGCACAAGAGGAGGTGGAGGAAGTAGAGGAGGAGGAGTTGTATGCGGAAGGGCTAACATCTGCAAGGTCCAGACGGTCGGCAGCACCAAGGCGGCAGGCATGTGAGGGTGGGGGAGATGGTTTAACCAGGGCGCATGGTAGCAGCCAAACTAGTGAGGAAGGTGCAGGAGCCCAGGAAGAAGTGGAGGACGAACTGATGGAAGACTCATCAGATGAGGGAGACCTTGATCACATTTCTGTTGTGCGAGGTTGGGGGGAGAGGACAGAGGAAGGAAGCATGATTGTTACCTCGCCACCAACACAACAGGGACTTGGTGCTCCTGGATGCGCAACACACATGAGTGCCTTCTTGCTGCACTACCTGCAACATGACCCTCGAATTGTGAGAATTAGAAATAATCCTGACTACTGGGTTGCCACACTGTTAGATCCCCGGTACAAAAGTAAATTTGCAGAAATTATTCCTGCCATAGAAAGGGATGCACGCATGCAGGAGTATCAGCAGAGACTGTTGCAGAATCTTACATGTGCTTTTCCACAAAATACCAGTGGTGCACGTAGTGAATCTCACAGTTCCAACTTGCCAACCGTGGGACCGTCAAGTGTTCAGCACTCAAACCGTAACAGAACCACAGTATCTGCTGGTAACATCAATTTTGCGGAATCATTTCACCACTTTTTTAGCCCATCCTTTGCAAGGCCACAGGAGACAAGAAGTCTGACACATAGTCAACGCCTAGAGACGATGGTACAGGAGTATCTCCAAGTAAACATTGAAGCCACGACTGTGTCACTGGACCCTTGCTCTTTTTGGGCTTCCAATCTGGATAAATGGCCGGAGCTAGCCACTTACGCCTTGGAGATCTTGTCATGCCCCGCAGCCAGCGTTCTGTCTGAACGTGTGTTCAGCGCTGCTGGTGGTGTGCTGACAGATAAGCGCACGCGGCTCTCCACTGATAATGTAGACAGACTCACGTTCATAAAGATGAACAAATCATGGATCCGAAACGACTTTTCTACCCCTGTGTCATCCTGGGGAGAGTAAAAGCTTGATGATTGGTTAAAATCACCCTACCAACCGTTTTAAGCTTTCAAATTACTAATCATGTTTATCTGTATCTTGACTGGAAAATAATTTGGGCTTTGTAGCAGTGTGCAGCACTGATCCTATTAGGCCATCTATAATAAGCTTCACCAGATTTAAAATTAAAAATAATTTTTAGCTGCATCTAGCCCGGAAAATAATTTTGGGGCTCCGAGATGCGCAAGACACATAAGTGCCTTCTTGCTGCACTACCTTGAGCATGACCCTCATATTGTCAGAATTCGAAGTAATCATGACTACTGGGTTGCCACACTCTTAGATCCCCCAAACTTTTCGATCAACCTTTTCATTTTAATAAAGACCAAAAAAATGGTCATTTTTGAAATTATAAGCATTAGCAGGTTGTTAGAAACTGAAATCAAACAGTTTTCAACTCAAAACTTTATTCTAGGTGATGTTACATTTTCACATAGGACCCCTTGTTCGAAAGGAGCTTCTGAACTCTCTCGTCCATTGAATTTGTCAGGTTTTGGATGGTTTCTGCTTCAATTGTTTTGCATGAGGACAGAATACCCTCCCAGAGCTGTTGCTTAGATGTGAACTGCCTCCCGCCATCGTAGACACTCCTTTTAATGATGCTCCAAAGGTTCTGAATGGGGTAGAGGTCAGGGGAGCATGGGGGTCACACCATAAGTTTGTCCCCTTTTATGCCCATATCAGCCAGAGATGCAGATGTTTTATGTGCAGCATGAGATGGTGCATTATCATGCAGAAAAATGATCTTGCTGTGAAATACACGGTTCTTCTTCTTGAACCATGGCAGGAAGTGCTGTTTGAGAAAATCCACATACATTATGGAGTTCATCTTTAGCGCCTTCAGGGATCCTAAAGGGGCCGACAATCTCTCTCCCCATGATTCCAGCCCAAAACATTACTCCACCTCCTCCTTGTTGGCGCTGTAGCCGTGTTTGCGTGGGGTGTCCATCAACCAGCCATCCTCCACTCCATTCATCTGGACCATCGAGCGCTGCACGGCACTCATCCGTGAACAAAACAGTTTTGAAATCAGTCTTCATGTAATGTTTGGCCCACTGGAGCCGTTTCTGCTTGTGTGAAGTGGATAGAGGAGGTCGACAGGATGGCGTATGCACAGCTGCAAACCTCTGAAAGACCCTGCATCTTGTTGTTCGGGGGACGTTGGAGGCACAAGCAGCTTCAAAAACTTGTCTGCTGCTATGACAAGGCTTTTTTGCCGCTGCTCTTTCAACCTGACGTAATTGCCTGTAGGAAAGAGTCCTCAATTTGCCCTTATCAGCACGCACACGTGTGTACTGTGAATCAGCTACATACTTCTTGATTGCCAAGACACTTCATCCTGATCATCGCACAATGTTGATTGTAGTCATGCCTTGACCTAAACACTCCACAATTTGTTGCTTCTCAGCAGCCGACACATCCTTTTTCTTTCCCATTTTGGCAGAAAATGTAGGCTGCTTAATAATGTGAGAGAGCCTTCTTAAGTAGTCTTGCCTTTCATTGGACACACCTGCCAAACTAATTAGCACAGGTGTCTGCAATTGCTTACAGTGATATAAAGAGCCCTGACACACATCACCATCAATGAGTTTAACTGACAAACAAACAAATTCTTGCCTTATCACTCCTAAACACTTTTTGCATAATAATTTGGAACACAGTGTACATGTGCTTTTCCACAAAACACCAGTGGTTCACGTAGTGAATCTTAGAGTTCTAACTTGCCAACCGTGGTCTGTATGGAATTGTTCAATAAAGGGCCCAAAATTAAGATAACATAGATGGGAGAGGTCTCTATGAATAGGAATTCCTAAGTATTTGATACCCTGTGAGGGCCAGGCAAAGGGAAAGTTGGACTGGATGGAATCCTATATGGATTTAGGGAGGGAGACAACGAGGGCCTCAGACTTCGCTGCATTGATTTTAAAATTTTACCATGTAACAAAGTGATCTATTTCAGCCATAACAGCAGGGATGGATATATGTGATTGAGTGATATATACTAGGACATCATCAGCAAATAGAGAGCACTTGTACTCGGTGCCTCCCACCTCAATCCACCTAATATTGGGGTTATGGCGAATTGATGAGAGCAGGTGCTCCGTCACTAGGATGTATAAGAGAGGGGACAGAGGACATCCCTGCCTTGTCCCATTGGTGATTGTGAAAGGTGATGAAAATGTTCTGACGCACCCCCTGGGCCTTGGGACACCCGGAGCCGGACCCTTTTTGGTGGATGCTGGTGGTTGTAGTCTTCGTGGCGGCGATCCGGTTCCGTGGCTCAGGGCGGTCAAACCAGTGGCGGAACTATTTATGTGGTTTTGATGTTTAAATGTCCGACTACGCCACCCGTGGATTGCGGTCAGAGTGAACCGCCGCTACAGGGCAGACCGCTAAGGCTGGTGTTGTGGGTGCAGCAGAGCGTAGCATAACTCCCCACGGGAGGAGTATAGCCTCAGGGCAGTGTATGCGGAGGATGGGGGTGATGGTGCAGGGCAGCAGCAGTAACGACACGGAGTCAGTGATGCAGTTCAGGGCTTTTACTCACAGTTCTTATTATCCAGACCACGTCTGCAGGTAACGGCTGCCCACGTCGTACTGTGCTCACCAGGTGAGGGGCTCAGACAACTCCCAGATAACTTTGGAGCGCTTCACAGGACCCCCTTTGTGTGTCCTTTGTCTGGCCTTTCTTACCAACACTTCTGTCCGGCTGCCTCGGGCCTCCTCTTGGTAAACTTGGCGCCAGTTTCCCTGACCCTATGTGTTGCCTTCCTAGCGGGTGGAGCAAGGGGCTGCGCCACATAAAATGTCAGAGCCTCCGGTTTCTAGCTGAGGGTCGTTTCCTGCCTCCACTAGTTCGGGGACCAGTCTCCCCCTTTGGCCTGACCCCTCCACGCAGATGGATTCGGGCGTGCGGTGGCGACTCGCCCGTCCGCACCCCTGGGATCCCTTCATTCCTCGTTCCTGGAGCCTTCTCCGCTCCTCTTCCTTCCTTCTCCCTCTTGCAGGCCTGGGCCTCTGTTACTAGGCCCGCCTCCGGAGCAGAGCTCATGCAGAGCCCCTGCTCCCTGCCACTTCTGCTCAGACTTCTCTGCACTGAACTAAGATGGTGCCCACCTTTTATACTCCCTTCTCAATGCACCCAGGAACTGCTTCCTCCCTGCTCCTGCACTGCAGGGTTCCCCTTCCTCAGTGTTCCCTCCCCCCACTCCAGCCAGGGACAGGGACTGTCGTGCCCATCTCAGGGGCATATTGGTCGCCCTGCCCCACGGCAATGTGGTGTAATGCATGCAGGTGTCGGGTCCTGATCCACACTCCATCCTTATCTGAGAGTGAGATATCACACCTCTGGGTGAGGTGCAATACGTCTGTAGCAACCGAGCCCTCGGTGCTACAGTTCCATTTATCTTCAGCCTAGGTGACGTATTGTGATACAGGGCCGTGATTTTGGCTATAAAAGGGTCCCCTAGACCCCTACCCCAAGCTTTTTAAGAGAATCATATATGGCGTGCCAGGAGACTCTATGGAATGCTTTCTCAGCATCCAACGAGAGTATCTACTTACAAATTTTTAACTGCATCTAGCCCAGGAAATACTTTGTGCCTAGTAGCAGTGTCTGCTAGTCAGCGGATTATCCCGGCTGTTAAGCAAGCTACACCACCTGTAGTTTGGACACTTAATTTTTTCAAAGGAAATGCTTCGGGACCACGGGATACTTAGTGAAGAGCATCAGGAGGCACCCCAAGGCATAGGGGCTGGGACTGGCACTAGGATGCCTTGCGGTGGACAGCCGAGCTCGATCCTTATAAAAGCTTTTTAACTGCAGCAGCTTTAGTGGACGCTACTGGAGCTGGAATTACGCGGCTGCTGGCATGAGATTTGCCCTCCAATAGATCCTTGTAAATGGATTTAAAGTGTATTCATTCAAATTAGAGGGACAATTTAAATTAAAATCTTAGAGCTGCCTCCACCACAGGGGGGCTCTCTCGACCCACCAGCGGACAGGCACCAGTATTGGGAGAGGGGGGCTGGCCGTCAGGGTTCACCGCGGCTCTGGCACAAACCCGGCGACACGGAGGTGGCACGGGCAGGAGCGGACTGGCCGTCTCGGCTTCTCACTTTTTGGATTTTAGAAGGGCATGACATGCCTATATCTGTGTCTCCCCCTCCTTTTACTCCTCCACCTCTTTTATTTTCGCATGACTATATGTACTTGTCACTTTTCCATGTGTTAGTTGTGTCTTCTGAGCAGTTTGTCAGCTTTTGGACACCTTTGAAGGTGTTTTCTATGTGTTTCTATGTGTTTTTGTTTGCCTGCCATTGGTTTTAACGGTGTTCGAAGGTGTTCGACGAACAGTTCGACGAACAGTTCGGCGAACACACGGGTGTTCGACGAACCGAACCGAACTCGAACACTACGGGGGTGGCTCAACACTAATGGACACCCCACGCAAACACGGCTACAGCGCCAGCAAGGAGGAGGTGGAGTAATGTTTTGGGCTGGAATCATGGGGAGAGAGATTTTCGGCCCCTTTAGGATCCCTGAAGGCGCTAAAGATGAACTCCATAATGTATGTGTATTTTCTCAAACAGCACTTCCTGCCATGGTTCAAGAAGAAGAACCGTGTATTTCACAGCAAGATCATTTTTTTGCATGATAATGCACCATCTCATGCTGCACATAAAACATCTGCATCTCTGGCTGATATGGGCATAAAAGGGGACAAACTTATGGTGTGACCCCCCATGCTCCCCTGACCTCTACCCCATTCAGAACCTCTGGAGCATCATCAAAAGGAGTGTCTATGATGGCGGGAGGCAGTTCACATCTAAGCAACAGCTCTGGGAGGGTATTCTGTCCTCATGCAAAACAATTGAAGCAGAAACCATCCAAAACCTGACAAATTCAATGGACGAGAGAGTTCAGAAGCTCCTTTCGAACAAGGGGTCCTATGTGAAAATGTAACATCACCTAGAATAAAGTTTTGAGTTGAAAACTGTTTGATTTCAGTTTCTAATAACCTGCTAATGCTTATAATTTCAAAAATGACCATTTTTTTGGTCTTTATTAAAATGAAAAGGTTGATCGAAAAGTTTGGGGGATCTAAGAGTGTGGCAACCCAGTAGTCATGATTACTTCGAATTCTGACAATATGAGGGTCATGTTGCAGGTAGTGCAGCAAGAAGGCACTTATGTGTCTTGCGCATCTCGGAGCCCCAAAATTATTTTCCGGGCTAGATGCAGCTAAAAATTATTATTAATTTTAAATCTGGTGGAGCTTAGTATAGATGGCCTAATAGGATCAGTGCTGCACACTGCTACAAAGTCCAAATTATTTTCCAGTCAAGATACAGATAAACATGATTAGTAATTTTAAATCTGGTGGAGCTTATTATAGATGGCCTAATAGAATCAGTGCTGCACACTGCTACAAAGCCCAAATTATTTTCCAGCCAAGATACAGATAAACATGATTAGTAATTTGAAAGCTTAAAATGGTTGGTAGGGTGATTTTAACCAATCATCAAGCTTTTACTCTCCCCAGGATGACACAGGGGTAAAAAAGTCGTTTCGGATCCATGATTTGTTCATCTTTATGAACGTGAGTCTGTCTACATTATCAGTGGAGAGCCGCGTGCGCTTATCTGTCAGCACACCACCAGCAGCGCTGAACACACGTTCAGACAGAACGCTGGCTGCGGGGCATGACAAGATCTCCAAGGCGTAAGTGGCTAGCTCCGGCCATTTATCCAGATTGGAAGCCCAAAAAGAGCAAGGGTCCAGTGACATAGTCATGGCTTCAATGTTTACTTGGAGATACTCCTGTACCATCGTCTCTAGGCGTTGACTATGTGTCAGACTTCTTGTCTCCTGTGGCCTTGCAAAGGATGGGCTAAAAAAGTGGTGAAATGATTCCGCAAAATTGATGTTACCAGCAGATACTGTGGTTCTGTTACGGTTTGAGTGCTGAACACTTGACGGTCCCACGGTTGGCAAGTTGGAACTGTGAGATTCACTACGTGCACCACTGGTGTTTTGTGGAAAAGCACATGTAAGATTCTGCAACAGTCTCTGCTGATACTCCTGCATGCGTGCATCCCTTTCTATGGCAGGAATAATTTCTGCAAATTTACTTTTGTACCGGGGATCTAACAGTGTGGCAACCCAGTAGTCAGGATTATTTCTAATAATCACAATTCGAGGGTCATGTTGCAGGTAGTGCAGCAAGAAGGCACTCATGTGTGTTGAGCATCCAGGAGCACCAAGTCCCTGTTGTGTTGGTGGCGAGGTAACAATCATGCTTCCTTCCTCTGTCCTCTCCCCCCAACCTCGCACAACAGAAATGTGGTCAAGGTCTCCCTCATCTGATGAGTCTTCCATCAGTTCGTCCTCCACTTCTTCCTGGGCTCCTGCACCTTCCTCACTAGTTTGGCTGCTACCATGCGCCCTGGTAAAACCATCCCCCCACCCTCACATGCCTGCCGCCTTGGTGCTGCCGACCGTCTGGACCTTGCAGATGTTAGCCCTTCCGCATACAACTCCTCCTCCTCTACTTCATCCACCTCCTCTTGTGCCACCACCTGACTCCGAATTCTGTTTAACATGTGCTCCAGCATGTAAATCACCGGAATAGTCATGCTGATAATGGCATCGTCAGCACTAAACATCTTCGTCGCCATTTCAAACCTGTGCAGAAGGGTGCATAGGTCCCTGATCTGAGACCACTCCTCCAGCGTGATTTGCCCCACCTCTGGATCTCGTTGGCCCAGGCTATACGTCAGAACGTATTGCACCAGGGCTTGTCGGTGCTGCCACAGTCGCTGCAACATGTGCAGAGTTGAATTCCACCGGGTAGGCACATCGCATTTTAGCCGGTGAAGTGGCAGGCCCAACGACTTCTGTAGAGATGTAAGTCGCTGAGCTGCGGGATGCGAACGGCGGAAGTGAGCACACAGCGACCGTGCCCTCTGCAGAAGGCCATCTAGTCTGGGATAGTGGGCTAAAAATTGCTGGACAACCAGGTTCAACACGTGAGCCATACAAGGCACGTGTGTGACATTGCCCCGGCGAAGGGCCGCACCCAGGTTTGCAGCATTGTCGCACACGGCCTTCCCTGGTTTCAGGTCCAGTGGAGACAACCATTCATTAAATTGGTTCTCCAGAGCTGACCACAACTCCTCAGCTGTGTGACTCACATTTCCCAGACATTTCAAAGTAAAAACCGCCTGATGACGTTGAGCCCTACTGCCAGCATAGTAAGGAGGTGTGCAGGATCCCTTCTGCGCAGTTAGAAAGCTTGTGGCATGACCAGACAGGCTTTGGGTGCAGGTGGAAGACCGAGAGGAGGTTGAGGAGGCAGAAGCAGTGGAAGAACTTTGACATAAAGAGGATTGACGCACAACTCGTGGGGACGGCAACACTTGGACAGCAGCCCCTTGTCCTCCTGTCACCATAGTTACCCAGTGCCCAGTCAGCGACATGTAACGCCCCTGTCCATGCCTACTCGTCCAAGTGTCTGTGGTGAAATGCACCCTGTCACACACAGAGTTTCTCAAAGAAGCGGTGATGTTGTGTGCGACATGCTGGTGGAGCGCAGGCACACCTTTGTTTGAGAAGTAGTGCCGACTGGGCATCTGGTACTGGGGCACTGCGACGGACATAAGGTCTCGAAAATCCTCTGTGTCCACCAGGCGGAAAGGCAGCATTTCTGTAGCCAAGAGCTTGCAGATGGTGAAATTCAACCTCTTAGCTTTCTCATGGCTAGGAGGAAATGGTCTTTTACTTGTCCACATCTGAGGGACCGAGGGCTGGCTATTGTGCTTAGACGGGGTTGATAAGGGTGTCCCCGGCAAACTGCTGGTCTGTGAGGAAGATGAAGGCGGACATGTTAGGTTGCCTTGATACAAAGGTGGTGCTATCGATGTCGGACAGCGCTCAACACCAGCTGGTGTTACCACCTCCAAAGAAAATGATGACCTGCCAATCACGCTGGCTGTTGTGGGTAAAGAGGTATCAGGTCTGCGCCCCAAAACAGGTGTGACTGCTGTCCCCCCAGTCACAGAGGATGAAGAGGCCGCGGATGCACAAGATATGGCAGACGGTGGTTGGCCCGGCCGGCTAGGCCGCATTGTAGCACACTGAGCTTCCCACTGCAACTTATGCTTCATGTCCATGTGCCGGTTCATGCATGAAGTACTCAAACTATGTATTTTTTGGCCTCTACTTAGCTTTTGATGACAAATGTTACAGATAACACGAGTTGGGTTATCTTTATCGATCTGAAAAAATGCCCAGGCTATGCAAGGCTTAGCACCCATGCGACCTGAAGAGCCACCACGACTTGTGGTGAGAGGCAGAGTTGTGTTTGAGGATGCAGTTGTTGACGTGCTTCCAGTACTACGTCTCTGTCCAGGAAGGCGCAACCTGACCTCGTCGTCACTAGCATCTTCCTCCACCTCCTCTGCTGACCTCATCTCTTGGCTGACTGTGGGTTGACAGTAAGTGGGATCTCCAAACTCATCATCATCACCCTGTGCGTTATCACACCCGTCGTCCTCAGAGCCAACCTGTTCCTGCCCTGACAAAAAACTAAAGTTGTCGCTCCAATCAGGTATTTGAGTCTCATCATCGTCTTCCTCATTGTCTCAACCAACAGAAGTTACAGTTTGGGAATGAGGGTCTACATTATGGTCAGAACCTTCTGCGTCTGGTCCTGGATCCGACTCATAAAGATTCTGGGCATCAGTGCAGATCATTTCCTCGTCTGGATTCACAGAAGCGCTGGAGTCGACCTCTGATTCCCAGGCTATAGTATGAGTAAACAGCTCTGCAGACTCAACCATCTGTTCTACCTCATACTCAGACGGGCAGCTGGAGATTTGGGAGCTGTGAGGAAGCAAGTGCGATTGGGGTGACACCTTTGAGGACTGGAGTATTTGTGATGTTGAAGTTGATGTGGAGGAGAGCCCACTTAAAGGAGCACTTGATATCCGTTGAAGCACCTGCTGTTTTTGTGCCTCATCTGGAATTTGTAGCGATTGGCGTGGCCGTAAGAAAGGGATCTTATCACATTGTCCGCTAAAAGAAGGAGACATTTTAGTTTGGCTGGAAGATGGTCTTTCTTCTGCAGATGTTACTGTTGCTTTAACACCTACCCCACGGACACAACCTTTTTTCCCCTTCCCAACACGACTATTCCCCTTTCCACCAGCAGCAGGCCTTTCTCCACTCATTTTGGTGGTTAACTAATTCACAACTCTGGAGTTGTTTGCACAAAAAAACAATGGATGGGAACCGAGCAGAGCTGAGTGGCCGAACTGTGGTATTAGGCCAAAACTATTGGCTGGGTTAGATGCAGAAAAAAATTATATTCAATTTGCAACCTGATGGAGGTCAGTATAGATGGACTAATAGAACAAGTCCCACACACAGCTAGAAGCCCACATATTTTTTCAGAGGTAGATGCAGAAAAAGAATATATTCAGTTTGCAACCTGATGGAGGTCAGTATAGATGGACTAATAGAGAAAGTCCCACACACTGCTAGAAGGCCAAATATTTTTTCAGAGCTAGATGCAGACAAAAAATTATTTTGAATTTGCAACCTGATGGAGGTCAGTATAGGTGGACTTATAGAACAAGTCCCACACACGGCTAGAAGGCCAAATATTTTTTCAGAGCTAGATGCAGAAAAAAATTATATTCAGTTTGCAACCTGATGGAGGTCAGTATAGATGGACTAATAGAACAAGTCCCACACACAGCTAGAAGCCCAAATATTTTTTCAGAGGTAGATGCAGAAAAAAATTATATTCAGTTTGCAACCTGATGGAGGTCTGTATAGATGGATTAATAGAACAAGTCCCACACACAGCTACAAGCCCAATATTTTTTCAGAGCTAGATGCAGAAAAAAAATATATTCAGTTTTCAACCTGATGGAGGTCAGTATAAACGGACTAATAGAGAAAGTCCCACACACTGCTAGAAGGCCAAATATTTTTTCAGAGCTAGATGCAAATAAAAATTATTTTTAATTTGCAACCTGATGGAGGTCAGTATAGATGGACTAATAGAGAAAGTCCCACACACTGCTAGAAGGCCAAATATTTTTTCAGAGGTAGATGCAGAAAAAAATTATATTCAGTTTGCAACCTGATGGAGGTCTGTATAGATGGATTAATAGATCAAGTCCCACACACAGCTAGAAGCCCAATATTTTTTCAGAGGTAGATGCAGAAAAAAAATATATTCAGTTTGCAACCTGATGGAGGTCAGTATAGATGGATTAATAGAACAAGTCCCACACACAGCTAGAAGCCCAAATATTTTTTCAGAGCTAGATGCAGATAAAAATTATTTTTAATTTGCAACCTGATGGAGGTCAGTATAGATGGACTAATCGAGAAAGTCCCACACACTGCTAGAAGGCCAAATATTTTTTCAGAGCTAGATGCAGATAAAAATTATTTTTAATTTGCAACCTGATGGAGGTCAGTATAGATGGAATAATAGAGAAAGTCCCACACACTGCTAGAAGGCCAAATATTTTTTCAGAGGTAGATGCAGAAAAAAATTATATTCAGTTTGCAACCTGATGGAGGTCTGTATAGATGGATTAATAGAACAAGTCCCACACACAGCTAGAAGCCCAATATTTTTTCAGAGGTAGATGCAGAAAAAAAATATATTCAGTTTGCAACCTGATGGAGGTCAGTATAGATGGACTAATAGAGAAAGTCCCACACACTGCTAGAAGGCCAAATATTTTTTCAGAGCTAGATGCAGACAAAAAAATATTTTTAATTTGCAACCTGATGGAGGTCAGTATAGATGGAATAATAGAGAAAGTCCCACACACTGCTAGAAGGCCAAATATTTTTTCAGAGCTAGATGCAGACAAAAAATTATTTTGAATTTGCAACCTGATGGAGGTCAGTATAGGTGGACTAATAGAACAAGTCCCACACACTGCTAGAAGGCCAAATATTTTTTCAGAGCTAGATGCAGAAAAAAATTATATTCAGTTTGCAACCTGATGGAGGTCAGTATAGATGGACTAATAGAACAAGTCCCACACACGGCTAGAAGCCCAAATATTTTTTCAGAGGTAGATGCAGAAAACAATTATATTCAGTTTGCAACCTGATGGAGGTCTGTATAGATGGATTAATAGAACAAGTCCCACACACAGCTTGAAGCCCAATATTTTTTCAGAGGTAGATGCAGAAAAAATATATATTCAGTTTGCAACCTGATGGAGGTCAGTATAGATGGACTAATAGAGAAAGTCCCACACACTGCTAGAAGGCCAAATATTTTTTCAGAGCTACATGCAGACAAAAAATTATTTTTAATTTGCAACCTGATGGAGGTCAGTATAGATGGACTAATAGAGAAATTCCCACACACTGCTAGAAGGCCAAATATTTTTTCAGAGCTAGATGCAGATAAAAATTATTTTTAATTTGCAACCTGATGGAGGTCAGTATAGAAGGACTAATAGAGAAAGTCCCACACACTGCTAGAAGGCCAAATATTTTTTCAGAGCTAGATGCAGAAAAAAATTATATTCAGTTTGCAACCTGATGGAGGTCAGTATAGATGGACTAATAGAACAAGTTCCACACACAGCTAGAAGCCCAAATATTTTTTCAGAGGTAGATGCAGATAAAAATTATTTTTAATTTGCAACCTGATGGAGGTCAGTATAGATGAACTAATAGAGAAAGTCCCACACACTGCTAGAAGGCCAAATATTTTTTCAGAGGTAGATGCAGAAAAAATTATATTCAGTTTGCAACCAGATGGAGGTCTGTATAGATGGTTTATAGAACGAGTCCCACACACAGCTAGAAGCCCAATATTTTTTCAGAGGTAGATGCAGAAAAAAAATATATTGAGTTTGCAACCTGATGGAGGTCAGTATAGATGGACTAATAGAGCAAGTCCCACACACTGCTAGAAGGCCAAATATTTTTTCAAAGCTAGATGCAGACAAAAAATTATTTTTAATTTGCAACCTGATGGAGGTCAGTATAGATGGACTAATAGAGAAAGTCCCACACACTGCTAGAAGGCCAAATATTTTTTTCAGAGCTAGATGCAGATAAAAATTATTTTTAATTTGCAACCTGATGGAGGTCAGTATAGATGGACTAATAGAGAAAGTCCCACACACTGCTAGAAGGTCAAATATTTTTTCAGAGCTATATGCAGACAAAAAATTATTTTGAATTTGCAGCTTGATGGAGGTCAGTATAGATGGACTAATAGAACAAGTCCTACACACTGCTAGAAGGCCAAATATTTTTTCAGAGCTAGATGCAGAAAAAAATTATATTCAGTTTGCAACCTGATGGACGTCAGTATAGATGGACTAATAGAACAAGTCCCACACACTGCTAGAAGCCCAAATATTTTTTCAGAGCTAGATGCAGAAAAAAATTATATTCAATTTGCAACCTGATGGAGGTCAGTATAGATGGACTAATAGAATGATGCTATGCCCAAAAGATTTTACTTCACTAGGTGCAGTAAAAAAATTGGTATTCTATACACAGGTGGTATATCTTGCAACACAGATAGGCTACTCCACTGACTAACACACTCTGCAATAGGCCAAAAAGGATTAGCTTTGCTAGATTCAGCCAAATGCTGTGAAAAAAACTTGCACAGCACTGGCACAGACCTGCCTGGCAAAAACTGATAGGAACTGATGTAACCTAGTCCTGAAAAGGACTGCAATTACAATTAGTCTTTACTCCCACAATCTATCTATTTAAGAGCACAGACCTGCCTGATAAAAGTCATAGGAAATGCTGTAACCTAGTCCTTAAAAGGACTGCAATCACAACTATTCCCTACTCCCAAGCTATCTGTAGATTTGTGCGAAAATTGGCTTGAAATTAACAAGGTATAGCGCACACAGCAACAGCGGTGCCGTCTAACACGCAGCTGCAGCAGTGAGAAAATGGTGGCGTCGGGGAAAATGGCTTGGTCTTATAGGGCAAGGACATGTGACATACACTGCCAATGACACATGCCCTTGCTTGTGTGAAAAAAAGCACTTTGCTCCGTGTGTGCGCTGCTGATAGGCTGATAGATTGCACCTCCCCACTGTAAATGCGGGAAAGAGAAAAAAAAATGGAGATCTTCATTATTCCTGCAGAGATCCATCCCCTGCCCCTCCCCCCACCCCGCTGTACACTCAAACTGCGTATTAACATTAATTTTCATCATTACTGAGAAAAAATCCAGTTATGATTTTGGTGCACGAACAATTATCGAACATAACCTCGAACAGCCGAATTTTTCTCAAATCGTTCGTGTTCGCCGAACGGCTCGAACACCGCCCAAAACAGCTTGAATTTGAGATTGGCGAACAGTTAGAGTCGAACAACACTCATCTCTATACCCCAGTATTCCAATTTGCTCGACCCGAGCAACAAGTACCCGAGTATTTTAGTGCTTGCTCATCACTAATACACACATATTTGTTATAGCAGCGTTCAGAATCGCCCGATCAATTAATCTAAAACAAAGAATTAATCCGATCGGTAAACGGAGTAACAAGAAAAAAAATTTAAACTCCAGAATTACGTTTTTTTGTTCAACATTGCAATGAAGGGCGATCAAAACATTAGATCTATCCCAAAATAATATCAATAAAAACATCAGCTCAGCGCACAAAAAATAATCCCGCACCCAGCTCCAGATCACAAGAAATGGAAACGCTATGGATCTCAGAAAATGGCTCCTTTTTTTTAAGCAAACTTTTGATTTTTTTCACCACTTAAATAAAAAATAACCTATACATGTTTGGTGTCTACAAACTCGTAATGACCTGGAGAATAATAATTGCAGATCAGGTTAGCATTCAGTGAACGTGATAAAAAAAAAAAAAAACAACTGTGGATTTGCACTCTTTTTGCAATTGGAATTTTTTTTCCTGTTTTCCAGTACATGATATGGTAAAACTAGTGATATTGTTCAAAAGTACAACTCATCCCGAAAAAAATAAGCCCTCACATTGTCATATTGACAGAAAAATAAAAAAGTAATGGCTCTGGGAAGAAGGGAAGCAAAAATGAAAACGCAAAAAACGGAAAATGTTCTGGTCAGGAAGGGGTTAATGATGAATTCCCATTATTCAATTCTTCCTTGTGTCACTTTATGTGGCAATATCTCTGGAATGCTTCCATATACTGTATATAGGTGACAGATTGTTTTTTCATGAAGAGTTGTACTTTATGTAAGTAGCACATTTAAATTAACCCCTTTCTGACCTTAGACGTATCTGTGGCACACCTGCGGGTCCAGTTGCCACAGAGGTACTGCATCTCATCAAGAGGTGTGTTGCCCCACTCTTAGGTATGGAGGGTGCACTACCCGGGACGCACACAACATCATCCAACACTACACCACTTCATAAGGGAAGGTCCATATAGCTCCTAAGGGAGAGCACAGGTCTGGTCCCTGTCAGGGGGGTGGGACTAAGTAGAGGAGGTGGGTGGAGGAAGAAGTTTAGGGGAGCACTGAAAGAAGCATATAAAAAGCAGGGTGGAAACATCTAGAACAATCTGTTCTGCTCAGGGGAGCAGTTGAGTAGAGTTCAGTCCTGCTCAGGAGAGCAGAGGAGTCGGGCCCAGTGAGAGGGGCCCAGCAGGAGAAGAGTGAGGAGAGAAGATAGGAGCAGTGGGAAAAGCTCCAGATATAGAGGGGATCCTAGGGGCACGGCGAGTACTGCGTCCACCCGTGCGCCTGAGTTCACGCTGACCGTGGAGGGATCAGGCCACAGTAGGGGACCAGCTCCAGACTAGTGGAGTACTTCAAGTCTCAGCTAGTAAACCGGAGGTTGGGGTATCTTCAAGTGCCGTAGCCACAATCCACACATAATCGCTGAAAAGGTGGCCATATAGGACCAAGGGGACTCAGAGGATGTCGCCCAACAAGGCCTGCGGCCACTGGCTCGGGACACTGTGTGTGAGGCGCAGGGCAGGTGGGCGAAAGCAAGCGCAGAAAGACGACCTAGAGAGGTACATAAGAAAAGGGGTCCCGTTCAAGTGCTTCCAAAATATCTGAGAGATGGCTGGATCACTTCCCTGGAGGACATAGGATAACGTGGGCGGTTACAAGCCGGTAACTGTAACCTGGAGAACTTAACAACTGTGAGTAAAACCTGAAGACTGCACCCCACTGTGTCCTTTAATAATAGCTGCGCCATCACCTGCCTTACGCTACATCAGCAACATCTACAACATCCATCTAATATACTGCCCTGGGGCCTAGCTCTGCCCGTGAAGAGCTGAATTATCTTTGCTGCGTCACCATCAGCCCCAGTGGATCTGCACCGCAGCGGCGGCCCCATATAGTCGAATATGTGGCACCCCAAGGGTCCGGTTGCCACAGTGGCATTGCCTCCATCACAAGGGGTGATGCCATAGCTGGAAGCCAGGAGGGGTCCCCTAATCAGGTTTACCAGCATACAACACTTTCCTGGCTCCAGACCAGAAAGGGGAGCTCCTCCCTTTTACACTGGAATCTGGAGGCGCGGTTAGAAATAGTGAGTTGGAGAGGAGTTGGAGACAGGAGAGTGACGAGGAAGGACCTGGGGAAGGGAGCTGTGAATAAGCTCGCTCCAGAGTGAAGCCCAAAGGAACTGGACGCCGGAGTCCGTGGTTGTGGGGCACTGAAGGCACAGCAGCTAAATCCGGAGGGCAGGAGACTGCAGGTCTCCTGGCCCTACCAGATGCCTGGCGGCTCTGCAGCATCAAAGGGCCCACCACCGCCACGAGGGAGCGATGCTTGAGGAAGGCCAGAGCTGCCTGCCATATGGGTGAGGAAGAGACGTTTTACTCAGGGACAAGGGCCGCAGCATAGTGTAGCATCGGCGTCTCTGCCCCCTGCTAGGCAGAGACGCCGTCCCTCTCACCTTCCCGCTCCTGGCGCGGCATCCTCCAGCGCTCCTCTCCCCGCTGCTGCCGGCGCGCGCTCCTTCCCCGGCACTGTGCTTAGGGCGCGTGCGCCCTCCCCCTCTCTTAAAGGGACCGCGCGCGCCATCCTAAGGAGTCCCCGGCCAATTGCCGGAGGACCTCCCATATATAAGGCACCTCCTCCAAAATGGAAGTGCCCGAGCAAAGTTGTTGCACAGAATACTTACCTCTGATTCAGCCCTCAGGTCCCGTTGCCAGCCTGACTATCAGTCCTGTCTGCCAGCTTCTCTTCCCTCCTGCCCGACAGTCTGCCTCCGGTCTTCCGCCAGTCTGTCTATGGGCAAGTCCACCTTCGTTCCAGGAAGCACCTGCCAGTTACCTGCCTGCTACCTGTCGTGCCTGCTAAACCCGCTCACCTGGGAGCGCACGTCTGCTACCCGCCTGTTACCTGCTAGCCTACCTGGAGGCTCTGCCGTCACATGCCGTGACCACCTGCCTGTCAGCCTAGAGACTACAGTCTGCTTGCCGTCACTTGCCGTGACCATCTGCTAGCCTACCTGGAGGCTCCCGCTGTCACTTGCCGTGACCACCTACCCGCTTGCCAAGAGACTTCTTCCGTCACGTACCGTGACCACCCATCAGCTAACCCAGAGACTGCTTCCTACCTGTTGTGTCCATCTGCTATACCGGTCAGTCCCTGCTGTCTGACCTGTGGGAGCCACTTGCTCTCTTACAAGGTTGTCCCCAGAGTAGCACCTGGTCCCTCTGCTCGGTCCCTCCCTGGTTACGGTGTCGTTTGCCGCCGTCCGACCTGGGTCGGTCCGGGTTGATACTTAGTTACGCCCCTCTGGGTCCCTCCTTGCACCTCAGCACAGAGGTTCCACCACCCAGACCCGTAACAGTTTGCTCGGGCCATGGAACCCGGTGGCCCCCAGATCTCCGATCTGCACCAGGAAGTCTTACGTCAGAGAACTCAGCAGGAAGTGGTACTGTCCTATCTACGGTCCGTTAACTCTCGTCTAGGCGCATTGTTTGAATTGTTTATGTCTATCTCTGGCCCAGCCGTGCCTGTTAATCCAGTCCCATTATGGCACCCAGCTATGGACCTTGGCTCCTGCCACCTCCACGCTTTGCCGGCGACCCCGCTTTAGCTCGGGGTTTCATAAAACAGTGCACTCTGCACTTTGAGCTCTTGGCATACAAGTTCAACTCCAACCGGGCCAAGGTGGCCTTCATCATGTCCCATCTCACTGGGGAGGCACTGGCATGGCTAAATCCCCTGTGGGAAAGAGGGGATCCCCTGGTGTCCGACCTGTCATCTTTCCTCACTGCTTTCTGGAAAGTCTTCGATGAACCTGGACGGAGAACCTCTTCTGCCTCCTCTCTGCTACGTCTCCGACAAGAGAGTCTCACCGTGGGCCAATATGCCATACGGTTCCGTACCCTCGCTTCTGAGCTTGCCTGGGAGAACGAGGCTCTGGTGTCCGTCTTCTGGGAGGGTCTTTCCGGTCGGATTAAGGACGAGTTAGCCGGTCGGGACATTCCTACCACCCTGGATGACCTGGTGTCACTAGCTACCCGGATTGACATCCGGTTCCAGGAACGTACCAAAGAGACTACCCGGGAGAGAGAGTCTTCACGCCTTGCTCCTAATTACCAGAGACCTGCTTCTCAACCAGTCACTCCCCGGGCGCACTCGCCTGAACCTATTTAGATCGACCTGACCAAGATGGTCAAATCTCGCCAAGACTCACGCCGAGCCGAGGGAAGCTGTTTCTATTGTGGCAGTAAGGAGCACTTCATCCGTTCTTGTCCGGAGAAGCCGGGAAATGCCAGTGTCTAGGACCACTCGGAGAGGTCGTCCTAGACAAAAGTAAACCCTCTCCGTCCCTGACTTTGTCTGTCTCTATCTCTTGGGGAGAGAACCGTCACTTTGAACTCGCCCACCTGGATTCTGGAGCTGCTGGAAACCTCATTTCCCAGTCCCTGGTGGAAAAATACTGTATTCCCACCAAATCTCTGGCTGAACCACTGTCAGTTGCCTCCATGGATGGAAGACTCCTTCCGGTGACCATCCTGCTCGTCATTGAACCCATAACCCTGCAGGTGGGAATTGTAGCGTCGGCGTCCCTGCCTCCTGCTAGGCAGAGACGCTGTTCCCCTCACCTCTCCGCTCCGTGCCCGGCATCTTCCTCCTGCTCTGCTGGCAGCGCGCGCTCCTCCCCGGTCACTGTGCTTAGGGCGCGCGCGTGCTCCCCCTCTCTTCTAGGGGCCGCGCGCGCCGTCCTAAGGAGTCCCCGGCCAATGGCCGGAGGATCTCTCCATATATAAGGCACCTCCTCCAAAATGGAGGTGCCCGAGCAATGTTGTAGCACAGTTCATCACTCTGCTTCAGCCCTCAGGTCCCATTTCCAGTTACCTGCCAGTTACCTGCCAGTTACCTGCCAGTTTCCCGTCTGATACCTGCCTGACTCGTGTCTATCTGCTGCTATTCCTGCGGTCCGACAGTCTGCCTACCAGCCCTGCCAGTCTGTCTATGGATCCGTCTGTCCGCTCACCTGGGAGCGCTCATCTGCTACCTGCCTGCTAGCCTACCTGAAGGCTCCGCCGTCACGTGCTGTGACCACCTGCCTGTCCAGAGACTCTTGCCCGCTCACCTGGGAGCGCTCACCTGCTACCTGTCTGCTAGCCTGCCTGGAGGCTCCGCCGTCACGTGCTGTGACCACCTGCCTGTCCAGAGACTCTTGCCCGCTCACCTGGGAGCGCTCACCTGCTACCTGCCTGCTAGCCTACCTGAAGGCTCCGCCGTCACGTGCTGTGACCACCTGCCTGTCCAGAGACTCTTGCCCGCTCACCTGGGAGCGCTCACCTGCTACCTGTCTGCTAGCCTGCCTGGAGGCTCCGCCGTCACGTGCTGTGACCACCTGCCTGTCCAGAGACTCTTGCCCGCTCACCTGGGAGCGCTCACCTGCTACCTGTCTGCTAGCCTGCCTGGAGGCTCCGCCGTCACGTGCTGTGACCACCTGCCTGTCCAGAGACTCTTGCCTGCTCACCTGGGAGCGCTCACCTGCTACCTGTCTGCTAGCCTACCTGGAGGCTCCGCCGTCACGTGCTGTGACCACCTGCCTGTCCAGAGACTCTTGCCCGCTCACCTGGGAGCGCTCACCTGCTACCTGTCTGTTAGCCTGCCTGGAGGCTCCGCCGTCACGTGCTGTGACCACCTGCCTGTCCAGAGACTCTTGCCTGCTCACCTGGGAGCGCTCACCTGCTACCTGTCTGCTAGCCTGCCTGGAGGCTCCGCCGTCACGTGCTGTGACCACCTGCCTGTCCAGAGACTCTTGCCTGCTCACCTGGGAGCGCTCACCTGCTATCTGTCTGCTAGCCTACCTGGAGGCTCCGCCGTCACGTGCTGTGACCACCTGCCTGTCCAGAGACTCTTGCCCGCTCACCTGGGAGCGCTCACCTTCTACCAGCCTGCTAGCCTACCTGGAGGTTCTGCCGTCACTTGCCGTGACCACCCGCCTGTCAAGAGACTGTCCCGGTCACTTGCTGTGACCACCTGCCCGTTTCCCCAGAGACTGTCCCGGTCACTTGCCGTGACCACCTGCCCGTTTACCCAGAGACTGTCCCGGTCACTTGCCGTGACCACTTGCCCGTTTACCCAGAGACTGTCCCGGTCACTTGCCTTGACCACCTGCCCGTTTACCCAGAGACTCTCCCTGTCACTTGCTGTGTCTACCTGTCCGTCTTCCCTGGGCGCCACCCGCTTCCTTACAAGGACCGCCCCCTTGTATAGTTGCTCAGAGGTTCCGCCTCCCAGACCCGTTACAGGAATGCTGCACTCTGAAAAGATCTCCTTCCATGTGCTCCCCGGACTCTCTCACTCCCTATTGCTAAGTCTGCCCTGGCTCCAGACACATGAACCCGTGTTAAACTGGCGATCCGGTGAAGTACTCCGGTGGGGTCCGGACTGCCATAGGACCTGCCTGGTTCCAGTTCACCTGGTTCGTCCACTACCCACTCCAGCTAATTTACCCGGTCTTCCGGCTACTTACTGGCCCTATGCAGATGTCTTCGGTAAAAAGGAAGCAGAGACATTACCTCCTCATAGGCCATATGATTGCCCGATCGACTTGGTACCTGGTGCCACTCCACCCCGTGGGCGTATTTATCCGTTGTCTGCGGCCGAAACCCGGGCCATGTCTGAGTACATAGAGGAGAATCTGGCTAGGGGATTCATCCGGAAGTCTACCTCCCCGGCTGGAGCCGGATTCTTCTTTGTCAAAAAAAAGGATGGCTCGCTATGCCCCCATATTGACTATAGAGGACTCAATCAGATCACCGTTAAAAATAAATACCCCCTGCCGCTCATCTCCGAGTTGTTTGATCGCCTTAAAGGTGCCAGGGTCTTTTCCAAGCTGGATCTACGTGGAGCTTATAACCTGGTCCGTATCCATCAAGGAGACGAGTGGAAAATGGCATTTAATACCCGGGACGGACACTATGAGTACCGTGTGATGCCCTTCGGCCTCTGCAATGCTCCCGCCGTCTTCCAAGAACTGGTCAACGACATCTTCCGTGACCTTCTTTACTCCTGTGGTATACCTGGATGATATCTTTGTCTTCTCTCCAGATCTTCCCACACACCAGAGGGATGTTCGTCAGGTCCTGCTTAGGCTCAGGCAGAACCACCTCTATGCTAAATACGAGAAGTGCCTTTTCGAGCAGACCTCTCTTCCATTCCTGGGCTATGTTATCTCCCAGACAGGCTTGCGAATAGATCCCGAGAAGCTCTCTGCTGTCCTAAAGTGGCCCTGTCCAGAGGGGTTGAAGGCGATACAGCGATTCCTGGGCTTCACCAATTACTATTGTCTCTTCATTCCACACTTCTCGTCCCGGACTGCTCCCATATCAGCGCTCACCAGTAAGGGGGCAAATCCCAAGGTATGGTCGCCCGAAGCCGAGGAGGCCTTCCTTTCCTTAAAGCAAGCCTTCTCCTCTGCCCCAGTTCTGCACCGTCCAGACTGCAATAAACAATTCTGCCTGGAGGTTGATACCTCCTCTTCCGGAGCCGGAGCAGTACTTACCCAAAAATCTTCTTCCGGCAGAATGGTAACCTGCGGCTTCTTCTCCAAAATCTTCTCCTCTTCTGAGCGAAACTACTCCATAGGAGACCGAGAATTGCTAGCCGTCAAATTGGCACTGGAGGAGTGGCGCTACCTGCTTGAAAGAGCTCTATACCCGGTGATCATCTACACAGATCACAAAAATCTGGCATATCTCCAAAATGCCCAGAGACTTAATCCGCGTCAGGCTGGTGGTCTTTGTTTTTTGCCCGCTTCGATTTCATCCTACATTTCCACCCGGCGGACAAGAATGTCAAAGCTGATGCCTTGTCCCGATCCTTCCTGTCCTCCAATCAAGAGGAGGAGCCTATGCACATCATCGACCCCTCCAAGGTGATGAATGTGGCCCCCTTGGATCTGACTCGTCTTCCACCCGGTAAGACGTTTGTAGCGGTTCCAGACCATGAGAAGGTTCTTCGCTGGGGTCATTCTTCTAAACTAGCTGGCCATGCTGGCCAAAAGAAGACCTTCCTGCTCATTTCCCGGCATTACTGATGGCCTACCCTGCGTAAGGATGTGGTAGACTTCGTCTCTGCCTGTTCATCTTGTGCCCGCAACAAAGTTCCCAGACATTTACCAGCTGGTCATCTCCTGCCTCTTCCCGTACCTGTTGCCCCGTGGCAACACATCGCTATGGACTTCATTACCGATCTCCCTGTTTCTGCCAGGTGTACAGTCATTTGGGTGGTCGCGGACTGCTTTTCTAAAATGGCCCACTTCATTCCTCTGCCTGGTCTCCCGTCTGCATCTGAGCTGGCTAAGGACTTTATCCGCCATATCTTCCGTCTCCATGGCGTACCCCTCCACATCGTGTCGGATTGAGGGGTTCAGTTTACCTCACGCTTCTGGAGAGCCACATGTAAACTGCTGGATGTCACCCTGGATTTCTCCTCCGCTTACCATCCTCAGTCCAATGGTCAAGTGAAGCGGATCAATCAGATCCTTACCAGCTACCTTCGGCACTTTGTTAATGCCCACCATTCTGATTGGGTGGACCTCCTACCATGGGCCGAATTCTCTTATAATAACCACGAGAGCGAATTCTCCTCCAAGTCCCCGTTTTTTATAGTCTATGGCCAACATCCCCGGATTCCATTTCCCGTCTCCCCTTCTGTGGACAACCCTGCCGCAGAGTCTCTTGTCTGCGAATTTTCCACCATTTGGGAGAGTACTAGGTCCGCACTTCTTCAGTCCTCCGAGCGGATGAAGAGATATGCTGATAAGAGACGTCTGGATCCACCTGAATTCCATCCGGGAGACAAGGTTTGGCTCTCCTCCAAACATGTGCGGCTCAAGATACCCTCCTATAAGTTGGGTCCTCGCTTCATCGGCCCTTTCGAAATCCTCAAGCAAATTAATCCAGTGGCCTACAAGCTAAAACTCCCGGCCACCTTACGGATTCCCAACTCCTTCCACGTATCTCTCCTCAAACCCGTTGTCTTTAACTCTTTTTCCAACAATCCAGGTACTCCCCCTGCTCTGGTTTCCGCTGAGGACGTCTTTGAGGTAGAGAGTATTCTGGCCACCAAGAGGGTAAGAGGAAAAACCTTTTTTCTGGTAGATTGGAATGGGGTTTGGTCCTGAGGAGAGAACTTGGGAACCCAGGGAGAACATCAACGCCCCGCTTCTCCTTGTAAAATTTCTTTCAGGCCTAAAAAAGAGGGGGCCTAAAGGGGGCGGGTACTGTAGCATCGGCGTCTCTGCCCCCTGCTAGGCAGAGACGCCGTCCCTCTCACCTTCCCGCTCCTGGCGCGGCATCCTCCAGCGCTCCTCTCCCCGCAGCTGCCGGCGCGCGCTCCTTCCCCGGCACTGTGCTTAGGGCGTGCGCGCGCGCTCTCCCCCTCTCTTAAAGGGACCGCACGCGCCATCCTAAGGAGTCCCCGGCCAATTGCCGGAGGACCTCCCATATATAAGGCACCTCCTCCAAAATGGAGGTGCCCGAGCAAAGTTGTTGCACAGAATACTTACCTCTGCTTCAGCCCTCCCTCAGGTCCCGTTGCCAGCCTGACTACCAGTCCTGTCTGCCAGCTTCTCTTCCCTCCTGCCCGACAGTCTGCCTCCGGTCTTCCGCCAGTCTGTCTATGGGCAAGTCCACCTTCGTTCTAGGAAGCACCTGCCAGCAGGGGTGGATTAAGAGTAGCAAGGGCCCCGGGCAGTTTAGAATGTGCGCCCCCCCACTCCCACACACACACACACACACCTGATTTATCACGTGACATGTCACATGATCCCCTGTGATAGATCATGTGATAGTGCACGTGAAATTAATTTGGCACAATATTAATTATAATATTTTTTTTTAGGCTGTGTGCCCGCTATGCGTTTTTTAAGCGTTTCCGCAGCAGCAATTCCGCTGCAGAAACGCTTAAAAAACGCTTGGTCTGCCATGTTCCCCAATGATAATCCGCATGTGCTGTGTACATACTGCGGAAATTTCCACTGCGGATTATCATTGCGGAAAAATCCACAGCATTACCAATTATTTTGCGGAAGCGCTGTGTTTTCGCTGCCATTGACTTGCATTAGAACGCATGGAATCCGCATCCCTGCATCTGTAGATGCGGAATCCATGCGTTTCAATGTGCGGATGGTACCCGGGTGTGGAGGACAGGAGACTCCTCCGGACCCGGGTACCATAGAACCTGTAAAAAAAGAATAAAATAAAAAATAAATATTATACTTACCTTCTGATGGCACCCGGTGTCTTTATCCGATGCGTCCTGGCTTGCCGGCAGCTCGCGATGGTCTGAAAAGGACCTGCCGTGACGTCATTTAGTCATGTGACGGGTCACGCGACCGCGGACGTCGGCAGGCCATCAGAAGGTAAGTATATATATATTTTTTTTTACCATTCTTTTACGGTCAGACTATATAAATCCATGCTGGTTGCATGGATTTATACAGTGTAACCAAGTTGTCAAGCACTTTCCAAGTGATGCTAAAATCACTTGGAAAGCGCTTGTCAACCCGCATGCGGAAATGCAAGTGAGGAATGCTTCACATCCGCTTGTCCCTGGCAGGAAAACGCATGTACAATCCGCATGTAAAATCCGCATGTAAAATCCGCATGCGTTTTTTCTGCCAGGTAGATGCAGAAACGCTCAAAAAAAATCCGGAACATTTCTGTATCGTGGGCACATAGCCTTACATTAATTGTATGACTCAATATTGAGCACACGTAGCCATCTATACACAGCGGGAGGCTGCACGGTGCCATCTATGCACAGCGGGAGGCCGCACGTAGCCATCTATACACAGCGGGAGGCCACACGGCGCCATCTACACACAGCGGGAGGCCGCACGGCGCCATCTATACACAGCGGGAGGCCGCACGGCGCCCACCCCAGAGACAGCAGATGGCCGAACGGCGCCATCTATACACAGCAGGAGGCCACACGTAGCCATCTATACACAGCAGGAGGCCGCACGGCACCATCTATACACAGCGGGAGGCCGCACAGCACCCCCCCAGAGACAGCAGGAGGCCGCACGGCGCCATCTATACTCAGCAGGAGGCCGCACATAGCCATCTACACACAGCAGGAGGACGCACGGCGCCGTCTATACACAGCGGGAGGCCGCACGGCGCCCCCCCCCAGAGACAGCAGGAGGCCGCACAGCACCATCTATACTCAGCAGGAGGCCGCACGTAGCCATCTATACACAGCAGGAGACCGCACGGCACCATCTATACACAGCAGGAGGCCGCACGGCGCCATCTATACACAGCAGGGGCCGCACGGCGCCATCTATACACAGCAGGGGGCCGCACGGTGCCATCTATACACAGCGGAGGGCCGCACGGTGCCATATATACACAGCGGGGGGCCGCACGGCGCCATCTATACACAGCGGGGGGCCGCACGGCGCCCCCCCCAGAGACAGCAGGAAGCCGCACGGCGCCAACTAAACTCAGCAGGAGGCCGCACGCAGTCACGCTGGAGTCACGCACACACACAAACATATACAGACACATACATACACGCATAAACACATTTGAAGCACAAAAATACATATAAACAGACATCACACAATGATATCTGCCTGCACACACACACACACACACACACACACACACATACACACACATATACACACATACACACACACATACACACACAGACTCACCATCCCCCGGCTCCATTCTTCCTGCCTGCTCTGACTTCTCCGTTGCAGCAGTGCAGGCCGGGCGCGCACTGCGTGACGTCATAGCTAGGAGACACGACCGCGCACAGGGCCGTGTCTCCTAGCAATGACACGGCCGGGCCAGCACAGGGAAGTTAACTGCTGCTGTGCTGGCCCGGCTGATGAAGAAGTAGCGGCGGCCGATGAAGAAGTAGCGGCGGCCGCTGCTGGGGGAGCGGTCCGGGGCCCCCCTCCTGCCACTGCTACCGGTATGTGCCGCGGCGGCCCGCACATATAATGAGGGCAATCCGGCATTAGACACCCCGCCCGGAGCCGCGGGCCCCCTGCAGGCTCGGGGCCCCGGGCGGTAGCCCGGATTGCCCTCATTATAATCTGCCTATGCCTGCCAGTTACCTGCCTGCTACCTGTCGTGCCTGCTAAACCCGCTCACCTGGGAGCGCACATCTGCTACCCGCCTGTTACCTGCTAGCCTACCTGGAGGCTCTGCCGTCACATGCCGTGACCACCTGCCTGTCAGCCTAGAGACTACAGCCTGCTTGCCGTCACTTGCCGTGACCATCTGCTAGCCTACCTGAAGGCTCCCGCTGTCACTTGCCGTGACCACCTACCTGCTTGCCAAGAGACTTCTTCCGTCACGTACCGTGACCACCCATCAGCTAACCCAGAGACTGCTGCCTACCTGTTGTGTCCATCTGCTATACCGGTCAGTCCCTGCTGTCTGACCTGTGGGAGCCACCTGCTCTCTTACAAGGTCGTCCCCAGAGTAGCACCTGGTCCCTCTGCTCGGTCCCTCCCTGGTTACAGTGTCGTTTGCCGCCGTCCGACCAGGGTCAGTCCGGGTTGATATTTAGTTATGCCCCTCTGGGTCCCTCCTTGCACCTCGGCACAGAGGTTCCACCACCCGGACCCGTAACACATAGCTTCAAGCAGCAGGGCCAAAGAGAATAGCGCAGATGGATGGCCTACAACTAGTGTTGAGCATTCCGATACTGAAATATCGGGTATCGGCCGATATTCGCGGTATCGGAATTCCAATACTTAATTCCGATACTTTTACAATATCGAATACCGGAATCGGAAGTTCCCATAATGCCTGCGCTCTGCAGTGTCTCTGAAGGATGACAAGCAGGATGACAGCGCTCAGCTGCGATCCAGCCTGTCATCAGAATGCCATCCCAGCGTGAGAGAATTCTCCTGATTGTTTAAAAGCCGGCGCGCGGTAAAAAGCCGCCGGCTTTTAAACAATCACACAGCCCCAAACTGCTTCCCCGCAGCCTCCCACCCCGATCCTCCTCTTCCCTCGCCACCTCCCATCCCGATCGTAAGTTAGGATCGGGCGGGGAGCGCAGCACCAAGGAGCGGGGAGCGAAGGACCCGGGCGGGGAAGCCGGCAGTGAAAAGACTTCACCGCCGGCTTTCCCGTTCTGTGCTGCGCTTTCCCGCCGGTTATTTCAAATGAACAGCTGAGGTATCAGGTGATGCCGATCAGCTGTTCATTTGAAGTCGCCGCGGTGCCCTCGGAGGGTTCATGTGAGTTCATGCTTGACTGCATTGCATGAACTCACATGAAATTTCTCACAGCCGCACAGGTCAGCCTCACCTCCCAGACCATCAGCCCGTCATGATTGGTATGTGCGGGTGTCTGTGCGTGTGTCTGCGAGTGTGTGTAGGGTGTCTGTGCGATGTCTGCGGGTGTGTGCGGTGTCTGTGCGATGTCTGCGAGTGTGTGCGGTGTCTGTGCGGTGTCTGTGCGATGTCTGCGGGTGTGTGCGGTGTCTGTGCGATGTCTGGGGGTGTGTGCGGTGTCTGTGCGATGTCTACGGGTGTGTGCGTGCAGGCAGACATAGGCCGATGTGACACTACTACTCCCATCGGCCTATGTCTGTCCCCCGTCCACTCGTGCCAGCAGGATCAGCTCGATGGGAGCAGTAGTTCCCATCAGCCTGATCCTGCTATTTAAATTGCCCTACTGTGTCCCCAATAAATTTTAAATACATGTCATTGGTGGCCAGTGGTTACCTACAATAAATTAGTTTATACATTACCTGTCCCCGCCGATCGCCACCTAAAATAAAGTAAAAAATAAAAAACTACACCTATACTCACCTAGACACCTAATTCCCCAAAGCCATCGATCTCCTGTAATAAAATATAAAATAATAAACTACAACCTTATCCTTACCCCTCTGTAGTAGTCCACGAGTGTCCCATGATGATCTCCAGTTCAGAGCAGCCACATAGAATGTGACCGCTCTGAACCGCTGCCGCCGCTAGAATGACGGGGCCGTAAAGCAGCCCCGTCATTGCATAAGCGGGTTCGCCGGAGTTCAGGCAGCGCTGCTCCGGTTAGCTGCTTTACGGCCCTGCTGTATCGTGAGAAATTCCCACGGTACAGCACTGCCGTAAAGGAGGTCTCCGGAGCTGCGCTGCCTGAATGCACTCCGGTGACCTCAGTCAGTGGCTCCCGCTGCCGGGAGCGGACGTGTTCCCGGCAGCGTGAGCTTACAGCAGCCATGCACAGCTGTCACCATCTCCAGATGTGACAGCTGTGCATGGGAGTTCAGCGCAGGAACGTGGACAGGTAACTATTTTTTTTTAGTAAACTAAGAATTAAATAAAATGGTGTGTTTTATTTCAAATAAATTATTTTTTTCTGGGTTTAGTGTGTTTTTTTTCTTTTTAACACTTTGTAGGTTAGTAATGGGGGTGTCTTATAGACGCCCATCATTACTAACCTGGGCTTCATGGCAGCTGGCGCTGACATGAACCCCAGCCCAATTACCCCCTGCCACCACACCAGGGCAGCGTGGAAGAGCGAGGCTAAGTGCCAGAGTTGGCGCATCCTATGGATGCGCCATTTCTGGGGTGGCTGACGGCTGGTGTTTCTAGCCTGGGAGGGGGCCAATATTCATGGCACCCTTCCTGGGCTATTAATATCAGCCCCAGCTGTCTGCCTAGCCTTTGCTAGCTATTAAAATAGGGGGGACCCCACATCATTTTTTTGGGGGGGTTCCCCATTTTAATAGCTAGTAAAGGCTAGGTATTCAGCTGGGGGCTGATATTAGTAGTCTGGGAAGATCCGTGGGTATTACCCCCTTCCCAGGCTTCAAACATCTGCCCCAGTCGTCTGCTTAACCTCCGCTAGAGACTAAAATTATGTGGGATCCCACGCCAATTTTTTTTTTTAAATAAATCCTTTATTTTAACACTAAATGACATTTGAGGAGTTAATAAAGATGCAGTCCCTAAATTATTATTTATTTTTTAATTAATTTTTCCCAAAAATTTTGACGTGGGCTTTGCCATATTTTTGTATGCCAGCCAGGTACAGCATCCAGCTTCTATGAACGCGCCATTTTCCGGGGTGGCTGCGGACTGCAATTTGCAGCGGGGAGGGGGGGCAGAAAGCTTTGGTCTCCCTGCGCTGCAGATTCCAGCCCCCAGCTGCCTAGTTGTACCTGGATGGACACAAAAATAGGGAGAAGCCCCACGTATTTTTTTTTTTAATTATTTCATGAAATTCATGAAATAATAAAGAAAAAAAGGGCTTCCCTATATTGTTGTGTCCGGCCAGGCACAAATAGGCAGCTAGTGGTTGGGGGCAGCCCGTTCCTGCCTGCAGTACCTGGCTGGACACAAATATAGTGTGAAGCCCCACGTCAATTTTTTTTAAATTATTTCAGGAAATTCATGAAATAATTAAAAAAAAATTGATGTGGGGCTTCGCCCTATTATGGTGTCCAGCCAGGTACAGCAGGCTGGAACGGGCTGCCCCCAACCACCAGCTGCCTATTTGTACCTGGCCGGACACAACAATATAGGGAAGCCCTTTTTTTCTTAATTATTTCATGAATTTCATGAAATAATTAAAAAAAAAATACGTGGAGCTTCGCCCTATTTTTGTGTCCAGCCAGGTACAACTAGGCAGCTGGGGGCTGGAATCCGCAGCGCAGGGAGGCCCAAGCTTTCTGGGCCCCATCCGCTGCAAATTGCAGTCCGCAGCCGCCCCGGAAAATGGCGCGTTCATAGAAGCGCCATCTTCTGGCTCTGTACCCAACTCATCCAGGGCCCTGGTGCGGTGGCTCACTGGGTAATAAAGGGGTTAAGGCCAGCTTGGCATTATCAGCTGGCCCTAAGGCCGAAATTCATGGAGTCACGCCAATATTAGACATGACCACCATGAATTTCTAGTAAAGTATTTAAAAAAAACACAACATCCAGAATAAAGTCCTTTAATTGAAATAAAGACACAATTCTTTATTGTTCTAAATTAAACTATACTTACTATCACGCCCATTCCAGCTGAAGCCAACGATCTCCTGCAATAAAAGAAAAATAATAAACCAACATCATCCTTACCTTCCCATGGATCCCACGACAGCTTCAGCTCTGCTACATCGAGATGACAGGTTGGACCGCAGCAGAACGCTGCCATCCAGCCTGTCATCCCGCGGACACTGAGAAGCGCAGGCATGCTTGCGCTCCACAGTGTCTCTCTGTGACGGCATCCAGATGAGCCGAGTTCATGTCCAATGAACTCAGCTCACCTCATGCACGTCATTGACAGCGTGAGAATTCTCCCACGCTGTCAGTGACGTGCATGAGGTGAGCTGAGTTCATTGGACATGACCTCACCTCATGCACGTCACTGACAGCGTGGGAAAATTCTCACGCTGAAGCGCTGAGTGCAGGAGAATTATCCCACGCTGTCAGTGACGTGCATGAGGTGAGCTGAGTTCATTGTCGGCTCATCTGGATGCCGTCACAGAGAGACACTGAGGAGCGCAAGCATGCCTGCGCTTCTCAGTGTCCGCGGGATGACAGGCTGGATGGCAGCATTCTGCTGCGGTCCAGCCTGTCATCTCGATGTAGCGGAGCTGGAGCCATCGTGGGATCCATGGGAAGGTAAGGATGATGTTGGTTTATTATTTTTCTTTTATTGCAGGAGATCGTTGGCTTCAGCTGGAATGGGCGTGACGGTAAGTATGGTTTAATTTAGAACAATAAAGAATTGTGTGTTTATTTCAATTAAAGGACTTTATTCTGGGTGTTTGTGGTTTTTTTTAACTTTGACTATGGGGTTAGCAACGGGGGTGTCTTATAGACGCCTCTCCATTACTAACCTGGGCTTGATGTCAGCTGGCATTATAAGCTGACATCAACCCCAGCCCTATTACCCCACTGCCACCGCTACAGGGCAGTGGGAAGAGCGAGGCTAAGTGCCAGAATTGGCGCATCTTATGGATGCGCCATTTCTGGGGCGGCTGACGGCTGGTGTTTCTAGCCTGGGAGGGGGCCAATATTCATGGCACCCTTCCTGGGCTATTAATATCAGCCCCCAGCTGTCTGCCTAGCCTTTGCTAGCTATAAAATTAGGGGGGACCCCACGTCATTTTTTTGGGGGGGTCCCCCATTTTAATAGCTAGTAAAGGCTATGTATTCAGCTGGGGGCTGATATTAGTAGCCTGGGAAGCTCCGTGGGTATTACCCCCTTCCTAGGCTTCAAACATCTGCCCCAGCTGTCTGCTTAACCTCCGCTAGAGACTAAAATTAAGGGGAACCCCACGCCATTTTTTTTTTAAATAAATCCTTTATTTTAACACTAAATGACAAGTACAGTAATCAACACTGTCACTGTACTTCATATATATGTGACTGACATGTTTCTATCTATCTAATCTATGTATGATTCTCTATTCCTTCTATTCTAAATTGTCGGGTACAGCTGCTGAAATGCCGGCCGGCTTTCTTAAAGAGTGCACGAAAACACTATTATTTTTTTAAAGAAATCCTTTACACTAAATGACAAGTACAGTAACCAACACTGTCACAGTACTTCATATATATGTGACTGACATGTTTCTATCTATCTAATCTATGTGTGAAGCTCTATTCTGTCTGTTATAAATTGTCGGGTACCGCTGCTGAATTGCCGGCCGGCTTTTTTAAAGAGACGGTGTATGAAAACACTATTATTTTTTTAAATAAATCCTTTACACTAAATAACAAGTACAGTAAGCAACACTGTCACTGTGCTTCATATATATGTGACTGACATGTTTCTATCTATCTAATCTATGTGTGAAGCTCTATTCTTTCTGTTATAAATTGTCGGGTACCGGTGTATGCGCTGATGAATTGCCAGCTTTTCGCATACATTCTACATTATTCTTAGTTGTTTTACTTCATGTAGAATTAACCTACAAGGAAAGAAAGGGTTTATTTTCATTCCGATATTAGTGTCCCATTGACTTGCATTGGTTTCCAGTATTGGAATTGGCGATATCCGATACTTTTTGAGTATCGGTCCGATCCAATCCGATACGATATTTCCTGATATCGGAAGGTATCGCTCAACACTACCTACAACTCTACCTGGCGAGGTGGATCCCCAACTTGCTTCCAGGCCGCCCGGACCACCACCACCAGCTAGTACCCGTGCCTCGGTCTGCTCTGACAAACCGCAAGTAAAGATAGAGGAAACTGCCATTCATTTGTTGTCTGGTCATTACCTGCGCCCTCAGCCCTGCATTACACTGCACCAACAACATCTACCTGCTCAATTCATCATATACTGCCCTGGAGCCTAGCTCTGCCTGTGGAGAGCTGAACCAACTCTGCTGCGTCACCATCAGCTCCAGTGGATCTGCACTACAGTGGTGGCCCCATATAGCCGCATACCAAAAGTGGCGTCACGAACATTATCTCTAAAAACTTTATTCCCCTTTTACTTTCCCCTTAATTGACCGCCCTGGGCCACGGACCGGGTCACTGCCACCGTGACATCCCCAGCACCGACCGGCCCGGCTACCGAGTACCCCACGGTCCCAGGGGGAGCGTCATATCCATACATGCAGGTAGCCTGGTAATTACTGACCTTGGACGTATGGATATGTCTAGACAATTTTGCGCGCACAGAGGCTGTGTGAGAGAGATCCACTGATTCTGACAGCTGACACCCCCTTCTCGGTGCCAGTAGCGGTACCCACACCACTCCTGGCACTTTAAAAAATGCAATCGCAGCATTTAAGATGTTAAACAAATAAAGTACACACATATGGTATCGCCGCGTCCAGAACGACCCGGTCTATAAACGTGTCACACTAGTTAACCCCTTCAGTGAACAGCGTAAAAAAAAAAAACACATGGAAAACTATGCCTTTTCATCATACCGCTGGAAAAAAAGTGGGATAAAACACGACCAAAAAAGACAGATGTTAATAAAAATGGTACCGTGGAAAACGTCATCTTGTCCCGGAAAAATCAAGCCGCCATACAGCTCCAACGGCAGAAAAATTAAAAAGATACAGCTCTCAGCATACAGCGATGCAAAGAAAATTATTTTTTCTATAAGTTTTTATTGTGTAAAAGCGCAAAAACATAAAATAATTACATAAATGTGGTACCGATGTAAACTAACTGACCCGAAGAATGAAGCTTCATTATCAATTTTATGACACAAGTAACAAAAACAAAAAAAATCCTGAATTGTTAGTTTGTTCATTCTGCCTCCCAAAAATCAGAATAGAAAGTGATCAAAAAATGTAATTTGCCCGAAAATGTACCAATAAAAACGTCAACCTGTCCCGCAAAAAACAAGCCCTTACTTGATTCTGTCGGCCAAAATATGGAAAAATTATAGCTCTCTAAATATGGCGGTGCAAACATTAGTTTTTGCAAAAAAAAGCGTTTTTTAGTAAGTGACAGCTGTCAATCATAAAAACCCGATATGAATCTGGTATCACTGTAATCGCACTGACCCGAAAAATAAAGTCGCCTAATCACTTTTATACTGCATGAGGAATGGCGTAAAAAATAATCGCAGTAAGGCTCGGCGCACATTTATCCTGCGCTCTACGCTGAACGCTTACACTGGGGTTTCCATGTAAATCTCTGAAATATGTGATTTAGACGAAACCTCTGATGGAAGATTCCCTGTAATGAGGCAGATGGAGGCACTATGGACGCCGTCTGACCTATGATCCGGCAGTGTCCATCTTTTAAGGCGTACATAAAAGCGCGGTTGGCCACAGCTTTGTGCACCTCTGAAAAGAAGGACAATGCTGAACATAAGTCAGACGGAGCCCAGAGTAACTCTGCTGCCTCATCTCATTATAGTGAATGGATCCCTCAGGGGTTTCATCTGAATCACGTCATTCGGAGATTTAGATAGAAACCCCAAAGCAAGTGTTCAGCGTAGAGCGCTGGATAAATGTGTTCTAAAATGTTATGTAAAATGTTCCCAATAAAAGCGTCACATAAAAAGCCCCCACTCAGGACTGTCATGTGTTAATGGAAATATAGGGGGCTTCCACGTTACTGGTAGTACAACGGCTCTGGAAAAGCAAAATGGCTCCTCGCACCCCCCCCCCAATAGAAATTCAGCAAATTCTGAGCACCGCAGTGTGTCTAAACCACATTTAGTGTCCACATGTTTGGCAGGGGTATAATTTCCAAAATGGGGTCACTTGAGGGGGGATTCAGGTCTTCTAGCATTTAGGGGCTATATGGAGTTCGCAAACTATTCAAGGAAATCTTTAAATCCAGGAGGCAAATAGCGCTTCGTCCCTCCCGAGTGTCGTGGTATGGCTAAGCAGTACTGTACAGCCACATATGAGGTATTGCCACATTCAGCCATTCAGCAGCAATTTTGGTGCCATTTTTATCCGTTATCCCAGTGTGAAAATGTAAAATCTGGGGCTAAAACAAAATGTTTGCGGTAAAAATTTAATTATTTTTTCTTCACTGCCCAATGGTATAAAATGTTGTGACACACGCTTAGTGTCAGTATGATCACTGCACCCCTAGATTTGAAGTTTGTAAAATGCGGTCATTTACGGGGGAATCTGCTGTTCTGGCACCTCAGGGGACGTCCTAGTGGGTCATGGCACCCTCAAACCATAACAGTAAAATCTGCACTATAATATGGTGCTCCTTCCTTTCTGACCTTTGCATTGTGCCTCAAAAGTAGTTGCCAATTACATGTAGGGTATTGGCATACTCAGAAGAAATTGCACAACAAAATGAGAGGTCAATTTTTTCCTGTTACCCTTGTGAAAATAAAAAAATTGGAGCTAAAAGAATTTTTTTGTGTTTTTTTTTAATTTTCACAGCGTTATAAAGTTCTGTGAAGCACCTGGGGGTTCAAAGTGCTCACCACGCATCTAGATAAGTTCAATGAGGGGTCTAGTTTCCAAAATGGGGTTACTTGTGGGTGGTTTCAGCTGTTTAGGCACATCAGGGGCTCCCCAAACACAACATGGAATTCGCTGATTATTCCAGCAAATTTTGAATTAAAAAATCAAATGGCGCTCCTTCCCTTCCAAACCCTGCCATGCGCCGAAATAGTGGTTTTCCGCCACATATTTGGTATCAGCATGCTCAGGAGAAATTGCACAATACATTTTAGGGTTCATTTTTATCAGTTACCCTTGTGAAAATAAAAAAGAAATTTGTCTAAATTAAAATTTTTGTGAAAAAAAGTTAGATGTTAATTTTTTCTTCCTCATTGCGTCAGTTTCTGTGAAGCACCTGAAGGGTTAATAAACTTCTTGAATGTGGTTTTGAGCTCCCTGAGGGGTGAAGTCTTTGGAATGGTGTCACTTTTGGGTATTTTCTACCATATAGACACCTCAAAGTCACTTCAAATGTGATGTGGTCCCTAAAAAAAAATGGTTTTGTAAATTTTGTTGGAAAAATGAGAAATCGCTGGTCAACTTTTAACCCTTATAACTTCCTAACAAAATAAAAAATTGGTTCCAAAATTGTGCTGATGTAAAGTAGACATGTGAGAAATGTTATCTATTAATTATTTTATGTGTCATATCTCTCTAATTTCAGGGAAAAACAATTCAAAGTTTGAAAACTGCAAAATTGTAAAAAATTTTGCCAAATTTCTGTTTATTTTACAAATAAACACAAGTCATATCAAGTAAATTTTACCACTATCATGAAGTACAATATATCACAAAAAAGCAGTCTCAGAATCAGGGGGATCCGTTGAAGCGTTCCAGAGGTATTACCTCATAGAGTGACACTGGTCAGAATTGAAAAGATTGGCCCGGTCATTAACCTATAAAGTGGCTCAGTCCTTAAGGGGTTAAAACACGATCAAAAAGATGAATGTAAATTAAAATGGTATCGCTAAAAATATCATCTTGTCCCGCAGAAAACAAGCCACCATACAACTCCGTCAGCCGGAAAAAAAAAGTTAAAGCTCCCAAAATAAAGCGATGAAAAGTAATTATTTTTTCTACAAAATAGTTTTTATGTAAAAGCATCAAAACATAAAAAAAGATATAAATGTAGCATCGTTGTAAAGCTGCCTTATCAATTCTACCATATGTGGGATGGCATTAAAAAAAAAAAAAACAATTCCTAAATTTTTGGTTTTTGTTTATTCTGCCTCCCAAAAATCAGAATAGAAAGTGATCAAAAAATGTCAAGTGCCTAAAAATGGTACCAATTAAAATGTCAACCCCAAATAACAAGCCCTCACGTGACTCTGTCAACAGAAATATGTAAAAATTATACCTTTCAAAATATGGCGATGCAAAAAAACTTTTTTTTCAATTTTTTTTTTGCAAAAATAAAAGTGTCTTTTAGTGTGTGATGACCAATTATAAAATCCCAATATAAATCTGGTGTCACTGTCATCGCACGGACCCAAAAAATAAAGTCCTCTAATCACTTATGCCGCATGAGGAATGGCGTGAAAAATAAATAAAATCAATGCTTCACCTGCTGTTGATTTGTTCATTCTGCCTCCCAAAGATCACAGTAAGGCACATTTATCATGCGCGCTATGCTGAACGCTTACACACGCGTTTCTGTGTAAATCTCTGAAACACGTGATTCAGACAGAACTTTGGCGGAAGATTCCCTGTAATGAGGCAGATGGAGGCACTTTGGGGAGTGTTCGTCTTTTTAGGCATGCATAAAAGTGACGTCAGCCACAGTTTTCTGTACATCTGAAAAAAATGGCACCACTGAATAAAGGCCAGATGGAGTCCAGAGTGAGTAACCCTGCTGTCTCATTATAGTGAATGGATCTCTCGGGGTCATCTGAGTTATTTCAGTCGCAGATTTAAATGAAAACCTCAATCAGTGCTCAGAGTAGAGCACAGTATATATGGGAACATTTTACATAACATTTTGGATCATAATAAAGACTTTGTCTTAATCCACAAAAAAAGAAAGTCTCCACTCAGGTCCGTCATCTGTTAATAGAAATATACGGGGCTTCCATGCTACTGGTTGCACAAAGGATCTGGAAAAGCGAATATGGCCCTTGTCCTCCCAAAAAAATTCAGTAAGTTCTGTGCTTCCAAATCCAAATGCCGCCCCTCCCTTGTGAGCCCCACAGTGTGCCTAAACCACAGTTAGCATCCACGTTTGACATTTCTGTAGTGATGAGAGCCCACCTAATTTATATGTGCATGTCTCTAGAAGCATGATCTGAGCATAACGTACTGGTCACTACAATGTACTGGTCACTACAACGGCAGTTTGCAATTTTCACTCAGCAACATCCATTGCTGTTTGTTTTTGGAAAACACCCATGTAGTTAAAATCCTCACCACACCTGTAGATAAATTCCCAAACGGGTATCATTTTGAAAGTGAGGTCACTTGAGGCGGGATTCTGCTCTTCTAATACTTAGAGTCTCCGTATATGGAGTCTGCATACTATTCTAGAAAAATCTGCGCTCCAGGAGGCAAATAGCATTCTGTCCCTCTCCAGTCTCGCCATGTGGCTAAGCAGTGCTGTACAGCCACATATGGGGTATTTCTACATTTAACAGAAATTGTGTGACAAATTTTGATGGCATTGTTACCCATTTTCCAGTTTGAAAATGTGAAATCTGAGGCTTAAACAAAACTTTGGTGGTATAAATGTATTTATTCTTTCTTCACCGCCCAATGGTGTAAAATTCTGTGAGGCACATGTGATGTCAACATGCTCACTGCACTCCTAAATGAATTCTTTGAGAGGAGTAGTTTGTAAAATGGGGTCTGTTATGGTGGTTCGGCTTTTCTGGCACCTTAGGGGCTCTGCCAATGTGACATGGCACTGTCAAACCAGTCCAGCAAAATATGATCTCCATTATGACATTCCTTCCATTCTGAACTTTCCAATGTGCCTCAATAGTAGTTTTCGACCACATAAGGGGTATGGGCGTACTCAGGAGAAATTGCACAACAAATTTTGGGGTCCATTTTCTCCTGCTATCCTTGTAAAAATGAAAAAAATTTGGGTGCAAAAACAACATTTTTGTTGGAAATTTTTTTTTTTCATTTTCACAGATCAACGTTGTAAAATTCTATGAAGCATCTGTGGGTTCAAGTTGTTCTCCACACATTTAGATAAATTCCTTGAGGGGTCTAGTTTCCAAAATGGGGTCAATTGTGTTTTTTTTTATTGTTTAGACACATCAGGGGCTCTCCAAATGCCACATGTCACCCGCAGACCATTCATTAAAAGTCTGTGTTCCAAACCGCCACTCCTTCTTTTCTGAGCTCTGCCGTGCACCCAAACAGTAGTTTACCCCCACATATTGGGTGTCTGCATACTCAGGAGAAATTGCACAACAAATTTTGTGTTCCATTCTCTCCTGTTCAGAGTAATTAAGAGGAAAAAGTCAGCTCACCCAAATCTTCATATCAGTAGTTCGGAAGAAACTGCAGTGCTGCAGTATAGCAATGTAGGAGGAAGGATAAAGTCCAGCATCTGGATGAAGTAAAATCAAATTCCTTATTTGAAAGTTGGATTTAAAAACATGTATTCCAAGTCCCAACCAATATGCGGCATAAATAGCACAAATGCTTTAACCACTTCGCGCCAGAGCCTGTTTTTGCCTTCGTGACCGGGCCAATTTTTTCAATTCTGACCACTGTCACTTTATGAAGTAATTACTCTGGAACGCTTCAACGTATTCCCCTGATTCTGAGATTGTTTTTTTGTGACATATTGTACTTCTTGATAGTGGTAAAATTTCTTCCATATAACGTGCGTTTATTTGTGAAAAAATCGGAAATTTGGCGAAAATTTAGAAAATTTTGCAATTTTCAAACTTTGAATTTTCATGCCCTTAAATCAGAGAGATATGTCACACAAAATAGTTAATAAATAACATTTCCCACATGTCTACTTTACATCAGCACAATTTTGGAACCAAAATTTTTTTTTGTTAGGGAGCTATAAGGGTTAAAAGTTGACCAGCGATTTCTCATTTTTCCAACAAAATTTACAAAAACATTTTTTTAGGGACCACATCATATTTGAAGTCACTTTGAGGGGTCTTTATGACAGAAAATACCCAAAAGTGACACCATTCTAAAAACTGCACCCCTCAAGGTGCTCAAAACCACATTCAAGAACTTTATTAACCCTTCAGGTGCTTCACAGGAATTTTTGGAATGTGGAAAAAAAAAATTAACATTTAACTTTTTTCACAAAAATGTTACTTTAGACCCAATTTTTTTTATTTTCACAGGGGTAACAGGAAAAAATGGACCCCAAATTTTTTTGTGCAATTTCTCTTGAGCGTGCTGATACCCCATATGTGAGGGAAAACCACTGTTTGGGCGCACTGCAGGGTTCGGAAGGGAAGGAGCGCCATTAGACTTTTTGAATGTAAAATTTGTCTGAATAATTAGCAGACGCCATGTTGCGTTTGGAGAGCTCCTGATGTGCCTAAACAGTGGAAACCCCCCACAAGTGACACCATTTTGGAAACTAGACCCCTTAGGGAACTTATCTAGATGTGTGGTGAGCACCTTGAACCCCAAGGTGCTTCACAGAAGTTTATAATATTGAGCTGTAAAAATAAAATTTTCACATTTTTCCCACAAAACCGTTTTTCATCCCTTAATTTTGCATTATCATAAGGGTAATAGGATAAATTGCACCATGAAATTTGTTGTGCAATTTCTCCTGAACACGCTGATACCCCATATGTGGAGGAAAATTACTGTTTGGGCGCATGGCAGGGTTTGAAAGGGAAGGAGCGCCATTTGACTTTTTGAATGTAAAATTTGTTTGAATAATTAGCAGACGCCATGTCGCATTTGGGGAGCCCCTAATGTGACTAAACAGTGGAAACCCCCCACAAGTGCCACCATTTTGGAAACTAGACCCCTTAGGGAACTTATCTAGATGTGTGGTGAGCACCTCGCACCCCCAGCTGCTTCACAGAAGTTTATAATATTGAGCCGTGAAAATAAAATTTTCACATTTTTCCCACAAAAAATCTTTTTCATTCTCTAATTTTGTATTATCATAAGGGTAACAGGATAAATTGCACCATGAAGTTTGTTGTGCAATTTCTCCTGAACACGCCGATACCCCATATGTGGAGGCAAACCACTGTTTGGGCGCACGGCAGGGTTTGAAAGGGAAGGAGCGCCATTTGACTTTTTGAATGTAAAATTTGTTTGAATAATTAGCGGACGCCATGTCACATTTGTGGAGCCCCTAATGTGTCTAAACAGCGGAAACCCCCCACAAGTGCCACCATTTTGGAAACTAGACCCCTTAGGGAACTTATCTAGATGTGTGGTGAGCACCTTGCACCCCCAGCTGCTTCACAGAAGTTTATAATATTGAGCCGTGAAAATAAAATTTTCACATTTTTCCCATAAAAAATGTTTTTCATCCCCTAATTTTGCATTATCATAAGGATAACCGGAGAAATTGCACCATGAAATTTGTTGTACAATTTCTCCTGAGTACGCCGATACCCCATATGTGGGGGAAAACCACTGCTTTGGTGTACGGCAGGGTTCGGAAGAGAAAGGAGCGCTATGTTGGCTGGGATAGGCAGCAGACACCATGTCACATTTGAAGAGTCGCTGACATGCCAAAACAGCAGAAACCTCCACAAATGACCCCATTTTGTAAACTACACCTCTCAAGGAATTCATCTAGGGAAGTAGTGAGTATTTTTTAATTTTTAAATTTATACCATTGGGCAGTGAAAAAATCATAATTATATTTTTACCACAAAAAAATGTTTTACCCTCAGATTTTACATTTTCACACAGGGCAATGGGTAAAAATGGTGCCAAAATGTGTCACACAATTTCTTCTAAAAGTGTCAATACCCCAAATGTGGCTGTATCGTACCGCTTAGCCATACGGTGAGATCTGGGGGGGACGGAGTGCTATTTGACAATTGGAGAACAAATTATTGTAGAATAGGCATTTGGATTTGGGAGCACAAAATTTTCTGAATTTCTTTTGGGGGGCAAGGGTCATTTTGCTTTTCCAGAGCCTTTCTGCTACCAGTAACTTGGAAGTCCCTTATATTTTTAACAGATGACGGACCTGAGTGGGGACTAGCTTTTTTTGAGGACTGAGTTGAAGCTTTTATTGGGAACATTTTACGTAACATTTATCCGGCGCTCTAGGCTGAGCACTTACATCGGGGTTTCCATCTAAATTTCCAAGTGATGTAATTCAGATGAAACCCCTGCAGGATCCATTCACTGTAATGAGGCAGCAGAGTTACTCTGGACACCGTCTGGCCTCTGTGTAGCGGTGTCCTTTTTTTCACTTTTATGCACGCCTAAAACAAATGACACCGTGGGATCCCAGGCTAGACGGCGTCCACAGTGGCCTATATCTGTCTCATTACAGGGAATCTTCCGTCATGGGTTCCGGCTGAATCATGTATTTCAGAGATTTACACGGAAACTCTGGTGTAAGTGCTCAGCGCAGAGCACAGGATAAATGTGGGCAGAGCCTTACTGGGATCTTTGGGGACATAATAAACAAATCAGTAGCAGGTGAAGAATTGGTTTTATTTATTTTTTACGCCGTTCCTAGTGTGATATAACTGATTAGATTACTTTATTCTTCGGGTCGGTGTGATTACAGAGATACCAGATTGATATCGGGTTTTTATGACTGACAGCTGTCACACACTAAAAGACGCTTTTTTTGCAAAATCTAGTTTTTGCATCACCATATTTTGAGAGCTATAATTTTTCCATATTTCGGCCGACAGAGTCATGTGACGGCTTGTTTTTTGCGGGACGAGTTGACATTTTTATTGGTACCATTTTTGGGGACGTAACATTTTTTGATCGCTTTCTATTCCGTTTTTTGGGAGGTAAAATTAACAAAAACAAACAATTCAGGAATTGTTTTTTGAGTTTTTTTTTTATGCCGTTCTGCGTGTGGTAAAAGTGATCAGGCAGCGTTATTCTTCGGGTCAGTACGTTTACAGCGATACTACACTTACTGTATTTTTTTTATGTTTTGGCGCTTTTACACAATAAAACTATTTTATAGAAAAAAATATTTTTTTTGCATTGCTTTATTCTGAGCGCTATAACTTTTTTATTTTTCGGCTGATGGAGCTGTATGGCGGCTTTTTTTTTGCGTAACAAGATGACGTTTTCAGTGGTACCATTTTTATTTCTATTTTGTTGTTTGATCGCATTTTTTTCCACTTTTTGTTTGGCAATATGATGAAAAAGCATATTTTTTTGCTCCGTTTTTTATTTATTTTTATTACGGTGTGCACAGAAGGAGTTAATTAGTGTAACAGTTTTATAGCTCGGGTTGTTTCGGACGCGATGATACCAAATATGTGTACTTTTTTTGGTTTTGTAAAAATATACGGATTTATTGGTTTAATATTTTATTTATTTATTTTTATTTATTTTGTTATTTTTTTATTAATAGTTTAAAAACTTTTTTTTTACTTTTTTTCACATTTTTTCTTAGTCCCTGTATGGGACATTAATTTTTATTTTTCTGATCTCTGATCTCATGTAATGTAATAGACATATATTACATTACATGAGATCTTCCCTGACTGTTTCAGTCAGAGTCTCCTGTCTGGCTACAGCTGCAGCTGAGCCAGACAGGACACCATATATGGCAGAGCTGGAGGCGGTCATGTGACCTCCAGCTGCCATAGCAACCCCAGGTCCTGGAAGGACTCGGAGGTCTTCGGAGAGGTAAGTTGACGACCCCCTCTCCTCCTGCTGTCTCCTATATGCCGCGATCACTATAGATCACAGCATATAGAAGACAGCTAAGGGTTAACATCACTGGGACCTGATCTAATCAGGTCCCGATGATGTTCCCTGTCAGAGCTAACGCTCTGCACCGGAATCGCAGCGCTTGCAGGACCCTGGGGGTCCTGAGCGCTGCGAGACCACCCACCGTTTTTAAACGTCGGCGCTGCACAGAGCCCGGCAAGCGCCGACGTTTATCTACAGTGGGCGGTCGGGAACCGGTTAAGGACTATAACTGCACCTGACGAAACTGAGGAATGGAAGCATGTGACCCACAGAAGCAGGAGGATCGAGATGCAGTCAGCACCCATACTGCTCAGGAACCAGTACCAGGCTCTCACGCAGGAGAACCATGAAGAAATACAGCAAGATAAGACTTTGCCAGCAATGAATAACCTTGTAAGCCCTCAGAATCCTCCTGGATGGAGAAAGAAGAATGTTGTGAAGAAAAAACGGAGAGTGGTGGTCATGGGGGATTCCCTGTTAAGAGGAACAGAGGCCGCTATCTGCAGACCAGACATAACCTCAAGAGAAATGTGCTGTCTTCCTGGAGCAAAAATTAAAGATGTGTCTGACAGGATATCAAGACTCTTCAGACCTACAGATCACTACCCATTCCTGCTAATACATGTGGGGACAAATGACACCGCAAGAAAGGACCTGGAAACCATCTGCAGTGACTTTGAAGACTTAGGCAAGAAAGTGAAAGAATTGGGAGCGCAGGTGGTCTTCTCATCCATCCTCCCAGTGGATGACCATGGAACAATGAGGTGGAATAAGATTCTACAGGTGAACAACTGGCTACGTCGATGGTGCTGTCAACAAGGATTTGGATTTCTGGATCACGGAATGAATTACCTATACGATGGACTACTTGCTAGAGATGGGGTGCACCTTACGAAGACTGGAAAACATATATTTGGAAGTCGCCTTGCTACACTCATCAGGAGAGCTTTAAACTAGAACAATGTGGGAAGGGAAGCAAAAGGCCAGAAAAAGCCATACAGCTGACAAATACTATTGAGATCTCTGCTACTGGAAGTGGAAAGAAAGAACAAAGACAAAAAAATCTAAATAAAAATATGGGAGGAAAAGAAACCAATCACAAACTAAAATGTTTTTATACAAATGCACAAAGCATGGGCAACAAACAAGGAAAATTGGAACTACTAATGCAGGAAAAGAAATATGATGTCATTGGAATCACTGAAACTTGGTGGGACGATACACATGATTGGAATAAAAGGCTAAAAGGATACAACTTATTTGCAAGAAACAGACTTGATAAACGAGGAGGAGGTGTCGCATTGTATGTTAGAAAAGCGTATATCTGCACAGAGATTGAAGCTTCAGAGACTGGGAGTTCTGTGGAAACTGTTTGGGTAAGAATACAAGGAGAGAACAACGGAAAGGACACCATTGTAGGCATTTACTACAGGCCACCTGGGCAAGCTGAAGATATGGATGAACTCTTTATGTATCAAATGACCAAGTACTCCAAAAAATATGACGTAGTGGTCATGGGAGATTTCAACTATCCAGATATTTGTTGGGAATCTCTCTCAAGTAAAACTAACAGGTCACGCAAATTCTTATCCTCTCTTGCTGACAACTTTATCTTCCAAAAGGTAGGGGAGAAAACAAGGGGATCTGCTACTTTGGATCTAATCCTTATAAACAGGGAGGAAATGGTTGAGGAGGTAAAGGTGGCTGGGACCCTAGGAGGCAGCGATCATGCTATTATAGAATTTTGGATAACTAGAGGAGGAAGACATGTGAAGACTCAAACTTCAAGGTTAGATTTTAGAAAGGCAGATTTTAAGAGACTCAGAAAGAGAATAGGAGGGATCCAATGGCTGGATGTCCTTAAGGACAAAAATGTCCAGGAAGGATGGGAAATTTTTAAAAATGAGATTCTCAAAGCACAATCGTTAACAATCCCGAAAAGTAGGAAGAATGGGAAGCATTTAAGGAAACCAGGATGGATGAACACAGAACTTAAACACATGCTAAAAAGAAAGAAAGAAATGTTTATTAAATGGAAAGAGGGAGGCATATCTAAAGAAGATTATAATGCAGTCTGCAGATCCTGCAGGGCACGTATCAGGTAAGCTAAAGCTGACAATGAATTAAGGCTTGCAAGAGATGTCAAAAGCAATAAAAAACGATTTTGGGGGTATGTCAAAAGTAAAAGAAAAGTCAAAGATGCTATAGGATTTTTACAGGATGAAAATGGAGAAATGGTAAGAGAGGATGTTGAGAAGGCCGAACTTTTTAATTCCTATTTTGCATCTGTTTTCTCTCAGAAAGAAAATGTAACATCAACTGATCTTCACTGTCCTTTTAAAGGAATAGAAGAATCCAAGTTATCTGTAAACAGAAAGATTGTGAGGGAATATTTAGCTAACATAAATGAGTTCAAGTCTCCAGGTCCAGATGAATTACACCCCAGAGTACTGAAGGAGATCGTAGAAGAAATTTTAGAACCACTCTCCATAATCTTTGAAAATTCTTGGAGAACAGGAGAAGTCCCAGAAGACTGGAGAAGAGCAAATGTTGTTCCTATCTTCAAAAAGGGGAAGAAGGTGGACCCAGGGAACTATAGGCCGGTGAGTCTGACTTCTATACCAGGAAAGATCTTTGAAAAAATTATTAAACAACATGTATGTAAGTACATGGATAAGAATGAAGTGATTAACCAGAGTCAGCATGGGTTTGTAACTAACAAGTCATGTCAGACTAACTTAATTTCCTTCTATGACAGAATCACTGAATGGGTGGATCAGGGAAATGCTGTAGATATAGTATATCTTGACTTCAGCAAAGCATTTGACAAAGTATCTCACACTATCCTTATTGAAAAAATGACCAAGTATGCAATGGACCAGGCAACTGTTAGGTGGATTCATAACTGGCTTAGTGATCGGACTCAAAGGGTGGTTGAAAATGGCTTCACATCCAGCTGGATGAATGTCTCAAGTGGGGAACCACAGGGCTCTGTCCTGGGACCTGTATTGTTCAACATCTTCATCAATGATTTAGATGAAGGAATTGAGGGTAAACTGATTAAATTTGCTGATGACACAAAGCTAGGAGGGATAGCTAATACTAGAGAAGAGAGAGAGAGGATTCAAAAAGACCTAAATAAACTGGAGCAGTGGGCTGCAACCAACAGAATGGTTTTTAACAGGGAAAAATGCAAAGTACTACATCTGGGCAATAAAAATGAAAAAGCATATACAGAATGGGAGGAATAGAGCTAAGCAACAGTACTTATGAAAAAGACTTAGGTATACTAAGAGATCATAGACTGAACATGAGTCAACAGTGTGATGCAGCAGCAAAAAAGGCAAATACAATTCTGGGATGTATTAACAGAAGCATACAGTCTAGATCACGTGAAGTCATTATCACACTTTACTCCTCTTTGGTCAGACCTCATCTGGAATACTGTGTACAGTTTTGGGCACCACATTTTAAAAAAGACATAGACAAACTGGAACAAGTTCAGAGAAGAGCGACCAGAATGGTGACTGGTCTGCAAACCATGTCCTATGAGGAACGGTTGCAGGATTTGGGAATGTTTAGCTTGCAAAAAAGAAGACTGAGAGGAGACTTTATAGCTGTCTACAAATATGTCAAGAGCTGTCACATTGTAGAAGGATCATCTTTATTCTTCATTTGCACAAGGAAAGACTAGAAGCAATGGGATGAAACTAAATGGGAGGAGACACAGATTAGAAAAAACTTTTTGACAGTTAGGGTGATTAATGAGTAGAACAGGCTGCCACGAGAGGTGGTGAGTTCCCCTTCAATGGACTTCTTCAAACAGAGGCTGGACAGACATCTGTCTGAGATGATTTAGTGAATCCTGCTTTGAGCAGGGGGTTGGACCAGATGACCCAGGAGGTCCCTTCCAACTCTACCATTCTATGATTCTATGATTCTATGATTCCTAATTCGCTGCAGATATTAAATCACATTTATGTAATTTCCTGTGTGCCCACATGGGCTGTTAGGGCCAATCAGTAATGCATACATAAAAACATTTAAAAAACATACTATAATCTCAGAAACCGATCTAAAGCTAGAAATAACCACTCAAATAAATAAACATTATAACATGTTTTATAAAATGATATCATGTCTAATGTTCATACCTAGAGGTACTCTGGTGTTGAGGCAATAGATCCACCAGGGCTCCCTGTTTAGCAATTTTCTGTGCCAATCTCTTCCTCTTTGAGGTCGGCTAACCCTATCAAAGCATATAACGCTGAAAGCTGTAGTATCACTATTGTGCATCTCCGTGAAATGCCTGGAGGCTGCAGAGCACTTAGTAGTAAGTTTATTTGTTATGTCTGTCCGGACTTCTAGTGGACCACAAGTACACCCCACATATTGAACATGACAGATGTTACAGGTAATTAGATATATAACATACTGTGAATTACAGTTAATGAAATTGTTAAGGTTAAGTTTTTTTTGTAACAGCTGATGAAAATTGAGAGGTGTTTGAGACGTATTTACAGCAAGTACATATATTGTGTCCACATTTGAAAAAGCCATTGATGTGCAGCCATGTTCTTTTGCATGACAAATTTTCATTAATTTACAGGCTTGGGGATAGAATGTCAGATAGAGTAGGTGCATTTTTTTGGTACATATTCGATTGGTTCAGCTAGAATTTCTTTAAGGTTAGGATCTTGATAAAACATGGGAATAAATTTATTAATTATCTTTTTAATCTCTGGGAACTGTGGACTATATGTAGTGACAAATGTGATCTTTTTTGTATCTGTATTTTGGTTCCTTTCTTTCTCTCTAAGTATATCATGTCTCCCAATACCATCTACTATGTTGGTCACTCTTTTTATCATCCAATTAGGATATTTTTGATGTTGTAATCTTTTTTAAATGGCCAAAGATTCATATAAAAAACTATCTTCCTCACTTGTATTTCTTTTAGTTCTGATAATTTCTCCAATTGGAATATTTTTAATAGCTTTTTTTCTCATGGCATGAGGTGGCTAAAAATAGAGAATTGGTGGAAGTCTTTTTATCTAAAATGGTTGATAATGATACAATTAGGGAATGTGTAAGGGTAATGTGCAAAAAGTCAATAGATGTCTTCTGGACATTGAACGTAAATTGAAATTCATGTCATTTATGTTAAGGTACTCAACAAACTTCTTAGCCTGAAGCTCTGTCCCATTCCATATCAGAAGGAGGTCGTCAATATAGCGACCATACCACATCAAGTGGGAGGTGAAAGAGGTGGCTTCAGAAAAAAAAATCACCTGCTCCTCCCATCTGCGCACAAATAGTTTAGCTATGGAAGGAGAAAAGCCCACCCCCATCAAAGCTCCTTGCTTCTGGAGGTAGAAAGAATTGTTAAAAGAAAATTAATTGTGATGTAACAGATGCTTCGTGGCCATAACCAAAAACTGTTGTATTTCCTCTATATAATTGCTAAAATAGTGTAGATGGTGTGATAGCACTGATAATGCTAGGTTATGGGGGATGCAGGGATATAGTCTCACTACAACACAGTTAGCCAGATACATGTTTCTGGCCAAATTGTGCCATACAAAGAGGAGATAACATGTTTTGTATCATGTATATACCCTGGTAAGCTCTTGGCTAACGGCTGCAAATTTAAGTCTACCCAACTACTGATTTCTTCATTAAGACTACCAATACCAGCCACAATAGGGAAGAGTGTTGGGGGGAACAGGTCCTTGTGAACTTTAGGGAGGGAGTGGAAAATCGGGACATTGGGATGTGTGACCAGCAAATCCTTATATAACTTTTCCGTAATGGCAGCCATTATCACTGTTAGAACCCTCCTGTTTGTTTTTTCCATGTTGTGTTTTGCGGTCACATGACCATCTGCCTTTATATTCCAGCTCTGCCCTTTTGGCTGTGCTGGACTTCAGTGTTTGACTGTTTCTCTAGCCTGGTGCTTCGGTGCCTTTCTCTGTCAGTTCGCTTGGTCCTTCTGGGACCTCTAGTACCTTTTTGTCAGTTTGTCTTTTTGTGTTCTGCAACTACTTCTCTGTTTAGGAGGTGTCCCATTTTGTCCTAGTCCTTAGTTCTTTTAGGGACCCCTCCCTTAATGCTATAGGTCTTTGTTCAGACTAGCCAAGGACTAAGGTGGGTCTGTTCGCTAGGAACAGGCAGCCCGCTACATCGTAGGGATTCAGCTTAGTCTTACTGTAGGGTCAGCTTTCCCTATCTTTCCTTAGTACATGTTGCAGATTATAACAGTAAGTCCAGCCCAAAAAACTAAAAGGAAAGAAATTCGGGGATCAGTATCGTTTCCGTCCAGGATTTGGCTCAAAGCCTGCAGGGATTGTCTCTGGAGGTGGCCGAGCTTCAGCAACACATGAGTAGCTGTTCTGGAGCGCATTTTGTCAAACCAAAAGTAGGACTGCCTGATGTTTTCTATGGTAAACAGCAAGATTTTTTTTCCTTTAAAAATGCTTGTTTGTTATATTTTCGTTTGAAACCAAGGTCCTCTGGGAATGAATCAAAGCGCATTGGTTTTATTATGTCACTTTTGCACAATGAACCAGAGGGGTGGGCCTTTTCTCTCCAACCTAATGATCCATGTTTAAGGTCTGTTGAAGATTTTTTTTCTGCTATGGGGCTATTATATGACGATCCTGATCGAATCTCATCTGCTGAGGCAGAACTTGGAGTTCTATGAGGACTCCGAGTCTATAAGGAGATTTCCCAGTTTAAAGAAGATGAAACCTTCCAGAGAGAATGGGAAAAGGCACATCTGAACTGTTCCCTAGAATTGCTAAAACTAGTGTTGGCCAGAAATGAGCAAGAACTAACTAATATCACCACACTTTTAGATAAAGCTAAATCAGAACTTGCTTCTAGACTTTAGAGATGAGCGTTGTTCTACTCGAACTGCTCGCCAATCTCAAATTCGAGCTGTTTTGGGCGGTGTTCGAGCCGTTCGGCGAACACGAACAATTTGAGAAAAATTCAGTTGTTCGAGGTTATGTTCGATAACTGTTCGTGCACCAAAATCATAACTGGATTTTTTCTCAGTAATGATGAAAATTAATGTTAATACGCAGTTTGAGCGTACAGCGGGGTGGGGGGAGGGGCAGGGGATGGATCTCTGCAGGAACAATGAAGATCTCCATTTTTTTTTTCTCTTTCCCGCATTTACAGTGGGGAGGTGCAATCTGTCAGCCTATCAGCAGCGCACACACGGAGCGAAGTGCTTTTTTTCATACAAGCAAGGGCATGTGTCATTGGCAGTGTATGTCACATTTCCTTGCCCTATAAGACCAAGCCATTTTCCCCGTCGCCACCATTTTCTCACTGCTGCAGCTGCGTGTTAGACGGCACCGCTGTTGCTGTGTGCGCTATACCTTGTTAATTTCAAGCCAATTTTCGCACAATTCTACAGATAGCTTGGGAGTAGGGAATAGTTGTGATTGCAGTCCTTTTAAGGACTAGGTTACAGCATTTCCTATGACTTTTATCAGGCAGGTCTGTGCTCTTAAATAGATAGGTTGTGGGAGTAAAGACTAATTGTAATTGGAGTCCTTTTCAGGACTAGGTTACATCAGTTCCTATCAGTTTTTGCCAGGCAGGTCTGTGCCAGTGCTGTGCAAGTTTTTTTCACAGCATTTGGCTGAATCTAGCAAAGCTAATCCTTTTTGGCCTATTGCAGAGTGTGTTAGTCAGTGGAGTAGCCTATCTGTGTTGCAAGATATACCACCTGTGTATAGAATACCAACTTTTTTACTGCACCTAGTGAAGTAAAATCTTTTGGGCATAGCATCATTCTATTAGTCCATCTATACTGACCTCCATCAGGTTGCAAATTGAATATAATTTTTATCTGCATCTACCTCTGAAAAAATATTTGGGCTTCTAGCTGTGTGTGGGACTTGTTCTATTAAACCATCTATACAGACCTCCATCAGGTTGCAAACTGAATATATTTTTTTCTGCATCTACCTCTGAAAAAATATTGGGCTTCTAGCTGTGTGTGGGACTGGTTGTATTAGTCCATCTATACTGACCTCCATCAGGTTGCAAACTGAATATATTTTTTTCTGCATCTACCTCTGAAAAAATATTGGGCTTCTAGCTGTGTGTGGGACTTGTTCTATTAATCCATCTATACAGACCTCCATCAGGTTGCAAACTGAATATATTTTTTTCTGCATCTACCTCTGAAAAAATATTGGGCTTCTAGCTGTGTGTGGGACTTGTTGTATTAGTCCATCTATACTGACCTCCATCAGGTTGCAAATTAAAAATAATTTTTATCTGCATCTAGCTCTGAAAAAATATTTGGCCTTCTAGCAGTGTGTGGGACTTTCTCTATTAGTCCATCTATACTGACCTCCATCAGGTTGCAAATTAAAAATAATTTTTTCTGCATCTACCTCTGAAAAAATATTTGGGCTTCTAGCTGTGTGTGGGACTTGTTCTATTAGTCCATCTATACTGACCTCCATCAGGTTGCAAATTGAATATAATTTTTATCTGCATCTAGCTCTGAAAAAATATTTGGCCTTCTAGCAGTGTGTGGGACTTTCTCTATTAGTCCATCTATACTGACCTCCATCAGGTTGCAAATTGAATATAATTTTTATCTGCATCTAGCTCTGAAAAAATATTTGGCCTTCTAGCAGTGTGTGGGACTTTCTCTATTAGTCCATCTATACTGACCTCCATCAGGTTGCAAATTAAAAATAATTTTTATCTGCATCTACCTCTGAAAAAATATTTGGGCTTCTAGCAGTGTGTGGGACTCATTGTATTAGGCCATCTATACCAAGCTCCACCAGCTTTGAAATTAATAATAATTTTTAGCTGCATCTAGCCCTGAAAATAATTTTTCCCAATAGTGGTAGCAATAGAAATATGGGGCGCGCGCCTGGCTAACAAAAATATACGCTTCATAACACAAAACACCAGCCTAGCGCACTGCATTAATAAGATGGCATCATCGTCTCTCCCAATGCTAGGCCTACTACGCAGGCTAGTATTCCTGTGCCTAAAACACAATGTATGGGTCCGCGCTAGCCACTATGCTGCTGCTAACGCTTTATAACAATTCAATTGGCAGATTTTCACAGAGCTCTTCCACAACGCCCACCCATCGGGCAACAATTGCCCACCCTCCCTATGGGATCTAGTGGCGAATAGTTGATGCCATTAATCAGAGCGTCAGTTGCCCCGTCAACGTGGCAAGCATACGGTAAGGCATGGGAAGAGTGGCCACGACTAGTAGCAGGCAGACGGGTTGACCAATGTGAACAAGCCAGATCACAAGTCACCATAGAATTTCTCCACCAGCTAATGATGAGGGGCATATCAGGGGCGTCAGCGCAGCGGTGTCTGACCGGAGTAGCATTTCACTTCCAACTACTGAATTGGGGAGATGTGACAAAGATTCATCATCAGACAATCCATAAAAGGGTGGAAAAGGGGTCAGCCAAGTCAGGAATGTAGACGTCCCGTCCCGTGTCACTAAAACTGATTTCTCACATCTTATCCCTAACACCATTAACATGACACTCACAATTTGAAGTAACACTAATGTCTACTGCATTTTTGATCGCCTTCTTCGGGGCGCTATGTATAAGCGAATTAGTCCCTCAATCCAAAATTACCACCAGTGGACGCTTATTACACCAGGAAGTAGTCATAGCCAATAATGCAATACGTGTACGCATACACCAATCGAAAACGGTTCCAGCGGGCAGGGGTACTTGGGTACTTCTACAACCCACAAACGGTACACTGAGTCGGGTAACAATAGTAAAAACATATCTAACCATCAGATCACAAAGTAATTTCTTCGTATCACACATTGATGGAACGCCATTATCAAGATACCTGTTCCAAGCTATATTTAATAAATGCATAACATCGGCAGGGAACCACCCCAAAGATTACGGGACACACTTATTCCGCATAGGTGTGGCCACGGAAGCAGCAAGAGCAGGACTGTCAGAAACGGAAGTTCAGAGGATAGGGAGATGGCGATCCACGTGTTTGGCGAGATACATAAGACCGGACTTGTTATCGTAACGTGGTTTGTTTCTTTTACAGGTGACGCTAAGCCAACAGTGTGAGTGATAGGCCACTCGTATATATATTGGGCACAAAAAAGGGCGAAAGTTCGCCCAGGCGGGAGGAAATTAGAGTTTCATAACACATATTTCAACTGGAGAGGTATTAGAGGCCTGCTATGGCCACAGGTACTAATGGAGGTAATCAAGTTAGGGAGAGAGGCAAGAGGTCCGGTCATCTTAGTTATACAGGCCGGGGGAAACAACCTAGGTCATCACAAGAGCGCATAACTAATGGCAATAATGAAACTAGACACTGAGCGCTTCAGAGAATTTTTCACAAAATTAGCTATAGTATGGTCAGAGATTGTGCCGATAGCAGTATGGCAAGGTGCGCGAGACATCACGGCCATCGAATGGACAAGGCGGGTAATAAATATTCGGATGGCAAAATTTAGAAGAGACAAAGGCGGTGTAGTGATACGACACCGACAACTGGAAGGAGATAAAGCAGGCCTCATACGGCCCGACGGTGTTCACTTAATAGATATTGGACTGGACATATTCCTGTCAGGACTCCAGGACGGAGTGGAACAAGCGGTAAGAGTGATGGGTGGGGGTCAGAGTCCTGCATACGAGTACGCTGGATCCTCCATGGCCTGGAAATAGAAAGGACATGTTGGAGAGTTACACTTGTTAGCCAACTTGCCGGAGTGGGGACCCAGGGCATGCTGCAACAAGCTGAATTATTTTAGAAATAAAATGCCTTTCTAATGGAATGAGTATAAAGAGTTAATAAAGCTGTGACCGATCCTCACCCATCCAGTTGTAAGAGTTACATTATTGGGTTGTCCATGAAAGGGGGGCGGTAGGGGGGCTGAGCATCTGGGTTTGGTTGGGGGTCCCCACAGTCTGCCTAGGCTAGATTAATTTAAAAATTCTTATTAGATACACAGGCGGTGCAGCTTGCTTCGCAGCTGGGCTACTACGCCCAAAGTATTGCCTAGGCTAGATGCAGTTAAAAATTCTACGCTGACTAGCAGACACTGAAGATTTGGAGCAGACCTCTGAGTAAACAGCTCTTCAGTCTCAACCATCTGTGTTACCCTAAGCCATAGTGTATGTAGTTTCTTACAGTTAAAAGGGGGGGGTGCGACCCAACCCACCTGGAATTGACGATGCCAACGTCACGTAAGACACAGCAAGGGGACTCCCAAAATTGTGGCAAAGACACCACTTAACCCTAGAACGCATACCTGTGGCCTTGCAGGCCCACCCAGTTAATTGTTTTCTATTTTCTGCAAGATTGCTTTAGTTAGAATTTTGAAACTCTAGGTATTCTTCATGTATATAGTTGTTTGTCATTTGAGTTTGAGTTATTCCATGTTATTTGCACACGGGCCTAAAGGGCCCCAGGTATGTGAAAGTGTAGATTTTTATGGTCATGCGTTCTAGGGTTAAGTGGCATCAATTGCCCCACTGTTGCTTAAAACGGTTGGTGAGGTGATTTTACCAAATCCCCAAGCTTTTAGTCTCCCAAGGATGACTCAGGGGTAGAAATGTCCTTGCGAATCCATGATTTGATCATCTTTACGAACGTGAGTCTGTCTACATTCTCAGTGGACAGCCGCGTGCGCTTATCTGTCAGCACACCACCAGCAGCGCTGAACACACGTTCAGAGAGAACGCTGGCTGCATGGCATGACAAGATCTCCAAGGCGTGAGTGGCGAGCTCCGGCGATTTTTCAAGATTGGAATACCAAAATGAGCAAGGGTCCAGTGACACAGTCATGGCTTCGATGTTCACTTGGAGATTCTCCTGTACCATCCTCTCTAGGCATTGACTATGTGTCAGACTTCTTGTCTCCTGTGGCCTTGCAAAGGATGGTCTAAAAAAGTGGTGAAACGATTCCACAAAATTGCTGTTACCAGCAGATACTGTGTTATTGTTACTGTTTGAGTGATGAAGACTCGACAGTCCCACCATTGGCAAGTTAGAACTGTGAGATTCACTACGTGCACCACTGGTGTTTTGTGGAAAAGCACATGTAAGATTCTGCAACAGATACTCCTGCATTCGTAGTAGTCGGGATTACTTCGAATTCTGACAATCCGGGGGTCATGTTGCAGGTAGTGCAGCAAGAAGGCACTCATGTGTCTTGCGCATCCAGAAGGACCAAGTCCTTGTTGTGTTGGTAGCGAGGTAAGAATCATGCTTCCTTCCTCTGCCCTCTCCCTCCAACCTCGCACAACAGAAATGTGATCAAGGTCTCCCTCATCTGATGAGTCTTCCATGCCCATTGCCAGTTCGTCCTCCACTTCTTCCTCGGCTCCTGCACCTTCCTCAACAGTTTGGCTGCTACCATGCGCCCTGGTTAATCCCTCTCCCCCACCCTCCCATGCCTGCCGCCTTGGTGCTGCCAACCGTCTGGACCTTGGAGATGTTATCCCTTCCGCATATGACTCCTCCTCTACTTCCTCCACCTCCTCTTGTCCCACCACCTGACTCCGAATTCTGTTTAACATGTGCTCCAGCATGTAAATCACCGTAATAGTCATGCTGATAATGGCATCGTCAGCACTAAACATCTTCGTCGCCATTTCAAGACTGTGCAGAAGGGTGCATAGGTCCCTGATCTGAGACCACTCCTCCAGCGTGATTTGCCCCACCTCTGGATCTCGTTGGCCCAGGCTATACGTCAGAACGTATTGCACCAGGGCTTGTCGGTGCTGCCACAGTCGCTGCAACATGTGCAGAGTTGAATTCCACCGTGTCGGCACATCGCATTTCAGCCGGTGAACTGACAGGCCCAGCGACTTCTGTAGAGATGTAAGTCGTTGAACTGCGGGATGCGAACGGCGGAAGTGAGCACACAGCGACCGTGCACTCTGCAGAAGGCCATCTAGTCCAGGATAGTGGGCTAAAAATTGCTGGACAACCAGGTTCAACACGTGAGCCATACAAGGCACGTGTGTGACATTGCCCCGGCGAAGTGCCGCACCCAGGTTTGCAGCATTGTCGCACATGGCCTTCCCTGGTTGCAGGTCCAGTGGAGACAACCTTTCATGAAACTGGGTCTCCAGAGCTGACCACAACTCCTCAGCTGTGTGACTCACATTTCCCAGACATTTCAAAGTAAACACTGATGCGTTGAGCCCTGCTGCCAGCATAGTAAGGAGGTGTGCAGGATTCCTTCTGCGCAGTTAGAAAGCAGGTGGCATTACCAGACAGGCTTTGGGTGCAGGTGGAGGACCGAGAGGAGGTTGAGGAGGCAGAAGCAGTGGAGGAAGTTCGAGATAAAGAGGATTAACACACAACTCGTGGGGACGGTAAGACTTGGACAGCAGCCCCTTGTCCTGCTGTCACCATAGTTACCCAGTGCCCAGTCAGCGACATGTAACGCTCCTGTCCATGCCTTCTCGTCCAAGTGTCTGTGGTGAAGTGCACCCTGTCACACACAGAGTTTCTCAAAGAAGCGGTGATGTTGTGTGCGACATGCTAGTGGAGCGCAGGCACACCTTTGTTTGAGAAGTAGTGCCGACTGGGCATCTGGTACTGGGGCACTGTGACGGACATAAGGTCTTGAAAATCCTCTGTGTCCTCCAGGTGGAAAGGCAGCATTTCTGTAGCCAACAGCTTGCAGATGGTGAAATTCAACCTCTTAGCTTTCTCATGGCTAGGAGGAAATGGTCTTTTACTTTTCCACATCTGAGGGACCGAGGGCTGGCTGTTGTGCTTAGACGTTGTTGAGTAGGGTGTCCCCGGAAACTGCCGGTCTGTGAGGAAGATGCAGGCGGACATGTTAGGTTGCCTTGATCCAAAGGTGGTGCTCTCGATGTCGGAGAGCGCTCAACACTAGCAGGTGTTTCCACTTCCCAATGAACTGATGACCTGCCAATCACACTGGCTGTTGCGGGTAAAGAGGTGGCAGGTCTGCGTCCAAAAACATGTGTGACTGCTGTCCCCCCAGTCACAGAGGATGAAGAGGCTGCGGATGCACAAGATGGGGCAGACGGTGGTTGGCCCAGCCGGCTAGGCCGCATTGTAGCATAGTGAGCTTCCCACTGCAACTTATGCTTCATATCCATGTGACGGTACATGCATGAAGTACTCAAACTATTTTTTTTTTTGGCCTCTACTTAGCTTTTGCTGACAAATATTACAGATAACATGAGTTGGGTCATCCTTATCGATCTGAATAAATGCCCAGGCTATGCAAGGCTTAGAGCCCATGTGACCTGAAGAGCCACTACGACTTGTGGTCAGAGGCAGAGTTGTGGTTGAGGATGCAGTTGTTGACGTGCTTCCAGTACTCCGTCTCTGTTCAGGAAGGCGCAACCTAACCTCGTCGTCAATAGCATCTGTGATTCCCCGCTGCGCTTGGTATCACAGATCCTACAAGAGTGCATTGATGGAATCCTCCACAAGAGGCCCCCATAAACATTCACACATCTCCACCTTCCACCTCAGACCAGTAGAGGGAGCCCGTTAGGGATATAAATAGGGAAGGTGGAGCTAGGCAGTTCAGTTCCTCTGAAGAGTTCCTGCAGTAGAGAAGCCTAAGAGAGGTCAGTCTGCAGTGGAGCTCAGTCTAGTCTAGAGAACGCAGTTAATAGTTCAGCAGTGGAGCACAAGGCTTCTGCTTGCTAGATTCAGGGAGCCCAGATAGAGCTTAAGGTGTGCCGGTGCCGTAAGATCAGTGAAGCGCGGCAAGCTGCCGTTAGTGTGTATAGCCTAGTGAGGGCCCGAGTAGGCCGAAGGCGAGTGGCGAGTTAGTACATAAGGGGCAGAGGAGCTTAACCAGCTCACCCCGAAGCATTTACCGGACACAGGATCCGAGCTTACCGGTATCTCTATGACCCAGTAAGGCATAACCGGAATCCCTGGAGAATTACAAGTCCCAGGATCGCTAAGGTGCTGATATGTAACAGAGCCAGGAGACGCTTAGGCCCCGCATACTGGGAGCGTGAACTCCAAGAGAAGGCCCTACCACAAGGTCAGCCAGCGCAGGAGAGAGACAAAGTTAGGCCTAGCTCCAGGCAGGTCAGAAACTTACTACGCAGAGGCAAGAAACAGGAGGCCCTACACCCGCTCATTGGGGAGGATCCTGATATGCACCCTTCACGCTACAGTGCTCCGGGATGTGCCTGAATTTCCACCAGTAAAAGGTACTGAAGTGACTACCGTGTCCGTTCCCGTTCTTGCTCTGACCCAGCTGGGTCTCGCCTGTCCTGCATTCCCCCTGCATACGCTGCCCTGAGACCTAGCTCCACCTGTGGGGAGCTATACCATCGAGCTGCCTTATCACCGGCCTCAGTGGACTGCTGTAGCGCTGGTGCTTGTCACCAGATACCACAGGTGGCGTCATGAACTCTTATAAAATTAACAATTATCCACCCTTTTAAAGAGAGACCCCAGGGTACGGGCCAGGGAGCCGACCACCGCGACATCCCCAAGGCCAGGCAAATGCCCGGGTACTGAGTCATCCCCATCCCCAGGGCTAGTCACATCCTCCTCCACCTCCTCTGCTGACCTCATCGACTGTCTGACTGTGGGTTGATAGTAAGTGGGATCTCCAACCTCGTCATCATCACCCTGTGTGTTATCACACCCGTCGCCCTCAGAGCCAACCTCTTCCTGCCCTGACCGAAAAGTCAAGTTGTCGCTCCAATCAGGTATTTGAGTCTCATCATCGTCTTCATCATTGTCTCCACCAACAGGAGTTACAGTTTGGGAACAAGGGTCTACATTATGCTCAGAACCTTCTTCATCTGGTCCTGGATCCAACTTATAAAGATTCTGGGCATCGGATCAGATCATTTCCTCATCTGGATTAACAGAAGCTCTGGAGCAGACCTCCGTTTCCCAGGCTATAGTATGAGTAAACAGCTGGGCAGACTCAGCCATCTGTGTTACCCCATACTCAGACGGGCAGCTGGAGACTTGGGAGCTGTGAGGAAGCAAGTGCGATTGGGGTGACACCTCTGAGGACTGGAGTATTTGTGATGTTGAAATTGAGGTGATGGAGAGCCCACTTGAAGGAGCACTTGATATCCGTTGAAGCACCTGCTGTTTTTGTGCCTCATCTAGAATTTGTAGCGATGGGCGTGTCCGTAAGAATGGGATCGTATCACATTGTCCACGAAAAGAAGTCGACATCTTAGTTTGGCTGGAAGATGGTCTTTCTTCTGCAGATGTTACTCCCCCCCCCACCGTGGGGGGCCTCGACCCACCGGCGGACAGGCACCAGTATTGGGATAGGGGGGCTGGCCGTCAGGGTCCACCGCTGCTCTGGCACAAACCCGGTGACACAGAGGTGGCACAGGCAGGAACGGACTGGCCGTGTCGGCTTCTCACTTTTTGGATTTTAGAAGGGCATGACATGCCTATATCTGTGTCTCCCCCTCCTTTTACTCCTCCACCTCTTTTCTTTTCGCATGACTATATGTACTTGTCACTTTTCCATGTGTTAGTTGTGTCTTCTGAGCAGTTTGTCAGCTTTTGGACACCTTTGAAGGTGTTTTCTATGTGTTTCTATGTGTTTTTGTTTGCCTGCCATTGGTTTTAACGGTGTTCGAAGGTGTTCGATGAACAGTTCGACGAACAGTTCGGCGAACACACGGGTGTTCGACGAACCGAACCGAACTCGAACACTACGGGGGTGGCTCAACACTACTAGACTTATGGAAAACCAAATGAAAACCTTTCTGACCAAACTTGATAAGAAATTAGTTCCCCTGCAAGAGGACATAACACAGAGGGAAAAAGAAAAATTCCTCAGAGATAAAAAGGACTATGAAATTAATATGGTATTTAAACGGAATAAAAATTTTCAAAATACAAATAAGAAGACGTTCAGAACACGCAGATTTTTTAATGCCAATTTCAGGAAGAAGAGAAGAATGGATTATGATGGTTGGACTACTGACTCACATTCAAGTGGGATTGAGGAAAATCATCGGATGGAATGTATGGATACAGCGCAATCAGAATCTGGTTCAAAAAACTTCAATCCCCCTCCAAGCGGATCCGGAGAGGAGGGAAACATTGGAAAAGGAGGAAGAAACATGCCAGTAGGTGGCACGAAACGCAAGCAAGTTTCCTGGAGGAAATAACGGACAGAAATATAGTGAACAATGAAATCATTAATTTAACAGACCGGACACTATCTTCTTATCATCTGAGCATACTAAAAAAAGGGTTTACATTTTTGTATCCCTGAACAGTTCGATTCAACGGACTTTAAAATAGATCTTTATAAATCCACGCGAAAAATGCATTTGCACAAATTGTTTATAAATAAAGATCAGAGCACAATAATCCCCGCTATAGGTGAAACTCCCATCACTATAGATCAATTTGGATTTAGTACGTTAGCTCAAGATCACATACCACGAGAGGAAGTAGAGTTGCTACTAAAGCCCCCATCACACTAAGCGAGATCGCTAGCGAGATCGATGCTGAGTCACAAGTTTTGTGACGCAACAGCGACCTCAGTAGCGATCTCGCTACGTTTGACACTCAGCAGCGACCAGGCCACTGCTGTGAGATCGCTGGTCGTGTCGGAATGGTCTGGACATTTCTTTGATCATTGAGGCCCCGCTGGGTAGCATGCATCGCTGTGTTTGACACCTTACCAACGACCTTGTTGACGACTTAGACACAGAAACACATAGGCATGCATCGTTATACAGATCGTTACGGGTCGCCGCATCGTTGCTGTGTCGTTGGGAAGATCTGACTGTTTGACATCTCACCAGCGACCACATAGCGACGCAGCAACGATCCCTGACAGGTCGTATCGTTGTTGGGATCGCTGTAGCGTCGCTTAGTGTGACGGGGCCTTTAGTCTGAACGATCCCCCTTCCACAAATAATAAAAGCCCTGCATCTGCACAATACACACCATTCACAGGTGGTATCAAATCCACCTTTGTCCCACCAGTGAATCCAGGCAATGTGATTGATCTGTTCCAAGAGAAAGTTATTACAGATGTACAAGCATTGATCTATAAAAAAATGGTAGATAATTTAACCATAAGAGAGAAAGAGGCTATAAAAGAATTAAGAAACTGGAATTATGTGATATTCCGTAAAGCGGATAAAGAGGGAAATATAGTTCTACTAAAAAAATCTGATTATTTAAGGGAGGCTCTGAGACAGTTATCAGATGAAAATACTTATAAAAAATTGTCAGGGGACCCTACGCACAAATATAAAGAGCAGTTACGTTCATTATTGAGGAGGACTATTAATAATGGTACTTTATCAAAAAAAGCGGCTGATAAATTATTACCAGACTTTCCACGCAAACCGCATTGGTACTATTTGCCTAAAGTCCATAAAAATTCACATAAGCCCCCGGGACGCCCGATAATCTCGGGGATAGGCTCCCTCACAGAACCTCTATCAAAATATATAGATTGGTTATTGAAACCATTATTAAAAGAGATACCCTCATATGTAAAAGATACAGGAGATTTTTTAAACATCTTGCAGGAGATTGAATGGCAAGACGATTTGTCGTTAGCATCCCTTGACGTTGAAAGCCTGTACACGTGCATTCCTCAGCATGCGGGTGTACAGGCGATTGGTAAAATCCTGGAAAAAGCTGGCAACAAAATGAGTTATATAGATTTTGTAAAAAACAGCCTTTCATTTATACTCACCCACAATGCTTTCAAATTTGGGAATGAATGGTATACACAAACAACAGGCACTGCAATGGGTACGCCCGTCACTTGTACCTTCGCTAATTTATTTTTAGCTGTCTTGGAAGAAACATTTATTCTGAGTGGTGTTAATCCTTATCTGAGATATATTAAGGCATACCACAGATATGTCGATGACATTTTCTTGGTATGGGCTGGGACAAGAGTGCAATTTGAAGAATTTGTAACTCTTCTTAATTCAGAGAATTTAGAAAATATGAGGTTCACCTCTACTTTTGGAGGTCATGAGTTAAATTTTTTAGACGTACATGTATCCATTCAGGAAGGTACTATTGTGACATTTCATTTCGGAAAGACACTGCCACTAATATGTTATTACATTTTAATAGTTATCATCCATATCATGCAAAACGTGGACTGCCTTACAGTCAATTTTTAAGACTTCGAAAAATTAATAATTTTGAATTTGAAGAACAATCAGATGACCTGTCAAAAAGATTTCTTGATAGAGGTTATCCCATTCAAGAAGTAAATTCAGCTCGCGTTAAAGCCGATAAAAAAACTCAAAAAGAATTATTAAAAGGACAAAAAAGAAGATCAAAAATTCATTCTAACTTTCAAATTTGGTCCGATGTCAGATATAATTAAAAAAGCCATTAACAATAATTGGCACCTTCTGGAGAGTGATAAAGATCTGACTGAAAGAGCCAGCAAAAAAACAATTGTTTCCTATAGACGGAGCTGCAATCTGGGAGACATCCTGGTGCACAACAGATTCCAAGAGGATTCTGTTAACTGGTTAGAAAATGGTACTCCAAAGGGGAACTTTAAGTGTGGGCATTGCTCCTTTTGTAAATTTCATAGAATCGATAAATCTTTTAGAATAGGACCTTTAACACACACAGTCAAGGATTTTATTTCTTGTAGAATGAATTATGTAGTTTACATAATTACCTGTCCCTGCCAGTTTTATTATATTGACAAAACTATTAGACCTTTATTTATTCGGTTCAGGGAACACTATAATTCTATAGTATTAAAGAAAGGTTCCCCCAGATTAATTCAACATATCTCTGAATGTCATAATGCCGACCCGACTGTGTTACGTTTTGCAGGGTTAGAACATGTTAGACTGCCAAGGGAAGGAGGAGATCGCAAAAAAATACTATTGCAACATGAGGCTAGATGGATATTAAATTCTGAAGCCCAGGGCCCATTAGGGTTGAATGAGAAGGTAGATCTGTCAGTTTTCTTATGATACCGCTTATTTACTTGTTTGCTTCATCTTATAATGTTTTTTCAGCTTAATGATGGAAAATGTTTTTATGCATATCATTATGTTTTAATTTATTCACACATGTGTTTGTATTGGTTTAAAAGGAAGTGAACAGGTGTGTCACTTACTTTGGACCCGTTGAAGCGCCGGAAGGCAGCGAAACGGCCGTTGTCCCTTTTTTCCTCTCCCCCGCATGCCCTTCGGGGTCTCAGTCCAATGCTGCACGCTGAAATGCTCCGCACACAAAAATAAAGGAACGTTTTAAAGAAGACTGGGTGAGTGCTGTCTTTCCTTCTATTCTTGCTTGTGATTGAAATATTTCCTGAATGTGCACCACCGTTTATGTCTTGAAGCTCACAGTCTGAATTATGCCCTGGTGATTGATCTTCTGAAAAAACAGCATGGTGCCAGAATGTTTCTCTTGCATTTGAAAGAACTCAGGTGTTTGAATCAGGGGTCAGGTGATGTTGAAAATTATTGCACACACTTCAGGAGATGGGCCTCAGAAGTTAAATGGAATGATCCTGCGCTGAAATGTTTATTTCTTGCTGGTCTGAGTGAAAGGGTTAAGGATCTGCTAATTGCATTCCCTGCACCTGAGACTCTGCAGTATGCCATGCAATTAACTGTTCTTGTAGACAGGAGGCTGAGGTGCAGGATGAATGAGGTAAAGACTCCTGTAATGTCAGTTCCTAGTCCCCAGAAAATCTGCTCAGACGGCAGAGAACCGGTAGAGGTTGGGGCGATGTCACTCTGCTCTCAGGAAAGAGACTGGAGGTTCGCCAAGGGATTGTGTCTTTATTGTGGTAAAGCTGACCATTTGATTAAGTATTGTGAGAGTCGTTTAAGTAAAGGAAAAAAAAAGGTCAGTTACGCCCATATAGCTTGTTTACGCTCTGCAGGAGAATTTCTTTCTGAGAGTACTACTTTGCAGGGAGATTTGATTGAATTTCAGGTATTTGTGGATTGTGGTTCAACACTTAATGTGATTGATAAAGGGTTTTTGGAAAACGTTAAATTGAAATCCAAACCCTTGTCATCACCTATTTCTGTGATTGTAATTGATAACACTCCCTTGAAATGTATTACTCACAAGGTTGCTGCATTTCCCCTCGCTATCAATGAAGTTCACCAAGAAATTTTGGACTTGGTGGTTTTAGATAATTTACCCTCTTCGGTTGTTCTAGGACTGCCTTGGTTAAAACTGCACAATCCTGGTCTACTAATGTGTCTTGGAGTCCCAAGTGCTATGATAAAAGGGGATTTACCTGTACCTATTCAAAATTTTTGGAGGGTTTTTTCGGAGGAGGAGTCGCAAGTTTTACCTCCTCATATGGATTATGATTGCACCATTGAGTTTGTTCCTGGAGCCACTCTTCCCAAGAGTCGCTCGTTTAATCTGACTATCCCTGAAAGAAAGGCCTTGGAGGAATACATGCAGACTAGCCTGACTGTTGGTCACATTAGTCCTTCTAAGTCGCCTGTGGCAGTTGGATTTTTCTTTGCTAAAAAAAAGGACGGGGGTTTACATCCATGTCTGGATTTTCGTGAAATTAATAAGATTACCGTACTCAATTCCTACCCATTGCCGTTAATTCCTGACTTGTTTAACCAATTAGTGGGGGCCAAGTGGTTCTCTAAAATTGATCTCCGGGGGGCATACAATTTTTTGCGAGTGAAGGAGAGTGATGAATGGAAAACTGCTTTTAACACTCCAGTAGGTCATTTTGAGAATCTGGTGATGCCTTTTGGTCTTACCAATGCACCTGCATTTTTTCAGAACCTTATTAATGACATCCTGAGACCTTTGATTGGTAAGAATGTGGTTGTGTATTTGGATGACATTTTGATTTATTCACCAGATCTAGAGTCCCATTGGCAGACTGTACGTGAAGTTTTGCAGTTATTGAGTGATAATTCACTCTTTGCTAAGCTGGAGAAATGTGAGTTCGCTGTGCAGAAAATTAGTTTTTTGGGCTACATTGTCTCCAGCGAGGGCTTTGAGATGGACCCTGTGAAGGTTCAGGCTGTGCAGGAATGGCCTAGGCTTATTGGTTTGAAATCTATACAGAGATTTTTGGGTTTTGCCAGTTATTACAGGAAATTCATTAAGAATTTTTCTGTAATTGTTAAACCTCTAACCAATCTCACCAGGAAAGGTGCGAATACGGCCCAGTGGACTACTGAGGCCATTGAAGCGTTTGAGTATCTCAAAGAGTGGTTCAGTTCTGCCCCTATCCTTATGCAGCCTGATGAGACCAAGCCTTTTTTGGTCGAGGTCGATGCTTCATCGGTGGGGGTCGGAGCAGTTTTGTCTCAGGAGAACAAGGGTGGAGTACATCCTTGTGCCTTCTTTTCGAAAAAATTTTTGGAAACCGAGCTGAATTATGATGTTGGAAATCGGGAGTTGCTGGCTATTAAACTCGCGTTTGAACATTGGTGTCATTTTTTGGAAGGCGCTAGATTTCCTATTCAGGTTTTATCTGGATGCCGCCAAGCGCTTGAATGCCTGGCAAGCTAGGTGGGCACTTTTTTTTTCTCGTTTTCATTTTTCTGTTACCTATATCCCTGGTACTAAGAATGTTAAAGCCAATGCTTTATCTCGCAGCTTCTCTCCTACGGTCGGTGCTGAGGAGGAGGAGAGCATTTTACAGAAAGGAGTTGTGGTGGCAGCATTGGACTCCGTTTTGGAGAATGGGATTCTGAAAGCTCAAGATGATGCTCCATCTAACACTCCCCATGGGAGGTTGTTCGTGCCTAGAGCCTTTAGGAGAGATTTGTCTGTGGAGTGTCATGAGTCTCAGTTGGCAGGTCATCCAGGAATTTCAGAGACTAAGAGACTTATCAGTCGCAGTTTTTAGTGGCCGGGATGGCAGAGGGAAGTCATCAAGTGGGTGCATCAGTGTACTGTGTGTGCTAGGTCAAAGGCTTCAAATACTCCTGCTGCGGGGTTGCTTTGCCCTCTCGAGTAGAGATGAGCGTTGTTCTACTCGAACTGTTCGCCAATCTCAAATTCGAGCTGTTTTGGGCGGTGTTCGAGCCGGTCGGCGAACACGAACAATTTGAGAAAAATTCGGCTGTTCGAGGTTATGTTCGATAACTGTTCGTGCACCAAAATCATAACTGGATTTTTTCTCAGTAATGATGAAAATTAATGTTAATACGCAGTTTGAGTGTACAGCGGGGCGGGGGGAGGGGCAGGGGATGGATCTCTGCAGGAACAATGAAGATCTCCATTTTTTTTTCTCTTTCCCGCATTTGCAGTGGGGAGGTGCAATCTGTCAGCCTATCAGCAGCGCACACACGGAGCGAAGTGCTTTTTTTCACACAAGCAAGGGCATGTGTGATTGGCAGTGTATGTCACATGTCCTTGCCCTATAAGACCAAGCCATTTTCCCCGTCGCCACCATTTTCTCACTGCTGCAGCTGCGTGTTAGACGGCACCGCTGTTGCTGTGTGCGCTATACCTTGTTAATTTCAAGCCAATTTTCGCACAAATATACAGATAGCTTGGGAGTAGGGAATAGTTGTGATTGCAGTCCTTTTAAGGACTAGGTTACAGCATTTCCTACGACTTTTATCAAGCAGGTCTGTGCTCTTAAATAGATAGATTGTGGGAGTAAAGACTAATTGTAATTGGAGTCCTTTTCAGGACTAGGTTACATCAGTTCCTATCAGGTTTTGCCAGGCAGGTCTGTGCCAGTGCTGTGCAAGTTTTTTTCACAGCATTTGGCTGAATCTAGCAAAGCTAATCCTTTTTGGCCTATTGCAGAGTGTGTTAGTCAGTGGAGTAGCCTATCTGTGTTGCAAGATATACCACCTGTGTATAGAATACCAATTTTTTTACTGCACCTAGTGAAGTAAAATCTTTTGGGCATAGCATCATTCTATTAGTCCATCTATACTGACCTCCATCAGGTTGCAAATTAAAAATAATTTTTTTCTGCATCTAGCTCTGAAAAAATATTTGGGCTTCTAGCAGTGTGTGGGACTTGGTCTATTAGTCCATCTATACTGACCTCCATCAGGTTGCAAATTAAAAATAATTTTTTTCTTCATTTATCTCTGAAAAAATATTTGGGCTTCTAGCAGCGTGTGGGACTTGTCTATTAGTCCATCTATACTGACCTCCATCAGGTTGCAAATTAAAAATAATTTTTTTCTGCATCTAGCTCTGAAAAAATATTTGGGCTTCTAGCAGTGTGTGGGACTTGGTCTATTAGTCCATCTATACTGACCTCCATCAGGTTGCAAATTAAAAATAATTTTTTTCTGCATCTAGCTCTGAAAAAATATTTGGGCTTCTAGCAGTGTGTGGGACTTGGTCTATTAGTCCATCTATACTGACCTCCATCAGGTTGCAAATTGAATAAAAAAATTTTCTGCATCTAGCTCTGAAAAAATATTTGGGCTTCTAGCGGTGTGTGGGACTTGGTCTATTAGTCCATCTATACTGACCTCCATCAGGTTGCAAATTAAAAATAATTTTTTTCTGCATCTAGCTCTGAAAAAATATTTGGGCTTCTAGCAGTGAGTGGGACTTGGTCTATTAGTCCATCTATACTGACCTCCATCAGGTTGCAAATTAAAAATAATTTTTTTCTTCATTTATCTCTGAAAAAATATTTGGGCTTCTAGCAGCGTGTGGGACTTGTTCTATTAGTCCATCTATACTGACCTCCATCAGGTTGCAAATTAAAAATAATTTTTTTCTTCATTTAGCTCTGAAAAAATATTTGGGCTTCTAGCAGTGTGTGGGACTTGTTCTATTAGTCCTTCTATACTGACCTCCAGCAGGTTGCAAATTGAATATAATTTTTTTCTGCATCTAGCTCTGAAAAAATATTTGGGCTTCTAGCGGTGTGTGGGACTTGGTCTATTAGTCCATCTATACTGACCTCCATCAGGTTGCAAATTAAAAATAATTTTTTTCTGCATCTAGCTCTGAAAAAATATTTGGGCTTCTAGCAGTGTGTGGGACTTGGTCTATTAGTCCATCTATACTGACCTCCATCAGGTTGCAAATTGAATAAAAAAATTTTCTGCATCTAGCTCTGAAAAAATATTTGGGCTTCTAGCGGTGTGTGGGACTTGGTCTATTAGTCCATCTATACTGACCTCCATCAGGTTGCAAATTAAAAATAATTTTTTTCTGCATCTAACCCAGCCAATAGTTTTGGCCTAATACCACAGTTTGGCCACTCAGCTCTGCTCGGTTACCATCCATTGTTTTTTTGTGCAAACAACTCCAGAGTTGTGAATTAGTTAACCACCAAAATGAGTGGAAAAAGGCCTGCTGCTGGTGGAAAGGGGAATAGGCGTGTTGGGAAGGGGAAAAAAGGTTGTGTCCGTGGGGTAGGTGCAGAAGAAAGACCATCTTCCAGCCAAACTAAAATGTCTACTTCTTTTAGCGGACAATGTGATAAGATCCCTTTCTTACGGCCACGCCAATCGCTACAAATTCCAGATGAGGCACAAAAACAGCAGGTGCTTCAACGGATATCAAGTGCTCCTTTAAGTGGGCTCTCCTCCACATCAACTTCAACATCACAAATACTCCAGTCCTCAAAGGTGTCACCCAAATCGCACTTGCTTCCTCACAGCTCCCAAATCTCCAGCTGCCCGTCTGAGTATGAGGTAGAACAGATGGTTGAGTCTGCAGAGCTGTTTACTCATACTATAGCCTGGGAATCAGAGGTCGACTCCAGCGCTTCTGTGAATCCAGACGAGGAAATGATCTGCACTGATGCCCAGAATCTTTATGAGTCGGATCCAGGACCAGACGCAGAAGGTTCTGACCATAATGTAGACCCTCATTCCCAAACTGTAACTCCTGTTGGTGGAGACAATGAGGAAGACGATGATAAGACTCAAATACCTGATTGGAGCGACAACTTTAGTTTTTTGTCAGGGCAGGAACAGGTTGGCTCTGAGGACGACGGGTGTGATAACGCACAGGGTGATAATGATGAGGTCGGAGATCCCACTTACTGTCAACCCACAGTCAGCCAAGAGATGAGGTCAGCAGAGGAGGTGGAGGAAGATGCTAGTGACGACGAGGTCAGGTTGCGCCTTCCTGGACAGAGACGTAGTGCTGGAAGCACGTCAACAACTGCATCCTCAAACACAACTCTGCCTCTCACCACAAGTCATGGTGGCTCTTCAGGTCGCATGGGTGCTAAGCCTTGCATAGCCTGGCCATTTTTTCAGATCGATAAAGATGACCCAACTCGTGTTATCTGTAACATTTGTCAGCAAAAGCTAAGTAGAGGCCAAAAAATACATAGTTTGAGTACTTCATGCATGAACCGGCACATGGACATGAAGCATAAGTTGCAGTGGGAAGCTCAGTGTGCTACAATGCGGCCTAGCCGGCCGGGCCAACCACCGTCTGCCATATCTTGTGCATCCGCGGCCTCTTCATCCTCTGTGACTGGGGGGACAGCAGTCACACCTGTTTTGGGGCGCAGACCTGCCACCTCTTTACCCGCAACAGCCAGCGTGATTTGCAGGTCATCATTTTCTTTGGAGGTGGTAACACCAGCTGGTCTTGAGCGCTGTCCGACATCGATAGCACCACCTTTGGATCAAGGCAACCTAACATGTCCGCCTGCATCTTCCTCACAGACCGGCAGTTTGCCGGGGACACCCTTATCAACCCCGTCTAAGCACAATAGCCAGCCCTCGGTCCCTCAGATGTGGACAAGTAAAAGACCATTTCCTCCTAGCCATGAGAAAGCTAAGAGGTTGAATTTCACCATCTGCAAGCTCTTGGCTACAGAAATGCTGCCTTTCCGCCTGGTGGACACAGAGGATTTTCGAGACCTTATGTCCGTCGCAGTGCCCCAGTACCAGATGCCCAGTCGGCACTACTTCTCAAAGAAAGGTGTGCCTGCGCTCCACCAGCATGTCGCACACAACATCACCGCTTCTTTGAGAAACTCTGTGTGTGACAGGGTGCATTTCACCACAGACACTTGGACGAGTAGGCATGGACAGGGGCGTTACATGTCGCTGACTGGGCACTGGGTAACTATGGTGACAGCAGGACAAGGGGCTGCTGTCCAAGTCTTGCCGTCCCCACGAGTTGTGCGTCAATCCTCTTTATGTCAAAGTTCCTCCACTGCTTCTGCCTCCTCAACCTCCTCTCGGTCTTCCACCTGCACCCAAAGCCTGTCTGGTCATGCCACAAGCTTTCTAACTGCGCAGAAGGGATCCTGCACACCTCCTTACTATGCTGGCAGTAGGGCTCAACGTCATCAGGCGGTTTTTACATTGAAATGTCTGGGAAATGTGAGTCACACAGCTGAGGAGTTGTGGTCAGCTCTGGAGAACCAATTTCATGAATGGTTGTCTCCACTGGACCTGAAACCAGGGAAGGCCGTGTGCGACAATGCTGCAAACCTGGGTGCGGCCCTTCGCCGGGGCAATGTCACACACGTGCCTTGTATGGCTCACGTGTTGAACCTGGTTGTCCAGCAATTTTTAGCCCACTATCCCAGACTAGATGGCCTTCTGCAGAGGGCACGGTCGATGTGTGCTCACTTCCGCCGTTCGCATCCCGCAGCTCAGCGACTTACATCTCTACAGAAGTCGTTGGGCCTGCCACTTCACCGGCTAAAATGCGATGTGCCTACCCGGTGGAATTCAACTCTGCACATGTTGCAGCGACTGTGGCAGCACCGACAAGCCCTGGTGCAATACGTTCTGACGTATAGCCTGGGCCAACGAGATTCAGAGGTGGGGCAAATCACGCTGGAGGAGTGGTCTCAGATCAGGGACCTATGCACCCTTCTGCACAGTTTTGAAATGGCGACGAAGATGTTTAGTGCTGACGATGCCATTATCAGCATGACTATTCCGGTGATTTACATGCTGGAGCACATGTTAAACAGAATTCGGAGTCAGGTGGTGGCACAAGAGGAGGTGGAGGAAGTAGAGGAGGAGGAGTTGTATGCGGAAGGGCTAACATCTGCAAGGTCCAGACGGTCGGCAGCACCAAGGCGGCAGGCATGTGAGGGTGGGGGAGATGATTTTACCAGGGTGCATGGTAGCAGCCAAACTAGTGAGGAAGGTGCAGGAGCCCAGGAAGAAGTGGAGGACGAACTGATGGAAGACTCATCAGATGAGGGAGACCTTGATCACATTTCTGTTGTGCGAGGTTGGGGGGAGAGGACAGAGGAAGGAAGCATGATTGTTACCTCGCCACCAACACAACAGGGACTTGGTGCTCCTGGATGCGCAACACACATGAGTGCCTTCTTGCTGCACTACCTTCAACATGACCCTCGAATTGTGAGAATTAGAAATAATCCTGACTACTGGGTTGCCACACTGTTAGTTCCCCGGTACAAAAGTAAATTTGCAGAAATTATTCCTGCCATAGAAAGGGATGCACGCATGCAGGAGTATCAGCAGAGACTGTTGCAGAATCTTACATGTGCTTTTCCACAAAATACCAGTGGTGCACGTAGTGAATCTCACAGTTCCAACTTGCCAACCGTGGGACTGTCAAGTGTTCAGCACTCAAACCGTAACAGAACCACAGTATCTGCTGGTAACATCAATTTTGCGGAATCATTTCACCACTTTTTTAGCCCATCCTTTGCAAGGCCACAGGAGACAAGAAGTCTGACACATAGTCAACGCCTAGAGACGATGGTACAGGAGTATCTCCAAGTAAACATTGAAGCCACGACTGTGTCACTGGACCCTTGCTCTTTTTGGGCTTCCAATCTGGATAAATGGCCGGAGCTAGCCACTTACGCCTTGGAGATCTTGTCATGCCCCACAGCCAGCGTTCTGTCTGAACGTGTGTTCAGCGCTGCTGGTGGTGTGCTGACAGATAAGCGCACGCGGCTCTCCACTGATAATGTAGACAGACTCACGTTCATAAAGATGAACAAATCATGGATTCGAAACGACTTTTCTACCCCTGTGTCATCCTGAGGAGAGTAAAAGCTTGATGATTGGTTAAAATCACCCTACCAACCGTTTTAAGCTTTCAAATTACTAATCATGTTTATCTGTATCTTGACTGGAAAATAATTTGGGCTTTGTAGCAGTGTGCAGCACTGATCCTATTAGGCCATCTATAATAAGCTTCACCAGATTTAAAATTAAAAATAATTTTTAGCTGCATCTAGCCCGGAAAATAATTTTGGGGCTCCGAGATGCGCAAGACACATAAGTGCCTTCTTGCTGCACTACGTGCAGCATGACCCTCATATTGTCAGAATTCGAAGTAATCATGACTACTGGGTTGCCACACTCTTAGATCCCCCAAACTTTTCGATCAACCTTTTCATTTTAATAAAGACCAAAAAAATGGTCATTTTTGAAATTATAAGCATTAGCAGGTTGTTAGAAACTGAAATCAAACAGTTTTCAACTCAAAACTTTATTCTAGGTGATGTTACATTTTCACATAGGACCCCTTGTTCGAAAGGAGCTTCTGAACTCTCTCGTCCATTGAATTTGTCAGGTTTTGGATGGTTTCTGCTTCAATTGTTTTGCATGAGGACAGAATACCCTCCCAGAGCTGTTGCTTAGATGTGAACTGCCTCCCGCCATCATAGACACTCCTTTTAATGATGCTCCAAAGGTTCTGAATGGGGTAGAGGTCAGGGGAGCATGGGGGTCACACCATAAGTTTGTCCCCTTTTATGCCCATATCAGCCAGAGATGCAGATGTTTTATGTGCAGCATGAGATGGTGCATTATCATGCAGAAAAATGATCTTGCTGTGAAATACACGGTTCTTCTTCTTGAACCATGGCAGGAAGTGCTGTTTGAGAAAATCCACATACATTATGGAGTTCATCTTTAGCGCCTTCAGGGATCCTAAAGGGGCCGACAATCTCTCTCCCCATGATTCCAGCCCAAAACATTACTCCACCTCCTCCTTGTTGGCGCTGTAGCCGTGTTTGCGTGGGGTGTCCATCAACCAGCCATCCTCCACTCCATTCATCTGGACCATCGAGCGCTGCACGGCACTCATCCGTGAACAAAACAGTTTTGAAATCAGTCTTCATGTAATGTTTGGCCCACTGGAGCCGTTTCTGCTTGTGTGAAGTGGATAGAGGAGGTCGACAGGATGGCGTATGCACAGCTGCAAACCTCTGAAGGACCCTGCATCTTGTTGTTCGGGGGACGTTGGAGGCACAAGCAGCTTCAAAAACTTGTCTGCTGCTATGACAAGGCTTTTTTGCCGCTGCTCTTTCAACCTGACGTAATTGCCTGTAGGAAAGAGTCCTCAATTTGCCCTTATCAGCACGCACACGTGTGTACTGTGAATCAGCTACATACTTCTTGATTGCCAAGACACTTCATCCTGATCATCGCACAATGTTGATTGTAGTCATGCCTTGACCTAAACACTCCACAATTTGTTGCTTCTCAGCAGCCGACACATCCTTTTTCTTTCCCATTTTGGCAGAAAATGTAGGCTGCTTAATAATGTGAGAGAGCCTTCTTAAGTAGTCTTGCCTTTCATTGGACACACCTGCCAAACTAATTAGCACAGGTGTCTGCAATTGCTTACAGTGATATAAAGAGCCCTGACACACATCACCATCAATGAGTTTAACTGACAAACAAACAAATTCTTCCCTTATCACTCCTAAACACTTTTTGCATAATAATTTGGAACGCGGTGTACATGTGCTTTTCCACAAAACACCAGTGGTTCACGTAGTGAATCTTACAGTTCTAACTTGCCAACCGTGGTCTGTATGGAAGTGTTCAATAAAGGGCCCAAAATTAAGATAACATAGATGGGAGAGGTCTCTATGAATAGGAATTCCTAAGTATTTGATACCCTGTGAGGGCCAGGCAAAGGGAAAGTTGGACTGGATGGAATCCTATATGGATTTAGGGAGGGAGACATCGAGGGCCTCAGACTTCGCTGCATTGATTTTAAAATTTTACCATGTAACAAAGTGATCTATTTCAGCCATAACAGCAGGGATGGATATATGTGATTGAGTGATATATACTAGGACATCATCAGCAAATAGAGAGCACTTGTACTCGGTGCCTCCCACCTCAATCCACCTAATATTGGGGTTATGGCGAATTGATGAGAGCAGGTGCTCCGTCACTAGGATGTATAAGAGAGGGGACAGAGGACATCCCTGCCTTGTCCCATTGGTGATTGTGAAAGGTGATGAAAATGTTCTGACGCACCCCCTGGGCCTTGGGACACCCAGAGCCGGACCCTTTTTGGTGGATGCTGGTGGTTGTAGTCTTTGTGGCGGCGATCAGGTTCCGTGGCTCAGGGCGGTCAAACCAGTGGCGGAACTATTTATGTGGTTTTGATGTTTAAATGTCCGACTACGCCACCCGTGGATTGCGGTCAGAGTGAACCGCCGCTACAGGGCAGACCGCTAAGGCTGGTGTTGTGGGTGCAGCAGAGCGTAGCATAACTCCCCACGGGAGGAGTATAGCCTCAGGGCAGTGTATGCGGAGGATGGGGGTGATGGTGCAGGGCAGCAGCAGTAACGACACGGAGTCAGTGATGCAGTTCAGGGCCTTTACTCACAGTTCTTATTATCCAGACCACGTCTGCAGGTAACGGCTGCCCACGTCGTACTGTGCTCACCAGGTGAGGGGCTCAGACAACTCCCAGATAACTTTGGAGCGCTTCACAGGACCCCCTTTGTGTGTCCTTTGTCTGGCCTTTCTTACCAACACTTCTGTCCGGCTGCCTCGGGCCTCCTCTTGGTAAACTTGGCGCCAGTTTCCCTGACCCTATGTGGTGCCTTCCTAGCGGGTGGAGCAAGGGGCTGCGCCACATAAAATGTCAGAGCCTCCGGTTTCTAGCTGAGGGTCGTTTCCTGCCTCCACTAGTTCGGGGACCGGTCTCCCCCTTTGGCCTGACCCCTCCACGCAGGTGGATTCGGGCGTGCGGTGGCGACTCGCCCGTCCGCACCCCTGGGATCCCTTCATTCCTCGTTCCTGGAGCCTTCTCCGCTCCTCTTCCTTCCTTCTCCCTCTTGCAGGCCTGGGCCTCTGTTACTAGGCCCGCCTCCGGAGCAGAGCTCATGCAGAGCCCCTGCTCCCTGCCACTTCTGCTCAGACTTCTCTGCACTGAACTAAGATGGTGCCCACCTTTTATACTCCCTTCTCAATGCACCCAGGAACTGCTTCCTCCCTGCTCCTGCACTGCAGGGTTCCCCTTCCTCAGTGTTCCCTCCCCCCACTCCAGCCAGGGACAGGGACTGTCGTGCCCATCTCAGGGGCATATTGGTCGCCCTGCCCCACGGCAATGTGGTGTAATGCATGCAGGTGTCGGGTCCTGATCCACACTCCATCCTTATCTGAGAGTGAGATATCACACCTCTGGGTGAGGTGCAATACGTCTGTAGCAACCGAGCCCTCGGTGCTACAGTTCCATTTATCTTCAGCCTAGGTGACGTATTGTGATACAGGGCCGTGATTTTGGCTATAAAAGGGTCCCCTAGACCCCTACCCCAAGCTTTTTAAGAGAATCATATATGGCGTGCCAGGAGACTCTATGGAATGCTTTCTCAGCATCCAACGAGAGTATCTACTTACAAATTTTTAACTGCATCTAGCCCAGGAAATACTTTGTGCCTAGTAGCAGTGTCTGCTAGTCAGCGGATTATCCCGGCTGTTAAGCAAGCTACACCACCTGTAGTTTGGACACTTAATTTTTTCAAAGGAAATGCTTCGGGACCACGGGATACTCAGTGAAGAGCATCAGGAGGCACCCCAAGGCATAGGGGCTGGGACTGGCACTAGGATGCCTTGCGGTGGACAGCCGAGCTCAATCCTTATAAAAGCTTTTTAACTGCAGCAGCTTTAGTGGACGCTACTGGAGCTGGAATTACGCGGCTGCTGGCATGAAACTTGCCCTCCAATAGATCCTTGTAAATGGATTTAAAGTGTATTCATTCAAATTAGAGGGACAATTTAAATTAAAAAGCTTAGAGCTGCCTCCACCACAGGGGGGCTCGCTCGACCCACCAGCGGACAGGCACCAGTATTGGGAGAGGGGAGCTGGCCGTCAGGGTTCACCGCGGCTCTGGCACAAACCCGGCGACACGGAGGTGGCACGGGCAGGAGCGGACTGGCCGTCTCGGCTTCTCACTTTTTGGATTTTAGAAGGGCATGACATGCCTATATCTGTGTCTCCCCTTCCTTTTACTCCTCCACCTCTTTTCTTTTCGCATGACTATATGTACTTGTCACTTTTCCATGTGTTAGTTGTGTCTTCTGAGCAGTTTGTCAGCTTTTGGACACCTTTGAAGGTGTTTTCTATGTGTTTCTATGTGTTTTTGTTTGCCTGCCATTGGTTTTAATGGTGTTCGAAGGTGTTCGACGAACAGTTCGACGAACACACGGGTGTTCGACGAACCGAACCGAACTCGAACACTACGGGGGTGGCTCAACACTACTCTCGAGGTTCCTAGTGCACCTTGGACGCATCTCACAATGGATTTTATTACTGATCTTCCAGTGTCCGAGGGTTTTACTGTCATCTGGGTGGTCGTGGACCGTTTTAGTAAGATGTGTCATTTGGTTCCATTCATTAAGTTGCCCTGCGCCAAGACACTCGCTAAGGCATTTGTTAAGGAGATTGTCAAGCTCCATGGCGTTCCTACGGATATGGTTTCTGATAGAGGACCTCAGTTTGTGGCTCGCTTTTGGCGTGCTTTTTGTGACAGGTTGGGAGTCCATTTGTCATTTTCATCTGGTTATCATCCTGAGTCTAATGGACAGACTGAAAGAAAGAACCAGGATGTTGAACAGTTTTTGCGTTGTTTTGTGGCGGACAATCAAGAGGTGTGGTCTGAGTTTCTGCCTCTCGCAGAATTTGCTCTTAACTATCATACATCCTCCTCTGCTGGGTGTTCTCTTTTTTTTGTTGTACTGGGAGACATCCGTCTTTTTGTTCGTTCTCCAAATTGGGGTCGGCGGTGCCGGAGGAGGAGAATTTTTCCGGTGATTTGGAGAGAGTTTGGACTAATGTACGTTGCAACCTTCAAGAGGCTAACAAGAAGTCCAAGAAGTATTTTGACAGGAAATGTAAGGAAGTTTTGTTTACTGTGGGTGACATGGTTTGGTTGTCCTCGAAGAACCTGCGGCTGAGGATTCCCTCTAAAAAACTGGGTCCTAAGTTTGTGGGTCCATTTAAAGTGCTTCAGGTTGTTAACCCATCTGCTGTTAGGTTGGATGTCCCTACTTCCTGGAAGATTAATCCTGTGTTTCATGTTTCCTTGTTGAAAAAGGCTGATGTATCTGATAGGGACGCCACTGTTACAGTTCCTCCTGTGGTGGAAGACGGCAAATATGAAATTTCTCGTATCTTGAATTTTAGATGGCATAGAGGGAGATTACAGTATCTCGTCTCCTGGAAGGGTTTCTGTCCCGAAGACAGCTCCTGGGTAAGGATGGATGATGTCTCTGCTCCTAGGCTTGTTAAAGCTTTCCACAAGAGGTTTCCAGATAGGCCTGGGCCTGGAGGATCCGGAGGATCCTCATAAAAGTGGGGGTACTGTTAGAACCCTCCCGTTTGTTTTTTCCATCTTGTGTTTTGCGGTAACATCACTATTTGCCTTTATATTCCAGCTCCGCCCTTTTGACTGTGCTGGACTTCAGTGTTTGACTGTTTCTCTAGCCAGGTGCCTTGGTGCCTTTCTCTGTCAGTTCACTTGGTCCTTCTGGGACCTCTAGTACCTTTTTGTCAGTTTGTCTTTTTGTGTTCTGCAACTACTTCTCTGTTTAGGAGGTGTCCCAGTTTTGTCCCAGTCCTTAGTTCTTTTAGGGACCCCTCCCTTAATGCTATAGGTCTTCGTTCAGCCTAGCCGAGGAATAAGGCGGGTCTGTTCGCTAGGAACAGGCAGCCCACTACATCATAGGGATTCAGCTTAGTCTTACTCTAGGGTCGGCTTTCCCCTATCTTTCCTTAGTACATGTTGCAGATCATAACAATCACTCCTTCATTCAACAGCATATTTAATTTTATTTTGACCTTGTCTGTCGGATCCAAACTCAGTTTATGGTGAAACTGAAAGTCAGATAACATGTCTTCATTTAACTTTTCATATACACCAGCATTGAGGAGAACCACTACCCCTCCTTTGTCTGCCGGTCGAATGAGAAGATCTTTAATTTTATTTTAATTCTTTCAAGGCTTTCTTTTCTCTTAACGTAATATTTTAAGTTGTATTTTTCGTAGCCAGATGTTCTTTTAGGGAATGTAAATTCTTTTCAATCATTTCCTGAAACATATCCATAATAGGAGGGTGAAATTGAATAGGGTAGAAATACAGATTTTTTGTAGAAAAAGTATGGTTTAAATTGATGGTCTCAGTATTGAATTCACTAGCTAATAATTTTAAATGCAAAATAGAAAGTTGCTCTTCAACTGTCACGGGTGTGTCAGAGGTGACAGACAGTCGCCCTGCAGTTGGTTGCAGGAGATCTCTACGTTTGTCATTACAGACATCTTCTTAGAGGCTGGCTGTCTCTAGGACCCAGCGGCTACCTACCTCTGTCTAATTAGCTCTCTGGCCTGGGTGTGTAAATACCTGGTGTGTCTGAGATGGAGGTGATGGCGATATTCATTACTACTTGTGAGGCTTTAGCAAGAGCAGTACTTTGTCCTCTCTGGAGCTTGAGGCCATGTGCACATTTGTCTAAAGCTAAGCAATCCCCCCCTGTTTGTCTACCCTTGTTGTCTATAGAGTTTAGTGGAGATAGACTAGTGCTCATCTCCTCCTGTTTCTAGCCTTAGCCATCACCAGGAAAAGTCAGGGCGAGGCACGTGTGCTGTGATTGGTGAAGAGCCAATGTAGGGACGGTAGTTGAGACAGGGTGACACTAGATCAAACTAGTAGGTTTCCCCTTCCCTCTTTCACTAGAGCCTGGGCTCCTTTTACCTTTGTGTTGCACTAAGTCTTTCCCACACCTGGCGCGACATTATTGCCGGCCAAGCATGTTTTGAAAAGGAAAAAAAAAAAAACTGACTTTTTTTTCTGTGTGTTTTTGGGCATGGACCTTTTTTTTCCTTTCTCCCTTGGAATGGGTTCAGTTGCAGAGCTTTCAGAGCTGCTGCACAGGCTGTGCGGGTGACCTCCGCTGTGAGGTACAGCAGCAGCATCAGCGGCTACAGGTCGCCAATATGGGGGTCTCTGCAGGTAGGTCTGCCCAGCCTGAACCCAAGCTTGCCCTCCCAGACAGGTTTTCAGGAGGTAGGGACAAGTTTTTTGTATTTAAGGAGGCATGCAAACTGTATTTTAGACTTTGCCCTTACTCCTCCGGTAATGAGGAGCAACGGGTTGGTATTGTGATCTCTCTATTGCAGGGAGATCCTCCGTCATTTTCATTACCACAGGACTCAGTTTGTCTCCAGTCTGTGGAGTGGTTTTCCGGTGCCCTGGCCCTCATCTATGATGACCCTGACCGAGTCGCCTTGGCTGAGTCTAGGCTACGTCGCTTTCAGTAGGGCAATCGATCAGTGGAAATGTACAGTTCGGAATTCCTTAGATGGGCAACGGATTCCAAATGGAATGACTAGGCCCTTAAAAGTCAATTTTGTGAAAGGCTTACTGAAAGGTTAAAAGATGCTTTGGCAGTATATGAAACCCCTCAGTCCTTGGAGGCTGCCATGTCTTTGGCCATACGTCTTGATAGACGCCTTCAGGATAGACGGGTGAAACTACCTTCTCTGGGGCCTTCTTGTCAGAGTTGTGTACTAGAGATGAGCGGTGTTCGACTAGAACTGTTCGCCAATCTCAAATTCGAGCTGTTTTGGGCGGTGTTCGAGTTGTTCGACGAACCCGAACGATTTGCAAAAAATTCGGCTGTTCGAGGTTATGTTCGATAACTGTTCGTGCACCAAAAGCTTGTCCTGCATGTCTGGCGCTATTTAGAGCAACAATCATGCAGGGATTGTCTGCCACTCACTGTAATGCCACAGCCATGGTGGTTGTGGCATTACAGTGATTGCCCAAATCGATGGGAACAGTGCCAACAGTGAAACATGAAAAGCCGGCAATTCAGCAGCGGCATACACCGGTACCCGACAATTTAGAACCGAAAGAATAGAGCTTCACACATAGATTAGATAGATATAAACATGTCAGCCACATATATACGAAGTACAGTGAAAGTGCTGCTTACTTTACTTGTCATTTAGCGTAAAGGATTTATCAAAAAAAATAATAGTGTTTTCATGCACCGTCTCTTTAAGAAAGCCGGCCGGCAATTCAGCATCTGTACCCGACAATTTATAACAGACAGAATAGAGCTTCACACATAGATTAGATAGATAGAAACATGTCAGTCACATATATATGAAGTACAGTGATAGTGTTGGTTACTGTACTTGTCATTTAGTATTAAAATAAAGGATTTATTATTAAAAAAATTGGCGTGGGGTTCCCCTTAATTTTAGGCTCTAGCGGAGGTTAAGCAGACGGCTGGGGCAGATGTTTGAAGCCTGGGAAGGGGGTAATACCCACGGAGCTTCCCAGGCTACTAATATCAGCCCCCAGCTGAATACATAGCCTTTACTAGCTATTAAAATGGGGGACCCCCCCAAAAAAATGACGTGGGGTCCCCCCTAATTTAATAGCTAGCAAAGGCTAGGCAGACAGCTGGGGGCTGATATTAATAGCCCAGGAAGGGAGCCATGAATATTGGCCCCCTCCCAGGCTAGAAACACCAGCCGTCAGCCGCCCCAGAAATGGCGCATTCATAGGATGCGCCAATTCTGGCACTTAGCCTCGCTCTTCCACGCTGCCCTGGTGCGGTGGCAGGGGGTAATAGGGCTGGGGTTGATGTCAGCTTATAATGCCAGCTGACATCAAGCCCAGGTTAGTAATGGAGAGGCGTCTATAAGACACCCCCATTACTAACCCCATAGTCAAAGTTAAAAAAAACACAAACACCCAGAATAAAGTCCTTTAATTGAAATAAAGACACAATTCTTTATTGTTCTAAATTAAACCATACTTACCATCACGCCCATTCCAGCTGAAGCCAACGATCTCCTGTAATAAAAATAAAATAATAAAGCAACCTCATCCTTACCTTTCCATGGTTCCCACGACAGCTTCAGCTCTGCTACATCGAGATGACAGGCTGGACCGCAGCAGAACGCCGCCATCCAGCCTGTCATCCCGCAGACACTGAGAAGAGCAGGCTTGCTTGCGCTCCACATTGTCTCTCTGTGACGGCATAAAGATGAGCCGAGGTCATGTCCAATGAACTCGGCTCACCTCATGCACGTCACTTACAGCGTGGGAGAATTCTCACGCTGAAGCGCTGAGTGCAGGAGAATTTTCCCACGCTGTCAGTGAGGTGCATGAGGTGAGCTGAGTTCATTGGACATGAGCTCACCTCATGCACGTCACTGACAGCGTGGGAGAATTCTCCTGCACTCAGCACTTCAGCGTGAGAATTTTCCCACGCTGTCAGTGACGTGCATGAGGTGAGCCGAGTTCATTGGACATGACCTCGGCTCATCTGGATGCCGTCACAGCGAGACACTGAGGAGCGCAAGCAAGCCTACGCTTCTCAGTGTCTGCGGGATGACAGGCTGGATGGCAGCGTTCTGCTGCGGTCCATGCTGTCATCTCGATGTAGCAGAGCTGAAGCTGTCGTGGGAACCATGGAAAGGTAAGGATGAGGTTGGTTTATTATTTTTCTTTTATTGCAGGAGATCGTTGGCTTCAGCTGGAATGGGCGTGATGGTAAGTATAGTTTAATTTAGAACAATAAAGAATTGTGTGTTTATTTCAATTAAAGGACTTTATTCTGGGTGTTGTGTTTTTTTTAAATACTTTACTAGAAATTCATGGCGGTCATGTCTAATACTGGCGTGACCCCATGAATTTTGGGCTTGGGGCCAGCTGATAATATCAAGCTGGCCCTAACCCCTTTATTACCCAGTGAGCCACCGCACCAGGGCCCTGGATGAGTTGGGTACAGCGCCAGAAGATGGCGCTTCTATGAACGCGCCATTTTCCGGGGTGGCTGCAGACTGCAATTTGCAGCGGGGGGGGGGGGGCCAGAAAGCTTGGGCCTCCCTGCGCTGCAGATTCCAGCCCCCAGCTGCCTAGTTGTACCTGGCTGGACACAAAAATAGGGCGAAGCCCCACGTATTTTTTTTTTTATTATTTCATGAAATTCATGAAATAATTAAGAAAAAAAGGCCTTCCCTATATTGTTGTGTCCGGCCAGGTACAAATAGTCAGCTGGTGGTTGGGGGCAGCCCGTTCCTGCCTGCTGTACCTGGCTGGACACAAATGTAGTGCGAAGCCCCACTTCAATTTTTTTAAATTATTTCATGAAATTCATGAAATAATTAAGAAAAAAAGGCCTTCCCTATATTGTTGTGTCCGGCCAGGTACAAATAGGCAGCTGGTGGTTGGGGGCAGCCCGTTCCTGCCTGCTGTACCTGGCTGGACACAAATATAGTGCGAAGCCCCACGTCAATTTTTTTAAATTATTTCAGGAAATTCATGAAATAATTAAAAAAAAATTGACGTGGGGCTTCGCACTATATTTGTGTCCAGTCAGGTGCAGCAGGCAGGAACGGGCTGCCCCCAACCACCAGCTGCCTATTTGTACCTGGCCGGACACAACAATATAGGGAAGCCCTTTTTTTCTTAATTATTTCATGAAATAATTTAAAGAAAATTGATGTGGGGCTTCGCCCTGTTTTTGTGTCCAGCCAGGTACAACTAGGCAGCTGGGGGCTGGAATCCGCAGCGCAGGGAGGCCCAAGCTTTCTGGGCCACCCCCGCTGCAAATTGCAGTCCGCAGCCACCCCGGAAAATGGCGCGTTCATAGAAGCGCCATCTTCTGGCGCTGTACCCAACTCATCCAGGGCCCTGATGCGGTGGCTCACTGGGTAATAAAGGGGTTAGGGCCAGCTTGGCATTATCAGCTGGCCCTAAGCCCAAAATTCATGGGGTCACGCCAATATTAGACATGACCACCATGAATTTCTAGTAAAGTATTTAAAAAAAACACAACACCCAGAAAAAAGTCCTTTAATTGAAATAAACACACAATTCTTTATTGTTCTAAATTAAACCATACTTACCGTCACGCCCATTCCAGCTGAAGCCAACGATCTCCTGAAATAAAAGAAAAATAATAAAGCAACATCATCCTTACCTTTCCATGGTTCCCATGACAGCTTCAGCTCTGCTACATCGAGATGACAGGCTGGACCGCAGCAGAACGCTGCCATCCAGCCTGTCATCCCGCAGACACTGAAAAGCGCAGGCTTGCTTGCGCTCCACAGTGTCTCTCTGTGAGGGCATCCAGATGAGCCGAGTTAATGTCCAATGAACTCGGCTCACCTCATGCACGTCACTGACAGCGTGGGAAAATTCTCCTGCACTCAGCGCTTCAGCGTAGGAGAATTCTCACACTGAAGCGCTGAGTGCAGGAGAATTCTCCCACGCTGTCAGTGACGTGCAGGAGGTGAGCTGAGTTCATTGGACATGAGCTCACCTTATGCACGTCACTGACAGCGTGGGAAAATTCTCCTGCACTCAGCGCTTCAGCGTGGGAGAATTCTCACGCTGAAGCGCTGAGTGCAGGAGAATTCTCCCACGCTGTCAGTGACGTGCAGAAGGTGAGCTGAGTTCATTGGACATGAGCTCACCTTATGCACGTCACTGACAGCGTGGGAGAATTCTCCTGCACTCAGCGCTTCAGCGTGAGAATTTTCCCACGCTGTCAGTGACGTGCATGAGGTGCGCCGAGTTCATTGGACATGAACTCGTCTCATCTTTATGCCGTCACAGCCAGACACTGCAGAGCGCAAGCATGCCTGCGCTTCTCAGTGTCTGCGGGATGACAGGCTGGATGGCGGCGTTCTGCTGCGGTCCAGCCTGTCATCTCGATGTAGCAGAGCTGAAGCTGTCGTGGGAACCATGGAAAGGTAAGGATGATGTTGCTTTATTATTTTTCTTTTATTGCAGGAGATCGTTGGCTTCAGCTGGAATGGGCGTGATGGTAAGTATGGTTTAATTTAGAACAATAAAGGATTGTGTCTTTATTTCAATTAAAGGACTTTATTCTGGGTGTTTGTGTTTTCTTTTAACTTTGACTATGGGGTTAGTAATGGGGGTGTCTTATAGACGCCTCACCATTACTAACCTGGGCTTGATGTCAGCTGGCATTATAAGCTGACATCAACCCCAGCCCTATTACCCCCTGCCACCGCTACAGGGCAGCGTGGAAGAGCGAGGCTAAGTGCCAGAATTGGCGCATCCTATGAATGCGCCATTTCTGGGGCGGCTGACGGCTGGTGTTTCTAGCCTGGGAGGGGGCCAATATTCATGGCTCCCTTCCTGGGCTATTAATATCAGCCCCCAGCTGTCTGCCTAGCCTTTGCTAGCTATTAAATTAGGGGGGACCCCACGTCATTTTTTTTGGGGGGGTCCCCCATTTTAATAGCTAGTAAAGGCTATGTATTCAGCTGGGGGCTCATATTAGTAGCCTGGGAAGCTCCGTGGGTATTACCCCCTTCGCAGGCTTCAAACATCTGCCCCAGCTGTCTGCTTAACCTCCGCTAGAGACTAAAATTAAGGGGAACCCCACGCCAATTTTTTTTAATAATAAATCCTTTATTTTAATGCTAAATGACAAGTACAGTAACCAACACTATCACTGTACTTCATATATATGTGACTGACCTGTTTCTATCTATCTAATCTATGTGTGAAGCTCTATTCTGTCTGTTATAAATTGTCGGGTACAGATGCTGAATTGCCGGCCGGCTTTTTTAAAGAGACGGTGCATGAAAACACTATTATTTTTTTTAATAAATCCTTTACACTAAATGACAAGTACAGTAAGCAACATTGTCACTGTACTTCATATATATGTGACTGACATGTTTCTATCTATCTAATCTATGTGTGAAGCTCTATTCTGTCTGTTATAAATTGTCGGGTACAGATGCTGAATTGCCGGCCGGCTTTTTTAAAGAGACAGTGCATGAAAACACTATTATATTTTTTAATAAATCCTTTACACTAAATGACAAGTACAGTAAGCAACACTGTCACTGTACTTCATATATATGTGACTGACATGTTTCTATCTATCTAATCTATGTGTGAGGCTCTATTCCTTCTTGTCTAAATTGTCGGGTACCGGTGTATGCCGCTGCTGAATTTCCGGCCGGCTTTTTTAAAGAAAGCGTCTTCTGAGCAGTTTGTCAGCTTTTGGACACCTTTGAACGTGTTTTCTATGTGTTTTTGTTTGCCTGCCATTGGTTTTAACGGTGTTCGACGGTGTTCTAAGGTGTTCGACGAACAGTTCGACGAACAGTTCCTCGAACATCCCGGTGTTCGACGAACCGAACCGAACCCGAACACTACGGGGGTGGCTCAACACTATTGTATACCTCTGCCAGGGGAGCGGTCTGGGGGTGAATCAGTACTGGGGGAGGTGGAGAAACCCATGCAGTCGGGCGGTGTCTCTGCATCATACATCTCCCCGGAGATTTGCAAGAATAAAGGTGTATTTTTTTGTGAGAAAAAGGGACATTTTGTTGGGACCTGTCCTTCAATTCCTAAACAAAAGGAGACTCAATTAATTCTTGGTAGTCTGGAGTTAGACAAACAGGGAGTGCATTTGTGGCCAAACTGCAGTTTCCGCTTTGTCCTGACAGCAGAGGTGGTGCTAGAGACCTAAACCGAGAAAATTTCTGTGTTTGTTAACAGTGGAGCCGGAGTCAGCATGGTGGATGCTGAGTTTGTGAAAACTCATGGTCTTGCTTGCTGTACTTTAGATAAACCTATATCCATTTTCGCCATCGACTCGGTGCCACTTGCACAGAAAGCATTTACTCAGATTGTACATATTGTGAAACTGAGGGTGAGGTCAGTTCACTGTGAAATAATCCATTGCTGTGTCCTGGACAATCTTCCCACACCGATTGTCTTGGGTATCCCTTGGCTTGTTAAACATAATCCGTTGGTGGATTGGCAAACCAGGGAGATTATTGAATGGGGAGATTACTGTCATGAGAACTGTTTAGATATTTCCCATGTTACTGTCTCTACGGAAATATTACCGTACCTACTTTTCTGTCTAGTTTTGAGGACGTTTTTTCTGAAAGGGGGTGTCAAGATTTGCCTCCTCATAGTGCTCATAACTGTCCTATTAACCTGACTCCCGGAGCTAAACTACAGAAGTCTAGACTGTTTAATCTTTCTGGGCCTTTGACACAAGCCATAATTTCATTGCGGAAAGTCTGGAGAAGGGACATATTAGACCTTAATCTTCGCCGGTGGTGGCAGGGTTCTTCTTTGTGAAGAAAAAAGATGGCGGTCTACGTCCCTGTTTAGATTTCCAGGAATTCAATCAAATTACCATCCATGATCCATACCCTCTTCCTCTGATTCCTGATTTGTTCAGCTAAGCAATACCCCCTTGTTTGTCTACCCTTGTTGTCTATAGAGTTTAGTGGAGATCGACTAGTGCTCATCTCTTCTCATCCATAGCCTTAGCCATATGCCAGGGAAAGTCAGGGCGAGGTACGCATGCGGCGATTGGTGAACAGCCAATATAGGGACGATAGTTGAGACAGGGTGACGCTAGACCAGACTAGGAGGTCTCCCCTTCCCCCTTTCCCTAGAGTCTGGGCTCCCTTTCCCTTTTCCCTTTGTGTTGCACTAAGTCTTTCTCACACCTGTCGTGACATCAACTGCCAATTTTGGTTATATGGTTAGTAAGAACAATGGGAGTAGGATCATCAGGCACACGTGTCGCTTCCTCATCTTGTTTAAAATGACGCTTCAAGGTAAGTAATCTGGCAAAATGATTAACATCCATAAGAGTCTGATACACACTGAATTCATTGGTGAGAGGGAAAAGTTAAGACTAGTGTTGAGCGAACATGCTATACACTGCTCGGTACTCGCCCGAGCATCACGCTACTCGGGATGTTCGGCGAGCACCGAGCATTTCCGGGTTACTCGGGCAGGAGCTCGGGTCTCCGCCCTGTATGTTTGGCGCTCTTTACAGAGCCAATGAACATGCAGGGATTGCCAGCCAGTCACTGTAATGCCGCAGCCATGTTGTTTGTGGGCATTACAGTGATTGGCTGGCTGCACAGCGTCACCTCGAGTATTTAAAACCGGGCGCCGCCATCTTGGACACAGTCGCTCCGGATCAGACAGTGTAGGGACAGCGCTGCTGATTTAGGGAGAGATATATCCTGCAAAATAGTTAGTGTAGGGTCGGTAAAGGCTGCCAGATCAAACAAACAGTCCTTCTCAGGACTAATATCCATCCCAGGTATATCAGGCAGGCAGGCAGGCTGTATAGGAGACGCAGTGGTTATACCAGCAAACGCTGCATTACAGTCCTGTGTGCTGCTCCTGTTGCTGAAATTGCTGGACTTAGCTCCAGGTCCCGGGGGCCAGGAAAAATCCTTTTTTTTATCTAAATCCTCTTTTTTTTTTCCTCCTTCACAATGTACAAATACCCATCTTATTAACCTTTTGGTGTCCCCCCCCCCCAAAAAAAAAAAGTGTGCCTCTGATTTTTCAGACACAGATATATCTGTTGAAAATAGTCTGGTGTAGGCCAGAGAAATAGAAGTGTGGTTTTGCAGTTCTATAGGCCATTTGTATCTAAAAAAAACAGTTTGAGTGTGTCGCTCACTGTTCAGCCGCAAATATATATATTTAAAAAAGTCTGGTATACACCAGTAAATTATAACTGTGGTTTTGCTGTTCCACAGTAAAAAATCTCTATTATCCTGTTTTTGGCATTTTTTGCTGTATAAAAATAATAATAGTGTCTCCCTGATTTTTCAGACACAAATATATCTGTTGAAAATAGTCTGGTGTAGGCCAGAGAGACAGAAGTGTGCTTTTGCTGTTCCACGGTAAAAAATCTCTATTATCCTGCTTTTTGCATTTTTTGCTGTAAAAAAAAATAAATAATAGTGTCTCCCTGATTTTTCTGACACAAATATATCTGTTGAAAATAGTCTGGTGTAGGCCCGAGAAATACAAGTGTGGTTTTGCAGTTCCACGGTACAAACCTCTGTATTATCCACTTTTGAGCCATTTGTATCTAAAAAAAACAGTTTGAGTGTGTCGCTCACTGTTCAGCCACAAATATATATATATTCAAAAAAGTCTGGTATACACCAGTAAATTATAACTGTGGTTTTGCTGTTCCACGGTAAAACATCTCTATTATCCTGCTTTTGGCATTTTTTGCCGTAAAACAATAAATAGTGTCTCCTGATTGTTCAGACACAAATATATTTGTTGAAAATAGTCTGGTGTAGGCCCGAGAAATACAAGTGTGGCTTTGCAGTTTCACGGTTCAAACCTCTGTATTATCCACTTTTGGGCCATTTGTATCTAAAAAAAACAGTTTGAGTGTGTCGCTCACTGTTCAGCCACAAATATATATATATTCAAAAAAGTCTGGTATACACCAGTAAATTATAACTGTGGTTTTGCTGTTCCACGGTAAAACATCTCTATTATCCTGCTTTTGGCATTTTTTGCCGAAAAAAAATAAATAGTGTCTCCTGATTGTTCAGACACAAATATATTTGTTGAAAATAGTCTGGTGTAGGCCCGAGAAATACAAGTGTGGCTTTGCAGTTTCACGGTTCAAACCTCTATATTATCCACTTTTGGGCCATTTGTATCTAAAAAAAACAGTTTGAGTGTGTCGCTCACTGTTCAGCCGCAAATATCTCTATTTAAAAAAGTGTGGTATACCCCAGTAAACAATAACTGTGGTTTTGCCATCCCACGGTAAAAAATCTCTATTATTCAGGTTTTGGTAGTTTTTTCCGTAAAGAAAAACAGTAGTGTCTCCTGACTGTTGTGACACAAAAATATATCTGTTGAAAATAGTCTTGTGTAGGCCCGACATCCCAGTGTGGTTTCGCAGTTCCACGGGTCAAATCGCTGTACTGTCCAGTTTTGGGCCTTTGGTATCTAAAAAAAAAGCAGTTTGAGTGTGTCGCTCACTGTTCAGCCGCAAATATCTCTATTTAAAAAAGTGTGGTATACCCCAGTAAACAATAACTGTGGTTTTCCTCTTCCACGGTTCTAATCTACTCTTTATTACCCTTTTTCCATTGATAGTGCAAGTGTAAGCTATTTTACTTCATTTACAATGGGCAAGGCGCGTGGCAAGGGACGTGGAAGTGGACGTTCTGGTGATGGTTCGTGCATAGGACGGGGCCGTGGCCAAGGTGAAAATGTGCCACAACCAACAGCCACATCTTCTCGCTCCCACTTCTTGACCGAATTACTAGGGAAGCACAGAACAAGCACAGAACAACACCAGTATTGAGAAATGATCAGTGTGAACAGGTTATTAATTGGATAGCAGACAATACTTCCAGTTACCTGGGCACCACCACCTCCAGTCTGTCTTCCACACGGTCAACTCTTAGTAGCCGTGAGTCTCGACCGCATACTCCTCCTCACCCTGATGCTCCTTCCTCCCACCATGCCGAGTGTCGTCAGACAGCAAGTGATCCCACACTTGGACACTCTGAAGAGCTGTTCACTGGTCCATTTCCATATTTGGGCTCCTCGCCTGATACGCTTGAAGTGGTGGAAGAGGAGATCCCATGTTGCGATGCCCAAATATTTGAACAACCACGGCCACAGGAAGTCGACGTTGGTAGTCTGTTACAAGAGGTGGACGATGAGGAGACACAATTGCCAGGAAGTGAGGAGGAGGATCGTGGTGCGCAAGTGGAAGAGGAGGAGGTGGTGAATGATCTAATAACTGACCCAATGTGGAAGGAGGACATGCAGAGTGAGGCCAGCAGCACACAGGGGGAGGGAGGCAGAGTACCCCAACAGGCAGGAAGAAGCAGTGTGGTGGCCGCAGACAGGCAGGCAACCGTGCCCCATAACACCAACACGAGGGACGTTGCCAGTACAAGCGGTAGGTCTTCCAGAGTCTGGATTTTTTTTAAAGACTCTGCTGATAACCCCAAAAAGGCCATATGTTCCACCTGCCATGCCAGCATCAGCAGGGGTGACAAAACTACCAGCCTGACCACCACCAGCATGATCAGGCACATGGCAGCAAAGCACCCGACTTTGTGGGGCGAAACCCAGGGTCCACGACCAGTGTCAGCGGGTGTCACCACTGCTTCTTCCACTGCTGTGCATCCAATAGAACCCCCTGTTGTGTGTGCAAGGCAATCCCCTGTCCATACTGCATGTAAAGATGCCCCCTCCTCTCAGTCTTCACTTGTTATGGCAGTTTCTCAAGAAACAGCATCAACGTCCACGTCCACGTTCCACCGCAGCGTTCAATTGTCCATATCCCAGACCTTTGAACGAAAGCGGAAATTCGCAGCTAACGCCCCACAGGCCACAGTCCTAAATTCGCACATTTCACGACTGCTTGCATTGGAAATGGTGCCTTTTAGGCTGGTGGAGACGGAATCCTTCCACAATCTTATGGCGGTGGCCGTCCCTCGGTACTCGGTCCCCAGCCGACACTATTTTGCCCGGTGTGCCATCCCCGCACTACACAAGCACGTGTCCCAAAGCATCTGCCGTGCCCTCAACAACGCAGTTACTGGGAGAGTCCACCTGACAACGGACACATGGACAAGTGCTTGTGGCCAGGGACGGTACATCTCTCTGACGGCACACTGGGTAAACATAGTGGAAGCCGGGACCCAGTCGGACCTTGGGACGGAACACATCCTCCCCACACCGAGGATTGCGGGCCCTATGTCAGTCAGAGTTGCCCCCACAGTGTACAGCTCCTGCGCATCCTCCTCCTCCTCCTCCTCCTCATGTTCAGCCTCCATCTCAGATATCACCACATCAGTTACAAGCTAGAAGCATTGCAGTACTGCCTCCGCAAAGTGGCAACAGGCTGTGCTAAAGCTCATAAGCTTAGGTGATAAACCTCACACTGCTTGTGAGTTGTGGACAGCTGTGAAAGAGCAGGCAGATCTGTGGCTGAGACCGCTGAACCTACATCCCGGCATGGTCGTGTGTGACAATGGCCGTAACCTGGTGGCGGCTCTGAGGTGAGGTGAGATCACACACGTACCATGCCTGGCTCATGTGCTTAACCTCGTGTTTCAGGGGTTTCTTAAATCGTACCCTGAGTTGCCAGATCTGCTCGTGAAAGTACGCCGCCTGTCAGCTCATTTTCGCAAGTCGGCTACAGCTTCTGCCGCCCTTGCTGTGTTGCAGCAGCGTTTGCAGCTTCCGGCACACTGACTGGTGTGTGATGTCCCCACTAGAGATGAGCGTTGTTCTACTCGAACTGTTCGCCAATCTCAAATTCGAGCTGTTTTGGGCGGTGTTCGAGCCGTTCGACGAACACGAACAATTTGAGAAAAATTCGGCTGTTCGAGGTTATGTTCGATAACTGTTCGTGCACCAAAATCATAACTGGATTTTTTCTCAGTAATGATGAAAATTAATGTTAATACGCAGTTTGAGTGTACAGCGGGGTGGGGGGAGGGGCAGGGGATGGATCTCTGCAGGAATAATGTAGATCTCCATTTTTTTTTCTCTTTCCCGCATTTGCAGTGGGGAGGTGCAGTCTGTCAGCCCATCAGCAGCGCACACACGGAGCAAACTGCTGTTTTTCACACAAGCAAGGGCATGTGTCATTGGCAGTGTATGTCGCATGTCCTTGCCCTATAAGACCAAGCCATTTTCCCCGTCGCCACCATTTTCTCACTGCTGCAGCTGCGTGTTAGACGGCACCGCTGTTGCTGTGTGCGCTATACCTTGTTAATTTCAAGCCAATTTTCGCACAAATCTACAGATAGCTTGGGAGTAGGGAATAGTTGTGATTGCAGTCCTTTTAAGGACTAGGTTACAGCATTTCCTACGACTTTTATCAGGCAGGTCTGTGCTCTTAAATAGATAGATTGTGGGAGTAAAGACTAATTGTAATTGCAGTCCTTTTCAGGACTAGGTTACATCAGTTCCTATCAGTTTTTGCCAGGCAGGTCTGTGCCAGTGCTGTGCAAGTTTTTTTCACAGCATTTGGCTGAATCTAGCAAAGCTAATCCTTTTTGGCCTATTGCAGAGTGTGTTAGTCAGTGGAGTAGCCTATCTGTGTTGCAAGATATACCACCTGTGTATAGAATACCAATTTTTTTACTGCACCTAGTGAAGTAAAATCTTTTGGGCATAGCATCATTCTATTAGTCCATCTATGCTGACCTCCATCAGGTTGCAAATTGAATATAATTTTTTTCTGCATCTAGCTCTGAAAAAATATTTGGGCTTCTAGCAGTGTGTGGGACTTGTTCTATTAGTCCATCTATACTGACCTCCATCAGGTTGCAAACTGAATATAATTTTTTTCTGCATCTAGCTCTGAAAAAATATTTGGCCTTCTAGCAGTGTGTGGGACTTTCTCTATTAGTCCATCTATACTGACCTCCATCAGGTTGCAAATTAAAAATAATTTTTATCTGCATCTACCTCTGAAAAAATATTTGGGCTTCTAGCTGTGTGTGGGACTTGTTCTATTAGTCCATCTATACTGACCTCCATCAGGTTGCAAACTGAATAAATTTTTTTCTGCATCTAGCTCTGAAAAAATATTTGGCCTTCTAGCAGTGTGTGGGACTTTCTCTATTAGTCCATCTATACTGACCTCCATCAGGTTGCAAACTGAATATATTTTTTTTCTGCATCTACCTCTGAAAAAATATTGGGCTTCTAGCTGTGTGTGGGACTTGTTCTATTAATCCATCTATACAGACCTCCATCAGGTTGCAAACTGAATATATTTTTTTTCTGCATCTACCTCTGAAAAAATATTGGGCTTCTAGCTGTGTGTGGGACTTGTTCTATTAATCCATCTATACAGACCTCCATCAGGTTGCAAACTGAATATAATTTTTTTCTGCATCTAGCTCTGAAAAAATAGTTGGCCTTCTAGCAGTGTGTGGGACTTTCTCTATTAGTCCATCTATACTGAACTCCATCAGGTTGCAAATTAAAAATAATTTTTATCTGCATCTAGCTCTGAAAAAATATTTGGCCTTCTAGCAGTGTGTGGGACTTTCTCTATTAGTCCATCTATACTGACCTCCATCAGGTTGCAAATTAAAAATAATTTTTATCTGCATCTACCTCTGAAAAAATATTTGGGCTTCTAGCTGTGTGTGGGACTTGTTCTATTAGTCCATCTATACTGACCTCCATCAGGTTGCAAACTGAATATAATTCTTTTCTGCATCTAGCTCTGAAAAAATATTTGGCCTTCTAGTAGTGTGTGGGACTTTCTCTATTAGTCCATCTATACTGACCTCCATCAGGTTGCAAATTAAAAATAATTTTTATCTGCATCTAGCTCTGAAAAAATATTTGGCCTTCTAGCAGTGTGTGGGACTTTCTCTATTAGTCCATCTATACTGACCTCCATCAGGTTGCAAATTAAAAATAATTTTTATCTGCATCTACCTCTGAAAAAATATTTGGGCTTCTAGCTGTGTGTGGGACTTGTTCTATTAGTCCATCTATACTGACCTCCATCAGGTTGCAAACTAAATATAATTTTTTTCTGCATCTAGCTCTGAAAAAATATTTGGCCTTCTAGTAGTGTGTGGGACTTTCTCTATTAGTCCATCTATACTGACCTCCATCAGGTTGCAAATTAAAAATAATTTTTATCTGCATCTAGCTCTGAAAAAATATTTGGCCTTCTAGCAGTGTGTGGGACTTTCTCTATTAGTCCATCTATACTGACCTCCATCAGGTTGCAAATTAAAAATAATTTTTATCTGCATCTACCTCTGAAAAAATATTTGGGCTTCTAGCTGTGTGTGGGACTTGTTCTATTCGTCCATCTCTACTGACCTCCATCAGGTTGCAAACTGAATATAATTTTTTTCTGCATCTAACTCTGAAAAAATATTTGGCCTTCTAGCAGTGTGTGGGACTTTCTCTATTAGTCCATCTATACTGACCTCCATCAGGTTGCAAATCGAATATAATTTTTTTCTCCATCTAACCCAGCCAATAGTTTTGGCCTAATACCACAGTTTGGCCACTCAGCTCTGCTCGGTTCCCATCCATTGTTTTTTTGTGCAAACAACTCCAGAGTTGTGAATTAGTTAACCACCAAAATGAGTGGAAAAAGGCCTGCTGCTGGTGGAAAGGGGAATAGGCGTGTTGGGAAGGGGAAAAAAGGTTGTGTCCGTGGGGTAGGTGTTAAAGCAACAGTAACATCTGCAGAAGAAAGACCATCTTCCAGCCAAACTAAAATGTCTACTTCTTTTAGCGGACAATGTGATAAGATCCCTTTCTTACGGCCACGCCAATCGCTACAAATTCCAGATGAGGCACAAAAACAGCAGGTGCTTCAACGGATATCAAGTGCTCCTTTAAGTGGGCTCTCCTCCACATCAACTTCAACATCACAAATACTCCAGTCCTCAAAGGTGTCACCCCAATCGCACTTGCTTCATCACAGCTCCCAAATCTCCAGCTGCCCATCTGAGTATGAGGTAGAACAGATGGTTGAGTCTGCAGAGCTGTTTACTCATACTATAGCCTGGGAATCAGAGGTTGACTCCAGCGCTTCTGTGAATCCAGACGAGGAAATGATCTGCACTGATGCCCAGAATCTTTATGAGTCGGATCCAGGACGAGACGCAGAAGGTTCTGACCATAATGTAGACCCTCATTCCCAAACTGTAACTCCTGTTGGTGGAGACAATGAGGAAGACGATGATGAGACTCAAATACCTGATTGGAGCGACAACTTTAGTTTTTTGTCAGGGCAGGAACAGGTTGGCTCTGAGGACGATGGGTGTGATAACGCACAGGGTGATGATGATGAGGTTGGAGATCCCACTTACTGTCAACCCACAGTCAGCCAAGAGATGAGGTCAGCAGAGGAGGTGGAGGAAGATGCTAATGACGACGAGGTCAGGTTCCGCCTTCCTGGACAGAGACGTAGTACTGGAAGCACGTCAACAACTGCATCCTCAAACACAACTCTGCCTCTCACCACAAGTCGTGGTGGCTCTTCAGGTCGCATGGGTGCTAAGCCTTGCATAGCCTGGGCATTTTTTCAGATCGATAAAGATGACCCAACTCGTGTTATCTGTAACATTTGTCAGCAAAAGCTAAGTAGAGGCCAAAAAATACATAGTTTGAGTACTTCATGCATGAACCGGCACATGGACATGAAGCATAAGTTGCAGTGGGAAGCTCAGTGTGCTACAATGCGGCCTAGCCGGCCGGGCCAACCACCGTCTGCCATATCTTGTGCATCCGCGGCCTCTTCATCCTCTGTGATTGGGGGAACAGCAGTCACACCTGTTTTGGGGCGCAGACCTGCCACCTCTTTACCCGCAACAGCCAGCGTGATTGGCAGGTCATCATTTTGTTTGGAGGTGGTAACACCAGCTGGTGTTGAGCGCTGTCCGACATCGATAGCACCACCTTTGGATCAAGGCAACCTAACATGTCCGCCTGCATCTTCCTCACAGACCAGCAGTTTGCCGGGGACACCCTTATCAACCCCGTCTAAGCACAATAGCCAGCCCTCGGTCCCTCAGATGTGGACGAGTAAAAGACCATTTCCTCCTAGCCATGAGAAAGCTAAGAGGTTGAATTTCACCATCTGCAAGCTCTTGGCTACAGAAATGCTGACTTTCCGCCTGTTGGACACAGAGGATTTTCGAGACCTTATGTCTGTCGCAGTGCCCCAGTACCAGATGCCCAGTCGGCACTACTTCTCAAAGAAAGGTGTGCCTGCGCTCCACCAGCATGTCGCACACAACATCACCGCTTCTTTGAGAAACTCTGTGTGTGACAGGGTGCATTTCACCACAGACACTTGGACGAGTAGGCATGGACAGGGGCGTTACATGTCGCTGACTGGGCACTGGGTAACTATGGTGACAGCAGGACAAGGGGCTGCTGTCCAAGTCTTGCCGTCCCCACGAGTTGTGCGTCAATCCTCTTTATGTCTAAGTTCCTCCACTGCTTCTGCCTCCTCAACCTCCTCTCGGTCTTCCACCTGCACCCAAAGCCTGTCTGGTCATGCCACAAGCTTTCTAACTGCGCAGAAGGGATCCTGCACACCTCCTTACTATGCTGGCAGTAGGGCTCAACGTCATCAGGCGGTTTTTACTTTGAAATGTCTGGGAAATGTGAGTCACACAGCTGAGGAGTTGTGGTCAGCTCTGGAGAACCAATTTCATGAATGGTTGTCTCCACTGGACCTGAAACCAGGGAAGGCCGTGTGCGACAATGCTGCAAACCTGGGTGCGGCCCTTCGCCGGGGCAATGTCACACACGTGCCTTGTATGGCTCACGTGTTGAACCTGGTTGTCCAGCAATTTTTAGCCCACTATCCCAGACTAGATGGCCTTCTGCAGAGGGCACGGTCGCTGTGTGCTCACTTCCGCCGTTCGCATCCCGCAGCTCAGCGACTTACATCTCTACAGAAGTCGTTGGGCCTGCCACTTCACCGGCTAAAATGCGATGTGCCTACCCGGTGGAATTCAACTCTGCCCATGTTGCAGCGACTGTGGCAGCACCGACAAGCCCTGGTGCAATACGTTCTGACGTATAGCCTGGGCCAACGAGATCCAGAGGTGGGGCAAATCACGCTGGAGGAGTGGTCTCAGATCAGGGACCTATGCACCCTTCTGCACAGTTTTGAATTGGCGACGAAGATGTTTAGTGCTGACGATGCCATTATCAGCATGACTATTCCGGTGATTTACATGCTGGAGCACATGTTAAACAGAATTCGGAGTCAGGTGGTGGCACAAGAGGAGGTGGAGGAAGTAGAGGAGGAGGAGTTGTATGCGGAAGGGCTAACATCTGCAAGGTCCAGACGCTCGGCAGCACCAAGGCGGCAGGCATGTGAGGGTGGGTGAGATGGTTTTACCAGGGCGCATGGTAGCAGCCAAACTAATGAGGAAGGTGCAGGAGCCCAGGAAGAAGTGGAGGACGAACTGATGGAAGACTCATCAGATGAGGGAGACCTTGATCACATTTCTGTTGTGCGAGGTTGGGGGGAGAGGACAGAGGAAGGAAGCATGATTGTTACCTCGCCACCAACACAACAGGGACTTGGTGCTCCTGGATGCGCAACACACATGAGTGCCTTCTTGCTGCACTACCTGCAACATGACCCTCGAATTGTGAGAATTAGAAATAATCCTGACTACTGGGTTGCCACACTGTTAGATCCCCGGTACAAAAGTAAATTTGCCGAAATTATTCCTGCCATAGAAAGGGATGCACGCATGCAGGAGTATCAGCAGAGACTGTTGCAGAATCTTACATGTGCTTTTCCACAAAACACCAGTAGTGCACGTAGTGAATCTCACAGTTCCAACTTGCCAACCGTGGGACCGTCAAGTGTTCAGCACTCAAACCGTAACAGAACCACAGTATCTGCTGGTAACATCAATTTTGCGGAATCATTTCACCACTTTTTAGCCCATCCTTTGCAAGGCCACAGGAGACAAGAAGTCTGACACATAGTCAACGCCTAGAGACGATGGTACAGGAGTATCTCCAAGTAAACATTGAAGCCATGACTGTGTCACTGGACCCTTGCTCTTTTTGGGCTTCCAATCTGGATAAATGACCGGAGCTAGCCACTTACGCCTTGGAGATCTTGTCATGCCCCGCAGCCAGCGTTCTGTCTGAACGTGTGTTCAGCGCTGCTGGTGGTGTGCTGACAGATAAGCGCACGCGGCTCTCCACTGATAATGTAGACAGACTCACGTTCATAAAGATGAACAAATCATGGATCCGAAATGACTTTTCTACCCCTGTGTCATCCTGGGGAGAGTAAAAGCTTGATGATTGGTTAAAATCACCCTACCAACCGTTTTAAGCTTTCAAATTACTAATCATGTTTATCTGTATCTTGGCTGGAAAATAATTTGGGCTTTGTAGCAGTGTGCAGCACTGATTCTATTAGGCCATCTATAATAAGCTCCACCAGATTTAAAATTACTAATCATGTTTATCTCTATCTTGGCTGGAAAATAATTTGGGCAATGTAGCAGTGTGCAGCACTGATCCTATTAGGCCATCTATACTAAGCTCCACCAGATTTAAAATTAATAATAATTTTTAGCTGCATCTAGCCCGGAAAATAATTTTGGGGCTCCAAGATGCGCAAGACACATAAGTGCCTTCTTGCTGCACTACCTGCGCTCCTTGAAGAAGGTAACGAAATGCGCGTCGGAGCGTTCAGGTTTGCCCTCACGTGCTCATCCCTAGCACTCCTGTTCCAGGTAAATTTACTATAATAAAAAGATTCTTTTTGGAAGTGAGGATCATTGGTTTGTCCTTATGGAGTACTGTTCTGTCTAACTCTTTTTAGGGACATCCATAACCCACTTCTTGTTATTTGTTTATACATGCTTATGTATAGTTAGCAAAATATATAAAATAATTATAAAAAAATATAAAAAATATATATATATATTTGCATTACTTTTTGCCTGGGTATAAAGTATAATTGTCTATATCTATATATGATTGGCTATTTTGGATGGAGCGTTAAGGGGGTTGTACCCCTGTTTGTTTGAAGTACGGGTATTTATTTATTTTTTAATTTTTGAATAAAGATTAATGGTTTTATATTACCCTCAATACTCTCTCTTTATTTGTGTGGATGATATTTTCCTGTACAAATTCATGTTCTATGACCCTCATATTGTCAGAATTCGAAGTAATCATGACTACTGGGTTGCCACACTCTTAGATCCCCCAAACTTTTCGATCAACCTTTTCATTTTAATAAAGACCAAAAAAATGGTCATTTTTGAAATTATAAGCATTAGCTGGTTATTAGAAACTGAAATCAAACAGTTTTCAACTCAAAACTTTATTCTAGGTGATGTTACATTTTCACATAGGACCCCTTGTTCGAAAGGAGCTTCTGAACTCTCTCGTCCATTGAATTTGTCAGGTTTTGGATGGTTTCTGCTTCAATTGTTTTGCATGAGGACAGAATACCCTCCCAGAGGTGTTGCTTAGATGTGAACTGCCTCCCGCCATCATAGACACTCCTTTTGATGATGCTCCAGAGGTTCTGAATGGGGTAGAGGTCAGGGGAGCATGGGGGTCACACCATAAGTTTGTCCCCTTTTATGCCCATATCAGCCAGAGATGCAGATGTTTTATGTGCAGCATGAGATGGTGCATTATCATGCAAAAAAATGATCTTGCTGTGAAATACACGGTTCTTCTTCTTGAACCATGGCAGGAAGTGCTGTTTGAGAAAATCCACATACATTATGGAGTTCATCTTTAGCGCCTTCAGGGATCCTAAAGGGGCCGACAATCTCTCTCCCCATGATTCCAGCCCAAAACATTACTCCACCTCCTCCTTGTTGGCGCTGTAGCCGTGTTTGCGTGGGGTGTCCATCAACCAGCCATCCTCCACTCCATCCATCTGGACCATCGAGCGCTGCACGGCACTCATCCGTGAACAAAACAGTTTTGAAATCAGTCTTCATGTAATGTTTAGCCCACTGGAGCCGTTTCTGCTTGTGTGAAGTGGATAGAGGAGGTCGACAGGATGGCGTATGCACAGCTGCAAACCTCTGAAGGACCCTGCATCTTGTTTTTCGGGGGACGTTGGAGGCACCAGCAGCTTCAAAAACTTGTCTGCTGCTATGACAAGGCTTTTTTGCCGCTGCTCTTTTAACCTGACGTAATTGCCTGTAGGAAAGAGTCCTCAATTTGCCCTTATCAGCACGCACACGTGTGTACTGTGAATCAGCTACATACTTCTTGATTGCCAAGACACTTCATCCTGATCATCGCACAATGTTGATTGTAGTCATGCCTTGACCTAAACACTCCACAATTTGTTGCTTCTCAGCAGCCGACACATCCTTTTTCTTTCCCATTTTGGCAGAAAATGTAGGCTGCTTAATAATGTGAGACAGCCTTCTTAAGTAGTCTTGCCTTTCATTGGACACACCTGCCAAACTAATTAGCACAGGTGTCTGCAATTGCTTACAGTGATATAAAGAGCCCTGACACACATCACCATCAATGAGTTTAACTGACAAACAAACAAATTCTTCCCTTATCACTCCTAAACACTTTTTGCATAATAATTTGGAACACAGTGTACATGTGCTTTTCCACAAAACACCAGTGGTTCACGTAGTGAATCTTACAGTTCTAACTTGCCAACCGTGGTCTGTATGGAGTTGTTCAATAAAGGGCCCAAAATTAAGATAACATAGATGGGAGAGGTCTCTATGAATAGGAATTCCTAAGTATTTGATACCCTGTGAGGGCCAGGCAAAGGGAAAGTTGGACTGGATGGAATCCTATATGGATTTGGGGAGGGAGACATCGAGGGCCTCAGACTTCGCTGCATTGATTTTAAAATTTGACCATGTAACAAAGTGATCTATTTCAGCCATAACAGCATGGATGGATATATGTGATTGAGTGATATATACTAGGACATCATCAGCAAATAGAGAGCACTTGTACTCGGTGCCTCCCACCTCAATCCACCTAATATTGGGGTTATGGCGAATTGATGAGAGCAGGTGCTCCGTCACCAGGATGTATAAGAGAGGGGACAGAGGACATCCCTGCCTTGTCCCATTGGTGATTGTGAAAGGTGATGAAAATGTTCTGATGCACCCCCTGGGCCTTGGGACACCCGGAGCCGGACCCTTTTTGGTGGATGCTGGTGGTTGTAGTCTTCGTGGCGGCGACCCGGTTCCGTGGCTCAGGGTGGTCAAACCAGTGGCGGAACTATTTATGTGGTTTTGATGTTTAAATGTCCGACTACGCCACCCGTGGATTGCGGTCAGAGTGAACCGCCGCTGCAGGGCAGACCGCTGAGGCTGGTGTTGTTGGTGCAGCAGAGCGTAGCATAACTCCCCACGGGAGGAGTATAGCCTCAGGGCAGTGTATGCGGAGGATGGGGGTGATGGTGCAGGGCAGCAGCAGTAACGACACGGAGTCAGTGATGCAGTCCAGGGCCTTTACTCACAGTTCTTATTATCCAGACCACGTCTGCAGGTAACGGCTGCCCACGTCGTACTGTGCTCACCAGGTGAGGGGCTCAGACAACTCCCCGATAACTTTGGAGCGCTTCACAGGACCCCCTTTGTGTGTCCTTTGTCTGGCCTTTCTTACCAACCCTTCTGTCCGGCTGCCTCGGGCCTCCTCTTGGTAAACTTGGCGCCAGTTTCCCTGACCCTATGTGGTGCCTTCCTAGCGGGTGTAGCGAGGGGCTGCGCCACATAAAATGTCAGAGCCTCCGGTTTCTAGCTGAGGGTCGTTTCCTGCCTCCACTAGTTTCGGGGACCGGTCTCCCCCTTTGGCCTGACCCCTCCACGCAGGTGGATTCGGGCGTGCGGTGGCGACTCGCCCGTCCGCACCCCTGGGATCCCTTCATTCCTCGTTCCTGGAGCCTTCTCCGCTCCTCTTCCTTCCTTCTCCCTCTTCCAGGGTTGGGCCTCTGTTACTAGGCCCGCCTCCGGAGCAGAGCTCATGCAGAGCCCCTGCTCCCTGCCACTTCTGCTCAGACTTCTCTGCACTGAACTAAGATGGTGCCCACCTTTTATACTCCCTTCTCAATGCACCCAGGAACTGCTTCCTCCCTGCTCCTGCACTACAGGGTTCCCCTTCCTCAGTGTTCCCTCCCCCCACTCCAGCCAGGGACAGGGACTGTCGTGCCTATCTCAGGGGCATATTGGTCGCCCTGCCCCACGGCAATGTGGTGTAATGCATGCAGGTGTCGGGTCCTGATCCACACTCCATCCTTACCTGAGAGTGAGATATCACACCTCTGGGTGAGGTGCAATACCTCTGTAGCAACCGAGCCGTCAGGGTGCTACAGTTCCATTTATCTTCAGCCTAGGTGACGTATTGTGATACAGGGCCGTGATTTTAGCTATAAAGGGGTCCCCTAGACCCCTACCCCAAGCTTTTTAAGAGAATCATATATGGCGTGCCAGGAGACTCTATGGAATGCTTTCTCAGCATCCAACGAGAGTATCTAATTACAAATTTTTAACTGCATCTAGCCCAGGAAATACTTTGTGCCTAGTAGCAGTGTCTGCTAGTCAGCGGATTATCCCGGCTGTTAAGCAAGCCACACCACCTGTAGTTTGGACACTTAATTTTTTCAAAGGAAATGCTTTGGGACCACGGGATACTCAGTGAAGAGCATCAGGAGGCACCCCAAGGCATAGGGGCTGGGACTGGCAGTAGGATGCCTTGCGGTGGACAGCCGAGCTCGATCCTTATAAAAGCTTTTTAACTGCAGCAGCTTTAGTGGACGCTACTGGAGCTGGAATTACGCGGCTGCTGGCATGAGACTTGCCCTCTAATAGATCCTTGTAAATGGATTTAAAGTGTATTCATTCAAATTAGAGAGACAATTTAAATTAAAAAGCTTAGAGCTGCCTCCACCACAGGGGGGCTCGCTCGACCCACCAGCGGACAGGCACCACTATTGGGAGAGGGGGGCTGGCCGTCAGGGTTCACCGCGGCTCTGGCACAAACCCGGCGACACGGAGGTGGCACGGGCAGGAGCGGACTGAACGTGTCGGCTTCTCACTTTTTGGATTTTAGAAGGGCATGAAATGCCTATATTTGTGTCTCCCCCTCCTTTTACTCCTCCACCTCTTTTCTTTTCGCATGACTATATGTACTTGTCACTTTTCCATGTGTTAGTTGTGTCTTCTGAGCAGTTTGTCAGCTTTTGGACACCTTTGAAGGTGTTTTCTATGTGTTTCTATGTGTTTTTGTTTGCCTGCCATTGGTTTTAACGGTGTTCGAAGGTGTTCGACGAACAGTTCGACGAACAGTTCGGCGAACACACGGGTGTTCGACGAACCGAACCGAACTCGAACACTACGGGGGTGGCTCAACACTAGTCCCCACACGTTGGATCTCTACCCTCCACATGTTGCAAAGGATTTGTGAGCAGAAGAGAGCAGTTGTGGAGTACCTGCTACAACAAGGCCGTCGATATTCAGGTCAGACTCCACACATAAGACCTCAGGAGTGGACCTGGATGTCTGACATATGTACCATCCTGACAAACTTTGAGGAGGCCACCAAGATGGTGAGTGGCGATGACGCCATCATTAGTGTCAGCATCCCACTTGTCTGTCTTTTGCAACGCTCTCTGCAGAGAATTAAAGAGGAGGCATTGCAGCCAGAGTACGATGAGATGGATCAAGAAGCCGTAGCGGGCGATTACACACAGCCCAGCCTCATCTCATCCCAACATGCATTGGGGGACAATGAGGGAGAGGAGGAGGAGGAGGAGGAAGAACAGGAGCTGCTATAATGCGTTGTTGACGGTAGTACCTGTACAAGTGTCATACCGTCGGTTCAGCGTGGGTGGCCTGAGGACAGGGGGGAGGAGGAAGAGGAGGAGGAGAGCATGGTCAGTCGTCATCTTGGTGAGGACACGGAAATCTTGCCCGTTACCAGTCTGGCACGCGTGGCTGACTTTCTGTTACGCTGCCTTAACCGTGACCCTCGCGTTGTCAAAATGTTGGGTGAAAGTCATTACTGGTTGGTGACACTTGTAGACACCCTCTACAAGGAGAACTTTCACTCTCTTATTCCTGAGGTGGAGAGGTCTACAAAAATGGGGCAATACCAGAAGGCCCTTGCTGCAGAACTCTTAAAAAAATTCCCATATGAACACGCTAGCGGCAGAGGTCACAGTTCGTTGCCCAACCAAGGCGTACAGGCGAGAGAGATGCAACTCCAATCCAGCAGAGGCAGGGGAACACTGTCAACGTTCTGGGACAGTTTTCTGACACCAGCCCAGCTTACAGGCCCTGAGGCGCGGGGTACTCTCACAAGGAGTGGAAAGTTTCAAAAGATGGTGAGGGAGTACCATGCCGATCGTACCAGCGTCCTCAGTGATTCCTCTGTGCCTTTTAATTATTGGGTATCCAAGCTGGACACTTGGAATGAACTCGCTCTGTACGCCTTGGAGGTCCTGGCCTGCCCTGCCGCTAGCGTGTTATCGGAGCGTGTTTTTAGTGCCGCTGGGGGAATTATAACTGATAAGCGCACTCGCCTGTCAACTGACAATGCTGACAAGCTGACCCTTATCAAAATGAACAAGGGCTGGATTGGGCCAGACTTCTCATCACCACCAAATGACAGCAGAGTAACATAAAGTCAAATCCACTGTGTTATTTCGGGAGGTGTATTCACATGCACCGCTTCACACCCACACATGGGTATACGCTTCCTTGTTTCGACTGTTTAATCTTCTTCTCCTTATCCTCAGCCTCCACCACCACTATACCACCAGGGTGCCAGCATTGCAAGTTCCTCCGTCCTAATTTTTGGCAGCTTTTTCTGGGAAAGCATAAGCAAATACCATGGGACACCCACTCCCCAATAATGGGACTTTTGTTTGTAATATGCTGTACTGCATGGCTCTTGTAAGGGGCATTGCAAGTTGCTCCGTCCTAATTTTTGGCAGCTTTTGCTTGCAAGGCATAAGCAAATACTATGGGACACCCACGCCCCAATAATGGGACTTATGTTTGTAATATGCGTACTGCATGGCTCTTGTAAGGGGCATTGCAAATTGCTCCATCCTAATTTTTGGCAGCTTTTGCTTGCAAGGCATAAGCAAATACTATGGGAGACCCACTCCCCAATAATGGGACTTATGTTTGTAATATGCTGTACTGCATTGCTCTTGTAAGGGGCATTGCAAGTTGCTCCGTCCTAATTTTTGGCAGCTTTTGCTGGGAAAGCATAAGCAAATACTGTGGGAGACCCACTCCCCAATAATGGGACTTATGTTTGTAATATGCTGTACTGCATGTGACGCGCCCCCTGGGCCGTGTGTACACGTGTGTGGGATACCCGGTGCCGGGTCTCTGGGGTCTGTAGTCTCCGTGGCGGTGACCCGGTCCCGTGGCTCAGGCTGGTCAAACCAGTGGCAGTCTTTCTTAGGTTTTGAGGTTAATTGTCCGACTGCGCCACCCGTGGATTGCGGTCAGGGAGTACAACCGCTACGAGGCAGACCGCTGAGGCTGGTGTTGTGTGCGCAGCATAGAATGGGATAACTCACCTCGGGAGGAGTATAGCCTCAGGGCAGTGAGTGTGGATGATGGGGGTGATGGTGCACGAGCGCAGCAGGAACGACTCAGAGTCTTTGCAGTGCAGTTCAGGGTCTTTACTGATGATTATAAGGTAGACCCTCCCGGGAGTACTGGCTAGCATAAGAGGCCTGGTCAGTCTGTGAGCAAGCAGGAGTTCCCCTGGCCAGGTGGAGTTGTAGGCCTCCCCGTCTGTCTGCACTATTCCTGGCTACCTTGCTGTAAGCGGGTAGAAGTAGCCCACGTCCCTGAGTGTACCGTGTAGTGCTCACCCATATGGCTGGTGACTTGGGGCCTTCTGTTAGCCTCTGCTCCACGACGGCGGTGCTGATCTCTTGCTTGTGACTGAGCCTCCGGGCTTCTATGGCCAGAGGACCTGAAATCCCCTGCCGGCTGGTTTCTGCTGCTGGATATATAAGTCCTCACAGCTTCGGACTCCTGTGTCCGGTTCCTATTGTCTTCTGCCAGGGCGAGCTCTGCTCAGCTTCCAGCCCCTGGTCTTTAGCTCCTAGCTCCTACAGAGCTACTTGCTGTTTCTTTCCCTTGCTCTCACTCTGACTCTGACTGTTCTCTGACTCACTCAACCCCGCCCCAGATCCAGTTTATAAGGGCAGAATTCTCCCCTCCCAGGACTGGGGCAGGAGGATGTTGCATGTTTAAGGGATCCTGACCAGGAAACCTCCCACTTGCTCTCCGACATAATATCTCTATTACTGTGGTGACCAGACCCCTGGGGTGCCACACATGGCTCTTGTAAGGAGCATTGCAGTTCCTCATAATTTTTGGAAAGCCTTCCATTCACTGCTTAGGCCAACAGTGCACGGGAGACCCAGTTGCTATAAATCGAAAAAAACGTTTAGTTAACGCCCTCTGACCTCCATGTCATTTCCAAGGGGCATTGGAGTGGCTCGAAATTTTTGGTAGGCATTACACTCACTGTATGCCCTATTACTGTGTAGCCGAACTGCTCCTTTTGTTACAGAAACATATCCTACAAGACATATCTGGTTGACTGGCCTGATATTGATGTGAATGGTCCCTGTTCCTCCTGCTCCTTCTCCTTTGCCACCACCTCATCCATCATTTATCACCTAAAGCTTTGTTTTAACGGGAGTCATAGAACTGGGATAGTAGCAGGAAAACATCCAGCAATCCTTGGAGGAGGTAGGATATGGGCAATAACGCGGACCACCTCAGGCCTAGCCGCTACTACATACATGCGCTTGCATTCCAAGAAAACAAAGCAGATGCTAACTTCTATCATCATCATCATGCTCCTCACCTAGGCACTCTCAACTCCCCTGATGGAGAAGCCAGGGCCCACCGGAGGAGTCTGGTTCTATGGTGGGCTCGTCCAATGCTGCCCTAAAGCAGGCCAGGCTAAGAAAAGTGTGGGGGAAGGTGACAGGAGAAATCAGGGCGGCTGGGGACCGAGTATGGACACCTGGCCGCCACCTGGCGGCTGGGGACCGAGCGTGGACACCCGGCCGCCGGGCGGCTGGGGACAGAGTATGGATACCTCGCTGCCGAAGCACCCATGAGGTAGTGGCCAGCTTCGGCCTCCTCCAAACTAAAAGGCCTCATTTCAAGTGAAAGCTAGCAGTATGGTATTGCAGCCTGCGGGTGGGTGGGTGGTTGGCTGCATATTTTCGCTTGCATTGAAAGTTATGGGGGAGGCACAATTGAACACTGCCCTGGGACAAGGACTTGCATGGGGATAGTTGCAAGTCTGCATCTTCTGATGCGACAAGGATCACTTCTGATGGGCACACTTTTAGACAGTGACCTAGGGTACAGTGATGCTTCCAGGGGTCTTCCCCATGCTGACCCCTTGTCTTTTCAGCACTGTATGCATGTGTCACACAGCACATGGCCAGATAAGGTTGTAAAATGTTAAAATGACATTTCCCGGTGAACGCATTTGTCACGGTTGAAAGCAATACAAAAGTGCAAAAATGCATGAAAAATGCTACTTGTGAACATAGCCCAAGGTGTGGAGGAGTATTTTTGTTTTTGGTTATTTATTTTACCTTATACACAAGTTTTTACCCTGGAACGGAAATTCCTTAACATATTTCACAGGAAAACCGATTCAGTTTAGTTTTTGAACGTTTTATTGTGAGCCCGCAAAAGTGGCTTAATACCTCTGACCACGTTGTTGACATCAGTGACCTGGGGGTCAGAAATGCTTCCAGGGGCGATCCCCATGTTTCCCCCATGTCTTTTGAGCACTGTCACTATCGTTTTGGACACTTTTTAGGCTTTCTACAGACTGCCGGGGGTGCTGCCGCAAAAATGCTCGGGTCTCTCATAGACTAACATTGGGCTCGTTGCTCGGGTCGAGTACCCGAGTATCACGGTAAGTACGGCTCGAGCTTCGAGCACCCGAGCATTTTAGTGATCGCTCAACACTATCAGTCGTCATCTTGGTGAGGACATGGAACTCTTGCCCGTTACCAGTCTGGCACCCATGGCTGACTTTATGTTACGCTGCCTTAACCGTGACCCTCGCATTGTCAAAATGTTGGGTGACAGTCATTACTGGTTGATGACACTTTTAGACCCCCTCTACAAGGAGAACTTTCACTCTCTTATTCCTGAGTTGGAGAGGTCTACAAAAATGGGGCAGTACCAGAAGGCCCTTGCTACAGAACTATTAAAAAAATTCCCATCTGAACACGGTAGCGGCAGAGGTCACAGTTCGCTGCCCAACTAAGGCATACAGGCGAGAGAGACGTAACTCCAATCCAGCAGAGGCAGGGGAACACTGTCAATGTTCTAGGACAGTTTTCTGAGACCTGCCCAGCTTACAGGCCCTGAGGCGCAGGGTACTCTCACAAGGAGTGGAAAGTTTCAAAAGATGGTGAGGGAGTACCAGCGTCCTCCGTGATTCCTCTGTGCCTTTTAATTATTGGGTATCCAAGCTGGACACTTGGAATGAACTCGCTCTGTACGCCTTGGAGGTCCTGGCCTGCCCTGCCGCTAGCGTGTTATCGGAGCGTGTTTTTAGTGCCGCTGGGGGAATTATAACTGATAAGCGCACTCGCCTGTCAACTGACAATGCTGACAAGCTGACCCTTATCAAAATGAACAAGGGCTGGATTGGGCCAGACTTCTCATCACTAGAGATGAGCGTTGTTCTACTCGAACTGTTCGCCAATCTCAAATTCGAGCTGATTTGGGCGGTGTTCGAGCCGTTCGGCGAACACGAACGATTTTAGAAAAATTCGGCTGTTCGAGGTTATGTTCGATAACTGTTCGTGCACCAAAATCATAACTGGATTTTTTCTCAGTAATGATGAAAATTAATGTTAATACGCAGTTTGAGTGTACAGCGGGGTGGGGGGAGGGGCAGGGGATGGATCTCTGCAGGAATAATGAAGAACTCCATTTTTTTTTCTCTTTCCCGCATTTACAGTGGGGAGGTGCAATCTGTCAGCCTATCAGCAGCGCACACACGGAGCGAAGTGCTTTTTTTCACACAAGCAAGGGCATGTGTCATTGGCAGTGTATGTCACATGTCCTTGCCCTATAAGACCCAGCCATTTTCCCTGTCGCCACCATTTTCTCACTGCTGCAGCTGCGTGTTAGACGGCACCGCTGTTGCTGTGTGCGCTATACCTTGTTAATTTCAAGCCAATTTTCGCACAAATCTACAGATAGCTTGGGAGTAGGGAATAGTTGTGATTGCAGTCATTTTAAGGACTAGGTTACAGCATTTCCTACGACTTTTATCAGGCAGGTCTGTGCTCTTAAATAGATAGATTGTGGGAGTAAAGACTAATTGTAATTGCAGTCCTTTTCAGGACTAGGTTACATCAGTTCCTATCAGTTTTTGCCAGGCAGGTCTGTGCCAGTGCTGTGCAAGTTTTTTTCACAGCATTTGGCTGAATCTAGCAAAGCTAATCCTTTTTGGCCTATTGCAGAGTGTGTTAGTCAGTGGAGTAGCCTATCTGTGTTGCAAGATACACCACCTGTGTATAGAATACCAATTTTTTTACTGCACCTAGTGAAGTAAAATCTTTTGGGCATAGCATCATTCTATTAGTCTATCTATACTGACCTCCATCAAGTTGCAAATTGAATATAATTTTTTTCTGCATCTAGCTCTGAAAAAATATTTGGGCTTCTAGCAGTGTGTGGGACTTGTTCTATTAGTCCATCTATACTGACCTCCATCAGGTTGCAAACTGAATAAAATTTTTTTCTGCATCTAGCTCTGAAAAAATATTTGGCCTTCTAGCAGTGTGTGGGACTTTCTCTATTAGTCCATCTATACTGACCTCCATCAGGTTGCAAATTAAAAATAATTTTTATCTGCATCTACCTCTGAAAAAATATTTGGGCTTCTAGCTGTGTGTGGGACTTGTTCTATTAGTCCATCTATACTGACCTCCATCAGGTTGCAAACTGAATATAATTTTTTTCTGCATCTAGCTCTGAAAAAATATTTGGCCTTCTAGCAGTGTGTGGGACATTCTCTATTAGTCCATCTATACTGACATCCATCAGGTTGCAAATTAAAAATAATTTTTATCTGCATCTAGCTCTGAAAAAATATTTGGCCTTCTAGCAGTGTGTGGGACTTTCTTTATTAGTCCATCTATACTGACCTCCATCAGGTTGCAAATTAAAAATAATTTTCTGTCTGCATCTAGCTCTGAAAAAATATTTGGCCTTCTAGCAGTGTGTGGGACTTTCTCTATTTGTCCATCTATACTGACCTCCATCAGGTTGCAAATTAAAAATATTTTTTTGTCTGCATCTAGCTCTGAAAAAATATTTGGCCTTCTAGCAGTGTGTGGGACTTTCTCTATTAGTCCATCTATACTGACCTCCATCAGGTTGCAAATTAAAAATAATTTTTTGTCTGCATCTAGCTCTGAAAAAATATTTGGCCTTCTAGCAGTTTGTGGGACTTGTTCTATTAGTCCATCTATACAGACCTCCATCAGGTTGCAAACTGAATATATATTTTTTCTTCATCTACCTCTGAAAAAATATTTGGGCTTCTAGCTGTGTGTGGGACTTGTTCTATTAGTCCATCTATACTGACCTCCATCAGGTTGCAAATTGAATATAATTTTTTTCAGCATCTAGCTCTGAAAAAATATTTGGCCTTCTAGCAGTGTGTGGGACTTGTTCTATTAGTCCACCTATACTGACCTCCATCAGGTTGCAAATTCAAAATAATTTTTTGTCTGCATCTAGCTCTGAAAAAATATTTGGCCTTCTAGCAGTGTGTGGGACTTTCTCTATTAGTCCATCTATAGTGACCTCCATCAGGTTGCAAACTGAATATATTTTTTTTCTGCATCTACCTCTGAAAAAATATTTGGGCTTCTAGCTGTGTGTGGGACTTGTTCTATTAGTCCATCTATACTGACCTCCATCAGGTTGCAAACTGAATATAATTTTTTTCTGCATCTACCTCTGAAAAAATATTTGGGCTTCTAGCTGTGTGTGGGACTTGTTCTATTAGTCCATCTATACTGACCTCCATCAGGTTGAAAACTGAATATAATTTTGTTCTGCATCTTGCTCTGAAAAAATATTGGGCCTTCCTGCAGTGTGTGGGACTTTCTCTATTAGTCCATCTATACTGACATCCATCAGGTTGCAAATTAAAAATAATTTTTATCTGCATCTAGCTCTGAAAAGATATTTGGCCTTCTAGCAGTGTGCAGGACTTGTTCTATTAGTCCACCTATACTGACCTCCATCAGCTTGCAAATTAAAAATAATTTTTTGTCTGCATCTAGCTCTGAAAAAATATTTGGCCTTCTAGCAGTGTTTGGGACTTTCTCTATTAGTCCATCTATACTGACCTCCATCAGGTTGCAAACTGAATATATTTTTTTTATGCATCTACCTCTGAAAAATATTTGGGCTTCTAGCTGTGTGTGGGACTTGTTCTATTAGTCCATCTATACTGACCTCCATCAGGTTGCAAACTGAATATAATTTTTTTCTGCATCTACCTCTGAAAAAATATTTGGGCTTCTAGCTGTGTGTAGGACTTGTTCTATTGGTCCATCTATACTGACCTCCATCAGGTTGCAAACTGAATACAATTTTTTTCTGCATCTACCTCTGAAAAAATATTTGAGCTTCTAGCTGTGTGTGGGACTTGTTCTATTAGTCCATCTATACTGACCTCCATCAGGTTGCAAATTGCATATAATTTTTTTCTGCATCTAACCCAGCCAATAGTTTTGGCCTAATACCACAGTTTGGCCACTCAGCTCTGCTCGGTTCCCATCCATTGTTTTTTTGTGCAAACAACTCCAGAGTTGTGAATTAGTTAACCACCAAAATGAGTGGAAAAAGGCCTGCTGCTGGTGGAAAGGGGAATAGGCGTGTTGGGAAGGGGAAAAAAGGTTGTGTCCGTGGGGTAGGTGTTAAAGCAACAGTAACATCTGCAGAAGAAAGACCATCTTCCAGCCAAACTAAAATGTCTACTTCTTTTAGCGGACAATGTGATAAGATCCCTTTCTTACGGCCACGCCAATCGCTACAAATTCCAGATGAGGCACAAAAACTGCAGGTGCTTCAATGGATATCAAGTGCTCCTTTAAGTGGGCTCTCCTCCACATCAACTTCAACATCACAAATACTCCAGTCCTCAAAGGTGTCACCCCAATCGCACTTGCTTCCTCACAGCTCCCAAATCTCCAGCTGCCCGTCTGAGTATGAGGTAGAACAGATGGTTTAGTCTGCAGAGCTGTTTACTCATACTATAGCCTGGGAATCAGAGGTCGACTCCAGCGCTTCTGTGAATCCAGACGTGGAAATGATCTGCACTGATGCCCAGAATCTTTATGAGTCGGATCCAGGACCAGACGCAGAAGGTTCTGACCATAATGTAGACCCTCATTCCCAAACTGTAACTCCTGTTGGTGGAGACAATGAGGAAGACGATGATGAGACTCAAATACCTGATTGGAGCGACAACTTTAGTTTTTTGTCAGGGCAGGAACAGGTTGGCTCTGAGGACGACGGGTGTGATAACGCACAGGGTGATGATGATGAGGTTGGAGATCCCACTTACTGTCAACCCACAGTCAGCCAAGAGATGAGGTCAGCAGAGGAGGTGGAGGAAGATGCTAGTGACGACGAGGTCAGGTTGCGCCTTCCTGGACAGAGACGTAGTACTGGAAGCACGTCAACAACTGCATCCTCAAACACAACTCTGCCTCTCACCACAAGTCGTGGTGGCTCTTCAGGTCGCATGGGTGCTAAGCCTTGCATAGCCTGGGCATTTTTTCAGATCGATAAAGATGACCCAACTCGTGTTATCTGTAACATTTGTCAGCAAAAGCTAAGTAGAGGCCAAAAAATACATAGTTTGAGTACTTCATGCATGAACCGGCACATGGACATGAAGCATAAGTTGCAGTGGGAAGCTCAGTGTGCTACAATGTGGCCTAGCCGGCCGGTCCAACCACCGTCTGCCATATCTTGTGCATCCGCGGCCTCTTCATCCTCTGTGACTGGGGGAACAGCAGTCACACCTGTTTTGGGGCGCAGACCTGCCACCTCTTTACCCGCAACAGCCAGCGTGATTGGCAGGTCATCATTTTCTTTGGAGGTGGTAACACCAGCTGGGGTTGAGCGCTGTCCGACATCGATAGCACCATCTTTGGATCAAGGCAACCTAACATGTCCAGCTGCATCTTCCTCACAGACCGGCAGTTTGCCGGGGACACCCTTATCAACCCCGTCTAAGCACAATAGCCAGCCCTTGGTCCCTCAGATGTGGACAAGTAAAAGACCATTTCCTCCTAGCCATGAGAAAGCTAAGAGGTTGAATTTCACCATCTGCAAGCTCTTGGCTACAGAAATGCTGCCTTTCCGCCTGGTGGACACAGAGGATTTTCGAGACCATATGTCCGTCGCAGTGCCCCAGTACCAGATGCCCAGTCGGCACTACTTCTCAAAGAAAGGTGTGCCTGCGCTCCACCAGCATGTCGCACACAACATCACCGCTTCTTTGAGAAACTCTATGTGTGACAGGGTTCATTTCACCACAGACACTTGGAAGAGTAGGCATGGACAGGGGCGTTACATGTCGCTGACTGGGCACTGGGTAACTATGGTGACAGCAGGACAAGGGGCTGCTGTCCAAGTCTTGCCGTCCCCACGAGTTGTGCGTCAATCCTCTTTATGTCAAAGTTCCTCCACTGCTTCTGCCTCCTCAACCTCCTCTCGGTCTTCCACCTGCACCCAAAGCCTGTCTGGTCGTGCCACAAGCTTTCTAACTGCGCAGAAGGGATCCTGCACACCTCCTTACTATGCTGGCAGTAGGGCTCAACGTCATCAGGTGGTTTTTACTTTGAAATGTCTGGGAAATGTGAGTCACACAGCTGAGGAGTTGTGGTCAGCTCTGGAGAACCAATTTCATGAATGGTTGTCTCCACTGGACCTGAAACCAGGGAAGGCCATGTGCGACAATGCTGCAAACCTGGGTGCGGCCCTTCGCCGGGGCAATGTCACACACGTGCCTTGTATGGCTCACGTGTTGAACCTGGTTGTCCAGCAATTTTTAGCCCACTATCCCAGACTAGATGGCCTTCTGCAGAGGGCACGGTCGCTGTGTGCTCACTTCCGCCGTTCGCATCCCGCAGCTCAGCGACTTACATCTGCTACATGGTAGCAGCCAAACTAGTGAGGAAGGTGCAGGAGCCCAGGAAGAAGTGGAGGACGAACTGATGGAAGACTCATCAGATGAGGGAGACCTTGATCACATTTCTGTTGTGCGAGGTTGGGGGGAGAGGACAGAGGAAGGAAGCATGATTGTTACCTCGCCACCAACACAACAGGGACTTGGTGCTCCTGGATGGAAACACACATGAGTGCCTTCTTGCTGCACTACCTGCAACATGACCCTCGAATTGTGAGAATTAGAAATAATCCTGACTACTGGGTTGCCACACTGTTAGATCCCCGGTACAAAAGTAAATTTGCAGAAATTATTCCTGCCATAGAAAGGGATGCACGCATGCAGGAGTATCAGCAGAGACTGTTGCAGAATCTTACATGTGCTTTTCCACAAAATACCAGTGGTGCACGTAGTTAATCTCACAGTTCCAACTTGCCAACCGTGGGACCGTCAAGTGTTCAGCACTCAAACCGTAACAGAACCACAGTATCTGCTGGTAACATCAATTTTGCGGAATCATTTCACCACTTTTTTAGCCCATCCTTTGCAAGGCCACAGGAGACAAGAAGTCTGACACATAGTCAACGCCTAGAGACGATAGTACAGGAGTATCTCCAAGTAAACATTGAAGCCATGACTGTGTCACTGGACCCTTGCTCTTTTTGGGCTTCCAATCTGGATAAATGGCCGGAGCTAGCCACTTACGCCTTGGAGATCTTGTCATGCCCCGCAGCCAGCGTTCTGTCTGAACGTGTGTTCAGCGCTGCTGGTGGTGTGCTGACAGATAAGCGCACGCGGCTCTCCACTGATAATGTACACAGACTCACGTTCATAAAGATGAACAAATCATGGATCCGAAATGACTTTTCTACCCTTGTGTCATCCTGGGGAGAGTAAAAGCTTGATGATTGGTTAAAATCACCCTACCAACCGTTTTAAGCTTTCAAATTACTAATCATGTTTATCTGTATCTTGGCTGGAAAATAATTTGGGCTTTGTAGCAGTGTGCAGCACTGATTCTATTAGGCCATCTATAATAAGCTCCACCAGATTTAAAATTACTAATCATGTTTATCTGTATCTTGACTGGAAAATAATTTGGGCTTTGTAGCAGTGTGCAGCTCTGATCCTATTAGGCCATCTATACTAAGCTCCACCAGATTTAAAATTAATAATAATTTTTAGCTGCATCTAGCCCGGAAAATAATTTTGGGGCTCCGAGATGCGCAAGACACATAAGTGCCTTCTTGCAGCACTACCTGCAGCATGACCCTCATATTGTCAGAATTCGAAGTAATCATGACTACTGGGTTGCCACACTCTTAGATCCCCCAAACTTTTCGATCAACCTTTTCATTTTAATAAAGACCAAAAAAATGGTCATTTTTGAAATTATAAGCATTAGCAGGTTATTAGAAACTGAAATCAAACAGTTTTCAACTCAAAACTTTATTCTAGGTGATGTTACATTTTCACATAGGACCCCTTGTTCGAAAGGAGCTTCTGAACTCTCTCGTCCATTGAATTTGTCAGGTTTTGGATGGTTTCTGCTTCAATTGTTTTGCATGAGGACAGAATACCCTCCCAGAGCTGTTGCTTAGATGTGAACTGCCTCCCGCCATCATAGACACTCCTTTTAATGATGCTCCAGAGGTTCTGAATGGGGTAGAGGTCAGGGGAGCATGGGGGTCACACCATAAGTTTGTCCCCGTTTTTGCCCATATCAGCCAGAGATGCAGATGTTTTATGTGCAGCATGAGATGGTGCATTATCATGCAAAAAAATGATCTTGCTGTGAAATACACGGTTCTTCTTCTTGAACCATGGCAGGAAGTGCTGTTTGAGAAAATCCACATACATTATGGAGTTCATCTTTAGCGCCTTCAGGGATCCTAAAGGGGCCGACAATCTCTCTCCCCATGATTCCAGCCCAAAACATTGCTCCACCTCCTCCTTGTTGGCGCTGTAGCCGTGTTTGCGTGGGGTGTCCATCAACCAGCCATCCTCCACTCCATCCATCTGGACCATCAAGCGCTGCACGGCACTCATCCGTGAACAAAACAGTTTTGAAATCAGTCTTCATGTAATGTTTGGCCCACTGGAGCCATTTCTGCTTGTGTGAAGTGGATAGAGGAGGTCGACAGGATGGCGTATGCACAGCTGCAAACCTCTGAAGGACCCTGCATCTTGTTGTTCGGGGGACGTTGGAGGCACCAGCAACTTCAAAAACTTGTCTGCTGCTATGACAAGGCTTTTTTGCCGCTGCTCTTTTAACCTGATGTAATTGCCTGTAGGAAAGAGTCCTCAATTTGCCCTTATCAGAACGCACACGTGTGTACTGTGAATCAGCTACATACTTCTTGATTGCCAAGACACTTCATCCTGATCATCGCACAATGTTGATTGTAGTCATGCCTTGACCTAAACACTCCACAATTTGTTGCTTCTCAGCAGCCGACACATCCTTTTTCTTTCCCATTTTGGCAGAAAATGTAGGCTGCTTAATAATGTGAGACAGCCTTCTTAAGTAGTCTTGCCTTTCATTGGACACACCTGCCAAACTAATTAGCACAGGTGTCTGCAATTGCTTACAGTGATATAAAGAGCCCTGACACACATCACCATCAATGAGTTTAACTGACAAACAAACAAATTCTTCCCTTATCACTCCTAAACACTTTTTGCATAATAATTTGGAACACAGTGTACATGTGCTTTTCCACAAAACACCAGTGGTTCACGTAGTGAATCTTACAGTTCTAACTTGCCAACCGTGGTCTGTATGGAGTTGTTCAATAAAGGGCCCAAAATTAAGATAACATAGATGGGAGAGGTCTCTATGAATAGGAATTCCTAAGTATTTGATACCCTGTGAGGGCCAGGCAAAGGGAAAGTTGGACTGGATGGAATCCTATATGGATTTGGGGAGGGAGACATCGAGGGCCTCAGACTTCGCTGCATTGATTTTAAAATTTGACCATGTAACAAAGTGATCTATTTCAGCCATAACAGCATGGATGGATATATGTGATTGAGTGATATATACTAGGACATCATCAGCAAATAGAGAGCACTTGTACTCGGTGCCTCCCACTTCAATCCACCTAATATTGGTGTTATGGCGAATTGATGAGAGCAGGTGCTCCGTCACTAGGATGTATAAGAGAGGGGACAGAGGACATCCCTGCCTTGTCCCATTGGTGATTGTGAAAGGTGATGAAAATGTTCTGATGCACCCCCTGGGCCTTGGGACACGGGGAGCCGGACCCTTTTTGGTGGATGCTGGTGGTTGTAGTCTTCGTGGCGGCGACCCGGTTCCGTGAGTCAGGGTGGTCAAACCAGTGGCGGAACTATTTATGTAGTTTTGATGTTTAAATGTCCGACTACGCCACCCGTGGATTGCGGTCAGAGTGAACCGCCGCTGCAGGGCAGACCGCTGAGGCTGGTGTTGTGGGTGCAGCAGAGCGTAGCATAACTCCCCACGGGAGGAGTATAGCCTCAGGGCAGTGTATGCGGAGGATGGGGGTGATGGTGCAGGGCAGCAGCAGTAACGACACGGAGTCAGTGATGCAGTCCAGGGCCTTTACTCACAGTTCTTATTATCCAGACCACGTCTGCAGGTAACGGCTGCCCACGTCGTACTGTGCTCACCAGGTGAGGGGCTCAGACAACTCCCAGATAACTTTGGAGCGCTTCACAGGACCCCCTTTGTGTGTCCTTTGTCTGGCCTTTCTTACCAACCCTTCTGTCCGGCTGCCTCGGGCCTCCTCTTGGTAAACTTGGCGCCAGTTTCACTGACCCTATGTGGTGCCTTCCTAGCGGGTGTAGCGAGGGGCTGCGCCACATAAAATGTCACAGCCTCCGGTTTCTAGCTGAGGGTCGTTTCCTGCCTCCACTAGTTTCGGGGACCGGTCTCCCCCTTTGGCCTGACCCCTCCACGCAGGTGGATTCGGGCGTGCGGTAGCGACTCGCCCATCCGCACCCCTGGGATCCCTTCATTCTTCGTTCCTGGAGCATTCTCCGCTCCTCTTCCTTCCTTCTCCCTCTTCCAGGCCTGGGCCTCTGTTACTAGGCCCGCCTCCGGAGCAGAGCTCATGCAGAGCCCCTGCTCCCTGCCACTTCTGCTCAGACTTCTCTGCACTGAACTAAGATGGTGCCCACCTTTTATACTCCCTTCTCAATGCACCCAGGAACTGCTTCCTCCCTGCTCCTGCACTACAGGGTTCCCCTTCCTCAGTGTTCCCTCCCCCCACTCCAGCCAGGGACAGGGACTGTCGTGCCCATCTCAGAGGCATATTGGTCGCCCTGCCCCACGGCAATGTGGTGTAATGCATGCAGGTGTCGGGTCCTGATCCACACTCCATCCTTACCTGAGAGTGAGATATCACACGTCTGGGTGAGGTGCAATACCTCTGTAGCAACCGAGCCCTCAGGGTGCTACAGTTCCATTTATCTTCAGCCTAGGTGACGTATTGTGATACAGGGCCGTGATTTTGTCTATAAAAGGATCCCCTAGACCCCTACCTCAAGCTTTTTAAGAGAATCATATATGGCGTGCCAGAAGACTCTATGGAATGCTTTCTCAGCATCCAACGAGAGTATCTAATTACAATTTTTTAACTGCATCTAGCCCAGGAAATACTTTGTGCCTAGTAGCAGTGTCTGCTAGTCAGCGGATTATCCCGGCTGTTAAGCAAGCTACACCACCTGTAGTTTGGACACTTAATTTTTTCAAAGGAAATGCTTCGGGACCACGGGATACTCAGTGAATAGGATCAGGAGGCACCCCAAGGCATAGGGGCTGGGACTGGCAGTAGGATGCCTTGCGGTGGACAGCCGAGCTCGATCCTTATAAAAGCTTTTTAACTGCAGCAGCTTTAGTGGACGCTACTGGAGCTGGAATTACGCGGCTGCTGGCATGAGACTTGCCCTCCAATAGATCCTTGTAAATGGATTTAAAGTGTATTCATTCAAATTAGAGAGACAATTTAAATTAAAAAGCTTAGAGCTGCCTCCACCACAGGGGGGCTCGCTCGACCCACCAGTGGACAGGCACCAGTATTGGGAGAGGGGGGCTGGCCGTCAGGGTTCACCGCGGCTCTGGCACAAACCCGGCGACACGGAGGTGGCACGGGCAGGAGCGGACTGAACGTGTCGGCTTCTCACTTTTTGGATTTTAGAAGGGCATGACATGCCTATATCTGTGTCTCCCCCTCCTTTTACTCCTCCACCTCTTTTCTTTTCGCATGACTATATGTACTTGTCACTTTTCCATGTGTTAGTTGTGTCTTCTGAGCAGTTTGTCAGCTTTTGGACACCTTTGAAGGTGTTTTCTATGTGTTTCTATGTGTTTTTGTTTGCCTGCCATTGGTTTTAACGGTGTTCGAAGGTGTTCGACGAACAGTTCAACGAACACACGGGTGTTCGACGAACCGAACTCGAACACTACGGGGGTGGCTCAACACTACTCATCACCACCAAATGACAGCAGAGTAACATAAAGTCAAATCCACTGTGTTATTTTGGGAGGTGTATTCCCATGCATCGCTTCACACCCACACATGGGTATACGCTTCCTCATTTCGGCTGCTTTTTGCTCTTCTCCTTTTCCTCAGCCTCCACGACCAGTATACAACCAGGGTGACCGTGGTCCATGTTGCCAGCATTGCAAGTTCCTCTGTCCTAATTTTTGGCAGCTTTTGCTTGGAAGGCATAGGCAAAGACTATGGGAGACCCACTCCCCAATAATGGGAATAATGTTTTTAATATGCTGCACTGCATGGCTCTTGTAAGGGACATTGTAAGTTCCCCCTTCCTAATTTTTGGCAGCTTTTGCTTGGAAGGCATAGGCAAAGACTATGGGAGACCCACTCCCCAACAATGGGAATAATGTTTTTAATATGCTGTACTGCATGGCTCTTGTAAGGGGCATTAAAATCGTCTTGTTAAGCAACTGTGACCTCCACGTCTCTTCCAAGGGTCATTAATATTGTTTTTTTATTCCACTGCGACCTCCACCACTCTTCCAAGGGGCATTAAAAGTGTCTTGTTAAGCTACTGTGACCTCCACGTCTCTTCCACAGGGCGTTGATATTGTCTTTTTATTCCATCGTAACCTCCACCACTCCTCCAAGGGGCATTGATATTGTCTTTTTATTCCACTGCGACCTCCACCACTCTTCCAAGGGGCATTAAAACCGTCTTGTTAAGCTACTATGACCTCCGCGTCTCTTCCACGGGGCAGTGATATTGTCTTTTTATTCCACTGTAACCTCCACCACTCTTCCAAGGTGCATTAAAACTGTCTTGTTAAACCACTCTGAACTCCACGTCTCTTCCAAGGGGCATTAAAACCATCTTGTTAAGCTACTGTGACCTCCACATCCCTTCCAAGGGGCATTAAAACTGTCTTGTTAAACCACTCTGAACTCCACGTCTCTTCTAAGGGGCATTAAAACCGTCTTGTTAAACCACTCTGAACTCCACAGCTCTTCCAAGGGGCATTGACATGTTGTTTTTAATTACCTCTAACCTCCACGACTCTTGCAACGGGCATTGCATTTCCTCCTAATTTTTGTCAGCTTTTGCTTTTCAGTGCATAGGCGAAAACTAAGTGAGACCCACTCCCCAATAATGGGTAGAAGGTTTTTAATACGCTGTAATCCACGTCTGTTTCAAGGGGCATTGCAGTGCCTAATAATTTTTGGAAAGCCTTTCATTCCCTGCTTAGGCCAACAGTGTACAGGAGACCCAGTTGCTATAAATGGAAAAAACGGTTTAGTTAAGGCCCTCTGACCTCCATGTCACTTCCAAGGGGCATTGGAGTGCCTCGAAATTTTTGGTAGGCATTGCATTCACTGTATGCCTTATAACTGTGTAGCTGAACCGCTCCTTTTGGTACAGAAACATATCCTACAAGACACGTGTTGTTGGCTGGCCTGATATTGATGTGAATGGTCCCTGTTCCTCCTGCTCTTTCTCCTTTGCCACCACCTCATCCATCATTCATCACCTGAAGCTTTGTTTTAACGGGAGTCATAGAACTGGGATAGTAGCAGGAAAACATACAGCAATCCTCGAAGGAGGTAGAATATGCGCCAAAACGCTGACCACCTCAGGCCTAGCTGCTACTACATACATGCGCTTGCATTCCAAGGAACAGAAAGCTAAGGAGGTGGATGGCCTCATGATCATGAATAATTTACTCCTTGTGTAGGAGGCCGACCTCTGCTGCTGTCTACCTTCTGAACTTTGTGTTGAAGCCTGATTGACCCAGGACCCGCAATCCTCTATGTCTGGAGGACGTGTTGCATCCCAGTGTCCAACTGTGTCCCGGCTTCCACAATATTAACCCAGTGTGAAGGCGTCAGTGAGATGGACCATTCCTGGCCACATTCACTTGTCCACGTGTTTGTGGTTAGGCTGTCCTTCCCACTAAATGCACTGGGGAGGGCAAAGGTAATGTTTTGGTATGCGCGCTTGTGTATAAGGCGCACTGGGACAAATAGGGGCGGCTGGGGACCGTTTATGGACACCCGGCCACGCCCACGTGGCTGGGGACTGTGTGTGGGCACCCGGCCGCCCCCTGGCGGCTGGGGACCAAGCGTGGACACCCGGCCGCCGGGCGGCTGGGGACTGAGTATGAATACCAGGCTACCGACGCAGCCATGAGATTCCACCTCCACATGCCTAAAAGGCCCAATTTCAAGTGCAAGCAAGCTAGCAGTATGGTATTGCAGCCTGGGGGTGGGTGGGTGGCAGGCTGCATACTTGCGCTTGTATTGCAAGTTATGGGGGAGGTACAATTGAACACTGCCCTGGGACAAGGACTTGCACGGGGATAGTTGCAAGTCTGCATCTTCTGATGCGGCAAGGATCACTTCTGATGGGCACACTTTTAGGCAGTGACCTGGGTGTCAGAGATGCTTCCAGGGGTCTTCCCCATGCTGTTCCCATGTCTTTTTAGCACTGTATGCATGTGTCACACAGCACATGGCCAGATAAGGTTGTAAAATGTTAAAATGACATTTCCCGGTGAATGCATTTGTCACGGTTGAAAGCAATACAAACGTGCAAAAACGCATAAAAAATGCTACTTGTGAACATAGCCCAAGGTGTGGAGGAGTATTTTTGTTTTTGGTTATTTATTTTACCTTATACACAAGTCTTTACCCTGGAAAGGATGTTCCTTAACCTCTTTCCGACCTGGTCAGTAATAGTAAGCACCAGGTCGGGAAGGACGGTTCAGCGGGGGCTCCGGCGGTGAGCCCGCACTGAAGCGAGCACATGTCAGCTGATTATTGGAATCGCAATCCACCCGCGGCTGTTAACATGTTAAATCTCTGACAGTGGCATTTAACTCGCGCTTCCGGGAGTCCTAAGCCCCGCCCATCAGTGACCCCGTCACGTGATCGCGGGTCACCAATGGGTGGGCATGACAACTCAGGGTCTGCAGCAGACGCCTGTGGTTGTCATGTCTCAATTGCTCTGAGTGCCACCTAGTGGTCAGCGCTCATAGCAAGTGAGCATTTCTCCTCCATACAAGCGATCTGCTCATCGCTTGTATGCAGTAGAAGCAATCAGACAACTGCTGCTTCTAGTCTCCTCTGGAGACTATAGAAGCAAGCAGAAAGTGTAAAAAAAAAGTTTTTAAAAAAATAAAAAAAATAAAAAATATATAAAAGTTTAAGTCACCCCCCTTTCACCCCATTCAAAATAAAATATATATATATAAAAAAAAAACACATACACATATTTGGTATCGCCGCGTTCAGAATCGCCCGATCTATCAATATAAAAGAAGAATTAATACAATCAGTAAACGGCGTAACGAGAAAAAAATTTTAAACGCCAGAATTAAGTTTTTTTGGTCGCTACAACTTTGCAATAAAATGCAATAACGGGCAATCAAAACATCGGATCTACCCCAAAATGATATCAATAAAAACGTCAGCCCGGCACGCAAAAAATAAGCCCTCACCTGGCCCCAGATCCTGAAAAATGAAGAAGCTAAGGGTCTCGGAAAATGGCGTCATTTTTTTTGTTTTTTTTAGCAAGCTTTGTATTTTTTTTTCACCACTTAAATAAAAAAGAACCTATACATGTTTGGTGTCTATGAACTGGTAACGACCTGGAAAATAATGATGGCAGGTCAGTTTTAGCAATCTGTGAACGTGGTAAAAAAGGACCCAAAAAACAACTGTGGAATTGCATTTTTTCGCAGTTTCACTGACCTTGGAATTTTTTTCCCATTTTCCAGCACACGATATGGTAAAACCAGTGATGGTGTTTAAAAGTACAACTCGTCCGGCAAAAAAAAAGCCCTCACATGGCCATATTGAACGAAAATTAAAAAAGTTCTGGCTCTGGGAAGAAGGGTAGCAAAAAAGGAAAACACAAAAGCATAAAGACCCATGGTCGTTAAGGGGTTAACATATTTCACAGGAAAGCACTTTCACTTTCGTTTTTGAACGTTTTATTGTGAGCCTGTAAAAGTGGCTTAATACCTCTGACCACGTTGTTGACAGCTGTGACCTGGGGGTCAGAAATGCTTCCAGGGGCGATCCCCATGCTGTCCCCATGTCATTTGAGCACTGTCACTATCGTTTTGGGCACTTTTTAGGCTTTCTACAGACTGCCGGGGGAGCCGCCGCAAAAATGCTCGGGTCTCCCATAGACTAACATTGGGCTCGTTGCTCGGGTCGAGCACCCAAGTATCACAGTGAGCTCGGCCCGAGCTTCGAGCACCCGAGCATTTTAGTGCTCGCTCAACACTAGTTAAGACCCTTTGACAAAACTGCAATCTGTGCTTCATTCAAAATATAGCTAGACTGATTTGCTGTCGTTTTCCTGTAACGCTGTAGAGGAAACAATATGTCTCTTGTGCTTCCTGCCTGCCCTCCTCCTCCTTTTGAAGTTTTTGAAGGCATATTCACACTAGTAGTAGAGTTCAGAGTGCTGCCTTTATTGTAAATGGTATTGTGCCTAGTAGCGCTAAATAGGTTATTCTCTGACAAATCTGAGAAATCCTCTGATGTGGTAGCCACAGATGTTTCAAATGAAGAATCAGTGTTGGTGAAACTGACCCTTTTGTTAAAGTGCCTGTATTTGGGCATGTGTTTTTTTTATACCCATTTGATTTTAAAATAGGTTTCTGTGAATGTTGGTATTTGTTCTACTTCCATAAATAAACTTCATTATTTGCATAGTCTGAAGTATCTCTTTCAAATTTATATTTCTTTGTTGTAATAATTTTTTCCTCTAGAGGAGAGATTTTTTTTTTTCATGGAGCTTTTCCAATCTTCAAAAGATTTGGTGGCAGAGCAGAAGTTAGGCTGTGTGCACACGATGCGTTTTTAATGCGTTTCCGCAGCATTTGTGCAGCTGCGGAAACGCATTAAAAACGCATGGTAGAAGGGCAGCAATGGTCCCCAATGATAATCCGCATGTGCTGTGCCCATGCTGTGGATTTTTCCGCAGCGTTTATGCTGCGCTCAAAAACCGGCAGCATGTCCATTAATTTTGCGGAAACGGGGCGTTTTCGCCACCATTGACTTGCATTAGACCGCATGGATTTCTCATCACTGTATATGTAGATGCGTAATCCATGTGTTCTAATGTGCGGATGGTACCCGGGTGTAGATGAGAGGAGAGTCTCCTCCACACCCAGGTACCATTAAAAAATCTGTAAAAAAGAATAAAATAAAAAAATAAATGTATACTTACCTTCTATCAGCCCGCGCACCGCTCCTGCTTGGTTCCCGGCACTTTGCAGTGAGTTGAAGGACCTGCACTGATGTCATAGTCATGTGACGGGTCACGTGACACTGACGTCGGCAGGTCTTTCAATTTAAAGTTGCCGGCAGCCGGGACCGAGCGAAACAAGCCAGCGCGGGCCATCGGAAGGTAAAGTATACATTTATTTTTTATTTTTACCACTCTCTCGGGTCACACTATATAAATCCATGCCAGTTGCATGGATTTATATAGTGTGACCTAGTTGTCAAGCACTTTCCAGGTGATGCTAAAATCGCCTGGAAAGCGCTTGTCAATCCACATGCGGAAACGCATGTGGAAACGCATGTGAATCCGCATGCATTCCGCAGGAAAAACGCATGCACAATCTGCATGCGTTTTTTCTGCCAGGGAGATGCAAAAATGATGCAGAAATTTTCTGCTTCATTTCTGCATCGTGTGCACATAGCCTTAATAGTAGACTTTATTTTCAATTAGTCTGTCTTAATTGAGGACAAAGTTTTTTTTTCTTCATATGAAATGATTAATTCCATGAGTTCAAACGAGCATTCATTCAGAATATTATGCCACTTCGAAATTAATTTCTCATTAAACAAAGTAGTTGTAACTTTTTTGATTCTGATACCTCTAGGAATCATCTGTTTCTCCAAATAAGATTGCAGTGTGGTGCGGTCCCATCAAACTTAGATTTCTTTAATGAGTGGTTTTTCCAAAGACATGAGATTTGCATCTAGTTCCTCATGTCATAGTTCTCCTGTTACCCTTGTGAAAACAAAAAATTGTTGCTAAGGCTACGTGCCCACGATGCAGAAATGCTCTGGATTTTTCCTGAGCGTTTCTGCATCTCCCTGGCAGAAAAAATGCATGCGGATTTTACAAGCGTTTTTCCTGCCAGGGACAAGTGAAGCGTTCTTCACATGCATTTCTGCATGCGGGTTGACAAGCGCTTTCCAAGCGATTTTAGCATCACTTGGAAAGTGCTTCACAAATTGGTCACACTACATAAATCCATGCAAACGGCATGGATTTATATAGTGTGACCGAAAGAATGGTAAAAAATAAATATTATACTTACCTTCTGATGGCCCCCGATGTCCTTGTCTCGTCTTGCCGGCAACTAGCAGTAGATTAGAAGGCCAGAAGCCTCACCAACAAAATGGAGGAATAAGAATTAATTTTGTTGGAAAATAATTATGACATGGTTGGGATATCTGAGACGTGGCTGGACGAGAGCCATGACTGGGCAGTTAATTTACAGGGCTATAGTCTGTTCAGAAATGACCGTACAAACAAGCGAGGGGGAGGGGTGTTTATATGTAAAATCATCCTTAAAAACCATCTTGTGGGAGGATATATGTGAATCTAATGGAAATGTACTGTACAGTCCCTGTGAGTGGAGATAAGGGGAGGGGGAATAAAATAATAAATTACTGATAGGGGTTTGTTATAAGTCTACAAAAATAATGGAAGCAGCGGAGAATATCCTCATAAAGCAAATAGATGAAGCAGCGACTCAAGGAGATGTCATTATTATGGGGGACTTCAACTACCCTGAAATACATTGGGGGACAGAAACCTGTAGTTCAAGCAAAGGTAATAGGTTTTTGACAACTATGAGAGACAATTACCTTTCACAACTGGTTCAGGACCCAACAAGAAGGGGGGCACTGCTAGACCTAATATTAACCAACAGGCCAGACCGCATATCAAATATACGAGTTGGGGGTCACTTGGGTAATAGTGATCACAAAATAATAAGTTTTCATGTAACCTTTAATAAGATGTGTAGTAGAGGGGTTACGAGGAGACTAAACTTCAGAAAGGCAAATTTCCAACAGTAGAGAGATAATCTTAGTGCAATAAACTGGGACGATATCCTGAGACATAAAGCTACACAAAGCAAATGGGAGACATTTATTGGCATCCTGAATAGGACCTGTGCACAATATATACCCTATGGGAATAAACATGCTAGAAAAAGAAGGAAACCACTATGGCTAAATAGAGCTGTAAGGGGCGCAATAAGTGACAAAAAGAAAGCATTTAGAGAACTAAAGCAAGAAGGTAGTGATGAGACATTAAATAAATATAGAAAATGAAATAAATTCTGTAAAAAACAAATCAAGGCAGCAAAGATTGAGGCACAGAGAATCATTGCCAGAGAAAGTAAAAATAATCCCAAAATATTATTTAACTACAGTACAGACCAAAAGTTTGAACACACCTTTTCATGTAAAGATTTTTCTGTATTTTCTTGATTTTGAAAATTGTACAATCACACTTAAGGCATCAAAACTATGAATTAACACATGTGGAATTATATACTTAACAAAAAAGTGTGAAACAACTGAAAATATGTCTTATATTCTAGGTTCTTCAAAGTAGCCACCTTTTGCTTTGATGGCTGCTTTGCACACTCTTGGCATTCTCTTGATGAGCTTCAAGAGGTAGTCACTGGAAATAGTCTTCCAACAATCTTGAAGGAATTCCCAGAGATGCTTAGCACTTGTTGGCCATTTTGCCTTCAATATGTGGTCCAGCTCACCCCAAACCATCTCGATTGGGTTCAGGTCTGGTGACTGTGGAGGCCAGGTCATCTGGCGTAGCACCCCATCACTCTCCCTCTTGGTCAAATAGCCCTTACACAGCCTGGAGGTGTGTTTGGAGTCATTGTCCTGTTGAAAAATAAATGATGGTACAACTAAAAGCAAACCGGATGGAATAGCATGCTGCTGCAAGATGCTGTGGTAGCCATGCTGGTTCAGTATGCCTTCATTTTGAATAAATCCCCAACAGTGTCAGCAGCAAAGCACCCCCACACCATCACACCTCCTCCTCCATGCTTCACGGTGGGAACCAGGCATGTAGAGTCCATCCGTTCACCTTTTCTGCGTCGCACAAAGACACGGTGGTTGGAACCAAAGATATCAAATTTGGACTCATCAGACCAAAGCACAGATTTCCACTGGTCTAATGTCCATTCCTTGTGTTCTTTAGCCCAAACAAGTCTCTTCTGCTTGTTGCCTGTCCTTAGCAGTTGTTTCCTAGCAGCTATTTTACCATGAAGGCCTGCTGCACAAAGTCTCCTCTTAACAGTTGTTGTAGAGAAGTGTCTGCTGCTAGAACTCTGTGTGGCATTGACCTGGTCTCTAATCTGAGCTGCTGTTAACCTGCGATTTCTGAGGCTGGTGACTCGGATAAACTTATCCTCAGAAGCAGAGGTGGCTCTTGGACTTCCTTTCCTGGGGCGGTCCTCATGTGAGCCAGTTTCTTTGTAGCGCTTGATGGTTTTTGCAACTGCACTTGGAGACACTTTCAAAGTTTTCCCAATTTTTTGGACTGACTGACCTTCATTTCTTAAAGTAATGATGGCCACTCGTTTTTCTTTACTTAGCTGCTTTTTTCTTGCCATAATATAAATTCTAACAGACTATTCAATAGGACTATCAGCTGTGTATCCACCAGACTTGTGCACAACACAACTGATGGTCCCAACCCCATTTATAAGGCAAGAAATCCCACTCATTAAACCGGACAGGGCACACCTATGAAGTGAAAACCATTTCCGGTGACTACCTCTTGAAGCTCATCAAGAGATTGCCAAGAGTGTGCAAAGCAGTCGTCAAAGCAAAAGGTGGCTACTTTGAAGAACCTAGAATATAAGACCTATTTTCAGTTGTTTCACACTTTTTTGTTAATTATATAATTCCACATGTGTTAATTCACAGTTTTGATGCCTTCAGTGTGAATGTACAATTTTCATAGTCATGAAAATACCGAAAAACCTTTAAATGAGAAGGTGTGTCCAAACTTTTGGTCTGTACTGTACATAAATAGCAAAAAACTAAAAAATGATAGTGTTGGCCCACTTAAAAATAGTCTGGGTGAAATGGTGGATGAGGATGAGGAAAAAGCCATTATGCGAAATGATTTTTTTTCAACCGCTTTTACACGAGAAAATCGCATGACAGAAAACATGATTAGTGATAACAAAAATTCTCCATTAAATGTCACTTGCTTAACCCAGCAGGAAGTACGGCGGCGTCTAAAAATCACTAAAGTTGACAAATCCCCGGGCCCGGATGGGATACACCCGCAAGTACTGCAGGAATTAAGTAACGTCACAGATAGACCATTATTTTTAATCTTTAAAGATTCCATAATAACAGGGTCTGTACCACAGGACTGGCGTATAGCAAATGTGGTGGCAATATTCAAAAAGGGAACAAAAACTGAACTTGGAAATTATAGGCCAGTAAGCTTAACCTCTACTGTGGGTAAAATCCTGGAGGGTTTCCTAAGAGATTCTATACTAGAGTATCTGAAGAAGAATAACCTCATGACCCAATATCAACATGGGTTTACGAGGGACCATTCCTGTCAAACTAATCTGATCAGTTTTTTTGAGGAGGCAAGTTCTGGACTGGACCAAGGAAATGCAGTGGATGTTGTGTATATGGACTTTTCCAAAGCTTTTGATACGGTTCCACACAAAAGGTTAATACATAAAATGACAACAATGGGGATAGGGGAAAATATATGTATGTGGGTTAAGAATAGGCTCAGTGATAGGAAACAAAGGGTGGTTATTAATGGAAAACACTCAGACTGGGTCTCAGTTAACAGTGGGGTACCACAGGGGTCAGTATTGGGCCCCCTTCTTTTTAACATATTTATTAATGACCTTGTAAAGGGCATACAGAGTAATATTTCAATATTTGCAGATGACACTAAACTCTGCAGGGTAATCAATACAGAGGAGGACAATTTTATATTACAGGAGGATCTATGTAAACTAGAAGCTTGGGCTGTTAAATGGCAAATGAGCTTTAATGGGGATAAATGTAAGGTAATGCACTTGGGCTGAGGAAATAAAATGTATAATTATATGCTTAATTGTAAAACACTGGGCAAAACTGTAACTGAAAAAAACCTGGGTGTATTGGTGGATGACAAGCTCACGATTAATGGCCAGTGTCAGGCTGCTGCTGCAAAGGCAAATACAATAATGGGATGCATTAAAATAGACATAGATGCTCATGAGGAGAACATAATTTTACCTCTATACAAGTCACTAGTGCGACCACACTTAGAATACGGTGTACAGCTCTGGTCTCCGGTGTGTAAGAAAGACATAGCTGAACTAGAGAGGCCAAGGTTATTAGATGACTGGGGCGTCTGCAATACCAAGACAGATTATTACACTTAGGGTTATTTACTGTGGAAAAATGAAGGCTTAGGGGGATCTTATTACTATGTACAAGTATATGAGGGGACAGTACAAAAAACCTGTCTACTGATCTTTTTACTCTGAGGCCAGAAACGGGGACAAGGGGGCATCTTCTACGTCTGGAGGAAAGAAGGTTTAATCATAATCACAGATGCGGATTATTTACTGTAAGAGCAGTGAGACTATGGAACTCTCTATCGCATGATGTTGTAATGAGTGATTCACTATTAAAATTTAAGAAGGGCATGGATGCCTTTCTTGAAAAGTATAATATTACAGGTTATATATACTAGATTCCTTGATAGGGCGTTGATCCAGGGAACTAGTCTGATTGTCGTATGGAGTCGGGAAGGAATTTTTTTCCCCAATGTGGAGCTTAGTGTTTGCCACATGTTTTTTTTTTGCCTTCCTCTGGATCAACATGTTAGGCTAGGGGTTGAACTAGATGGACTTAGTCTTCCTTCAACCTTAAAAACTATATTAAAGGACCTGCCGACGTCAGCAGTCGCGTGACCCGTCAGATGACTAAATGAAGACACCGCAGGTCCTTCTAGTCTACCGCGAGCTGCAGGCAAGCCGAGACAAGGACACCGGACATCAGAAGGCAAGTACAATATTTATTTTTTATTTTATTCTTTTTTTTAAACCGGTTCTATTTGGAGAAGAGGAGACTCTCCTCCGCACCAGGGTACTATTCGCACATTGAAATGCATGGAATCCGCATGTTCAGATCCAGCGATGCGGATGACATGCGTTCCAATGCAAGTCAATGGCGGCAAAAACGCCGTGCTTCCGCAAAATAATTGGTAGTGCTGCGGATTTTTCCGCAATGATAATCCGCAGCGGAAATTTCCGCAGCATGTGCACAGCACATGTGGATTATCATTGGGAAACATGGCAGACATTCTACCAAGCGTTTTTTAAGCGTTTCTGCAGCGGAATTGCTGCTGCGGAAACGCTTAAAAAATGTGTAGTGGGAACACAGCCTAAAAGAACATTTTTGGGCAAAAAGCATGAAATTTTTATTTTCATGGCTCAATGTTATAAACTTCTGTCAAGCATCAGGGGATTCAAGGGGCTCACCACACATCTAGATAGTTTCACTGAGGGATCTAATTTTCAAAATGTTGTAAATTGTGAGGGGTTTCCACTGTGTAGGCACATCAGGGGCTCTCGAAATGCAACATGGCATTCGCTAATTATTCCAGCAAATTTTGCATTCAAAAAGTGAAATGCCGCTCCTTCCCTTCCGAACCCTGCTTTGCACCCAAACAGTAGCTTTTCTCGACATATTGGGTATCGGCGTACTCAGGAGAAATTGCTCATAAAATTTTATTGTGAAATTTCTCATGTTACCCTTATGAAAATGCAAAATTTGGGGCTCAAAAAAACATTTTTGTGGAAAATGTGAAATTTTTATTTTCATGGCTCAAAGTTAAAAACTTCTGTCATGCACTTGGGGGGGGGGTTCAAGTTGATCACCACTCATCTAGAGACGCTTTCTGAGGGGTCTAGTTTCCAAAATGGTGTAAATTTTAGGGGCTTTATACTGTTTACACACATCAGGGGCTCTCCAAACGCGATATGGCATCCACTAATTATTCCAGCAAAATTTTGCATTCAAAAAGTCAAATGGCGTTCGTTCCCTTCCGATCCCTGCCTTTTGCCCAAACAGTGGTTTTCCCCAACATATGGGGTATCAGAATGCTCAGGAAAAATTGACCCAAAAAATTTAGGGGTCAATTTTTTTCCTGGTACCCTTATGACAATAAAAAAATATGGGTCTAAAGTAAAATTCTTGCCAAAAAAGTTAAATGTTCATTTTCAAAAATTTGTGTGTAGCAACTGAATGGTTAATAAACTTCTGGAATGTGGTTTTGAGCACCTTGAGAGGTGCAGTTAATAGAATGGTGTCACTTTTGGGTATTTTCTACCATATAGACACCCCAAAGTCTCTTCAAATATAAGGTCCCTAAACAAAATGGTTTTGTAAATTTTGTCGGAAAAATGAGAAATTGCTGGTCAACTTTTAACCCTTATAACTTCCTTATTAAAAGAAAATAGGTTGTTTTAAAAATTGTGCTAATGTAAAGTAGGCATGTGGGAAATGTTATTTATTAACTATTTTGTGTGACAGATCTCTCTGATTTAAGGGCATAAGAATTCAAATTTTGAAAACTGCTTAATTTTCAAAATTTTGTCCAAATTTCCATTTTTATTCACAAAAAATGCAAGTAATACTGAATAAATTTTACCACTATCATGAAGTACAATATGTCACGAAAAAACATTCTCAGAATTAGTGAGATAAGTGACACTGGTCAGTATTGCAAAAATTTGCCTGGTCATTAAGGTTCAAACAGCCTTGGGTGTAAAGGGGTTAAAGGGGTATTTTCATCTCCAAGATCCTATCCCAATATGTAGTAGGTGTAATTATAATAATATTAGAAAATACCTCAGATTACAAATGTAGTATAATTCTTCTGATTTCCTATGTTGCTTACCCCATGTGCAGGGCATTGCAGTCACTTAGGTATCCATGGTTACGACCAGTAACAGCTAACTAACTGTCACTACCTGATTGGTCGCAACTCTGCCTTCTTCTGTGATAAGCAGCTCACTGCCTATATCTATGTATAGTACAGACCAAAAGTTTGGTCACACCTCATTTAAAGATTTTTCTGTATTTTCATGACTATGAAAATTGTACATTCACACTGAAGGCATCAAAACTATGAATTAACACATGTGGAATTATATACTTAACAAAAAAGTGTGAAACAACTGAAAATATGTCTTATATTCTAGGTTCTTCAAAGTAGCCACCTTTTGCTTTGACGACTGCTTTGCACACTCTTGGCATTCTCTTGATGCGCTTCAAGAGGTAGTCACCGGAAATGGTCTTCCAACAATCTTGAAGGAGTTCCCAGAGATGCTTGGCACTTGTTGGCCCTTTTGCCTTTACTCTGCGGTCCAGCTCACCCCAAACCATCTCGATTGGGTTCAGGTCTGGTGACTGTGGAGGCCAGATCATCTGTCATAGTACCCCATCACTCTCCTTCTTGGTCAAATAGCACTTACACAGCCTGGAGGTGTGTTTGGGGTCATTGTCCTGTTGAAAAATAAATGATGGTCCAACTAAACGCAAACCGGATGGAATAGCATGCCGCTGCAAGATGCTGTGGTAGCCATGCTGGTTCAGTATGCCTTTAATTTTGAATAAATCCCCAACAGTGTCAGCAGCAAAACACCCCCACACCATGACAACTCCTCCATGCTTCACGGTGGGAACCAGGCATGTAGAGTCCATCTGTTCACCTTTTCTGCGTCGCACAATGACACAGTGGTTGGAACCAAAGATCTCAAATTTTGGACTCATCAGATCAAAGCACAGATTTCCACTGGTCTAATGTCCTTTCCTTGTGTTCTTTAGCCCAAACAAGTCTCTTCTGCTGGTTGCCTGTCCTTAGCAGTTGTTTCCTAGCACCTATTTTACCATGAAGGCCTGCTGCACAAAGTCTCCTCTTTACAGTTGTTGAAGAGATGTGTCTGCTGCTAGAACTATGTGTGGCATTGACCTGGTCTCTAATCTGAGCTGCTGTTAACCTGCGATTTCTGAGTCTGGTGCCTCGGATAAACTTGATGGCTTTTGGAACTGCACTTGGGGACACTTTCAAAGTTTTCCCAATTTTTCACACTGACTGACCTTCATTTCTTAAAGTAATGATGGCCACTTGTTTTTCTTTACTTAGCTGCTATTTTCTTGCCATAATACAAATTCTAACAGTCTATTCAGTAGGACTATCAGCTGTGTATCCGCCAGACTTCTGCACAACACAACTGATGGTCTCAACCCCATTTGTAAGGCAAGAAATCCCACTTATTAAACCTGACAGGGCACACCTGTGAAGTGAAAACCATTTCCGGTGACTACCTCTTGAAGCTCATCAAGTGAATGCCAAGAGTGTACAAAGCAGTCATCAAATCAAAAGGTGGCTACTTTGAAGAATCTAGAATATAAGATATATTTTCAGTTGTTTCACACTTTTTTGTTAAGTATATAATTCCACATGTGTTAATTCATAGTTTTGATGCCTTCAGTGTGGATGTACAATTTTCATTGTCATGAAAACACAGAAAAACCTTTAAATGAGAAGGTGTATCCAAACTTTTGGTCTGTACTGTACATACAGAGCCTGGTATGGTGGGGTTAGCTGCAGTGAGGGCGGGGTTAGCTCTCAGCTCTGATACATGCTAAATCTAAAACCTCTGTGTCATCGTTGGATTCAGGGTCTCTTTCTCTACATTTGTCACGCAAAGTGTGGGAAAGACTTAGTGCAACACAAAGTGAAGAGGAAAGGAAGCCCAGACTCTAGGGAAAGGAGGATGTGGACACCTCCCGGCTGATAGAATATCACCCTATCACCCCTAATGTCCCTATATTGGCTCTTCCCCAATTGCCGCACGCGTTTCTCGCCCTGTCTTTCCCTGGCGTTTGGCTAAGGCTAGGGAAGGGAGTAGATGAACACTAGTCGATCCCCACTGAACACTAAAGACAACAAAGGAGGACAAACAGGTGGAAATTGCTTAGCTTTAGACGACTCCAGACAAATGTGCACATTTCCTCAAGCTCCAGAGAGGAAGTAGAACTGCTCTTGCTAAGCCTTCACAAGGAATAATGAATATCGCCGGCACCTCCCTCTCTTGCACAGAAGGTATTTATACACCCAGTCCAGGGTGCTAATTAGCCAGAGGAATGTAGCCGCTGGGTCCTAGAGCCAGCCTCTAAGAAGATGTCTGGAATGCCAAACATAGAGATCTTCTGCAAATAACTGCAGGGCGACTGTCTGTCACTTCTGACACACCCATGACAACATCATGCTGCTCTCAGATGAGATAGCAAACACCTGCTGACAGATTCCCTTTAAGGACTAAACTATGGGGATAGAATGACACAAATATACAGCTCCACAGATCCTATACTCAGGAAATAACTCTGATGTACTATTACTATTTGAAATTATTACCATTGTGTAATGGTACAGTAGGTTTAATTTATAAACATTAATATTATTTTTATTATTATATTCGTAACACCCCTTTTAGCCGCCTCCATGGGCAGGGTGTCCGGTAGTTCTCACCTAAATATGGTGCAGTGCCTCCACACGGATCTTCAAATCTTGCTAGGAGCTGTAGTGGGATGCAGGAGGATTCTCTTTTTCTGCCAGAGGTTGACTCGGGAAACCCCTCTCCATGCACCGTATAACACTCACAAGAGATGAGATTCGAATAGGTTTATTTATAGAGGAGGATAAATGGTGAATATTGTAGGGGGAATAGGAAGTAACAGCGAAACAAATAGTATTACACAATCTACAAGTACAGATACAAGATGTAGCTTTGCAGTAAACCTGAATGATGGGGATGACGCTTCTCCGTTAAATTACAACAGGAACACTCCTAACTAATATTACTTAAACAACAAATGGCTGCAGGAATGTAAACATAGTCCAATGATGGGGCTCAGTTGCCACGGATGTTGGCGCATGTACAGGAACTGTTGGTGCACTTTAATATCACAACCAAAACAAAATCCCTTCAGCAACAATTCTCTTATTTACTCAACAGTGAAACAGTAGCTACTACTCACTCCTTGATGTAGCAGATGTGGGGTCACACAAGGATCCAGCTTGAGTCTGCAGGGTCTGGATTCCCTGGACACAGGATTATAGACTCATTCCCTTAGATAAGCCAGGTGGTGGTGGACATCTCCTGGTAACCAGGCTGGTCTGCAGATGTGGTTCGTTTGCTGGATTGTCTTCTCCCATCATACATTGAGTGGTCAGACTACTAGCACTCCCTTTGTGCCTCTGTCCCCTGCTTTCCAGGTTCAGACTCTCACATGTCTGACATGGAGGATTGCACACATTTCTCTGTCTACTGAAAATGACTGGGTAGTCCCCGGAAGAGGATTGGGGCACTGCTTCCTGCCGGTTTGGGGAACACAGCAACAAGGTCTATAGCAAACCACAGACGTCTATGTTAATGCTGGGACACTTAAACATGTACAAGTGAGGTTGAAGTTCCCACAGTCCTCAAAATTTGTAATAGGGCGGTTGAACAATTTTCAACCCTCTTAAAAGAGTTCATACTGTCAGCAATTCCTCTGATGTAACACAGCTTTTATGATATTACAGTAGTTATTCACAGTCTGTATGTAACCTTCTGCCCTTTTGCTAAGAAAATTGACCATTTACTCCATAATCCTCTCTTCTCAGTTTCTCCTTTGTCTAGTAATATATCTTCATATTTGGTTTATGTCTTCTCATCCTTCTTAATTCTTCCTCTTCTTCTTCTTCAGGACCATTGCCTCCAATGCTAAAATAAATCAGAATTAGCCAGTATTTATGATTTTATAATATAAGAAAAAAAGCTTAATTTTAGGGTTTAAATATATTAGGGTCTTTTTTTATTTTCTTCTTTTGACTGAACATCAAGCTAAACTTTTTATTGACACTATTTTCCGTTTGTTACTTAGGTATTTCTGATTAATTTAAAAAATAGCAAATTCTTCATGTTTCTTTCTTCTTTATTCTGCAAATCTCTACCGCTTCAGAGTTAAAAAATCATAAAACAATTTAATGAAAAAAATGTATATAAATCTGGTATCTGGCAATTGGAATAGCAAATGTTCAAATACAGTAATGGTATGTCCCAAAAAACAAGTCAGTACATGACTGTCGGCAGAAAAGCAGAAAAATGATAGTGCCCTGGTATTGCTGTAATCAAAGTGATCCAAAGAATGCAGACATCTTATCACTAATAATTGAGGTTGAAGGCCATAAAAAAGAAATAAATAAAACAAATTATTGAACTGCTGTTGATTTGTTAATTGTGCCTCTCAAAGATCGCAGTAAGGCTCCGCTCACATGTATCCTTCGCTCTACACTGAGCGCTTAGGCTGTGTGCCCACTATGCGTTTTGTAAGCGTTTCCGCAGCGGCAATTCCGCTGCAGAAATGCTTAAAAAACGCTTGATAGAAGGTCTGCCATGTTCCCCAATAATAAATCGTAAATTTCCGCTGCGGATTATCATTGCGGAAAAATACGCAGCACTACCAATTATTTTGCGGAAACGCTGCGTTTTCGCCGCCATTGACTTGCATTGGAACGCATGGAATCCGCATCACTGCATCTGTACATGCAGAATCCATGCGTTTCAATGTGCGGATGGTACCCGGGTCTGGAGAAGAGGAGACTCTCCTCTGGACCCGGGTACCATAGTACCTGTAAAAAAAAAGAATAAAATAAAAAATAAATATATACTTACCTTCTGATGGCCCCCGGAGTCCTTGTCTCTGCTTGCCGTCAGCTCGCGGTAGACTAAAGGATCTGCGCTGACGTCATTTAGTCATGTGACGGGTCACGCGACCACTGACGTCGGCAGGTCCTTAAATCTACCGCGAGCTGCCGGCAAGCAGAGACAAGGACTCCGGGGGCCATCAGAAGGTAAGTATATATTTATTTTTATTTTATTTTTACCATTCTTTCAGTCACACTATATAAATACATGCCGTTTACATGGATTTATATATTGTTACCAAGTTGTGAAGCACTTTCCAAGTGATGCTAAAATTGCTTGTAAAGCGCTTGTCAACCCGCATGCGGAAATGCATGTGAAGAACGCTTCACTTGTCCCTGGCAGGAAAAACGCATGTACAATCCGCATGTGTTTTTTCTGCCAGGGAGATGCAGAAACGCTCAGGAAAAATCCGGAGCATTTCTGCATCGTGGGCACATAGCCTTACACTGGGGTTTAAGTGATTCAGGCAAAAACCCAGAGAGAAAATTCACTGTAATTAGGTAGATAGAGCCACTTGGAACTCTCATCTGGTCTGTGATCTAGTGGTGTTCATCTTGTTACGTGTCATTTTAGACGTGCATTAAAAAGCAGTCGACCACAGTTTTGAGCACCTCTGAAAAGACTGACACCACTAAACAAAGGCCAAACTGAGTTTGGAGTAACTCTGCTGCCTCATTATAGTGACTGGATCTGTCAGAAGTTTCATCTGAATAACACATTTCAGAGGTTGAGATGGAAATTCCGATATAAGTGCACAGCATAGAACACAGGATAAATGTGATCTGATCCAAAATGTTCTGTAGCCAAAATGCTACCAAAAAAGCTTCAACTCAACCCACAAAAACAAGCCTTTACTCATGCCTTTACTCATGTCCATCATCTATTAGCTGGAATATAGGGGGTGTCCCCTTTACTGGTAGCACAAAGGCTCTGCAAAAACCCACTTAAATTATAGGTATGTTGCTCCAGAAGCATTAGCTGGGCACAATGTATGGGGCACAAAAATTGCATTTTTGTATTTTCTTTCTGCCATTTCCACTGCATGTTTGTTTCTGGAAATTACACAGGGAGTCAAAATTGTCACTTCACCCACAAATGAATTCCTAGAGGGGTGTAAAATCCAATATGGGGTCATTTGAGGGGGATTTCTTCTATTCTGGCACTTAGGTGCTCTGCAAATAGAGTACATAAACTATTCTAGGGGAAAATCTGCATTGCAAAAAACAAATAGTGCTCCTCCCCTTCCAAGCCCTGCCTTGTGACTAAACAGTACTGTACAGTATATTGGGTATTGCAACATTCAAAAGAAATTGTTTAACTAATTATGGGGCCATTTATACCTATTTCCCCTGGTGAAAATGAAAAATCTGGGTTATAAAAACATTTTAGTAATAAAAATGAAATTATTTCCTCACCATGCAATAGTACTGTGGTTTTCTGTCACACATATCACATATACAGTACAGACCAAAAGTTTGGGCACACCTTCTCATTTAAAGATTTTTCTGTATTTTCATGACTATGAAAATTGTACATTCACACTGAAGGCATCAAAAATATGAACTAACACATGTGGAATTATGTATGTGGCACCCGAGGGGTCTGGTTACCACAGTAATAGAAATATTACGTCTGAGAGCAAGTGGGAGGTTTCCTGGTCAGGAGCCCTTAAACATGCAACACCTCCTGTCCCAGACCAGATACGGGAGGAACCTGCCCTATATAAACTGGATCTGGGACGGGGTTAGTTCACTCAGAGCCTGATGTTTGTTCCAGACACAGGGAAAGTAACAGCTAGGAGCTCTGTAGGAGCAGGAGCTGAAGACCAGGGACTTGAGCTAAGTGGAATTCGTCCTGGCAGAAGAATCTAAGAACCGGACACCGTAGTCCGAGGCTGCAAGGATCTTTAAGTCCAGCAGCAGAAACCAGCCGGCAGGGGATTCCAGGTCCTCTGGCCATAGAAGCCCGGAGGCTCAGTCACAAGCAAGGGACCAGCACCGCCATCGAGGAGCGGAGGCTGTCAGAAGGCCTGCTGCGCCTGTGCACCATCACTCCCATCATCCACATTCCCTGCCCTGAGGCTATACTCTTCCCGTGGGGAGTTATCCCATCTTTGCTGCACAGACCACACCAGCCTCAGCGGTCTGCCTCACAGCGGCGGTACACCCTGACCGCAATCCACGGGTGGCGTAGTCGAACATTAAACCACAAAAACCCTATCAAAGACTGCCACTGGTTTGACCACCCTGAGCCACGGGACCGGGTCACCGCCACGGAGACTACAACCCCCAGAGACCCGGCTCCGGGTAACCCACACACGTGCACACATGGCCCAGGGGGCGCGTCAACTTTGGCGTAGTCAGCAGGATTCAAACCAACCCGCCACAAACGGGTATTGTGTGCCTGAAAAAGACTTTGCACTTACCTGAAAAAGAGTTTTCCCGCCATCCGGAGCTGTTTCCCGCCATCTTCAGTTGACTCCCACCATCTTCAGAAGTTTCCCGCCATTCGCAGCTGTTTTCCCGCCATCCACAGTCGTTTTCCCGCCATCGGACGCCATCTTCGGGACGCCGCACGGGAAGAAGAGGGGCGTGGATGCCGAAAGCGCGTGAGAGCTGAAGCCCCGCCCTACACCCCGACGCTGCGCAAGGTCCTGGAAGGAGAGAGAGCGACGCTGACGTCACCAGGACGGTATGCAAGGTCCTCCACCCTGATGATCGACAGCGGAGCCGCGGCCTACGGAAGAGGATCGACAGAAGGTAGGCCACACTTAACTAGGGGGGAGGAAGATGACGGACACGGAGGGACCCTCTACCACCAGCGCGGCCGCTGCCGCAGTAATGCCATTTACAATGCCTTACATCCCCGGAGCGGCCTGGCTGCCCCAGTACTCTGGGGAGTCGCATACCCTAAGCGACTTTAAAGAGAGACTGTACAGCCTATTTAAGGTATACCCCCTGACGGAGGGCCAGAAAGTGAGCATACTGATAGGCCAGCTAACCGGCGCAGCCCAGCGTGAAGTAAAGTCCTGGTCAGTCCGGGACAAGGAGACCGTAAAGGAGATCTTGGCCCGTCTGAAGGACACTTTTGACAACCGCACCTCAGCCGAGATCAAAATGAGATTTTATGGGTGCAAGCAGCGGGCCCAAGACAGTATAAGAGACTATGCTTTGAGTTTTCAAGAGGCCCAGGGAGCCATTAAACAGGCAGACCCTGACAGTGTGAGGAATGCAGATGAACTGTTAACTGAGCAATTCATTGAGGGTCTGCTGTCCAACACCCACCGAACCCAGTTACATGCAATGGCCTTGCAGAACCCTGGGCTAGACTTTGCAAAGTTCAAAGACAGGGCCATCCGGTGCTCCGAGAACCGGCATCGGGTAGCGCTGTAACCCACCGGCGCCCTGCTATTACCTATCATCAGGAGGCGGCGCCCTTGTCTACACAGTCTGTAGGAGCTGGTGCGCAGGCTTTGGACAACAACCCGGCTACAGACCTGCACTATCAGGTCCAAGAGCTGACTAAAAGCGTAGCCGCGCTAACCAGACATGTTCAGTCGTTACAGGTCTCTCCTCCAGGATAGATCCAGCTGGCATCCGGACCGGAGGACGTCCCGTTGTGCCGACAAGCGGTACTGGAATGACTCGGACATAACCCGCTACCCAGATGACGACCTGAGTATCATCGCCAGCAATGGTCAGCCCGTGCCGCAGGTGGGGTTCAAAGAGGTGACCATTAAGATCGGTAAAGTCGAACTAGCGGCACAAGGACTGATTATTGTGAACATTGACCGTCATGAGAGTCACCCTAAAATAACCTTGGGAACTAACGTGATTGAAAATTGTCTTGCAGAGATAATTCTCATTTTACAGCAGGCTGCCAAGAACTGAAATATACTGCAAACTGAATATAATTTTTTTCTGCATCTAGCTCTGAAAAAATATTGGGCTTCTAGCTGTGTGTGGGTCTTGTTCTATTAATCCATCTATACTGACCTCCATCAGGTTGCAAACTGAATATAATTTTTTTCTGCATCTAGCTCTGAAAAAATATTGGGCTTCTAGCTGTGTGTGGGACTTGTTGTATTAGTCTATCTATACTGACCTCCATCAGGTTGCAAACTGAATATATTTTTTTCTGCATCTACCTCTAAAAAAAATTGGGCTTCTAGTTGTGTGTGGGTCTTGTTCTATTAATCCATCTATACTGACCTCCATCAGGTTGCAAACTGAATATAATTTTTTTCTGCATCTAGCTCTGAAAAAATATTTGGCCTTCTAGCAGTGTGTGGGACTTGTTCTATTAGTCCACCTATACTGACCTCCATCAGGTTGCAAACTGAATATATTTTTTTCTGCATCTACCTCTGAAAAAATATTGGGCTTCTAGCTGTGTGTGGGACTTGTTGTATTAGTCCATCTATACTGACCTCCATCAGGTTGCAAACTGAATATATTTTTTTCTGCATCTACCTCTGAAAAAATATTGGGCTTCTAGCTGTGTGTGGGACTTGTTGTATTAGTCCATCTATACTGACCTCCATCAGGTTGCAAATTGAATATAATTTTTTTCTGCATCTAACCCAGCCAATAGTTTTGGCCTAATACCACAGTTTGGCCACTCAGCTCTGCTCGGTTACCATCCATTGTTTTTTTGTGCAAACAACTCCAGAGTTGTGAATTAGTTAACCACCAAAATGAGTGGAAAAAGGCCTGCTGCTGGTGGAAAGGGGAATAGGCGTGTTGGGAAGGGGAAAAAAGGTTGTGTCCGTGGGGTAGGTGTTAAAGCAACAGTAACATCTGCAGAAGAAAGACCATCTTCCAGCCAAACTAAAATGTCTACTTCTTTTAGCGGACAATGTGATAAGATCCCTTTCTTACGGCCACGCCAATCGCTACAAATTCCAGATGAGGCACAAAAACAGCAGGTGCTTCAACGGATATCAAGTGCTCCTTTAAGTGGGCTCTCCTCCACATCAACTTCAACATCACAAATACTCCAGTCCTCAAAAGTGTCACCCAAATCGCACTTGCTTCCTCACAGCTCCCAAATCTCCAGCTGCCCGTCTGAGTATGAGGTAGAACAGATGGTTGAGTCTGCAGAGCTGTTTACTCATACTATAGCCTGGGAATCAGAGGTCGACTCCAGCGCTTCTGTGAATCCAGACGAGGAAATGATCTGCACTGATGCCCAGAATCTTTATGAGTCGGATCCAGGACCAGACGCAGAAGGTTCTGACCATAATGTAGACCCTCATTCCCAAACTGTAACTCCTGTTGGTGGAGACAATGAGGAAGACGATGATAAGACTCAAATACCTGATTGGAGCGACAACTTTAGTTTTTTGTCAGGGCAGGAACAGGTTGGCTCTGAGGACGACGGGTGTGATAACACACAGGGTGATGATGATGAGGTTGGAGATCCCACTTACTGTCAACCCACAGTCAGCCAAGAGATGAGGTCAGCAGAGGAGGTGGAGGAAGATGCTAGTGACGACGAGGTCAGGTTGCGCCTTCCTGGACAGAGACGTAGTACTGGAAGCACGTCAACAACTGCATCCTCAAACACAACTCTGCCTCTCACCACAAGTCGTGGTGGCTCTTCAGGTCGCATGGGTGCTAAGCCTTGCATAGCCTGGGCATTTTTTCAGATCGATAAAGATGACCCAACTCGTGTTATCTGTAACATTTGTCAGCAAAAGCTAAGTAGAGGCCAAAAAATACATAGTTTGAGTACTTCATGCATGAACCGGCACATGGACATGAAGCATAAGTTGCAGTGGGAAGCTCAGTGTGCTACAATGCGGCCTAGCCGGCCGGGCCAACCACCGTCTGCCATATCTTGTGCATCCGCGGCCTCTTCATCCTCTGTGACTGGGGGGACAGCAGTCACACCTGTTTTGGGGCGCAGACCTGCCACCTCTTTACCCGCAACAGCCAGCGTGATTGGCAGGTCATCATTTTCTTTGGAGGTGGGAACACCAGCTGGTGTTGAGCGCTGTCCGACATCGATAGCACCACCTTTGGATCAAGGCAACCTAACATGTCCGCCTGCATCTTCCTCACAGACCGGCAGTTTGCCGGGGACACCCTTATCAACCCCGTCTAAGCACAATAGCCAGCCCTCGGTCCCTCAGATGTGGACAAGTAAAAGACCATTTCCTCCTAGCCATGAGAAAGCTAAGAGGTTGAATTTCACCATCTGCAAGCTCTTGGCTACAGAAATGCTGCCTTTCCGCCTGGTGGACACAGAGGATTTTTGAGACCTTATGTCCGTCGCAGTGCCCCAGTACCAGATGCCCAGTCGGCACTACTTCTCAAAGAAAGGTGTGCCTGCGCTCCACCAGCATGTCGCACACAACATCACCGCTTCTTTGAGAAACTCTGTGTGTGACAGGGTGCATTTCACCACAGACACTTGGACGAGTAGGCATGGACAGGGGCGTTACATGTCGCTGACTGGGCACTGGGTAACTATGGTGACAGCAGGACAAGGGGCTGCTGTCCAAGTCTTGCCGTCCCCACGAGTTGTGCGTCAATCCTCTTTATGTCAAAGTTCCTCCACTGCTTCTGCCTCCTCAACCTCCTCTCGGTCTTCCACCTGCACCCAAAGCCTGTCTGGTCATGCCACAAGCTTTCTAACTGCGCAGAAGGGATCCTGCACACCTCCTTACTATGCTGGCAGTAGGGCTCAACGTCATCAGGCGGTTTTTACATTGAAATGTCTGGGAAATGTGAGTCACACAGCTGAGGAGTTGTGGTCAGCTCTGGAGAACCAATTTCATGAATGGTTGTCTCCACTGGACCTGAAACCAGGGAAGGCCGTGTGCGACAATGCTGCAAACCTGGGTGCGGCCCTTCGCCGGGGCAATGTCACACACGTGCCTTGTATGGCTCACGTGTTGAACCTGGTTGTCCAGCAATTTTTAGCCCACTATCCCAGACTAGATGGCCTTCTGCAGAGGGCACGGTCGCTGTGTGCTCACTTCCGCCGTTCGCATCCCGCAGCTCAGCGACTTACATCTCTACAGAAGTCGTTGGGCCTGCCACTTCACCGGCTAAAATGCGATGTGCCTACCCGGTGGAATTCAACTCTGCACATGTTGCAGCGACTGTGGCAGCACCGACAAGCCCTGGTGCAATACGTTCTGACGTATAGCCTGGGCCAACGAGATTCAGAGGTGGGGCAAATCACGCTGGAGGAGTGGTCTCAGATCAGGGACCTATGCACCCTTCTGCACAGTTTTGAAATGGCGACGAAGATGTTTAGTGCTGACGATGCCATTATCAGCATGACTATTCCGGTGATTTACATGCTGGAGCACATGTTAAACAGAATTCGGAGTCAGGTGGTGGCACAAGAGGAGGTGGAGGAAGTAGAGGAGGAGGAGTTGTATGCGGAAGGGCTAACATCTGCAAGGTCCAGACGGTCGGCAGCACCAAGGCGGCAGGCATGTGAGGGTGGGGGAGATGGTTTTACCAGGGCGCATGGTAGCAGCCAAACTAGTGAGGAAGGTGCAGGAGCCCAGGAAGAAGTGGAGGACGAACTGATGGAAGACTCATCAGATGAGGGAGACCTTGATCACATTTCTGTTGTGCGAGGTTGGGGGGAGAGGACAGAGGAAGGAAGCATGATTGTTACCTCGCCACCAACACAACAGGGACTTGGTGCTCCTGGATGCGCAACACACATGAGTGCCTTCTTGCTGCACTACCTGCAACATGACCCTCGAATTGTGAGAATTAGAAATAATCCTGACTACTGGGTTGCCACACTGTTAGATCCCCGGTACAAAAGTAAATTTGCCGAAATTATTCCTGCCATAGAAAGGGATGCACGCATGCAGGAGTATCAGCAGAGATGGTTGCAGAATCTTACATGTGCTTTTCCACAAAATACCAGTGGTGCACGTAGTGAATCTCACAGTTCCAACTTGCCAACCGTGGGACCGTCAAGTGTTCAGCACTCAAACCGTAACAGAACCACAGTATCTGCTGGTAACATCAATTTTGCGGAATCATTTCACCACTTTTTTAGCCCATCCTTTGCAAGGCCACAGGAGACAAGAAGTCTGACACATAGTCAACGCCTAGAGACGATGGTACAGGAGTATCTCCAAGTAAACATTGAAGCCACGACTGTGTCACTGGACCCTTGCTCTTTTTGGGCTTCCAATCTGGATAAATGGCCGGAGCTAGCCACTTACGCCTTGGAGATCTTGTCATGCCCCGCAGCCAGCGTTCTGTCTGAACGTGTGTTCAGCGCTGCTGGTGGTGTGCTGACAGATAAGCGCACGCGGCTCTCCACTGATAATGTAGACAGACTCACGTTCATAAAGATGAACAAATCATGGATCTGAAACGACTTTTCTACCCCTGTGTCATCCTGGGGAGAGTAAAAGCTTGATGATTGGTTAAAATCACCCTACCAACCGTTTTAAGCTTTCAAATTACTAATCATGTTTATCTGTATCTTGACTGGAAAATAATTTGGGCTTTGTAGCAGTGTGCAGCACTGATCCTATTAGGCCATCTATACTAAAGCTTCACCAGATTTAAAATTTAAAATAATTTTTAGCTGCATCTAGCCCGGAAAATAATTTTGGGGCTCCGAGATGCGCAAGACACATAAGTGCCTTCTTGCTGCACTACCTGCAGCATGACCCTCATATTGTCAGAATTCGAAGTAATCATGACTACTGGGTTGCCACACTCTTAGATCCCCCAAACTTTTCGATCAACCTTTTCATTTTAATAAAGACCAAAAAAATGGTCATTTTTGAAATTATAAGCATTAGCAGGTTGTTAGAAACTGAAATCAAACAGTTTTCAACTCAAAACTTTATTCTAGGTGATGTTACATTTTCACATAGGACCCCTTGTTCGAAAGGAGCTTCTGAACTCTCTCGTCCATTGAATTTGTCAGGTTTTGGATGGTTTCTGCTTCAATTGTTTTGCATGAGGACAGAATACCCTCCCAGAGCTGTTGCTTAGATGTGAACTGCCTCCCGCCATCATAGACACTCCTTTTAATGATGCTCCAAAGGTTCTGAATGGGGTAGAGGTCAGGGGAGCATGGGGGTCACACCATAAGTTTGTCCCCTTTTATGCCCATATCAGCCAGAGATGCAGATGTTTTATGTGCAGCATGAGATGGTGCATTATCATGCAGAAAAATGATCTTGCTGTGAAATACACGGTTCTTCTTCTTGAACCATGGCAGGAAGTGCTGTTTGAGAAAATCCACATACATTATGGAGTTCATCTTTAGCGCCTTCAGGGATCCTAAAGGGGCCGACAATCTCTCTCCCCATGATTCCAGCCCAAAACATTACTCCACCTCCTCCTTGTTGGCGCTGTAGCCGTGTTTGCGTGGGGTGTCCATCAACCAGCCATCCTCCACTCCATCCATCTGGACCATCGAGCGCTGCACGGCACTCATCCGTGAACAAAACTGTTTTGAAATCAGTCTTCATGTAATGTTTGGCCCACTGGAGCCGTTTCTGCTTGTGTGAAGTGGATAGAGGAGGTCGACAGGATGGCGCATGCACAGCTGCAAACCTCTGAAGGACCCTGCATCTTGTTGTTCGGGGGACGTTGGAGGCACAAGCAGCTTCAAAAACTTGTCTGCTGCTATGACAAGGCTTTTTTGCCGCTGCTCTTTCAACCTGACGTAATTGCCTGTAGGAAAGAGTCCTCAATTTGCCCTTATCAGCACGCACACGTGTGTACTGTGAATCAGCTACATACTTCTTGATTGCCAAGACACTTCATCCTGATCATCGCACAATGTTGATTGTAGTCATGCCTTGACCTAAACACTCCACAATTTGTTGCTTCTCAGCAGCCGACACATCCTTTTTCTTTCCCATTTTGGCAGAAAATGTAGGCTGCTTAATAATGTGAGAGAGCCTTCTTAAGTAGTCTTGCCTTTCATTGGACACACCTGCCAAACTAATTAGCACAGGTGTCTGCAATTGCTTACAGTGATATAAAGAGCCCTGACACACATCACCATCAATGAGTTTAACTGACAAACAAACAAATTCTTCCCTTATCACTCCTAAACACTTTTTGCATAATAATTTGGAACGCAGTGTACATGTGCTTTTCCACAAAACACCAGTGGTTCACGTAGTGAATCTTACAGTTCTAACTTGCCAACCGTGGTCTGTATGGAGTTGTTCAATAAAGGGCCCAAAATTAAGATAACATAGATGGGAGAGGTCTCTATGAATAGGAATTCCTAAGTATTTGATACCCTGTGAGGGCCAGGCAAAGGGAAAGTTGGACTGGATGGAATCCTATATGGATTTGGGGAGGGAGACATCGAGGGCCTCAGACTTCGCTGCATTGATTTTAAAATTTGACCATGTAACAAAGTGATCTATTTCAGCCATAACAGCATGGATGGATATATGTGATTGAGTGATATATACTAGGACATCATCAGCAAATAGAGAGCACTTGTACTCGGTGCCTCCCACCTCAATCCACCTAATATTGGGGTTATGGCGAATTGATGAGAGCAGGTGCTCCGTCACTAGGATGTATAAGAGAGGGGACAGAGGACATCACTGCCTTGTCCCATTGGTGATTGTGAAAGGTGATGAAAATGTTCTGACGCACCCCCTGGGCCTTGGGACACCCGGAGCCGGACCCTTTTTGGTGGATGCTGGTGGTTGTAGTCTTCGTGGCAGCGACCCGGTTCCGTGGCTCAGGGCGGTCAAACCAGTGGCGGAACTATTAATGTGGTTTTGATGTTTAAATGTCCGACTACGCCACCCGTGGATTGCGGTCAGAGTGAACCGCCGCTACAAGGCAGACCGCTGAGGCTGGTGTTGTGGGTGCAGCAGAGCGTAGCATAACTCCCCACGGGAGGAGTATAGCCTCAGGGCAGTGTATGCGGAGGATGGGGGTGATGGTGCAGGGCAGCAGCAGTAACGACACGGAGTCAGTGATGCAGTTCAGGGCCTTTACTCACAGTTCTTATTATCCAGACCATGTCTGCAGGTAACGGCTGCCCACGTCGTACTGTGCTCACCAGGTGAGGGGCTCAGACAACTCCCAGATAACTTTGGAGCACTTCACAGGACCCCCTTTGTGTGTCCTTTGTCTGGCCTTTCTTACCAACACTTCTGTCCGGCTGCCTTGGGCCTCCGCTTGGTAAACTTGGCGCCAGTTTCCCTGACCCTATGTGGTGCCTTCCTAGCGGGTGTAGCGAGGGGCTGCGCCACATAAAATGTCAGAGCCTCCGGTTTCTAGCTGAGGGTCGTTTCCTGCCTCCACTAGTTCGGGGACCGGTCTCCCCCTTTGGCCTGACCCCTCCACGCAGGTGGATTCGGGCGTGCGGTGGCGACTCGCCCGTCCGCAGCCCTGGGATCCCTTCATTCCTCGTTCCTGGAGCCTTCTCCGCTCCTCTTCCTTCCTTCTCCCTCTTCCAGGCCTGGGCCTCTGTTACTAGGCCCGCCTCCGGAGCAGAGCTCATGCAGAGCCCCTGCTCCCTGCCACTTCTGCTCAGACTTCTCTGCACTGAACTAAGATGGTGCCCACCTTTTATACTCCCTTCTCAATGCACCCAGGAACTGCTTCCTCCCTGCTCCTGCACTACAGGGTTCCCCTTCCTCAGTGTTCCCTCCCCCCACTCCAGCCAGGGACAGGGACTGTCGTGCCCATCTCAGGGGCATATTGGTCGCCCTGCCCCACGGCAATGTGGTGTAATGCATGCAGGTGTCGGGTCCTGATCCACACTCCATCCTTACCTGAGAGTGAGATATCACACCTCTGGGTGAGGTGCAATACGTCTGTAGCAACCGAGCCCTCAGGGTGCTACAGTTCCATTTATCTTCAGCCTAGGTGACGTATTGCGATACAGGGCCGTGATTTTGGCTATAAAAGGGTCCCCTAGACCCCTACCCCAAGCTTTTTAAGAGAATCATATATGGCGTGCCAGGAGATTCTATGGAATGCTTTCTCAGCATCCAACGAGAGTATCTAATTACAAATTTTTAACTGCATCTAGCCCAGGAAATACTTTGTGCCTAGTAGCAGTGTCTGCTAGTCAGCGGATTATCCCGGCTGTTAAGCAAGCTGCACCACCTGTAGTTTAGACACTTAATTTTTTCAAAGGAAATGCTTCGGGACCATGGGATACTTAGTGAAGAGCATCAGGAGGCACCCCAAGGCATAGGGGCTGGGACTGGCAGTAGGATGCCTTGCGGTGGACAGCCGAGCTCGATCCTTATAAAAGCTTTTTAACTGCAGCAGCTTTAGTGGACGCTACTGGAGCTGGAATTACCGCGGCTGCTGGCATGAGTCTTGCCCTCCAATAGATCCTTGTAAATGGATTTAAAGTGTATTCATTCAAATTAGAGAGACAATTTAAATTAAAAAGCTTAGAGCTGCCTCCACCACAGGGGGGCTCGCTCGACCCACCAGCGGACAGGCACCAGTATTGGGAGAGGGGGGCTGGCCGTCAGGGTTCACCGCGGCTCTGGCACAAACCCGGCGACACGGAGGTGGCACGGGCAGGAGCGGACTGGCCGTGTCGGCTTCTCACTTTTTGGATTTTAGAAGGGCATGACATGCCTATATCTGTGTCTCCCCCTCCTTTTACTCCTCCACCTCTTTTATTTTCGCATGACTATATGTACTTGTCACTTTTCCATGTGTTAGTTATGTCTTCTGAGCAGTTTGTCAGCTTCTGGACACCTTTGAAGGTGTTTTCTATGTGTTTCTATGTGTTTTTGTTTGCCTGCCATTGGTTTTAACGGTGTTCGAAGGTGTTCGACGAACAGTTCGGCGAACACACGGGTGTTCGACGAACCGAACCGAACTCGAACACTACGGGGGTGGCTCAACACTACTGGAGACCCAGTTTCATGAAAGGTTGTCTCCACTGGACCTGCAACCAGGGAAGGCCATGTGCGACAATGCTGCAAACCTGGGTGCGGCACTTCGCCGGGGCAATGTCACACACGTGCCTTGTATGGCTCACGTGTTGAACCTGTCCAACAAATTTTAGCCCACTATCCCGGACTAGATGGCCTTCTGCAGAGGGCACGGTCGCTGTGTGCTCACTTCCGCCGTTCGCATCCCGCAGTTCAACGACTTACATCTCTACAGAAGTCGTTGGGCCTGCCAGTTCAACGGCTGAAATGCGATGTGCCGACACGGTGGAATTCAACTCTGCACATGTTGCAGCGACTGTGGCAGCACCGACAAGCCCTGGTGCAATACGTTCTGACGTATAGCCTGGGCCAACGAGATCCAGAGGTGGGGCAAATCACACTGCAGGAGTGGTCTCAGATCAGGGACCTATGAAGTTGACGCGCCCCCTGGGCCATGGGGTACCCTGAGCCGGGCCGGTAGACGCTGGGGGTTGTAGTCACTGTGGCGGTGACCCAGTCCATGACCCAGGGCGGTCAATCCAAGGGTAATTTGTATATATGGATTTTATAATGTCTGACTACGCCACCTGTGGAGTGCGGCCAAAGGGGCCGCCGCTGCGGAACAGTCCTCTGAAGCTGGTGGTTTTGCAGCAACGGTATTATTACTCACCACAGGAAGAGTGTAGCTTCAGGGCAGTGTGGGTGGATGATGGTGGTTGTAGTGCAGGGAGTCAGTAATGAACACAGAGTCCGTGTGATGCTGTCTCAAGATATTACTCACAGTTGTTGTAGTCCAGAGTACAGGTACCAGAGCAATCTCCCCCGTCGTGCTGTGCATACTGAGTGAGGGGCTCAGTCCACCCCCAGATAGCTCCGGAGTACTTAGCAGGACCCCCTTCTGTGTGTCCTTTCTCTGGCCTTCTCCCTGCACCTCACACCCAGTGACACTTCTATCCGGTATCCTCGGGTCTTGGCGGGTGACGTGTGTTCCGTCCCCTGGGTCCTATGTGGCTACCTTCTTAGTGAGACTGGTGTGGACTTTGGCCTGCAGTACATGAAATGCAGCAGCCTCCGGTTTCTAGTTGAGCCTTGCTGTTTCTCCGCTAGTTGAGGGACCGGTTCCCCTTATCTGGCCTGACCCCTCTACCTCCTGGTAGCAGCGGGAGTACGGGTGGCCTTCTGCACGGCCCGTAGCCGTAGGGTCCCTTCGGTTCCTGGAGCCTTCCAGCTCCCACTCCTCTCTTCTCTCCTTCAGTCCTGGGCCTCCCAGGCTAGGCCCGCCTCCGGAGCAGAGCTCATGCCTAGTCTCTGCTCCTGTCACTTTTCCTCCTCTGTCTGGCTTGCTCTTTCTAAGATGGCTTCCTATTTATACTCTCCTTGTCATGTGCTCCCCTAAGCTGCTCCCCTAAGCACCCACTACATAGGACCCTCAAACCAGCTAGGGACCTGGGACTGTGCTCTCCCTTAGGAGCAATCTCGCCCTACCCCCACTGTGGGTATGTGTTGGATGCAGGAGTCAGGGTCCCGAGCCATACGCCTTCCTTACCTGAGGGTGAGATACCACACCTCTGGGTGAGATGCAGTAACTCTGTGGCGACTGAACCCTCAGGGGCGCCACACACCCTTCTGCACAGTTTTGAAATGGCGACGAAGATGTTTAGTGCTGACGACGATGCCATTATCAGCATGACTATTCCGGTGATTTACATGCTGGAGCACACATTAAACAGAATTCAGAGTCAGGTGGTGGGACAAGAGGAGGTGGAGGAAGTAGAGGAGGAGTCATATGCGGAAGGGATAACATCTCCAAGGTCCAGACGGTTGGCAGCACCAAGGCGGCAGGCATGGGAGGGTGGGGGAGAGGGATTAACCAGGGCGCATGGTAGCAGCCAAACTGTTGAGGAAGGTGCAGGAGCCGAGGAAGAAGTGGAGGACGAACTGGCGATGGGCATGGAAGACTCATCAGATGAGGGAGACCTTGATCACATTTCTGTTGTGCGAGGTTGGAGGGAGAGGGCAGAGGAAGGAGGCATGATTCTTACCTCGCTACCAACACAACAAGGACTTAGTACTTCTGGATGCGCAAGACACATGAGTGCCTTCTTGCTGCACTACCTGCAACATGACCCCCGGATTGTCAGAATTCGAAGTAATCCCGACTACTGGGTTGCCACACTCTTAGATCCCCGGTACAAAAGTATATTTGCCGAAATAATTCCTGCCATAAAAAGGTATTGACGAATGCAGGAGTATCTGCAGACGCTGTTGCAGAATCTTACATGTGCTTTTCCACAAAACACCAGTGGTGCACGTAGTGAATCTCACAGTTCTAACTTGCCAACGGTGGGACTGTCGAGTCTTCATCACTCAAACAATAACAGTAACACAGTATCTGCTGGTAACAGCAATTTTGTGGAATCGTTTCACCACTTTTTTAGACCATCCTTTGCAAGACCACAGGAGACAAGAAGTCTGACACATAGTCAATGCCTAGAGAGGATGGTACAGGAGAATCTCCAAGTGAACATCGAAGCCATGACTGTGTCACTGGACCCTTGCTCATTTTGGTATTCCAATCTGGAAAAATCGCCGGAGCTCGCCACTCACGCCTTGGAGATTTTGTCATGCCATGCAGCCAGCGTTCTCTCTGAACGTGTGTTCAGCGCTGCTGGTGGTGTGCTGACAGATAAGCGCACGCGGCTGTCCACTGAGAATGTAGACAGACTCACGTTCATAAAGATGAACAAATCATGGATTCGCAAGGACATTTCTACCCCTGTGTCATCCTTGGGAGAATAAAAGCTTGGGGATTTGGTAAAATCACCTCACCAACCGTTTTAAGCAACAGTGGGGCAATTGATGCCACTTAACCCTAGAACGCATGACCATAAAAATCTACACTTTCACATACCTGGGGCCCTTTAGGCCCGTGTGCAAATAACATGGAATAACTCAAACTCAAATGACAAACAACTATATACATGAAGAATACCTAGAGTTTCAAAATTCTAACTAAAGTAATCTTGCAGAAATAGAAAACAATTAACTGTGCGGGCCTGCAAGGCCACAGGTATGCGTTCTAGGGTTAAGTGGTGTCTGTGCCACAATTTTGGGAGTCCCCTTGCTGTGTCTTACGTGACGTTGGCATCGTCAATTCCAGGTGGGTTGGGTCGCACCCCCCCCCCTTTTTAACTGTAAGAAACTACATACACTATGGCTTGGGGTAACACAGATGGTTGAGTCTGAAGAGCTGTTTACTCAGAGGTCTGCTCCAAATCTTCAGTGTCTGCTAGTCAGCGTAGAATTTTTAACTGCATCTAGCCTAGGCAATACTTTGGGCATAGTAGCCCAGCTGCGAAGCAAGCTGCACCGCCTGTGTATCTAATAAGAATTTTTAAATGAATCTAGCCTAGGCAGACTGTGGGGACCCCCAACCAAACCCAGACGCTCAGCCCCCCTACCGCCCCCCTTTCATGGACAATACAATAATGTAACTCTTACAACTGGATGGGTGAGGATCGGTCACAGCTTTATTAACTCTTTATACTCATTCCATTAGAAAGGCATTTTATTTCTAAAATAATTCAGCTTGTTGCAGCATGCCCTGGGTCCCCACTCCGGCAAGTTGGCCAACAAGTGTAACTCTCCAACATGTCCTTTCTATTTCCAGGCCACGGAGGATCCAGCGTACTCGTATGAAGGACTCTGACCCCCACCCATCACTCTTAACGCTTGTTCCACTCCGTCCTGGAGTCCTGACAGGAATATGTCCAGTCCAATATCTATTAAGTGGACACCGTCGGGCCGTATGAGGCCTGCTTTATCTCCTTCCAGTTGTCGGTGTCGTATCACTACACCGCCTCTGTCTCTTCTAAATTTTGCGATCCGAATATTTATTACCCGCCTTGTCCATTCGATGGCCGTGATGTCTCGCGCACCTTGCCATACCGCTATCGGCACAATCTCTGACCATACTATAGCTAATTTTGTGAAAAATTCTCTGAAGCGCTCAGTGTCTAGTTTCATTATTGCCATTAGTTATGCGCTCTTGTGATGACCTAGGTTGTTTCCCCCGGCCTGTATAACTAAGATGACCAGACCTCTTGCCTCTCTCCCTACCTTGATTACCTCCATTAGTACCTGTGGCCATAGCAGGCCTCTAATACCTCTCCAGTTGAAATATGTGTTATGAAACTCTTATTTCCTCCCGCCTGGGCGGACTTTCGCCCTTTTTTGTGCCCAATATATATACGAGTGGCCTATCACTCACACTGTTGGCTTAGCGTCACCTGTAAAAAAAACAAACCACGTTAGGATAACAAGTCCGGTCTTATGTATCTCGCCAAACACGTGGATCGCCATCTCCCTATCCTCTGAACTTCCGTTTCTGACAGTCCTGCTCTTGCTGCTTCCGTGGCCACACCTATGCGGAATGAGTTTGTCCCGTAATCTTTGGGGTGGTTCCCTGCCGATGTTATGCATTTATTAAATATAGCTTGGAACAGGTATCTTGATAATGGCGTTCCATCAATGTGTGATAGGAAGAAATTACTTTGTGATCTGATGGTTAGATATGTTTCTACTATTGTTACCCGACTCAGTGTACCGTTTGTGGGTTGTAGAAGTACCCAAGTACCTCTGCCCGCTGGAACCGTTTTCGATTGGTGTATGCGTAGACGTATTGCATTATTGGCTATGACTATGTCCTGGTGTAATAAGCCTCCACTGGTGGTAATTTTGGATTGAGGGACTAATTCGCTTATACATAGCGCCCCGAAGAAGGCGTTCACAAATGCAGTAGACATTAGTGTTGCTTCAAATTGTGAGTGTCATGTTAATGGTGTTAGGGATAAGATGTGAGAAATCAGTTTTAGTGACACGGGACGGGACGTCTACATTCCTGACTTGGCTGACTCCTTTTCCACCCTTTTATGGATTGTCTGATGATGAATCTTTGTCACATCTCCCCAATTCAGTAGTTGGAAGTGAAATGCTACTCCGGTCAGACACCGCTGCGCTGACGCCCCTGATATGCCCCTCATCATTAGCTGGTGGAGAAATTCTATGGTGACTTGTGATCTGGCTTGTTCACATTGGTCAACCCGTCTGCCTGCTACTAGTCGTGTCCACTCTTCCCATGCCTTACCGTATGCTTGCCACGTTGACGGGGCAACTGACGCTCTGATTAATGGCATCAACTATTCGCCACTAGATCCCATAGGGAGGGTGGGCAACTGTTGCCCGATGGGTGGGCGTTGTGGAAGAGCTCTGTGAAAATCTGCCAATTGAATTGTTATAAAGCGTTAGCAGCAGCTTTATACCCCTCAGCATAGTGGCTAGCGCGGACCCATACATTGTGTTTTAGGCACAGGAATGCTAGCCTGCGTAGTAGGCCTAGCACTGGGAGAGACGATGATGCCATCTTATTAATGCAGTGCGCTAGGCAGGTGTTTTGTGTTATGAAGCGTATATTTTTGTTAGCCAGGCGCGCGCCCCATATTTCTATTGCTACCACTATTGGGAAAAATTATTTTCAGGGCTAGATGCAGCTAAAAATTATTATTAATTTCAAAGCTGGTGGAGCTTGGTATAGATGGCCTAATACAATGAGTCCCACACACTGCTAGAAGCCCAAATATTTTTTCAGAGCTAGATGGAGATAAAAATTATTTTTAATTTGCAACCTGATGGAGGTCAGTATAGATGAACTAATAGACCAAGTCCCACACACTGCTAGAAGCCCAAATATTTTTTCAGAGCTAGATGCAGAAAAAAATTATATTCAATTTGCAACCTGATGGAGGTCAGTATAGATGGACTAATAGAACAAGTCCCACTCACTGCTAGAAGCCCAAATATTTTTTCAGAGCTAGATGCAGATAAAAATTATTTTTAATTTGCAACCTGATGGAGATCAGTATAGATGGACAAATAGACCAAGTCCCACACACTGCTAGAAGCCCAAATATTTTTTCAGAGGTAGATGCAGAATAAAATTATATTGAATTTGCAACCTGGTGTAGATTAGTATAGATGGACTAATAGAACAAGTCCCACACACTGCTAGAAGCCCAAATATTTTTTCAGAGCTAGATGCAGAAAAAAATAATATTCAATTTGCAACCTGATGGAGGTCAGTATAGATGGACTAATAGACCAAGTCCCACACACTGCTAGAAGCCCAAATACTTTTTCAGAGCTAGATGCAGATAAAAATTATTTTTAATTTGCAACCTGATGGAGATCAGTATAGATGGACTAATAGACCAAGTCCCACACACTGCTAGAAGCCCAAATATTTTTTCAGAGCTAGATGCAGATAAAAATGATTTTTAATTTGCAACCTGATGGAGGTCAGTGTAGATGGACTAATAGACCAAGTCCCACACACTGCTAGAAGGCCAAATATTTTTTCAGAGCTAGATGCAGACAAAAAAATATTTTTAATTTGCAACCTGATGGAGGTCAGTATAGATGGACTAATAGAACAAGTCCCACACACAGCTAGAAGGCCAAATATTTTTTCAGAGGTAGATGCAGATAAAAATTATTTTTAATTTGACGCCTGATGGAGGTCAGTATAGATGGACTAATAGAGAAAGTCCCACACACTGCTAGAAGGCCAAATATTTTTTCAGAGCTAGATGCAGACAAAAAATTATTTTGAATTTGCAACCTGATGGAGGTCAGTATAGATGGACTAATAGAGAAAGTCCCACACACTGCTAGAAGGCCAAATATTTTTTCAGAGCTAGATGCAGACAAAAAATTATTTTGAATTTTCAACCTGATGGAGGTCAGTATAGATGGACTAATAGAGAAAGTCCCACACACTGCTAGAAGGCCAAATATTTTTTCAGAGCTAGATGCAGATAAAAATTATTTTTAATTTGCAACCTGATGGAGGTCAGTATAGATGGACTAATAGAGAAAGTCCCACACACTGCTAGAAGGCCAAATATTTTTTCAGAGCTAGATGCAGAAAAAAATTATATTCAGTTTGCAACCTGATGGAGGTCAGTATAGATGGACTAATAGAACAAGTCCCACACACAGCTAGAAGCCCAAATATTTTTTCAGAGGTAGATGCAGATAAAAATTATTTTTAATTTGCAACCTGATGGAGGTCAGTATAGATGGACTAATAGAGAAAGTCCCACACACTGCTAGAAGGCCAAATATTTTTTCAGAGCTAGATGCAGACAAATAATTATTTTGAATTTGCAGCGTGATGGAGGTCAGTATAGATGGACTAATAGAACAAGTCTCACACACTGCTAGAAGGCCAAATATTTTTTCAGAGCTAGATGCAGAAAAAAAATATATTCAATTTGCAACCTGATGGAGGTCAGTATAGATGGACTAATAGAATGATGCTATGCCCAAAAGATTTTACTTCACTAGGTGCAGTAAAAAAATTGGTATTCTATACACAGGTGGTATATCTTGCAACACAGATAGGCTACTCCACTGACTAACACACTCTGCAATAGGCCAAAAAGGATTAGCTTTGCTAGATTCAGCCAAATGCTGTGAAAAAAACTTGCACAGCACTGGCACAGACCTGCCTGGCAAAAACTGATAGGAACTGATGTAACCTAGTCCTGAAAAGGACTCCAATTACAATTAGTCTTTACTCCCACAATCTATCTATTTAAGAGCACAGACCTGCCTGATAAAAGTCGTAGGAAATGCTGTAACCTAGTCCTTAAAAGGACTGCAATCACAACTATTCCCTACTCCCAAGCTATCTGTAGATTTGTGCGAAAATTGGCTTGAAATTAACAAGGTATAGCGCACACAGCAACAGAGGTGCCGTCTAACACGCAGCTGCAGCAGTGAGAAAATGGTGGCGACAGGGAAAATGGCTGGGTCTTATAGGGCAAGGACATGTGACATACACTGCCAATGACACATGCCCTTGCTTGTGTGAAAAAAAGCACTTCGCTCCGTGTGTGCGCTGCTGATAGGCTGACAGATTGCACCTCCCCACTGTAAATGCGGGAAAGAAAAAAAAAATGGAGTTCTTCATTATTCCTGCAGAGATCCATCCCCTGCCCCTCCCCCCACCCCGCTGTACTCTCAAACTGCGTATTAACATTAATTTTCATCATTACTGAGAAAAAATCCAGTTATGATTTTGGTGCACGAACAGTTATCGAACATAACCTCGAACAGCCGAATTTTTCTCAAATCGTTCGTGTTCGCCGAACGGCTCGAACACCGCCCAAAACAGCTCGAATTTGAGATTGGCGAACAGTTCGAGTAGAACAACGCTCATCTCTAATAAGGAGGAGATAGCCAGAACGAGCGCAGAAAGCACGGTAGGCCTACACCCTCACCCTGACCAGGGCTAATTTCCCTATTGCTCTCAGACATCCAGGTCCCCTACTAGCCGGGACTGTTTATGGGTCAGTTTACCTGCTTTAGTAAAGACCCTGGACTGCAACCTGTTGTCTGTGTGCTCCTTCGCGCCTCCAGCACTACCGGTACTGGGACTCTCACCACCATCACTCCCACCATCCATTATACTGCCCTGGGGCCGCACTCTTCCCGTGGGGAGTCACACTATCCCAGCTGCACACATCATCAGCCCCAGCGGTCTGCATGCAGCGGCGGTTCCTAATAACCGCAATCCACGGGTGGCGTAGTCGGACATTATCAATAGTGCATAGCAGACTACCATTGGTCTGACCACCCTGCGCCACGGAACCGGGTTGCCACTACTACCCCCAATGTTTCCCTACTGCCCGGATCCGAGTGACCCAAGGCCCAGGGGGCGAGTCAATTGCACACAGCCCATCCTCATCTCATCCCAACGTGGATTGGGCGACAATGAGGAAGAAGAGGAGGAGTAACAAGTTTCATGCACTATAGACGGTACTACCTGCACAACTGTCATACCAACTGTTCAGCGTGGATGCTCTGATGACAGGGAGGAGGAGGAGGAGGAGGAGGAGGAGAGCATGGTCAGTTGTCCTCTTGGTGAGGACACGGAAGTCTTGCCTGTTAGCAGTCTGGCACGCATGGCTGATGTTAGAACTCTCCTATTTGTTTTTTCCATCTTGTGTTTTGCAGTCACGTGACCATCTGCCTTTATATTACAGCTCCGCCCTTTTGGCTGTGCTGGACTTCACTGTTTGACTGTTTCTCTAGCCAGGTGCTTCTGTGCCTTTTTCTGGGACCTCTAGTACTTTTTTGTCTGTTTGTCTTTTCGTGTTCTGCAACAACTTCTCTGTTTAGGAGGTCTCCCATTTTTGTCCCAGTCCTTAGTTCTTTTAGGCACCCCTCCTCTTATGCTATAGGTCTTCGTTCAGACTAGCCGAGGACTAAGGCAGGTCTGTTCGCTAGGAACAGGCAGCCCGCTACATCGTAGCGATTCAGCTTAGTTTTACTGTAGGGACAGTTTTCCCTTATCTTTCCTTAGATCATGTTGCAGATCATAACAGCTGAGTTTATGTTATTCTGCCTTTCCCGTGACCCTCGCGTTCTCCAAATTTTGGGTGACAGTCATTACTGGTTGGTGACACTTCTAGACCCACGCTACAAGGAGAACTTTCTATCTCTTGTTCCCGAGGTAGACTGGTCTACTAAAATGGGGCAGTACCAGAAGGCGGAATTATTACAAAAATTCCCATCTGAAAACGCTGGCGGCAGAGGTGACAGTTCATTGGACAACCAAGGAGTACAGGCGAGAGAGACACAACTCCAATCCAGCAGAGGCAGGGGAACACTGTCAAAGTTCTGGGACAGTTTTCTCAGACCCTCCAATCTTACAGGCCCTGAGGCACAGGGTACTCTCACATGGAGTGCAAAGTTTGGGAAGATGGTGAGGAAGTACCTTTCCGGCCATACCAACGGCCTCCGTTATTCCTCTGTGCCTTATAATTGTTGGGTATCCAAGCTGGACACATGGAATCAACTGACTCTCTATGCTTTGGAGGTCCTGGCCTGCCCTGCTGCTATCATTTTGTCAGAGCGGGTTTTTAGTGCCGCTGGTGGAATTATAACTGATAAGCGCATGTGCCTGTCAACTGAAAATGCAGACAGGCTGACTCTTATAAAAATGAACAAGGGCTGGATGGGGCCAGACTTCTCAACACCACGGAATGATAGCAGCGTAACATAAACTCAATTCCAGTGTCTCTTTTTGGGAGGTCTATTCCCATGCACCTCTTCACACCTACACATGGGTATACACTTCCTGATTTTGTCTATTTGCTCTTGTCCTCCTCCTTCTCCTCATCCTCCATCACCATATCATTCATCCCCATATCTACCATATCACTTCCTCTACATGTCTTGCAAGGGGCATTGGAGTGCCTCCAAATTTTTGGCAGCTTTTGCATTCACTGCATAGGCAAACACTGTGGGAGAACCACTTCCTAATAATGGGAACATTGTTTTTAAGAGGCTCTCCGACCTTTACATTTCTTCCAAGGGGCATTGGAGTTCCTCCAAATTTTTTGCAGCCGTTGCTTCACTGCATAGGCAAACACTATGGGAGACCCACTTCCTAATAATGGGAACATTGCTTTTAAGAGGCTCCCCGACCTCTACGTCTCTTGCAAGGGGCATTGGAGTTCCTCCGAATTTTTGGCAGCTTTTGCATTCACTGCATAAGCAAACACTATAGGCGACCCATTTCATAATAATGGGAATATTGTTTTTAGGAGGCTCTCCGACCTCTACGTCTCTTGCAAGGGGCATTGGAGTTCCTTCAAATTTTTGGCAGCCGTAGGCAAACACTATGGGAGACTCACTTCCTAATAATGGGAACATTGTTTTTAGGAGGCTCTGTGACCTCTATGTTTCTTGAAAGGGGCATTGGAGTGCCTCCAAATTTTTGGCAGCCGTTGCTTCACTGCAGAGGCAAACAGTATGGGAGACCCACTTCCTAATAATGAGAACATTGCTTTTAGGATGCTCTCTGACCTCTACATCTCTTGCAAGGAGCATTGGAGTGCCTTAAAATTTTTGTCAGCCCTTGCAGTCACTGCATACGCAATAAGAATATAGGAGACCCACTCGTTAATAATGGGAACAACAAAGCATAGCCGGCTGATGGTTCTCTAACAATAGCGAGGGCCGACTGCTGGCCCTTTAAGAGTTCTATGGGCCGCCTGATGACCCTATAAAAATAGGCTTTGTGACTTTCAGAGTCCCTCCTTCATAAATGGAACAGGATGTGTCTGATGATGTGTCACACACCACATGGCCAGATAAGGTTGTAAAATGTTAAAAAGACATTTCCCAGTGAATGCATTTGTCTTGGTTGAAAGCAATGCAAAAGTGCAAAAACGCATCAGAATCGCTATGTGTGAACATAGCCCAAGGTGTGGAGGAACATTTTTGTTTATGCATTTTTATTTTGCCTTATATACAAGTCATTACCCTGGAAAGCACTAAAATGCTCGAGTACTTGTTGCTCGAGTTGAGCAAATTGGAATGCTCAAGTGCTCGGTCTGAATAAAGAGCACAATGTAAGTCTATGGGAAACTCGAGCATTTTTCAGGCGGCTCCCCCTGGCGGTCTGCAGAGGGCCTAAAAATTGCCAAAATCGATGGGAACAGTTCTCAAATTACATGGGAACAGCATGGGGAAGACCCCTGGAAGCATTTCTGACTCCCAGATCACTGCTGTCAACAATCTTGTCAGAAGTAATACGCCACTTTTACGGACTCACAATAAAACATGCAAAAACGAAACCAAAATGGATTTTCCTGGGCAATATGTTACGGAACATCCTTTCCAGGGTAATGACTTGTATATAAGGCAAAATAAATATACAAAAACAAAAATGCTCCTCCACACCTTGGGCTATGTTCACACGTAGCGTTTTTGATGCGTTTTTGCACTTTTGCATTACTTTCAACCAAGACAAATGCATTCTCTGGGAAATGTCATTTTAACATTTTACAACCTTATCTGGCCATGTGGTGTATGACATGGGAACACCATAGGGAAGACCCCTGGAAGCATCTCTGACTCCCAGAGCACTGCCTAAAACTGTGGTCATCTCATCAGACGTGATCGTATATTACTGCGGTAATAATACAGACATTTTTGGCAACGTGACAAATCTTAAACTCCATTTAAAATGGGTAAGGTGTGTGTCAAGGGACGAAGAAGTGGACGTTATGGTGATGGTGATAGTGCACGCAGAGGCAGTGCGCAAGATGAAACTGTGCCTGCTAAGGGGGCACAACAAACACCCACGTCATGTCGAACTACTTTCCTGTCCCAATTTCTAGGGGGCCGCGGAACACCACTATTGAAGCCAGAGCAGTGTGAAAAGGTTGTTGGTTGGATAGCAGATAAAGTTTCCAATCAGTTTGCCACCACCACCAACCTGTGTTTCACATGGTCAAGTCTCAGTAGATGTGAGTCTGGATCACATTATTATTACTACTTTATGGTCATTTATTCCATGGCACTTTACATGTGTAAAAGGGGTATACATTTCAAAAACAATTATAATACTCTTGAACAAAAATGTGGCAGCAACTGGTTCAGGAGAGGAGAGGAGAGGACCCTGCCCGTGTGGGCTCAATCTACAAGGCATGGGAGAGGATACAGTAGGTGAGGATAGAGCTGATCTTGCAGCGGTATGGTGGATTGAGGGTTACTGCAGGTTGTACGCGTGTAGCATAAGGTGGGTCTCCTGCTTTCTTTTAAAGGTTTCAACAGTAGGCGAGAGTCAGAAATGGTGGGGTACAGAGTTCCAGAGAAGGGGGGGATGCACGGGAGAAATATTGTATGCGATTGTGGAAAGAGGAGAGAAGACTGGAGTAGAGAAGGACATCTTGTGAGGATCGGAGGTTGCGTGCAGGTAAGTACCAGGAGACTAGGTCACAGATGTATGGAGGAGACAGGTTGTGGATGGCTTTGCATTCCAAAGTTAGGGTTTTGAACTGGAGTCTCTGGGTAATGGGGAGCCAGTGAAGGGATTGACAGAGAGAAGAGGCCAAGGAATAGCGAGGGGACAGGTGGATTAGTTGGGCAACACAGTTTAGGATAGATTGGAAAAATGCGAGAGTGTTAGAAGGGAGGCCACAGAGCAGGAGGTTGCAGTCGTCTTGAAGTGAAGGGAGATGATGATCGCGTGCACTAGTGCTTTTGTAGATTACTCATCAGTAACCCAACATGTTATTATTACAGCAATGCTATAAATGAATGTGGCCTTCCCTTGATGTGAGGAGACTGATGTTTAGAAACAGAGAAAAGTGATTTTAGAGACAAGACAGTCAGACTTTAGAAGAGATGTCACAGCATAAAATAGAAGAGAACTAATTTATAACCTGTTCCCACGAGCCTCCTCCTGTACACTTATACTCACTGTAATTCCTCTATCCTGCAGTCTGGACTGGACAGAGCCGCCATCATGTCACTAAAGTGAGGACCATACAGACGGTTATCAGACAGGTCAAGTTTTTTCAGGGACTGGTTATTCTTTATTCCAGATGCCAATTGGATGCAGGAAGTGTCTGGTAGATCATTATTACCCAATCTGTAGAAATAAGAAGAGGAAATGTGCGTGATAAGTCCATGGAGCGTTAGTATAAAATCTGTAGATTATAAATGTGGAGAGAACTCTCCTTCATCAACTATCTAATGTAGTGGTCAGTCTTTGGCTCATCTATTCTTCACTTACCTCTATTTCCACAACACTTTTAAAGTGGTATTCCACTTGAGGCCAAGGCACTTGAAGTGGTGAATCAGGGGTATTTTATTAATTCCAGAAAATTGAATAGGATCACAATTAAAAATTAACCCCTTCGCCCATATACATACATCTGCGCCATGGTCTGCATTCATGAAGCAGACTCAGCAGTTGAGATGAATCCAGACAGAGCAATGTAATGGTAAAATAAGACCAATCTCTAAAACCATCTCTTGAGAGGGGATGTGTCACCTTCATATTGAGGATTGAAATATGACTTCATCATAAGTTGGAAAGGAAACAAGAGCTAGTACTCTAACACTATGTAAGGCCCCTGTTCAGCAATGACACCCTGCTGTGAATAGCCAATTGAAGTGGGTTATCTGATGGAGAACAGACACAAAGTCTATACAAAAGGCAGTAAGTTGACACTTTTAGTGTCTGTGGAGATAAGTCTTCCTATATTCAAAAGCAACACACTCCAATGAGATCATATGCTCTAGCACCGAAGTCCTTTTGTGAATATTGGGTGACAAATGTAGGTGCTATAGTTATGGGAGACATATTTTTGGCATTATGGCGAACGTAAATCATTTACTTACATCTCCATGTGGTCTGCACATCAGCCCCAAATTAATATCAGTCAGATGACAACATGAGACGCGCTGCATGTACGCTTTCGCTATGGACGGATTCCCCAAAGTCAGGAGTGCAGACAAAGGGAGCATGCGCACTGACAGATGAATTAAAGGTATATGCAATGCGCTGAATGAGTATGTGGTGTTGTATGTGACGCACCCCCTGGGACATATTCCTTTTTGAGGGGAATACCCGGCACCGGATCAGATGGGGGGGTTGTAGTCTCCGAGCGGCTGTGACCCGGTCCCGTGCCCAGGGCGTCAAGCTCAGAGTTATGTGGCAGTCTTTACTGATGTTATTAAAGTTCGTTGTGTCGACTACGCCACCCGTTGTGATGCGGTCACTGTGGCCGCCGCTGCAGCAGGGTCTGCTGAGGCTGATGGTGGATGCGCAGCTTGGTGGGATAACCCCCAACGGGAGGGGTATAGCCTCAGAGGGGACAGGCGCAGAGGATGGGGGTTGTGGTGGTGCGGTGCAGCCGGTAATGATGACAGACTCGGGTAGTGCAGTTAAGGGTCTTTACTTACTGCAGATGTTCCTGGTCACTCTAGCTCCAAGTGACCTCCCGAGCCATGCTGCGTCCACCAGGTCCTGGATCCGGCCAACCCCCAAACAAGTCCGGAGCGTGGCCCTGAGCTCTCCCTCTGTCCTTTCTTCAGCCGTCCCCACCAGTGATTCACCTAAATCCAGCTCCCTCGGGCCTTCTGTTGGGCAACCTTTGGCCTCAGGTTCCCTGACCCTCCATGTGGTGTGCCTTCAGGGTGAATGTAGTGGGTGACCGTGACAGACTCTGCCCACGGTCTCCGGTCTCTGGCTGGGGAATGTCTTTGCCCCCACCAGCTTGGGTTCCGGTACCCTCTTGCTGACTCCTCACCCGGTGTTCTTATTTGGGTTCTTGGGTCCCTTCTTGGTCCCCTCTGGGTCTTTCTTCACTCCACTCTCTCTACAGGGCTGTTGTTTCTTTTCTCTCTCTTTCTGCAGGCTTGTTCTCTGCATCTGACTTACTCTCTGCGTCTGACCCTGATCCTAGTTGGTGCCCTCCTTATATATCCCTCTATGTGTGAGCTCAGGTGACCAGCACCCAATGAGCTCCTATCACTACCCAGACTGCTCCCCCTATCTGCCCCTACACTACATGGGATGTTCCTCCCCCCTCCCACTCCAGCCAGGAACAGGCTCGGTCGCACCTGCACATTTCTAAGTGGGAGTGCCGTCGGCCTGCTCCTCTGGAATGGGATGTATGTAGTGCATGCAGTCTATCTGAGCTCAGTTCCACACTCCTTCCTTACCCGGGAGTGGAATATCACACCTCTGGGTTGAGGTGCAATACTCCTGTAGCAGCCGAATCCTCAGGGTGCTACATTCCCCCCTGGTAAATCACAGCACGTCCTCGGGCTGCAAAGACAAAAACACCAAAACATACAAATTTTTATAAACATATAAAACATATAAAATATTATATATATATAAACTTTTTCATATAGACATCATTATAACATTCTCGTCGTCTCTTTCTTTCTTCCTCCTCTGGTCACCGTGCAACTCGTGACCAGGTAAAGTGCGACAGTCTTTTGATAAGCAGTTTCTCATAAAACCAGTAGGGGGCGCCTTAGCAAGCGCAACTATGTACAGGGGAATTTGGCCGTTCTCAGTCCCCGGCCAGGTAAGGGAAAGGGATGGCTGCTCACAGTCCTCAGCCTGGTTTGGGTAAGGGACACACGGGTTAAACTGTTCACTGGTCCCAACGGGGACTAAACTTTAAAGCAGCCACGGTTACTTGTGTACCCCGACGGGTAACTATATACAGTTTTTCTTTACTACTGTTCTTAATCGTAGTACCTCCTAGCCTTGAACCCGTCCGGGTCTTCTGGCTCTTCCTCCCTACACCGCAGCTCCTCCTCTGTCAGGCGATGCACGTGGAGGGCGTAAGGTCCCTTGGCACACTTGTGCCGGGTGAACGTTACCTCGTCACCGACGTAGAGGTCACGGCCTTTGTGACCCTCTGGCAGGTGAGACTCGACATCCCGTCGGGTAACGAAGACGTCACCCATGGTGTTCCGGTCCTTTATGAAGCCCCACCCATGCTGCGCATTAAACTTTATTACCGTCCCGATGGTACGGGGACGACCTGCTGCATAGGGGTCCCTTCTGGTCCGACTCTTTTGCTCCGCGCTGCGGGTCCGGGCCCATTGCTCTCTGGCCCGCCTCTCCTCCCGCTCTCTCTTGAACTCTGCCAGCTGTTGACGGCAACACTCGGTACGCTCTGCTGCAGCTGCCCGAGTCTCTCCGGTGAACCCCATCAAATCTTCTCCCGTGGGGTCCCACACGAACTGGGCTTCCTCGAGTGGAGGCGAGACCCGAGTCACGGGCTTTGGAGCCGGGATCAGGGGCTCACACAAGGGCCCTAGTCTTTGCTGCCGCTCTAGCTCAGGGTACCCTTCGGGCCAGATGAAGGGCCGCCCGTCCGGCCATGTGAGCTGGCCGAAGAGGTCCTCCCCCAGGTGTGGCACCCTTGGTATTGCGGGCGCGGGCGCGGTGGTGATGGCGCCCGGGTTGCCCAGGCCTTGCGGCCAGGCCTGGGGCACCTGGAAGGTGAAGGGCACCGTTAGGACGGCGGCGCCCTGGGTTACCTGGCCTTGCGACCAGGCCGGAGGCTCCGCGGAGGTAGATGGCTCTGCTTTGGATGCGGCGCCCGGAAACGCTAGGCCCTGTGACCAGGCCGGAGGCTCTTCTTCCTGCGCCACGCTCCGGGTCACGACGCGTGACGTCACTGGGGTCGCGTCGGCGGCTTCCGGTCGGGGCCTAGTCGGTGGCGGTGTCATGGCGGTCTCGGGTACGGCAGGGGGACTTTCGGGCTCTGCGACGGGGAGCTGGGGCAGGTGGGTGGTCTTCCGGTATGGGGTATAGGCGTCCCCCTTACCTGCTGCCATACGTCTCGCTCCCTCTTCTGCGCCGTCTCCGGCCTTGGGTCCTCCCGCGTCATCCGCAGAGGTAGTCGGTGTCTTCTTCCAAGGGAGCGGGTTCCGTGGACGGATTCCAGCTTGCTGGGCCATCTCCCGGCCCCACTCCGCCAGGATCTCCCTCTGCACTCGGGCCATCCTTCCCGCGAGGCCCTCCAGGGCACTCCGCGCGCACTCCCGATCTCGGGGAAGCTGCGCCAGGATCTCCGCTAAGCCTAGCGGGGTTGTTGACTCTAGCAGGCTCCTGACCATCGGGTCGGTGCTGCTCTGCTCTCCTCCTTCTTCCTTTTGCAGGCTCCTGGCCAGCGGGCCGGTGCTGCTCTGCTGCCGCTCCATTCCCGGGTCTACTCTTCCTCTTCTCGACTCCGGGTGCTCTCGCTCTGGACACCTTGCCTCCGGGTGCGCTCGTTCTAGACTGCTCCAAGCGACACCCATCTTTGTTCTTCTCTTTCGTCTCCTCCCACTTAGAGGGCGGTCCCGGGGCAACTCGGTGACTGTCAGCTCCAGGGGGAGTTCTTTCACGCTGACAGACACCTCCAGCATCACAGTCTCTGTTGGTGGGGGCGGTTTCCACTTTTGGCGCCATTTTCTGTCCCGGCCCACGATGGGAGGCGGCCTCCTGCCCTCCTTTGGCACGCCCATAATGGCGTCCGCTGCTCTTCCAAGGCGGGAAATCTGCGGTTTTGGCGGGAAGCGTCGCCCAGTGGCGGGAAACTCTGCAGATGGCGGGAACAAGCTGGAAATGGCGGACAATCGGCGGGAAACGACTGGTGATGGAGTCCGATGGCGTGGACCCTCCGGAACCGGCAGGAGTCTTCTTTCTGAGGTAAACTTGCACTTTTCTTCAGGCACGCAGTACCCAGGTGTTGCGGGCACGTAATCCTGCCGACTACGCCAAAGTTGACGCGCCCCCTGGGACATATTCCTTTTTGAGGGGAATACCCGGCACCGGATCAGATGGGGGGGTTGTAGTCTCCGAGCGGCTGTGACCCGGTCCCGTGCCCAGGGCGTCAAGCTCAGAGTTATGTGGCAGTCTTTACTGATGTTATTAAAGTTCGTTGTGTCGACTACGCCACCCGTTGTGATGCGGTCACTGTGGCCGCCGCTGCAGCAGGGTCCGCTGAGGCTGATGGTGGATGCGCAGCTTGGTGGGATAACCCCCAACGGGAGGGGTATAGCCTCAGAGGGGACAGGCGCAGAGGATGGGGGTTGTGGTGGTGCGGTGCAGCCGGTAATGATGACAGACTCGGGTAGTGCAGTTAAGGGTCTTTACTTACTGCAGATGTTCCTGGTCACTCTAGCTCCAAGTGACCTCCCGAGCCGTGCTGCGTCCACCAGGTCCTGGATCCGGCCAACCCCCAAACAAGTCCGGAGCGTGGCCCTGAGCTCTCCCTCTGTCCTTTCTTCAGCCGTCCCCACCAGTGATTCACCTAAATCCAGCTCCCTCGGGCCTTCTGTTGGGCAACCTTTGGCCTCAGGTTCCCTGACCCTCCATGTGGTGTGCCTTCAGGGTGAATGTAGTGGGTGACCGTGACAGACTCTGCCCACGGTCTCCGGTCTCTGGCTGGGGAATGTCTTTGCCCCCACCAGCTTGGGTTCCGGTACCCTCTTGCTGACTCCTCACCCGGTGTTCTTATTTGGGTTCTTGGGTCCCTTCTTGGTCCCCTCTGGGTCTTTCTTCACTCCACTCTCTCTCCAGGGCTGTTGTTTCTTTTCTCTCTCTTTCTGCAGGCTTGTTCTCTGCATCTGACTTACTCTCTGCGTCTGACCCTGATCCTAGTTGGTGCCCTCCTTATATATCCCTCTATGTGTGAGCTCAGGTGACCAGCACCCAATGAGCTCCTATCACTACCCAGACTGCTCCCCCTATCTGCCCCTACACTACATGGGATGTTCCTCCCCCCCTCCCACTCCAGCCAGGAACAGGCTCGGTCGCACCTGCACATTTCTAAGTGGGAGTGCCGTCGGCCTGCTCCTCTGGAATGGGATGTATGTAGTGCATGCAGTCTATCTGAGCTCAGTTCCACACTCCTTCCTTACCCGGGAGTGGAATATCACACCTCTGGGTTGAGGTGCAATACTCCTGTAGCAGCCGAATCCTCAGGGTGCTACATATGTAAGATAGAATCATGTGCAAATATGGTGCAGTTAAAGGGATGTGACAATATAATTACGTGTCTAAGCTAGTGAATGAATATTGATAATAAAGTGTAAACATAAAAATATACTGTTTATAATCATAAGGTATAAAGAGTTGTATATTGCATTGTATACCTAATGTGAGACTAGTGTTGTGACACAGACTATAATGTGTATTGATATGTGAATTATACATGGTGAGAAATATAGATTAACAAAAGTGCATTTTGCTTGATAATAGGGAACAGTATTAAAAAGCCACAATAGACTTCATAGTGAATTAAAGTGCTAGGTGCAAAAAAATCATAATATATAGTTTTTAAACATGTGTATTTAACATGATAGGACAGATAAAGAAGATACAGTACCAATGGACTCCATATACCTCCTGAAGAGATCTTCATTAGACCCCCAGTCTAAAAAAGACACATCTCTTGGGGTAAGTATAAATATGGAGATATTGCACAGATGTCCATAGATAAAAAACTCCCTACCAAGGCCTTCAGGCCGTTAACAAAATATCTCAAAAAGTCCAAGGGTCCATGGTAGTTATATAAAAACTTATAGACTTAGTTCACGATCTCCTTGAAGTGCAAGTGCTCATCCATCATACAGCGCCAACCGCAACCATCTAGCGGACGTCGTCCATGTGTAGAAAGAGAGAACGTCCCACAGGTAAGTAGTTAATGTAGAGGTCTCTAGCCCGTGAAAGTTCCAAAGTAGCTGAGTTTCCCATCAATGGCGCGGATGGTATATGACATATCGAGAGAAAAGTTATAGCCACACATAAAATACGCACTCTAGCATGAAAAAAATATGAATTAAAAGACAATAAAAAACACGATAGCATAAAAACACTTCCCCTCCCAATTAATCTTTCCAAACACATATTTTGACCAATATTCAATTACAGGTTCTGGAGAAAAGCTTATCATTCTCACCCTCTCGATCTTTAGATCCATTTGTAGCCATAAAAGATGTCCATCTATTTGCCTGCAAGATGATATTAAGGAAATTACATTCTAACTCAAAAAATGAAGAGTTGTTTACCACCAAGATCGTCAGACTCTCTTATAGAGTAGGAAGAGCTCTGGACTTTCTGGATATCAACATTACCACATTGCCTAATGGTGACTTGCACATGGATGTCTTTAGGAAACCCATGTCAACAAATTCCTTACTACATGCGAGCTCTTCACATCCAGCATCAACTGTCAAAGGTATCCCAGTAGGGAAATTTTTAAGATTGAGGCACATTTGCTCAGATGATTTATCCTTTGAGAGGCAGGAGGAGGATTTAAAAGGGCGTTTCAAAGAAAGGGGATATGACCGCCATCAGATTCAGGGAGGATACTTCAGGGCGAAATGGACATCTCGCAATGATGTCCTGTATAATACTAAATTAAGCCACTCCAATGACAATAGAAATCCAATTCGGTTGATAACAACTTTTAATGACCAGTGGACAGGTCTAAGGAAAATTATACAGAAACACTGGAGTGTTCTCCGAGTTGACCCTGTTCTTAGAAAATGTCTGCCAGAACATCCCTCTATTACAGCGCATAGATCCAAAAATGTGAAAGATCTTCTTGTCCGCAGCCATTATGAAGGGAGACATCAAAATACAAATACCTGGCTTAGCACAACTGGATTCTACCCCTGCAATCATTGTAAAGCATGTACCAACATGGTAAAGGCTAAGGACTTCAGAAACTCGGCCAACACAAGGACCTATGTGATAAGACATCACCTCACATGCTCTTCTAAAGGGGTAATTTACTTTGCTGAGTGCCCTTGCAAAAAAATATACATCGGACTAACTACGAGGGAATTAAGAATAAGAACTCGAGAGCATGTGAGGGATATTGAAAAAAGTAGAATGACCAAAGACGTGACTCAACTTAAGACCTTACCTAAACATTTCTATTTATATCATCAAAGTGATGCCAATCTACTTAAAGTCAAAGCCATAGACCAAGTTTCTATGGGCCAAAGGGTGGGAATCTTGGGAGAATGTTAGCTCAGACTGAGAGCAAATGAATCTTTAGGCTCAAAACAGTGGCACCTATTGGTGTCAATGAAAATTTTGGTTTCAGTGCCTTCTTGTAATCTGTCTTTAGAACAAGGCTAGCTGTGGTTTCAAGGGTGGGAGTGGAAGTGTTTTAATACTATCGTGTTTTTTATTGTCTTTTAATTCATATGCGTATTTTATGTGTGGCTATAAATTTCCTCTCAATTTGTCATATAACATCCGCGCCATTGATGGGAAACTCAGCTACTTTGGACCTTCAAGGGGAAGAGACGTCTACATTAACTACTTACCTGTGGGACGTTCTCTCTTTCTACAGATGGACGACTTCCGCTAGATGGTTGCGGTTGGCGCTGTATGATGGATGAGCACTTGCACTTCAAGGAGATCGTGAACTAAGTCTATAAGTTTTTATATAACTACCATGGACCCTTGGACTTTTTGAGATATTTTGTTAACGGCCTGAAGGCCTTGGTAGGGAGTTTTTTATCTATGGACATCTGTGCAATATCTCCATATTTATACTTACCCCAAGAGATGTGTCTTTTTTAGACTGGGGGTCTGATGAAGATCTCTTCAGCAGGTATATGGAGTCCATTGGTACTGTATCTTCTTTATCTGTTCTATCATGTTAAATACACATGTTTCAAAACTATATATTATGATTTTTTTGCACCTAGCACTTTAATTCACTATGAAGTCTATTGTGGCTTTTTCATACTGTTCCCTAATATCAAGCCAAATGCACTTTTGTTAATCTATATTTCTCACCATGTATAATTCACATATCAATACACATTATAGTCTGTGTCACAACACTAGTCTCACATTAGGTATATAATGCAAAGTACAACTCTTTATACCTTATGATTACCGTATTTTTCGGACTATAAGACGGGGGGGTGTATATTTTTGTGTGGTGTGGGGGGAGCGGTATCGGTGGAGGAGCAGGGCACAGGAGGCAGCAGCCGCCCTCTGCAGCCTACACTGTCCCCGCTGCTAAAGAAAATGAATATTCACTGCTCCCCAATATTCATGCTCCTTAATAGCGGTATACAGTGTAGCCGCGCTGCGGCTGCTGCCGGCTATCTCCTTTGCCCACTGTTAAAGGGCATGAATATTCAACCTCTCTCCACGCCCATGGGCGTGGGGAGGGGGTGAGTATTCATGCCCTTTAATGAGCGGGTACAGGAAATAGCCGGCAGCAGCAGCAGGAAGACTTCTGGTGGTCCCAAACTTATTCCATTTAAGGATTAAGGAGGCCACTGTGCTCTTAGGAACCTTGAGTACTGCAGAAATTCTTTTGTAACCTTGGCCAGATCTGTGCCTTGCCACAATTCTGTCTCTGAGCTCCTTGGGCAGTTCCTTTGAGCTCATGATTCTCACTTGGTCTGACATGCACTGTGAGCTGTGAGGTCTTATATAGACAGGTGTGTGCCTTTCCAAATCAAGTCCCATTAGTTTAATTAAACACAGCTAGACTCCATTGAAGGAGTAGAACCATTTCAAGGAGGATCAAAAGGAAATGGACAGCATGTGACTTAAATTTGAGTGTCTGAGCAAAGGGTCTGAATACTTATGACCAAGTGATATTTCAGTTTTTCTTTTTAATAAATTTGCAAAAATTTCTACATTTCTGTTTTATTTTCAGTCAAGATGGGGTGCAGAGTGTACATTAATGAGAGAAAAATGAACTTTTTAGAATTTACCAAATGGCTGCAATGAAACAAAGAGTGAAAAATTTAAAGGGGTCTGAATACTTTCGGTACCCACTGTATATAAAAAAATATTTTAAAAACATAAAAAATTGATTTGTTCTGTTATTTTGAAGTACAATATTTTAACATCATTTTACTCCATTTTTTGGAGGGGGTGGGTGAGGGCAGTAATGTGCCAAAAAAATGAAAATGTGGTATTTTTATTTTAATTTTACAGCATTCACTGAATGGGATTAATAATGTTACTGTGTATTTTTAATATTTGGACTTTTCTAGACATGGTGATGCCAAATGCATTTTTTGTTATATAGAGAAGAGGAAAAGGGGAGGGGATACTATTTTAATGGCTTTAAAATGAACTACCTACATGAACTATCACTGCAGCCCTCCACCAGTCGGGCCTTTATGGCAGAGTGGCCCAACGGAAGCCTCTCCTCAGTGCAAGACATATGAAAACCCGCATAGAGTTTGCTCAAAAACACATGAAGGTCTCCCAGACTATGAGAAATAAGATTCTCTGGTCTGATGAAACGAAGATAGAACTTTTTGGTGATAATTCTAAGCTGTGTGTGTGGAGAAAACTAGGCACTACTCATCACCTGCCCAATATAATCCCAACAGTGAAACATGGTGGTGGCAGCATCATGTTATGGGGGTGTTTTTCAGCTGCAGGGACAGGACGACTGGTTGCAATTGAAGGAAACATGAATGCAGCCAAGTACAGAGATATCCTGGATGAAAACCTCTTCCAGAGTGCTCTGGACCTCAGACTTGGCCGAAGGTTCACCTTCCAACAAGACAATGACTCTAAGCACACAGCTAAAATAACAAAGGAGTGGCTTCAGAACAACTCTGTAACCATTCTCGACTGGCCCAGCCAGAGCCCTGACCTAAACCCAATTGAGCTTCTCTGGAGAGACCTGAAAATGGCTGTCCACCAACGCCAACATTCACTATCCAACCTAACGGAACTGGAGAGGGTCTGCAAGGAAGAATGGCAGAGAATCCTCAAATCCAGGTGTGAAAGACTTGTATCATTCCCAAGAAGACTCATGGCTGTACTAGCTCAATACTGAGCAAAGGGTCTGAATACTTATGACCATGTGATATTTCAGCTTTTCTTTTTTAACAAATTTGCAAAAATTTCTACTTTTCGGTTTTTTTCGGTCAAGATGGGGTGCAGAGTATACATTAATGTGAAAAAAATGAACTTTTTAGAATTTACCAAATGGCTGCAATGAAACCAAGAGTGAAAAATTTAAAGGGGTCTGAATACTTTCTGCACCCACTCTATAAAGGAAAGCCAGCTAAGTCAGGATTAAGTCCTAGACCTAGAGGTACTAATTAGGTGAACCTGTCTACCTAGGACTAGAACCAGGCCATGTGTTCAGTAGAGGAAGTCAGCTTTGGGAGCTATGAAGAGTGGGTTGTGTTGGAGCTGAAGAGAGACAAGCCACAAACTATTTGAGAAGAGATTTCACAGGTCGTGTGCAGAGAACCGTAAGTATCAGTGGTTGCTGTGGACAATTGCCATTTTGTGTGACCGATCTGAGACTATCTCACCCATGTCTGAGTCATCAGTGAATGTCAGCCCATGCTTTTAAGTATATTAAGTAGTAAATTAAATGGTGTAATTTAAAACTAATTTCTCCATTCTGTACACATATCTTATACCCATACATCTCTGTCCTGTACACGTCTCTTATACTCACACGTCTTCTTCCTGTACATGTCTCTTATATTCAAACGTCTCAGTTCTGTACATGTCTCTTATACTCACATGTCTCTGTCCTGTACACATTTCTTATACTCACCGTAACTCCTCTATTCTGCAATTTGGACTGGACAGAGCATCCATCAATTCACTGAAGTGAGGACCAAATAGATCATTATCATACAAGTCAAGTATCTTCAGGGAGCGGTTATTCCTTACTAGAGATGCCAAATGTATGCAGGAAGTGTCTGGCAGATAATTATGAGCTAAACTGTAACAATAAGAAGATAAGATGTTGGTGACGTGTTAAGATAAAATCTGTAGATTGTGAATGTGAAGAGAAAATGTCCATAAATTTCATCACTAGAAGTCGCCTCTTGTGCGGGGTGGATGACAAGGATACCAATTGCTATATGATATTTGCCTAAGCTCCCTTCTTTTGGGTATCTCATGAATTGCTGTTTTACTTTGAGAATATTTACCTTACAAATCAGCTCTTTAGTAAATGCAATAACTAATTAAACAACCTTTTTAACTAATTCAAAAAAACGATTTCATCCTGTACACGTCTTATACCAGCATGTTTCGATCCTGCACACATTTCTTATACTAGCACCTCTCCATCCTGTAAATTTTTCTTCTACCCGCACCTCTCCCTCCTGTACATATCTATTATACACATATGTCTTCATCCAGTACATGACGTACCCTCTGGGCCTTGGGGTAATCGGTTGCTGGGCCGTTCGATGCTGGGGGATGTCACGGTGGCAGTGACCCAGTCCGTGACCCAGGGTGGTCAATTAAAGGGAAAAGAAAAGGGGAATAAAGTTTTTATAGAGATAATGTTCGTGACGCCACCTGTGGTATGCGGCTATATGGGGCTGCCGCTGCGGTGCAGATCCATTGGAGCTAATGGTGATACAGCAGTGTTGGTTCAGCTCTCCACAGGAAGAGTTAGCTCCAGGGCAGTAGATGGTGATTTTATGAGGTAGATGTTGTTGGTGCGATGTAATGCAGGTGATGGCGCAGATAATGACCAGCCCGCAGCTTAATGGCGGCTTCCTCTTATCTTTACTTGCGGTTTGTTAAACAGACTGGGGCACGGGTTCTAGCTGGAAGTAGAGGTCCGGGCGGCCTCGGAGCAAGATGAGGATCCACCGCGCCAGGTGAAGTTGTAGGCCTTCCCTCTGCACTAATCTCTTTGGCCCTGCTGCTTGAAGCTATGCTGCGGCCCTCGTCCCTGAGTAAAACATATTTTTCCTCACCCGTATGGCAGGCAGCTCGGGCCTTCCTCAAGTGTCGCTCCCACGTGGAGGTGCTGGGCCCTATGGTGCTGCTATGCCGCCGGGCATCTAGTGGGGCCAGGAGACCTGTAATCTCCTGCCCTCTGAATTCTGCTGCTGGGCCTTCAGTGCCCCACAACCACGGACTCCGGTGTCCGGTTCCTTTGCGCTTCTCTCCTCTAGGATCAGCTTGTACACAGCTCCCTTCCCCAGGTCCTTCCTCGTCGCTCTCCTGTCTCCAACTCCTCTCAACTCTCTCTTACTAACCCCATCTCCAGATTCCAGTGTAAAGGGGAGGAGCTTCCCTTTCTGGTCTGGAGCCAGGAAAGTGTTGTATGCTGGTAAACCTGATTAGGGGACCCCTCCTTGCTTCCAGGCATGGCATCACCCCTTGTGAAGGAGGCAATGCCATTGTGGCAACCGGATTCCTGGGGTGCCACATACACACATCTTATACCCACACATCACCTTCCTGTATACATCTCTTATACCCACACGTCTCCATCCTGTACACATATCTTAAACCCACACGTCTCCATCCTGTACACATATCTTGTACCCACACGTTTCCTTCCTGTACACATATCTTATACCCACACGTCTCCTTCCTGTACATATCTCTTATATCCACACATCACATTTCTGTACACATATCTTATACCCACACATCTCCATCCTGTACACATATCTTATACCCACACATCACCTTCCTGTATACATCTCTTATACCCACACGTCTCCATCCTGTACACATATCTTAAACCCACATGTCTCCATCCTGTACACATATCTTGTACCCACACGTTTCCTTCCTGTACACATATCTTATACCCACACGTCTCCTTCCTGTACATATCTCTTATATCCACACATCACATTTCTGTACACATATCTTATACCCACACATCTCCATCCTGTACACATATCTTATACCCACACATCACCTTCCTGTATACATCTCTTATACCCACATGTCTCCATCCTGTACACATATCTTAAACCCACATGTCTCCATCCTGTACACATATCTTGTACCCACACGTTTCCTTCCTGTACACATATCTTATACCCACACGTCTCCTTCCTGTACATATCTCTTATATCCACACATCACATTTCTGTACACATATCTTATACCCACACATCTCCATCCTGTACACATATCTTATACCCACACGTCTCCTTCCTGTACATATCTCTTATACCCACACGTCTCCTTCCTGTACAAATCTTATACCCACACGTCTCCTTCCTGTACATATCTCTTATACCCACACGACTCCATCCTGTACATATCTAATACCCACACGTCTCCTTCCTGTACATATCTCTTATACCCATACGTCTCCATCCTGTACACATCTTATACCCACATGTCTCCTTCCTGTACATATCTCTTATACCCACACGTCTCCATCCTGTACACATATCTTGTACCCACACGTTTCCTTCCTGTACATATCTCTTATATCCACACATCACCTTTCTGTACACATATCTTATACCCGCACATCTCCATCCTGTACACATATCTTATACCCACACGTCTCCTTCCTGTACATATCTCTTATACCCACACGTCTCCATCCTGTACACATCTTATACCCACACGTCTCCTTCTTGTACATATCTCTTATACCCACATGACTCCATCCTGTACACATCTTATACCCAAAAGTCTCCTTCCTGTACACATGTCTTATACCCACATGTCTCTGACCTGTACATATCTCTTATATCACACGTCTCCATCTTGTACATATCTTTTATATGACACATCTCCTTCCTGTACACATATCTTATACCCACACGTCTCCTTCCTGTACATATATCTTATACCCACACTTTTCCTTCCTGTAAACATATCTTATACTCACACGTCTCCTTCCTGTACATATATCTTATACCCACAAGTCTCCTTCCACACGTCTCCATCCTGTACACATTTTATACTTACTGTAATTCCTCTATCCTGCAGTCTGGACTGGACAGAGCAACCGTTAAGTCTCTGAAATGCAGACCAGGCAAATCATTATCAGAGAGGACAAGAATCTTCAGGTTCTGGTTATTACTTATTACAGATGCCAAATGGATGCAGGAAGTGTCTGGTAGACTATTACCAGCCAAACTGTAGAAATAAAAAGATAAGATGCGGCTGACACGTCTACAAAGCATTAGTATACATTCCGTAGTTTTATTTTGGCCTTACTTACAGAGGGACATTTTTTAAATGTCACACGTATCACTTTTTGTGGTAATAACTTTGGAATGCTTTAACTCATCCAAGGAATTCCAGTATTGTTTTATGACACAATGTACTTAATGTTATTGGAAATTTTGAAATGACAGATTGACAAGCAAAATATAGCTGACCAAACCTTTCTGCCTCCATGTTATTGCTGTCATCTGCAAACTTAGAATAACTGTGTATTTCTCTTTTTACTTTGATCTGTATCCGTAAATATATCCCGTCTGCGCAATTAGCTTGGAGCTAGGATGTTTCTTAGTGTAGGTGCCCTCCTAAATATTAGAGAGGGATTTTTAGGTAATACCTGATTTAATACATGATCATTCTGTAGAATGCGCCAATTTCTCTGCAAAATGTCTCTGATTATTTTGTGCTGTTGATTAAATGTGGTAATAAACATGCCCCCAGAAGCAGCATCTAGTGAAACACGTGTCGGGGCTGCACTTTGACACGTTGACATGGAGGGATACATGACTCCTGGATACAGTATGGGGTCGATCTATGGTCCAGCATTAGTAATATACCTGAGGAAATGGACGGGACGTCCACGAAGCGCATAGTACTGTAGCTTTATGTCAATAAAAAAGTTTGTACAATTTCCCCTTGACAAACTTGTCTTTACGGAGGAGCGTGGATTTTACCAGCACCATCTTCATCCTTGCACAGAATATCATCAATATCTTATGGATATTCGTGCTGCCTGCAGCCCTTCAATACTATTTTCATGAGTTGAGCATTTCACAACTCACTATGGTGATCATAATTTTCTTTAATTTTTTATGGTTATCATTGGGTAACAGCACTATTGCGCCCCTTTTTGTTTCTCACTCAACTTAGAGTAACGTAATTCAAATCAATCACCCAAGGCTAAGATATTAGGCATAACTCCTGTGCTTTGAGCACAAGAAGAAGAATTAATTGTCCTAGTTCACTGTACAGGGCACATTTATTAAAAAAAAAAAAAAAGTTCTAAGATATTGCATTACAAACAAATATCGAATTGATAAATTTGCTACAGAAATTATTAGGCTAGTACATAATATATTTGGGATTACCATTGTGAGATGTTTAACTGTGTCCATTGATCTGTGATATTTGACGCATAAGTCTTCCATCGATATAACTCCTGACATGTATAATTTCTGTAATGCAGGTTACACATTTCCTATTCTATCACAATTCTTATACTCACCATAATTCCTCTATCCTGCAGTCTGAACTGGACAAAGCCTCCATCAGGTCTCTGAAGTGAGGACCAGATAGACTGTTACCAGACAGGTCAAGTATTTTCAGCGACTGGCTTTTCCTTATAAGAGATGCCAACTGGATGCAGGATGTGTGTTGTAGATTATTATCAGCCAGACTGTAAGCATAAGAAGATGAGATGTGGGTGATGCGTCCTCTGAACATTCGTATAAAATCTGCAAATTGTGAATGCGGATAAAACGCTCTGTGACTGACGCTGAGTCACATCTCACAGACAAGCCATGAATTGGGATAGTCAAGGAGCCCGAGTTCAAAAGCCAGTAGGGTATGCTATAAACAGAGGGAAGAGACAAAGTTGTAGTAAGGTAACGGTTCAAGGTCAAAGTACCAGGAGGAAAGCGGATCAGAAGAAAAGGGTTAAACAGATGAAGGGTCAGGATGAGGTCCAAGTTCAGACAACAAAACACTAAGCACAGAGAAAACCAACCACACTAAGCTGAAGCTACGTCTGGCAGAGGTATGGGGCTAACAGCCCCGCTAAGTAGCCGGGCAATCAGCTGGGACAATGAAAATCTGGAGTCTGCCAGCAGCTCCCAGTCTCAGATTGGACAACCAAGCTGTTAATAAAAGTACTGACAGCTTCAGACACACTGAGGGGTGGAATCGTGACACACTCCTTCCTCCACTACCTATTGTAGCTCTCAGTCTGTATCTCATTTGTCTTCCATTTATCGCCTGTCTTCATATGATGACCTCACATAGCGTAATGTTATATTTTTTCCTTTTTTCCATGTTACTATTTTATTAATTTTCCATTCATCATCACATAAAAATGCACAACTGGGTTCTGAATTATGGTTATAAATTACAGAAGCATTGTATTACAGAGATAGCCAAGTACAACACTTAACTATTTCCATGCGGCTCCATCCGAATCCCAACCTTAATGACCAAACACAGGGTTGTCATTGATAAGTGGGGGCTACAGCAGCGATCATACATTATGTGGATAGGTGATAAAGGTATTTTTTGGGAAATTTGCTTTAAAGGAAATATGTTATCCGAACATTATCTAATGGTTAATAATAATAATAATAATAATTTTTATTTATATAGCGCCAACGTATTTCGCAGCATGCTTAAATTAGGTTTATATGTCAATTGTTTTGATTTAATATTTGACCTTTTTAGAAGTTGTTATTTCATAAGCTTTATTTTAAAAGACAAAAACAAAAAATTGTGCAATATTTACACTAAAGCTACGGTTCCACTATCAGTATTTGGTCAGTATTCGGTCAGTTTTTTTTCTCAGGAGTTGGAGCCAAAACCAGGTGAGGAACAATCAGAGAAAAGGTATAATAGGAACAAGTCACCAATTCTGCATTTATCACCCACTCCTGGTTTTGGCTCCCACTCCTGAGAAAAAATACTGACCAAATACTGATAATGGGACCATGGCCTTAATTGTGGATTGGAATACTCCCCACCAACGGAAGCACCTTTGGATCTCTTTCTTTTTTCTTTGGGCTAGGAAAGCTCTTATTCCATGGTCCTTCTATGAGCAGGATGCAGTTGAAAGGATTTCCACCTGTTTAAAGTGATTCATAATGTTGTACCTACATCACACAACCAGCTCAGGTGAGTAGATTTTAATCTTGTTTCTTCATATTGATGTGTCACGTAAAATCAGTCTCGACATCACTAGGATGTGTTGAAACATTCCTGAGTTATTTCCACATAAAGTGACATGTCAGATTTGAAAAAATCTGACCTTGTCCCTAAGGGGTTAGTATTATGGTCAGGGCTGTGGAATCGGAGTCGGAGTCATGGAGTCAGTGCCCATTTTTGGTGGAGTCGAAGTCGGTATAAGATGGACCAACTCCGACTCCTAAAATATATAATAAATTGGGTACAGTAGTTCAATGCAGTGTGTGGGGAATATTTTTTCATAAGAATTTGGGAAAGTTATGAAATGTCCTATAAATGTCTGTCCTATTCCTGATCTAAGGGTCTAGACTTTTAGCTGAGATGAATCTGTGCTACGGTAAATTTATCGCCTAAACATGAGCCATGTATGATGGAGTCGGAGTCGTGGAGTCGGTGTCATGGAAATTGAGGAGTCAGAGTCGTGGAGTCAGTGTCATAGAAATTGAGCAGTCGGAGGTTTGGCTTACCGACTACACAGCCCTGATTATGGGAACTGAAAGAAAATATTATAAAAATACATTCACCCAGAATAGGGGTCATTCACGGAAGTTCTTCAAGGTCTGGGACTTTTGGAACTCCTCGCCCCTAAAAATTACCCTAAATATTTAACCCTATAACTTCCCAAGTAGTTCAAATTAATAGAGCTGGGTGGATCTTGTGACCTAACGGATTTCTTCAGTAGAATCTGTACTGACAGGAATATGAATAAATGCAATACGTTTATGAGATTTTTCTCATGCAGATGTAATAGGATTAGAATTTTACCTCAGATACTGCAGGTTATGTAATGATGGTGCAAGTCTTTCTAATTCTTCATCGTCCAATGAACATTCAGATAGACTGAGTTTTTCTACATTCATGCAGATCTCCAGAATAAATGCTAACACTGTGCAGTCTAGTGATGACATGTAAACTTCAGAGAAAATAAAACTTTTGTATGACTTTAATGATTCTCGCACTAGAGCCTTATTCCGGGTTTCAAACAGATAGAAGAATGTTCTGAGAAGACTTCGCTTCTTGTCTCCACTTTCCTCCAGCCTCTTTTCATCTGGAATGAAATTCTTCACCCAAGTGATAACATCTCTGGAAGCCTGAGCTGCTTGTGTGTCCAGGTATCCAGTCAATACTGACCTTGTGGAGCTGTCAGAAAGACCACACAGGAACCGGAGGAAAATTTCACCACGTCCATCAGAATAGCATTTGGCTTCATTTAATGATTTTTGTAGCCTCTCAGGAGAATAATCAATATAATGCACCAAAGCAGAGAAGAATTCCTGAACTGTGAGATGTAAGAAGGAATAGGTCACTGGTTCATCTGATTCCAACAGAAAACTTGACAAAAATTTTGACTTTTTGTCCACATGGAAAGAATCCAGATCTCGTTCATCAAAAATGATCCTGTGGTTCATTACTCCATATTCTGCCATCCATCCAATGGACCGCAGAATATTCTGAGAGTTATTTTTGTCCAGGCTGTGATTGGACAGGATGTTGGCGACAAATATCGTAAAGAGTTGTGTCACAGTTTTGGGTAATAATGACATCAACTGATCACTACTTGTGGGTTGGAAGCTCTGGGATAATACTGTACAGATGATCCAGCAGTAGGATGGGATGTAACAGAACGTGTACAATGTGTCATTCTGCTTCATGAAATTAAAAACCTTTTCTGCCAGTTCATGGTTGTGGAAAAAAGTTTCAAAGTACATCCATCGTTCTTCTGGAAAAAATCCACTGATTTCCACAATACGCTGAAAAACATTACAATCAGTAAATGTCAGTCTGGTTGGGCGACTGGTCATTAGAACAGAACAACCCTTAAGAAGAGACTTTCTCACCAAACTAACGACAATTTGACCACAATGTTTGGGCTGTTTAGGATTAGAGCACAAGTGTTGGGATGTGAAATCCATTTCATAGAGGCATTCATCTAAACCATCAAATATAAATAGAAGTTTCTCTGAATCTTGTAAGATATCTCCAAGCTGCTGCTCCAGATATGGATACTGATGAAGAATCAGGGTCTCCAGACTAACCTTATCCAGTCGGTTGAGATCCCGGAATTTGAAGAAAAACACAAAAGAGAATCTTTGGTAGAGCTTGCTCCTCACCCAGTCATAGACAAACTTCTGCATCATTGTGGTCTTCCCTACACCTGGCCCTCCACTCACCATTACCATATGAGGCACAAGTCTAGATCTGTGGCACCAGCGAAATATCTTGTTGAGGGAAATACGTTGCAGTTTATTTTGGATTTTCTTTAAATATTGTTCATGTTTTACCCCAGTCTCTAGAAGTTCATTTTCAGTGCGTTCCCTGAAGTGTTCAGTGGAGACAATGATGAGATTCACATAACGTGTACAGAATGGAAAACGTTTCTCTCCCTGGTTACATCTTGGAGGATTGTTTTCTATAAGTTTCTCAGTTATTTTATGTAAATGTTTCTTGTGACAATTCTGGATGTCTAAAAAGATAATCAGATAACAAAGGTCAAAGATTAAAAGCTGAAACAAAACAATTAATTTCTCTAGTTTCAGTAATAAACATTTTAATATATTCATTAATATAATAAAACATTAGTTTCAGTGTAATATTACATTTTCTGGAAAAAAACAACGGTTGAAAAATGTCAGATCAGGTATATCATGTCATATCTGGATTTTTCTTACTATGTATGTGTGACACTGGCCTGGCTTACCCTGGAGGGGTGTGACTAAGTGCTTACCTGGTCTGCAATAGAGCCTCTGATGGTTCCGATAGGCTTGGGCCATAGGGTAGCCACCAGGTGCCACTCCAGGGCAGTGCCCGGACCTGCTACAGCTGACCAACGGGTCAAGGCAGGGATACGTGGTAAAGAGGGCACAGGCAGACATAGTCAGACAGTCCAAGGTTGGGACAGGCAGTACAGGTTCAGAATACAAAGCAAAGGTTAGGAGTGGAGAGGTCAGACAGAATGGGTATACAAGTCAGGTCGGTAATGGGAGAGATAAACAATAAAACACATTGACTGGGAACTAGATGTAAATGGAAAAGTTACTACCTGATGAGTTTTTACACATAAAGATTAAACAGTTGCATTATTTAAAAACAACAACACATTATTTCTCTTCAAATCTAAGGAATGAAACTGAAATCACATATGTAAAAAATGTGCTTAAATTCACGATCTCCTTAAAACATTTGAGTATACAGTACATACTTTTCAGTTCAGGGGTAAGAGGGTGTCCATTTTCATCCAGCAGGGTTTGTTCCACAAGTGTATCCCCTAAAGTGAGATAAAAGATCTGTTACTTTCTGATTATGTGTGTCATGGTATCATTACTTTTTCTTACACAATAAGTTGTGTGAGGTTTATAAATTTGCTTACATTTTCTATAGGAAAAAGTTGAAGCCATATCAAAACTTTCTGATAAGTAATTTTATATTTATATTATTTTTAAAGGAAAAAGTCAATGTCTGCAAGTGGTTACTTAGGCTCCGCCCACGAGGACGTTTATCCTTTCTTTTTGTTAGTACCATTTAGAACAGACAAATGGAATAAAAATATTGAATTTTAGTCTGTTGCATAGAATGACTGCATACTCATCACAAACTTGGACAACCCCTTTAATGCTTCTAACATAAATAAAATAATTTATTAACATTGTCATGTAATCTTTCAAGTTATGGATTATTACATGTGTACAGGATCAGAACCAATAACAGCACAAGGGCACAGCATCACAACCCTTAACAGTACAGAAATACATCACCAGAACCATCAGAAGTACAGAAATCTAAATAACCCCCATCAGTACACAAACATAGCATCAAAACCCTCATCAGTACAGGAATACATTAAAAGAGTCACCATCAGTACAGGAATACATCACCAGGATCACCATCAGTAAAGGAATAAATCACCAAAACCACCATCAGTACATGAATAAACCACCAGGACCACCATCAGTATATGAATACTGTATTTTTCGGACTATAAGACACACCGGACCATAAGACGCACCTAGGTTTTAGAGGAGGAATATAAAAAAAAAAATTTAAGCAAAAAATCTGGTCATGATGCACTTTTAAGGGGGAGGGGGTCTTCTGCGGACACTGGTATAGGGGTAATGTCCCCCAATTCTGACAATATCCCCCATCCTGGTATATATGCCCCCCCTTCCATTTATACGTGGTCCCCATCCCCATCCTGGTATGCTTGGCATTTCTCCATCCTGGTATGCATGGAACCCCTCCATCCTGGTATGCATGGCACCCCTCATCCTTGTCCTGGTATGCATCACACCCCTCATCCCTATCCTGATATGCATGGCACCGCTCATCCCTGTCCTGGTATGCATGGCACCCCTCATCCCTGTCCTGGTATGCGTGGCACCCCTCATCCCTGTCCTGGTATGCATGGCACCCCTCTATCCTGGTATGCATGGCACCCCTCATCCTTATCCTGGTATGCATGGCACCCCTCATCCCTATCCTTGTACGCATGGCACCCCTCATCCCTGTCCTGGTATGCATGGCACCCCTAATCCCCATCCTGGTATGCATGGCACCCCTAATCCCCAATCCCGGTAAGCATGGCACAGCAATCCCCATCCTGGTATGTATGGAACCCCTCATCCCTATCCTTATATGCATGGCACCAATCATCCCTGTCCTGTTATGCATGGCACCCCTCATCCCTGTCCTGGTATGCATGGCACCCCTCATCCCTGTCTTGGTATGCATGGCACCCCTCATCCCTGTCCTGGTATGCATGGCACCCCTCATCCCTGTCCTGGTATGCATGGTACCCCTCATCCCTGTCAGGGTATACATGGCACCCCTAATCCCTGTCCTGATATGCATGGCACCCCTAATCCCTATCCTGGTATGCATGGTCCCCCTAATCCCTATCCTGGTATGCATGGTCCCCCTAACCCCCATCATGCTGCACATAAATGAAAAATAAACACTCCTACTCACCTTTCTTCTCTCCTCCAGCGATGCGTCCTGTCTGCCTGTACTGATCTCTCCATGTGAGTCGCGCATGGCATCACTGCCATGCGCGGCTCACAAGAAGAGATCAGCTGCCAGAAGTCACTGCTCCCCACGCCGGGACTGTGTGCGCGGGGAGAAGTGACTTCACTCTCCTTCATAGCCGGCGCACAGCGTAGCCGCGCTGCTGCTGCCAGCTATCTCGTGTGCTCGCTTATTAAAGGGCATGAATGTTCACCCCCTCCCCACACCCATGGGCGTGGAGAGAGGTTGAATATTCATGCCCTTTAACAGCAGGCACAAGCGATTCCGGCAGCAGCAGGAGCCGCAGCGCGGCTACACTGTGTGCGGCTATTAAGGAGCACTGAATATTCATTTTCTTTAGCAGCAGGGACAGTGTAGGCTGCAGCGGGCGGCTGCTGCCTCCTGTGCCCCGCTCCTCCACCGCTACTGCTCCCCCCCACACCCAACATATATATACACCCCCCCCAACATTCGGACTATAAGACGCACCCCCCATTTTCCTCCAAAATTTTGGAGGAAAAAAGCGCGTCTTATAGTCCGAAAAATATGGTACATCCCCAGGACCACCATAAGTAGATGAATTCAGCACCAGAACCATCATCAGTACATGGTACATCAATTGTAATGGCCAGACAAGCCATTTACATTTTTATGACATGAACCTACAGCTTCCAATACGTCCTTAACAATGGCAAGGTGATACTGGGAGTTGTTCCTATCAGTCATCATCAGAATGCAGACCATACAGAAACCACAGTACTGGTGAGAATTAGTCAGTATCACAAATAAATACTTACATTCAGGTACCTTATAGATGGTGTTTTCTCTGATTGAAGTCTGTCTATTTTTTCTTCATCTTGTCCAGATGCCATGTTGACTTTTCACAGCCACAGCTTGCCTCTGCAGACCTCCATCTTCTCAGGTCTTGTGCAGCACATCCCCACATGATACCCTGAAAAATAGCAGTGTTATTATAATGCTCCTGAATAAAAATATCTGCTCTATGCTGTGCCCCTGAATAATTACTTTCTCCTCATTGTGTTCCCTGCACAAAATGTGACCGACACGCTGTCCCTCTAATGGTACATGCCCTCCAAATTGCTCTCTCCTTTCCATACTGGGCCCCATCTTCACACTGTCCTCTCACACTGTTTTCCCCTCTACTGCCCAGTGTCTATATTGTGCTCCCTCATCCCACTCCCCCTCCTTGACATACTCTTCCCTTCTTTCTGTGGTCTCACACTGTCTCTCCATGCAGCCCCCTCTCCATACTGCCTGCCTACATTACCCAGTCTCTGTTCTGTGCTCCCTCCCATTTTTTATCATCTCATATTGTCTCTTCACACTATGTCCCTCAATAGTCTCCTGACACATTCCACGCTCATCATACCGTTTCCGCACCCAGCCTCCCTTGCTTCCCATACTATGTCTGTACCCATCCCCCCTCCCTCCCCATACTGTGTTCACACTCATCCCCCTCGCTTTCCATACTGTGTCCTTACCCATCCCACCCCCTTGTTCCCCAAATTGTGTCCTCAAATTTACCTCTAGCTCCCTGTACTATCCTCAAATTTCTACCCTTCTTGTTCCCCGTACATACAGTGTCCACACCCATCCCCCTTGATCCCCATACTGTGTCTGCACCCATCCCGCCCCCTTGCTCCCCATACTGTGTCCACATACACTCCCCCCTCGGTCCCCAAATTGTGTATACAACCATCTCAAAATATAAAATAATGCCCACCCATTGTCCTCCATACAGTATAATGTACCCCCATGGTCCTCCATACAGCATAATGCACCACCCATGGTCCTCCATACAATGTAATGCACCTTCCATGGTCTTCCATACAATTAAATTTACTCCCCCTGGTCCTCCATACAATATAATCCACTCCCCATGATCCTCCATACTGTAGCGTCGGCGTCCCTGCCTCCTGCTAGGCAGGGACGCTGTTCCCCTCACCTCTCCGCTCCGTGCCCAGCATCTTCCTCCCGCTCTGCTGGCAGCGCACGCTGCTTCCCGGCCACGGTGCTTAGGGCGCGCGCGCGCTCCCCCTCTCTTAAAGGGGCCGTGCGCGCCGTCCTAAGGAGTCCCCGGCCAATGGCCGGAGGACTTCACCATATATAAGGCACCTCCTCCAAAATGGAGGTGCCCGAGCAATGTTGTTGCAAAGCCTTCACTCTGCTTCAGCCCTCAGGTCCCATTACCAGTTACCTGCCAGTCACCTGCCAGATTCCTGCCTGTTACCTGCCAGTCACCTTCCAGATTCCTGCTTGATACCTGCCTGATATCTGCTTACCTGCTTGCAAGCCTGCGGTCTGACGGTCTGCCTTCCAACACCTGTCAGTCTGTCTATGGACCAGCCTGCCCGCTCACCTGGGAGCGCTCACCTGCTACCTGCCTGCTAGCCTACCTGGAGGCTCTGCCGTAACTTGCCGTGACCGCCTGCCTGTCCAAAGACTCTTGCCCGCTCACCTGGGAGCATCCACCTGCTACCTGTCTGCTAGTCTACCTGGAGGTTCTGCCGTCACTTGCCGTGACCACCTGCCTGTCCAGAGACTCTCGCCCGCTCACCTGGGAGCGCTCACCAGCCACCTGCCTGCTGTCCTTCTACCCAGAGACTGTCCCTGTCACTTGCCGTGACTACCTGCCCTTCTACCCAGAGACTGTCCCTGTCACTTGCCGTGACTACCTGCCCTTCTACCCAGAGACTGTCCCTGTCACTTGCCGTGACTACCTGCCCGTCTTCCCTGGGAGCCACCCGCTTCCTTACAAGGACCGCCCCCTTGTATAGTTGCTCAGAGGTTCCACCTCCCAGACCCGTTACACATACAATATAATGCATCCCCCATGGGCATCCATATAGTATAATGCACCCTTCATGGTCCAGCATACAATCTAATGCACTCCCACTTGGTCCTCCACACAATATAATGCACCCCCATGGTCCTCCATAGAATATAATGCACCCCCATGGTCCTATCATACAATATAATGCACCACCCATGGTCCTCCATACAATATAATGCACCCTTCAATGGTCCTCCATACAATATAATGCACTGCCTGTGGTCCTTCATACAATATAATTTACCCCACATGGTCCCCCATACAATATAATGCACTCCTCATTATCCTCCATACAATATAATACACCCCCATGGTCCTCCATACAATATAATGCACCGTCCATAGTCCTCCATAGAATATAATGCACCCTCAATGTTCCTCCATACAGTATAATGCACCCCCATGGTCCTCCATACAATATGATTCGCCCCCATGGTCCTCCATAGAATATAATGCACCCTCCATGGTCCTCCATATAGTATAATGCACCGCCCATTGTCCTCCATACAATATAATGCACCCCCATGGTCCTCCACACAATATAATGCACCCCCATAGTCCTCCATACAATATAATGCACCGCCCATTGTCTTCCATACAATATTATTCACCCCCATGGTCCTCCATAGAATATGATGCACCCTCCATGGTCCGCCATACAGTATAATTAATAGCCATGGTTCTTCATACAATATAATTCACCCCCATGGTCCTTCATAGAATATAATGTACCCTCCATGGTCCTCCATACAGTATAATGCACCCTATGGTCCTTAATACAATATAATGCACTCTCCATGATAATCCATACAATATAATGCACCTCTCAAGGTCCTCCATACATTATAATCCACTTCCACATGGTCCTCCATACAATGTAATGTACTCCCCATGGTCCTCCATACAGTATAATGCACCCCCCATGGTCCTCCATACAATATAATGCACTCCCTGTGATCCTCCATACAATATAATCCACTTCCCATGGTCCTCCATACAATATAATGCAATCCCCATGGCCCTCCATACAATATAATGCACCCCCATGGTCCTTCATACAATATATTACATCTCCCATGATCCTCCATACAGTATAATGCACCCCCATGGTCCTCCATACAATATAATGCACCCCCATGGTCCTTCATACAATATAATGCACCCCCATGGTCCTTCATACAATATGATGCACTCCCCATGGTCCTCCATACAGTATAATGCACCCCCATGGTCATTCATACAATATAATGCACTCCCCATAGTCCTCCACACATTATAATGCACTCCCCATGTTCATCCATACAATATAATCCACTCCCCATGACCCTCCATACAATATAATGCACTCCCATGGTTCTCCATACAGTATAATGCACTCCCCATGGTCCTCCACACAATATAATGCTCCCCCATACTGCATTATGGCCACCAGTTACTGATTTAAAAAATTAAATACAGTACTCACCTCTCCTTGTTCCACCTGATGCTGTAGTCTCCTCTTCGTGCGGTGTGAAGCATCGGACATCTCAGGGCACACTGTAATGAAGTCATGGCACCCACTGCTCTGACATCTCAGTTTAGGAGGCAGAATGATGAGGGTGGAAGCATCTGCTGACGCTCCCTTCTCAACTGTCATTGCTCGCGCTGATGGCTGAAGCCCCCCTCTCTAGCGTCAGAGCAGGAGGGAGTGTCAGCAGACGCTTCAACCCCATTATTCTGTGAGGATGCTGGTGCGGGCACAGGTTTCTGACAGGTGGAGGGGGGACCGGTGCGGGTACTGACACCAGGACCCCCCGGCTCATAGGCCCCATAGCAGTGGCGTGACCTGTCGCCATTGGCGGTACGCCACTGGTCAGTGCTTGAATTGTACTTGTGTCTGAAAGACACAAATACAATAGACCACTGGGAGCTGGCATACTGCACCTTCTCTGAGCTGACTGTCAGCTTGACAGCTGGCTCAGAGAACAGCTGACTCCCACTGGGAGGAGGTGGCAAAATGCAAAATGTCGGGGAGACCCCTCAGCCTGCTGCATCAGGCAGCCAGACAGCTTCCCCTGCCAGGTGCGCCCAGGGCAAATGCTCCCACCCCCCCCTTCCCCATAGATATGCCCCTGTACTGGGAAAAGCTAGTAAGCAGAGACTAATGGGAATATTAAAGCAGCTGTACTAGAACGATATGGAATTTAATATGTAGATACTGTGTCTTTTGTCATTTTGTCACATATCTTTCCATTGATCATTTATTTTTCAAACAGAAAATCCCCTTAATCAGGCTTTAGACAAGCTATTGATAGAATCGTTTTAATACTCTAGAAAAAGAATGTATGGCTTTCACAAATTTTCCTCATATAGTAGAACAATTCAGTTACTCATGACAGCGGTTTGCGATGAAAAGTAATGGTTTTCATCTACTATTGCAGACGGACTGCTTATTATGCTGTAGACAGTATTGCGAGCTTATGAACTACATATCCCAGAAGTAAAAAGGTAAGAAGACTTGGGAGCCAAGCCCATGCTGGGTCTGCTCCTTAGTGGAATGATCCCATCTAGAGTAGCTTTACCCGAGGAATATTAGAAGCTGGGAGCCTGCTACTTCATATTCACTCCAGTGGTACAAGAAAAAAATACATGACTACAAGGTTATAGAGTTTATGGCAAACTCCAAAGAACATATCATTTATGAATAAAGTGGCAAAGCTAATTTCATGATCATGTGTTGCTCCCTCACTGAACCCTTCATTACAATTTACATTTCCTCAAATGGTTCCTGTCATTTCAACAATCTTAAAACAAAAGAACAAAATAATCTTTGCAATCTATAGCACTGTACAAAATTTTAGGTAGGTGTGGAAAAAATGCTGCAAAATAAGAATCATTGAATATACAAAATCAATCAATATATCAATTAAATTTAAATCAATATATTTGGTGTGACCGCCCTTTCCTTCGAAACAGCATCAAAGTATGAATTCTTCTTGCACACAGTTTTTGAAGGATATCAATAGGGAGATTTTTCTATACATCTTGGAGAACTAACCACATATCTTCTGTGGATGCTACTTGTGCATATCCTTCTTTCTCTTCAGGTAATCTCATACAGACTTAATGATGTTGAGATCAGGGCTCTGTGGGGGCCATATAATCACTGCCAGGAATTCTTGTCCTTTCCGCTGAAGATTGTTCTTAAAGATATTGGCTGTATGTTTGGGGTTGTTGTCTGGCTGCAGAATACATTTTTAGCCAATCAGATGCCTTGTTAGTATTGCAAGATGGGTTAAATACAGTTGTGCTCAAAAGTTTACATACCCTGGCAGAATTTTTCCTTTCTTGTTTCAGAGAATATGAATGATGACAAAAAAACTTTTTCTCCACTCACGGTTATTGGTTGGGTGAAGCCATTTATTGTCAAACTACTAGGTTTTCTCTTTTTAAATCTTAATGACAACCAAAAACATCCAAATGACCCTAATCAAAAGTTCACATACCCCAGTTCTTTCTACTGTGTATTGCCCCCTCTAACATCAATGACAGCTTGAAGTCCTTTGTGGTAGTTGTGGATAAGGTTCTTTATTTTCTCAGATAGTAAGGCTGCGTGCCCACTATGCATTTTTCAAGCATTTTTGCCGCAGAATTTTCACAGCGAAAACGCTTAAAAAATGCTTGGTAATGCGTGCTCCATGGCCCCCTATTATAATCCGCAGGTGTTGTGCACATGCTGCGGAAATTTCCCCTGCGGATTATCATTGCGGAAAAATCCGCAGCATGTCCATTAATTTTGCGGACACGCAGCATAATTGGCGCCATTGACTTGCATTGAAATGCTTAATATCCGTGTCAGCACATTTGCACACACGGATATTAAGCGATTCTATGTGCTGATGGTACCCGGGTCTGGAGAAGAGGAGACTCTCCTCCAGACCCGGGTACCACAGTACCTGTAAAAAAAAGAATTTAAAATAAAAAATAAAGATTATACTTACCTTCCGATGGCCCCTGGTATTTTCTTCGCTCCATCTGGTCTGTAGTATGGGTTGCGGTGGTGTGAGGACCTGCCATGACGTTATTTAGTCAGGAGACGTCGGCGGTCGCGTGACCTGTCACATGACTCAATGACGTCATCACAAGTCCTTCACACCACCGTGACCCATACAACAGACCAGATGGAGCGGAGAAAATATCTGGGGCCATCGGAAGGTATGTATAATCTTTATTTTTTATTTTAACTAACTTATTTTTTTTTAACTATTACTTGGTCACACTATATAAATCCATGCCGGTTGCATGGAAAAATGCATGTAAAATCCGCATGCGTTTTTCCTGCCAGGGAGAAGCGGAAAAAATATGCAGCATTTCTGCATCGCGGGCACATAGCCTAAAGCTGCCCATTCCTCTTGGAAAAAAGCCTCCAGCTCCTGTAAATTCCTGGGTTGTCTAGCATGAATTGCGCGCTTGAGAACTCCCCAGAGTGGCTCAATGGTATTGAGGTCAGGAGACTGAGATGGCCACTCCAGAACCTTTATGTTTTTCTGCTGTAGCCAATGACAGATCGACTTGGCCTTGTGTTTTGGATCGTTGTCATGTTGGAACATCCAAGTACGTCCCATGCGCAGCTTCTGGGCTGAGGAGTGCAAATTTGCCTCCAGTATTTGCTGATAATGTACTGCATTCATCTTTCATCTTTCCTTCAACTTTTACCAAGTTTCCTGTGCCTTTGTAGCTCACACATCCCCAAAACATCAGCTATCCACTTCCGTGCTTTACTGTAGGAATGGTGTTCCTTTCATCATAGGCCTTGTTGACCTCTCTCCAAATGTAACATTTATGGTTGTGGCCAAAAAGTTCAATTTTGGTCTCATCACTCTAAATTACCTTGTTCCAGAAGTTTTGAGGCTTGTCTCTGTGCTGTTTGGAGTATTGTAGACGAGACACTTTGTGGCATTTGTGCAGTAATGGCTTTCTTCTGGTGACTCGACCATGCAGCCCATTTTTCTTCAAGTGCCTCCTTATTGTGCATCTTGAAACAGCCACACCGCTAATTTTCACAGAGTACTGAATTTCAGCTGACGTTATTTGTGGGTTTTTCTTTGCATCCTGAACAATTTTCTTGGCAGTTGTGGCCAAAACCTTTCTTGGTATACCTGACTGTGGTTTGGTTTTTACAGAGCCCCTGATTTTCCATTTGTTAATCACAGTTTGAACTCTGCCGACTGGCATTATCAATTCCTTGAATATCTTTTTGTATCCCTTTCCTGTGTTATACAGTTCAACTACATTTTCCTGTAGATCTTTTGACAATTCTTTTGCTTTACCCATGACTCACAATCCAGAAACATCAGTGGCTGGATGAAAGATGCAAGAGTCTGTCTGCATCCCAGAAACTTACTCAGCTTTTATGCACACACAGTGATTACAAGCAAAAAGGTCACAGGTGAGGATGTTACCTTTAGTAGCCATTCAAACCCATTTGTGTCAAATTCAGTGCATGTTACCAAGGTATGTGAGTTTATAATCAGGGTCATATGGATGTTTTTGGTTGTCATTGAGATTTAAAAACAGAAAACACAGTAGTTTGACAATAAATAGCTTCACCCAATCAATAACTATGAGTGGAGAAAAAGTTTTTTTGTTATCATTCATATTCTCTGAAACAAGGCCAAGAAAGGAAAAATTCTGCCTGGGTATGTAAACTTTTGAGCACAACTGTATCTACCTGTATTTTTAAGCATTGAGGATACCAAGAAATTGGAAATATTGAGGACAGCAGATGCAGTGGTTGTCCAAGAAAACTTAGTGCTGCAGATGAAAGACACATCATGCTTACTTACCTTCAAAATTGGAAGATGTCTTGCAGTGTCATTAACTCAGAACTGGCAGTAACCAGCTGGATCCGGCTATACCCATCTACTGTTTGCTAATTCTGTCCCAAAGTGGTATTCATGGGGGTATAGTGTCCAAAAAGCCACAACTTTGACTTGGAAATAAGTCCAAGTGACTCTGCTATGCATGAAAAATAGGTATTAGGGTGGAAAATAATGGCAGAAGGTATTCTGGGCTGATAAGTCACAATGTAAAGTATTTGGTTGAAGCAGAAGCCATTTTCTTAACTAAAGGGCTAGAGAGTGGTACAATATTAAGTGTCTGCAATCAACAGTGAAGATTGTGGCAGCGCCTTCCAAATTTGTGGCTGCATTTCAGCAAATGGTGTTGGGAATTTGATCAAGTTTAATGGTGACCTCAACTCTCAAAAATACAGGCAGCTACTTATACATGATGCAATACCATCAGGGACTCATCTGATTTGCTCCAAATTTATTCTGCAATAGAACAATGACCGCAAACATACAGAAAATGTCATTAAAAACTATCTTCGGTGTAAAGAAGAACAAGGAGTCCGGGAAGTGATGATATGGCCCCACATAGCCCTGACCTCAACATCATCCAATCTGTCTAGGATTGCATGAAAAGAAAGAAGGATTTGCACAAACCTATATCTTCAGAAGATCTGTGGTTAGCTATCCAAGATGTTTGGAACAACGTCCCTGCTGATTTCCTTCAAAAAATGTGTGCAGGTGTACCTAGAAGAATTGATGTTTGATTGAGATTTATTTTTTGTTCATTCATTTTGCAATTTGCTACTTGGTAAAAATAAACCATTAACATTTTTATTTTTTTCAAACCATACTTTGCAGCATTTTGTCCCCACCTGCCTAAAATGCTTGCATAGTACTGTATCTGCCTCCTGAACTTACCGTACACTCTGAAATACCACTCATATCTATCTTGGTCAAAGCAAGATGAACTGCAAGCTCATTGAGATGTCAGAATAATGAACAATTTTTACGTGATAATAAAATATAATTCATCTCATGTGCACAAATTTTAAACTCGACCAACTTTGTTCTAGACAATGATGGTCATAATGCTGTTAAGTGGCTGAAATGATGGTTTGTTAAATTTTACCTGATAAACCTGACCTGTTTGTTATGGGTTAAGGCGTCCAATTTCATCAACTTTAACCCCTTTACAATGAGGTCAGTAATAGTAAGTAGCTGCACCCTGGGCCTTATGGACCAGTTACATACTATTATGGTAGCTACAATCGTGCCCGCACACAAGTGGTGCAGGGCGATCGTCGCCGGGTGTCAGCTGATTGTTACAGCTGACACCCGGTGCTATAGCCAGGAGCGGTCAAGCACAGCTCCTGGCATATTAACCCCTGAAATGCTGCGATCAAAGTCAATTGCATCATTCCAGGAGCAAGAGGAGGTAAGCACCGATACTTACCTCCTCTCTGGTGTCCCGCGCTGTCTGTGTCGGGTCCCGGATGTTGTAATGGTGAGCCAATGTCGTCATGATGACATCCGGGTCACCAGAAGGCAAGAAGTTACTTTGGTCATGCGCAGTGCGCGACCAAAGCAACTTCTGCATGCAGCGCTGACAGGCTGCATAGCACAGGGATGGTGCTGCATTCCTATGCTATATACTGTAAGTGAACAGACTGAAAAAAGTGAAAGTCTTATAGTGGGGCACAGTGTACAAGTAAAAAAAAAGTGTCAGAAAGTGAAAAAAAAAAACATTGTAAAAATAAAAAAAATCCAAAAGGATAAAAATATAGTGTACCCATAAATAAATATTATTGTGAAAAAAAACCAAAAACAATAAAAGAAAACATATTTGGTATCACCGGGTCCAGAATGACCTGACTTATAAAACTGTCCCACTAGTTTTCCCCTTGAGTGAACACGGTAAAAAAAATAAATAAAAAACGAAGCAAAAAACAATGTTTTATCATCATACTGCCAAACAAAAAATGGAATAAAACGCGATCAAAAAGACGAATATAAATAAAAATGGTACCACTGAAAACGTCATCTTGTCCCACAAAAAGTAAGCCACTATACAGCTCCGTCAGCGGTAAAATAAAAAAGTTATAGCTCTCAGAATAAAGTGATGCAAAAACAATTATTTTTTCTATAAAATAGTTTTTATTCTGTAAAAGCGCCAAAACACAAAAGAAACTATATAAATGTGGTACCGCTGTAAACGTACTGACCGGAAGAATAAATCTACCTTACAATTTTACCACACTCAGAAAGGTATAAAAAAAAGCCCAAAAAAACAGTTCCTGAATTGCTGATTTTTGTTTATTCTGCCTCCCAAAAATCGGAAAAGAAAACTATAAAAAAATGTGTCTGAAAATGGTACCAATAAAAACATCAACTTGTCCAGCAAAAAACAAGTTGTCACATGACTCTGTCGGCCGAAATATGGAAAAATTATAGCTCTCAAAATATGGCAATGCAAAAACTAGTCTTTGCAAAAAAAAAAGTTTTTTTTGTGTGTGACAGCTGTCAATCATAAAAACCCGATATGAATATTGCTGTAATCGCACCGACATAAAGAATAAAGTCGTCTAACCACTTATACTGCACGAGGAAAGGCATAAAAGATAAACTCTAGGGTTAGGGTTGTGCTAGAGTTAGGGTTGTGCTAGAGTTAAGGTTGTGCTAGAGTTAGGAGTGTGCTAGGGTTAGGAGTATGCTAGGGTTAGGGTTGTGCTAGAGTTAGGTTTATGGTTGTGCTAAAGTAAGGATTGTGCTAGGGTTTAGTATTATTTCAAAAGTAAATAAAAGAAAAAATGATGACGATATGGCAACTAGTTTGCATCGGGTGCTCAGGTATGCACCGAGTTTCGCTGGTGCTCAAGTGACATGCTCGAGTTTCCGCCCCATATGCTTCGCGGCCAAAAAAAACATGCGGGGATAGCCTGCCATGCACGAGCGATCCCCGCATGGTTTTTTTGGGTGTCTAATAACAGTGAAATACGTGGGGTGGGGACTCGAGTTTGTCACTCGAGCACCCATAATACTTGGTGTATACCCGAGTACCCGATGCAAACTCAAGTAGCGAGCACTTGCGCTCAAGACTAGTGATGAGCGAGTACTAAAATGCTCGGGTGCTCGATGCTCAGGTCAAACAAATTGGAATACTCGGGTGCTCGACCCAAGCAAAGAGTCCAATGTAAGTCTATGGGAAACGCTAGCATTTTTCTGGCGACCCCCCTAGCGGTCTACAGAGGGCCTAAAAATTGCTAAAATCGATGGGAACAGTGCTCAAATGACATGGAAACAGCATGGGGAAGACCCCTGAAAGCATTTCTGACTCCCAGGTCACTGCTGTCAACAACATTGTCAGAGTATTTCGCCACTTTTATGGACTCACAATAAAACATACAAAAACGAAACCAAAATGGATTTTCCTGGGAAATATGTTAAAGAACATCCTTTCCAGGGTAATTACTTGTATATAATGCAAAATAAATAACCAAAAACAAAAATGCTCCGCCACACCTTGGGCTACGTTCACACTTATCGTTTTTGATGCGTTTTTGCACTTTTGTATTGCTTTCAACCTTGACAAATGCATTCGCCGGGAAATGTCATTTTAACATTTTACAACCTTATCTGGCCATGTGGTGTGTGACACATCATCAGATACATCCTGTTTCATTTATGAAGGAGGGACTCTGAAAGTCACAAAACCTATTTTTATAGGGGCACCAGGTGGATTTACTATTCTTAAAGGGCCAGCAGTCAGCCTTCACTAGTTACTAAAAAGTGGGTCTTCTATACTATTATTGCGTATGCAGTGAGTGGCAGGGCTACCCAAAATTTGGACGCACCCCAATGCCCCTTTGAAGAGACTTAGAGGACGGCCTCATGCAAAAATGTTCCCAGTATTATGAAGTGGGTCTCCCATAGTTTTGGCCTATGCAGTGAATGCAAGGGCTGCCAAAAATTTGGAGGCACTCCAATGCCTTTTGGAAAAGACGAGGAGGAGGGCCTCATAAAAAATGTTCCCATAAGAAAGAAGTGGGTCTCCTATACTTGTAATGTGTTACGGGTCCGGGTGGTGGTACCTCTGTGCTTCAGTGCTAGGAGGGAAAAGAGGGGCATAACTAAGTGCCTACTCAGGAAGCTGCGCCCAGTGCGCGCCACAGCAGCTACATGAGGGGAGCAGGAAGACGCCGGACCGGGACCGTGGCGGTGAGGGGAACGGTGAGGGGAACGGCATCTCTGCCCGGCAGGAGGCAGAGACGCCCATGCTACATAATGCCCATGCACTAAGTGTATGGGCTGACAAACATTTACCCCTGGGGGGTATATATAAACATACTGTGTAAATTTTTTTTTTTACGGGCATCATAAACGCACTTTTAAAAAAAATTATGTGGATGTTGCATCATGGACCACGGTCACCCTGGTGATATGTTGCCAAAATCTGGAAGCGTATACCCATGTGTCGGTGTGAAGAGGTGCATGTGAATACACCTCTCAAAAAAAGACACTGGATTGGAGTTTATGTACTGCTGCTATCATTCGGTGGTATTGAGAAGTCTGGCCCAATTCAGCCCTTGTTCATTTTTATAAGAGTCAGTCTGTCAGCATTTTCAGTTGACAGTCGGATGCGCCTATCGGTTATAAGTCCACCGGCGGCACTAGAAACCCGCTCTGATAAAACGCTGGTGGCAGGGCAGGGCAGGATCTCCAAGGCGTAGAGAGCCAATTCATTCCACGTGTCCAGCTTGGATATCCAATAATTATAAGGCACAGAGGAATCAAGGAGGACATTGGTAGGGTTGGCAAGGTACTCCCTCACCATTTTTTTGAAACTTTACACTCCTTGTGAGAGCACCCCACACCTCAGGGTCTGTGTGATGGGCGGGTCTGGGAAAACTGTCCCAGAACTTTGACAGTGTTCCCCTGCCTCTGCTGGATTACATTTGTGTCTCTCTCACCTCTACTCCTTGGTTGTCCAAAGAACTGTGACTTCTGCCACCAGTGTTTTCAGATGGGATTTTTTTAATAGTTCGGCATCAAGGGTCTTCTGGTACTGCCCCATTTTTGTAGACCTGTCCGCCTCAGGAATAACAGACAGAAAGTTCTCCTTGTACCCTGGGTCTAGAAGTGTCACCAACCAGTAATGACTGTCACCCAAAAGTTTGAGAATGCGAGGGTCATGAGAAAGGCAGCGTAACATAAACTCAGCCAGTGCCAGACTGCTAATAGGCAAGACTTCCGTGTCCTCACCAAGAGGACGACTGACCATGCTCTCTTCCTCCTCCTCTCTGTCCTCAGGCCATCCACGCTGAACAGACAGTATGACAGCTGTTCAGGTAGTACCGTCTATAGCGCATGAAACTATCTCTTCCTCCTCTTCCTCCTCCTCTTTCCCATTGTCACCCAATTAACATTGGGATGAGATGAGGCTGGGCTGTGTGCAATCACCCAGTATGGTTCCTTGCTCCATCTCATTGTGCTTCGCCTGAAATGCATCATCTTTGATTGTGAGCAGAGAGCATTTCAGAAAACAGAAAAGCGGGATGGTGATCGCCGCTCAACATCTTGGTGGAATCCTCAAAGTTTTGGAGGATGGTACATATGTCTGACATCCATGTCCACTCCTGACGTCTTATGTGTGGAGTCTGAACTGAATACCGATGGCCTTGTTGATGCTGGTACTCAACAACTTCCCTCTTCTGCTCACAAATTCTGCCCAACATCTGCAGTGTAGAGCTCCAACGCGTGGGGACATCACACACCAGTCTGTGAGTCGGTAGCTCAAATGCTGCTGAAACACAGCAAGGGAGGCGGAAGCAGTAGGTGACCTTCTAAAATAGGCACACAGGTGGCGCACTTTAACAAGCAGATCCGGCAGCTCCGGGTAGGATTTTAGAAACCCCTGAACCACGAGGTTAAGCATATGTGCCAGGCATGGTACGTGTGTGAGCTCGCCTCGCCTCAGAGTCGCCACCAGGTTCTGGCCATTATCACACACGACCATGCCTGGCTGTAGGTTCAGCAGTGTAAGCCACAGATCTATCTGCTCTTTCAGAGCTGTCCACAACTCTACAGCATTGTGCAGTTTGTCACGTAAGCATATTCGCTTCAGCACAGCCTGTTGCCGCTTGACTGAGCCAGTGCTGCAGTGCTTCCAGCTTGTGACTGATGTGGTCATTTCACAGATGGAGGCTGAAGAGGAGGAGGAGGCTGAGGAGGATGAGGTGAAGGAGCTGTAGACTGTGGGGCAATCCTGATTGACCTAGGGCCTGCAATCCTTGGAGTCGGTAGGACGTGTTCTGTCACAAAGTCCGACTGGGTCCCAGCTTCCACTATGTTAACCCAGTGTGCCGTCTCCATGAGCCTAAAAGTCAACATTTCGATCGCAAGTAGTCGTGAAATGTGGGAATTTAATCATGTGACCTGTGGGGCATTGGCTGCGCATTTTCGCTTGCATTCCAAAGGATGGGGTATGGACAACTGAACTCTGTGCTGGGACAAGGACGTGGACGTGATTCCTGACACTGCTACTTGAGTGTGCAATGACAGGTGCAGGGCAGAAAGCATCTTCGCTTTCACCATGGACAGAAGATTGGCTTGCTTGGACAACACCGGAAGAAGCAGTGATGCCACCAGCAGACGCGTGCTTGTGTAATGCGGGGACAGCACACAGGAAGAAATAGTGGCGGCTGGGGACCGAGTACCAAGGGACAGCTGCTGCCATCACGTTGCAGAATGTTTCCATCTCCATGAGCCTAAAAGGCAAAATTTTGAGCGCAAGCAGTCTCGAAATGTGGGGATTTAGTAATGTGGCCTGTGGGGCATTGGCTGCATATTTGCATTTGTGTTCGAAGGACTGGGGTATGGACAACTGAACGTTGCGCTGGGACAAGGACGTGCTTGTTGATGGTGCTAGTTGAGAGTGTTCAACGACAGGTGCAGGGCAGGAGGCATCTTCGCATGCACTATGGACAGGGGGTTGGCTTGCACGCACAACAGTGGAAGAAGAAATGGTGTCACCCTTAGACACTGTTCCTGAACCCTGGGGTTCAGCTCACTTAGTCGGGTGTTTTGCTGCCATGTGCCTGATCATGCTGGTGGTGATCAGGCTGGTCTTTTTGCCACCCCTGCTGATGATGGCCTGGCAGGTGGGGCAAATGGCCTTTTTGGGTTTATCGTCAGAGTCTTTAAAAAACAACCAGACTGGGAAAGACCTAACAGTTGTACGGGCAACTTCCTTCATGTTGGAGTTACGGGGAACAGTTGCCTGCCTTCTTTCTGCGGCCACCACACTGATTCTTCCTGCCTGTTGGGATGCACTGCCTCCCTCCCCCTGTGTGCTGCTGTCCTCACTCTGCATGTCCTCCTGCCAGGTTAGGTCAGTTACTATATCATCCACCACCTCGTCTTCCACTTCCGCACCCTGGTTCTCCTCCTGACTTTCTGGCAATTGTGTCTCATCATCGTCTACCTCTTGTGACACTTTCCCACTGTCACCTTCGTGTGACCATGGCTGCTCAAATATTTGGGCATCACTACATGCGATCTCCTCTTGCCCCAATTCAAGTGGACTAGGTGAGATGCCTGAATCTATAAATGGAAAAGTGAACAGCTCTTCGGCGTGTCGAAGTGTGGGATCAGTTGTCTCCGGGCACTCGGCATGGTGGGAGGAAGGAGGATCAGGGTGAGGAATATGCAGTCCAGACTCACAGCTACTGAGACTTGACCCTGTGTAAGACAGGGTGGTGGTGGCAAAGAGACTGGAAGCATTATCCGCTATCCAATCAACAACCTTTTGACACTGCTATGGGTTCAATAGTGGTGTGCTGCGGTCCCCTAGGAATTGGGACAGGAAGGTTGGGCGAGAAGATGTGGGTGTTTGTTGTGACACAATTTCAGCTTGCCTACAGCCTCGGCCTCGGCATTCACCATAACGTCCAGCTCCCCGTCCTTTGCCACGCGCCTTGCACATTTTTAATGGACGACAATATCTTGCACGCTCACTACAAATGGCTGAATTTGGAGCGAAGTTATATGTGATCTGTGTGACGGAGAAACCACAGTTTTAAATACCTTGCCTGTAGGTAACTATTTTGAACAGCAAAGCGGTGTCAAAAATTTTGCTGACACACTGAAACAAATTTTTCATGGAGGCCAGAAATGGCAGAATTTTCAGAAAATGTATATGTGATCCATGTCACGGACAAACCACAGTTTTAAATACATGACCTGTAGGTAACTAGTTTGAACAGCAAACCGCTGTCAAAAGACTCACTGACACACTATAAATTTTTTTTAATGGAGACCATAAATGGTAGAATTCACAGAAAACGTATATGTGATCCGTGTGTTGGACAAACCACAGTTTTAAATAGCTGGATTTTTAGCACTGTAATATGGAAAGGAACTGGCTGTATTCTGCAGTGCCAACATGCAAATGGTGCAGAAAAAAAGGTGTTTTCTGGATAGCTTTCTAAGTAAATAATGAGGATTAAGATTCAAAAAAAAATTTTTCCTGGCCCCTGAGACCTGGGCCTATGTCTAGAAATGTCTAACAGCAGGACCCGAGCATTCGCCCGAGCATCTCACAAGTAGTCGGCGAGCTCCGAGCATCTCGAGTACTGAGATGCTCGGACGAGTAACGAGTACTTGCGAATATGCTCGCTCATCACTACTCACCACACATCTAGAGTTCCCTGAGGGGCCTAGTTTCCAAAATGGTGTGACTTGTGGGGGATTTCCACTGGTTAGGCACATCAGGGGCTCTTCAAACGCAACATGGCATACGCTAATTATTCAAGCAAATTTTACATTCAGAAAGTCAAATGGCGCTCCTTCCCTTCGGAACCCTGCCGTGCGCCCAAACAGTGGTTTGTCCTCACATATGGGGTATTGGTGTGCTCAGGAGAAATTGCACAACAAATTTTGTTGGTCCATTTTTTCCTGTTACTCTTGCAAAACTAAAAAAAAATGAACATTTTTGTAAAAAAAAATTAAATGTTCTTTTTTTTTCTTCCACATTCCAAAAATTCCTGTGAAGCACCTGAAGGGTTAATAAACCTCTTGAATGTGGTTTTGAGCACCTTGAGGGGTGAAGTTGTTAGAATGGTTTCATTTTTGGGTATTTTCTGTCATAAAGGCCCCTCAAAGTCACTTCAAATGTGATGTGATCCCTAAAAAAATGGTTTTGTAAATTTTGTTGGAAAAATTAGAAATCGCTGGTCAACTTTTAACCCTTATAACTTCCTAACAAAAAAAAATTTTGTTCCAAAATTGTGCTGATGTAAAGTAGCCATGTGGGAAATGTTATTTATTAACTATCTTGTTTGACATATCTCTCTGATTTAAGGGCATGAAAATTCAAAGTTTTAAAATTGCGAAATTTTCAAAATTTTCGCCAAATTTTCGATTTTTTGTATCGAAGAAATTTTACCACTATCATGAAGTACAATATGTCACGAAAAAGCAATCTCAGAATCAGTGGGATCTGTTGAAGTGTTCCAGAGTTATTACCTCATAAAGTGACAGTGGTCAGAATTGTAAAAATTGGCCTGGTCATTAACGTGCAAGCCACCCTCTGGGGTAAAGGGGTTAGCGTGCATGAACCCCTTTAGACCTTGTGTCCCTATATATTTCACAGTATACAGATATAATTTCACTTAAGTCTTGACTCAAAAAATCAGAAGATATGCACATAACAATACTTCTATCCAAAATTATTATTTGCCACTATGCTTATTAAAAAAAAAATGATACATTTGTTAGAAATAATTTTTATAATATCAACTGCATTTTCACAAATGACTGGACTGTCATATAAATCTGAATTTTTAAAAATGCTAAAAAATTATTTAAATTTAATGCTTCTTTTTAAATTAGGATTTCAAAATGCTGAAAACTTTTTGAGAAAAGAAGACCTAAAAGAAAAGTAATATTTATTTGCCCTCTCAAGCACAATGTTACCTGTCTGACAGAGTTCCTCCAGGACAGCCTGTAGGCCAAGAGAATCATCACGTTTCCGTAAAACAAAAAGACTGACCCACAATCCTATCACCGATTCTCTTCCTCTGTGATGAATATCCTGTAGTAAAGTCCGGGCCAAGGTCTTTCTATCATTTTCTAGACTCTGGTATTTCTAGAACATAGGAAGTACAAAACTCTTATTACATAGAGGATAGTATCTGCAATTTCACTCATTTTTTCTTCAATTTGTCCCCATTTTCAATTTTTTTATTTCATTTGTCCATAATTTAATTTATAACCCAATTCTAACATTGCAGTTTTTAGAGAACTCCCCACAATATGACCCTAGCGGTTAATTTTACGAACCTAGTCAACGTGAAGGCTGTTCAATTTTGGAATATCATTTTACGGAGGATAAAGAAATATGCACACCAATGACACAAATACGAGATATATAAACAGTAACCATCATTTTAATTTTTATTTCATAAATCAATAGTAAAAGTAATACACTTTGTATTATATCTTTTCAAAGAAATCTGCTTCTTTCTCTGCCAGGACTGATCATTAATTTCTCAATTTATGAGTAAAATCTGTGTTTAGTGAAGACAGATTTTCTCATTACGGAGATAGGAGATGATGTTTATTTCTGATAAGATTCTAGGTAGACAAGAGGGGGAGGGGCTCTGCCACTGGCTCCATCCTCTTCACCTCCTCCCCTTTACAAGGAATCTTATCAGTAGCAGCTGCCATCTCCTATCTCAGTAATGTAACAATCTGTCTTCACTAGTGTTGAGCATTCCGATACTGAAATATCGGGTATCGGCCGATATTCGCGGTATCGGAATTCCGATACTTAATTCCGATACTATTGCAATATCGTATACCGGAATCGGAAGTTCCCATAATGCAATGAGACATTTTCATTTTATTCAGCCAATGAGGATCCTAAGAAGTGTGGGCACATCCTGTTAGGCATGTAGGCATCTTAACTAATGGCATGGCTGTGATTGGCTGCTGAAATGATGTCATGATGCACTATAAAAGCCACCGCCGCCATTTTGAGCTCACTCTGCTGTGAATTCAGTTAGGGATAGGACGCTGTTGTTCTGAGGGACAGTTTTAGCTACCTATTTGCTCTATACTGCTTTACCCAAGCTACTTTCTAAATCACTGTGCCTTGCAGTGCTAGTGCACAGTTCCCTGTGCTGTTCACCGCTATCTGCAAGGTCTGTGTGTGTGAGTGCAGCTCACCCTGTAGTGTGTGCTTCAGCCAAGTCTGGTTGTAGTGCACTCAGTGTGTGTCACTGCCTCATACATTGTCCTTTTTTGCCAATTCATAATTTTTCCTGATATCTCCTATTAGTGTGGTGGTTCCATCTGTATTCAGCTAAATTGGTTCCAAACACACTATATAGGAGTAGATAGAGAAATTTTTTTCCGTCTTGCAGCACTAGTGCACAGTGCTCTGCATCTGTACTGTTCACCGCTGTCTGCAAGGTCTGGTGTGTGAGTGCAGCTCACCCTGTAGTGTGTGCTTCAACCCCGTCTGGTTGTAGTGCACTCAGTGTGTGTCACTGCCTCATACATTGTCCTTTATTGCCAATTCATAATTTTTCCTGATATCTCCTATTAGTGTGGTGGTTCCATCTGTATTCAGCTAAATTGGTTCCAAACACACTATATAGGAGTAGATAGAGAATTTTTTTTCCGTCTTGCAGCACTAGTGCACAGTGCTCTGCATCTGTACTGTTCACCGCTGTCTGCAAGGTCTGGTGTGTGAGTGCAGCTCACCCTGTAGTGTGTGCTTCAACCCCGTCTGGTTGTAGTGCACTCAGTGTGTGTCACTGCCTCATACATTGTCCTTTATTGCCAATTCATAATTTTTCCTGATATCTCCTATTAGTGTGGTGGTTCCATCTGTATTCAGCTAAATTGGTTCCAAACACACTATATAGGAGTAGATAGAGAATTTTTTTTCCGTCTTGCAGCACTAGTGCACAGTGCTCTGCATCTGTACTGTTCACCGCTGTCTGCAAGGTCTGGTGTGTGAGTGCAGCTCACCCTGTAGTGTGTGCTTCAACCCCGTCTGGTTGTAGTGCACTCAGTGTGTGTCACTGCCTCATACATTGTCCTTTATTGCCAATTCATAATTTTTCCTGATATCTCCTATTAGTGTGGTGGTTCCATCCATATTCAGCTAAATTGATTCCAAACACACTATATAGGAGTAGATAGAGGAGCCTTTCTGCAGCATTGGGCCCTGCAGCCCCAGCCAGATTAGTATTAGCCTATTTTTTGCAGCCTCATCTATTGCATTGTAGGTTACCTTCCTACATTGTAATAGCTACAAAAAGTTTGTGATACTATCGTTATTACATCTTTAGGCACATCCAGTGTCTTTTTGTGACAAAAAAAACCTAAATAAAGTTCACCAAACACTCCACTTTACAGTTGTGTAGGCCACATTAGCTCATATTAAAGTCTAGTCCACACTTTATAAAATTAGTGTTTCTTATACCTGTTAGCAGCTGTTCAGGAATAAGCACACTAAGCCCTTAGTACTTTTCTGCCTATCTTTATCAGTCTACCAAGATGAAGAAGGCAGGGAGTAAGGCATGTGGTCGTGGTCGTGGGCGTGGGCGTGGAGTTTCTGCAGGGAGAGGACGTGAGGATTCTGTGCCTGCAGGGAGAGGACGTGGGGATTCTGTGCCTGCTGCGGGCACCAGTGACTCAGCATCCCCCAGTTTTACCAGGGAACAGTCCTTTATGCGCAGCTTTGTAGGAGCTAGCCGTACCCCACTGCTGCGCGAGGACCAAATTGAAGCCGTTGTCGGATGGATGGCAGCTAACGCATCGACTTCAATTAGTTCCAGATCCTCTCAGGTCCTGAGCACTGAAGAGCACCCATCTGTCTCTTCACCACCTGCCAAATTGCCCAGGCAGTCAGAGAGCCCTGGACAGGAGCCATCTCTACTTCTGTTCTCTGAATCTCTTGGCTTGGAAAGAGGGGGCCAGCCAAGCAGAATTCGAGAATTTGAAGAAGAGGTAGTATGCAGTGATGCGCAACCGTTTTGTCTCTCTGAATCTGAAGAGGCGGGTGGGCCAGTGCCTATGGTCAGCAGCACACCTCAGTACGCATCTGATGATGAGACTCAGGTGCCACTTTCTGGTGCGTACTGTGCTGTCGAGACTACCCAGGAGAAGCAGTTGTTTGAAGAGGGTGGTGTAGATGATGAGGTCCTTGACCCATCATGGCGTGAGGGACAGGAAGGTGGTGGGAGCAGCTCTGAGGAAGAGATTCCCTGAACGGCCCAAAAAGGAGGGAGAGGGAGGGGGCAGACTTGGTTGCCTGTAGCCTCCACTTCGGCACCCATTAGGAGCATGGCTCTTCCAAAATCCAAAGCGGGCGCTCCCAAGACTTGCAGTGCCTGGTCCTTTTTTGACACAGTTGCAGATGACATTTGCTTTGTCAAATGCAAGCTGTGTAATCAGAAGGTGAAAAGAGGGAAAAGTGTCAGCAACCTCAATACCACAAATATGTGGAAACATGTGCGGACCAAGCACGTGGTGGAGTTACACAAACACACTGAAGACCTAGGCCAACCTACAGCGCCACCTACCACCTCTTCAGCTCGTGTTGTAGCCTCTTCCTCCAGCTCACACACAGCTGGTTCGGCTTCCTCACAGGATCGCCATGGAAGAATCTCTGGCACTGTTGTACAGAGACACAGTGTAATTCCACCCACAGCACCACTTTCCCAGTCATCCTCACACTCCCAGGCCAGTCTACAGCCATCGTTAGCACAGGCATGGGAGAAAAGGCGCCCATACTCGGCAAACCACCCCCGAGCACAGGCTCTGAATGCTGGCATTGCTAAACTACTGGCCCTTGAAATGCTATCATTCAGGCTGGTGGAGACTGACACATTCCGTAACTTTATGGCATTGGCAGTCCCACAATACAACGTGCCCAGCCGCTTTTATTTCAGCAGGCAAGCCGTCCCTGCCCTGCAACATCATGTGGAGGGAAAAATTAAACATGCGCTACAAAACGCCGTCAGTAGCAAGGTCCACCTGACCACTGATGCGTGGACCAGTAAGCATGGACAGGGACGATACCTTTCCCTCACTGCCCATTGGGTAAATGTTGTGGAGCCGGGTACAGATCTTGAGAGTGGCGCTGTACGTGTTCTGCCAACTCCAAGGATTGCAGGAATCCAGTCTGTACACATTGACTCCTCCTCATACTCCAGTTCCTCTGAATCAGCGCTGCAGGAGCCGTCACGGTCTACCTCCACATCGACCCGTGAACGGTTACCTGTTATGATGACCGATATGAGCACAGCCGTGGCCAAACGTCAACAGGCCGTATTAAAATTAATTTCTTTGGGGAATCGAAGCCACACAGCGCAGGAGCTCTGGAATGCCATCAAGCAGCAGAGTGACGTGTGGTTTGTGCCAGCGAATCTCCAGCCAGGCATGGTAGTGTGTGACAATGGCCGAAATCTGGTGGCAGCTCTGGGCCTAGGCAACCTCACTCACATCCCATGTCTGGCACATGTGCTCAACTTGGTCGTGCAGAGTTTTTTGAGGGACTATCCGGATCTTGATGCACTGCTTCACAAGGTCCGCATAGAGTGCGCTCACTTGCGGCGTTCCAGCAATGCAAGATCACGCATTGCAGCTCTGCAGCGCCGATTATGTCTTCCGGAACATCGCATCATATGTGACCTACCCACCAGGTGGAATTCAACGTTACATATGTTGGAGAGGTTGTGTGAGCAGCAGGCAGCAGTAATGGAGTACCAGCTGCAGCAGGCGCAAACAAGTCGCAGTGCGCGCCGTTCACACTTCACCACCACTGAGTGGGCCTCTATGAAGGACATTTGCCACGTTTTGCGTGCCTTCGATTATTCCACGCGGATGGCGAGTGCAGATGATGCACTAGTCAGCATGACTATCCCCCTTATCTGCCTGCTTGAAAAAACACTGCAAGCACTAAGGGACGAGGTTTTGGAAGAGGTGGAGGATGAGGAGTCACAAATGCCATCTGCTTCTCTATAGTCTGCGCAATGTGGTTCCTCACAAAGGCCTAGGCAGGGGACACTTTGTGAGGAGGATGAGGAGGAGTCAATGGATGAGGAAGACATCTGTCCAGAGGAGGGAGGTACACAATGCTCTAGTAGTCAGTATCTAGAGCGAGGGTGGGGTGATGCAGAGCAGGCAGAGATCACGCCTCAAGCAGGGGACAGCGTTTCTTGGCCAGTTGGCAGTCTGCAGCACATGGTTGATTTCATGCTGCAGTGCCTCAGAAACGACCGCCGCATCGCCCACATTCTCAACACGGCTGATTATTGGGTGTCCACCCTCCTAGATCCTCGCTACCGGGACAACTTACAAAGCCTCATAACACCATTGAACCGGGAGCGTAAAATGCGGGAGTACCAAGACGCACTGGTGCATTCCATCATGTTCTCCATTCCAACCGAGAGCAGTGCTGCTAGTGCTTTACAAAGCAGCTCAGTGCGTCGAGGCAGTGGAGGAAGCTCTGCACAAAGAGGGAGCAGAAGCAGCGCCTCAGCACAAGGCAAGACCAGTATGGCCGAAATGTGGCAAAGTTTTGTGTCCCCGCCGCCACAAATGTCTACACCATCACAGACAGCTCCAGTCAGCAGGAGGCAACGTTTCCGTCAGATGGTGACAGACTACATGTCTTGCCCTCTTAGTGTACTCCCAGACGGCTCTTCTCCCTTCAAGTTTTGGGTCTGTAAGCTGGATACATGGCCAGAGCTTAGTCAGTATGCACTGGAGGTGCTAGCTTGCCCTGCTGCTAGTGTATTATCGGAACGCGTCTTTAGTGCCGCAGGTGGTGTACTAACAGACCGTCGCATGCGACTATCCTCCGATAACGTTGACCGGCTTACTTTTCTCAAAATGAACAAGGCCTGGATCTCTCATGAATTTGCCAGTCCTCTTCCAGAATAAATAATTGGTTGGCAACAGTATCCAGGTCTCCTGTTCTGTTCATGTTTCTACCACCTGAACTGTAATCCCTGAGCTCCAACACCGCCAGTTGGCGCTCGGAAGTGCCGTCTGCACAGTCAACACTTGCTGCCGTGTTATTGGGGTTCAGTAACGTCAGCTGTTCTCCTGCTGTGCGGACGGCAATTTCTCCTGATTTGTCCACATCCACTGTACTACACATTTTAAAGTTGCTCCAATTACTCCTCTGGCTCCTCTGTTTTCATTCTTATCCCTGGGCTCCAGCACCGCCAGTTGGCGCTCGGAAGTGCTGTCTGCACAGTCAACACTTGCTACCATGTTATTGGGGTTGAGTAACGTCAGCTGTTCCCCTGCTGTGCGGACGGCAATTTCTCCTGCTCTGTCCACATTCTCACTACTACAGATTTTAAAGTTGCTCCAATTACACCTCTGGCTCCTCTGTTTTCAGTATTATCCCTGAGCTCCAACACCGCCAGTTGGCGCACGGAAGTGCCGTCTGCACAGTCAACACTTGCTGCCGTGTTATTGGGGTTCAGTAACGTCAGCTGTTCTCCTGCTGTGCGGACGGCAATTTCTCCTGCTTTGTCCAAATCCACTGTACTACACATTTTAAAGTTGCTCGAATTACACCTCTGGCTCCTCTGTTTTCATTCTTATCCCTGGGCTCCAGCACCGCCAGTTGGCGCTCGGAAGTGCCGTCTGCACAGTCAACACTTGCTGCCGTGTTATTGGGGTTCAGTAACGTCAGCTGTTCCCCTGCTGTGCGGACGGCAATTTCTCCTGCTCTGTCCACATTCTCACTACTACAGATTTTAAAGTTGCTCGAATTACACCTCTGGCTCCTCTGTTTTCATTCTTATCCCTGGGCTCCAGCACCGCCAGTTGGCGCTCGGAAGTGCTGTCTGCACAGTCAACACTTGCTACCATGTTATTGGGGTTCAGTAACGTCAGCTGTTCTCCTGCTGTGCGGACGGCAATTTCTCCTGCTTTGTCCAAATCCACTGTACTACACATTTTAAAGTTGCTCGAATTACACCTCTGGCTCCTCTGTTTTCATTCTTATCCCTGGGCTCCAGCACCGCCAGTTGGCGCTCGGAAGTGCCGTCTGCACAGTCAACACTTGCTACCATGTTATTGGGGTTCAGTAACGTCAGCTGTTCCCCTGCTGTGTTCACGGCAATTTCTCCTGCTCTGTCCATATTCACTGTGCTACTTATTTAAAACTTGCTCCAATTACACCTCTGGCTCCTCCGTTTTTAGTATTTACCCTGGGCTCCAACACCGCCAGTTGGCGCTCGGAAGTGCTGTCTGCACAGTCAACACTTGCTGCCGTGTTATTGGGGTTCAGTAACGTCAGCTGTTCCCCTGCTGTGCGGACGGCAATTTCTCCTGCTCTGTCCACATTCTCACTACTACAGATTTTAAAGTTGCTCGAATTACACCTCTGGCTCCTCTGTTTTCATTCTTATCCCTGGGCTCCAGCACCGCCAGTTGGCGCTCGGAAGTGCTGTCTGCACAGTCAACACTTGCTACCATGTTATTGGGGTTCAGTAACGTCAGCTGTTCTCCTGCTGTGCGGACGGCAATTTCTCCTGCTTTGTCCAAATCCACTGTACTACACATTTTAAAGTTGCTCGAATTACACCTCTGGCTCCTCTGTTTTCATTCTTATCCCTGGGCTCCAGCACCGCCAGTTGGCGCTCGGAAGTGCCGTCTGCACAGTCAACACTTGCTGCCGTGTTATTGGGGTTCAGTAACGTCAGCTGTTCCCCTGCTGTGCGGACGGCAATTTCTCCTGCTCTGTCCACATTCTCACTACTACAGATTTTAAAGTTGCTCGAATTACACCTCTGGCTCCTCTGTTTTCATTCTTATCCCTGGGCTCCAGCACCGCCAGTTGGCGCTCGGAAGTGCTGTCTGCACAGTCAACACTTGCTACCATGTTATTGGGGTTCAGTAACGTCAGCTGTTCCCCTGCTGTGCGGACGGCAATTTCTCCTGCTCTGTCCACATTCTCACTACTACAGATTTTAAAGTTGCTCCAATTACACCTCTGGCTCCTCTGTTTTCATTCTTATCCCTGGGCTCCAGCACCGCCAGTTGGCGCTCGGAAGTGCCGTCTGCACAGTCAACACTTGCTGCGGTGTTATTGGGGTTCGGTAACGTCAGCTGTTCCCCTGCTGTGTTCACGGCAATTTCTCCTGCTCTGTCCATATTCACTGTGCTACTTATTTAAAACTTGCTCCAATTACACCTCTGGCTCCTCCGTTTTTAGTATTTACCCTGGGCTCCAATACCGCTAGTTGCTGCTCAGAAGTGCCGTCTGCACAGTCAACGCTTGCTCCAGTGTTATTGGGATTCAGTAACGTCAGCTGATCCCCAGCTGTGTGTCCGGCAAATTCTCCTGCTTTGTCCACATCCACTGTAGTACGGATTTAAAACCTCCTCCAAATACACCTCTGGCTCTTCTGTTTTTAGTATTTACCCTGGGCTCCAGCACCGCCAGCTGGTTCTCGGCAGTTCCATTGGCTCTTGTACCTTCTGCTACCCATCCGGGTTCCAGTACCGTCAGCTGGTTCTCGGCAGTGTCTTTGGCACGGGTACTCCCTCCTGCCCAGCCTGGTTCCAGCACGCCAGCTGTTTCCGGGTAGTGTCAACATCACTTTGCCTCCAATGCGTTGTCCTGTCGTGTTGCGGTCGGGTTAGCCGACTCTATGGTGCCTGCAGTTTAGGTGACTCCTATGTGGGCTGCGGGATCTGGCAATGAAGGCTGGTTCCATAGTGCCAATAGGACAAGCACCCTCTGTAGGACTGTGGGTTTTGGTAACTGCGGCCGGCTCGCGGCCTTGAACTTTTTTTTTACATGGGTACCTTCTGCTACCCATCCGGGTTCCAGTACCGTCAGCTGGTTCTCGGCAGTGCCTTTGGATTAGGTGCCTCCTTCTCGGTATCCAAGTTCCACCAACGTCTGCTGGTCCTTGGTAGTGCTTTCTGGCACAGGTACCTCCTGCTTAGTAACCGAGTTCCAGTAACATCAGCTGGTCCTCGGTAGTTCCATTGGCTCTTGTACCTTCTGCTACCCATCCGGGTTCCAGTACCGTCAGCTGGTCCTCGGTAGTTCCATTTGCTCTTGTATCTTCTGCTACCCATCCGGGTTCCAGTACCGTCAGCTGGTCCTCGGTAGTTCCATTTGCTCTTGTATCTTCTGCTACCCATCCGGGTTCCAGTACCGTCAGCTGGTTCTCGGCAGTGCCTTTGGATTAGGTGCCTCCTTCTCGGTATCCAAGTTCCACCAACGTCTGCTGGTCCTTGGTAGTGCTTTCTGGCACAGGTACCTCCTGCTTAGTAACCGAGTTCCAGTAACATCAGCTGGTCCTCGGTAGTTCCATTGGCTCTTGTACCTTCTGCTATCCATCCGGGTTCCAGTACCGTCAGCTGGTCCTCGGTAGTTCCTCAGCTTTCTTGTACCTTCTGCTACATTTCCAAGTTCAAGCTTTTTGAAATGGTTCTTGGTAATCACTCTGGATCTCCCTGACGAGGACCCTGAAGACGAGGACCCTGAAGACCAACCCTAAGAAGACGAGGACCCCGAAGACAATGACCCTGAAGACGAGGACCCTGAAGACCACCCCGAAGAAGACGAGGACCCTGAAGACCACCCCGAAGAAGACGAGGACCCTGAAGACCACCCCGAAGAAGACGAGGACCCCGAAGACGAGGACCCAGAAGACCAACCCGAAGAAGACGAGGACCCCGAAGACGAGGACCCCCGAAGACGACGACCCTGAAGACCACCCCGAAGAAGACCAAGAAGATGACCCTGAAGAAGTTGACCAAGAAGACAAAGAAGAGAAGACAAGCACCAAGATACAGAAAAACAAGAGACAGAAAACCAAGAAGCAGAAATACAAGAAGCTGCAGAACAAAAAGCGGAAGAACATTAAGCATAAGACTAAAAATCAGAGCAAAAGATAATATCTAAATTATAAGCAGAAGATGACTAAGCAGTGTATGGGGGTGAGTCCGTTCCTCCTCGTGGTGCCCCTGGAAAAGACCTGCTGCTGCAGGCCAAACTGAACGCGGACAAATCCTGTTGTAAATCTTTTGTGATGGGCAGAACGAAAGGTGTAATGTCCAACCTTTTATAGATAACAACTACAGGAATGCCTGTCACAAATAAGAATATGATGAAGAAGAAGAATATGAAGAAGATGAAGAAGTAGAATATGAAGAATGTAAAAAAAAGAATAATACGAAGAAGGTGAAGAAGAAGAAGGTGAAGAAGAAGTGGATGAAAAAGATGCTGAGGATGATGAAGGAGAAAGTGTGGGAGAAGTAAAAAAGAAGGTGAAGAGCATGGAAGTAGTGAAACATAAATATCTGACAAAATATAAAAATACTTAACATAGTTAATATTTCCGTAACTCAGAACATAATAAAAAAATATTAATTCCTGCTATTCCATTTGACTGGGCTAAACCTCTATGCCTTTATTGTCTCCCCCACCTCCCCCAATACATTCTACATTATTCTTAGTTGTTTTCCTTCATGTAGAAATAACCTACAAGGAAAGAAAGGGTTTATTTTAATTCTGATATTTATGTCCCATTGACTTGCATTGGTTTCCGGTATCGGAATCGGCGATATCCGATACTTTTTCGGTATCGGTCCGATCCAATCCGATCCGATATTTCCCGATATCGGAAGGTATCGCTCAACACTAGTCTTCACTAAATACAGACTTTATTCACGAGGGGCAGCAGCCTGAAACACCATTTCTGCAAATTGAGATTCTGATTTGGCTTTTATCCTAAGTCATATTGCAAGACTTGTTAAAGGGTCAATTGTGACTTGTAGAATCGCTGCTACCAATAGGTGGCGCTACAGAGTTCAAGTCCTCTTTCTCTCTGAAGAGGCAATTTGCATATTAAATTTTGAAAATTACTGATCAACTCAGGAGAAAGAAACAACATTCTCTAATAAGAATCATTAAAATGTTGCTTTTTTTCATGTGTACTATTAATTTATAAAAAAAAAATTAAAACGACAATTACACTTTAATAGTGTTGAGCGAGCACTAAAATGCTTGGGTGCTCGAAGCTCGGGCCGAGCTCGCTGTGATACTCGGGTGCTCGACCAGAGCAACGAGCCCAATGTTAGTCTATGGGAGACCCGAGCATTTTTGCGGCGGCACCCCCGGCAGTCTGTAGAAAGCCTAAAAAGTGCCCAAAACGATAGTGACAGTGCTCAAATGACATGGGGACAGCATGGGGATCGCCCCAGGAAACATTTCTGACCCCCAGGTCACTGCTGTCAACAACGTGATAAGAGGTATTAAGACACTTTTACGGGCTCACAATAACACGTTCAAAAACTAAACTGAAACTGCTTTCCTGTGAAATATGTTAAGGAACTTCCTTTCCAGGGTAAAAACTTGTGTATAAGGTAAAATAAATAACCAAAAAAAAAATACTCCTCCACACCTTGGGCTATGTTCACAAGTAGCATTTTTTATGCGTTTTTGCACTTTTGTATTGCTTTCAACCGTGACAAATGCATTCACCGGGAAATGTCATTTTAACATTTTACAATCTTATCTGTCATGTGCTGTGTGACACATGCCTACAGTGCTGAAAAGACATGGGAACAGCATGGGGAAGACCCCTGGAAGCATCTCTGACACCCAGGTCACTGCCTAAAAGTGTGCCCATCAGAAGTGATCCTTGTCGCATCAGAAGATGCAGACTTGCAACTATCCCCGTGCAAGTTCTTGTCCCAGGGCAGTGTTCAATTGTACCTCCTCCATTCTTTGCAATGCAAGCGCAAGTATGCAGCCTGCCACCCACCAAATCCAAGGCTGCAATACCATACTGCTAGCTTGCTTGCACTTGAAATGGGGCCTTTTAGCTTGGAGGAGGCCGAAGCTGGCCATTATCTCATGGTTGCTTCGGCAGCGAGGTATCCATACTCAGTCCCCAGCCTCCCAGTGGCCGGGTGTCCACACTCGGTCCCCAGCCACCAGGGGGCGGCCGGGTATCCATACTCGGTCCCCAGCTGCCCCGCAGCCGGGTGCCCACACACGATCCACAGCCGCCTGGGGGTGGCCGGGTGTCCATAAACGGTCCCCAGCCGCCCCTATTTCTCCTTGGAACATCCCCCCACACTTTTCTTAGTCCGACCTGCTTTAAGGCAGCATTGGACGAGCCCACCAGAGAACCAGACTCCTCCGGTGGGCCCTGGCTTCTCCATCAGGGGAGTTGAGAGTGCCAAGGTGAGGATCATGATGATGATGATAGAAGTTAGCATCTGCTTTGTTTTCTTGGAATGCAAGCGTAAGTGTGCAACCTGCCACATACCCACCCCAAGACTGCAATACCATACTGCTAGCTTGCTTGCACTTGAAATGGGGCCTTTTAGTTTGGAGGAGGCCAAAGCTGGCCACTGCCTCATGGCTGCTTCGGCAGCGAGGTATCCATACTCAGTCCCCAGCCTCCCGGCGACCGGGTGTCCACGCTCGGTCATCAGCCACCAGGGGGCGGCCGGGTGTCCATAAACGGTCCCCAGCCACCCCCATTTCTCCTAGGAACATCCCCCCACACTTTTCTTAGCCCGGCCTGCTTTAGGGCAGCTTTGAATGAGCCCACCAGAGAACCAAACTCCTCCAGTGGGAGCTGGCTTCTCCATCAGAGGAGTTAAGAGTGCCAAGGTGAGGAGCATGATGATAGAAATTAGCATCTGCTTTGTTTTCTTGGAATGCAAGCACATGTATGTAATAGCGGCTAGGCCTGAGGTGGTCAGGGTTTTGGCGCATATCCTACCTCCTCCGAGGATTGCTGGATGTTTTCCTGCTACTATCCCAATTCTATGACTCCCGTTAAAACAAAGCATCTGGTGATGAATGATGGATAAGGTGGTAGCAAAGGAGAAAGAGCAGGAGGAACAGGGACTATTCACATCAATATCAGGCCAGTCAACCAAACATGTCTAGTAGGACATGTTTTTGTACCAAAAGTAGAGATTCGGCTACAGATTTATAGGGCATGCAGTGAGTGCAATGCCTACCAAAAATTTCGAGGCACTCCAATGCCCATTGGAAGTGACATGAAGGTCAGAGTGCCTTAACTAAAACATTTTTTCCATTTATAGCAACTGGGTCTCCTGTGCACTGTTGGCCTAAGCAGTGAATGGAAGGGTTTCCAAAAACTTATGAGGAAATGTAATGCCCCTTGAAACAGACATGGATTACAGCATACTAAAAACCTTCTACCCATTATTGGGGAGTGGGTCTCCCTTAGAGTTCGCCTATGCATTGAAATGCAAAAGCTGACTAAAATTAGGAGGAAATGCAATGCCCGTTGTAAGAATGGTGGAGTTCGCAGTGGAATAAATAGACAATATCAATGCATCTTGAAAAAGTGGTGGAGGTCGCAGTAGCTTAACAAGATGGTTTTAATGCCCCTTGGAAGAGACGTGGAGGTCGCAGAGGAATAGAAAGACAATATCAATGCCCCTGGGAAAAATGGTGGAGGCTGCAGTAACTTAACCAGACAGTTTTAATGCCCCCTGTAAAAGTGGTGGAGGTCGCATTAGCTTAACATGATGGTTTTAATGCTCCTTGGAAGAGACGTGGAGGTCGCAGTAGCTTAACAAGATGGTTTTAATGCCCCTTGGAATAGTGGTGGAGGTCACAGTAGCTTAACAAGACAGCTTTAATGCACCTTGGAAAAGTGGTGGAGGTTGCAGTAGCTTAACAAGACAGCTTTAATGCCCCTTGGAAAAGTGGTGGAGGTTGCAGTAGATTAACAAGATGGTTTTAATGCCCCTTGGAAAAGTGGTGGAGGTCGTATTAGCTTAACAAGACGGTTTTAATGCCGCTTGGAAGAGAAGTGGAGGTTGCAGTACCTTAACAAAACGGTTTTAATGCCCCTTGGAAAAGTGGTAGAGGTCGCAGTGGAATAAAAAGACAATATCAATGCCCCTGGGAAAAGTGGTGGAGGTCACAGTAGCTTAACAAGACTGTTTTAATGCCGCTTGGAAAAGTGGTGGATGTCGCATTAGCTTAACAAGATGGTTTTAATGCCCATTGGAAAAGTGGTGTAGGTCGCAGTAGCTTAACAAGACAGCTTTAATGCCCCTTGGAAAAGTGGTGGAGGTCGCAGTAGCTTAACAAGACGGTTTTAGTGCCCCTTGGAAAAGTGGTGGAGGTCGCATTAGCTTAACAAGACGGTTTTAATACACCTTGGAAGAGACGTGGAGGTTGCAGTAGCTTAACAAGACAGTTTAAATGCCTCGTGCAAGAGACTTGGAGGTCAGAGTGGTTTAACAAGATGGTTTTAATGCCCCTTACAAGAGCCATGCAGTACAGCATAATAAAAACATTATTCCCATTATTGGGGAGAGGGTCTCCCATAGTCTTTGCCTATGTCTTCCAAGCAAAAGCTGCCAAAAATTAGGATGGAGGATCTTGCAATGCTGGCAACACGGACCACAGTCACCCTGGTGGTATAGTGGTGGTGGAGGCTGAGGATAAAGAGAGGAGCAAAAAAAAGCCGAATTGAGGAAGCGTAAACCCATGTGTGGGTGTGAAGCGGTGCATGGGAATACACCTCCCGAAATAACACAGTTGATGTGACTTTATGTTACTCTGCTGTCATTTGGTGGTGATGAGAAGTCTGGCCCAATCCAGCCCTTATTCATTTTGATAAGGGTCAGCTTGTCAGCATTGTCAGTTGACAGGCGAGTGCGCTTATCAGTTATAATTCCCCCAGCGGCACTAAAAACATGCTCCGATAACATGCTAGCGGCAGGGCAGCTCAGGACCTCCAAGGCGTACAGAGAGAGTTCATTCCAATTGTCCAGCTTGGATACCCAATAATTAAAAGGCACAGAAGAATCACGGAGGATGCTGGTACAGTCGGCAAGGTACTCACTCACCATCTTTTGAAAGTTTCCATTCCTTGAGAGAGTACCCCGCGACTCAGGGCCTGTAAGCTGGGCGGGTCTCATAAAAATTTCCCAGAACATTAACAGTGTTCCCCTGCCTCTGCTGGATTGAAGTTGCGTCTCTCTCGCCTGTACGCCTTGGTTGGTCAACGAACTGTGACCTCTCCCGCTACCGTGTTCAGATGGGAATTTTTTTAACAGTTCTGCAGCAAGGGTCTTCTTGTACTGCCCCATTTTTGTAGACCTCTCCACCTCCGGAATGAGAGAGTGAAAGTTCTCCTTGTAGCAGGGGTCTAAAAGTGTCACCAACCAGTAATGACTGTCACCGAACATTTGGCAACGCGAGGGTCACGGTTAAGGCAGTGTAAAATAAAGTCAGCCATGCGTGCCAGACTGGTAATGGGCAAGAGTTCCGTGTCCTCACCAAGATGACGACTGACCATGCTCTCCTCCTCCTCCTCCTCCACCCTGTCCTCAGGCCACCCACGCTAAACAGACTGTATGACAGGTGTACAGGTACTACTGTCTACAGCGCATGATCTCAGCTTCTGTTCTTCCTCCTCCTCCTCTCCCTCATTGTCCCCCAATGCACGTTGGGATGGGATGAGGCTGGGCTGTGTGTAATCACCCATTACGGGTTCTTGAGCCATCTCATCATACTCTGGCTGCAATGCCTCCTCTTTAATTCTCTGTAGAGAATGTTGCAAAAGACAGACAAGTGGGATGCTGATGCTAATGATGGCGTCATCACCACTCACCATCTTGGTGGACTCCTCAAAGTTTGTCAGGATGGTACATATGTCAGACATCCAGGTCCACTCCTGAGGTCTTATGTGTGGAGTCTGACCTGAATATCGACGGCCTTGTTACAGCTGGTACTCCACAACTTCTCTCTTCAGCTCACAAATCCTTTGTAACATGTGGAGGGTAGAGTTACAATGTGTGGGGACATCACACACCAGTCGGTGTGCCAGAAGCTGCAAACGCTGCTGCAACACAGCAAGGGCGGCGGAAGCTGTAGCCGACTTCCGAAAATGAGCTGTCAGACGGCGTACTTTCACGAGCAGATCTGGCAACTCAGGGTACGATTTAAGAAACCGCTGAACCACGAGGTTAAGCACTTGAGCAAGACCTGGTAAGTGTGTGATCTCGCCTCGCCTCAGAGCCGCCACCAGGTTACGGCCATTGTCACACACGACCATGCTTGGATGTAGGTTCAGCGGTCTCAGCCACAGATCTGCCTGCTCTTTCACAGCTGTCCACAACTCACAAGCAGTGTGAGGTTTATCACCTAAGCTTATGAGTTTCAGCACAGCCTGTTGCCGCTTGGCTGAGGCAGTACTGCAGTGCTTCCAGCTTGTAACTGATGTGGTGATATCTGAGATGGAGCATGAACATGAGGAGTAGGAGGAGGATGATGCGCAGGAGCTGTACACTGTGGGGCAACTCTGACTGACATAGGGCCCGCAATCCTCGGTGTGAGGAGGATGTATAATATCCCAAGGTCCGACCAGGTCCCGGCTTCCACTATGTTTACCCAGGGTGCCGTCAGGGAGATGTACCATCCCTGGCCACAAGCACTTGTCCACGTGTCCGTTGTCAGGTGGACTCTCCCAGTAACTGCATTGTTGAGGGCACGGCAGATGTTTTGGGACACAAGCTTGTGTAGTGCGGGGTTGGCACACCGGGAAAAATAGTGTCGGCTGGGGACCGGGGACCGAGTACCGAGGGACGGCCCCCGCCATATGATTGCAGAAGGATTCCGTCTCACCAGCCTAAAAGGCAGCATTTCCAACGCAAGCAGTCGTGAAATGTGCGAATTCAGGACTGTGGCCTGTGGGGCGTTGGCTGTGAATTTGTGCTTTCGTTCAAAGCTCTGGGATATGGACAATTGTAACCTCCGGTGGGACGTAGATGTTGATGATGTTTCTTGAGAAACTGCCATAACAAGTGAAGCCTGAGAGGAGGGGGCATCTTTGCATGCAGTATGGACAGGGGATTGCCTTGCATGCACAACAGGGGGTCCTACTACACACACAACAGCGGAAGAAGCAGTGGTGACACCCGCTGACACTGGTCGTGGACCCAGGTGTTCGCCCACAAAGTCGGGTGCTTTGATGACATGTGCCAGATCATGCTGGTGGTGGTCAGGCTGGTAGTTTTGTCACCCCTGCTGATGTTGGCATGGCAGGTGGTACAAATGGCCTTTTTGGGGTTATCAGCAGAGTCTTTAAAAAAATTCCAGACTCTGAAATATCTACCGGTTGTACTGGCAATGTCCATCGTGTTGGTGTTACGGGGAAATGTTGCCCACCTTCTGTGTGCGGCCACCACACTGCTTCTTCCTGCCTGTTGGGGTACTCTGCCTCCCTCCCCCTTAGTGCTGCTGGCCTCGCTCTGCGTGACCTCCTACCACGTTGGGTCAGTTACTAGATCATCCACCACCTCCTCCTCTTCCACTTGCGCACCACGATCCTCCTCCTCACTTCGTAGCAATTGTGTCTCGTCATCGTCCACCTCTTGTGACAAAGTGCCAGTGTCGACTTCCTGTGGCCGTGGCTGTTCAAATATTTTGGCATCGCTACATGGGATCTCCTCTTCCACCACTTCAAGCGTAGCAGGCGAGGGGCACAAATATGGAAATGGACCAGTGAACAGCTCTTCAGAGTGTCCAACTGTGGAATCAGTTGCTGTTTGACGACACTCGGCATGGTGGGAGGAAGGAGCATCAGGGTGAGGAGGAGTATGCGGTCGAGACTCACGGCTACTAAAACTTCACCGTGTGGAAGACAGCCAGGAGGTGGTGGTGCCCAGGTAACTGGAAGTATTATCTTCTATCCAATTAATAACCTGTTCACACTGATCAGTTCGCAACACTGGTGTTGTAGTGTGGTTCCCTAGTAATTCGGTCAAGAAGTGGGAGCGAGAAGATGTGGCTGTTAGTTGTGGCACATTTTCACCTTGGCCACGGACCGGTCCTCTACACACACCATCACCAGAACGTCCAGTTCCACGTCCCTTGCCACGCGCCTTGCCCATTGTAAATTAAGTAAAATAGCTTACACTCGCACTATCAATGGAAAAAGGGTATTGAAAAGGAGATTAGAACCGCGGAAGAGGAAAACCACAGTTCTATTTCTGTGGACGACACCAGAATCTTTTAAACAGATATATTGGTGTCTAACCAGTCAGGGAGACACTATTACAGGTTTTTTTTGTGCTAAATTCGCGTTGACAAATTCGCAGCCAACGCCCCACAGGCCACAGTCCTAAATTCGCACATTTCACGACTGCTTGCATTGGAAATGCTGCCTTTTAGGCTGATGGAGACAGAATCCTTCTGCAACCTTATGGCGGTAGCCGTCCCTCGGTACTCGGTCCCCAGCTGACACTATTCTGACCGGTGTGCCATCCTCGCACTACACAAGCACGTGTCCCAAAACATCTGCCGGGCCTTCAACAATGCAGTTACTGGGAGAGTCCACCTGACAACGGAGACGTGGACAAGTGCTTGTGGCCAGGGATGATACATCTCCCTGACGGCACACTGGGTAAACATAGTGGAAGCTGGGACCCAGTCGGACCTTGGGACAGAACACATCCTCCCCACACCGAGGATTGCGGGCCCTATGTCAGTCAGAGTCGCCCCACAGTGTACAGCTCCTGCGCATCCTCCTCCTCCTCCTTCTCATGTTCAGCCTCCATCTCAGATATCATCACATAAGTTACAAGCTGGAAGCACTGCAGTCCTGCCTCAGCCAGGCGGCAACAGGCTGTGCTGAAACTCATAAGCTTAGGTGATAAACTTCACGCTGCTTGTGAGTTGTGGACAGCTGTGAAAGAGCAGGCAGATCTGTGGCTGACACTGCTGCACCTACATCCAGGCATGGTCGTGTGTGACAATGGCCGTAACCTTGTGGCGGCTCTGAGGCGAGGCGAGATCACACACGTACCATGCTTGGCTCATGTGCTTAACCTCGTGGTTCAGCGGTTTCTTAAATCTTACCCCGAGTTGCCAGATCTGCTCGTCAATTTTCGCCGGCTGTCAGCTCATTTTTGGAAGTCGGCTACAGCTTCCGCCGCCCTTGCTGTGTTGCAGCAGCGTTTGCAGCTTCCGGCACACCGACTGATGTGTGATGTCCCCACACATTGGAACTCTACCCTCCACATGTTGCAAAGGATTTGTGAGCAGAAGAGAGCAGTTGTGGAGTACCAGCTGCAACAAGGCCGTCGTTATTCATGTCAGACTCCACACATAAGACCTCAGGAGTGGACCTGGATGTCTGACATATGTACCATCCTGACAAACTTTGAGGAGTCCACCAAGATGGTGAGTGGCGATGACGCCATCATTAGCGTCAGCATCCCACATGTCTGTCTTTTGCAACGCTCTCTGCAGAGAATTAAAGAGGAGGCATTGCAGCCAGAGTATGATGAGATGGATCAAGAACCCGTAATGGGCGATTACACACAGCCCAGCCTCATCTCATCCCAGCGTGCATTGGGGGACAATGAGAGAGAGGAGGAGGAGGAAAAACAGGAACTGGTATCATGCGCTCTAGACGGTAGTACCTGTGCAACTGTCATACAGTCGGTTCAGCGTGGGTGGCCTGAGGACAGGGGGGAGGAGGAGGAGGAGGAGGGGAGCATGGTCAGTCGTCATCTTGGTGAGGACACGGAAGTCTTGCCCATTACCAGTCTGGCACGCATGGCTGACTTTATGTTACGCTGCCTTAACCGTGACCCTCGCGTTGTCAAAATGTTGGTTGACAGTCATTACTAGTTGGTGACACTTTTAGACCCCTGCTACAAGTAGAATTTTCACTCTCTTATTCCTGAGGTGGAGAGGTCTACAAAAATGGGGCAGTACCAGAAGGCACTTGCTGCAGAACTGTAAAAAAAATTCCCATCTGAACACGCTAGCGGCAGAGGTCACAGTTCGGTGACCAACCAAGGCGTACAGGCGAGAAAGACGCAACTCCAATCCAGCAGAGGCAGGGGAACACTGTCAACATTCTGGGACAGTTTTCTGAGACCCGCTCAGCTTACAGGCCCTGAGGCGTGGGATACTCTCACAAGGAATGGAAAGTTTCAAAAGATGGTGAGGGAGTACTCTGCCGACCGTACCAGCGTCCTCCGTGATTCTTCTGTGCCTTTTAATTATTGGGTATCCAAGCTGGACACTTGGAATGAACTCGCTCTGTACGCCTTGGAGGTCCTGGCATGCCCTGCCGCTAGCGTGTTATTGGAGCGTGTTTTTAGGTTATACGCTTCCTCATTTCGGCTGTATTTTGCTCTTCTCCTTATCCTCAGCCTCCACCACCACTATACCACCAGGGTGAATGTGGTCCGTGTTGACAGCATTGAAAGTTCCTCCGTCCTAATTTTTGGCAGCTTTTGCTTGGAAGGCATAGGCAAAGACTATGGGAGACCCACTCCCCAATAATGGGAATAATGTTTTAATATCCTGTACTGTATGGCTCTTGTAAGGGGCATGAAAACCGTCTTGCTAAGCTACTGCGACCTCCAACACTTTTTCCAGGGGCATTGATATTGTCTTTTTATTCCACTGCGACTTCCACCACTTTTCCCAGGGGCATTAAAACCATCTTGTTAAGCTACTGCGACCTCCACCATTGTTCCAAGGGGCATTAAAACCATCTTGTTAAGCTACTGCGACCTCCACCGTTGTTCCAAGGGGCATTAAAACCATCTTGTTAAGCTACTGCAACCTCCACCATTCTTCCAAGGGGCATTAAAACCGTCTTGATAAGCTACTGCAACCTCCACGTCTCTTCCAAGGGGCATTAAAACCATCTTGTTAAGCTACTGCGACCTCCACCACTTTTCCCAGGAGAATTGATAATGTCTTTTTATTCCACTGCGACCTCCATTTATCTGCCAAGGGGCATCAAAACCGTCTTGTTAAGCTACTACGACCTCCACATCTCTTCCAAGGGGCATTAAAACAGTCTTGCTAAGCTACTGAGACCTCCACCACTTTTCCAGGGGGCATTGATATTGTCTTTTTATTCCACTGCGACCTCCACGTCTCTTCCAAGGGGCATTAAAACCGTCTTGTTAAGCTACTGCGACCTCCACCACTTTTCCCAGGGGCATCAAAACCATCTTGTTAAGTTACTGCAACCTCCACCACTTTTTCAAGGGGCATTGATATTGTCTTTTTATTCCACTGCAAACTCCACCATTCTTCCAACGGGCATTGCATTTCCTCTTAATTTTAGTCAGCTTTTCCTTTTCAATGCATAGACGAACACTAAGGGAGATCCACTCCCCAATAATGGGTAGAAGGTTTTTATTATGCTGTAATCCACGTCTGTTTCAAGGGGCATTGCAGTTCCTCATAATTTTTGGAAAGCCTTCCATTCATTGCTTAGGCCAATAGTGCAAAGGATACCCTGTTGCTATAAATTGAAAAAACGGTTTAATTAAGGCCCTCTGACCTCCATGTCACTTCCAAGGGGCATTGAAGTGCCTCGAAATTTTTGGTAGGCATTGCACTCACTGCATGCCCTATAACTCTGTAGCCGAATCTCTCCTTTAGGTACAGAAACATATCCTACCAGACATGTGTGGTTGACTGGCCTGATATTGATGTAAATGGTCCCTGTTCCTTCTGCTCTTTCTCCTTTGCCACCACCTCATCCATAATTCATCACCTGAAGCTTTGTTTTAACGGGAGTCATAGAACTGGGATAGTAGCAGGAAAACATCCAGCAATCCTCGGAGGAGGTAGGATATGCGCCATAACGCTGACCACCTCAGGCCTAGCCGCTACTACATACATGTGCTTGCATTCCAAGAAAACAAAGCAGATGCTAACTTCTATCATCATCATTATGCTCCTCACCTTGGCACTCTCAACTCCCCTGATGGAGAAGCCAGGGCCCACTGGAGGAGTCTGGTTCTCTGGTGGGCTCGTCCAATTCTGCCTAAAGCAGGCCGGGCTAAGAAAAGTGTGGGGGGAAGTTCCAAGGAGAAATAGGGGTGGCTGGGCACCGTTTATGGACACCCTGCCTCGGGGCGGCTGAGGACCGAGTATGGACACCCGGTCACCCACTGGCGGCTGGGTACTGAGCGTGGACACCTGGCCGCCGGGCGGCTGGGGACTGAGTATGGATACCAGGCTGCCGACGCAACCATGACATGATGGCCGGCGTCTGCCTCCACATGCCTAAAAGGCGCAATTTCAAGTGCAAGCAAGCTAGCAGTATGGTATTGCAGCCTGCGGGTGGGTGGGTGGCAGGTTGCACACTTACGCTTGCATTCCAAGAAAACAAAGCAGATGCTAACTTCTATCATCATCATCATGCTCCTCTCCTTGGCACTCTCAACTCCCCGGATGGAGAAGCCAAGGCCCATCAGAGGAGTCTGATTCTCTGGTGGGCTCGTCTAATGCTGCCCTAGAGCATGCCGGGCTAAGAAAAGTGTGGGGGGAAGTTCCAAGGAGAAATAGGGGCGGCTGGGGACCGTGTGTGGACACCTAGCCGCGGGGCGGCTGGGGACCAAGTCTGGACACCCGGCCGCCCCCTGGCGGCTGGGACCGAGCGTGGACACCCGGCCGCCGGGCGGCTGGGGACTGAGTATGGATACCTCGCTGCCAAAGCAGACATGAGGTAGTGGCCAGCTTCGGCCTCCTCCAAACTAAAAGGCCGCATTTCAAGTGCAAGCTAGCTGTATGGTATTGCAGCCTGTGGGTGGTTGGGTGGCAAGCTGCATACTTGTGCTTGCATTGCAAGGAATGGGGGAGGTACAATTGAACACTGCCCTGGGACAAGGACTTGCACGGGGATAGTTTTAAGTCTGCATCTTCTGAGGCGGCAAGGATCACTTCTGATGGGCACACTTTTAGCCAGTGACCTGGGTGTCAGAGATGCTTCCAGGGGTCTTCCCCATGCTGTTCCCATGTCTTTTCAGCACTGTATGCATGTGTCACACAGCACATGGCCAGATAAGATTGTAAGATGTTAAAATTACATTTCACGGTGAATGAATTTGTCATGGTTGAAAGCAATACAAAAGTGCAAAAACGCATAAAAAATGCTACTTGTGAACATAGCCCAAGGTGTGGAGGAGTATTTTTTGGGGGGTTATTTATTTTACCTTTTACACAAGTCTTTACCCTGGAAAGGAAGTTCCTTAACATATTTCACAGGAAAACCATTTCAGTTTCGTTTTTGAACGTTTTATTGTGATCCAGTAAAAGTGTCTTAATACCTCTGACCACGTTGTTGACAGCAGTGACCTGGGGGTCAGAAATGCTTCCTGGGGCGATCCCCATTCTGTCCCCATGTCTTTTGAACACTGTCACTATCGTTTTGGGCACTTTTTAGGCTTTCTACAGACTGCCGGGGGTGCCGCCGCAAAAATGCTCGGGTCTCCCATAGACTAACATTGGGCTCGTTGCTCGGGTCGAGCACCCGAGTATCACGGTGAGCTCGGCCCGAGCTTTGAGCACCCGAGCATTTTAGTGCTCACTCAACACTAATCCTGAGTTACATCCTGTATTGTACTCCAGAGCTGCACTCACTATTCTGCTGGTGCATATGTGCATACATTACATTACTGATCCTGACTGAGTTACATTCTGTATTATACCCCAGAGCTGCACTCACTATTCTGCTGGTGCAGTCGCTGTGCACATACATTACATTACTGATCCTGAGTTACATTCTGTATTATACCCCAGAGCTGCACTCACTATTCTGCTGGTGTAGTCCCTGTGTACATACATCACATTACTGATCCTGTACTGATCCTGAGTTACATCCTGTATTATACTCCAGAGCTGCACTCACTCTTCTGCTTGTGCAGTCACTGTGTACATACATTACATTACTGATCCTGTACTGACCCTGAGTTACATCCTGTATTATACTCCAGAGCTGCACTCACTATTCTGCTGGTGCAGTCACTGTGTACATACATTACATTACTGATCCTGTACTGGTCCTGAGTTACATCCTGCTGGTGACGTCATCATGTATATACTTTACTTTATATTACTTATCCTGTACTGATCCTAACTTAGTCTAGAGCTACAATCACTATTTTACTGGTTGTTATTTGAAGTCAGTCAATAACCGTGCTGATAAACACCCATCTAGCAGATTAGTTGCAGTTAGTACTTTCTGTATTATATTACAATGTGTAGAAGTTGAACAGGTTCACAGAATGAGCGTGCTTCTGTATAACATTCTCTTATGAAGGGTGGGGTTACTGCTATGTTCATATATCAACCATATCAACTATTGGTTTAACATAAAATATACTACACAATGTCACATTAGTAGACAACACAGAAATGAAAGAGAAGCTATCATTAGAAATGACTTAGTTAAATCAGGTTTTTGTGGTGTCAAATATATTCTGTATATATGTAAAAAATTTTTTTATTCTTTTGGCAATCTATATTAAAAATAAACATAGACAGGCATTAACAGGCATTCCCACCCGACATATCATATATCACTTTTTCCTGGTAAGATCATAAGTAACACTCACCAGGAGATTCAAATTCTAGAGCCCTCAGACCACTGTGACAATATGGCGGTGATGTGGGAATGCCTGTATATTTTAGCCCACTAGGGCTTTTTCAGCCTAAAGCAGCTTATTAATGGCGATTCCCACGATATAACTTCCCACACCCACCTTTAATATCCATACGGAGATCTATATATCTAAATGTTCTGGCCCATCGCCCATGTGTCCTTACTATGCCCGACACCTAGCACTTTATACCTCCTCTTTGTGATGTAATATTTTGTAAACTTTGTTATGTAATTTTCATTGAATAAAATAATGTCTTTTATGCTTGTATACTCATGTTTCCTCCTTTTTCAATATGTATATAGAGATGTTATCAGTCATTGTACAGCAGGAGGAGGTGAGCTATGACATCATCTATTGTGAATGGCGGATTCTGTGTTATTTACTGTATATAGAAGTGTTATCAGCCATTGTACAGGACGGGGAGTAGGTGAGCTGTGACATCACCTGTAATGAACTGAGGATGCTGCAATATCTAATGTAGGTGTTATCAGTCATTGTACAGGAGCAGGAGGAGGTGAGCTGTGATATCACCTGTAATGAATGGTGGATCCTATGTTATCTACTGTATACAGAGGTGCTATTAGTCATTGTACAGGACAAAGAGGTGAGCTGGGACATCAGATATCGTGATTGGTGAATCCTTTATCGGCTGTGTATAGAAGTGTACTTGTCACTGTAATTCTGCCTCTGATGATAATGAGACTCTTGAAAATTCTTCATGAAAGGGCAGGAAGAGACTAAAATTGCCTCGGGACTAATGTTTAAATTGCAAGATTTCTAATTTCGTTTTTTTTAATAAAGATGGTGGTAGAAAAAAAAATATTGCCGAAAATGAGAAAAAAAACCCCACATGTAAGCAAAAACCTGATTTAAACAATACGCCACTTACAGATTCACTTTAAAATTAGTTCTCACCTCAACATCAGAGATATTTCGGGAATATAGTTGATCAAAGAGAACATTTATGTTCGATTTCTCCACAATGTGGAGTAGATCACTCAGGAAATATTCGTGTATCATCCGCAGGGTGTAATGTTCATACTCACAAAGCTGCCGGTAAAACTGTCGGGTCTCATCATCTAGGGAATGAAGAAAGATTATGAAACATACAGTCATTTTCTGTATATAAATAATATAATGGCGAATTAGAAAGAAAACTAAAAATATTCGCCATAGTCTCTCCTGTGCTCTTGAGGATCTAGAGGTAGAACCCTAATCTATCACATACATGCTTGTAATGTTCTTATCATCCATCATACATGTACAGTGGAAATTGGGTGTGTATGTATGAAGCAAACTTAGGAGCTCAGCCCAAACCATAAAAAGTAAAAATAACATGTCTCATAAATAGTGATGAGCGAGTATGTTTTGTTAACCCTTTCGACGAGAATGCTCGGGCGAGCACTGAGTAGTTACAGCTGCTCGGTGATATGTTTAAATCACTCCCGTGTGCATGATTTGCAACTGTTTGACAGCTTTATTACATGTGAGGAATGTGTAAGAAATAGACATTCCTCACATGTATGAAAGCTGTCAAACAGTTGCAAATCATGATTCAAACATAACACCGAGCAGCTGTAACTACTCAGTGCTCGCCCGAGTATACTCGGCGAAAGGGTCAACAAAACATACTCGCTCATCACTACTCATAAATTGTCAAAACAAACCAATTATTTTTTCTTTACAAATATAAAAAAAGATTTAGAAAAACTTTTACGTTTGGTATCATCATAATAGTACCCATGAGACTTTTTACAATGCAATGAATACAGTAGAAACTAAGCCACCAAAAAACATGGAGGAATGGTTGCTTTTTTCATCATTTCACCCCCTTTAAATTTTTTTCCCTCTTTTCAGTACATTACATGGAAAAGTAAATGGTTTAATTCGAAACTACAACTCGCCCTGTGAAAAACAAGCCCCTCAAACAGCGGCTAGGCCTGAGGTGGTCAGCGTTTTGGTGCATATCCTACCTCCTCCGAGGATTGCTGGATGTTTTCCTGCTACTATCCCAGTTCTATGACTCCCGTTAAAACAAAGCTTCAGGTGATAAATGATGGATGAGGTGGTGGCAAAGAAGAAAGAGCAGGAGGAACAGGGACCATTCACATCAATATCAGGCCAGTCAACCACACATGTCTTGTAGGATATGTTTCTATACCAAAATTAGCGGTTCGGCTACACAGTTATAGGGCATACAGTGAGTGCAATGCCTACCAAAAATTTCGAGGCACTCCAATGCCCCTTGGAAGTGACATGGAGGTCAGAGGGCATTAACTAAACCGTTTTTTCCATTTATAGCAACTGGGTCTCCTGTGCACTGTTGGCCTAAGCAGTGAATGGAAGGCTTTCCAAAAATTATGAGGAACTGCAATGCCCCTTGAAACAGACGTGGATTACAGCGTACTAAAAACCTTCTACCCATTATTGGGGAGTGGGTTTCCCTTAGTGTTCGCCTATGCATTGAATATCAAAAGCTGACAAAAATGAGGAGGAAATGCAAGAGTCGTGGAGGTTAGAGTTAATTAAAAACAAATTTCAATGCCCCTTGGAAGAGCTGTGGAGCTCAGAGTGGTTTAACAAGACGCTTTTAATGCCCCTTGGAAGAGACGTGGAGGTCAGAGTGGTTTAACGAGAGTTTTAATGCCCCTTGGAGGAGACGTGGAGGTCACAGAAGCTTAACAAGACGGTTTTAATGTCCCTTGGAAGAGTGGTGAAAGTCACAGTACCTTTACAAGACGGTTTTAATGCCCCTTGGAAGAGTGGTGGAGGTCACAGTAGCTTATCAAGATGGTTTTAATGCCCCTTGGAAGAGTGGTGGAGGTCACAGTAGCTTAACAAACAGTTTTCATGCCCCTTGGAAGAGTGGAGGAGGTCACAGTAGCTTAACAAGATGGTTTTAATGCCCCTTGGAACAGTGGTGGAGGTCACAGTAGCTTAGCAAGACGATTTTAATGCCCCTTGGAAGAGTGGTGGAAGTCACAGTAGCTTAACAAGACGGTTTTAATGCCACTTGGAAGAGTGGTGGAGGTCACAGTAGCTTAACAAACAGTTTTAATGCCATTTGGAAGAGTGGGGGAGGTCTCAGTGGAATAAAAAGACAATATCAATGCCCCTTGGAAGAGTGATGGAGGTCACAGTAGCTTAACAAGACGGTTTTAATGCCCCTTGGAGGAGCTGTGGAGTTCATAGTGGTTTAACAAGACGGTTTTAATGCCCCTTGGAAGAGTGGTGGAGGTCACAGTAGCTTAACAAGACAGCTTCAATGAGCCTTGGAAGAGTGGTGGATGTCGCAGTGGAATAAAAAGACAATACTAATGTCCCTTGGAAGAGTGGTGTAGGTCACAGTAGCTTAACAAGATGGTTTAAATGCCCCTTGGAAGAGACGTGCAGGTCACAGTAGCTTAACAAGACAGTTTTAATGCCCCTTGGAAGAGTGGTGGAGGTCACAGTAGCTTAACAAGATGGTTTTAATGCTCCTTGGAAGAGTGGTGGAGGTCGCAGTGGAATAAAAAGACAATATCAATGCCCCTTGGAAGACTGGTGGAGGTCGCAGTGGAATAAAAATACAATATCAATGCCCATTGGAGAGTGGTGGAGGTCCCAGTGGAATAAAAAGACAATATCAATGACTCTTGGAAGAGATGTGTGTGTCATAGTAGCTTATCAAGACGATTTGAATGCCCCATGGAAGAGACGTGGAGTTCAGAGTGGTTTAACAAGATGGTTTTAATGCCCCTTGGAAGAGTGGTGGAGGTCACAGTAGCTTAATAAGATGGTTTTAATGCCCCTTGGAAGAGTGGTGGAGGTCACAGTAGCTTAACAAAACGGTTTATTACCCCTTGGAAGAGACGTGGAGGTCACAGTAGCTTAATAAGACAGTTTTAATGCCCCTTGGAAGAGTGGTGGATGTCACAGTAGCTTAACAAGACAGTTTTAATGCCCATTGGAAGAGTGGTGGAGGTCACAGTAGCTTAACAAGATGGTTTTAATGCCCCTTGGAAGAGTTGTGGAGGTCACAGTAGCCGAACAAGACGGTTTTAATGCTCCTTGGAAGAGTGGTGGAGGTTGCAGTGGAATAAAAAGACAATATCAATGCCCCTTGGAAGAGTGGTGGACGTCGCAGTGGAATAAAAAGACAATATCAATGCCCCTTGGAAGAGTGGTGGAAGTCCCAATGGAATAAAAAGACAATATCAATGACCCTTGGAAGGGACGTGGAGGTCACAGTAGCTTAACAAGATGATTTTAATGCCCCTTGGAAGAGACGTGGAGTTCAGAGTGGTTTAACAAGACGGTTTTAATGCCCCTGGGAAGAGTGGTGGAGTTCAGAGTGGTTTAAAAAGATGATTTTAATGCCCCTTGGAAGAGTGGTGGAGGTCATAGTAGCTTAACAAGACAGTTTTAATGCCCCTTGGAAGAATGTTGGAGGTCACAGTAGCTTAACAGGACAGTTTTCATGCTCCTTGGAAGAGTGGTGGAGATTACAATAGCTTAACAAGACGGTTTTAATGCCCCCTGGCAGAGACGTGGAGGTCACAGTAGCTTAACAAAACGGTTTTAATGCCCCTTGGAAGAGACGAGTGTTACGGGTCCGGGGGGTGGAACCTCTGTGCCGCGGTGCAAGGAGGGACCCAGAGGGCGTAACTAAGTATCAATTCAGACCGACCCTGATCATACAGCGGCTAATGACTCCGTGACCAGGGAAGGACCAAGCAGAGGGACCAGTTGCTACTCTGGGGACAACCTTGTAAGAGAGCAGATGACTCCCACGGGTCAGATGACTGGGACTGACCGGTATAGCGGATGGGCACAAAAAGCAGGCAGAAGTCTCTGGGTTAGCTGACAGGTGGTCACGGCACGTGACGGCAGAGCAGGCTGAAGTCTCTAGGTTAGCAGACAGGTGGTCACGGCAAGTGACAGCAGGGGCCTCCAGGCAGGCTATCAGGTGGTCACGGCAAGTGACGGCTGAGCCTCCAGGCAGGCTAGCAGGTAACAAGCAGGTAACAGGCGAGTGCTCCCAGGTGAGCGGGCTAGCAGGCACAGCAGGTAGCAGGCAGGTAACTAGCAGGTGCTTTCTGGTAAGCAGGCGTGCTTGCCCATAGACAGACTGGCGGGTTGAACAGAAGACAGACTGTCGGGATGGAGAGTAGTCAGGCTGGCGGACTCGAACAGTAGTCAGGCTGGCGACTGGACCTGAGGGCTGAAGCAGAGGTAAGTATACTGTGCAACAACTATTGCTCGAGCACCTCCATTTTGGAGGAGGTGCCTTATATATGGGAGGACCCTCGGCTATTGGCCGGGGACTCCTAAGGACGGCACGCGCGGCCGCTTTAAGAGAGAGGCAGCACGCGCGCCCTAAGCACAGTGCTCAGGAAGCTGTGCACGCCAGCAGCAGCAGGAAGAGGAGTGCAGGAGGACGCCGAGCGGGGGGGTGAGAGGGACGGCATCTCTGCCTGGCAGGGGGCAGAGACGCCAATGCTACAACAAGGAGGTCACAGTAGCTTAACAAAACGGTTTTAATGCCCCTTGGAAGAGTGGTAGAGGTCACAGTAGCTTAACAAGATAGTTTTAATACGCCTTGGAAGAGTGGTGGAGGTCGCAGTGAAGTAAAAATACAATATGAATGCACCTTGGAAGAGTGGTAGAGGTCACATTATCTTAAGAAGATGGTTTTAATACCCCTTGGAAGAGCTGTGGAGTTCAGAGTGGTTTAACAAGATGGTTTTAATGCCCCTTGGAAAAGTGGTGGAGGTCACAGTAGCTTAACAAGACAATTTTAATGCCCCTTGGAAGAGCTGTGGAGTTCAGAGTCGTTTAACAAGACAGTTTTAATGCCCCTTGGAAGAGTGGTGGAGGTTACAGTAGCTTAACAAGATGGTTTTAATGCCCCTTGGAAGAGCTGTGGAGTTCAGAGTGGTTTAGCAAGATGGTTTTAATGTCCCTTGGAGGAGTGGAGGAGGTTACAGTAGCTTAACAAGACAGTTTTAATGCCCCTTGGAAGAGTGGTGGAGGTCGCAGTGGAATAAAAAGACAACATCAATGTCCCTTGGAAGAGTGGTGGAGGTTACAGAAGCTTAACAAGACGGTTTTAATACCCCTTGGAAGAGTGGTGGAGGTCACAGTAGCTTAACAAGACAGTTTTGATGCCCCTTGGAAGAGTGGTGGAGGTTGCAGTGGAATAAAAAGACAACATCAATGTCCCTTGGAAGAGTGGTGGAGGTCACAGAAGCTTAACAAGACAGTTTTAATGCCCCTTGGAAGAGCTGTGGAGTTCAGAGTGGTTTAACAAGATGGTTTTTATGCCCCTTGGAAGAGTGGTGGACGTCACAGTAGATTAACAAGACGGTTTTAATGCCCCTTGGAAGAGCTGTGGAGTTCAGAGTGGTTTAACAAGACCGTTTTCATGCCCCTTAAAAGAGCCATGCAGTACAGCATATTAAAAACATTATTCCCATTATTGGGGAGTGGGTCTCCCATAGTCTTTGCCTTTGCCTTCCAAGCAAAAGCTGTCAAAAATTAGGACGGAGGAACTTGCAATGCTGGCAACACGGACCACGGTCACCCTGGTGGTATAGTGGTGGTGGAAGCTGAGGATAAGGAGAAGAGCAAAATACAGCCGAAATGAGGGAGCGTATACCCATGTGTGGGTGTGAAGTGGTGCATGGGAATACACCTCCCGAAATAACACAGTGGATTTGACTTTATGTTACTCTGCTTTCATTTGGTGGTGATTAGTGTTGAGCGAACATGCTCGACACTGCTCGGTACTCGCCCGAGCATCACGCTACTCGGGATGTTCTGCGAGCACCGAGCATTTCCGGGTTACTCGGGCGGGAGCTCGGGTCTCCACCCTGCACATTTGGCGCTCTTTACAGAGCCAATGAACATGCAGGGATTGCCAGCCAGTCACTGCAATGCTACAGCCATGTTGGTTGTGGGCATTACAGTGATTGGCTGGCCGCACAGCGTCACCTCGAGTATTTAAAACGGGGTGCCGTCATCTTGGACACAGTCGCTCCGGATTAGACAGTGTAGGGACAGCGCTGCTGATTTATGGAGAGATATAAACTGCGAAATAGTTAGTGTAGGGTCTGTAAAGGCTGCCAGAACAAACAAACAGTCCTTTTCAGGACTAATATCCATCCCAGATACCAGGCAGGCAGGCTGTATAGGAGACACAGTGGTTATACCATCAAACGCTGCATTACAGTCCTGTGTGCTCCTGTTGCTGAAATTGCTGGACTTAGCACCAGGTGTCGGGGGCCAGGAAAAATCCTTTTTTTTCATCTAAATCCTCCTTTTTTTTTCCTCCTTCACACTGTAAAAAATACCCGTCTTATAAACCTTTTGGTGTGACCACCCCCCCCCCCAAAAAAAAAGCGTGTCTCTGATTTTTCAGACACAAGTATAACTGTTGAAAATAGTCTGGTGTAGGCTAGAGAAACAGATGTTGTTTTGCACTTCCATGTTTCAAACCTCTTGAACCAGTTTGAGTGTGTCGCTCACTGTTCAGCCGCAAATATCTCTATTTAAAAAAGTGTGGTATACCCCAGTAAACAATAACTGTGGTTTTGCCATCCCACGGTAAAAAATCTCTATTATTCAGCTTTTGGTAGTTTTTTCCCGTAAAGAAAAACAGTAGTGTCTCCTGACTGTTGTGACACAAAAATATATCTGTTGAAAATAGTCTTGTGTAGGCCCGACATCCCAGTGTGGTTTCGCAGTTCCACGGGTCTAATTACTGTACTATCCAGTTTTGGGCCTTTGGTATCTAAAAAAAAAGCAGTTTCAGTGTGTCACTCACTGTTCAGCCACAAATATCTCTATTTAAAAAAGTGTGGTATACCCCAGTAAACAATAACTGTGGTTTTCCTCTTCCACGGTTCTAATCTACTCTTTATTACCCTTTTTCCATTGATAGTGCAAGTGTAAGCTATTTTACTTCATTTACAATGGGCAAGGCGCGTGGCAAGGGACGTGGAAGTGGACGTTCTGGTGATGGTTCGTGCAGAGGACGGGGCCGTGGCCAAGGTGAAAATGTGCCACAACCAACAGCCACATCTTCTCGCTCCCACTTCTTGACCGAATTACTAGGGAAGCACAGAACAACACCAGTATTGAGAACTGATCAGTGTGAACAGGTTATTAATTGGATAGCAGATAATACTTCCAGTTACCTGGGCGCCACCACCTCTGGTCTGTCTTCCACACGGTCAACTCTTAGTAGACGTGAGTGTCGACCGCATACTCCTCCTCACCCTGATGCTCCTTCCTCCCACCATGCCGAGTGTCGTCAGACAGCAAGTGATCCCACACTTGGACACTCTGAAGAGCTGTTCACTGGTCCATTTCCATATTTGGGCCCCTCGCCTGATACGTTTGAAGTGGTGGAAGAGGAGATCCCATGTTGCGATGCCCAAATATTTGAACCGCCTCGGCCACAGGAAGTCGACGTTGGCAATCTGTCACAAAAGGTGGGCGATGACGAGACACAATTGCCAGGAAGTGAGGAGGAGGATCGTGGTGCGTAAGTGGAAGAGGAGGAGGTGGTGGATGATCTAGTAACTGACCCAACGTGGAAGGAGGACATGCAGAGTGAGGCCAGCAGCACACAGGGGGAGGGAGGCAGAGTACCCCAACAGGCAGGAAGAAGCAGTGTGGTGGCCGCAGACAGAAGGCAGGCAACCGTTCCCCGTAACACCAACACGAGGGACGTTGCCAGTACAAGCGGTAGGTCTTCCAGAGTCTGGAATTTTTTTAAAGACTCTGCTGATAACCCCAAAAAGGCCATATGTTCCACCTGCCATGCCAGCATCAGCAGGGGTGACAAAACTACCAGCCTGACCACCACCAGCATGATCAGGCACATGGCAGCAAAGCACCCGACTTTGTGGGGCAAAACCCAGGGTCCACGACCAGTGTCAGCGGGTGTCACCACTGCTTCTTCCACTGTTGTGCGTGCAAGGCAATCCCCTGTCCATACTGCATGTAAAGATGCCCCCTCCTCTCAGTCTTCACTTGTTATGGCAGTTTCTCAAGAAACAGCATCAACGTCCACGTCCACGTCCCACCGCAGCGTTCAATTGTCCATATCCCAGACCTTTGAACGAAAGCGGAAATTCGCAGCTAACGCCCCACAGGCCACAGTCCTAAATTTGCACATTTCACGACTGCTTGCATTGGAAATGCTGCCTTTTAGGCTGGTGGAGACGGAATCCTTCCGCAATCTTATGGCGGTGGCCGTCCCTCGGTACTCGGTCCCCAGCCGACACTATTTTGCCCGGTGTGCCACCCCCGCACTACACAAAGCATCTGCCATGCCCTCAACAACGCAGTTACTGGGAGAGTCCACCTGACAACGGACACGTGTGTAACGGGTCTGGGAGGCGGAACCTCTGAGCAACTATACAAGGGGGCGGTCCTTGTAAGGAAGCGGGTGGCGCCCAGGGAAGACGGGCAGGTAGTCACAGCAAGTGACAGGGACAGTCTCTGGGTAAACGGGCAGGAGGTCACGGCAAGTGACCGGGACAGTCTCTGGGTAAACGGGCAGGTGGTCACGCCAAGTGACCGGGACAGTCTCTGGGTAAACGGGCAGGTGGTCACGGCAAGTGACCGGGACAGTCTCTTGACAGGCGGGTGGTCACGGCAAGTGAAGGCAGAGCCTCCAGGTAGGCTAGCAGGCTGGTAGCAGGTGGACGCTCCCAGGTGAGCGAGCAAGAGTCTCTGGACAGGCAGGTGGTCACAGCACGTGACGGCAGAGCCTCCAGGTACGCTAGCAGGCAGGTAGCAGGTGAGCGCTCCCAGGTGAGCGGGCAAGAGTCTCTGGACAGGCAGGTGGTCACAGCACGTGATGGCGGAGCCTCCAGGTAGGCTAGCAGACAGGTAGCAGGTGAGCGCTCCCAGGTGAGCGGACAAGAGTCTCTGGACAGGCAGGTGGTCACAGCACGTGACGGCGGAGCCTCCAGGTAGGCTAGCAGGCAGGTAGCAGATGTGCACTCCCAGGTGAGCGGGCAGACGGATCCATAGACAGACTGACAGGGCTGGTAGGCAGACTGTCGGACCGCAGGAATAGTAGCAGGTAGACACGAGTCAGGCAGGTATCAGACAGGAAACTGGCAGGTAACTGGCAGGTAACTGGCAGGTAACTGGAAACGGGACCTGAGGGCTGAAGCAGAGTGATGAACTGTGCTACAACATTGCTCGGGCACCTCCATTTTGGAGGAGGCGCCTTATATATGGTGAAGTCCTCCGGCCATTGGCCGGGGACTCTTTAGGACGGCGCGCGCAGCCCCTTTAAGAGAGGGGGAGCGCGCGCGCGCCCTAAGCACCGTGGCCGGGAAGCAGCACGCGCTGCCAGCAGAGCGGGAGGAAGACGCCGGGCACGGAGTGGAGAGGTGAGGGGAACAGCGTCCCTGCCTAGCAGAAGGCAGGGACGCCGACGCTACAACGTGGACAAGTGCTTGTAGCCAGGGACGGTACATCTCTCTGACGGCACACTGGGTAAACATAGTGGAAGCCGGGACCCAGTCGGACCTTGGGACGGAGCACATCCTCCCCACACCGAGGATTGCGGGCCCTATGTCAGTCAGAGTTGTCCCCACAGTGTACAGCTCCAGCGCATCCTCCTCCTCCTCCTCCTCCTCATGTTCAGCCTCCATCTCAGATATCACCACATCAGTAACAAGCTGGAAACATTGCAGTACTGCCTCCGCCAAGCGGCAACAGGCTGTGCTGAAACTCATAAGCTTAGGTGATAAACCTCACACTGCTTGTGAGTTGTGGACAGCTGTGAAAGAGCAGGCCGATCTGTGGCTGAGACCGCTGAACCTACATCCCGGCATGGTCGTGTGTGACAATTGCCGTAACCTGGTGGCGGCTCTGAGGCGAGGTGAGATCACACACGTACCATGCCTGGCTCATGTGCTTAACCTCGTGGTTCAGCGGTTTCTTAAATCGTACCCCGAGTTGCCAGATCTGCTCGTGAAAGTACGCCGCCTGTCAGCTCATTTTCGCAAGTCGGCTACAGCTTCCGCCGCCCTTGCTGTGTTGCAGCAGCGTTTGCAGCTTCCGGCACACCAACTGATATGTGATGTCCCCACACATTGGAACTCTACCCTCCACATGTTGCAAAGGATTTGTGAGCAGAAGAGAGCAGTTGTGGAGTACCAGCTGCAACAAGGCCGTCGATATTCAGGTCAGACTCCACACATAAGACCTCAGGAGTGGACCTGGATGTCTGACATATGTACCATCCTGACAAACTTTGAGGAGTCCACCAAGATGGTGAATGGCGATGACGCCATCATTAGTGTCAGCATCCCACTTGTCTGTCTTTTGCAACGCTCTCTGCAGAGAATTAAAGAGGATGCATTGCAGCCAGAGTATGATGAGATGGATCAAGAAGCCGTAGCGGGCGATTACACACAGCCCAGCCTCATCTCATCCCAACGTGCATTGGGGGACAATGAGGGAGAGGAGGAGGAGGAGGAGGAGGAGGAAGAACAGGAGCTGCTATCATGCGTTGTAGACGGTAGTACCTGTACAAGTGTCATACCGTCGGTTCAGCGTGGGTGGCCTGTGGACAGGGGGGAGGAGGAAGAGGAGGAGGAGGAGAGCATGGTCAGTCATCATCTTGGTGAGGACACAGAAATCTTGCCCGTTACCAGTCTGGCACGCATGGCTGACTTTATGTTACGCTTTCTTAACCGTGACCCTCGCGTTGTCAAAATGTTGGGTGACAGTCATTACTGGTTGGTGACACTTGTAGACCCCCACTAGCTACAAGGAGAACTTTCACTCTCTTATTCCTGAGGTGGAGAGGTCTACAAAAATGGGGCAGTACCAGAAGGCCCTTGCTGCAGAACTCTTAAAAAAATTCCCATCTGAACACGCTAGCAGCAGAGGTCACAATTCGTTGCCCAACCAAGGCGTACAGGCGAGAGAGATGCAACTCCAATCCAGCAGAGGCAGGGGAACACTGTCAACGTTCTGGGACAGTTTCCTGACACCCGCCCAGCTTACAGGCCCTGAGGCGCGGGGTACTCTCACAAGGAGTGGAAAGTTTCAAAAGATGGTGAGGGAGTACCTTGCTGATCGTACCAGAGTCCTCCGTGATTCCTCTGTGCCTTTTAATTATTGAGTATCCAAGCTGGACACTTGGAATGAACTCGCTCTGTACGCCATGGAGGTCCTGGCCTGCCCTGCCGCTAGCGTGTTATCGGAGCGTGTTTTTAGTGCCGCTGGGGGAATTATAACTGATAAGCGCACTCGCCTGTCAACTGACAATGCTGACAAGCTGACCCTTATCAAAATGAACAAGGGCTGGATTGGGCTAGACTTCTCATCACCAATAGTGATGAACGAGCACTAAAATGCTCGGGCCGAGCTCGCCGTGATACTCGGGTGCTCGACCCGAGCAACGAGCCCAATGTTAGTCTATGGGAGACTCGAGCATTTTTGCGGTGGCACCCAGGGCAGTCTATTAAAAGCCTAACAAGTGCCCAAAACGATAGTGACAGTGCTCAAATGACATGGGGACAGCATGGGGATCGCCCCAGGAAGCATTTATGACTAGTGTTGAGCATTCCGATACTGAAATATCGGGTATCGGCCGATATTCGCGGTATCGGAATTCCGATACTTAATTCCGATACTATTGCAATATCGTATACCGGAATCGGAAGTTCCCATAATGCAATGAGACATTTTCATTTTATTCAGCCAATGAGGATCCTAAGAAGTGTGGGCACATCCTGTTAGGCATGTAGGCATCTTAACTAATGGCATGGCTGTGATTGGCTGCTGAAATGATGTCATGATGCACTATAAAAGCCACCGCCGCCATTTTGAGCTCACTCTGCTGTGAATTCAGTTAGGGATAGGACGCTGTTGTTCTGAGGGACAGTTTTAGCTACCTATTTGCTCTATACTGCTTTACCCAAGCTACTTTCTAAATCACTGTGCCTTGCAGTGCTAGTGCACAGTTCCCTGTGCTGTTCACCGCTATCTGCAAGGTCTGTGTGTGTGAGTGCAGCTCACCCTGTAGTGTGTGCTTCAGCCAAGTCTGGTTGTAGTGCACTCAGTGTGTGTCACTGCCTCATACATTGTCCTTTTTTGCCAATTCATAATTTTTCCTGATATCTCCTATTAGTGTGGTGGTTCCATCTGTATTCAGCTAAATTGGTTCCAAACACACTATATAGGAGTAGATAGAGAAATTTTTTTCCGTCTTGCAGCACTAGTGCACAGTGCTCTGCATCTGTACTGTTCACCGCTGTCTGCAAGGTCTGGTGTGTGAGTGCAGCTCACCCTGTAGTGTGTGCTTCAACCCCGTCTGGTTGTAGTGCACTCAGTGTGTGTCACTGCCTCATACATTGTCCTTTATTGCCAATTCATAATTTTTCCTGATATCTCCTATTAGTGTGGTGGTTCCATCTGTATTCAGCTAAATTGGTTCCAAACACACTATATAGGAGTAGATAGAGAAATTTTTTTCCGTCTTGCAGCACTAGTGCACAGTGCTCTGCATCTGTACTGTTCACCGCTGTCTGCAAGGTCTGGTGTGTGAGTGCAGCTCACCCTGTAGTGTGTGCTTCAACCCCGTCTGGTTGTAGTGCACTCAGTGTGTGTCACTGCCTCATACATTGTCCTTTATTGCCAATTCATAATTTTTCCTGATATCTCCTATTAGTGTGGTGGTTCCATCTGTATTCAGCTAAATTGGTTCCAAACACACTATATAGGAGTAGATAGAGAATTTTTTTTCCGTCTTGCAGCACTAGTGCACAGTGCTCTGCATCTGTACTGTTCACCGCTGTCTGCAAGGTCTGGTGTGTGAGTGCAGCTCACCCTGTAGTGTGTGCTTCAACCCCGTCTGGTTGTAGTGCACTCAGTGTGTGTCACTGCCTCATACATTGTCCTTTATTGCCAATTCATAATTTTTCCTGATATCTCCTATTAGTGTGGTGGTTCCATCCATATTCAGCTAAATTGATTCCAAACACACTATATAGGAGTAGATAGAGGAGCCTTTCTGCAGCATTGGGCCCTGCAGCCCCAGCCAGATTAGTATTAGCCTATTTTTTGCAGCCTCATCTATTGCATTGTAGGTTACCTTCCTACATTGTAATAGCTACAAAAAGTTTGTGATACTATCGTTATTACATCTTTAGGCACATCCAGTGTCTTTTTGTGACAAAAAAAACCTAAATAAAGTTCACCAAACACTCCACTTTACAGTTGTGTAGGCCACATTAGCTCATATTAAAGTCTAGTCCACACTTTATAAAATTAGTGTTTCTTATACCTGTTAGCAGCTGTTCAGGAATAAGCACACTAAGCCCTTAGTACTTTTCTGCCTATCTTTATCAGTCTACCAAGATGAAGAAGGCAGGGAGTAAGGCATGTGGTCGTGGTCGTGGGCGTGGGCGTGGAGTTTCTGCAGGGAGAGGATGTGAGGATTCTGTGCCTGCAGGGAGAGGACGTGGGGATTCTGTGCCTGCTGCGGGCACCAGTGACTCAGCATCCCCCAGTTTTACCAGGGAACAGTCCTTTATGCGCAGCTTTGTAGGAGCTAGCCGTACCCCACTGCTGCGCGAGGACCAAATTGAAGCCGTTGTCGGATGGATGGCAGCTAACGCATCGACTTCAATTAGTTCCAGATCCTCTCAGGTCCTGAGCACTGAAGAGCACCCATCTGTCTCTTCACCACCTGCCAAATTGCCCAGGCAGTCAGAGAGCCCTGGACAGGAGCCATCTCTACTTCTGTTCTCTGAATCTCTTGGCTTGGAAAGAGGGGGCCAGCCAAGCAGAATTCGAGAATTTGAAGAAGAGGTAGTATGCAGTGATGCGCAACCGTTTTGTCTCTCTGAATCTGAAGAGGCGGGTGGGCCAGTGCCTATGGTCAGCAGCACACCTCAGTACGCATCTGATGATGAGACTCAGGTGCCACTTTCTGGTGCGTACTGTGCTGTCGAGACTACCCAGGAGAAGCAGTTGTTTGAAGAGGGTGGTGTAGATGATGAGGTCCTTGACCCATCATGGCGTGAGGGACAGGAAGGTGGTGGGAGCAGCTCTGAGGAAGAGATTCCCCGAACGGCCCAAAAAGGAGGGAGAGGGAGGGGGCAGACTTGGTTGCCTGTAGCCTCCACTTCGGCACCCATTAGGAGCATGGCTCTTCCAAAATCCAAAGCGGGCGCTCCCAAGACTTGCAGTGCCTGGTCCTTTTTTGACACAGTTGCAGATGACATTTGCTTTGTCAAATGCAAGCTGTGTAATCAGAAGGTGAAAAGAGGGAAAAGTGTCAGCAACCTCAATACCACAAATATGTGGAAACATGTGCGGACCAAGCACGTGGTGGAGTTACACAAACACACTGAAGACCTAGGCCAACCTACAGCGCCACCTACCACCTCTTCAGCTCGTGTTGTAGCCTCTTCCTCCAGCTCACACACAGCTGGTTCGGCTTCCTCACAGGATCGCCATGGAAGAATCTCTGGCACTGTTGTACAGAGACACAGTGTAATTCCACCCACAGCACCACTTTCCCAGTCATCCTCACACTCCCAGGCCAGTCTACAGCCATCGTTAGCACAGGCATGGGAGAAAAGGCGCCCATACTCGGCAAACCACCCCCGAGCACAGGCTCTGAATGCTGGCATTGCTAAACTACTGGCCCTTGAAATGCTATCATTCAGGCTGGTGGAGACTGACACATTCCGTAACTTTATGGCATTGGCAGTCCCACAATACAACGTGCCCAGCCGCTTTTATTTCAGCAGGCAAGCCGTCCCTGCCCTGCAACATCATGTGGAGGGAAAAATTAAACATGCGCTACAAAACGCCGTCAGTAGCAAGGTCCACCTGACCACTGATGCGTGGACCAGTAAGCATGGACAGGGACGATACCTTTCCCTCACTGCCCATTGGGTAAATGTTGTGGAGCCGGGTACAGATCTTGAGAGTGGCGCTGTACGTGTTCTGCCAACTCCAAGGATTGCAGGAATCCAGTCTGTACACATTGACTCCTCCTCATACTCCAGTTCCTCTGAATCAGCGCTGCAGGAGCCGTCACGGTCTACCTCCACATCGACCCGTGAACGGTTACCTGTTATGATGACCGATATGAGCACAGCCGTGGCCAAACGTCAACAGGCCGTATTAAAATTAATTTCTTTGGGGAATCGAAGCCACACAGCGCAGGAGCTCTGGAATGCCATCAAACAGCAGAGTGACGTGTGGTTTGTGCCAGCGAATCTCCAGCCAGGCATGGTAGTGTGTGACAATGGCCGAAATCTGGTGGCAGCTCTGGGCCTAGGCAACCTCACTCACATCCCATGTCTGGCACATGTGCTCAACTTGGTCGTGCAGAGTTTTTTGAGGGACTATCCGGATCTTGATGCACTGCTTCACAAGGTCCGCATAGAGTGCGCTCACTTGCGGCGTTCCAGCAATGCAAGATCACGCATTGCAGCTCTGCAGCGCCGATTATGTCTTCCGGAACATCGCATCATATGTGACCTACCCACCAGGTGGAATTCAACGTTACATATGTTGGAGAGGTTGTGTGAGCAGCAGGCAGCAGTAATGGAGTACCAGCTGCAGCAGGCGCAAACAAGTCGCAGTGCGCGCCGTTCACACTTCACCACCACTGAGTGGGCCTCTATGAAGGACATTTGCCACGTTTTGCGTGCCTTCGATTATTCCACGCGGATGGCGAGTGCAGATGATGCACTAGTCAGCATGACTATCCCCCTTATCTGCCTGCTTGAAAAAACACTGCAAGCACTAAGGGACGAGGTTTTGGAAGAGGTGGAGGATGAGGAGTCACAAATGCCATCTGCTTCTCTACAGTCTGCGCAATGTGGTTCCTCACAAAGGCCTAGGCAGGGGACACTTTGTGAGGAGGATGAGGAGGAGTCAATGGATGAGGAAGACATCTGTCCAGAGGAGGGAGGTACACAATGCTCTAGTAGTCAGTATCTAGAGCGAGGGTGGGGTGATGCAGAGCAGGCAGAGATCACGCCTCAAGCAGGGGACAGCGTTTCTTGGCCAGTTGGCAGTCTGCAGCACATGGTTGATTTCATGCTGCAGTGCCTCAGAAACGACCGCCGCATCGCCCACATTCTCAACACGGCTGATTATTGGGTGTCCACCCTCCTAGATCCTCGCTACCGGGACAACTTACAAAGCCTCATAACACCATTGAACCGGGAGCGTAAAATGCGGGAGTACCAAGACGCACTGGTGCATTCCATCATGTTCTCCATTCCAACCGAGAGCAGTGCTGCTAGTGCTTTACAAAGCAGCTCAGTGCGTCGAGGCAGTGGAGGAAGCTCTGCACAAAGAGGGAGCAGAAGCAGCGCCTCAGCACAAGGCAAGACCAGTATGGCCGAAATGTGGCAAAGTTTTGTGTCCCCGCCGCCACAAATGTCTACACCATCACAGACAGCTCCAGTCAGCAGGAGGCAACGTTTCCGTCAGATGGTGACAGACTACATGTCTTGCCCTCTTAGTGTACTCCCAGACGGCTCTTCTCCCTTCAAGTTTTGGGTCTGTAAGCTGGATACATGGCCAGAGCTTAGTCAGTATGCACTGGAGGTGCTAGCTTGCCCTGCTGCTAGTGTATTATCGGAACGCGTCTTTAGTGCCGCAGGTGGTGTACTAACAGACCGTCGCATGCGACTATCCTCCGATAACGTTGACCGGCTTACTTTTCTCAAAATGAACAAGGCCTGGATCTCTCATGAATTTGCCAGTCCTCTTCCAGAATAAATAATTGGTTGGCAACAGTATCCAGGTCTCCTGTTCTGTTCATGTTTCTACCACCTGAACTGTAATCCCTGAGCTCCAACACCGCCAGTTGGCGCTCGGAAGTGCCGTCTGCACAGTCAACACTTGCTGCCGTGTTATTGGGGTTCAGTAACGTCAGCTGTTCTCCTGCTGTGCGGACGGCAATTTCTCCTGATTTGTCCACATCCACTGTACTACACATTTTAAAGTTGCTCCAATTACTCCTCTGGCTCCTCTGTTTTCATTCTTATCCCTGGGCTCCAGCACCGCCAGTTGGCGCTCGGAAGTGCTGTCTGCACAGTCAACACTTGCTACCATGTTATTGGGGTTCAGTAACGTCAGCTGTTCCCCTGCTGTGCGGACGGCAATTTCTCCTGCTCTGTCCACATTCTCACTACTACAGATTTTAAAGTTGCTCCAATTACACCTCTGGCTCCTCTGTTTTCAGTATTATCCCTGAGCTCCAACACCGCCAGTTGGCGCACGGAAGTGCCGTCTGCACAGTCAACACTTGCTGCCGTGTTATTGGGGTTCAGTAACGTCAGCTGTTCTCCTGCTGTGCGGACGGCAATTTCTCCTGATTTGTCCACATCCACTGTACTACACATTTTAAAGTTGCTCCAATTACTCCTCTGGCTCCTCTGTTTTCATTCTTATCCCTGGGCTCCAGCACCGCCAGTTGGCGCTCGGAAGTGCTGTCTGCACAGTCAACACTTGCTACCATGTTATTGGGGTTCAGTAACGTCAGCTGTTCCCCTGCTGTGCGGACGGCAATTTCTCCTGCTCTGTCCACATTCTCACTACTACAGATTTTAAAGTTGCTCCAATTACACCTCTGGCTCCTCTGTTTTCAGTATTATCCCTGAGCTCCAACACCGCCAGTTGGCGCACGGAAGTGCCGTCTGCACAGTCAACACTTGCTGCCGTGTTATTGGGGTTCAGTAACGTCAGCTGTTCTCCTGCTGTGCGGACGGCAATTTCTCCTGCTTTGTCCAAATCCACTGTACTACACATTTTAAAGTTGCTCGAATTACACCTCTGGCTCCTCTGTTTTCATTCTTATCCCTGGGCTCCAGCACCGCCAGTTGGCGCTCGGAAGTGCCGTCTGCACAGTCAACACTTGCTGCCGTGTTATTGGGGTTCAGTAACGTCAGCTGTTCCCCTGCTGTGCGGACGGCAATTTCTCCTGCTCTGTCCACATTCTCACTACTACAGATTTTAAAGTTGCTCTAATTACACCTCTGGCTCCTCTGTTTTCATTCTTATCACTGGGCTCCAGCACCGCCAGTTGGCGCTCGGAAGTGCTGTCTGCACAGTCAACACTTGCTACCATGTTATTGGGGTTCAGTAACGTCAGCTGTTCCCCTGCTGTGCGGACGGCAATTTCTCCTGCTCTGTCCACATTCTCACTACTACAGATTTTAAAGTTGCTCCAATTACACCTCTGGCTCCTCTGTTTTCATTCTTATCCCTGGGCTCCAGCACCGCCAGTTGGCGCTCGGAAGTGCCGTCTGCACAGTCAACACTTGCTGCCGTGTTATTGGGGTTCAGTAACGTCAGCTGTTCTCCTGCTGTGCGGACGGCAATTTCTCCTGATTTGTCCACATCCACTGTACTACACATTTTAAAGTTGCTCCAATTACTCCTCTGGCTCCTCTGTTTTCATTCTTATCCCTGGGCTCCAGCACCGCCAGTTGGCGCTCGGAAGTGCTGTCTGCACAGTCAACACTTGCTACCATGTTATTGGGTTTCAGTAACGTCAGCTGTTCCCCTGCTGTGCGGACGGCAATTTCTCCTGCTCTGTCCACATTCTCACTACTACAGATTTTAAAGTTGCTCCAATTACACCTCTGGCTCCTCTGTTTTCAGTATTATCCCTGAGCTCCAACACCGCCAGTTGGCGCACGGAAGTGCCGTCTGCACAGTCAACACTTGCTGCCGTGTTATTGGGGTTCAGTAACGTCAGCTGTTCTCCTGCTGTGCGGACGGCAATTTCTCCTGCTTTGTCCAAATCCACTGTACTACACATTTTAAAGTTGCTCGAATTACACCTCTGGCTCCTCTGTTTTCATTCTTATCCCTGGGCTCCAGCACCGCCAGTTGGCGCTCGGAAGTGCCGTCTGCACAGTCAACACTTGCTGCCGTGTTATTGGGGTTCAGTAACGTCAGCTGTTCCCCTGCTGTGCGGACGGCAATTTCTCCTGCTCTGTCCACATTCTCACTACTACAGATTTTAAAGTTGCTCCAATTACACCTCTGGCTCCTCTGTTTTCATTCTTATCCCTGGGCTCCAGCACCGCCAGTTGGCGCTCGGAAGTGCTGTCTGCACAGTCAACACTTGCTACCATGTTATTGGGGTTCAGTAACGTCAGCTGTTCCCCTGCTGTGCGGACGGCAATTTCTCCTGCTCTGTCCACATTCTCACTACTACAGATTTTAAAGTTGCTCCAATTACACCTCTGGCTCCTCTGTTTTCATTCTTATCCCTGGGCTCCAGCACCGCCAGTTGGCGCTCGGAAGTGCTGTCTGCACAGTCAACACTTGCTACCATGTTATTGGGGTTCAGTAACGTCAGCTGTTCCCCTGCTGTGCGGACGGCAATTTCTCCTGCTCTGTCCACATTCTCACTACTACAGATTTTAAAGTTGCTCCAATTACACCTCTGGCTCCTCTGTTTTCATTCTTATCCCTGGGCTCCAGCACCGCCGGTTGGCGCTCGGAAGTGCCGTCTGCACAGTCAACACTTGCTGCCGTGTTATTGGGGTTCAGTAACGTCAGCTGTTCTCCTGCTGTGCGGACGGCAATTTCTCCTGATTTGTCCACATCCACTGTACTACACATTTTAAAGTTGCTCCAATTACTCCTCTGGCTCCTCTGTTTTCATTCTTATCCCTGGGCTCCAGCACCGCCAGTTGGCGCTCGGAAGTGCTGTCTGCACAGTCAGCACTTGCTACCATGTTATTGGGGTTCAGTAACGTCAGCTGTTCCCCTGCTGTGCGGACGGCAATTTCTCCTGCTCTGTCCACATTCTCACTACTACAGATTTTAAAGTTGCTCCAATTACACCTCTGGCTCCTCTGTTTTCAGTATTATCCCTGAGCTCCAACACCGCCAGTTGGCGCACGGAAGTGCCGTCTGCACAGTCAACACTTGCTGCCGTGTTATTGGGGTTCAGTAACGTCAGCTGTTCTCCTGCTGTGCGGACGGCAATTTCTCCTGCTTTGTCCAAATCCACTGTACTACACATTTTAAAGTTGCTCGAATTACACCTCTGGCTCCTCTGTTTTCATTCTTATCCCTGGGCTCCAGCACCGCCAGTTGGCGCTCGGAAGTGCCGTCTGCACAGTCAACACTTGCTGCCGTGTTATTGGGGTTCAGTAACGTCAGCTGTTCTCCTGCTGTGCGGACGGCAATTTCTCCTGCTTTGTCCACATCCACTGTACTACACATTTTAAAGTTGCTCGAATTACACCTCTGGCTCCTCTGTTTTCATTCTTATCCCTGGGCTCCAGCACCGCCAGTTGGCGCTCGGAAGTGCCGTCTGCACAGTCAACACTTGCTGCGGTGTTATTGGGGTTCAGTAACGTCAGCTGTTCCCCTGCTGTGTTCACGGCAATTTTTCCTGCTCTGTCCATATTCACTGTGCTACTTATTTAAAACTTGCTCCAATTACACCTCTGGCTCCTCCGTTTTTAGTATTTACCCTGGGCTCCAATACCGCTAGTTGCTGCTCAGAAGTGCCGTCTGCACAGTCAACGCTTGCTCCAGTGTTATTGGGATTCAGTAACGTCAGCTGATCCCCAGCTGTGTGTCCGGCAAATTCTCCTGCTTTGTCCACATCCACTGTAGTACGGATTTAAAACCTCCTCCAAATACACCTCTGGCTCTTCTGTTTTTAGTATTTACCCTGGGCTCCAGCACCGCCAGCTGGTTCTCGGCAGTTCCATTGGCTCTTGTACCTTCTGCTACCCATCCGGGTTCCAGTACCGTCAGCTGGTTCTCGGCAGTGTCTTTGGCACGGGTACTCCCTCCTGCCCAGCCTGGTTCCAGCACGCCAGCTGTTTCCGGGTAGTGTCAACGTCACTTTGCCTCCAATGCGTTGTCCTGTCGTGTTGCGGTCGGGTTAGCCGACTCTATGGTGCCTGCAGTTTAGGTGACTCCTATGTGGGCTGCGGGATCTGGCAATGAAGGCTGGTTCCATAGTGCCAATAGGACAAGCACCCTCTGTAGGACTGTGGGTTTTGGTAACTGCGGCCGGCTCGCGGCCTTGAACTTTTTTTTTACATGGGTACCTTCTGCTACCCATCCGGGTTCCAGTACCGTCAGCTGGTTCTCGGCAGTGCCTTTGGATTAGGTGCCTCCTTCTCGGTATCCAAGTTCCACCAACGTCTGCTGGTCCTTGGTAGTGCTTTCTGGCACAGGTACCTCCTGCTTAGTAACCGAGTTCCAGTAACATCAGCTGGTCCTCGGTAGTTCCATTGGCTCTTGTACCTTCTGCTACCCATCCGGGTTCCAGTACCGTCAGCTGGTCCTCGGTAGTTCCATTTGCTCTTGTATCTTCTGCTACCCATCCGGGTTCCAGTACCGTCAGCTGGTTCTCGGCAGTGTCTTTGGCACGGGTACTCCCTCCTGCCCAGCCTGGTTCCAGCACGCCAGCTGTTTCCGGGTAGTGTCAACGTCACTTTGCCTCCAATGCGTTGTCCTGTCGTGTTGCGGTCGGGTTAGCCGACTCTATGGTGCCTGCAGTTTAGGTGACTCCTATGTGGGCTGCGGGATCTGGCAATGAAGGCTGGTTCCATAGTGCCAATAGGACAAGCACCCTCTGTAGGACTGTGGGTTTTGGTAACTGCGGCCGGCTCGCGGCCTTGAACTTTTTTTTTACATGGGTACCTTCTGCTACCCATCCGGGTTCCAGTACCGTCAGCTGGTTCTCGGCAGTGCCTTTGGATTAGGTGCCTCCTTCTCGGTATCCAAGTTCCACCAACGTCTGCTGGTCCTTGGTAGTGCTTTCTGGCACAGGTACCTCCTGCTTAGTAACCGAGTTCCAGTAACATCAGCTGGTCCTCGGTAGTTCCATTGGCTCTTGTACCTTCTGCTACCCATCCGGGTTCCAGTACCGTCAGCTGGTCCTCGGTAGTTCCATTTGCTCTTGTATCTTCTGCTACCCATCCGGGTTCCAGTACCGTCAGCTGGTTCTCGGCAGTGTCTTTGGCACGGGTACTCCCTCCTGCCCAGCCTGGTTCCAGCACGCCAGCTGTTTCCGGGTAGTGTCAACGTCACTTTGCCTCCAATGCGTTGTCCTGTCGTGTTGCGGTCGGGTTAGCCGACTCTATGGTGCCTGCAGTTTAGGTGACTCCTATGTGGGCTGCGGGATCTGGCAATGAAGGCTGGTTCCATAGTGCCAATAGGACAAGCACCCTCTGTAGGACTGTGGGTTTTGGTAACTGCGGCCGGCTCGCGGCCTTGAACTTTTTTTTTACATGGGTACCTTCTGCTACCCATCCGGGTTCCAGTACCGTCAGCTGGTTCTCGGCAGTGCCTTTGGATTAGGTGCCTCCTTCTCGGTATCCAAGTTCCACCAACGTCTGCTGGTCCTTGGTAGTGCTTTCTGGCACAGGTACCTCCTGCTTAGTAACCGAGTTCCAGTAACATCAGCTGGTCCTCGGTAGTTCCATTGGCTCTTGTACCTTCTGCTACCCATCCGGGTTCCAGTACCGTCAGCTGGTCCTCGGTAGTTCCATTTGCTCTTGTATCTTCTGCTACCCATCCGGGTTCCAGTACCGTCAGCTGGTTCTCGGCAGTGTCTTTGGCACGGGTACTCCCTCCTGCCCAGCCTGGTTCCAGCACGCCAGCTGTTTCCGGGTAGTGTCAACGTCACTTTGCCTCCAATGCGTTGTCCTGTCGTGTTGCGGTCGGGTTAGCCGACTCTATGGTGCCTGCAGTTTAGGTGACTCCTATGTGGGCTGCGGGATCTGGCAATGAAGGCTGGTTCCATAGTGCCAATAGGACAAGCACCCTCTGTAGGACTGTGGGTTTTGGTAACTGCGGCCGGCTCGCGGCCTTGAACTTTTTTTTTACATGGGTACCTTCTGCTACCCATCCGGGTTCCAGTACCGTCAGCTGGTTCTCGGCAGTGCCTTTGGATTAGGTGCCTCCTTCTCGGTATCCAAGTTCCACCAACGTCTGCTGGTCCTTGGTAGTGCTTTCTGGCACAGGTACCTCCTGCTTAGTAACCGAGTTCCAGTAACATCAGCTGGTCCTCGGTAGTTCCATTGGCTCTTGTACCTTCTGCTACCCATCCGGGTTCCAGTAACATCAGCTGGTCCTCGGTAGTTCCATTGGCTCTTGTACCTTCTGCTACCCATCCGGGTTCCAGTACCGTCAGCTGGTTCTCGGCAGTGCCTTTGGATTAGGTGCCTCCTTCTCGGTATCCAAGTTCCACCAACGTCTGCTGGTCCTTGGTAGTGCTTTCTGGCACAGGTACCTCCTGCTTAGTAACCGAGTTCCAGTAACATCAGCTGGTCCTCGGTAGTTCCATTGGCTCTTGTACCTTCTGCTATCCATCCGGGTTCCAGTACCGTCAGCTGGTCCTCGGTAGTTCCTCAGCTTTCTTGTACCTTCTGCTACATTTCCAAGTTCAAGCTTTTTGAAATGGTTCTTGGTAATCACTCTGGATCTCCCTGACGAGGACCCTGAAGACGAGGACCCTGAAGACCAACCCTAAGAAGACGAGGACCCCGAAGACAATGACCCTGAAGACGAGGACCCTGAAGACCACCCCGAAGAAGACGAGGACCCTGAAGACCACCCCGAAGAAGACGAGGACCCTGAAGACCACCCCGAAGAAGACGAGGACCCCGAAGACGAGGACCCAGAAGACCAACCCGAAGAAGACGAGGACCCCGAAGACGAGGACCCCCGAAGACGACGACCCTGAAGACCACCCCGAAGAAGACCAAGAAGATGACCCTGAAGAAGTTGACCAAGAAGACAAAGAAGAGAAGACAAGCACCAAGATACAGAAAAACAAGAGACAGAAAACCAAGAAGCAGAAATACAAGAAGCTGCAGAACAAAAAGCGGAAGAACATTAAGCATAAGACTAAAAATCAGAGCAAAAGATAATATCTAAATTATAAGCAGAAGATGACTAAGCAGTGTATGGGGGTGAGTCCGTTCCTCCTCGTGGTGCCCCTGGAAAAGACCTGCTGCTGCAGGCCAAACTGAACGCGGACAAATCCTGTTGTAAATCTTTTGTGACGGGCAGAACGAAAGGTGTAATGTCCAACCTTTTATAGATAACAACTACAGGAATGCCTGTCACAAATAAGAATATGATGAAGAAGAAGAATATGAAGAAGATGAAGAAGTAGAATATGAAGAATGTAAAAAAAAGAATAATACGAAGAAGGTGAAGAAGAAGAAGGTGAAGAAGAAGTGGATGAAAAAGATGCTGAGGATGATGAAGGAGAAAGTGTGGGAGAAGTAAAAAAGAAGGTGAAGAGCATGGAAGTAGTGAAACATAAATATCTGACAAAATATAAAAATACTTAACATAGTTAATATTTCCGTAACTCAGAACATAATAAAAAAATATTAATTCCTGCTATTCCATTTGACTGGGCTAAACCTCTATGCCTTTATTGTCTCCCCCACCTCCCCCAATACATTCTACATTATTCTTAGTTGTTTTCCTTCATGTAGAAATAACCTACAAGGAAAGAAAGGGTTTATTTTAATTCCGATATTTATGTCCCATTGACTTGCATTGGTTTCCGGTATCGGAATCGGCGATATCCGATACTTTTTCGGTATCGGTCCGATCCAATCCGATCCGATATTTCCCGATATCGGAAGGTATCGCTCAACACTATTTATGACCACCAGGTCACTGCTGGGATAACTCCCCTCGGGAGGAGTATAGCCTCAGGGCAGTGAGTGTGGATGATGGGGGTGATGGTGCACGAGCGCAGCAGGAACGACTCAGAGTCTTTGCAGTGCAGTTCAGGGTCTTTACTGATGATTATAAGGTAGACCCTCCCGGGAGTACTGGCTATCAGTTACAATTCCCCCAGCGGCACTAAAAGCACGCTTCGATAGTACGCTAGCGGCAGGGCAGGCCAGGAACTCCAAGGCGTACAGAGCGAGTTCATTCCAAGTGTCCAGCTTGGATACCCAATAATTAAAAGGCACAGAGGAATCACGGAGGACGCTGGTACGGTCGGCAAGGTACTCCCTCACCATCTTTTGAAACTTTCCACTCATTGTGAGAGTACCCCGCGCCTCAGGGCCTGTAAGCTGGGCAGGTCTCAGATAACTGTCCCAGAATGTTGACAGTGTTCCCCTGCCTCTGCTGGATTGCAGTTGCGTCTCTCTCTCCTGTACGCCTTGGTTGGTCAACGAACTGTGACCTCTGCCGCTAGTGTGTTCAGATGGGAATTTTTTTAACAGATCTGCAGCAAGGGACTTCTGGTACTGCCACATTTTTGTAGACCTCTCCACCTCAGGAATAAGAGAGTGAAAGTTCTCCTTGTAGCGGGGGTCTAAAAGTGTCACCAACCAGTAATGACTATCACCCAACATTTTGACAATGCGAGGGTCACGGGTAAGGCAGGATAACAAAGTCAGCCATGCGTGCCAGACTGGTAACGAGCAAGACTTCCGTGTCCTCACCAAGATGACAACTGACCATGCTCTCCTCCTCCTCCTCCTCCCCTCTGTCCTCAGGCCATCCACGCTGAACCGATGGTGTGACAGTTGTACAGGTACTACCTTCTACAGCGCATGATACTAGCTCATATTCTTCCTCCTCCTCCTCTCGCTCCTTGTCCCCCAATGCACGTTGGGATGAGATGAGGCTGGGCTGTGTGTAATCGCCCGCTACGGCTTCTTGATCCATCTCATCATACTCTGGCTGCAATGCCTCCTCTTTAATTCTCTGCAGAGAGCGTTGCAAAAGACAGACAAGTGGGATGCTGACGCTAATGATGGCGTCATCGCCACTCACCATCTTGGTGAACTCCTCAAAGTTTGTCAGGATGGTACATATGTCAGACATCCAGGTCCACTCCTGACGTCTTATGTGTAGAGTCTGACCTGAATATCGACGGCCTTGTTGAAGCTGGTACTCCACAACTGCTCTCTTCTGCTCACAAATCATTTGCAACATGTGGAGGGTAGAGTTCCAACGTGTAGGGACATCACACACCAGTCGGTGTACCGGAAGCTGCAAACACTGCTGCAACAGAGCAAGGGCGGCGGAAGCTATAGCCGACTTCTGAAAATGAGTTGACAGGCGGCGTACTTTGACGAGCAGATCTGGTAACTCGGGGTACGATTTAAGAAACTGCTGAACCACGAGGTAAAGCACATGAGCCAGGCATGGTACGTGTGTGATCTCGCCTCGCCTCAGAGCCGCCACCAGGTTACGGCCATTGTCACACACGACCATGCCTGGATGTAGGTTCAGCGGTCTCAGCCACAGATCTGCCTGCTCTTTCACAGCTGTCCACAACTCACAAGCAGTGTGAGGTTTATCACCTAAGCTTATGAGTTTCAGCACAGCCTGTTGCCGCTTGGCTGAGGCAGTACTGCAGTGCTTCCAGCTTGTAACTGATGTGGTGATATCTTAGATGGAAACTGAACATGAGGAGGAGGAGGAGGATGATGCGCAGGAGCAGTACACTGTGGGGACAACTCTGACTGACATAGGGCCCGCAATCCTCGGTGTGGGGAGGATGTGTTCCGTCCCAAGGTCCGACTGGGTCCCGGCTTCCACTATGTTTGCCCAGTGTGCCGTCAGAGAGATGTACCGTCCCTGGCTACAAGCACTTGTCCACGTGTCCGTTGTCAGGTGGACTCTCCCAGTAACTGCGTTGTTGAGCGCACGGCAGATTTTTGGGACACGTGCTTGTGTAGTGCGGGGATGGCACACTGGGCAAAACAGTGTCGACTGGGGACCGAGTACAGAGCGACGGCCACCGCCATAAGGTTGCGGAAGGATTCCGTCTCCACCAGCCTAAATGGCAGCATTTCCAACGCAAGCACTCGTGAAATGTGCAAATTTAGGACTGTGGCCTGTAGGGCGTTGGCTGCGAATTTGCGCTTTCATTCAAAGCTCTGGGATATGGACAATTGAACGCTGCGGTGGGATGTGGACGTGGACGTTGATGCTGTTTCTTGAGAAACTGCCATAATTAGTGAAGACTGAGAGGAGGGGGCATCTTTGCATGCAGTATGGACAGGGGATTGCCTTGCCCGCACAACAGGGGGTTCTCTTACACGCACAACAGCGGTAGAAGCAGTGGTGACACCCGCTGACACTGGTCGTGGACCCTGCGGTTCGCCCCACAAAGTCGGGTGCTTTGCTGACATGTGCCAGATCATGCTGTTGGTGGTCAGGCTGGTAGTTTTGTCACCCCTGCTGATGCTGGCATGGCAGGTGGTACAAATGGCCTTTTTGGGGTAATCAGAAGAGTCTTTAAAAAAATTCCTGACTCTGGAAGACCTACAGGTTGTACTGGCAACGTCCCTCGTGTTTGTGTTACCAGTTGCTGTTGCCTGCCTTCTGTGTGCAGCCACCACACTGCTTCTTCCTGCCTGTTGGGGTACTCTGCCTCCCCCCCCCTGTGTGCTGCTGGCCTCATTCTGCGTGTCCTCCTGCCACGTTGGGTCAGTTACTAGATCATCCACCACCTCCTCCTCTTCCACTTGCGCACCACGATCCTCATCCTCACTTCCTGGCAATTGTGTCTCATCATCGTCCACCTCTTGTGACAAATTGTCAGCGTCGACTTCCTGTGGCCGTGGCTTTTCAAATATTTGAGCATCACTACATGGGATCTCTTCTTCCACCACTTCAAGCGGAGCAGGCAAGGGGCACAAATATGGAAATGGACCAGTGAACAGCTCTTCAGAGTGTCCAACTGTGGGATCAGTTGCTGTTTGACGACACTCGGCATGGTGGGAGGAAGGAGCATCAGGGTGAGGAGGAGTTTGCGGTCGAGACTGGGTGGTGGTGCCCAGGTAACTGGAAGTATTATCTGCTATCCAATTAATAACCTGTTCACACTGATCAGTTCGCAATGCTGGTCTTGTTGTTATGTGCTTCCTTAGTAATTCGGTCAAGAAGTGGGAGCGAGAAGATGTGGCTGTTGGTTGTGGCACATTTTCACCTTGGCCACGGCCTCATCCTCTACACGCACCATCACCAGAACGTCCAGTTCCACGCCCCTTGCCACGCGCCTTGCCCATTGTAAATGAAGTAAAATAGCTTACACTCGCACTATCAATGGAAAAAGGGTAATAAAAAGGAGATTAGAACCGTGGAAGAGGAAAACCACAGTTCTATTTCTCTGGACTACTCCAGAATCTTTTAAACAGATATATTTGTGTCTGAACAGTCAGGGAGACACTATTACTGTTTTTTTTTTATTGAGAAATGACAAAAAGCTGGATAATACAGAGATTTGAACTGTGGAACTGCAAGACCAAAGTTCTAGTTATCTGGCCTACACCAGACTCTTTTAAACAGATATATTGGTGTCTGAACAGTCGCAGACACACTCAATTTTTTTTGGGGGGGAGGGGGGAATAACAAAAGGTTAATAAGACGAGTATTTGTACAGTCTGACTGAGGAAAACAAATACAGGATTTAGATGAAAAACAAAAAGGATTTTTCCTGGCCCCTGAGACTGGGGGATAAGTCTAGCAATTTGACCAGCAGGAGCACACAGGACTGTAATGCAGTGTTTGTTGGTATAACCACTGCAACTCCTATACAGCCTGCCTGCCTGATATCTGGGACGGATATTAGTCCTGAGAAGGACTGTTTGTTTGATTTAGCAGGCTTTAGAGACCCTACACTACCTAATTCACACTATATATCTCTCCCTAACTCAGCAGCACTGACCCTACACTGTCTGATCCAGGTCGACTGTGTCCAAGATGGCGGCGCGCGGTTTTAAATACTCGAGGTGACGCTGTGCGGCCAGCCAATCACTGTAATGCCCACAAACAACATGGCTGCAGCATTACAGTGACTGGCTGGCAATCCTTTTTGGTTTATTGGCTCTGTAAAGAGCGCCAAACGTGGAGGACAGAGACCCGAGCTCCTGCCCGACTAACCCGGAAATGCTCGGTGCTCTCCGAACATCCCGAGTAGTGAGATGCTCGAGCGAGTACCGAGCAGTGTAGTGCCGGCGTCCCTGCCCTCTGCTAGGCAGGGACGCTGCTCCCCTCACCGCTCTGCCCCGTGCCCGGCGTCCCTCTCCCGCTCTGCTGTCAGCGCGCGCTCCTTCCCGGCGTCCTCCTCCCGCTCTGCTCTCAGCGCGCGCTCCTTCCCGGCCCCTGTGCTTAGGGCGCGCGCGCGCGCGCTCCCCTCCTCTTAAAGGGGCCGCGCGCGCCGTCCTAAGGAGTCCCCGGCCAATGGCCGGAGGACTTCATCATACATAAGGCACCTCCTCCAAAATGGAGGTGCCCGAGCAATGTTGTTTGCACCTGTGTCTCACCTGTGCTTCAGCCCTCAGGTCCCGTTGCCAGTTTCCTGCCAGTTACCTGCCAGTTTCCTGCCAGTTACCTGCCTGATTCCTGCCTGATTCCTGCCTGATTCCTGCCTGAATACTTGTTACCTGTCTGCCAGTCTGAGGTCCGACGGTCTGCCTTACTACTCCTGTCAGTCTGTCTAAAGGACCAGCCTGCCCGCTCACCTGGGAGCGCACATCAGCTACCTGCCTACTTTCCTGAGGTCCGACGGTCTGCCTTACAACTCCGGTCAGTCTGTCTATGGACCAGCTTGCCCGCTCACCTGGGAGCGCTTCTCCGTTACCTGCCTGCTTGCCTGCCCGGAGGCTCCGTTGTCACGTGCTGTGACCATCAGCTACTTCAGACTCTTGTCCGCTCACCTGGGAGCGCTTCTCCGTTACCTGCCTGCTTGCCAGCCCGGAGGCTCCGTTGTCACGTGCTGTGACCATCAGCTACTTCAGAGACTCTTGCCCGCTCACCTGGGAGCGCTTCTCCGTTACCTGCCTGCTTGCCAGCCCGGAGGTTCCGCCGTCACGTGCCGTGACCACCTGTTATTCCAGAGACTCTCGCTTGCTCACCTGGGAGCACACATCTACCATCTGCCTGCTAGCCTACCCGGAGGCTCTGCCATCACAGGTCGTACCTACCCTTTACCCAGAGACAGCCCTGATCACTTGCCGTATCTCCCTGTCCGTTCATCCAGAGACTGCCACCCGCTCCCTTACAAGGGCTGCCCCCTTGTATAGTAGCTCAGAGGTTCCGCCTCCCAGACCCGTTACAGTTTGCTCGGGCCATGGAACCCGGTGGCACCCAAGCTCCCTCGCTCTCGGACCTCTGTCTTGAACTGTCCCGTCAGAGGACCCAACAGGAGTCCATCCTGGGTCACCTGCGGAATGTTAATACTCGCCTGAACACTCTGTCTGATCCACCAACAACCTCCGCCAGTGCCATATCTTGCAATCCGGCAGCTCCGCTGCCCACTAATACCATGGTATCCTACCCCGGACCCCGGCTTTCTGCACCTCCTCGCTTCGGAGGCGACTCCGTACAGGCTCGGGGCTTCTTAAATCAGTGCACCCTGCATTTTGAACTTTTGTCCTACCAGTTTAACTCCGACCGGGCCAAAATTGCCTTCATCATGTCCCATCTCACCGGGGAGGCCCTGGCCTGGCTAAATCCTCTATGGGAGAGAGGAGACCCCCTGGTGTCCAACTTGCCTGCTTTTCTCACGGCTTTCCGGAAAGTCTTCGACGAACCCGGACGGAAGACCTCATCTGCATCATCGTTGCTACGCCTCCGTCAGGGGAGTCTCACCGTGGGCCAATATGCCATACGGTTCCGTACCCTTGCCTCGGAGCTGACCTAGGATAACGACGCTCTGGTTTCCGTCTTCTGGGAGGGTCTGTCCGGCCGTATTAAAGATGAACTTGCCGGTCGGGACACTCCTACCACTCTCGATGACTTAATAACTCTTGCCACCCGGATTGACCTACGGTTCCAGGAGCGTGCCAGAGAGGTCACCCGTGAGAGGAGGTTACCACGTCTAGCTCCTACTTTTCAGAAACCCGTCACTCCTTCTGTCTCTAACCAGGTACACCCTCCTGAGCCTATGCAGGTCGACCAGACCAAGATGGTCAAGACCCGTCAGGACTTACGCCGTGCCGAGGGGACCTGCTTCTACTGTGGCAGTAAGGAGCACCAGATCCGTGCCTGCCCGGAAAGGTCGGGAAACGCCTGTGTCTAGGTTCGCTCAGAGAGGTCCACCTAGACAAGAATAAATCCTCTCCATCCCTGCTGTTGTCAGTTTCAATCGTCTACGGGGAGAACCGTTATTTCGAACTAGCCCAACTGGACTCTGGAGCAGCCGGGAATCTTATTTCACAGTCCCTGGTAGAGAAATACCGCATCCCCACCAAACCTCTGGCTGTACCCTTGTCTGTGGCTGCCGTGGATGGGGGGCTCTTACCACGCCCCATCCAACTCATCACCGAATCCATTACTCTGCAGGTGGGAATGCTGCATTCTGAGAGTATCTCCTTTCATGTTCTGCCTGGACTCTCTCACGCCCTCTTGCTAGGTCTGCCTTGGCTCCAGAGACATGCACCCGTGCTTGACTGGCAAACCGGAGAAGTCCTTCGCTGGGGACAAGACTGTCATAAGACCTGCCTGGTTCCCGTCCATCCCGTCCGTCCCTCTCCTACCCCAGCTAATCTACCTGGACTTCCAATTCCTTATTGGTCTTATGCTGATGTCTTTAATAAAAAGGAGGCAGAGACATTACCCCCTCATAGACCATACGACTGTCCCATCGACCTGTTACCCGGTACTACTCCTCCCCGTGGGCGTATTTATCCTTTATCCGCTGCTGAGACCCGGTCGATGTCCGAATATATTGAGGAGAATCTGGCCAGGGGATTCATCCGGAAATCTACCTCCCCGGCGGGAGCAGGCTTCTTTTTCGTTAAAAAGAAGGACGGCTCTCTCCGTCCCTGTATAGACTATAGAGGCCTAAACCAGATCACGGTGAAGAATAAGTACCCCCTTCCGCTCATTCCAGAATTATTTGATCGTCTGAGGGGGGCTAGAATCTTCACCAAACTAGACCTCCGTGGGGCGTACAACCTGGTTCGTATCCGTCAAGGGGATGAATGGAAGACGGCATTCAACACCCGGGACGGCCACTATGAATACCTGGTAATGCCCTTTGGTCTCTGTAACGCTCCTGCCGTTTTTCAAGAGTTGGTCAATGACATCTTCCGGGACCTTCTCTACTCCTGCGTAGTGGTGTACCTGGACGACATCTTGGTCTTCTCTCCGGATCTCCAGACTCACCGGAGGGACGTTCGTCAGGTCCTGCTCAGGCTCAGGCAGAATCACCTCTTCGCTAAATACGAGAAGTGCCTCTTTGAGCAGACCTCGCTTCCGTTTTTGGGCTACATTATTTCTCAGACCGGCCTACGAATGGATCCAGAGAAACTGTCTGCCATCGAGAAATGGCCTCGACCGGAGGGGCTGAAGGCCATTCAGCGGTTCCTGGGCTTCGCCAACTACTACCGCCTCTTCATACCACACTTCTCTTCCCGGACTGCCCCAATTTCCGCGCTCACCCGTAAGGGTACTAATCCCAAAGAGTGGCCGCCCGAAGCAGAAGAAGCCTTTCTTTCCTTAAAACAGGCCTTCTCTTCCGCCCCGGTGCTGCATCGCCCGGACGGCAACAAGCAGTTCTTCCTGGAAGTGGACGCCTCCTCCTCTGGAGCTGGAGCGGTACTTACTCAAAAATCTTCTTCCGGGAGGATGGTAACTTGCGGCTTCTTCTCTAAACTCTTCTCCTCCTCAGAGCGCAATTATTCCATAGGAGATCGAGAGTTATTGGCCATCAAACTGGCATTGGAGGAGTGGCGTTACCTGCTTGAGGGGGCTCTTCACCCGGTAATAATTTACACTGACCACAAGAACTTGGCTTATCTCCAGCATGCCCAGAGACTTAACCCGCGCCAAGCCCGGTGGTCCTTGTTTTTTGCTCGTTTTGATTTTGTCCTTCATTTTCGCCCGGCTGACAAAAACGTCAAGGCGGACGCCTTGTCTCGATCCTTTCTGGTATCTGATCTCGAGGAAGATCCGAAACACATCATCGATCCCGCCAGAGTAATGCAGGTGGCTCCCGTGAGTCTAAATCGTCTTCCTCCCGGAAAGACGTTCGTATCAGTACCTGATCGGGAGAAGATCCTTCACTGGGGTCACTCGTCTAAACTGGCTGGCCACGCTGGTCAGAAGAAGACCCTCCAGCTTATTTCCCGGCACTACTGGTGGCCTACCCTGCACAAGGATGTAATAGACTTTGTTTCTGCCTGTGTGTCCTGCGCCCGCAACAAGGTTCCGAGAGATCTGCCAGCCGGTCGCCTCCTTCCGCTCCCAGTACCTGCTGCCCCCTGGCAGCATATTGCAATGGACTTCATAACTGACCTCCCACTCTCTGCCGGTTGTACGGTCATTTGGGTGGTCGCTGACCGCTTCTCCAAGATGGCTCATTTCGTTCCCCTGCCAGGCCTCCCGTCTGCACCCGAGCTAGCTAGAGACTTTATTCGTCACATCTTCCGTTTTCATGGCCTGCCCCTCCACATCGTGTCGGATCGTGGGGTACAGTTCACCTCACGCTTCTGGAGAGCCACTTGTAAACTACTAGACGTCTCCCTGGACTTCTCTTCCGCTTACCACCCACAGTCCAATGGTCAAGTGGAGCGGATCAATCAGAACCTGACCAGTTACCTCCGGCACTTCGTTAATGCCCACCATTCTGACTGGGTGGATCTCCTACCATGGGCCGAGTTCTCTTACAATAATCACGAGAGCGAATCCTCCTCCAAATCCCCGTTTTTTGTAGTCTTTGGTCAGCATCCTCGGATTCCTTTTCCTGTCTCCACCTCGGTGGACAACCCGGCTGCGGAATCTCTCGTTAGCAAATTTTCCTCCATTTGGGAGAGTACCCGATCCGCACTCCTTCAGTCTTCCGAGCGTATGAAAAGACACGCTGACAAAAAACGTCTGGACCCTCCTCAATTCCGTCCTGGGGATAAAGTCTGGCTCTCGTCCAAATATGTCCGGCTCAAGATCCCTTCCTATAAGTTAGGGCCTCGGTTCATCGGCCCACTGGAGGTCATCAGTCAGATCAACCCGGTGGCCTATAAATTGAAACTCCCGGCCAACTTACGGATCCCTAACTCCTTCCATGTATCTCTCCTCAAACCTGTGGTACTTAACTCTTTTTCCAAGTCTACAGGTACGCCTCCTGCTCCGGTTTCTGCTGAGGACGAGTTTGAGGTAGAGAACATTCTTGCCACCAAAAGGGTAAGAGGAAAGACCTTTTTTCTGGTAGATTGGAAGGGGTTTGGTCCTGAGGAGAGAACGTGGGAGCCCCGGGAGAACATCCATGCCCCTCTCATCCTAGCTAAATTTCTGTCTGGCCTAAAAAAGGGGGGGCCTAAAGGGGGGGGTACTGTAGTGCCGGCGTCCCTGCCCTCTGCTAGGCAGGGACACTGCTCCCCTCACCGCTCTGCCCCGTGCCCGGCGTCCCTCTCCCGCTCTGCTGTCAGCGCGCGCTCCTTCCCGGCGTCCTCCTCCCGCTCTGCTCTCAGCGCGCGCTCCTTCCCGGCCCCTGTGCTTAGGGCGCGCGCGCGCGCGCTCCCCTCCTCTTAAAGGGGCCGCGCGCGCCGTCCTAAGGAGTCCCCGGCCAATGGCCGGAGGACTTCATCATACATAAGGCACCTCCTCCAAAATGGAGGTGCCCGAGCAATGTTGTTTGCACCTGTGTCTCACCTGTGCTTCAGCCCTCAGGTCACGTTGCCAGTTTCCTGCCAGTTACCTGCCAGTTTCCTGCCAGTTACCTGCCTGATTCCTGCCTGATTCCTGCCTGATTCCTGCCTGAATACTTGTTACCTGTCTGCCAGTCTGAGGTCCGACGGTCTGCCTTACTACTCCTGTCAGTCTGTCTAAAGGACCAGCCTGCCCGCTCACCTGGGAGCGCACATCAGCTACCTGCCTACTTTCCTGAGGTCCGACGGTCTGCCTTACAACTCCGGTCAGTCTGTCTATGGACCAGCTTGCCCGCTCACCTGGGAGCGCTTCTCCGTTACCTGCCTGCTTGCCTGCCCGGAGGCTCCGTTGTCACGTGCTGTGACCATCAGCTACTTCAGACTCTTGTCCGCTCACCTGGGAGCGCTTCTCCGTTACCTGCCTGCTTGCCAGCCCGGAGGCTCCGTTGTCACGTGCTGTGACCATCAGCTACTTCAGAGACTCTTGCCCGCTCACCTGGGAGCGCTTCTCCGTTACCTGCCTGCTTGCCAGCCCGGAGGTTCCGCCGTCACGTGCCGTGACCACCTGTTATTCCAGAGACTCTCGCTTGCTCACCTGGGAGCACACATCTACCATCTGCCTGCTAGCCTACCCGGAGGCTCTGCCATCACAGGTCGTACCTACCCTTTACCCAGAGACAGCCCTGATCACTTGCCGTATCTCCCTGTCCGTTCATCCAGAGACTGCCACCCGCTCCCTTACAAGGGCTGCCCCCTTGTATAGTAGCTCAGAGGTTCCGCCTCCCAGACCCGTTACAAGCAGTATCGAGCATGCTCACTTAACACTACTAGTCATATATTATATCCTATTCAAGAAAAATGTAACTTTCCCCAGGTAGCACTCACTTCTCTCCAGTGTTGGTCATTTGCCCTCAAAATCTGTCTACTAAATTCAAACATAGTAGATATAAAAAAAGGGGAGTATTTGACAAAGTCAACATATAAAACCTTAAAACAGTATTTATTAAGTTATATTAAAAATACACCAGATTACAACTGCTGGGTATAGAAGTCCATGTAAAGAGGAAAGAATGGAGCTGGAGAGATAGACGTAGAAAGAGAAACTGCTAAGGCTTCTAGTTTGTAGAGCATATAGATGGAAAACTGCTAAAAATATAGAAAGCAATGGCCAGAAATAGTCTTATTCTTCATGTGAAAGCAATAATTGCTGTCAAATGCAAAGTAAAATTGTGCATACATTGTGTACAATATTTGGAAATCCTTCGGAATCGTTGTACAGCCTTTAACCCCTTTGCAGAAAAATGATGACGTAAACCAGAAAGGGTCACATCAGTAACTTACAAAAAAAAATCATTCTACATTTCATTGAACCTGTTTTCTACACTGTGTGCTGAATTATTAGGCAAGTTGTATTTTAGAGGATTATTTTTATTATTGATCCACAACTTTGTTCTCAATAAATGCAAAAGACTCATAAATATCCAAGCTTAATATTTTTGGAAGTTGGAGTGGGTTTTTTTTAGATTTGGCTATCTTAGGAGGATATCTTTTTGTGCAGGTAACTATTACTGTGCAGAATTATTAGGCAACTTAATAAAAAACAAATATAATCCCATCTCACTTGTTTATTTTCACCAGGTAAACCAATATCAGTGCACAAAATTTAGAAATAAACATTTCTGACATGCAAAAACAAAAAACAAAAAAGTTAGTGATCAATATAGCCACCTTTCTTTATGATGATACTCAACAGCATTCCATCCATAGATTCTGTCAGTTGCTTGATCTGTTTTCGATCAATATTGCGTGCTGCAGCAACCACAGCCTCCCAGACACTGTTCCGAGAGGTGTACTGTTTTCCCTCCCTGTAGATCTCACATTTTATGATGGATCACAAGTTCTCTTTGGGGTTCAGATCAGATGAACAAGGGGGCCATGTCATTGTTTTTTCTTCTTTTAGACCTTTACTGGCCAGCCACGCTGTGGAGTAGTTGGATGCATGTGATGGAGCATTGTCCTGAATGAAAATCATGTTTTTCTTGAACAATACCGACTTCTTCCTGTAACACTGCTTGAAGAAGATGTCTTCCAGAAACTGGCAGTAGGTCTGGGAGTTGAGCTTCACTCCATCCTCAACCCGAAAAGGTCCCACAAGTTCATCTTTGATGATACCAGCCCATACGAGTACCCCACCTCCACCTTGCTGGCGCCTGAGTCGGAGTGGAGCTCTCTACCCTTTACTGATCCAGCCTCTGGCCCATACATCTGGCCCATCAAGAGTCACTCTCATTTCATCAGCCCATAAAACCTTTGAAAAATCAGTCTTAAGATACTTCTTGGCCCATTCTTGACGTTTTATTTTATGTTTCTTATTCAAAGGTGGTCGTTTTTCAGCCTTCCTTACCTTGGCCATGTCCCTGAGTATCATACACCATTTTGATACTCCAGTAACATTGCAGTTCTGAAATATGGCAAAACTGGTGGCGAATGGCATCTTGGCAGCGTCACGCTTGATTTTCCTCAATTCATGGGCAGTTATTTTGCGGCTTTTTTGGCAAACACGCTTCTTGCGACCCTGTTGGCTATTTGCCATGAAACACTTGATTATTCGGTGATCACTCTTAAAAAGTTTGGAAATTTCAAGACTGCTGCATCCCTCTGCAAGACATCTCACAATTTTGGACTTTTCAGAGCCCGTCAAATCTCTCTTCTGACCCATTTTGCCAAAGGAAAGGAAGTTGCCTAATAATTAAGCACACCTTATATAGGTTGTTGATGTCATTAGTCAACACCCCTCCTCATTACAGAGATGTACATCACCAGATTTACTTAATTGATAGTTGGCTCTCAAGCCTATGCAGCTTGGAGTAGGACAACATGAATAAAAAGTATCATGTGATCAAAATACTCATTTCCCTAATAATTCTGCACACAGTGTAGTAGACACTGGAGAAGAGCCATTATCTGAAAGTGGTGGAAGGGGAAATCATAAGAAGAGAGTTAGGAATCATCCAAACAGACCACTATGAAGGTATCTCCGATGATACAGTTGATATAAATTGGTATAAAATTAATGTTTTTTATTGGTACTAATATGGGGTATGGATCACATGTTGATCACTTTTTTAATAGGGATGTGCGGACTGCTGGAAATTCAGGTTCTGGCAGTCGACCTAAACTTTTGAGAAAGTTCAGTTCGGGTACGAGACCAATACTCGAACTTCCACCAGAACTCGAACCCCATTGAAAGACTCAATCTTCTAGGGAAAAAACTCTCCCTCACTCTTTAAAGATTTTAATATATATTTTTTAAAACTTTCTTTCGCTTCACTAGGGAACTTGATCATGCGATGGCTTGTTTAATTTACTGCAAGGCTTCGGTATGTCTAAAGGTAAATCGGTTAATTTTTTTGTGATGGATTTGTTTGCAGAAAATCATTTGTAAAATATAGTACTAACGTTGTCGGTGAAATCCTAAGGTTTTGTTCACAAAGTTTTTTTTTTTCAAATGTTCATAGATGTTTTTTTTGCAGTGGAAACTGATTCAGTAAATGCTTCTTCTCTAAGAAGTTTTTGGAGAATATTTTCTTTTCCTGATATAGGGAAAATATATATTCTTGTACCGTGTTAGCCAGTAGATAGAAAAATATTTAGATTTGAGAGTCCTTAGTGGTTGATACCTTTTAATGGCTAACTGAAAAGATGGTAACAAATTGCAAGCTTTCGAGACTACTCAGGTCTCTTCATCAGGCATAGTATACCATAAAATCCGAAGAGTCACATATTTATACACAATAAGACACACAAGAAAAAAAAAATTAATAGGTAAGACAGGTGATGAAAAGCAGAGTTATTATGGAAGAGATAAACAGTTCTGGCTATAAATATTTTAGCAGTTAATAGATAAGAAGTGTGAAAATTTTATTGTCCTGTGACCAGGTCCAGTGTTGTGATGGCCTCACAATTCTGAGGGGCACATTCCTTAGTTGATGTAGAATGACATAAATCCATGTGACACATTCATTCCTGCTCTGAAAGTGTTAAAGGTCATCATCAGTTTATATTCTGAGGTTCTTCTTTCTCTTTGAGATTTAAAGTTACCTTTTAATACCAGTAATTTCATATCTTTTATGCTGTGATCAGGGGAACAAAAATGCTTGGCTACAGGCAGATCTATTATATTTTCTTTTATTGTGTGGCAATGATGATTCATCCTTGTTCTAAGTTTTTGCCCTGTCTCCCCTACATAAAGACCCCCAGCTGGACATTTGGTACATAGAATTAAGTACACTACATTAGATGTGATACAGCTGAACGTACCTGGGATCTTATAGTCCTGATGTGAATTGGGAATCTTTATCTTGTCTGTGGTCATTATAAATGGACAGGTTTTACATTTTTTCTGATTGCAAGGAAAGGTACCTGTAGCTGGTGGAGATGACAGGGAGCTTCTGACAATGATGCTTCTTAGATTTGGGGGCTGCCTGAAACACAGAAGTGGGGGGTCTGGAAATATGGATTGTAATTGGGCATCTTTTTGTAGTAAGGGTTGTAGTTTCCATGCAGCTCTTCATAGCACCTCCAGATTTGGATTGTAGGTGACTACTAGAGGCACTCGGTTGTTTTATTGTTTGGTTTTCTAATGTAGGAGATGATTCCTTGATATTCTGGTGGTTCTTGTAATCTGGTTCTCAATTGTTCTTGGATGGTAGCCCTGTTTCAAAAAGGTCTTTCTGAGGCCATCAAGGTGTTTGTCTCTATCCATCTGAGATAGAGACAAAGAGAAAGAAGAATCTTAGAATATAAACTGATGATGACCTTTAACACTTTCAGAGCAGGAATGAATGTGTCGCATGGATTTATGTCATTCTACATCAACTAAGGAATGTGCCCCTCAGAATTGTGAGGCCATCACAACACTGGACCTGGTCATAGGACAATAAAATTTTCACACTTCTTATCTATTAACTGCTAAAATATTTATAGCCAGAACTGTTTATCTCTTCCATAATAACTCTGCTTTTCATCACCTGTCTTACCTATTAATTTTTTTTTTCTTGTGTGTCTTATTGTGTATAAATATGTGACTCTTCGGATTTTATGGTATACTATGCCTGATGAAGAGACCTGAGTAGTCTCGAAAGCTTGCAATTTGTTACCATCTTTTCAGTTAGCCATTAAAAGGTATCAACCACTAAGGACTCTCAAATCTAAATATTTTTCTATCTACTGGCTAACACGGTACAAGAATATATATTTTCCCTATATCAGGAAAAGAAAATATTCTCCAAAAACTTCTTAGAGAAGAAGCATTTACTGAATCAGTTTCCACTGCAAAAAAAACATCAATGAACATTTGAAAAAAAAAAACTTTGTGAACAAAACCTTAGGATTTCACCGACAACGTTAGTACTATATTTTACAAATGATTTTCTGCAAACAAATCCATCACAAAAAAATTAACCGATTTACCTTTAGACAGGACAATAAAACCTTCACACTCCTTATCTATTAACTGCTAAAATATTTATAGCCAGAACTGTTTATCTCTTCCATAATAACTCTGCTTTTCATCACCTGTCTTACCTATTGCATTTTTTTATTTTTTTTTTTCTTGTGTGTCTTATTGTGTATGAATATGTGACTTCAGATTTTGTGGTATACTATGCCTGATGAAGAGACCTGAGTAGTCTCAAAAGCTTGCAATTTGTTACCATCTTCTCAGTTAGCCATTAAAAGGTATCAACCTCTGAGGACTCTCAAATCTAAATATTTTTCTTTTCCTGAAGGACTTTTGGAAGATTTTTTTTTTTCCTGAATTTCCTGACGTGTTTTTTTTTTGCAGCCTATTAATTACCCAGTGCTTAGTTTGGAGTAGATTGCTTCATGATCCACTTCGAAGAGGTGATGTTAGGCACACAAGGTCAGATGGATCCTCTAAGCCTTGGGTCCAGGTGGGCACACAGAACCCAGGCGTTGATGCAGCAAGCAGGAAGGCACGTAGGAAGCGAGAACTTGACAACCACAGAAATCTCAGGAGCAGCAGGATGGATGACGTGGAACCCAGCAGGGTTCGATGCAAGCACAAACATAAAAAGCACAGATGGTGGAGCAAACCAAAGATCTAAAGTCTCAATCCCAAGACACAAGAGTGTTTTAATGGGCCTTAAATAGGTCTAGGGGGATGATGTCATTGATCCATGCTGGGCATCTTGCAAAACCCTGATGTGGAACAAAACAGAGGGCAGCGGACCCAAGGGAAGAAAGTAATGCCTGGAATACCTGGGACAGGGGTGTAACAGGTGACATGCATTTTTTTTTCACCAGGTGATGTTCAAAACCTCTTCAGGAAATAAAATTCAAACCTCACCTCATGTGAACAGCAAGGCTATGTGTACACGGCGTAATTTAGACGAAGGCGCAACTCTCAGAGTTTTCCCAGGCAAAAATTGAACATGTTCATTTTGTGGGATGCTGTTTAGACAGATTGCATGTGGAATCTGCCTGAAAAAAACATCATGTCCACATAAAACTAGTAAGGAGAAAAAGCATTACATAGAGATCCCTGAGTATACATATGTCGTTAACTGCTACCTAGAGAGAAACCCCACACGTATCGCCGTGACGCAGACGGCTTCATCAGGGAATGTAGGTTATTAAGTGATACAGCAAACATATATATACAGTTATTAGATTAGTTGAGTACTGACCATTAATTGGTCTTCAATGGGTTTTTATCTTTGTCCCTTGTTGTCGAATAACCTTTTTTGCATGTATTATATATATCAGGTGTGCACATCTCTATGTAGTGCTTTTTCTCCTTCTTACATTCTTCTCTTCTCTACATGATTTAGCACCCTGTATTATTTATTGTCTCAATTTGTAGTGCACCCTCCTTTCCCCTTTTATCACATAGAACTATGCGGCACACGGTGTCTTGAAGAATGAACATGCTACTTCTTTTACAGTTTCCCAAAAACCTCAGTGAGAACATTACCATAAAAAATTTCAGTGACACTTTCTGTAAAAAAAAATGCAGTGTAAATAGACCTTTGCTGCAAATGAGAAATATAAAGCATAGCATTGCAAAATATGAAGGCTGTGGAAAATATCCATGCAATTTTGATGCTGAAACCTGCAAGTCCCATGTGGACTTATTCATGTTGAGTGTTGCAACTATTAGGCCCGTATGTATCAGGTAATAATATCAAAGACTCTGAGGATGATCTACCTCAGAACTTCTCCAAGTCTCCATTTGCTAATTGCAAACATCATTTATATGTCAAGGTGTAAATCCCAAAGAATGCAACTATCTGCACACCACTGTCTGTAAACTCATGAAAGCCATATAAGAGTGCTCCAAAGTAATTGACATTGAGGCTATGACACCAGAATATATATTTCATTTTTTTCCGGGTCCTAAATGTACCATAAATATAAATTTTGTGATATGTAATTTTCCTTCTTAAAGAAGATATGATAATCATAGTACTGTTCAGAAATATCTTGGGTAGGCCCACAGCAATGCAAAAATGTTTTAAAACCATGTAGGCAATAAGGAAAGTTAGGTGTGGTGACAATGGGGGCTGTGAGCACAGGAGTCAATTAGTGAAAAGAATGCTGACCCTTAAAGTACAACCTAAATACACAGAACATTATTTCTCCACACAGACAGAACTGAGAAGGACGTAGCCAATCAATGTCATGAGATATTGTTTATGTCCTGTAGACTATAAGTCCACAAGGACAGGGCCTTCTCCTCGTCTGTACCAGTCTGTCATTGTTAGTTTGTTAATTGTAATTTATATCTTTATTTTGTATGTAACCCCTCCTCATGTACAGCACCATGGAATGAATGGTGCTCTAAAAATAAATAATAATAATAATAATAATATCAGGTGACCAGTAGATGGCATAGTATTGAGATTGGAGGAACAGCATCCACCTGGGAAGTAAGAATCTATTTTTTAATTTTATGTTGATTTGAACCATGGGACTATAGTGGACAAACCCTTTAATGTCTCATAGCCTTGTGAAACTAGACTACCCTTGACATTAAATTAATGTAGACACCACTTTAATAAGCCTCCATACTTAAAAATATCAATATTCTTAAAATATATTTACATCGGTGACAAGTAATCTGTCGATGAAAACATCAATGGGAATAGTGTACTGACAGAAGGATCTGGACCAATAGCTGTGTGTCACGTCCTGATGTGACCCCTGGGTGGTCTGGGTCCAGAAGGTCATAACGTTTAAACGATCGCAGGTCTTCTTTAGTGTCAGTTTGTCTTTTTTGTTTGTTTTGTTGTTTGTTTTTTTTCCTGGAAAGTAAAAATCAGCTTTGTGTTACTCACCTGCCCTGGCTCCAATGCCGTACTGTGCATCTTCCTTCCCCGACAATCTGCTCCCTCTGTACTAGTCCATGCTAGGTTACTAATGTAACCCATAATGCACCTCTGATGTTAACAAAAACCTTTTAAGGTATTAAGGTTGATTCCAATGGCTGCGCACAACCTGAGTGTTCATGTAGTAGTGCCTGCTGTTGCCATGGACTTTCCAGTAGTCAAACCATACTTCTCATTTGGCTCTGCTATAGCCAGGTGCTGAATCTTACTCAACTCTACTTATCCTGTGTGCTATCCACACTCCTGACAGATGCCTAATTGCCTTCGTATCTATGATATTCCTTTGTGATATCCACACTCCTGACAGATGCCCAATTGCCTTTGTATCTATGATGTTCCTTTGTGCTATCCACACTCCTGACAGATGCCTAATTGCCTTCGTATCTATGATGTTCCTTTGTGCTATCCACACTTCTGGACCAAGGTGTCTGATAGCAGACAGGAAAAGCAGAGTTGAGTATGCTATCTGCGCATCTGCAATAAGGTTCTGTAGTTCTACTCTCACCTTTGGCTCTATTGGATCTGCATCTAATACTTCCAGCTCTGCTAATCCATTTACTGTCTTGCATTTTCAGGTGTACTGTTCTGTGCTGTTTTATTTACCTTCCATTTGTTCTGCTCTGCTGTATTATGGCCTCTGGTCCGTGCTGCTCACCCTGACCTACTGCTTAGGGAGTTCATCTTACCAGGTGAGCCCACGCAGAGTGATAATGTTAATACGTTTGATAAAAATGTGCTGGAGAGCACACTCACCTGTACCAGTAAAAAACAATGGGGCTATTTCAAGACCAATATTGTCTTATTTGTTTAAAATGGGAGGCATCAGAAGCAGTATCAAAGTCATCAAGCCAGTACTATAGAAAGGATTACAAAAAGGGGTCGGACGTCTTCATTTGTGCACTGCGCTTGTGCTGGATGCCAGGAGGCTGATGACAGCTGATTTTCACTTACTGGGCATGCTCAGTGATGCAAAAAGGAATAAAGCATAGCGGCAGTGTGGGAAGTCAGTAAAGCCACAATGATGTTTTTACCACTCAGAATTCTTCATTTTTCACAGATAAAGCCTTACCCAGTTAACAACCTGGGGATAATTAAAAGGTTATTTCTATCTTCATCGTTGGGAAACACTTGTAAAAAGAAGCACTTCTGTAAGTTACTACTATAAACTTTTTATTGTTTATAGTTGACTGCCAAAGTCTCGCCAATACGGCTGCGTAGAGTTGCTGGCAAAACATGCACGGTTTTTATAGTTTCTTTCCAATAGTGAATGTAAGCATTGTACTGAATCTGGCCAGGATCACTGGTGCATACTGTCAGCTCCTGATCCTGATCAGCTGCAGAGCCATTGTGCTTCCAAAACTACATAGGTAAAGCTGCCTCATATAACATCAATGAAGGCACACAATTCAGGCCAGCAGCTCAATGCTGCCACTGGTCCTAATCCTAACAGTCAAACAACCCAGAGGACAACCTTCAGCAATCAGGATATCATCTGGCTGGGGAACGGTGCACTTCTAGATGGACAATGTGGGACCATACTGCACATAACAGATTATGACTGTTTTTTACACTGTGCCTTAAAACCTCTCCGCCCTCCTGTACCTGATGACTAAAGCTGTAAAAGAGATGAATAACTCAATTGTGGCAGACACAGGTTATTTTTATGTCAGGACAATGAAATCCGAGTACATTCTATATACAGTACAGACCAAAAGTTTGGACACACCTTCTCATTTAAAGATTTTTCTGTATTTTCATGACTTTGAAAATTGTACATTCACACTAAAGGCATCAAAACTATGAATTAACACATGTGGAATTATATACTGTGAGGCAGTGACCGGGATCTTATATGAGGGACGTTATATATCCCCCAGAATGTTTACAGAGACCTATTAAATCCATTGGAGTGCATTGCAGTCACAGACACACCTGCGGCTGCAATGCTGGAATGAAGGCGATCAATCACCTGGTCAGACTACCTGGCTAAGGCAGATTAAGTAAAACCCGGCAGGGCCTTCATTTCTTGGAGGAGGTCACAGGAGGCAGTGGGGCGGCCTCCTCCCTCCGACCCGGGTTTTCCAGTGGCTCTTGCCACAGGTCCTTTAAAAATCCCTGCACTAAGGATTAGTGTTGTTGCATGTTGGAACCTGCTAGGACCATAGCAGGAAAGCTCAGCAGAATAGAGGGTGGCTGAACCCACGCCTGGGAAGCCTCTGCACCTGTCAGGCTCTGAGCGGCCCGGCACCGCCGTTGTCCCCGGCAACCGTTGTTTATGGACTCATGTTAACCCGGCTGCGAACCAGAGGAATTTCTGTTTACCCGTGAGTTGCTGAATAAAAGCTGTTTATGTTGGACTTGCTTGGGTCACTGCCTCAGTTACTGCACGGTGTGAACACTGCCGCCTTACAATACTTAACAAAAAAGTGTGAAACAACTGAAAATATGTCTTATATTCTAGGTTCTTCAAAGTAGCCACCTTTTGCTTTGATGACTGCTTTGCACACTCTTGACATTCTCTTGATGAGCTTCAAGAGGTAGTCACCGGAAATGGTTTTCACTTCACACGTGTGCCCTGTCAGGTTTAATAAGTGGGATTTCTTGCCTTATAAATGGGGTTGGGACCATCAGTTGTGTTGTGCAGAAGTCTGGTGGATACACAGCTGATAGTCCTATTGAATAGACTGTTAGAATTTGTATTATGGCAAGAAAAAAGCAGCTAAGTAAAGAAAAACGAGTGGCCATCATTACTTTAAGAAATGAAGGTCAGTCAGTGTGAAAAATTGGGCAAACTTTGAAAGTGTCGCCAAGTGCAGTTGCAAAAACCATCAAGCGCTACAAAGAAACTGGCTCACATGAAAAACAGGAAAGGAAGACCAAGAGTCACCTCTGCTTCTGAGGATAAGTTTATCCGAGTCACCAGCCTCAGAAATCGCAGGTTAACAGCAGCTCAGATTAGAGACCAGGTCAATGCCACACAGAGTTCTAGCAGCAGGCACATCTCTACAACAACTGTTAAGAGGAGACTTTGTGCAGCAGGCCTTCATGGTAAAATAGCTGCTAGGAAACCACTGCTAAGGACAGGCAACAAGCAAAAGAGACTTGTTTGGGCTAAAGAACACAAGGAAGGACCAGTGGAAATCTGTGCTTTGGTCTGATGAGTCCAAATTTGAGATCTTTGGTTCCAACCACCATGTCTTTGTGCGATGCAGAAAAGGTGAACAGGTGGAATCTACATGCCTGGTTCCCACTGTGAAGCATGGAGGAGGAGAAGTGATGGTGTGGGGGTGCTTTGCTGGTAAGACTGTTGGGGATTTATTCAGAATTGAAGGCATACTGAACCAGCATGGCTACCACAGCATCTTGCAGCGGCATGCTATTCCATCCGGTTTGCGTTTAGTTGGACCATCATTTATTTTTCAACAGGACAATGACCCCAAACACACCTCCAGGCTGTGTAAAGGCTATTTGACCAAGAAGGAGAGTGATGGAGTGCTACGCCAGATGACCTGGCCTCCACAGTCACCAGACCTGAACCCAATCGAGATGGGTGGGATGAGCTGGACCACAGAGTGAAGGCAAAAGGGCCAACAAGTGCTAAGCATGTCTGGGATCTCCTTCAAGATTGATGGAAGACCATTTACGTTGACTACCTCTTGAAGCGCATCAAGAGAATGCCAAGAGTGTGCAAAGCAGTCATCAAAGCAAAAGGTGGCTACTTTGAAGAACCTAGAATATAAGACATATTTTCAGTTGTTTCACAATTTTTTGTGAAGTATATAATTCCACATGTGTTAATTCATAGTTTTGATGCCTTCAGTGTGAACATACAATTTTCATAGCCAGGAAAATACAGAAAAAATCTTAAAATGAGAAGGAGTGTCCAAACTTTTGGTCTGTACTGCATATTGAAGGATTTCACCAAATACTGTAGCACACTTGTAAGAAAGAAGTGGATGAATCCTTACCATCACTGGGAGTTAGAATACTCATTCCTGAGCCTCGTAAGACAGTAACACCTTCTGCAAGATGAAAAAAAAACCTTTTTAACATCAAGAAGGAAAAAATATATATTTTTATTTAATTACTTAAACTAGTAGTTTTTTTTTCTTTCTACATTTTGGCCTGATAAAATTGTTGCAGATTTCAGCTTTCAGCAGAATTATCAGTACATTGTGGGAGAAGAACTGTTAGGACCTTATCTACATCACCCACATAGAGGACTGAATGAAAAGAACATACACTACTAATAAAGAAAGATCATACAGTACAGTCTACAGAGGAACTACACACATATCAACAAGTTTTAACCGTTAAAGAAGTTGTCCACTACTTGGACAACTTCTTGTCATACCACTCGCTTGGCCCCCATAAAATAATAAAGCCTATATTCCCCTCCCGTGCCGGCGCCATTCCCACGGCGTCGCACTCCCTCTCCCCAGGGCTCCTGTGCGGTTGTTCTGACACATGACTCCGGCACACAATCAGCGCTGGCGTCACGGGCCCTGCCTCCTGTCAAATTGATCAAGAAAAGGAAGTCAGAGATCAGCTGCAGCCTGGACTAAGGCTATGTGCCCACGTTGCAGAAATGAAGCAAAAAATTTCTGCTTCATTTCTGCAAGCCCTCTCCCGGAAAAACTCATGCGGAATTCCGCACACGTTTATCGTGCGTTTATCGCGCGTTTTCCACATGCGTAATTGCCTTGAGTTTTTTATTGCATTGCAATAAGGCAATTCCGCTTGCGGAAATGCAAAATTAAATGACATGCTGCGGATTTTTGTACGCATCAAAAACGCTGCAGAAAAATCCGCAGCATGGGCATAGAACTTGCGGAATCCCCTTGGGGACCATGGGGGGCGGATTACCTAGCGTTTCTCAAGCGTTTACGCTGCGGAAATTCCGCAGCATATAAGCTTGAAAAACGCTACGTGGGCACACAGCCTAACTCTTCATGTTCAATTTGTCCAAAGGCGGAGACAGTGACACCAGCGCTGATTGGGCACCAGGGTCACGTGTCACAACAACCGCATGGGAGCCCTGGGACCGCGAGTTCTGACACCATGGGAAAGGTGCCATCCCAGGAGGTGAATATAGGCTTTTTTTATTTTATTGGGTCAAAACATTTTGATCAAGACGGGGTTGTCCAGGTAGTGGACAACCCTTTTAATACAGCACAATGTGCTGTCACCTATACACAATCCCTGCAGCATAGGCTTTTTTCCCTGTATTACATAAATTAAAATCTGAAAGACGATTACTGGAATTGATTATTTTTTTCAACCATTTTTAATTCAATTATATTAGTGGTGACTTTGTCAGATTTTATAACTTTTTTAAACCCACCTCGAAGAAATGCAGCTATCTCTAGAATGGGAATGTCTGGACCCCATCTGATTTGGTCCAGACACTTTGGACAGCCTTTGATAACCCACCTGTTTCACTAACTTTCATAGAAGTGGAGTGAACGACTCCACCTCTCCATTCCGATACCTCTCCATCCAGTTCATTCACTCATGAGGCAACTCCTAATCTAGATATGGCTGCAGGTTCTAGAGGTGGACCTCACATCCAGCTAGCATTTCTGACATCCCTCATTTATGACTCAAGTTCCTCATCTGCCTGTTTAGGCCTTTCACAAGTTACTAATCCTTCACATGAAATGAACAATAGTGAGAATATGTTTGTCACTCTTGACACTTAGTGGTGCACAGGGTAAGATCTAGATCCGAATCATGGTCTACAGAGAATAACAGCACTTAATACTGCAGAGAAGATGACAGCTTTATTAATAAGTCTTAAACCCTTCACGACAGAACCAATTTCCGTTTTTGCATTTTTGTTTTTTCTCCCCCTCTTCCCAGAGCCATAACTCTTATCTGTCCACATAGACATATGAGGGCTTGTTTTTTGTGAAATGAGTTGTACTGTGGAATGACATCATCAATTTTACCACATAGTGTACTGGAAAATGGAGAAAACAATACCTAGTGGGGAGAAATTGTGAACAAAAAGCAATTCTGACATTGTTTTTGTGAATTATTTTTTACAGTGCACATGTTGTAGTGAGGCTCTGTGCACACTGTGTGTTTTTTAATGTGTTTTCACTGCATTTTTCCATGCTGAAATGCACCAAAAATACTAGGTAATCCGTGTGCCAGCTAATGCAATGGCAATCCTGATGTGCTGTGCACATTATCAGCAATTTTCCTGACAGGATTGTCATTGGGTTTAAATCCGCAGCATGTACATTCTTTTTAGCGTTTCTGCAGTGTTTTCGGCCCTTTGCTGTGTTTTCAAAAGAACCACAGCAAACCAGCAGGCATAAATATATTTGCGGATTTGCTGCGGATGTTTGCTGCATATTTGACTGACTTAAGTCAATGAGTCAAATACGCCACAAAAACGTACAAAGAATGGTACCCGGGCCAGGGAAGACTACTCCTCCCATCATCTGACCGCCACCTCGCTAATAACAGCGGGAGCAGGCGCGGCAGAGGGGACAAGTCTCCTCAGCCGGCGTCTATGCTGGGTGTTTAAAAATAAAAAAAAGTAAAAATCTACATTAAAATAAAAAACACCTTTCATTCTCATTTGTCCAGCGTCCTCCCGATGTCCCCCGGTGACCCGATCATCCGGCAGTGTACATCACTGCGCTCCTGGAACTGAGTTCACCAGAGTTCATCAGGTGAGAGCTACAGGACCTCACTGTATGGAACCGGTGCTGCGTGGGAATGTTCCCATGCAACACTGATGCAGTAAATAAGCTCACCGGGGCTGATCAGTTGATGAACTCCGGTGAACTCAGCCCCAGCAGCACAGCAATGTACACTGACAGGAGTGATTACACTCCTGTCAGTGTATAGTGTTGTCTTCTACAGCAGTCACATCAGTGATTGATGTGACTGCTGTAGAAGTGACCCGGATCGCCGTGGGACACTGGGATTACGTCATGACAGCAGGCAAGTGAGAGATATGGTTGGTTTCACAGGAGACGAGGGATTCGGGGATTCTGCGTTAGTTAATTTTATTTCAATAAAAGACTTTATTCTGGCCGTGTCTTTATTGAAAAAGTGTCAAAAACATTACTACAAGGCTAGTAATGGGGGTGTCTCATAGACACCTCTCCATTACTAACCTGGGCTTCAGGTCAGCTGCCAATACAAGGCTGACATGAACCCCAACCTTATTACCCCACTCACCACCGCTGCACGACACTGGGAAGAGCGGAGGCTAAGTGCCAGATTTGGTGCATCTTATGGATGTGCCATTTCTGGGGCAGCTGAGGGCTGATATTATTAGTCACGGAGGGGGCTAATATCCATGGCCCCTTTCCTGGCTATTAATATCAGCCCACAGCTGTCTTTTTAGCCTTTTCTTGTTAGATTTTATGGGGAACCCTACGTCAATTTTTTTCTGGGGTCCGCCGTATAATGTAGCCAGTAAAAGCTAAGCAAACAGCTGTGGGCTGTTATTAATAGCCAGAGAACATTTTTGGCTAATGGCCCCTTCCCTGGCTACTAATATCAGCTCCCAGCTGTCAGCTTTTCCTCTAATGTTTATGAAAATGACGCTGGAGCCCACGGCATTTTTTTTAACTTTAGGCTGTGTGCCCATGATCCGGACGTAGCAGTGCCTTGGACGCAGCATATTTTTGCTCCGTCCCAAATGCTACGTTCTATTGAATGCAGGTAAATCCACATGGATCCACTGAACCATGCGGATTTACCGCATTCAATACATTCTAGTGGTCAAATTTCTGTTGCGGAGACTAGTGACTCCGCAAGAGAATTTGACATGCTGCGGTCCTGAAAGACACGCTGCATGTCAGTGTCCGCGGGTAATCCGCAGCCTCAAATGTATGCAGAGTGGACATGGAATTTCTAGAAATACCATCCACTATGCTGTAACATCTGGATGCTGCGGGTTTGACGCTGCATAAACACGAATCTTTAAACTTGCAGCGGCTCCTGATCATGGGCACATACCCAAACTCTCCCACAGCATGTCAATTTATGTAGCGGAGACACTAGTCTCCGCTGCAGATTTTGACCGATTGAAATGTCATTATATGCAGTGGATCCGCATGTTTTGACAACAAAAGTGCGGCATTAGAACACAGCAATTGGATGCAGCGAAAATACGCTGCATCCAAAGCACTGCTGGTTGCTGATCGTGGGGACATAGGAGCTAACAAAACATCTGTGAGCTGTTATTAATAGCCAGGGAACATGTTTGCCTAATGGCACCTTCCTCAACTCTTAGCTGCCCCAGAAATGTCTGCTAATGGGAATGCTAATGAGATTGGGTTTATTGGATTAGCTAACACCTAGCCCTTTTGTTTAGTGATGACAAGGTGTCAATCTGACCCTTTCATTACTAAACCTAATTAAAGTAAAGAGTTAAACACACACACAGAGTAAAACATTTTAAATTTGAAATACAGCAGACACATTCGTTAATCACTTCAATTAACCAATCTACTCACCCCAAGTCTGACGGTAATCCAAGGGTTAAAGCGATGTCCCACATTTCTTTTTTCAAATATCTTTATTTAGCTCCAAAAAGCATTAATTGATGTGCAAAAATGCGTCAAAATCACAGCAAAACACACGTTTTTTTCTGCAGCATTTTTCCTGCCAAGAGATGCAGAAACCTTAAGGAATTTTCTGCATTTAAATCCTGAACGTGCGCACATAGCCTAAATGTTTTTGCAATCTGATTCTGATCATCAATGTGATTACAGCTATACCAAACATGTCCAGTTTTTTTTATTAAAAATCATCAGAAGTCTGCAAAAAATTTTTTGGAGCCCCGCTCCATCCGCGATTATTAGAGGCAGGTCCAGGCTGTAACACACAGTCATGATCTGCTGGGTATGGGGCAGGCTTATGAAGGGGTTAAAACATTCCACATATCAAGAAGGTGGCCAATATCAATGCTCTGGTCCATCTGGTTCTCATACATGTCTTGGTGGAGTAGTGTGCAGATTGATGGGAACAGCTGTGGTACACTACTGCACAATACGCCATCAAAATGTTTATATACGAAAACATTCACTTTTGTCACTTTATTAATGGTGGGAAAATGTGAATGTCTTATGATTACATATCAATAAAGCCATCATCTTAACTGCAATATATCTAAGAACTGTAATTCTCTGTATCTTATGCAAATTAGTCTGCTAAATTTCTTAATTTATTAACTCTCTATTTTTGCCCACAAATCACATATATCAAAATTATTGCACTTTTCAAGACATGCCTACATAGTGCATGTACTGTATATCAACGCACTACTAAATCTGAGAACACTGAGAAACTTCTAGGAACAAATGGAGTCAATCACAATCCTCAATCACTTCCTTTTCCTGTCCAAATCTGACATTATAATGATACTCTCTAAAGTGCCATGAGCAAAGTAGCACCTTCTACACTATTAACCTCACGACACAGATGGCAGAAACCTTGACACATGCTTCAAGCATGTTTTCTTTGAAGGTGCTACAGATGTCCCTATGGAGAAAATCACATCTGTCCAAAGAGTTCCTCATTTACAAATTCTTGTTCAACACCTATAACTCTCATAGAATCATTACTAAAAATGCATGAGATTACTATGGTACAAATGTTCTTTCGAAGACAACTATCTCTCCTGATCCACCCATACACATGAGTACTCAGCTCAGCCAAGCAGTCATGTGTCTTCAATGGCTAGAGACAAAAAAGCTGCTTCAAAACAGCTCCAGCTGTAGCTTATCTCCCGTGAAAAAAAAAAATCGGCATTGAAATCTAACTGCCTTATTCTTCTCTAACATCAATAATCATCTGTTAAGGGAGAAATTGGTGCCTCCATACACATCAGCATCAGCTACCTGTGCTCTTCACAGTTCTGCGCTGCCTATGTGACACCCCAGGGGTCTGGTTGCCACAGTAATAGAGATATTATGTCTGAGAGCAAGTGGGAGGTTTCTCTGGTCAGGATCCCTAAACATGCAACACGGTCCGCCCAGACCTGGGAGGGGAGGAATCTGCCCTTTTAAATTGGGTCTGGGGCGGGATTAGAGCAGACAGAGCCTGCAGAACAAGCAGAGCAGTCAGAGCCTGGAGTTCAGTTCCAGACACAGGGAAAGCAAGATCAGGAGCTCTGGAGGAGCAGTAGCTGAAGTCCAGGGGCTGGAGTTGGGCAGAGTTCGCCCTGGACGAAGATACTAAAGCCGGACACAGGAGTCCGAGGCTGTGGGGACTGATATACACCCAGCAGCAGAAACCAGCCGGCAGGGGATTCCAGGTCCTCTGGCCATAGAAGCCCGGAGGCTCAGTCACAAAGAAGGGACCAGCGCCGCCATCCAGGAGCGGAGGCTAACAGAAGGCCCCAAGTCACCAGCCATACGGGTGAGCACCACACGGTATACTCAGGGACGTGGGCTACTTGTAACCGCTGACAGCAAGGTAGCCAGGAAGAGTGCAGATTAACGGGGAGGCCTACAACTCCACCTGGCCAGGGGAACTCCTGCTTGCTCGCAGACTGACCAGGCCCCTTATACTAGCCAGTACTCCCGGGAGGGTCTGCCTTGTACCATCAGTAAAGACCCTGAACTGCACCTCACGTCTCTGTGATTCCTTGCCGCTCCAGCACCATTAGCACTGGGACCCTCAGACCATCACTCCCATCATCTTCCACATTAGCTGCCCTGAGGCAATACTTCTCCCGTGGGGAGTCATCCCATACTCAGCTGCGCAAACAACATCAGCCTCAGCGGTCTGCAGCGCAGCAGCGGTCCCCACTGACCGCAATCCACGGGTGGCGTAGTCGGACACTTATTACCATACAAATAGACTGCCACTGGTTTGACCACCCTGGGCACGGACCGGGTCACCGCCACACGGAGACTACAACCCCCAGCATCTCAGCGATCCGGCTCTGGGTATTCCTCTGCACAGCAAAGGCCCAGGGGGCGCGTCAACTTTGGCGTAGTCGGCAGGATTTCGTGCCCGCAACCACCGGGTACTGCGTGCCTGAAAAAGAGACTTTTATACTTACCTGTGGTGAAGTTTCCCGCCGTCCGGAGTCGTTTCCCGCCATCCGGAGCCGATTCCCGCCATCAGACGCCATCTTGGACCGTTTCCTGCCATCTTCTGCCTTCTTCCCACCATCCGCAGCTGCTTCCCGCCTTCGGACGCCATCTTCGGGACGCCGGACGGGAAGAAGAGGGGCGTGGACGCCGAAAGCGCGCGAGATCCGAAGCTCCGCCCCACGCTCCGCCCCACGCTCTGACGCTGCGCAAGGTCCTGGAAAGGAGGAAGAGCGACGCTGACGTCATCGGAGCGCGACGCCAGGTCCTCAACCCCGACGATCGACTGCGGAGCCGCGGCCTACGGAAGAAGAGCATCACAAGGTAGGCCACGGTCCACTAGGGGGGAGGAGGATGCCGGATACCGAGGAGAGCTCCACTGCCACAGCCACCGCCAGCGCAACCGCTGCGGCAGTCAAGCCATTCACCATGCCCTATATCCCGGGGGCAACCTGGCTACCCCAGTACTCAGGGGAGTCACATACTCTAAATGACTTTAGAGAAAGACTGGATAGCCTCTTCCAGGTGTACCCCCTCACAGAAGAGCAAAAAGTGAGCATCCTGGTGGCCCAATTAATCGGGGCAGCCCAAAGGGAGGTAAAGTCCTGGCCACCTGGGAGGAAGAGGACTGTCAGAGACATACTAACCCGGCTGAAAGACACATTTGACACCCGCACCTCAGTCGAAATAAAACTAAGATTTTATGGGTGCAAACAACGGGCACATGAGAGTATAAGAGACTATGCTCTAAACCTACAAGAGGCCCTGAGAGCCATTAAGCAGGCAGACCCTGACAGCGTGGGAAATGAAGATAAGCTGTTGACTGAACAATTTATTGAGGGTCTACTGTGCAATGCCCATCGAACCCAGTTGCGGGCAATGGCCTTACAGGACACAGACCTGGACTTTGCACAGTTCAAGGACAGAGCCATCCGGGTGCTCCGAGAACCGGCACCAGGTGGCGCTGTGACCCACAGGCGCCCTGCCATCACTTACCACCAGGAGACGGCGCCCTTGTCTGCAGGGCCTGTGGGAGCTGATGCGCAGGCTTTAAACAGTGACCCGGCTACAGACCTGCACCATCAGGTCCAAGAGCTGACTAAGAGCGTTGCCGCGCTAACCAGAACTGTGCAGTCTTTACAGGTCTCTTCTCCAGGAAAGATCCAGCTGGCCTCCGGACCGGAGGACGTCCCGTGGCGCCGACTGAGGAGGACCCCACCGGCCAGAGGAAGACCCAGCGACAGATACAACGAGGACGGACGACCCATCTGCCGCCGCTGCAATCAACCCGGACATGTGGCAAGGTACTATCATTTAAACGGGCACAACCTGGGGTAGAGGGCCAACCCCCAGGCATAAGACCATCAGGCCCATCAAACTGGCGTGATAAATACGTAGGGGGATGTCCAATCTTGCCTGTGGTACTGGATGGCATTCCTATGAGTGCCCTACTAGACACTGGGTCACAGGTGACCACCATCCCGTACGTGCTCTTTAAACAGTACTGGAATGACTTGGACATAACCCGCTACCCAGATGACGACCTGAGTATCATCGCCAGCAATGGTCAGCCCGTGCCGCAGGTGGGATTCAAAGAGGTGACCATTAAGATCGGTAAAGTCGAACTGTCGGCACAAGGACTGATTATAGTGGACATAGACCGTCATGAGAGTCACCCTAGAATAACCTTAGGAACTAATGTGATTGAAAATTGTCTTGCAGAGGTGATTCTCATTTTACAGCAGGTTGCCAAGAACGCCAGTTCCGGCCAGCAGCGTGTGCTCCAAAAAGAGATCCGGGCACTGATGAAGCGGCAACAGGTGGAACTATCTGGTGGTGAGATAGGTAGCGTGAGAATGTGTGACCCGTTCCCTATTGCCATGCCCCCAAAAAGTGAGATGATGATTTGGTGCCGGGCAGCTATTGGTCTAAGAGGTAGAGACTACCAAGCAATGGTAGAACCCGTCTACTCAGACAGTAGGCCCACCATTTTGACAGCACGAGGGGTGGTCGATGTACGCCATGGGAGGGTGCCCGTTCGCATCATAAATATCGGGGAGAGAGAAGTACACCTGCCCCGGTATGCCACGCTAGCCAAATTGTTCACCATAAACCAGAATTCTGTACAGGCCGTGGAACCCTTGCCTCCATCTCAACCAGAGGAAGGTAATGGCTCTAAGAAACCAATGGAGGACTGGTGTCAGCAACTGCATTTGGGTACTGACTCCACTCCCTCACACCAGAAACAGGGAGTCTATCGGGTGGTTCGAGAGTACGAGAGAGTGTTTAGTAAACACCCGCTAGACTTCGGGTGAGTAAAGGGGGTAGAACACCACATCCCCACGGGAGACCATCCTCCCATAAAGGAGAGATACCGACCCGTACCCCCGGCACACTACCAACATGCCAAGGGGATGCTTAGAGACATGAAGGAGGCTGGGGTAATCAGGGACAGCTGTAGCCCCTGGGCAGCTCCACTAGTCTTAGTGAAAAAGAAAGACAACACCATGAGAATGTGTGTAGACTACAGGAAGGTCAACCGTATCACACACAAAGATGCGTACCCGTTACCAAGGATAGAAGAGTCCTTAGCTGCATTAAAATCTGCTAACTTCTTCTCTACTTTGGATCTCACTAGCGGGTACTGGCAGGTTCCTGTAGCAGAGGCGGACCGGGAGAAGACCGCATTCACCACCCCGATGGGTCTCAGCGAATTTAACTGTATGCCGTTCGGGCTCTGCAACGCACCAGGAACCTTCCAACGGTTGATGGAATGCTGTCTGGGACACCGGAACTTCGAGACGGTCCTGTTATACCTGGACGATGTCATCGTCTATTCCAAGACCTACGAGGACCACCTGAAACACCTGGCAGAAGTGTTTGAAGCTCTGGCAAACTACGGCCTAAAGGTGAAACCCTCCAAGTGTCACCTCCTGAAACCAAAGGTGCAGTACCTGGGACACGTGGTGAGTGCTGACGGAGTGTCTCCCGACCCTGATAAGATCACCGTAATTAAGGACTGGCCAAGACCCTCCAGCATAAAGGAAGTGCGGCAGTTCCTCGGGTTGGTAGGCTACTACTGAAGATTCATTCCCGGTTTCACCAAAATGGCAGCCCACTATGCAGGACCTCCTGATAGGTCAATCTCGGAAAGCCAAAAACCAGAAGCCGCCCTTCAGGTGGGAAAAGCTGGAAGAGGAGTCCTTTTGCCAGCTGAAGATGGCCCTCACGGGGGATGAAATCCTGGCATATCCAGACTACAGCCAGCCCTTTATCCTCCACACGGACGCAAGCAACATCGGGCTAGGAGCCGTACTGTCCCAGATCCAGCAAGGGAAAGAACGGGTAATCGCATACGCCAGCCGAAAACTACGGCCCACGGAGAGGAACGCTGAGAATTATAGCTCATTCAAGCTGGAGTTCCTGGCAGTAGTGTGGGCAGTGACCGAACGTTTCAAGCATTACCTTGCCTCCTCCAAATTCACCGTGTACACGGATAACAACCCGTTGACACACCTGGACACTGCAAGGCTCGGTGCCCTGGAACAGAGATGGATGGCCCGCCTGTCCAACTTTGAATTCACCATCAAATACCGGGCAGGACGATCAAATGCCAACGCGGATGCCCTGTCTAGAATGCCGAACTTACCGGACGTAGGGGAAGATCCAGAAGATCTGGAAGAAGTTGAGCTCCCTGCGTTCGACCGTCATGGGATTACCCTGTATTCCCACCGTGTGAAGGACAGGCGCTCCGTGACGTTCAATCCCTTGCCCCACTACAACTGGGCGGAGACGCAAGACAGTGATCCCGCAGTCCATTTGGTGAAGGAAATGCTGACCCAAGCCGATGCCTGTCTTGACCCAGACGCTCCGGAGGAGACCAAGCAACTGTGGAAGGAGAAAAGTAAGCTGTTCCTCTACAGGGAGAAGCTGTGCCGGAGAATGGTTAACTCTCGAACTCATGAGTTGACCTGGCAGATAGTGGTCCCAAGACGAGACGCGGCTATGGTTCTGGAGGCGTACCACAACGGAGCAGGGCATTTCGGATGGAAGAAGCTGGAGTTCTTGTTGCGTGAACGGTTCTACTGGGTAGGCATGAGAGGAGCCATCGAGAGGTGGTGCAGAGACTGTGGCCCGTGCCACCTGAGAAGAAAGGACCGTGCCAGCCAGAAGACTCCCTTGCAGCCCATCATCACCAGACAGCCACTGGAACTGGTAGCCCTGGACCATGTGAAACTGGCTCCAAGCAGATCTGGGTATGTCTACGCCCTCACAATCGTAGATCATTACTCCCGGTTCCTGGTGGTGGTCCCGGTCAAGGACTTAACGGCTCAAACAGCAGCTAGAACCTTCCAGCAGCACTTCTGCCGTCCACACGGGTACCCGGACCAAGTGTTGACAGACCAAGGACCAGCCTTCGAAGCGGAGGTCTTCCAGGAGTTCTGCAACCTGTATGGCTGCAAGAAGATAAGAACAACGCCCTATCACCCTCAAACCAATGGACTCTGCGAGAAGATGAACAAGGTGGTGATAGACCTGCTAAAAACATTGCCCCTGGAAGAACGCAGTCTGTGGCCTGAGAAACTGCCCGATCTGGTGGACCTGTATAACCACATCCCTGTAGGTTCCACCAACTGTACTCCGGCTTACCTAATGAGAGCAAGACCTGGTAAGCTGCCTATTGACCTGGATATGGGAGTCCTGACGCCTGAGGACACCTCGCCAGAGGCAGACTGGGATACAGAACGGCAGCAGCAGTATCGGAAAATACAGGAGAGCGTCGAGCGAAGTCTGTCTCAAGCTAGAGAAAGGCAAGAGAAGGCTTATAACCAGTATGCTCCCGCTGTTCCCCTGGTACCTGGAGAGCAGGTCTTGAAGAGGAAGAGGCGGCTCCACAAGTTGGACGACCAGTGGGAGAAGGACCCGTACACCGTACTGCCATCAAGCCATGAGAACCCAAAAATATGCGTAATCAGTAAGGATGGAGGAGAAACCACAGCCATTGTCTCCAGAGACCACCTGAAGAAGTGTCCCGAGCAGCTGCAAAGCCCTGAAGAAGATCAAGAAAACCCTCAACCCGCAGAGGAAAGGGAAGAAATGATCAGTACCGTACTCGGAGACTTCCCCCGGTTTTGGACACAAGTAAACGGTGCTGTCGTGGTACCCGTCCTCACCTTTCTCCAGCCAGCCCCGCAAGTGCCTACAGAGGAACTGGTAGAGCTGGAAGAGCAGCCGGCCCAAGAGGCAGAAGAGTCCACACCAGCAGTACAGGAGGATCAACCCTCTGCTAGTAGTGAGCCTGCCGTGCCCCTAGTGAGCCAAAGAGTGCGCAGAAAGCTGCCCAGCTTGCCCATAACACCTCCTACACCCTGTAGTGCAGAACCAGTTAGTGAGCTCCGTAGGTCCACTAGAGTCACTAGAGGTCAGATGCCCGCTCGCTGGAGAATCTAAACCAGTGCACTGTAAAGTTGACTGTTTATTGAAAAATGTTTATGGTTTATGTTTGTTGCCTGTTACTAATTATGTTTCTCAGTTACCCTGCAGATTTATTTGGACTAACAGGTTATGGACACTGGATAACCGGAACAGTTTTGTAGATAGTTGCACCTTGGTGCCTCTTGTGAAGACGGCCGCGGAAGAGAAAACCTGTCTGGCGTGGCCTCCTTGCGGCCCAAAGTAGTTAGTCTACCCTTGCAGCCACGCCCAAGGACAACGCAAGGGGTTTACTTTGGACAGGTCCCCTATTCTGTGCCAAGACTTCGCCTTGTTGGGTGACATGGACACCCCCTTTGTTTCATAAACTTTACCTTGGTTGATATGGACACCCGGTCACGGAAACGCCGTGACCTCTACAGACTAAAGCTTCTTGTAAATATGTTGTCTTGTTACTGTTATACCTTGTATTTATGTTTCTTTAAAAATGTGTTTAGTCCCGGAGTACTAAAATTTACTAGGGGGGAATGTGACACCCCAGGGGTCTGGTTGCCACAGTAATAGAGATATTATGTCTGAGAGCAAGTGGGAGGTTTCTCTGGTCAGGATCCCTAAACATGCAACACGGTCCGCCCAGACCTGGGAGGGGAGGAATCTGCCCTTTTAAACTGGGTCTGGGGCGGGATTAGAGCAGACAGAGCCTGCAGAACAAGCAGAGCAGTCAGAGCCTGGAGTTCAGTTCCAGACACAGGGAAAGCAAGATCAGGAGCTCTGGAGGAGCAGTAGCTGAAGTCCAGGGGCTGGAGCTGAGCAGAGTTCGCCCTGGACGAAGATACTAAAGCCGGACACAGGAGTCCAAGGCTGTGGGGACTGATATACACCCAGCAGCAGAAACCAGCCGGCAGGGGATTCCAGGTCCTCTGGCCATAGAAGCCCGGAGGCTCAGTCACAAAGAAGGGACCAGCGCCGCCATCCAGGAGCGGAGGCTAACAGAAGGCCCCAAGTCACCAGCCATACGGGTGAGCACCACACGGTATACTCAGGGACGTGGGCTACTTGTAACCGCTGACAGCAAGGTAGCCAGGAAGAGTGCAGATTAACGGGGAGGCCTACAACTCCACCTGGCCAGGGGAACTCCTGCTTGCTCGCAGACTGACCAGGCCCCTTATACTAGCCAGTACTCCCGGGAGGGTCTGCCTTGTACCATCAGTAAAGACCCTGAACTGCACCTCACGTCTCTGTGATTCCTTGCCGCTCCAGCACCATTAGCACTGGGACCCTCACACCATCACTCCCATCATCTTCCACATTAGCTGCCCTGAGGCAATACTTCTCCCGTGGGGAGTCATCCCATACTCAGCTGCGCAAACAACATCAGCCTCAGCGGTCTGCAGCGCAGCGGCGGTCCCCACTGACCGCAATCCACGGGTGGCGTAGTCGGACACTTATTATCATACAAATAGACTGCCACTGGTTTGACCACCCTGGGCACGGACCGGGTCACCGCCACACGGAGACTACAACCCCCAGCATCTCAGCGATCCGGCTCCGGGTATTCCCCTGCACAGCACAGGCCCAGGGGGCGCGTCACCTACATCATCTTCTCACCTCTGTCTACCACCCTAACCATCCTCTCCACAGTACTGTACTGTCCTACATCTCCTCCATATGTCTGTGTACCACCCTAACCATCCTCTCCATAGTGCTACACCGCTCTACATCTCCTCCTCATGTCTGTCTACCAACCTATCCCTCATTTCTATAGTTCTACCTCTTGTCCTCATCTCTGTCTATCATTCTTTCCATTCTCTCCATAGTGATGCACCACCCTAAACCTCCAAACTCATGTCTCTACCATCATACCGGTCCTCTCCACATTTCTGTAACAACCTACATGTCCTCCTTACCTCTGTATACCATTCAGCACATCCTCTCCACAGTGCTGCACTACCCTACATCTCCTCCTGTTTTCTGTCTACCACTCTACCGATCATCTCATCACCATAGTACTTTACTGCACTATATCTCCTCTTCATCCCTCTCTATCACATTACTAATTTTATCCACAGTGCTTCTCCAACCTACATCTCATCATCTCTATCACCCTACCCAACCTTTCTGTGTCACCCTGGCCTGGATGCCACAAGTGTAATAAAGCTGTGTCTGAGAGCAAGGGGGAGGTTCTCTAGTCAGGGGAACATTAGCATGCAATGCCTCCTGTCTCAGGCCAGTAGGGGGAGCTGGCTGCCCCTATAAAAGCTGGAACTGGGGGCAGGGTTAGAGAGAACTGGATGACCTGTCTCAGCACTGAGACGTGTCCCGTAGCAGAGCAGGGACAGAAAGTTGTATTGCACCTAAGAGGAAGTGTGGCAGGAGGAGAGCCACAAGCCAGAGACAAGAGGCGAAGAGAGCCTGTCTTGGCAGATAACGGACTTAATTTACCAGACTTTGGTGTCTGAGGCTGGGAGGATTCCACATCCCCCAGCAGATAACCAGTCCGCAGGGGACTGTATATTCCTTGGCCTAAGAAGCCTGGAGGCCCTGCCACAACAGAAGGGACCAGAAAAGCCGTACCAGGCCGGGAGCAGAAAGGAACCCATGTTGCAGGCCATACAGGCGAGAGTACACGGAGAGCTCGGAAGCATGCGCTGTTACCCTATAAGGAGGAGATAGCCAGAAGGAGCGCAGAAAGCACGGTAGGCCTACACCCTCACCCTGACCAGGGCCAATTTCCCCATTGCTCTCAGACATCCAGGTCCCCTCCTAGCCGGGACTGTTTGTGGGTCAGTTTACCTGTTCTAGTAAAGACCCTGGACTGCAAGCTGTTGTCTGTGTGCTCCTTGCTCCTCCAGCACTATCAGCACTGGGACTCTCACTACCATCACTCCCACCATCCACTACACTGCCCTGGGGCCGCACTCTTCCCGTGGGGAGTCACACCATCCCAGCTGCATACATCATCAGCCCCAGCGGTCTGCCTTGCAGCGGCGGTTCCTAATGACCGCAAATCCACGGGTGGCATAGTCGGACATTGTTAACAGCACGTAGCAGGCTACCACTGGCCTGACCACCCTGAGCCACGGACCGGGCAGCCACTACTACCCCCATCGTTCCCTTATTGCCCGGATCCGAGTGCCCCACGGCTCAGGGGGCGAGTCATTTCCACAACCCAACATCTTCTCATCTGTCAATCACCCTATCCATGCTCTCCAGTGATGCACCGCCTTACATCTATTACTCATCTTTGTCTACCACACTACCTGTTCTGTCTATAGGACGGCCCCATCCTAAATTTTCTCCTCACCTTTGTCTATCACCCTATCCCTTATCTATACAGTGATGCACCACCCTACATCTTTTCATCCATCTACCACACTACCTGTCCTCTCCACTTTGCTGCTCTGCCCTACATCTGTTCCTCATCTCTGTCTACCATCCTACCTCTCCACAATGCTGCACCATCACACATGTCCCTCTAACATCTGTCTATCTTCCTACCTGTCCTCTCCACAATGTTGCTCAACACAATGCTGTAGACATGTCCCCTCTCATCTTTTTACCATCCAATTCATCCTCTCCACAGTGCTCCACTGGCCAACACTCCTTATCATCTGTGTATACCACTCTACCTGTACTCTCCATAGTTCTGTACTGCTCTACATCTCCTCTTCACCTATCTATAATCTTACTCATCATCTCCACAGTGCTGCCTTGACCAATATCTCCTTATCTCTTTCTACTACCCTACCCGTGCTTTGCACAGTGCTGCTCCATCCCACATCTCCTCATATTTGTCTACCACTAGTGTTGAGCGAACATGCTTGAAACTACTCGGTACTCGCCCGAGCATCACGCTACTCGGGATGTTCGGCGAGCACCGAGCATTTCCGGGTTACTCGGGTGGGAACTCGGGTCTCCGCCTTACATGTTTGGCGCTCTTTACAGAGTCAATGAACATGCAGGTGCGTCACCCTGACCTGGATGCCACAAGTGTAATTAAAGCTGTGTCTGAGAGCAAGGGGGAGGTTCTCTAGTCAGGGGAACATTAGCATGCAATGCCTCCTGTCTCAGGCCAGTAGGGGGAGCTGGCTGCCCCTATAAAAGCTGGTACTGAGGGCAGGGTTAGAGAGAACTGGATGACCTATCTGAGGATTCAGGTCCCAGAGCAGAGAGGGACAGTTGTATTGCACCTAAGAGGAAGTGTGGCAGTAGGAGAGCCACAAGCCAGAGACAAGAGGCGAAGAGAGCCTGTCTTGGCAGAGAAAAGATTTAACTTTACCAGACTTTGGTGTCTGAGGCTGGAAGGATTCCACATCCCCCAGCAGAGAACCAGTCCGCAAGGGACTGTACATTCCTTGGCCTAAGAAGCCTGGAGGCCCTGCCACAACCGAAGGGACCAGTAAAGCCGTACAAGGCTGGGAGCAGAAAGGAACCCACGTCGCAGGCCATACAGGCGAGAATACACGGAAAGCTCGGAAACGTGGGCTGTTACCCTATCAGGAGGAGATAGCCAGAAGGAGCGCAGAAAGCACGGTAGGCCTACACCCTCACCCTGACCAGGGTCAATTTCCCCGTTGCTCTCAGACATCCAGGTCCCCTCCTAGCCGGGACTGTTTGTGGGTCAGTTTACCTGTTTAGTAAAGACCCTGGACTGCAACCTGTTGTCTGTGTGCTCCTTGCTCCTCCAGCACTACCGGCACTGGAACTCTCACTACCATCACTCCCATCATCCACTATACTGCCCTGGGGCCGCACTCTTCCCGTGGGGAGTCACACTACCATAGCTGCACAACTCATCAGCCCCAGCGGTCTGCATGCAGCGGCGGTTCCTAATAACCGCAAATCCACGGGTGGCGTAGTCGGACATAATTAATAACACATAACGGATTACCACTGGCCTGACCACCCTTAGCCACGAACTGGGTTGCCACTACTACTCCCATCGTTCCCCCTATTGCCCGGATCCGAGTGCCCCACGGCCCAGGGGGCGAGTCAGCTTTGGCATAGTCGGCAGGATTTCGTGACCGCAACCACCGGGTACTGCGTGCCTGAAAAAGACTTTTGTAAACTTACCTGTGGCGAAGTTTCCCGCCATCCGGAGCAGATTCCCGCCATCAGACGCCATCTTGGACCGTTTCCCGCCGTCCGGAGTCGTTTCCCGCCATCCGGAGCCGATTCCCGCCATCGGACGCCATCTTGGACCGTTTCCCGCCGTCTTCTGCCGTCTTCCCGCCATCCGCGGCTGCTTCCCGCCATCGGACGCCATCTTCAGGATGCCGTGCGGGAAGAAGAGGGGCGTGGACGTCAAAACCGCGCAAGATCCGAAGCTCCGCCCCACGCACCGACGCTGCGCAAGGTCCTGGAAGGGAGAGAGAGCGACGCTGACGTCATCAGGACGCGACGCCAGGTCCTCGTCCATAGCAGCAGCAGCGGAGCCGCGGCCTACAGAAGAGGATCGTCGGAAGGTAGGCCACGCTTAACTAGGGGGAGGAAGATGTCGGACACAGAGGCGCCCACTACCACCAACGCAGCTGCAGCAGCGGTGATGCCCTTTTCCTTGCCCTACATCCCTGGAGCGGCCTGGCTGCCCAAGTACTCAGGGGAGCCCCATGCCCTTACTGACTTTAAGGAAAGGCTATACAGTTTGTTCCAGGTTTACCCCCTGACAGAGGAGCAGAAGGTCAGCATATTGACAGGGCAGTTAACTGGCGCCGCCCAAAGGGAGGTAAAATCATGGCCCACTGAGGATAAAAGGACTGTGAAGGGTATTCTGGCCCGGCTGCGGGGTACCTTTGAGACACATACCTCCGCTGAGATTAAAATGAGGTTCTATGGATGTAAGCAGCGGGCACAGGACAGCATCAGAGACTATGCCCTAAATCTGCAGGAAGCCTTGAGGGCTATTCAACAAACTGACCCTGGCAGTGTGCAGGAAACCAATAAGCTGCTAACAGAGCAATTCATAAAGGGTCTGCTGTCTAGCGCCCACAGGGCCCAACTGCGCCTCATGTTCTTTCAGAACCCCGACCTGACCTTTGCCAAATTTAAGGACAGGGCCATAAGGGTGCTCCGTGAATCTGCAACCAGTGGCGCTATAAAACCCCGGCGCCCTGCTCTCACCTACCACCAGGAGGCGGCGCCCTCCTCTATGGACTCCGTGGAGGCTGATGCACAGGCCCTGAACCAAGCCCCCTCGAAAGGCCTGCACTACCAAGTCCAGGAGCTAACCAGGAGCGTCGCGGCATTGACCAGGACCGTCCAGGCGTTGCAAGTGGACCCGTCAAGACCCATCGGGCTGGCTTCAAGTCCGGAGAATGTCCCGTGGCGTCGACAGAGGAGGATCCCGTCGTTCCGAGGGAGGCCCACAGACCGCTATGCAGAGGATGGACAGCCCATTTGCCATCGATGCAACCAGCCCGGACACATTTCCAGGTACTGTAATTTAAACGGGTCCAACCTGGGGCAGAGGGCCGACCCCCAGGCATAAGATCACCAGGCCCTTATAATTGGCGTGATAAGTACGTTGGGGGGCGCCCGGTTTTACCCGTGGTGCTGGACGGTATCCCCATGAGCGCCTTGCTGGATACTGGGTCGCAAGTAACCACAATCCCTTATGTACTTTTTAAGCAGTATTGGACTGATGCTGATATCACACGGTATCCAGACAGTAACTTGAGCATCATCGCCAGTAATGGCTTACCCGTGCCGCAGATGGGGTTCAAGGAGGTGACCATTAAAATTGGTAAAGTTGAACTGCCGGCACAGGGAGTGATTATTGTGGACATTGACCATCATGAAAGTCACCCTAAAATAATTGTGGGTACTAACATAATTGAAAATTGTCTTTCAGAGGTAATTGTAATTCTACAACAGGTGGCGGTGAATGCTAGTTTCAGCCAACAGAGAGTCCTCAACAAGGAGATAAAAGCCCTGATGAGACGGCAGCAGGTAGCACTGTCTGGTGGTGAGATCGGTAGCGTAAGACTCAGTGATCCATTCCCCATTTCCATGCCTCCCAAAAGTGAAATGATGATCTGGTGTCGAACTGCAATCTGGTTGAGAGGTAGAGACTACCAAGCCATGGTAGAACCCGTGTACTCAGACAGCAGGCCCACCATTTTGACAGCCCGGGGGGTGGTTGATGTCCGTCATGGGAGGGTGCCCGTCAGCATCCTCAACATTGGGGAGAGGGAAGTACACTTACCCAGGTACGCTACACTCGCCAAACTGTTTGTTGTCGAACACCAAGATATCAGGGCCGTGGAACCCTTGCCTCCATCTCCTCAGGCGGAGGGTAATGGCTCCCAGAAACAAAAGGAGGACTGGTGCCAGAAACTCCACGTGGGTGCTGACTCCACTCCCCTGCACCAAAAACAAGGAGTCTACCGGGTGGTACAGGAGTACGAGAGAGTCTTTAGTAAGCACCCACTACACTTCGGCAGAGTAAAAGGGATAGAACACCACATCCCCACAGGGAGCCACCCACCAATAAAAGAGAGGCACAGACCTGTACCCCTGCACATTATCAGAACGCCAAGGGTATGCTGCGGGAAATGAAATAAGCTGGGGTCATTAGAGATAGCTGTAGCCCCTGGGCAGCCCCCTTGGTTCTGGTGAAAAAGAAAGACGGCACCATGAGAATGTGCGTGGACTATAGACAAATCAACCGTATCACCCACAAAGACGCATATCCGCTGCCTAGAATAGAAGAGTCTTTAGCCGCACTAAAATCAGCTAACTTCTTTTCTACTTTGGACCTTACTAGCGGGTACTGGCAGGTTCCTGTGGCAGAGGCTGACAAGGAGAAGACCGCCTTCACCACCCCGATGGGACTGAGTGAGTTCAACTGTATGCCTTTCGGGCTCTGCAACGCACCAGCGACCTTCCAGCGGCTGATACAATGCTGTCTAGGGCACCGAAACTTCGAGACGGTCCTCCTTTACCTGGATGACGTGATCGTCTATTCGAAGACCTACGAGGACCACCTAAAGCACCTGGCCGAGGTGTTCGAAGCCCTGGCAGGCTATGGCCTGAAGGTAAAACCATCGAAGTGTCACCTGCTGAAACCAAAGGTCCAGTACCTAGGGCACGTGGTAAGCGCAGAAGGAGTGGCCCCCGACCCTGACAAGGTCACGGCAATCAAGAGCTGGCCAAGCCCCTTGAACATCAAAGAGGTGAGACAGTTTCTCGGATTGGTAGGCTACTACCGAAGGTTCATCCCCGGGTTCACTAAGATGGCAGCTCCTATGCAGGACCTCCTGATTGGACAGTCTAAGTCCAGGAGTCAAAAGCCACCCTTCAAGTGGGATAAACCGGAAGAGGAGTCCTTCCGCCAGCTAAAGATGGCCCTCACGGGGGATGAGATCCTGGCCTACCCTGATTACGGCCAGCCTTTCAGTCTCCACACAGATGCCAGTAATGTGGGACTGGGAGCTGTACTGTCCCAAAACCAACAGGGCAGAGAACGGGTGATCGCATACGCCAGTCGGAAGCTGAGGCCCACCGAGAGGAACCCGGAGAATTACAGCTCCTTCAAGCTAGAATTCCTGGCGGTGGTGTGGGCCGTGACGAAACGCTTCAAGCATTACCTGGCCTCCGCAAAGTTCACCGTGTACACGGACAACAACCCGTTGACACACCTGGACAATGCAAGACTGGGTGCCCTGGAACAGCGGTGGTTGGCCCGTCTCTCCAACTATGACTTCGTGATCAAGTACCGGGCAGGCAAAACCAACGCCAACGCGGACGCCCTATCAAGGATGCCTCACTTACCTGAAGGTGACGAAGACCCAGAAGAGCTGGAGGAGGTAGAACTCCCCGCGTTTCACCGGTATGGAGCCGCTCAACACTCTCACCGCGTGAAGGAGGAGGATCTAACAACTGTGATGATGAATCCCCTACCTCACCACAGCTGGGCCGAGACCCAAGATAGTGACCCTGCAGTCCTCCTGGTGAAAGATCTGCTGACCCGGGAAAACGCCCGCTTAGATCCAGATGCCCCAGAGGAAGCCAAGCAGCTATGGAAGGAGAAGAGCAAGCTGTTCCTCTACGAAGGCAAGTTGTGCAGAAGGATTGTCAACCACCGGACGCACGAGCTGACCTGGCAAGTCGTGGTCCCAAGGCGGGATGCAGCTATGGTCCTGGGGGCTTACCATGACAGAGCGGGACACTTCGGTTTGAAGAAACTGGAGTTCCTACTAAGAGGAAGGTTCTTTTGGGTCGGCATGAGAGGAGCTGTAGAAAAATGGTGCAGAGGCTGTGGCCCTTGTCACCTGAGGAGGAAGGACCGTGCCAGCCAGAAGACATCCTTGAGGCCCATCGTCACCACGCAGCCTCTTGAGCTGGTAGCTCTGGACCATGTCAAATTGGCTCCCAGCCGGTCAGGATACATCTATGCCCTGACAATCGTGGACCACTATTCCCGTTTTCTAGTGGTGGTCCCGGTAAAGGACTTGACAGCCCAAACAGCGGCCAGAGCCTTCCAGCAATACTTCTGCCGTCCACACGGGTATCCGGAACAGGTCCTGACAGACCAGGGTGCAGCGTTCGAGGCTGAAATCTTCCAAGAGTTCTGCAACCTCTATGGCTGTAAGAAAATTCGGACAACGCCTTACCATCCACAAACCAACGGGATGTGTGAGAAGATGAACAATATAGTCATTGATCTCCTGAAGACGTTGCCCCTGGAGGAACGCAGCCTGTGGCCAGAAAAACTGCCGGACCTGATAGACCTATACAACAATATCCCGGTGAATGCTACAAACTGCACCCCGGCTTACCTGATGCGAGCTAGACCAGGTAAGCTGCCCGTAGACCTGGAGATGGGAGTCCTAATACCTGAGGACACCTCCCCGGATGCAGACTGGGATACGGAAAGGCAACTGCAGTACAAGAAGGTACAGGAGAGTGTGGAGAAGAGCCTGGCCCAGGTGAGAGAGAAGCAAGAAAGACTCTTCAATCAACACGCCCCTGCTGGTCCCCTAGAACCTGGTGAGCAAGTCCTAAAGCGAAAAAGAAGGCTACATAAGTTGGACGACCAGTGGGAAAGGGAACCCTACACCTTACTGCAGTCTGACCACGACAACCCAAAGGTGTGCGTAATCACCAAGAACGGAGGAGAAACCACTAGTGTCGTCTCCAGAGACCACCTCAAAAGGTGCCCAGAGCAACTCCGTAGTGCAGAAGAGGATCAGAGTGACCTTGAACCCGCAGAGGACAAGGAAGAAATGATCAGCACCGTTCTTGGAGAGTTCCCTCAGTCCTGGACTCGCATAAATGATGCTATAGTGGTACCCGTCCTGCATTTCCTGCAACCGGCAAAGCAACAACCAACACCAGAGCCGGAAGGTGAAGAGGAGCAAGCGGTTCCAGAGGCAGAAGAGCCTGTACCTGCAACCCAGGAGAGTCAACCCTCTGCTGACAGTGAGCCTGCCATGACTGCGGTAAGCCAAAGGACCCGCAGACAGCTGCCTGCCTTACCTGTACACCCAGATGGTAGCTGTACCCCTAACGCTAGTGGGGAAAGCCAGGTTGGTCCACCACCAGACAGTGGTCTACGTAGGTCAGCCAGGAGCACAAAGGGACAGATACCCGCTCGCTGGAGAATATAGAGTGTACTAAGATTGTAAATAACCCTGTTGACCAAGTCTTGAAATGTTTGCCAAGTTACCTGCATGTTTATTAATAGTGTGTTTCAGTTTCTTGCAGCTACCGTAAGGGCTCAAAGGTTATGGACTTTTTATAACCGGGACCTTGTATGGACTGCGTTCAGAGCCTAACCCAGGAATGAACTAAGACTGTAAGGGACTTGGGGTAGGACAGACCCCCACCTGGTTAAGGCTCCCCGTTGTTTTGGTGATATGGACACCCGGTCACAGACCACACTGTGACCTAAAGAACTCAATTTGTGCGTCGTCTGTCTGTTAATGTTTTATTGTTATGCATATTGTCTTTGTTTATTGTTTAGTCCCGGAGTACTAAATTTCACAAGGGGGGGAATGTGTCACCCTGACCTGGATGCCACAAGTGTAATTAAAGCTGTGTCTGAGAGCAAGGTGGAGGTTCTCTAGTCAGGGGAACATTAGCATGCAATGCCTCCTGTCTCAGGCCAGTAGGGGGAGCTGGCTGCCCTTATAAAAGCTGGTACTGAGGGCAGGGTTAGAGAGAACTGGACGACCTAACTGAGGATTCAGGTCCCAGAGCAGAGAGGGACAGTTGTATTGCACCTAAGAGGAAGTGTGGCAGTAGGAGAGCCACAAGCCAGAGACAAGAGGCGAAGAGAGCCTGTCTTGGCAGAGAAAAGATTTAACTTTACCAGACTTTGGTGTCTGAGGCTGGAAGGATTCCACATCCCCCAGCAGAGAACCAGTCCGCAAGGGACTGTACATTCCTTGGCCTAAGAATCCTGGAGGCCCTGTCACAACCGAAGGGACCAGTAAAGCCGTACAAGGCTGGGAGCAGAAAGGAACCCACGTCGCAGGCCATACAGGCGAGAATACACGGAAAGCTCGGAAACGTGGGCTGTTACCCTATCAGGAGGAGATAGCCAGAAGGAGCGCAGAAAGCACGGTAGGCCTACACCCTCACCCTGACCAGGGTCAATTTCCCCGTTGCTCTCAGACATCCAGGTCCCCTCCTAGCCGGGACTGTTTGTGGGTCAGTTTACCTGTTTAGTAAAGACCCTGGACTGCAACCTGTTGTCTGTGTGCTCCTTGCTCCTCCAGCACTACCAGCACTGGAACTCTCACTACCATCACTCCCACCATCCACTATACTGCCCTGGGGCCGCACTCTTCCCGTGGGGAGTCACACTACCATAGCTGCACACCTCATCAGCCCCAGCGGTCTGCATGCAGCGGCGGTTCCTAATAACTGCAAATCCACGGGTGGCGTAGTCGGACATAATTAATAACACATAACGGACTACCACTGGCCTGACCACCCTGAGCCACGGAACCGGGTTGCCACTACTACTCCCATCGTTCCCCCTATTGCCCGGATCCGAGTGCCCCACGGCCCAGGGGGCGAGTCACAGGGATTGCCAGCCAGTCACTGTAATGCCGCAGCCATGTTGGTTGTGAGCATTACATTGATTGGCTGGCCGCACAGCGTCACCCCAAGTATTTAAAACTGGGCGCCGCCATCTTAGACACAGTCGCTCCGGATCAGCTAGTGTAGGAAATGCGCTGCTGAGCTAGGGAGAGATTTATACTGCAAAATAGTTAGTGTAGGGTCTGTAAAGGCTGCCAGATCAAACAAACAGTCCTTCTCAGGATTAATATCCATCCCAAATATCAGGCAGACAGGCAGGCTGTATAGGAGATGCAGTGGTTATAACAGCAAATGCTGCATTACAGTCCTGTGTGCTCCTGTTGCTGAAATTTCTGGACTTAGCTCCAGGTCCCGGGGGGCCAGGAAAAATCCTTTTTTTTCATCCAAATCCTCTTTTTTTTTTTTCCTCCTTCACACTGTACAAATACCCGTCTTATTAAACTTTTGGTGCCCCCCCCCCCCCCCAAAAAAAAAAGTGTGCCTGTGACAGTTCAGACACAAATATATCTGTTTAAAATAGTGTGGTATAGGACAGAGAAACAGATGTGTGGTTTTGCAGTTCCACGTTTCAAACCTCTGTATTATCCACTTTTGGGCCATTTTTACCTAAAAAAAAACAGTTTGAGTGTGTCGCTCACTGTTCAGCTGCAAATATATATATATATATATATATATATATATATTTAAAAAAGTCTGGTATACATACACCAGTAAATTATAACTGTGGTTTTGCTATTCCACGGTAAAAAATCTCTATTATTCAGGTTTTGGTATTTTTTCCGTAAAGAAAAGTAATAGTAATAGTTTCTCCCTGATTGTTCTGATTGTTTAAAAGTCGGGTGTAGGCCAGAGAAATAGAACTGTGGTTTTCCTCTTCCACGGTTCTAATCTACTTTTTATTTCCCTTTTTCCATTGATGGTGCGAGTGTAAGCTATTTTACTTCCTTTACAATGGGCAAGGCGAGTGGCAAGGGACGTGGAAGTGGACGTTCTGGTGATGGTGCGTGCAGAGGACGGGGCCGTGGCCAAGGTGAAAATGTGCCACAACCAACAGCCACATATTATCGCTCCCACTTCTTGACCGAATTACTAGGGAAGCACAAAACAAGACCAGTATTGCGAACTGATCAGTGTGAACAGGTTATTAATTGGATAGCAGATAATACTTCCAGTTAACTGGGCACCACCACCTCTGGCCTGTCTTCCACACGGTCGGTCGACTCTTTCTAGCCGTTGGTCTCGACCGCATACTCCTCCTCACCGTGATGCTCCTTCCTACCACCATGCCGAGTGTCGTCAGACAGCAACTAATCCCACACTTGGACAATCTGAAGAGCTGTTCACTGGTCCATTTCCAGATTTGTGCCCCTCACCTGCTCCGCTTTAAGTGGTGGAAGAGGATATCCCATTTAGCGATGCCCAAATATTTGAACAGCCACGGCCACAGGAAGTCGACGCTGGCAATTTGTCACAAGAGGTGGACGATGACGAGACACAATTGCCAGGAAGTGAGGAGGATCGTGGTGCACAAGTGGAAGAGGAAGAGGTGGTGGATGATCTAGTAACTGACCCAACGTGGCAGGAGGCCATGCAGAGTGAGGCCAGCAGCACAGGGGGAGGGAGGCAGATTACCCCAACAGGCAGGAAGAAGCAGTGTGGTGGCCGAAGACAGAAGGTGGGCAACCGTTCCCCGTAACACCAACTCGAGGGACGTTGCCAGTACAAGCGGTAGGTCTTCCAGAGTCTGAAATTTTTTTAAAGACTCTGCTGATAACCCCAAAAAGGCCATTTGTACCACCTACCATGCCAGCATCAGCAGGGGTGACAAAACTACCAACCTGACCACCACCAGCATGATCAGGCACATGGCAGCAAAGCACCCGACTTTGTGGGGCGAACCGCAGGGTCCACGACCAGTGTCACCGGGTGTCATCACTCCTTCTTCCGTTGTTGTGCGTGCAATAGAACCCCCTGTTGTGTGTGCAAGGCAATCCCCTGTCCATACTGCATGCAAAGATGCCCTCTCCTCTCAGTCTTCACTTGTTATGGCAGTTTCTCAAGAAACAGCATCAACGTCCAAGTTCACGTCCCACCGCAGCGTTCAATTGTCCATATCCCAGACCTTTGAACGAAAGCGGAAATTCGCAGCTAACGCCCCACAGGCCACAGTCCTAAATTCGCACATTTCACGACTGCTTGCGTTGGAAATGCTGCCTTTTAGGCTGGTGGAGACGAGATCCTTCCGCAACCTTATGGCGGTGGCCGTCCCTCGGTACTCGGTCCCCAGCCGACACTATTTTGCCCGGTGTGCCATCCTCGCACTACACAAGCACGTGTCCCAAAACATCTGCCGTGCCCTCAACAACGCAGTTGCTGGGAGAGTCCACCTGACAATGGACACGTGGACAAGTGCTCGTGCCCAGGGATGGTACATCTCCCTGACGGCACACTGGGTAAACATAGTGGAAGCCGGGACCCAGTCGGACCTTGGTACGGAACACATCCTCCCCACACTGAGGATTGCGGGCCCTATGTCAGTCAGAGTTGCCAATACAGTGTACAGCTCCTGCGCATTATCCTCCTCCTCCTCATGTTCAGCCTCCATCTCAGATATCAACACATCAGTTACAAGCTGGAAGCACTGCAGTACTGCCTCAGCCAAGCGGCAACAGGCTGTGCTGAAACTCATAAGCTTAGGTGAGAAACCTCACACTGCTTGTGAGTTGTGGACAGCTGTGAAAGAGCAGGCAGATCTGTGGCTGAGACCGCTGAACCTACATCCAGGCATGGTCGTGTGTGACAATGGCCGTAACCTGGTGGCGACTCTGAGGCGAGGCGAGATCACACACGTACCATGCCTGGCTCATGTGCTTAACCTCGTGGTTCAGCGGTTTCTTAAATCGTACCCCGAGTTGCCAGATCTGCTCGTGAAAGTACGCCGCCTGTCAGCTCATTTTCGCAAGTCGGCTACAGCTTCCGCCGCCCTTGCTGTGTTGCAGCAGCGTTTGCAGCTTCCGTCACACCGACTGGTGTGTGATGTCCCCACACGTTGGAACTCTACCTTCCACATGTTGCAAAGGATTTGTGAGCAGAAGAGAGCAGTTGTTGAGTACCAGCTGCAACAAGGCCATCAATATTCAGGTCAGACTCCACACATAAGACCTCAGGAGTGGACCTGGATGTCTGACATCTGTACCATCTTGACAAACTTTGAGGAGTCCACCAAGATGGTGAGTGGCGATGATGCCATCATTAGCGTCAGCATTCCACTTGTCAGTCTTTTGCAACGCTCTCTGCAGAGAATTAAAGAGGAGGCATTGCGGCCAGAATATGATGAGATGGATCAAAAAGCCGTAGCGGTCGATTACACACAGCCCAGCCTCATCTCATCCCAACGTGCATTGGGGGACAAGGAGGGAGAGGAGGAGGAGGAGGAAGAAGAAGAACAGGAGCTTGTGTCATGCGCTGTGGACGGTAGTACCTGTACAACTGTCATACCGTCGGTTCAGCGAGGGTGGCCTGAGGACAGGGGGGAGGAGGAGGAGGAGGAGGAGGAGAGCATGGTCAGTTGTCATCTTGGTGAGGACACGGAAGTCTTGCCCGTTACCAGTCTGGCATGCATGGCTGACTTTATGTTATGTTGCCTTAACCGTGACCCTCGCTTTGTCAAAATGTTGGGTGACAGTCATTACTGGTTGGTGACACTTTTAGACCCCCGCTACAAGGAGAACTTTCACTCTCTTATTCCTGATGTGGAGAGGTCTACAAAAATGTGGCAGTACTAGAAGGCGCTTGCTGCAGAACTGTTAAAAAAACTCCCATCTGAACACGCTAGCGGCAGAGGTCACAGTTCGTTGACCAACCAAGGCGTTCAAGCGAGAAAGAGGCAACTCCAATCCAGGAGAGGCAGGGGAACACTGTCAATGTTCTGGGACAGTTTTCTGAGACCCGCCCAGCTTACAGGCCCTGAGGTGCGGGGTACTCTCACAAGGAGTGTAAAGTTTCAAAAGATGGTGAGGGAGTACCTTGCCCACCGTACAAGCATCCTCTGTGATTCCTCTGTACCTTTTAATTATTGGGTATCCAAGCTAGACACTTGGAATGACCTCGCTCTGTACGCCTTGAAGGTCCTGGCCTGCCCTGCCGCTAGCGTGCTATCGGAGCGTGTTTTAGTGCCGCTGGGGGAATTATAACTGATAAACGCACTAGCCTGTCAACTGACAATGCTGACAAGCTGACCCTTATCCAAATGAACAAGGGCTGGATTGGGCCAGAATTCTCATCACCACCAAATGACAGCAGAGTAACATAAAGTCAAATCCACTGTGTTTTTTTGGGAGGTGTGTTCACATGCACCGCTTCACACCCACACATGGGTATATGCTTCCTCATTTCGGCTGTTTTATGTTCCTCTCCTTATCCTCACTATACCACGAGGGTGACCGTGGTCCGTGTTGCCATTATTGAAAGTTCCTCTGTCCTTATTTTTGTCATCTTTTGCTTGGAAGGCATAAGCAAAGACTGTGGGAGACCCACTCCCCAATAATGGGAATAATATTTTTAGATGCTGTACTGTATGGCTCTTGTAAGGAGCATTGCAAGTTCCTCCATCCTAATTTTTGGCAGCTTTTGCTTGGAAGGCATAAGCAAAGACTATGGGAGACACACTCCCCAATAATGGGAATAATGTTTTTAAGATGCTATACTGTATGGCTCTTGTAAGGGGCATTAAAAGCATCTTGTTAAGCTACTGTGACCTCCACCACTTTTCCGAGGGGCATTAAAAGCATCTTGTTAAGCTACTGGGACCACCACCACTTTTTCGAGGGGCATTAAAAGCGTCTTGTTAAGCTACTGGGACCTCCACGTCTCTTCCAAGGGGCATTAAAAGCGTGTTGTTATACCACTCTGACCTCCACGTCTCTTGTAAGGAGCAATAAAAGCGTGTTGTTATACCACTCTGACCTCCAAGTCTCTTCTGAGGGGCATTAAAAGCGTCTTGTTATACCACTCTGACCTCCACATCTCTTCTGAGGGGCATTAAAAGGGTCTTGTTAAGCTACTGGGACCTCCACCATTTTTCCGAGGGGCATTAAAAGCATCTTGTTAAGCTACTGGGAACTCCACGTCTCTTCCAAGGGGCATTAAAAGCGTGTTGCTATACCACTCTGACCTCCACGTCTCTTCCGATGGGCATTAAAAGCGTGTTGTTATACCACTCTGACCTCCACGTCTCTTCTGAGGGGCATTAAAAGCGTGTTGTAATACCACTCTGACCTCCACGTCTCTTCTGAGGGTCATTAAAAGAGTGTTGTTATACCACTCTGACCTCCACGTCTCTTCTGAGCTGGCATTAAAAGCGTCTTGTTATACCACTCTGACCTCCACGTCTCTTCCAAGGGGCATTAAAAGCATGTTGTTATACCACTTTGACCTCCGCGTCTCTTCTGAGGGGCATAAAAAGCGTGTTGTTATACCACTCTGACGTCTCTTCTGAGGGGCATTTAAAGTGTCTTAGTATACCACTCTGACCTCCACGTCTCTTCCAAGTGGCATTAAAAGCGTGTTGTTATACCAATCTGACCTCCACGTCTCTTCTGAGGGGCATTAAAAGCGTGTCGTTATACCACTCTGACCTCCACGTCTCATCCAAGGGGCATTAAAAGCATGTTGTTATACCACTCTGACCTCCACGTCTCTTCCAACGGGCATTAAAAGCGTGTTGTTATACCACTCTGACCTCCACGTCTCTTCTGAGGGGCATTAAAAGCGTGTTGTTATACCACTCTGACCTCCACCACTTTTCCAAGGGGCATTAAATGCGTCTTGTTATACCACTCTGACCTCAATGTCTCTTCTGAGGGGCATTAAAACGGTCTTGTTAAGCTACTGGGACCTCCACGACTCTTTGAACGGGCATTGCATTTCCTCATAATTTTTGGCAGCTTTTGCTTGGAAAGCATAAGCAAATACTATGGGAGACCCACTCCTCAATCATGGGAAAAATGTTTGTAATATGCTGTACTGCATGGCTCTTGTAAGGGGCATTGCAAATTCCTCCATCCTAATTTTTGGCAGCTTTTGCTTGGAAAGCATAAGCAAAGACTATGGGAGACCCAATTTCCAATAATGGGAATAATGTTTGTAATATGCTGTACTGCATGGCTCTTGTAAGGGTATTGCAAGTTCCTACGTCCTAATTTTTGGCACCTTTTGCTTGGAAGGCATAAGCAAAGACTATGGGAGACCCACTTCCCAATAATGGGAATAATGTTTGTAATATGCTGTACTGTATGGCTCTTGTAAGGGGCATTAAAACCGTCTTGTTAAGCTACTGCGACCTCCACGTCTCTTCTGAGGGGCATTAAAAGCATCTTGTTAAGCTACTGGGACCTCCACGTCTCTTCCAAGGGGCATTTAAACCGTCTTGTTATACCGCTCTGACCTCCACGTCTCTTCTGAGGGACATTAAAAAAGTCTTGTTAAGCTACTGCGACCTCCACCACTTTTCCAAGGGCATTAAAAGCATCTTGTTATGCTACTGCGACCTCCACGTCTCTTCCGAGGGGCATTAAAACCGTCTTGCTAAGCTACTGCAAACTCCATGTCTCTTCCAAGGAGCATTAAAACCATCTTGTTAACCTACTGTGACCTCCACGTCTCTTCCGAGGGGCATTGAAATGTTGTTTTTAATTACCTCTAACCACCACGACTCTTCCAACAGGCATTTCATTTCCTCCTAATTTTAGTCAGCTTTTGCTTTTCAATGCAAAGGCGAAAACTAATGGAGACCCACTCCCCAATAATGGGTAGAAGGTTTTTAGTACGCTGTAATCCTCGTCTGTTTCAAGGGGCATTGCAGTTCCTCATAATTTTTGGAAAGACTTACATTCACTGCTTAGGCCAACTGTATACAGGAGACCCAGTTGCTATAAATGGAAAAAACGGTTTAGTTAAGGCCCTCTGACCTCCATGTCATTTCCAAGGGGCATTGGAGTGCCTCAAAATTTTTGGTAGGCATTGCACTCACTGTATGCCCTATAACTGTGTAGCCGAACCGCTCCTTTTGTTACAGAAACATATCCTACTAGACATGTGTGGTTGACTGGCCTGATATTGATGTGAATGGTCCCTGTTCTTCCTGCTCTTTCTCATTTGCCACCACCTCATCCATCATTTATGACCTGAAGCTTTGTTTTAACAGGAGTCATAGAACTGGGATAGTAGCAGGAAAACATCCAGCAATCCTCGTAGAGGTAGGATATGCGCCAAAACGCTGACCACCTAAGGCCTATCCGCTACTACATACATGGGCTTGCATTCCAAGAAAACAAAGCAGATGCTAACTTCTATCATCATCATGCTCCTCACCTTGGCACTCTCAACTCACCTGATGGAGAAGCCAGGGCCCACCGGAGGAGTCTGGTTCTCTGGTGGGCTTGTACAATGCTGCCCTAAAGTAGGCCGGGCTAAGAAATGTCTGTGGGGATGTTCCGTGGAGAAATCGGGACGGCTGGGGACCGTTTATGGACACCCCGCCGCCCCCAGGCGGATGGGGACCATGTGTGGACACCCGGCCACGGGGCGGCTGGGGACAGAGTGTGGACACCCGGCTGCCCACTGGCAGATGGGGACCGAGCGTGGACACCCGGCCACCGGGTGGCTGGGGACTGAGTGTGGATAAAAGAGCCGCCAACGCAGCCGTGACATGGTGGCCGGCGTCTGCCTCCACATGCCTAAAAGGCCCAATTTCAAGTGCAAGCAGGCTACCAGTATGGTATTGCAGCCTGGGGGTGGGTGGGTGGCAGGTTGCACACTTACGCTTGCATTCCAACAAAACAAAGCAGATGCTAACTTCTATCATCAACATTATGCTTCTCACCTTGGCACTCTCAACTGCCCTGATGGAGAAGCACCACCGGAGGAGTCTGGTTCTCTTGTGGGCTCATCCAATGCTGCCCTAAAGTAGGCCGGGCTAAGAAAAGTCTGTGGGGATGTTCCGTGGAGAAATCGGGGCGGTTGGGGACCGTGTGTGGACACCCGGCCGCCCCCTGGCGGCTGGGGACCGAGCGTGGACACCCAGCCGCCGGGTGGCTGGGGACTGGGTATGGATAAAAGGGCCGCCAACGCAGCCGTGACATGGTGGCCGGCGTCTGCCTCCACATGCCTAAAAGGCCCAATTTCAAGTGCAAGCAAGCTACAAGTATGGTATTGCAGCCTGGGGGTGGGTGGGTGGCAGGTTGCACACTTACGCTTGCATTCCAACAAAACAAAGCAGATGCTAACTTCTATCATCATCATCATGCTCCTCACTTCGGCACTCTCAACTGCCCTTATGGAGAAGCACCACCGGAGGAGTCTGGTTCTCTGGTGGGCTCATCCAATGCTGCCCTAAAGTAGGCCGGGCTAAGAAAAGTCAGTGGGGATGTTCCGCGGAGAAATCGGGGCGGCTGGGGACCGTTTATGGACACCCGGCAGCCCCCAGGCGGCTGGGGACCGAGCGTGGACACCCGGCCGCTGGGCGGCTGGGGACTGAATATGGATAGCTCGCTTCCGAAGCAGCCATGAGGTAGTTGCCAGCTTCGGCCTCCTTAAAACTAAAAGGCCCCATTTCAAGTGCAAGCTAGCAGTATGGTATTGCAGCCTGTGGATGGGTGGGTGGTTGGCTGCATATTTGCGCTTGCATTGCAAGGAATGGGGGAGGTACAATTGAACACTGCCCTGGGACAAGGACTTGCACGGGGATAGTTGCAAGTCTGCATCTTCTGATGTGGCAAGGATCACTTCTGATGGGCACACTTTTAGACAGTGACCTGGGAGTCAGAGATGCATCCAGGGGTCTTCCCCATGCTGTCCCCATGTCTTTTCAGCACTGTATGCATGTGTCACACAGCATATGGCCAGATAAGGTTGTAAATTGTCAAAATGACATTTTCCGGTGAATGCATTTGTCACAGTTGAAAGCAATACAAAAGTGCAAAAACGCATCCCCATGCTGTCCCCATGTCATTTGAGCACTGTCACTATCGTTTTGGGCACTTGTTAGGCTTTTAAAAGACTGCTGGGGGTGCCGCCGCAAAAATGCTCGGGTCTCCCATAGACTAACATTGGGCTCGTTGCTCAGGTCGAGCACCCGAGTATCACGACGAGTTCGGCCCGAGCTTCGAGCACCCGAGCATTTTAGTGCTCGCTCAACACTACTAAGTACCCAATGTTATTTATATGCACTATTGCTTTTACTTATTTACTTACAGCATTTGTTTATTTTGTTTCTGTCTTGGGTTTTGTCTGATTGATGGCTAGTGAGAACATGCTTCTATTTTGCATGCATACCAACTTGTACTCCAGTTCATTTTTTTCCAGTTTCGATCTCCTCCTCATCTGTCTACCACCTTAGCCATGCTTTAAACCAGTGTTCCCCAACTCCAGGCTTCAAGAGCCACCAACAGGTAATTTTTCAGGATTTCCTTAGTATCCAGGTGATAATTTTAGTACCTGCACAGGCAATAATTCCACCACCTGTGTAATACTAAGGAAATCCTGAAAACATGATCTGTTGGTGGGCCTTGAGGACTGGAGTTGATGGAACACTGCTTTAACCCCTTAAGCCCCGCGGGCGGTTTACACGTTAATGACCGGGCCAATTTTTACAATTCTGACCACTGTCAGTTTATGAGGTAATTACTCTGGAACGCTTCAACGGTTCCCCCTGATTCTGAGATTGTTTTTTCGTGACATATTGTACTTCATGATTGTGGAAAAATTTCTTCGATATCACTTGCGTTTATTTGTGAAAAAAACGGAAATTTGGCGAAAATTTTGAAAATTTAGCAATTTTCAAAATTTGAATTTTTAAGCCCTGAAATCAGAGCGATATGTCACACAAAAGAGTTAATAAATAACATTTCCCACATGTCTACTTTACATCAGCACAATTTTGTAAACAAAATTTTTTTTTGTTAGGGAGCTATAAGGGTTAAAAGTTGACCAGCGATTTCTCATTTTTTCCAACAAAATTTACAAAACCATTTTGTTAGGGACCACATCACATTTGAAGTCACTTTGAGAGGTCTTTATGACAGAAAATACCCAAAAGTGACACCATTCTAAAAACTGCACCCCTCAAGGTGCTCAAAACCACATTCAAGAACTTTATTAACCCTTCAGGTGCTTCATAGGAATTTTTTGAATGTGGAAGAAAAAAATGAACATTTAACTTTTTTCACAAAAATGTTACTTTAGACCCAATTTTTTTTATTTTCACAGGGGTAACAAGAACAAATGGACCACAAAGTTTGTTGTGCAATTTCCCCTGGGCATGCAGATACCCAATATTTGGGGAAAAAACACTGTTTGGGCGCACTGTAGGGCTCGGAAGGGAAGGAGCGCCATTTGACTTTTTGATTGTAAAATTTGCTTGAATAATTAGCGGACACCATGTTGCGTTTAGAGAGCCCCTGTGTGCCCAAACATTGGAGCTCCCCCACAAGTGACCCCATTTTGGAAACTAGACCCCCCAAGTCACCTATCTAGATGCATAGTGAGCAGTTGCAACCCCCAGGTGCTTCACAAATTGATTCGTAAAAATGAAAAAGTGAAAAAAAAAACACTTTTTCATTGTTACGAATCAATTTGTGAAGCACCTGGGGGTTCCAACTGCTCACTATGCATCTAGATAGGTGCCTTGGGGGATTTAGTTTCCAAAATGGGGTCACTTGTGGGGGAGCTCCAATGTTTGGGCACACAGGGACTCTCTAAATGCAACATGGTATCCGCTAACAAATTGAATGGAAAATCGGCTCAAATTGTTAGCGGACACCACATTGAGTTTGGAGAGCCCCTCTGTGCCCAAACTTTGGAGCTCCCCCACAAGTGACCCCATTTTGGAAACTAGACCCCTCAAGGCACCTTTCTAGATGCATAGTGAGCACTTGGAACCCCCAGGTGCTTCACAAATTGATTCGTAATAATGAAAAAGTGAAAAAAAAAACCACTTTTTCATTTTTATGAATCAATTTGTGAAGCACCTGGGGATTCCAAGTGCTCACTATGCATCTAGATAGGTGCCTTGGGGGGTCTAGTTTCCAAAATGGGGTCACTTGTGTGGGAGCTCCAATGTTTGGGCACACAGGGGCTCTCCAAACGCAACATGGCGTCCGCTAACAATTTGAGATGATTTTCCATTCAATTTGTTAGCGGACACCATGTCGCGTTTGGAGAGCCCGTGATGTGCCTAAACAGTGGAGCTCCCCCACAAGTGTCCCCATTTTGGAAACTATACCCCTCAAGGATTTTATTAAGGTGTATAGTGAACATTTTGAACCCAGACGTACGGCACAGAATTTGTTTACATTAGGTCATCATATTGAATAAGTTGTCATTATTCTTGAGCGCAAGTGCTCGCTACTTGAGTTTGCATCGGTTACTCAGGTATGCACCATGTACAGCGTGTGCTCGAGTGACATGCTCGAGTCCCTGCTCCGCATGTTTCACGGTTATTAGACACCCAAAAAAAAACATGCGGGGATCGCTCGTGCATGGCAGGCAATCCCCGTAAAGTTTTTTGGCCGCGAAACATATGGGGCAGAGACTCGAACATGTCACTCAAATACCCACGATACTCAATGCATACCAGAGCACCCGATGCAAACTCAAGTAGCGAGCACTTGCTCTCAACACTAGTCGCCATAGCGTCATCTTTTTTTCGTACTTTTGAAAAAAATCCCAACCCCAGCCCTAACCCTAGCACAACCCTAACCATAGCACAACCCTAGCCCTAGCACAACCCTAGCCCCAGCACAACCCTAGCCCCAGCACAACCCTAGCCCCAGCACAACCCTAGCCCCAAACCCAGCCCTAACCCTAGCCCAATCCTAACCCAAGAGTTTATTTTTGACGCCGTTCCTTGTGCGGTATAAGTGATTAGACGACTTTATTCTTCGGGTCGGTGTGATTGCAGCAATGCCAGAATCATATGGGGTTTTTATGACTGACAGCTGTCACACACTAAAAGACGCATTTTTTGTAAAATCTAGTTTTTGCATCGCCATATTTTGAGAGCTATAATTTTTCCAGATTTTGGCAGACAGTCATGTGACGGCTCGTTTTTTGCGGGATGACTTGACGTTGTTATTGGTGCCATTTTCAGGCACATGACATTTTTTGATCGCTTTCTATTCCGATTTTTGGGAGGCAGAATAAACAAAAACCAACAATTCAGGAATTGTTTTTTTTTTTTTTTTTATTCTGTTCCGCGTGTGGTAAAATTGATGAGGTAGCTTTATTCTTCGGGTCAGTACGTTTACAGCGGTACCACATTTGTATAATTTTTCTATGTTTTGGCGCTTATACACAATAAAAGCTATTTTATAGAAAAAAATATTTTTTAGTATCGCTTTATTCTGAGAGCTATAACTTTTTTATTTTTCGGCTGATGGAGCTGTATGGTGGCTTGTTTTTTGCGGGACGAGATGACGTTTTCAGCGGTATCATTTTTATTTATATGCGTCTTTTTGATCGCGTGTTATTCCACTTTTTGTTTGGCGGTATGGTGATAAAGCATTGTTTTTTTGCTTAGTTTTTTTCTTTTTTTTTTTACCGTGTTCACTGAAGGGGTTAACTAGTGGGACAGTTTTATAGGTCAGGTTGTTCCGGATGCGGAGATACCAAATATGTGTACTTTTATTGTTTTTTTTTTTATTTTTTTTATAATAATATTTATTGATGGGTACATTATATTTTTATTTTTGGTGTATTATTTTTTTTTTTTTTTTATAATATTTTTGCACATTTTTTTTTTTTTTTTTCCACTTTCACACAGTTTATACACTTTATTACTTTGTCCCACTCTGGGACTTTCACTTTTTTTTTTCTGATCACCTGCATGGCACAGGAATGGAGCACCATCCCTATGCCATGAAGGCTGTCAGAAGTGCACAGTGTGAAGATTGCTTGGAGATGCACTGCGCATGTCCAAGCAATCTTCCTGCTCTCTGGTGACCCGGATCTTGTCATGACGACATCGGGTCGTCATGGCAACACCCGGGAAGCCTTTGCAGACTGCGCTGGAAGGCGGAAGAGGAGGTGAGTATCGCCGATCACCTCCCCTTGCCCCCGCAATGCCGCGATCGACTTCGATCGCAGCATCGCAGGGGTTAATGTGCTGGGAGCGGTGCAGGACCGCTCCCTGCACATAGTACCTGGTGTCAGCTGTGACAATCAGCTGACACCCGCCGGCGATCGCGCCCGCACAGCCTGTGTGCGCGCGCGATCGCGATGACGTACTAATACGGGTCTGGCTCTTAAGTCCCAGGGCACAGACGCGTATTAGTACGTCAGATGTTATTAAGGGGTTAAACACTGCTGCACCACTGAACATCTCCTTATTTCTGACTACCAACTCTACTTGTCCTCCCCATAGTGCTGCACTGCCCTAAAGTTCTTTCTCATCTCTAAAATCCTAGCCATACTCTCTATTTTACTAATAACCTAAGACTAACATCATCTATAATCTGAACAACCCACTCCTGTCTCCAAGACTTCTCGGGTTTCACACCAGAATGTGCTGCTACAAAAAATCAGCAAAATTCGCAGTTTTAAGCATGCCTTAAAATATATGTTTGTATGCAGGTCTATCTAATTTCTTCTCAATTTATCCTTGCCCCTTTTATCAATTTCCTCAAGACCTTGTGAATTCTTTTAACACTGGCCTTCATACTCCATGCACGCAATAATATAGATAGATAGATATATCAAAAGAATGCAGCAGCACTCCATATTGCCAAGATATGTCTTAACAATGGAAAAAAATGAAAATATTAGATCTAAACTGTTTTGCTTAGCAACAAGTACTTACAAACAATGAAGGTTTTTAGCGCATAGATTGGCCAATTCATGTGTGCCCATCAACCATGGCAAGGTAACCTCACCCTGATGGGTAACTACTCTGCTTAACATGCCACTTTTGGGCTATAAGCCTACAACTAAACAGACAAACATGTCTTCTTCTGGGCTAAAAACATCTACATTTAAAGGGCAAGCAGAGCTGTTTATACAACACCTGCTGGTTAATGGGAGGAGTGCAGAATCAGGCAAGAGGCAGTTACACCCCCTTATAGTAATACAAACCAGAGAAACCTGACCAGCACCTCCTAGTGTGAACTGGTGCCAGCTGCCGTAACTATAAAATATATCAAAAGAATGCAGCAGCACTCCATATAGCCAAGATAAGTCTTAACAATGAAAATAATGAAAATATTAGATCTAAACTGTTTTGCTTAGCAACAAGTACTTACAAAAAATGAAGGTTTTTAGCGCATAAATTGGCCAATTCATATGTGCCCATCAAGACGTATCTTGGTCATATGGAGTGCTGCTGCATTCTTTTGATATATTTTATAGTTATGGCAACTGGCACCAGTTCACACTTGGAGGTGCTGGTCAGGTTTCTCTGGTTTGTATATGTGTATATATATATATATATATATATATATATATATAATTACAGATAGTTTGATGTAAGAAAACATAATAGTAAAAAAATGCAGCTCACGTTTTTATATTTTTTTTTTAAGTAAAAGATGCAATAAAAAACCATCTCAAAAAACCAAAAACAGAAACATAATAAGCAAATACCCTACAAAAAAAATGAATAAACAGCAATAGTGCATGAAAATATTATAGGGTACTTGGTTAACATAATTTTGATCAAAATAATGCAAAAGCCATCCCACCACGTCACGATGACCCTATTGGGGACAGTCCTAACTCTAATATTTAAAACCTTACAGTTTGTCTAGTGACATGCATGTGGATAAGGGCTGAGAAAGACTGAGCCCGGCTATCAAACACAGAGCCATGGGGAACTAAATGAATAGAATTTCCAGCTCAATGAAAGGCTGGTCACACCTTTATATGCAATTGAAAAAAGCTACAAAATAACCTAAAGAAATGAACTAGGAGCTTGCTCTAGATTTTTTGTGAGGGCTTCTGAACATATAAAATACCCCCAAGTATAAGCGAGGTTTATCTGAGGTGGCAGCTTTCAGAGAAATTCTAATAACTCTCTTGCTGCAGAGAGCTCTGACAATTGGCACCATTTGAATTACTAAGAATGACTTGCCTTATGTGGCGCTGACCCATTGTTGTGTCCTTATGCTTTTCCCCATTGACTTCAACCGCTTAAGATCCGCTCATTTCACTGATCTGTGCAACGCCCTGTTCTATTAAACAAGTGATCCTTGATATATTCAGCATGTTAATGTCTTACCTGAGATCCATGCAGGGAGAAGAAATGTAAAGTCTTTGGAGAAGAGTAAAGGTCAGGTGCACTCAGGTTTCACTTGCTTCAGTTAAAGAGTAACCGTGAAGATAAAAGAAAATACAACCCACCAGTTATCCTTACTTCCTTTTTAGCCTATACAATATATTTCCTTTAGTGGTAATATTCGGTAATATTATTGGGGTGACAAACTGCTCTAAATGTTTATTAATAATAGCTAATGGTGCTTAATTAGTGCATGACCTGGCCATTACCCTTCCTAACCAGGACAATGTCAAGTTTTATCACGCATGCTTTTTTAATGGCTCTATAATTTTTTCTTGTTCAAATATTCATTTTTTTGCTATATTTGCATTCTTTTTTTATTTTAGGAAATACGTGTCAATTATATTTTGTCTCTACAACCACAAAGAAATGTTAGAAACAGTTTAAATTGTGTTACCCTTTCCATAGAAATTACTTTTAGATATTGGACATATTATTTAGATGGTGGTCGGGCTACAAACAGCGATTTACACAAGCAGTGTTTTTTTTTTTTAATTTACTTATGATTTTCTTTTCTATGATTTTTTTTTTTTTGCTATTTTATTTCTTTTTTTCATTTATTTTATACGCAGTTCCATCGATAAGATCTTAAAATGTGAAGTTTTATATTTGTTATTATGCTGGATATTTTTTGTGAATTACAAGAAATTCTCCTACTTTATCTAATATGTTATCACAAGAAAATGAAAAAAAAAAATCTATTAAAAATAGAACTTGGTTCACATAGGTGGGATTTTATAAATGTGGAATTTAGTAAGTGCGCTTCATGGAAATAAGCTAGGGAAATTAATAATGTACAAATAGCCATCAAAGACTGGGGATATCAATTGCAGCAGTACGCATGTTGTGTACTATATTCAATGCACATTGTTCAACATTAAATATATTAAATATATAGGATACATTACTCACAAACTGTTGTTTACTAACTGTGAATGTTTCATAACTAAGAGATTAACATTGCTGACAAGACAGGCAACACTCTGCAGTATTAGACAGACACAGGAGGGATTTACAGAGCCAGACTGTATCCCTTATCTCTCAGATGGATCCTTACCAGGATTGATATCACTTCCCCCTGCATGAATGAGCATCAGTTGGGTGAGGACGTTGTTATATTCTTCTCTTATTTTACTTGGTTGTGTTACATGACATGAGCTACAGGTGCATCTCACTAAATTAGAATATCATCAAAAAGTTAATTTATTTTAGTTCTTCAATGCAAAAAGTGAAACTCATATTATATAGAGTAATTACAGAGTGATCTATTTCAAGTGTTTATTTCTGTTAGGCTATGTGCCCACGATGCAGAAATGCTCCGGATTTTTTTTGAGCGTTTCTGCATCTCCCTGGCAGAAAAAAATGCATGCGGATTGTACATGCGGATTTTACATGCGGATTGTACATGCGTTTTCCTGCCAGGGACATGCGGATGTGAAGCATTTCCGCATGCGGGTTGACAAGCGCTTTCCAAAAGGCATGGATTTATATAGTGTGACTAGTGTTGAGCGATACCTTCCGATATCGGGAAATATCGGATTGGATTGTATCGGACCGATACCGAAAAAGTATCGGATATCGCCGATTCCGATACCGGAAACCAATGCAAGTCAATGGGACAGAAATATCGGAATAAAAATAAACCCTTTCTTTCCTTGTAGGTTAATTCTACATGAAGGAAAACAACTAAGAATAATGTAGAATGTATTGGGGGATTTAGCCCAATCAAATGGAATAGCAGGAATTAATATTTTTTTTTAAGACGTTCTGAGTTACGGAAATATTGACTATGTTAAGTATTTTTATATTTTGTCAGATATTTGTGTTTCACTACTTCCATGCTCTTCACCTTCTTTTTTACTTCTCCCACACTTTCTCCTTCATCATCCACAGCATCTTTTTCATCTTCTTCTTCTTCACCTTCTTCGTATTATTCTTTTTTTTTACATTCTTCATATTCTACTTCTTCATCTTCTTCATCTTCTTCTTCTTCATCATATTCTTATTTGTGGCAGGCATTCCAGTAGTTGTTATCTATAAAAGGTTGGACATTACACCTTTCGTTCTGCCCGTCACAAAAGATTTACAACAGGATTTGTCCGCGTTCAGTTTGGCCTGCAGCAGCAGGTCTTTTCCAGGGGCACCACGAGGAGGAACGGACTCACCCCCATACACTGCTTAGTCATCTTCTGCTTATAATTTAGATATTATCTTTTGCTCTGATTTTTAGTCTTATGCTTAATGTTCTTCCGCTTTTTGTTCTGCAGCTTCTTGTATTTCTGCTTCTTGGTTTTCTGTCTCTTGTTCTTCTGTATCTTGGTGCTTGTCTTCTCTTCTTTGTCCTCTTGGTCAACTTCTTCAGGGTCATCTTCTTGGTCTTCTTCGGGGTGGTCTTCAGGGTCGTCGTCTTCGGGGGTCCTCGTCTTCGGGGTCCTCGTCTTCTTCGGGTTGGTCTTCTGGGTCCTCGTCTTCGGGGTCCTCGTCTTCTTCGGGGTGGTCTTCAGGGTCCTCGTCTTCTTCGGGGTGGTCTTCAGGGTCCTCGTCTTCAGGGTCATCGTCTTCGGGGTCCTCGTCTTCTTAGGGTTGGTCTTCAGGGTCCTCGTCTTCAGGGTCCTCGTCAGGGAGATCTAGAGTGATTACCAAGAACCATTTCAAAAAGCTTGAACTTGGAAATGTAGCAGAAGGTACAAGAAAGCTGAGGAACTACCGAGGACCAGCTGACGGTACTGGAACCCGGATGGGTAGCAGAAGGTACAAGAGCCAATGGAACTGCCGAAGACCAGCTGACGGTACTGGAACTCGGTTACTAAGCAGGAGGTACCTGTGCCAGAAAGCACTACCAAGGACCAGCAGACGTTGGTGGAACTTGGATACCGAGAAGGAGGTACCTAATCCAAAGGCACTGCCGAGAACCAGCTGACGGTACTGGAACCCGGATGGGTAGCAGAAGGTACCCATGTAAAAAAAAGTTCAAGGCCGCGAGCCGGCCGCAGTTACCAAAACCCACAGTCCTACAGGGGGTGCTTGTCCTATTGGCACTATGGAACCAGCCTTCATTGCCAGATCCCGCAGCCCACATAGGAGTCATCTAAACTGCAGGCACCATAGAGTCGGCTAACCCGACCGCAACACGACAGGACAACGCATTGGAGGCAAAGTGACGTTGACACTACCCGGAAACAGCTGGCGTGCTGGAACCAGGCTGGGCAGGAGGGAGTACCCATGCCAAAGTCACTGCCGAGAACCAGCTGACGGTACTGGAACCCGGATGGGTAGTAGAAGGTACAAGAGCAAATGGAACTACCGAGGACCAGCTGACGGTACTAGAACCCGGATGGGTAGCAGAAGGTACAAGAGCCAATGGAACTGCCGAAGACCAGCTGACGGTACTGGAACTCGGTTACTAAGCAGGAGGTACCTGTGCCAGAAAGCACTACCAAGGACCAGCAGACGTTGGTGGAACTTGGATACCGAGAAGGAGGCACCTAATCCAAAGGCACTGCCGAGAACCAGCTGACGGTACTGGAACCCGGATGGGTAGCAGAAGGTACCCATGTAAAAAAAAGTTCAAGGCCGCGAGCCGGCCGCAGTTACCAAAACCCACAGTCCTAGAGGGGGTGCTTGTCCTATTGGCACTATGGAACCAGCCTTCATTGCCAGATCCCGCAGCCCACATAGGAGTCACCTAAACTGCAGGCACGATAGAGTCGGCTAACCCGACCGCAACACGACAGGACAACGCATTGGAGGCAAAGTGACGTTGACACTACCCGGAAACAGCTGGCGTGCTGGAACCAGGCTGGGCAGGAGGGAGTACCCGTGCCAAAGTCACTGCCGAGAACCAGCTGACTGTACTGGAACCCGGATGGGTAGTAGAAGGTACAAGAGCAAATGGAACAACCGAGAACCAGCTGGCGGTGCTGGAACCCAGGGTAAATACTAAAAACAGAGGAGCCAGAGGTGTATTTGGAGGAGGTTTTAAATCAGTAGTACAGTGGATGTGGACAAAGCAGGAGAATTTGCTGGACACACAGCTGGGGAACAGCTGACGTTACTGAATGTAACGGGTCTGGGAGGCGGAACCTCTGAGCTACTATACAAGGGGGCGGTCCTTGTAAGGGAGCGGGTGGCGACCAGGCAGGCAGTCACAGCAGGTGACCGGGACAGTCTCTAGAAGAACGGGCAGGAGGTCACGGCAAGTGACCGGGGCAGTCTCTGGATGAACGGGCAGATGGTCACGGCAAGTGACCGGGGCAGTCTCTGGGTGAACGGGCAGATGGTCACGGCAAGTGACCGGGGCAGTCTCTGGGTAAAGGGTTGGTACGACCTGTGGCGGCTGATGGTAGACGTGAGCTCCCAGGTGAGCAGGCGAGAGTCTCTGGATAAACGGGTGGTCACAGCATGTGACGGCGGAGCCTCCAGGAAGACCAACAGACAGGCGGCAGATGAGCGCTCCCAGGTGAGCGGGCAGAAGTCTCTGGACAGGCGGGTGGTCACAGCACGTGACGGCAGAGCCTCCAGGTAGGCTAGCAGACAGGCAGCAGATGAGCGCTCCCAGGTGAGCGGGCAGGAGTCACTGGACAGGCAGGTGGTCACAGCACGTGACGGCGGAGCCTCCAGGTAGGCTAGCAGGCAGGTAGCAGATGTGCGCTCCCAGGTGAGCGGGCAAGCTGGTCCATAGACAGACTGACAAGAGTTGGAAGGCAGACCGTCGGACCTCAGGCAAGCAGGCAGGTAGTTGATGTGCGCTCCCAGGTGAGCGGGCAAGCTGGTCCTTAGACAGACTGACAGGAGTTGTAAGGCAGACCGTCGGACCTCAGGCTAGCAGGCAGGTAGCAGAATATCACGCAGGAATAAGACAGCAAGCTGGCAGGAATCTGGCAGGTATCTGGCAGGTAACTGGCAACGGGACCTGAGGGCTGAAGCAGAGTAGTGAACAGTGCAACAACATTGCTCGGGCACCTCCATTTTGGAGGAGGTGCCTTATATATGGTGAAGTCCTCCGGCCATTGGCCGGGGACTTCTTAGGACGGCGCGCGCGGCCCCTTTAAGAGGGAGGGAGAGCGCACGCGCGCCCTAAGCACAGTGGCCGGGAAGGAGCGCGCGCTGCCAGCAGAGCGGGAGGAGGACGCCGGGCACGGAGCAGAGAGGTGAGGGGAACAGCGTCCCTGCCTAGCAGAGGGCAGGGACGCCGGCGCTACAGTACCCCCCCCCTTTAGGCCCCCCCTTTTTTAGGCCAGACAGAAATTTAGCAAGGATAAGAGGGGCATGGATGTTCTCCCGGGGCTCCCACGTTCTCTCCTCAGGACCAAACCCCTTCCAATCTACTAGAAAAAAGGTCTTTCCTCTTACCCTTTTGGTGGCAAGAATGTTCTCTACCTCAAACTCGTCCTCAGCAGAAACCGGAGCAGGAGGCGTACCTGTAGACTTGGAAAAAGAGTTAAGTACCACAGGTTTGAGGAGAGATACATGGAAGAAGTTAGGGATCCGTAAGTTGGCCGGGAGTTTTAACTTATAGGCCACCGGGTTGATCTGACTGATGACCTCCAGAGGGCCGATGAACCGAGGCCCTAACTTGTAAGAAGGTATCTTGAGTCGGACATATTTAGATGAGAGCCAGACTTTATCTCCAGGACGAAATTGTGGAGGATCCAGGCGTTTTTTGTCAGCGTGTCTTTTCATCCGTTCGGACGACTGAAGGAGTGCGGATCGGGTACTCTCCCAAATGGAGGAAAATTTGCTAACGAGAGATTCCGCAGCCGGGTTGTCCACAGAGGTGGAGACAGGAAAAGGAATCCGAGGATGCTGACCGAAGACTACAAAAAACGGGGATTTGGAGGAGGATTCGCTCTCGTGATTGTTATAAGAGAACTCGGCCCATGGTAGAAGATCCACCCAGTCTGAATGATGAGCATTAACGAAGTGCCGGAGGTAACTGGTCAGGTTCTGATTGATCCGCTCCACTTGACCATTGGACTGTGGGTGGTAAGCGGAAGAGAAGTCCAGGGTGACGTCTAGCAGTTTACAAGTGGCTCTCCAGAAGCGTGAGGTGAACTGTACCCCACGATCCGACACGATGTGGAGGGGCAGGCCATGAAGACGAAAGATGTGACGAATAAAGTCTTTAGCTAGCTCGGGTGCAGACGGGAGGCCTGGCAGGGGAACGAAATGAGCCATCTTGGAGAAGCGGTCAGCGACCACCCAAATGACCGTACAACCGGCAGAGACTGGGAGGTTAGTTATAAAGTCCATTGCTATATGCTGCCAGGGGGCAGCAGGTACAGAAAGCGGAAGGAGGCGACCGGCTGGCAGATGTCTCGGAACCTTGTTGCGGGCGCAGGACACACAGGCAGAAACAAAGTCTATTACGTCCTTGTGCAGGGTAGGCCACCAGTAGTGCCGGGTAATAAGCTGGAGGGTCTTTTTCTGACCAGCGTGGCCAGCCAGTTTAGACGAGTGACCCCAGTGAAGGATCTTCTCCCGATCAGGTACTGATACGAACGTCTTTCCCGGAGGGACACGATTTAGACTCACGGGAGCCACCTGCATTACTTTGGCGGGATCGATGATGTGTTTCGGATCTTCCTCGAGATCAGACACCAGAAAGGATCGAGACAAGGCGTCCGCCTTGACGTTTTTGTCAGCCGGGCGAAAATGAAGAACAAAATCAAAGCGAGCAAAAAACAAGGACCACCGGGCTTGGCGCGGGTTAAGTCTCTGGGCATGCTGGAGGTAAGCCAAGTTCTTGTGGTCAGTGTAAATTATTACCGGGTGAAGAGCCCCCTCGAGCAGGTAACGCCACTCCTCCAATGCCAGTTTGATGGCCAATAACTCTCGGTCTCCTATGGAATAATTGCGCTCTGAGGAGGAGAAGAGTTTCGAGAAGAAGCCGCAAGTTACCATCCTCCCGGAAGATGATTTTTGAGTAAGTACCGCTCCGGCTCCAGAGGAGGAGGCGTCAACTTCCAGGAAGAACTGGTTGTTGCCGTCCGGGCGATGCAGCACCGGGGCGGAAGAGAAGGCCTGTTTTAAGGAAAGAAAGGCCTCCTCTGCTTCGGGCGGCCACTCTTTGGGATTAGTACCCTTATGGGTGAGCGCGGAAATTGGGGCAGTCCGGGAAGAGAAGTGTGGTATGAAGAGGCGGTAGTAGTTGGCGAAGCCCAGGAACCGCTGAATGGCCTTCAACCCCTCCGGTCGAGGCCATTTCTCGATGGCAGACAGTTTCTCTGGATCCATTCGTAGGCCGGTCTGAGAAATAATGTAGCCCAAAAACGGAAGCGAGGTCTGCTCAAAGTGGCACTTCTCGTATTTAGCGAAGAGGTGATTCTGCCTGAGCCTGAGCAGGACCTGACGAACGTCCCTCCAGTGAGTCTGGAGATCCGGAGAGAAGACCAAGATGTCGTCCAGGTACACCACTACGCAGGAGTAGAGAAGGTCCCGGAAGATGTCATTGATCAACTCTTGAAAGACGGCAGGAGCGTTACAGAGACCAAAGGGCATTACCAGATATTCATACTGGCCGTCCCGGGTGTTGAATGCCGTCTTCTATTCATCCCCCTGACTGATACGAACCAGGTTGTACGCCCCACGGAGGTCCAGTTTGGTGAAGATTCTAGCCCCCCTTAGACGATCAAATAACTCCGAAATGAGCGGAAGGGGGTACTTATTCTTCACCGTGATCTGGTTAAGGCCTCTATAGTCTATACAGGGACGGAGAGAGCCGTCCTTCTTTTTGACGAAAAAGAAGCCTGCTCCCGCCGGGGAGGTAGATTTCCGGATGAATCCCCTGGCCAGATTCTCCTCAATATATTCGGACATCGACCGGGTCTCAGCAGCGGATAATGGATAAATACGCCCACGGGGAGGAGTAGTACCGGGTAACAGGTCGATAGGGCAGTCGTATGGTCTATGAGGGGGTAGTGTCTCTGCCTCCTTTTTATTAAAGACATCAGCATAAGACCAATAAGGAATCGGAAGTCCAGGTAGATTAGCTGGGGTAGGAGAAGGACGGACGGGATGGACGGGAACCAGACAGGTCTTATGGCAGTCCTGTCCCCAGCGAAGGACTTCTCCGGTCTGCCAGTCAAGCACGGGTGCATGTCTCTGGAGCCAAGGTAGACCTAGCAAGAGGGCGTGAGAGAGTCCAGGCAGAACATGAAAGGAGATACTCTCAGAATGCAGCATTCCCACCTGCAGAGTAATGGATTCGGTGATGAGTTGGATGGGGCGTGGTAAGAGACCCCCATCCACGGCAGCAACAGACAAGGGTACAGCCAGAGGTTTGGTGGGGATGCGGTATTTCTCTACCAGGGACTGTGAAATAAGATTCCCGGCTGCTCCAGAGTCAAGTTGGGCTAGTTCGAAATAACGGTTCTCCCCGCAGACGATTGAGACTGACAGCAGCAGAGATGGAGAGGATTTATTCTTGTCTAGGTCGACCTCTCTGAGCGAACCTAGACACAGGCGTTTCCCGACCTCTCCGGGCAGGCACGGATCCGGTGCTCCTTACTGCCACAGTAGAAGCAGCTCCCCTCGGCACGGCGTAAGTCCTGACGGGTTTTGACCATCTTGGTCTGGTCGACCTGCATAGGCTCAGGAGAGTGTACCTGGGGAGAGACGGAGGGAGTGACGGGTTTCTGAAAAGTAGGAGCTAGACGTGGAAACCTCCTCTCACGGGTGACCTCTTTGGCACGCTCCTGGAACCGTAGGTCAATCTGGGTGGCAAGAGTTATTAGGTCATCGAGAGTGGTAGGAATGTCCCGACCGGCAAGTTCATCTTTAATACGGCCGGACAGACCCTCCCAGAAGACGGATACCAGAGCGTCGTTATCCCAGGCCAGCTCCGAGGCAAGGGTACGGAACCGTATGGCATATTGGCCCACGGTGAGACTTCCCTGACGGAGGCGTAGCAGTGATGATGCGGATGAGGTCTTCCGTCCGGGTTCGTCGAAGACTTTCCGGAAAGCCGTGAGAAAGGCAGGCAAGTCGGACACCAGGGGGTCTCCTCTCTCCCATAGAGGATTTAGCCAGGCCAGGGCCTCCCTGGTGAGATGGGACATGATGAAGGCAATTTTGGCCCGGTCAGAGTTAAACTGGTGGGACAGGAGTTCAAAGTGCAGGGTGCACTGATTTATGAAGCCCCGAGCCTGGGCGGAGCCGCCCCCGAAGCGAGGAGGTGCAGAAAGCCGGGGTCCGGGGTATGATACCATGGTATTAGTGGGCAGCGGAGCTGCCGGATTGCGAGTCATGGCACTGGCGGAGGTTGCTGGCGGAGCAGTCAGAGTGTCCAGGCGAGAATTGACATTCCGCAGGTGACCCAGGATGGACTCCTGTTGGGACCTCTGACAGGACAGTTCATGACACAGGTCCGAGAGAGAGGGAGCTTGGGTGCCACCGGGTTCCGTGGCCCGAGCAAACTGTAACGGGTCTGGGAGGCGGAACCTCTGAGCTACTATACAAGGGGGCGGTCCTTGTAAGGGAGCGGGTGGCGACCAGGCAGGCAGTCACAGCAGGTGACCGGGACAGTCTCTAGAAGAACGGGCAGGAGGTCACGGCAAGTGACCGGGGCAGTCTCTGGATGAACGGGCAGATGGTCACGGCAAGTGACCGGGGCAGTCTCTGGGTGAACGGGCAGATGGTCACGGCAAGTGACCGGGGCAGTCTCTGGGTAAAGGGTTGGTACGACCTGTGGCGGCTGATGGTAGACGTGAGCTCCCAGGTGAGCAGGCGAGAGTCTCTGAATAAACGGGTGGTCACAGCATGTGACGGCGGAGCCTCCAGGAAGACCAACAGACAGGCGGCAGATGAGCGCTCCCAGGTGAGCGAGCAGAAGTCTCTGGACAGGCGGGTGGTCACAGCACGTGACGGCAGAGCCTCCAGGTAGGCTAGCAGACAGGCAGCAGATGAGCGCTCCCAGGTGAGCGGGCAGGAGTCACTGGACAGGCAGGTGGTCACAGCACGTGACGGCGGAGCCTCCAGGTAGGCTAGCAGGCAGGTAGCAGATGTGCGCTCCCAGGTGAGCGGGCAAGCTGGTCCATAGACAGACTGACAAGAGTTGGAAGGCAGACCGTCGGACCTCAGGCAAGCAGGCAGGTAGTTGATGTGCGCTCCCAGGTGAGCGGGCAAGCTGGTCCTTAGACAGACTGACAGGAGTTGTAAGGCAGACCGTCGGACCCCAGGCTAGCAGGCAGGTAGCAGAATATCAGGCAGGAATAAGACAGCAAGCTGGCAGGAATCTGGCAGGTATCTGGCAGGTAACTGGCAACGGGACCTGAGGGCTGAAGCAGAGTAGTGAACAGTGCAACAACATTGCTCGGGCACCTCCATTTTGGAGGAGGTGCCTTATATATGGTGAAGTCCTCCGGCCATTGGCCGGGGACTCCTTAGGACGGCGCGCGCGGCCCCTTTAAGAGGGAGGGAGAGCGCGCGCGCCCTAAGCACAGTGGCCGGGAAGGAGCGCGCGCTGCCAGCAGAGCGGGAGGAGGACGCCGGGCACGGAGCAGAGAGGTGAGGGGAACAGCGTCCCTGCCTAGCAGAGGGCAGGGACGCCGGCGCTACACTGAACCCCAATAACACGGCAGCAAGTGTTGACTGTGCAGACAGCACTTCCAAGCGCCAACTGGCGGTGTTGGAGCTCAGGGATAATACTGAAAACAGAGGAGCCAGAGGTGTAATTGGAGCAACTTTAAAATCTGTAGTAGTGAGAATGTGGACAGAGCAGGAGAAATTGCCATCCGCACAGCAGGGGAACAGCTGACGTTACTGAACCCCAATAACACGGCAGCAAGTGTTGACTGTGCAGACGGCACTTCTTTGCAGCAACTAGCGGTATTGGAGCCCAGGGTAAATACTAAAAACAGAGGAGCCAGAGGTGTATTTGGAGGAGGTTTTAAATCAGTAGTACAGTGGATGTGGACAGAGCAGGAGAAATTGCCGTCCGCACAGCAGGGGAACAGCTGACGTTACTGAACCCCAATAACATGGCAGCAAGTGTTGACTGTGCAGACGGCACTTCCAAGCGCCAACTGGCGGTGTTGGAGCTCAGGGATAATACTGAAAACAGAGGAGCCAGAGGTGTAATTGGAGCATCTTTAAAATCTGTAGTAGTGAGAATGTGGACAGAGCAGGAGAAATTGCCGTCCGCACAGCAGGGGAACAGCTGACGTTACTGAACCCCCAATAACACGGCAGCAAGTGTTGACTGTGCAGACGGCACTTCCGAGCGCCAACTGGCGGTGTTGGAGCTCAGGGATAATACTGAAAACAGAGGAGCCAGAGGTGTATTTGGAGGAGGTTTTAAATCAGTAGTACAGTGGATGTGGACAGAGCAGGAGAAATTGCCGTCCGCACAGCAGGGGAATGACGCACCCCTGGGCCTACTTGGTGTAGCGTTGCGCACGCGGGGACTACCCGGAGCCGGGCCTGTTGGGGGTAGTAGTCTCGTGGCGGTGACCCGGTCCGTGCCCAGGGAGTCAAACTGAGTGGCAGTATATTAGCAGTAGATGTTGGACGACTACGCCACCCGTTGAATGCAGCTATGGAGCTGCCGCTGCAGGGCAGACCGCTGAGGCCGGTGGTAGGATTGTGCAGCGTGGATGGTATAACCCCCAACGGGAGGGGTATGGCCTCAGGGCAGCCGACGTGGATGATGGGGGTAGCAGGAACCACTCAGAGACGATGCGGTGTAGTTCAGGGTCTTTACTGGTGATAAAGATAGACCCTCCCGGAGTACTGGCTAGCGATCGGGGCCTGGTCAGTCTTTGAGCAGATGGGATTTCCCCTGGCCAGGCGGAGTTGTAGGCCTCCCCAACTAATTGTACTCTTCTGGCTACCTTGCTAGAGGCGGGTAAAAGTAGCCCACGTCCCTGAGTGTACCGTGTGGTGCTCACCCGTATGGCCGGTGACTCGGGGCCTTCTAGTGGCTTCCGCTCCACGACGGCGGTGCTGGTCCCACGCGTGTGACCGTGCCTTCGGGTTTCTTGGCCAGAGGACCTGAAATCCCCTGCCGGTCGGTTTCTGCTGCTGGGTAAGGATTAGTCCCCACAGCCTCGGACTCCGGGTCCGGTGATAATTCTTCAATCAGGGCGAGCTCTACAGCTGCCAGCCCCTGATTCCTTGTAGCACTGCTCCCACTGAGCTCCTGATCTTTCTTTCCTATAGCTGCTCCTCTTCTTAACTAACTAACCCTGCCTCAGCCCCAGTTTTATATAGGGGAAGTTCTTCCCCTCCCAGGACTGGGCAGGAGGTGTGGCATGCATAGGAATCCTGACCAAGAGACCTCCCACCTGCTCTCAGACATAATATTGCTATTACTGTGGAAACCAGACCCCTGGGGTGCCACATTCCCCCCTAGTGAAATTTAGTACTCCGGGACTAAACATACTTTTGTAAAACATAACAAGTAAAAACAGAAACAGTACAATAAAGAAAAGCACATTAGGATGGTCACGGCATGTCCGCAACCGAGTGTAGTCTTTGAAGAAAACAAAGGTGTCCATTTCACCAAAACAGGGAGACGTAACCAGGTAGGGGTCTGTCCTGCCCCGAGTCCTTATCAGTCTTTTAGTCCGTCCTGGGTTACGCTCCAACTATATGCAAAAAGGATTCCCGGTAAATCCACCAAAGACTCCTACAAATAACTAGAAACACATAATTATACACAAGCAACAATAAACAGGTAAACATTAATAAAATAGCTTGAACATTTAGATCCTCCACCGTATGGGCAACTGGCCTCTAGTGACCCTAGTGGACCTACGGAGCTGGCTGACTGGTCCTGAGCTACAGGGTATAAGAGCTGTCAAGGGTAAACTGGGCAGCCTCTACGGACTCTTTGGCTCACTAGGGGTATGGCATGCTCACTATAAGCAGAGGGTTAATTCTCCTGGTCTGCTTGTGTGGGGTCTTCTGCCTCCTGGACCGGCTGTTCTTCCAGCTCTACCTGTGTCTCCGTAGGCACTTGGGATGCTGGTTGGAGGAACGTGAGGACGGGTACCACAACAGCACCATTGACTTGAGTCCAAGACCGAGGGAAGTCTCCGAGCACAGTACTAACCATATCTTCCCTTTCCTCTACGGGTCGAGGGTCTTCTTGTTCCTCTTCAGGGTTCCGTAGCTGTTCGGGACACTTCTTCAGGTGATCCCGGGATACAATGGCTGTGGTTTCCCCTCCGTCTTTACCGATTGTACAGATCTTTGGGTTGTCGTGGCTTGAGGGCAGTACGGTGTACGGGTCCTTCTCCCACTGGTCGTCCAACTTGTGGAGCCGTCTTTTCCTCTTCAAGACCTGCTCTCCGGGCACCAGGGGAACAGCGGGAGCATACTGGTTGTAAGTTTTCTCTTGTCTTTCCCTAGCTTGACAGAGACTTCGCTCCACGCTCTCCTGTACTTTCCGGTACTGCTGCTGCCTCTCTGTGTCCCAGTCTGCTTCTGGTGAAGTGTCCTCGGGTGTCAGGACTCCCATCTCCAGATCAACAGGAAGCTTACCAGGTCTTGCCCTCATTAGGTAAGCCGGGGTACAGTTGGTGGAACCTACAGGGATGTGGTTGTATAGGTCCACCAGGTCGGGCAGCTTTTCAGGCCACAGACTACGTTCTTCCAGGGGCAATGTTTTCAGAAGATCTATCACCACCTGGTTCATTTTCTCACAAAGTCCATTAGTTTGCGGGTGATAGGGTGTTGTTCTTATCTTCCGGCAGCCATACAGGGTGCAGAACTCCTGGAAGACTTCCGCTTCAAAGGCAGGCCCCTGGTCCGTCAGCACCTGCTCCGGGTATCCGTGCGGACGGCAGAAGTGCTGCTGGAAGGCTCTAGCTTCTGTTTGAGCCGTTAAGTCCTTGACGGGGACGACAACCAAGAACCGGGAGTAGTGATCCACGATGGTTAACGCGTAGACGTAGCCACTTCTGCTTGGGGTCAGTTTTACATGATCCAAGGCTACCAGTTCCAACGGCTGTCTGGTAATGATGGACTGCAGGGGAGTCTTCTGGCTGGCACGGTCCCTCCTTCTTAGGTTGCATGGGCCACAGTCTCTGCACCAACTCTCGATGGTTCCTCTCATGCCTACCCAATGGAACCGCCCGCGCAACAGGAACTCCAGCTTCTTCCATCCGAAGTGCCCAGCTCCGTCGTGGTATGCCTCCATCACCATAGCTGCGTCTCTTCTTGGCACCACTACTTGCCAGATTAGTTCATGCGTCCGGGAGTCAACCATTCTGCGGCACAACTTCCCCTTGTAAAGGAACAGTCGACTCTTCTCAGCCCACATTTGCTTGACTTCCTCCGGAGCGTCTGGGTCAAGGCGTGCATCTAGCCGAGTCAGCATCTCCTTTACCAGTCGGACGGCAGGGTCACTGTCTTGCGTCTCCGCCCAGTTGTAATGAGGTAATGGGTTGAACGTAGCAGATTGTTTACTCCTTACACGGTGGGAATACTGGATAGTCCCATGACGGTGGAACACGGGGAGTTCAACTTCTTCCAGTTCCTCTGAATCTTCCCCTACATCCGGTAGGTTCGGCATCCTGGACAGGGCGTCCGCGTTGGTATTGGAGCGTCCTGCCCGGTATTTGATTGTAAACTCATAGTTGGACAAGCGGGCCATCCATCTCTGCTCTAGGGCACCGAGTCTTGCAGTGTCCAGGTGTGTCAACGGGTTGTTATCCGTGTACACGGTGAACCGGGAAGCAGCGAGGTAGTGCTTAAAGCGTTCGGTGACTGCCTACACCACTGCCAGGAACTCTAGCTTAAATGAGCTGTAATTCTCAGGGTTTCTTTCGGTGGGTCGCAGTTTTCGGCTGGCGTAAGCAATTACCCGTTCCTTCCCCTGCTGGATCTGGGACAGTACGGCTCCTAGCCCGATGTTACTGGCGTCGGTGTAGAGGATAAAGGGCTGGCTATAATTAGGGTACGCCAGGATTTCATCCCCCGTGAGGACCATCTTCAGCTGGCGGAAGGACTCTTCTTCCAGCTTCTCCCATCTGAAGGGTGGCTTCTGGTTCTTGGCCTTCCTGGACTGGCCTATCAGGAGGTCCTGCATAGGAGCTGCCTTTTTGGTGAAACCGGGAATGAACCTTCGGTAGTAGCCTACCAACCCGAGGAACTGCCTCACTTCCTTTACGCTGGAGGGGCTTGGCCATTCCTTAATTGCGGTGATCTTATCAGGGTCGGGAGCCACTCCGTCAGCACTCACCACGTGTCCCAGGTACTGCACCTTTGGCTTCAGGAGGTGACACTTGGAGGGTTTCACCTTTAGGCCGTAACTTGCCAGAGCTTCGAACACTTCCGTCAGGTGTTTCAGGTGGTCCTCGTAGGTCTTGGAATAGACGATGACATCGTCCAGGTATAACAGGACCATCTCAAAGTTTCGGTGTCCCAGACAGCATTCCATCAATCGCTGGAAGGTTCCTGGTGCGTTGCAGAGTCCGAACGGCATGCAGGTAAACTCGCTAAGTCCCATCGGGGTGGTGAATGCGGTGTTCTCCCGGTCCGCCTCTGCTACAGGAACCTGCCAGTACCCGCTAGTGAGATCCAAGGTGGAGAAGAAGTTAGCAGATTTTAAAGCAGCCAAAGACTCCTCTATTCTTGGTAAGGGGTACGCATCTTTGTGCGTGATACGGTTAATTTTCCGGTAATCTACACACATTCTCATGGTGTTGTCTTTCTTTTTGACCAAGACTAGTGGAGCTGCCCAGGGGCTACAGCTATCCCTGATTACCCCAGCCTCCTTCATGTCTCTAAGCATCCCCTTGGCGTGTTGGTAGTGTGCAGGGGGTACGGGTCGATACCTCTCTTTTATGGGAGGATGGTCTCCCGTGGGGATGTGGTGTTCTACCCCCTTGACTCGCCCGAAGTCTAACGGGTGTTTACTAAACACTCTCTCGTACTCTCGAACCACCCGGTAGACTCCCTGTTTCTGGTGGGAGGGAGTGGAGTCAGTACCCAAATGTAGTTGCCGACACCAATCCTCCATTATTTTCGTAGAGCCGTTACCTTCCTCCGGGTGAGATGGAGGCAAGGGTTCCACAGACTGTATAGAATTTTGGTTGATAGTATATAATTTGGCTAGCGTAGCATACCGGGGCAGGTATACTTCCCTTTTCCCGATATTTATTATGCGAACGGGCACCCTCCCATGGAGTACATCAACTACCCCCCGTGCTGTCAAAATGGTGGGCCTACTGTCTGAGTAGACTGGTTCTACCATGGCCTGGTAATCTCTACCTCTCAGACCAATAGCTGCCCGGCACCAAATCATCATTTCACTTTTCGGGGGCAAGGCAATAGGGAAAGGGTCACACATTCTTACGCTACCAATCTCACCACCGGAGAGTTCCACCTGTTGCCGTCGCATCAGTGCCCCGATCTCTTTCTGGAGCACTCGCTGCTGGCCGGAGCTGGCGTTCTTGGCAACCTGCTGTAAAATGAAAATCACCTCTGCAAGACAATTTTCAATCACATTAGTTCCTAGAGTTATCTTTGGGTGACTCTCGCGCTTGTCAATATCTACAATGATCAGTCCCTGTGCTGCCAGTTCGACTCTACCGATTTTAATGGTCATTTCTTTAAATCCGATCTGTGGCACGGGCTGTCCATTACTGGCGATGATACTCAAGTCGTCGTCTGGATAGCGGGTTATATCCGAGTCATTCCAGTACTGCTTGAAGAGCACATACGGGATGGTGGTGACCTGTGACCCGGTGTCCAGTAGGGCACTCATAGGGATGCCATCCAGTACCACAGGCAAGACTGGACGTCCTCCCACATATTTGTCGCGCCAGTTCGATGGGCCTGGTGATCTTTTTCCTGGTGGTTGGCCCTCTACCCCAGGTTGTGCCAGTTTAAAGGACAGTACCTTGCCATATGTCCGGGTTGATTGCAGCGGCGGCAGATAGGTTGTCCGTCCTCGTTGTACCGGTCGCTGGGTCTTCCTCTGGCCGGTGGGGTCCTCCTTGGTCGACGCCACGGGATGTCCTCCGGTCCGGATGCCAGCTGGATCTTCCCTGGAGTGGAAACCTGTAAAGACTGCACAGTTCGGGTTAGCGCAGCAACGCTTTTAGCTAGCTCTTGGACCTGATGGTGCAGGTCCAGAGCCGGGTCATTGTTCAAAGCCTGCGCATCAGCCCCCACAGGCCCTGCCGACAAGGGCGCCGCCTCCTGGTGGTAAGTGATAGCTGGGCGCCTGTGGGTCACAACGCCACCCGGTGTCGGTTCTCGGAGCACCCGGATGGCTCTGTCCTTTAACTGTGCAAAGTCCAGATGAGGATCCTGTAAGGCTATGGCCCGCAACTGGGTTCGGTGGACATTGCAATATAGTCCCTCTATAAATTGCTCGGTCAACAGCCTGTCCTCGTTTCCCACGCTGTCAGGGTCGGTCTGCTTAATGGCTCTCAGGGCCTCTTGTAGGTTTAGTGCATAGTCCCTTATACTCTCATGTGCTCGCTGCTTGCACCCATAGAATCTAAGCTTAATCTCGGCTGAGGTGCGGGTATCAAAGGTGTCCCTCAGCCGGGTTAGTATCCCTGCGACAGTCCTCCTCCCAGGTGGCCAGGACTTTACCTCCCTTTGGGCTGCCCCGGTTAGTTGGGCCACCAGGATGCTCACTTTTTGCTCTTCTGTGAGGGGGTACACCTGGAAGAGGCTATCCAGCTTTTCTTTAAAGTCATTCAGGGTATGTGACTCCCCTGAGTACTGGGGTAGCCAGGCTGCTCCCGGGATATAGGGCATGGTGAAAGGCATGACTGCAGCAGCGGTGGCGCTGGCGGGGGTTGAGGCAGTGAAGCTCTCCTCCGTATCCGACATCTTTCTCCCCCCTAGTGGACCGTGGCCTACCTTGCGATGATCCTCTTCCGTAGGCCGCGGCTCCGCAGTGGATCGTCAGGGTTGAAGACCTTCCGTCGCGCTCCTGTGACGTCGGCGTCTGCTGGACTCCTTCCAGGACCTTACGCAACGTCCGGACGTGAGGCGGGGCTTCAGTTCTCGCGCGCTTTCAGAGTCCACGCCCCTCTTCTTCCTGCGTGGCGTCTTCAAGATGGCGTCCAACGGCGGGAAAACTCCACGGATGGCGGGAAGAAGGCAGAAGATGGCGCCGGATGGCGGGAAAACTTCGCGGATGGCGGGAAGAAAGTAGAAGATGGCGCCGGATGGCGGGAAACCTCCACGGATGGCGGGAATCTTCACCACTGGTAAGTTTGAACAGTCTCTTTCAGGCACGCAGTACCCGGTGGTTGCGGGCACGAAATCCTGCCGACTACGCCAAAAGTTGATGCACCCCTGGGCCTACTTGGTGTAGCGTTGCGCATGCGGGGACTACCCGGAGCCGGGCCTGTTGGGGGTAGTAGTCTCGTGGCGGTGACCCGGTCCGTGCCCAGGGAGTCAAACTGAGTGGCAGTATATTAGCAGTAGATGTTGGACGACTATGCCACACGTTGAATGCAGCTATGGAGCTGCCGCTGCAGGGCAGACCGCTGAGGCCGGTGGTAGGATTGTGCAGCGTGGATGGTATAACCCCCAACGGGAGGGGTATGGCCTCAGGGCAGCCGACGTGGATGATGGGGGTAGGAGGAACCACTCAGAGACGATGCGGTGTAGTTCAGGGTCTTTACTGGTGATAAAGATAGACCCTCCCGGAGTACTGGCTAGCGATCGGGGCCTGGTCAGTCTTTGAGCAGATGGGATTTCCCCTGGCCAGGCGGAGTTGTAGGCCTCCCCACCTAATTGTACTCTTCTGGCTACCTTGCTAGAGGCGGGTAAAAGTAGCCCACGTCCCTGAGTGTACCGTGTGGTGCTCACCCGTATGGCCGGTGACTCGGGGCCTTCTAGTGGCTTCCGCTCCCCGACGGCGGTGCTGGTCCCACGCGTGTGACCGTGCCTTCGGGTTTCTTGGCCAGAGGACCTGAAATCCCCTGCCGGTCGGTTTCTGCTGCTGGGTAAGGATTAGTCCCCACAGCCTCGGACTCCGGGTCCGGTGATAATTCTTCAATCAGGGCGAGCTCTACAGCTGCCAGCCCCTGATTCCTTGTAGCACTGCTCCCACTGAGCTCCTGATCTTTCTTTCCTATAGCTGCTCCTCTTCTTAACTAACTAACCCTGCCTCAGCCCCAGTTTTATATAGGGGAAGTTCTTCCCCTCCCAGGACTGGGCAGGAGGTGTGGCATGCATAGGATTCCTGACCAAGAGACCTCCCACCTGCTCTCAGACATAATATTGCTATTACTGTGGAAACCAGACCCCTGGGGTGCCACAGGAACAGCTGACGTTACTGAACCCCAATAACACGGCAGCAAGTGTTGCTGTGCAGACGGCACTTCCGAGCGCCAGGGATTACAGTTCAGGTGGTAGAAACATGAACAGAACAGGAGACCTGGATACTGTTGCCAACCAATTATTTATTCTGGAAGAGGACTGGCAAATTCATGAGAGATCCAGGCCTTGTTCATTTTGAGAAAAGTAAGCCGGTCAACGTTATCGGAGGATAGTCACATGCGACGGTCTGTTAGTACACCACCTGCGGCACTAAAGACGCGTTCCGATAATACACTAGCAGCAGGGCAAGCTAGCACCTCCAATGCATACTGACTAAGCTCTGGCCATGTATCCAGCTTACAGACCCAAAACTTGAAGGGAGAAGAGCCGTCTGGGAGTACACTAAGAGGGCAAGACATGTAGTCTGTCACCATCTGACGGAAACGTTGCCTCCTGCTGACTGGTGCCGTCTGTGATGGTGTAGACATTTGTGGCAGCGGGGACACAAAACTTTGCCACATTTCGGCCATACTGGTCTTGCCTTGTGCTGAGGCGCTGCTTCTGCTCCCTCTTTGTGCAGAGCTTCCTCCACTGCCTCGACGCACTGAGCTGCTTTGTAAAGCACTAGCAGCACTGCTCTCGGTTGGAATGGAGAACATGATGGAATGCACCAGTGCGTCTTGGTACTCCCGCATTTTATGCTCCCGGTTCAACGGTGTTATGAGGCTTTGTAAGTTGTCCCGGTAGCGAGGATCTAGGAGGGTGGACACCCAATAATCAGCCGTGTTGAGAATGTGGGCGATGCGGCGGTCGTTTCTCAGGCACTGCAGCATGAAATCAACTATGTGCTGCAGACTGCCAACTGGCCAAGAAACGCTGTCCCCTGCTTGAGGCGTGATCTCTGCCTGCTCTGCATAACCCCACCCTCGCTCTAGATACTGACTACTAGAGCATTGTGTACCTCCCTCCTCTGGACAGATGTCTTCCTCATCCATTGACTCCTCCTCATCCTCCTCACAAAGTGTCCCCTGCCTAGGCCTTTGTGAGGAACCACGTTGCGCAGACTGTAGAGAAGCAGATGGCATTTGTGACTCCTCATCCTCCACCTCTTCCAAAACCTCGTCCCTTAGTGCTTGCAGTGTTTTTTCAAGCAGGCAGATAAGGGTGATAGTCATGCTGACTAGTGCATCATCTGCACTCGCCATCCGCGTGGAATAATCGAAGGCACGCAAAACGTGGCAAATGTCCTTCATAGAGGTCCACTCAGTGGTGGTGAAGTGTGAACGGCGCGCTCTGCGACTTGTTTGCGCCTGCTGCAGCTGGTACTCCATTACTGCTGCCTGCTGCTCACACAACCTCTCCAACATATGTAACGTTGAATTCCACCTGGTGGGTAGGTCACATATGATGCGATGTTCCGGAAGACGTAATCGGCGCTGCAGAGCTGCAATGCGTGATCTTGCATTGCTGGAACGCCGCAAGTGAGCGCACTCTATGCAGACCTTGTGAAGCAGTGCATCAAGATCCGGATAGTCCCTCAAAAAACTCTGCACGACCAAGCTGAGCACATGTGCCAGACATGGAAAGTGAGTGAGGTTGCCTAGGCCCAGAGCTGCCACCAGATTTCGGCCATTGTCACACACTACCATGCCTGGCTGGAGATTCGCTGGCACAAACCACACGTCGCTCTGCTGCTTGATGGCATTCCAGAGCTCCTGCGCTGTGTGGCTTCGATTCCCCAAAGAAATTAATTTTAATACGGCCTGTTGACGTTTGGCCACGGCTGTGCTCATATTGGTCACCATAACAGGTAACTGTTCACGGGTCGATGTGGCGGTAGACCGTGACGGCTCCTGCAGCGCTGATTCAGAGGAACTGGAGTATGAGGAGGAGTCAATGTGTACAGACTGGATTCCTGCAATCCTTGGAGTTGGCAGAACACGTACAGCGCCACTCTCAAGATCTGTACCCGGCTCCACAACATTTATCCAATGGGCAGTGAGGGAAAGGTATCGTCCCTGTCCATGCTTACTGGTCCACGCATCGGTAGTCAGGTGGAACTTGCTACTGACGGCGTTTTGTAGCGCATGTTTAATTTTTCCCTCCACATGATGTTGCAGGGCAGGGACGGCTTGCCTGCTGAAATAAAATCGGCTGGGCACGTTGTATTGTGGGACTGCCAATGCCATAAAGTTACATGTGTCAGTCTCCACCAGCCTGAATGATAGCATTTCAAGGGCCAGTAGTTTAGCAATGCCAGCATTCAGAGCCTGTGCTCGGGGGTGGTTTGCCGAGTATGGGCGCCTTTTCTCCCATGCCTGTGCTAACGATGGCTGTAGACTGGCCTGGGAGTGTGAGGATGACTGGGAAAGTGGTGCTGTGGGTGGAATTAAACTGTGTCTCTGTACAACAGTGCCAGAGATTCTTCCATGGCGATCCTGTGAGGAAGCCGAACCAGCTGTGTGTGAGCTGGAGGAAGAGGCTACAACACGAGCTGAAGAGGTGGTAGGTGGCGCTGTAGGTTGGCCTAGGTCTTCAGTGTGTTTTTGTAACTCCACCACGTGCTTGGTCCGCACATGTTTCCACATATTTGTGGTATTGAGGTTGCTGACACTTTTCCCTCTTTTCACCTTCTGATTACACAGCTTGCATTTGACAAAGCAAATGTCATCTGCAACTGTGTCAAAAAAGGACCAGGCACTGCAAGTCTTGGGAGCGCCCGCTTTGGATTTGGGAAGAGCCATGCTCCTAATGGGTGCCGAAGTGGAGGCTACAGGCAACCAAGTCTGCCCCCTCCCTCTCCCTCCTTTTTGGGCCGTTCGGGGAATCTCTTCCTCAGAGCTGCTCCCACCACCTTCCTGTCCCTCACGCCATGATGGGTCAAGGACCTCATCATCTACACCACCCTCTTCAAACAACTGCTTCTCCTGGGTAGTCTCGACAGCACAGTACGCACCAGAAAGTGGCACCTGAGTCTCATCATCAGATGCGTACTGAGGTGTGCTGCTGACCATAGGCACTGGCCCACCCGCCTCTTCAGATTCAGAGAGACAAAACGGTTGCGCATCACTGCATACTACCTCTTCTTCAAATTCTCGAATTCTGCTTGGCTGGCCCCCTCTTTCCAAGCCAAGAGATTCAGAGAACAGAAGTAGAGATGGCTCCTGTCCAGGGCTCTCTGACTGCCTGGGCAATTTGGCAGGTGGTGAAGAGACAGATGGGTGCTCTTCAGTGCTCAGGACCTGAGAGGATCTGGAACTAATTGAAGTCGATGCGTTAGCTGCCATCCATCCGACAACGGCTTCAATTTGGTCCTCGCGCAGCAGTGGGGCACGGCTAGCTCCTACAAATCTGCGCATAAAGGACTGTTCCCTGGTAAAACTGGGGGATGCCGAGTCACTGGTGCCCGCAGCAGGCACAGAATCCCCACGTCCTCTCCCTGCAGGCACGGAATCCTCACGTCCTCTCCCTGCAGAAACTCCACGTCCACGCCCACGACCACATGCCTTACTCCCTGCCTTCTTCATCTTGGTAGACTGATAAAGATAGGCAGAAAAGTACTAAGGGCTTAGTGTGCTTATTCCTGAACAGCTGCTAACAGGTATAAGAAACACTAATTTTATAAAGTGTGGACTAGACTTTAATATGAGCTAATGTGGCCTACACAACTGTAAAGTGGAGTGTTTGGTGAACTTTATTTAGGTTTTTTTTTGTCACAAAAAGACACTGTATGTGCCTAAAGATGTAATAACGATAGTATCACAAACTTTTTGTAGCTATTACAATGTAGGAAGGTAACCTACAATGCAATAGATGAGGCTACAAAAAATAGGCTAATACTAATCTGGCTGGGGCTGCAGGGCCCAATGCTGCAGAAAGGCTCCTCTAACTACTCCTATATAGTGTGTTTGGAACCAATTTAGCTGAATACGGATGGAACCACCACACTAATAGGAGAAATCAGGAAAAATTATGAATTGGCAAAAAAGGACAATGTATGAGGCAGTGACACACACTGAGTGCACTACAACCAGACGTGGTTGAAGCACACACTACAGGGTGAGCTGCACTCACATACCAGACCTTGCAGACAGCGGTGAACAGTACAGATTCAGAGCACTGTGCACTAGCGCTGCAAGACCAAAAAAATTTCTCTATCTACTCCTATATAGTGTGTTTGGAACCAATTTAGCTGAATATGGATGGAACCACCACACTAATAGGAGATATCAGGAAAAATTATAAATTGGCAAAAAAGGACAATGTATGAGGCTTTGACACACACTGAGTGCACTACAACCAGACGTGGCTGAAGCACACACTACAGGGTGAGCTGCACTCACACACAGAGACCTTGCAGAAAGCGGTGAACAGCACAGAGAACTGTGCACTAGCACTGCAAGGCACAGCGATTTATAAAGTAGCTTGGGTAAAGCAGAATCGACCAAATAGGTAGCTAAAACTGTCCCTCAGAACAACAGCGTCCTATCCCTAACTGAATTCACAGCAGAGTGAGCTCAAAATGGCGGCGGCGGCTTTTATAGTGCATCATGACATCATTTCAGCAGCCAATCACAGCCATGCCATTAGTTAAGATGCCTACATGCCTAACAGGATGAGCCCACACTTCTTAGGATCCTCATTGGCTGAATAAAATGAAAATGGCTCATTGCATTATGGGAACTTCCGATTCCGGTATATGATATTGCAAAAGTATCGGAATTAAGTATCGGAATTCCGATACCGCGAATATCGGCCGATACCCGATATTTCAGTATCGGAATGCTCAACACTAAGTGTGACCTCAAAGAAAGGTAAAAAATAAAAAAATAAATCTATGCTTACCTTCTGATGGCCCCTGCAGTCTTGCTTCACTCCGTCCTGACTTGCCGGCAGCCCGTGGTACACTACACTGAAGGACCTGCCGTCACATGACTATGACGTCAGCGCAGGTCCTTCAGTCCACCGTGAGCTGCCAGCAAGCGAAGACAAGGAGAGCGGGGGCCATCAGAAGGTGAGTATAAACTTTATTTTTTATTTTATTCTTTTTTTTACAGGTACTATGGTACCCGGGTCCGGAGGAGAGTCTCCTCTTCTCCAGACCTGGGTACCATGCGCACATTGAAGCGCATGGAATCTGCATGTACAGATGCAGTGATGCAGAATCCATGTGTTCCAATGCAAGTCAATGGCAGCGAAAACACAGCACTTCCGCAAAATAATTGGTAATGCTGCATGTTTTTCCACAATGATAATCCGCAGCGGAGATTTCCGCAGCATGTGCACAGCACATGCAGATTATCATTGGGGAACATGGCAGGCCTTCTACCATGCGTTTTTGCTGCTGCGGAAACTAGTGTTGAGCCACCCCCGTAGTGTTCGGGTTCGGTTCGGTTCGTCGAACACCGGGATGTTCGAGGAACTGTTCGTCGAACTGTTCGTCGAACACCTTAGAACACCGTCGAACACCGTTAAAACCAATGGCAGGCAAACAAAAACACATAGAAACACATAGAAAACACCTGCAAAGGTGTCCAAAAGCTGACAAACTGCTCAGAAGACACTCTCTTTAAAAAAGCCGGCCGGCAAATTCAGCAGCGGCATACACCGGTACCCGACAATTTAGACAAGAAGGAATAGAGCATCACACATAGATTAGATAGATAGAAACATGTCAGTCACACATATAAGAAGCACAGTGACAGTGTTGGTTACTGCACTTGTCATTTAGTGTAAAGGATTTATTAAAAAAAATATTAGTGTTTTCATGCACCGTCTCTTTAAAAAAGCCACCGGCAATTCAGCATCTGTACCCGACAATTTAGAACAGAAAGAATAGAGCTTCACACATAGATTAGATAGATAGAAACATGTCAGTCACATATATAATAAGTACAGTGATAGTGTTGCTTACTGTACTTGTCATTTAGTGTAAAGGATTTATTTAAAAAAATAATAGTGTTTTCATGCACTGTCTCTTTAAAAAAGCCGGCCGGCAATTCAGCAGCGGTACCCGACAATTTAGAACAGAAAGATAGAGCATCACACATAGATTAGATAGATAGAAACATGTCAGTCACATATATATGAAGTACAGTGATAGTGTTGGTTACTGTACTTGTCATTTAGTATTAAAATAAAGGATTTATTATTAAAAAAATTGGCATGGGGTTCCCCTTAATTTTAGGCTCTAGCGGAGGTTAAGCAGACGGCTGGGGCAGATGTTTGAAGCCTGGGAAGGGGGTAATACCCACGGAGCTTCCCAGGCTACTAATATCAGCCCCCAGCTGAACACATAGCCTTTACTAGCTATTAAAATGGGGGACCCCCCAAAAAAAATGACGTGGGGTCCCCCCTAATTTAATAGCTAGCAAAGGCTAGGCAGACAGCTGGGGGCTGATATTAATAGCCCAGGAAGGGAGCCATGAATATTGGCCCCCTCCCAGGCTAGAAACACCAGCCGTCAGCCGCCCCAGAAATGGCGCATTCATAGGATGCGCCAATTCTGGCACTTAGCCTCGCTCTTCCACGCTGCCCTGGTGCGGTGGCAGGGGGTAATAGGGTTGGGGTTGATGTCAGCTTATAATGCCAGCTGACATCAAGCCCAGGTTAGTAATGGAGAGGCGTCTATAAGACACCCCCATTACTAACCCCATAGTCAAAGTTAAAAAAAACACAAACACCCAGAATAAAGTCCTTTAATTGAAATAAAGACACAATCCTTTATTGTTCTAAATTAAACCATACTTACCATCACGCCCATTCCAGCTGAAGCCAACGATCTCCTGCAATAAAAGAAAAATAATAAAGCAACCTCATCCTTACCTTTCCATGGTTCCCACGACAGCTTCAGCTCTGCTACATCGAGATGACAGGCTGGACCGCAGCAGAACGCTGCCATCCAGCCTGTCATACCGCAGACACTGAGAAGCGCAGGCTTGCTTGCGCTGCTCAGCGTCTCTCTGTGACGACATCCAGATGAGCCGAGTTCATGTCCAATGAACTCGGCTCACCTCATGCACGTCACTGACAGCGTGGGAAAATTCTCACGCTGAAGCGCTGAGTGCAGAATTCTCCCACGCTGTCAGTGACGTGCAGGAGGTGAGCTGAGTTCATTGGACATGAGCTCACCTCATGCACATCACTGACAGAGTGGGAGAATTCTCCTGCACTCAGCACTTCAGCGTGAGAATTTTCCCACGCTGTCAGTGACGTGCATGAGGTGAGCCGAGTTCATTGGACATGACCTCGGCTCATCTGGATGTCGTCACAGAGAGACGCTGAGCAGCGCAAGCATGCCTGCGCTTCTCAGTGTCTGCGGGATGACAGACTGGATGGCAGCGTTCTGCTGCGGTCCAGCCTGTCATCTCGATGTAGCAGAGCTGAAGCTGTCGTGGGAACCATGGAAAGGTAAGGATGAGGTTGCTTTATTATTTTTCTTTTATTGCAGGAGATCGTTGGCTTCAGCTGGAATGGGCGTGACGGTAAGTATGGTTTAATTTAGAACAATAAAGGATTGTGTCTTTATTTCAATTAAAGGACTTTATTCTGGGTGTTTGTGTTTTTTTTAACTTTGACTATGGGGTTAGTAATGGGGGTGTCTTATAGACGCCTCTCCATTACTAACCTGGGCTTGATGTCAGCTGGCATTATAAGCTGACATCAACCCCAACCCTATTACCCCCTGCCACCGCACCAGGGCAGCGTGGAAGAGCGAGGCTAAGTGCCAGAATTGGCGCATCCTATGAATGCGCCATTTCTGGGGCGGCTGACGGCTGGTGTTTCTAGCCTGGGAGGGGGCCAATATTCATGGCTCCCTTCCTGGGCTATTAATATCAGCCCCCAGCTGTCTGCCTAGCCTTTGCTAGCTATTAAATTAGGGGGGACCCCACGTCATTTTTTTTGGGGGGTCCCCCATTTTAATAGCTAGTAAAGGCTATGTATTCAGCTGGGGGCTGATATTAGTAGCCTGGGAAGCTCCGTGGGTATTACCCCCTTCCCACGCTTCAAACATCTGCCCCAGCCGTCTGCTTAACCTCCGCTAGAGCCTAAAATTAAGGGGAACCCCACGCCAATTTTTTTAATAATAAATCCTTTATTTTAACACTAAATGACAAGTACAGTAAGCAGCACTGTCACTGTACTTCGTATATATGTGGCTGACATGTTTCTATCTATCTAATCTATGTGTGATTCTCTATTCTGTCTGTTATAAATTGTCGGGTACAGATGCTGAATTGCCGGCCGGCTTTCTTAAAGAGACGGTGCATGAAAACACTATTATTTTTTTTGATAAATCCTTTACGCTAAATGACAAGTACAGTAAGCAGCACTTTCACTGTACTTCATATATATGTGACTGACATGTTTCTATCTATCTAATCTATGTGTGAAGCTCTATTCTGTCTGTTATAAATTGTCGGGTACAGATGCTGAATTGCCGGCCGGCTTTCTTAAAGAGACGGTGCATGAAAACACTATTATTTTTTTTGATAAATCCTTTACGCTAAATGACAAGTACAGTAAGCAGCACTTTCACTGTACTTCGTATATATGTGGCTGACATGTTTATATCTATCTAATCTATGTGTGAAGCTCTATTCTTTCGGTTCTAAATTGTCGGGTACAGGTGTATGCCGCTGCTGAATTGCCGGCTTTTCATGTTTCACTGTTGGCACTGTTCCCATCGATTTGGGCAATCACTGTAATGCCACAACCACCATGGCTGTGGCATTACAGTGAGTGGCAGACAATCCCTGCATGATTGGTGCTCTAAATAGCGCCAGACATGCAGGACACGCTTTTGGTGCACGAACAGTTATCGAACATAACCTCGAACAGCCGAATTTTTTGCAAATCGTTCGGGTTCGTCGAACAACTCGAACACCGCCCAAAACAGCTCGAATTTGAGATTGGCGAACAGTTCTAGTCGAACACCGCTCATCTCTAGCGGAAACGCTTAAAAAATGCATCATGGGCACACAGCCTTAATTATTATTATTATTATTATTTATTATTATAGCGCCATTTATTCCATGGCGCTTTACATGTGAAAAAGGGGGTATAATACAAGAACAATTAATGTTGATGATTATGGATTACAGCCAATGAGAACACAATAGTCATTACCTTAGTAAATTAGAATTGTTTATAATAACAGCTTGAAAAATGTTTTTAAATTCCAAAATGTTTGTTCAGTAAATGCGCTCAATACTTGGTCGGGGCTCCTTTTGCATCAATTACGACATCAATGCAGCGTGGCATGGAGGCGATCAGCCTGTGGCACTGCTGAGGTGTTATGGAAGCCCTAGTTGCTTTGATAGCAGCCTTCAGCTCGTCTGCATTGTTGGGTCTGGTGTCTCTCGTCTTCCTCTTGACAATACCCCATAGATTCTCCATGGGGTTAAGGTCAGGCGAGTTTGCTGGCCAATCAAGCACAGTTATACTGTTGTTTTTACGCCAGGTATTGGTACTTTTGGCAGTGTGGACAGGTGCCAAGTCCTCCTGGAGAATGACATTTCCATCTTCAAAAAGCTTGTCGGCAGAAGGAAGCATGAAGTGCTCTAAAATTTCCTGGTAGACAGCTGCGCTGACTTTGGTCTTGATAACCAGTGAACCTACACAACAGATGACATGGCTCCCCAAACCATCACTGATTGTGGAAACTTCACACTAGACCTCAAGCAGCTTGGATTGTGGCCTCTCCACTCTTCCTCCAGACTCTGGGACCTTGATTTCCAAAAGAAAATTGGAACTCTGGGACCTTGTGGAGTGTGTCAATGACTGCCTTCTGGACATCTGTCAAGTCAGCAGTCTTCCCCATGATTGTGGAGCCTACTGAAATAGACTAACGGACCTTTTTAAATGCTTAGGAAGCCTTTGCAGGTATTTTTTGTTAATCATTTTAATTTACTGAGATAATGACTTTTGTGTAAGCCATAATCATCAACATTAACAGAAATAAACACTCTGTTTGTAATGACTCTATAATATATGAGTTTCACTTTTTGTATTGAAAAACTGAAATAAATTAACTTTTTGATGATATTCTAATTTAGTGAGATGCACCTGTATATATAGGATGCCCACTCAAACAGGCACTAACTCTTTGTGTACTGTATAATTACGGTTATCATTCATTATGATCCAATATGGATATTCTGGCTTGTTTCTCTATAATAACTGACCACGGTCAGCTGATATTTAATTATGACCCTGTAGAATCTGAACACTGTCGGTATATATTATTTTAAAATTAGATAGATACTAGTGTTGAGCGAGCACTAAAATGCTCAGGTGCTCGAAGCTCGGGCCGAGCTCACTGTGATACTTGGGTGCTCGACCCGAGCAACGAGCCCAATGTTAGTCTATGGGAGTCCCGAACATTTTTGAGGAGGCTCCCCCGGCAGTCTGTAGAAAGCCTAAAAAGTGCCCAAAACGATAGCGACAGTGCTCAAATGACATGGGGACAGCATGGGGATCGCCCCTGGAAGCATTTCTGACCCCCAGGTCACTGCTGTCAACAACGTGGTCAGAGGTATTAAGCCACTTTTACATCATTATTTTCCAGGTCGTTACGAGTTCATAGACACCAAGCATGTATAGGTTCTTTTTTATTTAAGTGGTGAAAAAAAAATACAAAGCTTGCTAAAAAAAACAAAAAAAATGACGCCATTTTCCGAGACCCTTAGCTACTCCATTTTTCGGGATCTGGGGCCAGGTGAGGGCTTATTTTTTGCGTGCCGGGCTGACGTTTTTATTGATATCATTTTGGGGTAGATCCGATGTTTTGATTGCCCGTTATTGCATTTTATTGCAAAAGTTGTAGCGACCAAAAAAACTTAATTCTGGCGTTTAAATTTTTTTTCTCGTTACGCCGTTTACTGATTGTATTAATTCTTCTTTTATATTGATAGATCGGGCGATTCTGAACGTGGCGATACCAAATATGTGTATGTGTTTATTTTTTTATATATATATATTTTATTTTGAATGGGGCGAAAGGGGGGTGACTTAATCTTTTATATATTTTTTATTTTTTTTAAAACTTTTTTTTTTACACTTTCTGCTTGCTTCTATAGTCTCCAGAGGAGACTAGAAGCAGCAGTTGTCTGATTGCTTCTACTGCATACAAGCGATGAGCAGATCGCTTGTATGCAGGAGAAATGCTCACTTACTATGAGCGCTGACCACTAGGTGGCGCTCATCGCAATTGAGACATGACAACCACAGGCGTCTGCTGCAGACCCTGAGTTGTCATGCCCACCCATTGGTGACCCGCGATCACGTGACGGGGTCACTGATGGGCGGGGCTTAGGACTCCCGGAAGCGCGAGTTAAATGCCACTGTCAGAGATATAACATGTTAACAGCCGCGGATGGATTGCGATTCCAATAATCAGCTGACATGTGCTCGCTTCAGTGCGGGCTCACCGCCGGAGCCCCCGCTGAACCGGCCTTCCCAACCTGGTGCGTACTATTACTGACCAGGTCGGAAAGGGGTTAAGGAACATCCTTTCCAGGGTAAAGACTTGTGTATAAGGTAAAATAAATAACCAAAAACAAAAATACTCCTCCACACCTTGGGTTATGTTCACAAGTAGCATTTTTTATGCGTTTTTGCACTTTTGTATTGCTTTCAACCGTGACAAATGCATTCACCGGGAAATGTCATTTTAACATTTTACAACCTTATCTGGCCATGTGCTGTGTGACACATGCATACAGTACTGAAAAGACAAGGGAACAGCATGGGGAAGACCCCTGGAAGCATCTCTGACACCCAGGTCACTGCCTAAAAGTGTGCCCATCAGAAGTGATCCTTGCCGCATCAGAAGATGCAGACTTGCAACTATCCCCGTGCAAGTCCTTGTCCCAAGGCAGTGTTCAATTGTACCTCCCCCATAACTTGCAATACAAGCGCAAGTATGCAGCCTGCCACCCACCCACCCCCAGGCTGCAATACCATACTGCTAGCTTGCTTGCACTTGAAATTGGGCCTTTTAGGCATGTGGAGGTGGAATCTGGCCACCACGTCATGGCTGCGTCGGTAGCCTGGTATTCATACTCAGTCCCCAGCCACCCGGCGGCCGGGTGTCCACGCTTGGACCCCAGCCACCAGGGGGCGGCCGGGTGTCCATACTCAGTCCCCAGCCGCCTCACGGCCGAGTGCCCACACACAGTCCCCAGCCGCGTGGGGGTGGCCGGGTGTCCATAAACGGTCCCCAGCCGCCCCTATTTGTCCCAGTGCGCCTTATACACAAGCGCGCATACCAAAACATTACCTGTGCCCTCCCCAGTGCATTTAGTGGGAAGGACAGCCTAACCACAAACACGTGGACAAGTGAATGTGGCCAGGAATGGTCCATCTCTCTGACGCCTTCACACTGGGTTAATATTGTGGAAGCCGGGACACAGTTGGACACTGGGATGCAACACATCCTCCAGACATAGAGGATTGCGGGTCCTGGCTCAATCAGGCTTCAACACAAAGTTCAGAAGGTAGACAGCAGCAGTGGTCGGCCTCCTACACAACGAGTAAATTATTCATGATCATAAGGCCATCAACCTCCTTAGCTTTCTGTTCCTTGCAATGCAAGCGCATGTATGTAGTAGCAGCTAGGCCTGAGGTGGTCAGCGTTTTGGCGCATATTCTACCTCCTTCGAGGATTGCTGTATGTTTTCCTGCTACTATCCCAGTTCTATGACTCCTGTTAAAACAAAGCTTCAGGTGATAAATGATGGATGAGGTGGTGGCAAAGAAAGAGCAGGAGGAACAGGGACCATTCACATCAATATCAGGCCAGCCAACCACACATGTCTTGTAGGATATGTTTCTGTACCAAAAGGAGCGATTCAGCTACACAGTTATAAGGCATACAGTGAATGCAATGTCTACCAAAAATTTCGAGGCACTCCAATGCCCCTTGGAAGTGACATGGAGGTCAGAGGGCCTTAACTAAACCGTTTTTTCCTTTTATAGCAACTGGGTCTCCTGTACACTGTTGGCCTAAGCAGGGAATGGAAGGCTTTCCAAAAATTATTAGGCACTGCAATGCCCCTTGAAACAGACGTGGATTACAGCGTATTAAAAACCTTCTACCCATTATTGGGGAGTGGGTCTCCCTTAGTGTTCGCCTATGCATTGAAAAGCAAAAGCTGACAAAAATTAGGAGGAAATGCAATGCCCGTTGCAAGAGTCGTGGAGGTTAGAGGTAATTAAAAACAACATGTCAATGCCCCTTGGAAGAGCTGTGGAGTTCAGAGCGGTTTAACAAGACGGTTTTAATGCCCCTTAGAAAAGACGTGGAGTTCAGAGTGGTTTAACAAGACAGTTTTAATGCCCCTTGGAAGAGATGTGGAGGTCAGAGTAGCTTAACAAGACGGTTTTAATGCCCCTTGGAAGAGTGGTGGAGGTCGCAGTGGAATTAAAAGACAATATCAATGCCCCTTGGAAGAGTGGTGGAGGTTACAGTGGAATAAAAAGACAATATCAACGCCCTGTGGAAGAGACGTGGAGGTCACAGTAGCTTAACAAGACGCTTTTAATGCCCCTTGGAAGAGTGGTGGAGGTCGCAGTGGAATAAAAAGACAATATTAACGACCCTTGGAAGAGACGTGGAGGTCACAGTAGCTTAACAAGACGATTTTAATGCCCCTTACAAGAGCCATGCAGTACAGCATATTAAAAACATTATTCCCATTATTGGGTAGTGGGTCTCCCATAGTCTTTGCCTATGCCTTCCAAGCAAAAGCTGCCAAAAATTAGGAAGGGGGAACTTGCAATGTCCCTTACAAGAGCCATGCAGTACAGCATATTAAAAACATTATTCCCATTATTGGAGAGTGGGTCTCCCATAGTCTTTGCCTATGCCTTCCAAGCAAAAGCTGCCAAAAATTAGGACAGAGGAACTTGCAATGCTGGCAACATGGACCACGGTCACCCTGGTGGTATAGTGGTCGTGGAGGCTGAGGATAAGGAGAAGAGCAAAAAACAGCCGAAATGAGGAAGCGTATACCCATGTGTGGGTGTGAAGCGATGCATGGGAATACACCTCCCGAAATAACACAGTGGATTTGACTTTATGTTACTCTGCTGTCATTTGGTGGTGATGAGAAGTCTGGCCCAATCCAGCCCTTGTTCATTTTGATAAGGGTCAGCTTGTCAGCATTGTCAGTTGACAGGCGAGTGCGCTTATCAGTTATAATTCCCCCAGCGGCACTAAAAACACGCTCCGATAACACGCTAGCGGCAGGGCAGGCCAGGACCTCCAAGGCATACAGAGTGAGTTCATTCCAAGTGTCCAGCTTGGATACTCAATAATTAAAAGGCACAGAGGAATCACGGAGAACGCTGGTACTCCCTCACCATCTTTTGAAACTTTCCACTCCTTGTGAGAGTACCCTGCGCCTCAGGGCCTGTAAGCTGGGCAGGTCTCAGAAAACTGCTCTAGAACATTGACAGTGTTCCCCTGCCTCACCTGGATTGGAGTTGCGTCTCTCTTGCCTGTATGCCTTAGTTGGGCAGCGAACTGTGACCTCTGCCGCTACCGTGTTCAGATGGGAATTTTTTTAATAGTTCTGCAGTAAGGGCCTTCTGGTACTGCCCCATTTTTGTAGACCTCTCCAACTCAGCAATAAGAGAGTGAAAGTTCTCCTTGTGGAGGGGGTCTTAAAGTGTCATCAACCAGTAATGACTGTCACCCAACATTTTGACAATGCGAGGGTCACGGTTAAGGCTGCGTAACATAAAGTCAGCCATGGGTGCCAGACTGGTAATGGGCAAGACTTCCTTGTCCTCACCAAGATGACGACTGATAGTGTTGAGCGATCACTAAAATGCTCGGGTGCTCGAAGCTCGGGCCGAGCTTTCCGTGATACTCGGGTGCTCGACCCGAGCAACGAGCCCAATGTTAGTCTATGAGAGACCCGAGCATTTTTGCGGCAGCACCCCCGGCAGTCTGTAGAAAGCCTAAAAAGTGCCTAAAACGATAGTGACAGTGCTCAAAAGACATGGGGGCAGCATGGGGATCGCCCCTGGAAGCATTTCTGACCCCCAGGTCACTGCTGTCAACAATGTGGTCAGAGGTATTAAGCCAATTTTGCGAGCTCACAATAAAACGTTCAAAAACGAAACTGAAACGGTTTTCCTGTGAAATATGTTAAGGAATTTCCTTTCCAGGGTAAAAACTTGTGTATAAGGTAAAATAAATAACCAAAAACAAAAGTACTCCTCCACAACTTGGGCTATGTTCACAAGTAGCATTTTTCATGCGTTTTTGCACTTTTGTATTGCTTTCAACCGTGACAAATGCGTTCACCGGGAAATGTAATTTTAACATTTTACAACCTTATCTGGCCATGTGCTGTGTGACACATGCATACAGTGCTGAAAAGACAAGGGATCAGCATGGGGAAGACCCCTGGAAGCATCTCTGACCCCCAGGTCACTGTCTAAAAGTGTGCCCATCAGAAGTGATCCTTGCCGCATCAGAAGATGCAGACTTGCAACTATCCCCGTGCAAGTCCTTGTCCCAGGGCAGTGTTCAATTGTACCTCTCCCATTCCTTGCAATGCAAGCGAAAATATGCAGCCAACCACCCACCCACCCGCAGGCTGCAATACCATACTGCTAGCTTTCACTTGAAATGGGGCCTTTTAGTTTGGAGGAGGCCGAAGCTGGCTACTACCTCATGGCCGCTTCGGCAGCGAGGTATCCATACTCTGTCCCCAGCCGACCGGCGGCCGGGTGTCCACGCTCGGTCCCCAGCCGCCAGGTGGCGGCCAGGTGTCCATACTCGGTCCCCAGCCGCCCTGATTTCTCCTGTCACCTTCCCCCACACTTTTCTTAGCCTGGCCTGCTTTAGGACAGCATTGGACGAGCCCACCAGAGAACCAGACTCCTCCGGTGGGCCCTGGCTTCTCCATCATGGGAGTTGAGAGTGCCTAGGTGAGGAGCATGATGATGATGATAGAAGTTAGCATCTGCTTTGTTTTCTTGGAATGCAAGCGCATGTATGTAGTAGCGGCTAGGCCTGAGGTGGTCCGTGTTTTGGCGCATATCCTACCTCCTCCGAGGATTGCTGGATGTTTTCCTGCTACTATCCCAGTTCTATGACTCCCGTTAAAACAAAGCTTCAGGTGATAAATGAAGGATGAGGTGGTGGCAAGGGAGAAAGAGCAGGAGGAACTGGGACCATTCACATCAATATCAGGCCAGTCAACCAGATATGTCTTGTAGGATATGTTTCTGTAACAAAAGGAGCGGTTCGGCTACACAGTTATAGGGCATACAGTGAGTGCAATGCCTACCAAAAATTTCGAGCCACTCCAATGCCCCTTGGAAATGACATGGAGGTCAGAGGGCGTTAACTAAACCTTTTTTTCCATTTATAGCAACTGGGTCTCCCGTGCACTGTTGGTCTAAGCAGTGAATGGAAGGCTTTCCAAAAATTATAAGGAACTGCAATGCCCCTTACAAGAGCCATGTGTGGCACCCCAGGTGTCTGGTCACCACAGTAATAGAGATATTACGTCGGAGAGCAAGTGGGAGGTTTCCTGGTCAGGATCCCTTAAACATGCAACATCCTGCTGCCCCAATCCTGGGAGGGGAGAATTCTGCCCTTATAAACTGGATCTGGGGCGGGGTTGAGTGAGTCAGAGAACAGTCAGAGTCAGAGTGAGAGCAAGGGAAAGTAACAGCAAGGAGCTCTGTAGGAGCTAGGAGCTAAAGACGAGGGGCTGGAAGCTGAGCAGAGCTCGCCCTGGCAGAAGACAATAGGAACCGGACACAGGAGTCCGAAGCTGTGAGGACTTATATATCCAGCAGCAGAAACCAGCCGGCAGGGGATTTCAGGTCCTCTGGCCATAGAAGCCCGGAGGCTCAGTCACAAGCAAGGGACCAGCACCGCCGTCGTGGAGCGGAGGCTAACAGAAAGCCCCAAGTCACCAGCCATATGGGTGAGCACTACACGGTACACTCAGGGACGTGGGCTACTTCTACCCGCTTACAGCAAGGTAGCCAGGAAGAGTGCAGACAGACGGGGAGGCCTACAACTCCACCTGGCCAGGGGAACTCCTGCTTGGTCACAGACTGACCAGGCCTCTTATGCTAGCCAGTACTCCCGGGAGGGTCTACCTTATAATCATCAGTAAAGACCCTGAACTGCACTGCAAAGACTCTGAGTCGTTCCTGCTGCGCTCGTGCACCATCACCCCCATCATCCACACTCACTGCCCTGAGGCTATACTCCTCCCGAGGGGAGTTATCCCATTCTATGCTGCGCACACAACACCAGCCTCAGCGGTCTGCCTCGCAGCGGTGGTACTCCCTGACCGCAATCCACGGGTGGCGCAGTTGGACAATTAACCTCAAAACCTAAGAAAGACTGCCACTGGTTTGACCAGCCTGAGCCACGGGACCGGGTCTGCGCCACGGAGACTACAGACCCCAGAGACCCGGCACCGGGTATCCCACACACGTGTACACACGGCCCAGGGGGCGCGTCACATGCAGTACAGCATATTACAAACATAAGTCCCATTATTGGGGAGTGGGTGTCCCATAGTATTTGCTTATGCCTTGCAAGCAAAAGCTGCCAAAAATGAGGACGGAGCAACTTGCAATGCCCCTTACAAGAGCCATGCAGTACAGCATATTACAAACATAAGTCCCATTATTGGGGAGTGGGTGTCCCATAGTATTTGCTTATGCCTTGCAAGCAAAAGCTGCCAAAAATTAGGATGGAGCAACTTGCAATGCCCCTTACAAGAGCCATGCAGTACAGCATATTACAAACATAAGTCCCATTATTGGGGAGTGGGTCTCCCATAGTATTTGCTTATGCCTTGCAAGCAAAAGCTGCCAAAAATGAGGACGGAGCAACTTGCAATGCCCCTTACAAGAGCCATGCAGTACAGCATATTACAAACATAAGTCCCTTTATTGGGGAGTGGGTGTCCCATGGTATTTGCTTATGCTTTCCAAGCAAAAGCTGCCAAAAATTAGGATAGAGGAACTTGCAATGCTGGCACCCTGGTGGTATAGTGGTGGTGGAGGCTGAGGATAAGGAGAAGAAGATTAAACAGCCGAAACGAGGAAGCGTATACCCATGTGTGGGTGTGAAGCGGTGCATGTGAATACACCTCCCGAAATAACACAGTGGATTTGACATTATGTTACTCTGCTGTCATTTGGTGGTGATGAGAAGTCTGGCCCAATCCAGCCCTTGTTCATTTTGATAAGGGTCAGCTTGTCAGCATTGTCAGTTGACAGGCGAGTGCGCTTATCAGTTATAATTCCCCCAGCGGCACTAAAAACACGCTCCGATAACACGCTAGCAGCAGGGCAGGCCAGGACCTCCAAGGCGTACAGAGCGAGTTCATTCCAAGTGTCCAGCTTGGATACCTAATAATTAAAAGGCACAGAGGAATCACGGAGGACGCTGGTACGATCGGCAAGGTACTCCCTCACCATCTTTTGAAACTTTCCACTCCTTGTGAGAGTACCCCGCGCCTCAGGGCCTGTAAGCTGGGCGGGTGTCAGAAAACTGTCCCAGAACGTTGACAGTGTTCCCCTGCCTCTGCTGGATTGGAGTTGCATCTCTCTCGCCTGTACGCCTTGGTTGGGCAACGAACTGTGACCTCTGCCGCTAGCGTGTTCAGATGGGAATTTTTTTAAGAGTTCTGCAGCAAGGGCCTTCTGGTATTGCCCCATTTTTGTAGACCTCTCCACCTCAGGAATAAGAGAGTGAAAGTTCTCCTTGTAGCAGGGGTCTACAAGTGTCACCAACCAGTAATGACTGTCACCCAACATTTTGACAACGCGAGGGTCACGGTTAAGGCAGCGTAACATAAAGTCAGCCATGCGTGCCAGACTGGTAATGGGCAAGATTTCCGTGTCCTCACCAAGATGACGACTGACCATGCTCTCCTCCTCCTCCTCCTCTTCCTCCTCCCCCCTGTCCTCAGGCCACCCACGCTGAACCGACGGTATGACACTTGTACAGGTACTACCGTCTACAACTCATGATAGCAGCTCCTGTTCTTCCTCCTCCTCCTCCTTCTCCTCTCCCTCATTGTCCCCCAATGCACTTTGGGATGAGATGAGGCTGGGCTGTGTGTAATCGCCCGCTACGGCTTCTTGATCCATCTCATCATACTCTGGCTGCAATGCCTCCTCTTTAATTCTCTGCAGAGAGCATTGCAAAAGACAGACAAGTGGGATGCTGACACTAATGATGGCGTCATCGCCACTCATCATCTTGGTGGCCTCCTCAAAATTTGTCAGGATGGTACATATGTCAGACATCCAGGTCCACTCCTGAAGTCTTATGTGTGGAGTCTGACCTGCATATCGACGGCCTTGTTGCAGCTGGTACTCCACAACTGCTCTCTTCTGCTCACAAATCCTTTGCAACATGTGGAGGGTAGAGTTCCAACGTGTGGGAACATCACACACTAGTCGGTGTGCCGGAAGCTGCAAATGCTGCTGCAACACAGCAAGGGCGGCAGAAGCTGTAGCCGACTTGCGAAAATGAGCTGACAGGCAGCGTACTTTCACGAGCAGATCTGGCAACTCGGGGTACGATTTAAGAAACCGCTGAACCACGAGGTTAAGCACATGAGCCAGGCATGGTACGTGTGTGATCTCACCTCGCCTCAGAGTAGCCACCAGGTTACGGCCATTGTCACACACGACCATGCCGGGATGTAGGTTCAGCGGTCTCAGCCACAGATCTGCCTGCTGTAACGGGTCTGGTAGGCGGAACCTCTGAGCTACTATACAAGGGGGCGGTCCTTGTAAGGGAGCGGGTGGCGACCAGGGAAGACGGGTAGGCAGTCACAGCAGGTGACCGGGACAGTCTCTGGGTGAACGGGCAGGAGGTCACGGCAAGTGACCGGGACAGTCTCTGGGTAAACGGGCAGGAGGTCACAGCAAGTGACTGGGGCAGTCTCTGGGTGAACGGGCAGGAGGTCACAGCAAGTGACCGGGGCAGTCTCTGGGTGAACGGGCAGGAGGTCACAGCAAGTGACTGGGGCAGTCTCTGGGTGAACGGGCAGGAGGTCACAGCAAGTGACCGGGGCAGTCTCTGGGTGAACGGGCAGGAGGTCACAGCAAGTGACCGGGACAGTCTCTGAGTATAGGGTAGGTACGACCTGTGACGGCTGAGCCTCCAGGTAGGCTAGCAGGCGGATGACAGATGAGTGCTCCCAGGTGAGCAGGCGAGAGTCTCTGGAAAAGCAGGTGGTCACAGCACGTGACGGCAGAGCCTCCAGGTAGGCAGGTAGGCAGGTAGCGGAGGAGCGCTCCCAGGTGAGCGGGCAAGAGTCTCTGGAATAGCAGGTGGTCACAGCACGTGACGGCGGAGCCTCCAGGCAGGCTAGCAGGCAGGTAGCAGAGGAGCGCTCCCAGGTGAGCGGGCAAGCTGGTCCATAGACAGACTGACAGGAGTAGGAAGGCAGACCGTCGGACCTCAGGCTAGCAAGCAGGAAGCAGGAATATCAGGCAGGAAACAGACAGCAAACTGGCAGGACTCTGGCAGGAATCAGGCAGGTAACTGGCAGGTAACTGGCAACGGGACCTGAGGGCTGAAGCAGAGTAGTGAACAGTGCAACAACATTGCTCGGGCACCTCCATTTTGGAGGAGGTGCCTTATATATGGTGAAGTCCTCCGGCCATTGGCCGGGGACTCCTTAGGACGGCGCGCGCGGCCCCTTTAAGAGGGAGGGATCGCGCGCGCGCCCTAAGCACAGTGGCCGGGAAGGAGCGCGCGCTGCCAGGTTGCGGATGGATCTCGTCTCCACCAGCCTAAAAGGCAGCATTTCCAACGCAAGCAGTCGTGAAATGTGCGAATTTAGGACTGTGGCCTGTGGGGCGTTAGCTGCGAATTTCCGCTTTCGTTCAAAGGTCTTGGATATGGGCAATTGAACGCTGCGGTGGGACGTGGACGAGGACGTTGATGCTGTTTCTTGAGAAACTGCCATAACAAGTGAAGACTGAGAGGAGGGGGCATCTTTACATGCAGTATGGACAGGGGATTGCCTTGCACAACAGTGGAAGAAGCAGTGGTGACACCCGCTGACAATGGTCGTGGACCCTGGGTTTCGCCCCACAAAGTTGAGTGCTTTGCTGCCATGTGCCTGATCATGCTGATGGTGGTCAGGCTGGTAGTTTTGTCACCCCTGCTGATGCTGGCATGGCAGGTGGAACATATGGCCTTTTTGGGGTTATCAGCAGAGTCTTTAAAAAAATTCCAGACTCTGGAAGACCTACCGCTTGTACTGGCAACGTCCCTCGTGTTGGTGTTACGGGGAACGGTTGCCTGCCTTCTGTCTGCGGCCACCACACTGCTTCTTCCTGCCTGTTGGGGTACTCTGCCTCCCTCCCCCTGTGTGCTGCTGGCCTCACTCTGCATGTCCTCCTTCCACATTGGGTCAGTTACTAGATCATCCACCACCTCCTCCTCTTCCACTTGCGCACCATGATCCTCCTCCTCACTTCCTGGCAATTGGGTCTCGTCATCATCCACCTCTTGTGACAGATTGGCAACGTCGACTTCCTGTGGCCGTGGCTGTTCAAATATTTGGGCATCGCAACATGGGATCTCCTCTTCCACCACTTCAAGCGTATCAGGCGAGGGGCCCAAATATGGAAATGGACCAGTAAACAGCTCTTCAGAGTGTCCAAGTGTGGGATCACTTGCTGTCTGACGACACTCGGCATGGTGGGAGGATGGAGCATCAGGGTGAGGAGGAATATGCGGTCGAGACTCACGGCTACTAAGAGTTGACCGGGTGGAAGACAGACCGGAGGTGGTGGTGCCCAGGTAACTGGAAGTATTGTCTGCTATCCAATTAATAACCTGTTCACACTGATCAGTTCTCAATACTGGTGTTGTTCTGTGCTTCCCTAGTAATTCGGTCAAGAAGTGGGAGCGAGAAGATGTGGCTGTTGGTTGTGGCACATTTTCACCTTGGCCACGGCCCCTTCCTCTGCACGAACCATCACCAGAACGTCCACTTCCACGTCCCTTGCCCATTGTAAATGAAGTAAAATAGCTTACACTTGCACTATCAATGGAAAAAGGGTAATAAAGAGTAGATTAGAACCGTGGAAGAGGAAAATCACAGTTATCGTTTACTGGGGTATACCACACTTTTTTAAATAGAGATATTTGCGGCTGAACAGTGAGCGATACACTCAAACTGCTTTTTTTTTTAGATACCAAAGGCCCAAAACTGGATAGTACAGCGATTTGACCCGTGGAACTGCGAAACCACACTGGGATGTCGGGCCTACACAAGACTATTTTCAACAGATATATTTTTGTGTCACAACAGTCAGGAGACACTACTGTTTTTCTTTACGGAAAAAACTACCAAAACCAGAATAATAGAGATTTTTTACGGTGGAATGGGAAAACCACAGTTATTGTTTACTGGGGTATACCACACTTTTTTAAATAGAGATATTTGCGGCTGAACAGTGAGCGACACACTCAAACTGCTTTTTTTTTAGATACCAAAGGCCCAAAACTGGATAGTACAGCGATTTGACCCGTGGAACTGCGAAACCACACTGAGATGTCGGGCCTACACCAGACTATTTTCAACAGATATATTTTTGTGTCACAACAGTCAGGAGACACTACTGTTTTTCTTTACGGAAAAAACTACCAAAACCAGAATAATAGAGATTTTTTACCATGGAATGGGAAAACCACAGTTATTGTTTACTGGGGTATACCACACTTTTTTAAATAGAGATATTTGCGGCTGAACAGTGAGCGACACACTCAAACTGCTTTTTTTTTAGATACCAAAGGCCCAAAACTGGATAGTACAGCGATTTGACCCGTGGAACTGTGAAACCACACTGGGATGTCGGGCCTACACAAGACTATTTTCAACAGATATATTTTTGTGTCACAACAGTCAGGAGACACTACTGTTTTTCTTTACGGAAAAAACTACCAAAACCAGAATAATAGAGATTTTTTACCGTGGAATGGGAAAACCACAGTTATTGTTTACTGGGGTATACCACACTTTCTTAAATAGAGATATTTGCGGCTGAACAGTGAGCGACACACTCAAACTGCTTTTTTTTTAGATACCAAAGGCCCAAAACTGGATAGTACAGCGATTTGACCCGTGGAACTGCGAAACCACACTGAGATGTCGGGCCTACACCAGACTATTTTCAACAGATATATTTGTGTCACAACAGTCAGGAGACACTATTTATTTTTTACGGCAAAAAATGCCAAAAGCAGGATAATAGAGATTTTTTACTGTGGAACAGCAAAACCACAGTTATAATTTACTGGTGTATACCAGGCTTTTTAAAATATATATATATTTGCGGCTGAACAGTGAGCGACACACTCAAACTGTTTTTTTTAGATACAAATGGCCCATAGAACTGCAAAACCACACTTCTATTTCTCTGGCCTTCACCAGACTATTTTCAACAGATATATTTGTGTCTGAAAAATCAGAGGCACACTTTTTTTTTTGGGGGGGGGGGAGGGGGGGGACACCAAAAGGTTAATAAGATGGGTATTTGTACATTGTGAAGGAGGAAAAAAAAAAGAGGATTTAGATAAAAAAAAAGGATTTTTCCTGGCCCCCGGGACCTGGAGCTAAGTCCATCAATTTCAGGAGCAGCACACAGGACTGTAATGCAGCGTTTGCTGGAATAACCACTGCGTCTCCTATACAGCCTGCCTGCCTGCCTGATATACCTGAGATGGATATTAGTCCTGAGAAGGACTGTTTGTTTGATCTGGCAGCCTTTACAGACCCTACACTAACTATTTTGCAGGATATATCTCTCCCTAAATCAGCAGCGCTGTCCCTACACTGTCTGATCTGGAGCGACTGTGTCCAAGATGGCGGAGCCTGGTTTTAAATACTCGAGGTGACGCTGTGCGGCCAGCCAATCACTGTAATGCCCACAAACAACATGGCTGCGGCATTACAGTGACTGGCTGGCAATCCCTGCATGTTCATTGGCTCTGTAAAGAGCGCCAAACATGCAGGGCGGAGACCCGAGCTCCCGCCCGAGTAACCCGGAAATGCTAGGTGCTCGCCGAACATCCCGAGTAGCGTGATGCTCGGGCGAGTACCGAGCAGTGTCGAGCATGTTCGCTCAACACTAGTTCTTAATCATTGCATAGCAAAAAAACAGCAAGGAAGTGGTATTTATATGTCTTGTCCTGCTATGCGCCTGTTCAAGGCTGAGTTAATCAGAAATTTAAACACACATACCATGTTAAAATCGTATAGCATAGAAACATAAATATAAATAATCCAAAAGAAAAAGAAAAGAAGAAAAAAGGAACATATATATAATAATAATCTATAAATGATCATTCATAATGAAACATCAAATCATGTCTGATGTTTAAACCCGCTGGTACACGTGTATTTAAAGTATAAATCCACCAACTTTCTCTATTAAGGAGCTTTCTCCTATAATCATCCACCAAATCTCCACAAATCGCCACGGCCCATGGAGGGGCCACCACAGTCAGTGAATCCTTCCTTATTTAGTAAAGGGTCTGTAACATACCTGGCGGCGTCCTTGCATAGTGGTCCATCTCCCACTGTGCAAGAGCGCGCACTTGATCTCCAATCCAGAATGTCTCTCTGGCTTCCCTCCATGCTGTCTGTTTGCTTCTGTTTCTGCTGCTTAAGGGCGGCGCTCGATCACTTCCTGCTTTTTGTACCTGCTGCAGGCACACCCCTTGTGCGTCCTCAGCCTATTGCTGTCTGTCACCTGGTATTTAAACCAGCTGCTCCAATTAACCCATGCCTGAGCATTGTGTTTCATTCAGTGTGCTCTTTCACTCTGAATGTGCCAGGTCCCCTTCTGTGTTTGCTTGTCTGCCTATCCTGGAGGCTGTATTTCCAGGCCTGTCTGAACACGCTCCTTGCCTGTTCGTTTCGTCTTCTAGGGGCCGCATACCTAGACCCGCTCCTGTATCTTGTCTGTCCTGTCTGAACACGCTCCTAGCCTGTTCCTCCCGCCTTCTAGGGGCAGCATACCTAGACCCGCACCTGTATCTTGCTACTGTGTCTGTTCTTGTCTGTATACTCTTCTAGCCTGTTTCCTGTGTTTCTCTATGTCTGTACCTTTTTCCTTTTTCTGCAGAGTCTGAACTCATACCTAACTCCTGCTCGTTGTCACTGTACATCCGTTTGTGAGTTTGTGGTCCACTCGCTACTTCACTGCAAGTACCCTGTGGGTATCTGGTTCTGCCTTTCCCTTCCTGTCTGTTCCGTGTGTACAGAGCCCTGTCCCCCCTGCTCTGCCTTGCTCACCGCTCCGGCGGTTCTAGCCTGCTCTGCCTTGCTCACCACTCAGGCGGATCAAGCCTGCTCGGCCTTTGCTCACTGCTCCGGCAGTCTCGCTCCGCTCTGACTCTTTGCTCACCGCTCCAGGCGGCATCGCCCCGCTCTACTCTCGCTCACCGCTCCAGGCGGCCTCGTCCCGCTCTACTCTCGCTCACCGCTCCAGGCGGCCTCGTCCCGCTCTACTCTCGCTCACCGCTCCAGGCGGCCTCGTCCCGCTCTACTCTCGCTCACCGCTCCAGGCGGCCTCGTCCCACTCTACTCTCGCTCACCGCTCCAGGCGGCCTCGTCCCCCGCTCTACTCTCGCTCACCGCTCCAGGCGGCCTCGTCCCGCTCTACTCTCGCTCACCGCTCCAGGCGGCCTCGTCCCGCTCTATTCTCGCTCACCGCTCCAGGCGGCCTCGTCCCGCTCTACTCTCGCTCACCGCTCCAGGCGGCCTCGTCCCGCTCTACTCTCGCTCACCGCTCCAGGCGGCCTCGTCCCGCTCTACTCTCGCTCACCGCTCCAGGCGGCCTCGTCCCGCTCTACTCTCGCTCACCGCTCCAGGCGGCCTCGTCCCGCTCTACTCTCGCTCACCGCTCCAGGCGGCCTCGTCCCGCTCTACTCTCGCTCACCGCTCCAGGCGGCCTCGTCCCGCTCTACTCTCGCTCACCGCTCCAGGCGGCCTCGTCCCGCTCTACTCTCGCTCACCGCTCCAGGCGGCCTCGTCCCGCTCTACTCTCGCTCACCGCTCCAGGCGGCCTCGTCCCGCTCTACTCTCGCTCACCGCTCCAGGCGGCCTCGTCCCGCTCTACTCTCGCTCACCGCTCCAGGCGGCCTCGTCCCGCTCTATTCTCACTCACCGCTCCAGGCGGCCTCGTCCCGCTCTACTCTCGCTCACCGCTCAAGGCGGCCTCGTCCCGCTCTACTCTCGCTCACCGCTCCAGGCGGCCTCGTCCCGCTCTACTCTCGCTCACCGCTCCAGGCGGCCTCGTCCCGCTCTACTCTCGCTCACCGCTCCAGGCGGCCTCGTCCCGCTCTACTCTCGCTCACCGCTCCAGGCGGCCTCGTCCCGCTCTACTCTCGCTCACCGCTCTAGGCGGCCTCATCCCGCTCTACTCTTGCTCACCACTCTAGGCGGCCTCGTCCCGCTCTACTCTCGCTCACCGCTCCAGGCGGTCTCGTCTTGCCCTGCTCTCGCTCACCACTCTGGGCGGCCTTACTCTGCTGTGTTTGTCCGCCACATCTGTGGTTCTGTTGCTGAGTCCCAGTGTGTACTGGGTCCTGTCCCGCCTGTGTTCCTGCCTGGTGGTGTCTCCCTGTCTGCACTCTAGCCGTGCTTGCCTGTACCCCCCTGCCTGCATACCAGTCGTGCCTGCCTATACCCACCAGTCTGTGTGCCAGCCTAACCTGTCTGTTCCTGTATTCCCCTCTGTGGGTCAACAGCCGTGTCTGGGGTCTGTCCTGGAGTAGCACTTGGTCCCTCTGCTCGGTTCCTCCTTGGTGCACTGGCGTCATATGCCGTCGTGCGACCCTGGCCGGATCGGGTGAATACCTAGTTACACCCCTCCAGGCATTCCCTCTCCGGCACGGTCCAGTGGAAACACACGCACCCGCCGCTCAGCCCGGGCGTGTGCATTACAGGGTCTACCAATACTTTGGGCGTATTAGCCCAGCTGCGAAGCAAGCTGCACCGCCTGTGTATCTAATAATAATTTTTAACTGCATCTAGCCTAGGCAGACTGTGGGGACCCCCAACCAAACCCAGACGCTCTGCATCTAACCCTGCCAATCATTTGATAGTATTGCTAGTAGCAGAGTCACATGGACTCTAAGCCTTGCATAGCCTGTGCATTTTTTCAGATCGATAAGGATGACCCAACTTGTGTTATCTGTAACATTTGTCACCAAAAGCTAAGTAGAGGCCAAAAAATCCATAGTTTGAGTACTTCATGCATGAACCGTCACATGGATATGAAGCATAAGTTGCAGTGTTAAGCTCACTGTGCTACAATTCGGCCTAGCGGGCCGGGACAACTACCATCTGCCCCACCTGTGTCATTCTGGGGAGACTAAAAGCTTCAGGATTTTGGAAAATCACCTCACCAACCATTTTAAGCAACTCTGGGACAATTGATGCCACTTAAGTGGTGTCTGTGCCACAATTTTGGGAAAAAATGGAGACTCTTTTTGGAGTCCCCTTGCTGTGTTTTACATGACGTTGCCATCATCAATTCCAGGTGGGTCGGGTCTCTCCCCGTCCTTTTAACCGTAAGAAACTACATACACTATGGCTTGGGGTAACACAGATGGTGGAGTCTGAAGAGCTGTTTACTCATACTATAGTCTGGGAATCAGAGGTCTGCTCCAAAGCTTCAGTGTCTGCTAGTCAGCGGAGTAGCCACCGCCTTTTTATTTTTGTGTTGAAAAAGTACAAGAAAATACAATATACATAGTAAAAGGGGTAGTATGACTATAAATCTATGCATAACGACAGTACATTGGGGGTACAGGGAGGTTTTTCCATCAATATCCAGATCAAGCATGTATTTTTCCACATGAAAGATAGAGAGAGAGGGAGCGGACCACGGCAGACCACCAATCAATAGAGTGCGATTATGATCATTGTTGTGCCGACATCAAGGATAACTTTAGTTGGGGGCTAGATGGTAGGCGTCAGAGTTTTGCAAATCAATCCAATCCCTCCAAATCACACAGTATCTATCAACATCAGCAGATGAGATGGCAATCAGATGCTCCATCCTATTAAGGAGGGAGATCTCCGCAAACCATTCCTCCACAGTGGGTGGGTCTCTGCTTTTCCAGTGTCGTGGAATGACATTCTTAGCCGCCTGTATTAGGTAGACTATTGATGACCTTTTATAACTACGTTTACTTATTGGTAACATTGATAAAAGGAGGGCTTCTGGCGTATTAGGGATAGTCAAACCAGTTATTTTCTCAATCATGGGAACCACCTTTGCCCAAAATGCATTTATTATAGGGCATGCCCACCATATGTGTGACATTGTCCATTCCCCCTCCCCACATCTCCAACATCTATCCGAGACCACTGGATACCATCTATGAAGGACTGCTAGTACCCGGTACCATCTAGAGATAATTTTGAAGGAGGTTTCCTGAGCTTTGGACCCTATTGAGGTTCTATGTGTTAGGAAGAAACATTTATCCCATTGTGAGTCAGAGAAGGACTTCCCCAGTTCCCTTTCCCATGCACGGCAGAATCCTGGCCTATTGTCAGTTACCTGGGCAATGAGGAGATTATACAGTAGGGAGATGGAGTGTGTAGGGGGTGACAATGATAGGCTCAATTTTTCAAAGTTTGTGAGATCTCTATGAAGATGTGTGCGCTTCTTCACAGTTGAATAGAAGTGTTGTAACTGGCTATATTCAAAATTAGCCTTCAGGGAAGTGGCTCTTCCCTGTAACAAGTCATTGAGGGGGAGCAGTGAAGTATTGGAGATGACATGAGAAAATACTATCGGATGGGATTTATTTGAACCGAGAAATCTATTTGCAGATAGTCCTGGTGGGAAATCTGGATTATCTGAAATCGGGAGCAAGGGGCCCTGGGGTCGATTGAGGATAAGCTTTTTTTTGGGGATCTCAAAGCCAAAGCAGTGGCATAAGTACTACATGACATGAGGCCAAGAGAGGGGACAATTAAATGGGCGCACCATAGGAGAGTGGTAAGAGCTTTAGGACAAATGGATTGAGCTATTTTAACCCACAATTTCCCCTCCAAATGATGGAAGAAGTCCAGGATTCTAGCGTGTACTGCTGCCATGTAATACCTTCTACAATTCGGAAGGCTAAGGCCCCCATTTTGTTTGTGTCTGATCAGAAAGTCCATCCCCGAATGCGTGGATGCCCACTTGCCCAGATAAATCTGCAAAAGCTACTGCGTAGTATTTTCCAAAAATTTGAGGGAATTACCACAGGAATGTTTTGGAAGAGGTATAAGAGTTTAGGTAGGACGTTCATTTTTGGTATATTTATTCTACCGAACCAGGAAAAATCCTTCACTGTCCAAGAAGTAAGATCTCTATGGAGTTGTTCAATAAAGGATCCAAAATTAAGATAAAATAGACGGGAGAGGTCTCTATGAATACAAATTCCTAAGTATTTGATACCCTGTGAGGGCCAGGCAAAGGGAAAGTTGGACTGGATGGAATCCTGTATGGATTTGGGGAGGGAGACATCGAGGGCCTCAGACTTCGCTGCATTGATTTTAAAATTTGACCATGTACCAAAGTGATCTATTTCAGCCTTAACAGCAGTGATGGATATATGTGGTTGAGTGATATATACTAGAACATCATCAGCAAATGCAGAGCACTTGTACTCGGTGCCTCCCACCTCAATCCCTCTAATATTGGGGTTATCGTGAATTGATGAGAGCAGGTGCTCAATCACTAGGATGTGTAAGAGAGGGGACAGAGGACATCCCTGCCTTTTCTCATTGGTGATTATGAAAGTGTAATGCACACGCCCAGGCTGAGCGGCGTGTGAGTGTGATTCCACTGGACCGTGCCGGAGAGTGAATGCCTGGAGGGGCGTAACTAGGTATTCACCCGATCCGACCAGGGTCGCACGACGGCATACGACGCCAGTGCACCAAGGAGGAACCGAGCAGAGGGACCAGGTGCTACTCCAGGACAGACCCCGGACACGGCTGTTGACCCACACAGGGGAATACAGGAACAGACTGGTTAGGCTGGCACACAGACTGGTGGGTATAGGCAGGCACGACTGGTATGCAGGCAGGTGGGTACAGGCAAGCACGGCTAGAGTGCAGACAGGGAGGCACTAGCAGGTAGGAACACAGGCGGGATAGGACCCAGTACACACTGGGACACAGGAATAGAACCACAGATGTGGCGGACAAACACAGCAGAGTGAGGCCGCCCAGAGAGGTGAGCGAGAGCAGGGCAGGACGAGACCGCCTGGAGCGGTGAGCAAGAGTAGAGCAGGACGAGGCCACCTGGAGCGGTGAGCAAGAGTAGGGCAGGACGAGGCCGCCTGGAGCGGTGAGCAAGAGGTCAGAGCTGAGCGAGACTGCCGGAGCGGTGAGCAAAGGCAGAGCAGGCTAGAACCGCCGGAGCGGTGAGCAAAGGCAGAGCAGGCTAGAACCGCCGGAGCGGTGAGCAAAGGCAGAGCAGGCTAGAACCGCCGGAGCAGTGAGCAAAGGCAGAGCAGGCCAGAAATGCCAGAGCGGTGAGCAAAGGCAGAGCAGGCTAGAACCGCTGGAGCGGTGAGCAAAGGCAGAGCAGGCTAGAACCGCCAGAGCGGTGAGCAAAGGCAGAGCAGGGGGGACAGGGCTCTGTTTACATGGAACAGATAGGAAGGGAAAGGCAGAACCAGATACCTGCAGTGAAGTAGCGAGTGGACCACAAACTCACAAACGGGAGTACAGTGACAACAAGCAGGAGTTAGCTACGAGTTCAGACTCTGCAAAACAAGGAAAGGTACGGACATAGAGAAACACGGGAAACAGGCTAGAAGAGTATACAGACAAGAACAGACACAGTAGCAAGATACAGGAGCGGGACTAGGTAGCAGCCCCTAGAAGGCGGGAGGAACAGGCTAGGAGCGTGTTCAGACAGGACAGACTAGATACAGGAGCGGGTCTAGGAATGCAACCCCTAGAGGGCGAGAGGAACAGGCTAGGAGCGTGTTCAGACAGGCCTGGAAATACAGCCTCCAGGATAGGCAGACAAGAAAACACAGAAGGGACCTGGCACATTCAGAGTGCAAGAGCACACTAAATGAAATACAATGCTCAGGCAGGGATTGATTGGAGCAGCTGGTTTAAATACCAGGTGACAGACAGCAATAGGCTGAGGACGCACAAGGGGTGTGCCTGTAGCAGGTACAAAAAGCAGGAAGTGATCGGGCGCCGCGCTTAAGCAGCAGAAACAGACACAAACAGACAGCATGGAGGGAAGCCAGAGAGACATTCTGGACTGGAGATCAAGTGCGCGCTCTTGCACAGTGGGAGATGGACCACTATGCAAAGACGCCGCCAGGTATGTTACAGAAAGATGATGATAATGTTCCATTTATCTTCAGCCTAGCTGACGGATTGGAATACAGGGCCATGATTTTGGCTATAAATGGGTCCCCTTCCCCAAGAGAATAATATATGGCGTGCCAGAAGACTCTATGGAATGCTTTCTCAGCATCCAACGAGAGTATCTAATTACAAATTTTTAACTGCATCTAGCCCAAGCCATACTTTGGGCCTAGTAGCAGTGTCTGCTAGTCAGCGGATTAACCCAGCTGTTAAGCAAGCTACACCACCTGTAGTTTGGACACTTAATTTTTTCAAAGGAAATGGTTCGGGCCCCCGGGACACTCAGTGAAGAGCATCGGGGAGGCACCCCAAGGCACAGGGGCTGGGACTGGCGGTAGGACGCCTTGTGGTGGACCGCCAAGCTCGATCCTTATAAAAGCTTTTTAACTGCAGCAGCTTTAGTGTACGCTACTGGAGCTGGAACTCTTTTTTTATTTAGAAAAATACAAAACACATGCAAAACACAAATATAACCACCGATACAAACATCATACAGAAAAACAAAAAGCCCCAACAAGACATAGCCCAAATCCTAAATCCCAGAGTCCAGTTAAAATAACATATAACATATAACATGGAAAAGTCTCTCACTCTTCAGGAGACCCCCCAGCTAGGGAAGACCTTAACTTGCCTCTCTATACAACAACCCCTACCATTCGCCACATTCATACCTGCACATTCACACCTGACCCCCTAAGAAAACCAAAAGACTGGCCCATCGCCCAAAAAAATAAAGATAGGCCACCCGGCCAAAAACGTAATATTTATATTACTATGCACACAATTTTTATTTTTTTATTTTTTATTTAATTTTTTTTTTTTATTTATTTATTTTTTTTTAAAAATTTTTATTTCCCCCCACCACCATTTTTTGAACACCCAAGGTCCCACGATAGTCTGTGGCCTCAACACGCTTTACAAGGTCCCACGAAAGTTTGTGGCCTTTTTCCACACACAAAGGGTCCTTTTTCCCGCATCCCGTAGGACGTCCATATTCTCTAAAACCCCTCCCCCCTCCCCCCCAAAACCCCCCACCCAACCTACACTAAACCCCCCCACGTGCAAAATACACATACATATACATACAAGACACATTACTATACATATATATACAATACACAATATAACTATAATAATATACACCACATAACAATATAACTACTAACCATATATTTACATTTTTCCCAACCATGAACCAAAATCAGACCCAAGTTCAGTGCTTGCAATACCGTAAAACAAAACTCTACAATGTGAGGGGAGCAACCCACCACCAGGAAACCAGAGACTACAGAGGCTCTCACCCTAATCTAACACACAACACCCTGTCCCTCCCTATTAAAGAAAAAAATAAATAAATAAATAAATAAATCTGCCCCTACTGCCCTACCAATCTTTCCCTACCGGTCCTTACCTGTCCCTCACTGACCCTCAGTAGCAACCTAATACTAACTACCTATCCCTGAAGACTGTCCCTGCCTGTCCCTCCCTGACCCTACACACCTATCTGACCCTACAAATAAATATAAAATAGAGAAAAAGACTAACTCACCCTATCACAGACACACGTAACCTAACTCTCCCTAGGGCACAGTAAATGAGAACCCCCTCCATAGAAGGGAAGCCCTCCCTGCACCCAGCCTCTCATACTCCAGCGAGCGCACTTTTGCCAGGTCACCCAGGATGTTCCTAATCACCTCTTCCCGGTGGAGGGTTTTCTGCTGGGTGGACACTAAACTCCGTGCGTTCCACGTGTCGAACCTAGTCACTAAGCTAACTAAGAAAACAGTGCCCCGATCTCGGCCACCAAGGGACCTGAATGCCCCATAGACCCACTCCGCATAGGAAAGGCCTGCCAGCCTGGGCCAGCCACTGGAAGCACCCACCCTACTGTAGACCTCTGTATTAAAGGGACAACGAAGCAGGAAGTGCTCCATGCTTTCAAGCATGCCGCCACACTCCTTGCGGGGACAATCCTGGTCATCAGAGTTCCTGTACTTCAGGTTGTCCCTCACATACAGTCTCCCATGGAAGCAGCACCAAGCCAAGTCACAAAACTTCAAGGGGATCCGCTTAGAGTTCAATAACCCAAGCCCTACCTCCAGATCCCAGCTTGGGCAATCCTCGAGCGCCAGGGGCTTCTGAAAGTGGGTCAACAGGACCCTATTGTCAAGTAACTTACTTGACAAGGTCCTGATCTCCCACACTCCCAGACCCCACCGGCGGATCACCTTCAGAACCGGGGTAACATAAGCCGGAAGATGCCCATGAGGCGTTCGAAGGTCCTTCACCTGCCCTCCTGTCTCCCATTCCTGGAAGAAAGGCCGAAACCACCCCCTACAGGAGAATACCCACGGAGGAGCCCTCTCTAACCAGAGGTTGCTAATGTTTGCCTTAATAAAGGTGTTTACAAGGAACACCACTGGGTTGACCATACCCAACCCTCCTAGTCTCCTCGTGCAGGACGTGACCTCCCTCTTGATTAGGTTCAGCCTATTCCCCCATAATAGTTGGAAGAACAGGCTGCAGACCCCTGTCCAAAGAGGCTCTGGCAAGATGCAGACGCTGCCCAAGTATATTAATAAAGGGAGCAAAAACCCTTTGGCCAGGCTAACCCTTTCCCTCAGGGTCAAGGACCAACCCTTCCACTGATCCACCTTCTGGGCGGCGATCTTAAGTCTGCCCTCCCAATTTTGCTGGGGATAGTCCCCTGGGCCGAAACTGATGCCTAAAATTTTTGCTGTGGCCTGAGGCCCTGGAAGGGTGTCCGGGAGATCAAAACTAGGATCTCCCCCTCCCAGCCAGAGACTCTCACAATTATCCCGGTTGATCATGGACCCGGATGCCACCGAGTAGCGCTCAACCTCAGACATGACCCAATCTGCCTCCCCTCTCGAGGATACAAAAAGGGAAACATCATCGGCATACGCCACTACCCTCAAGGTGGCCTCTGGCTCCGCCTGGTCCATCCCGACTCCCACCAATGATCTACGCTCCACCCTCCTTAGAAGGGGGTCGATCGCGAACACGTATAACAGTGGGCTCAGAGGACAGCCCTGGCGGACACCAGAATTCACCTCAAAAGGGTGTCTGACCCAACCGTTCACGAGCGGAAAAGTCTCTGCCCCATTGTATAACACTCTCAACCAATCAACAAACCTCCCGGGCAGACCGTACCTCAGAAGGATGGACCAGAGGTACTCATGGTTAACCCGGTCAAAGGCTTTCGCCTGGTCTAAGGACAGCAAGTACCACTTCCAGTGACCTGCCCTGCTCTGCTCCACTGCCTCCCGGACACCGAGCACAGCATTAAATGTACTGCGGCCTGGAACAGAGCAGTGCTGGGCCCCCGAAAGGAGCCGGGGTGCAAATTTCACCAACCGATTAAAAAGCACCTTTGCCAGAACCTTTCGGTCCGTATTGAGAAGCGCTATGGGACGCCAATTCTCAATACGGGGCGAGTCTTTACCCTTTGACAGAATAATCAAGGCTGACTTCCTCATTGAACTGGGCAGAGTGTCCGAGGAGAGACACTCATTAAGCACCTCAGTCAAAAGGGGGACCAAAGAGTCCCTAAAGGTCTTGCAAAACTCGGATGTTAAGCCATCCGGACCAGGTGACTTTTTGGGCCGAAGCCCATCAATAGCCCGTCTAACTTCCTCTTCCCTGATTGCTTCTGACAAAACATGAAGAGAGGGGTCATCCCCTGGCTCAGGGATGGTTTCAGCCAGGAAAGCCGACATCTCATCCCGATCAGGTTCCCTCCTCCCCAAGAGATGCGAGTAGAAGGATCTGACCACCTCCAGGATCGCTGATTTGGATCTGTTCAGGGACCCCGTACTGTCGATCAGTCCTGTTACCACCTTACAACTCACTGACATCCTGCAGTTCCTGTAAGGGTCGGGCGAGAGGTACCTCCCGAAATCCCTCTCAAAAGCCAAGGATGTGTGCCTATCATACTGGCACCCCTTGAGCAAGGTCTTCACCCTGAAGATTTCCTCGCGGTCCCCTCCAGTCGAGACGAGCTGCTCGAGTTTCCTCCCCAGATCCCGATACAGGCGGTACCTCTTCAGGCCCCTGAGGCTCGAGAGCTGACGGAAGAACCTTGCAACCCTTCTTTTGAAGATCTCCCACCACTCAGACTTAGTACTACAGAGACCCAAGAGAGGTACCTGGCTCTGAAGAAATTCCTCAAAGGATTGTCTTACATCCGCTTCTTCCAACAGGGACGAATTCAGCTTCCATAGGCCTCTCCCCATCCGGGGGGTCTCTGTAACATTCAAGGAAAAGAAAATGAAACAGTGGTCGGAGAATTCCATCTCAACAGCGGACACTGCAGAAGAGACGGCCTCCTCCTTTATAAAAAACCTATCTATCCTAGACCTACTGCTACCCCTATGAAAGGTGAAACCCCCGTGACCTGGGGTGTGCCGGATGTGGACATCCACCAGGCGAGCTTCACTTGCTATGCTATTCAGGGCTATGCTATCATAAGCCAGCCGGTCTCCAGGGCCTCCCCTATCATGGGATCTAGTTATAGTGTTAAAATCCCCACCGAAGACCACCTGCCGGCTCGTAAAAAGATAGGGCTTGACCTTCAGGAAGAGACATTTACGGTCCCACTTAGATTGCGGGCCGTAGATATTAATGAGCCGGAGCTCCTGTCCCCTCATGAAGATGTCAAGAACCAAGCACCTCCCCATTTCTACCTCAATCACCCGTCTGCATTCCACCGAAGTGGCCTTAAAAAGGACTGCTACCCCACTATACAGCTCGGCCGCAAGAGACCAGTATGAGGGCCCACTCCTCCACTCCCTCTTTGCTTTATAAATGGCCCCCATGTCCGTTAGTCTGGTCTCCTGCAAAAATAAAATGTCAGCCTCAACTCGGGTGAAAAAATCAAAGGCCGTAAATCTGGCCGTATCTGACTTTATACTGGCGACATTAATCGACGCCAGAGTCAACGGGGTAGGTTCCGCCATCATGGGTGATTGAGTTAGATGGCCTTCTTTTTCACCGTACCCCCCTTCTTCCTCTCGCTGTCTGAGGAGGAGCCCGAGTCACCCCTCCTCTTTAGGGATACCGAGGTGTCCATGCCCGCCCCTCCAGCATCAGACACCTCATTCCCAGCACAGGTTTCCTCGCCTCTGGACCCCGGGGCAGTCCCTCCCCCAGGGGCAACTGAGTCCCCCGGGGGACGGACCATGCCGCCCTCTGAAGGCACCTCAGATGTTGTCTCCGGCTCCTTACCCCCGACCTCCGACACAGCAGAGTCATCGAGGGCTTGGAACCGATTGGAGAGGGGGATCAGAGGGGAGCCGGTAAGCCCTTCCGTAGGCACCGTAGCAGTCAGGGGGGTGGGGGCTTTAGATTTTTTTACCCTTTTCTTGTTCTTTTTCCTCCGACTACTGGTACTTTTGTCACCCGATTTTTTTGGCTGCTCCACCACCTCCTCATCCAGACTTTCATACTGGGAGGAGTTATCAGAAGCAGCCGCCTCCTCCCTCTCCATCCTCCTGATCTCCTCGCTCACCGTCTTCTCCCCCAGGGCCTCAGAGGCACCGGCTGCAGCCACCGGGGAGGGGACAGTCATCACCCCAGTCGCCTGAGGCTTATCCTGCCCCCTGTCCCTTCGGTGCCCCACCTGTTGCCACTGGCGGGCAGATGTATTCGCCTCGCCTTTCCTCATTGACCCCTCAGCTCCTCTCCCGCCCCCACCTCCAGTTCCAGCAGAGGATGAACCACTGGGGACCCGCCCACGGCTCTCCCCCGCCTGACCAGAGATGGTGTTGGAAAAGGAACGGGGGCAGTGGCTATACGGGTGACCTAGATCACCACACAGGTGACACCTAATGTCACCACAGGCCACGGCCAGATGACCTACCCCACCACACAAGGCACATTTCTGCACCTTGCAGCCCGCGCTGAAGTGGCGGGGGTCACCGCACCTGTGGCAGACCTTCGGTTGCCCTTGCTAGAAGATCAGGATCCGGTCTCTCCCCAGGAATGCCGAGGAGGGGATGTGGGTGACAGTACCTACTGAAACCTTCAACTTCATCATGAAGGTTCAGCCCCCTGACCAAATGCCGAACTTGTCCCGGTTCTTTTTAGGGACCTCCGTGACTTCCCCATAGCGAGAAAGCCACGTCATAATATCAATCCCAGAGAGTGACTTGTTATTTGTTAGAAAGGTCACCCTCTTTACGCCATTTTGGCGAGACACCACCTGTACGGCAAAGTCCCGCCAGCCGGGCTCTCCCTTCACCAGTTCAAAATTCGACCAGAAAAGCTCTAAGCCCTCTGGCCGAACAAAACTGATGTCAAAGATGGAGGTACCAAAAGGATGGATCAGCGCAAAGATGTCAATCGCACGCTTCACTGCCCCTCCACCGAAGACGGACCACATTCCTCCTGGCCACTCCCTGCCCAGCTGTCGGGAGGGACCACACTGTTTCCCCCTCCCTTTTATCTTGGAAGGCGGCCAGGCCGTGCCTGTCCAGCCAAAAGGCCAGGTCCACCTCTCTTCCCTCTACCGTGATCGTCCGTTCTCCCTTCTTGAGGGCCTCCAGAAAACGGCGTCGCAAGTCACCGACCCTGAGGTCCAGAGGCGAGGAAACCCCCCCGAGAGGACCCCGAGGCCCCGGCCACTACCCCCGCAAAACTCCGGGGGCCCACGGCCAGGGGGGCAGATGGACCAGCCCCCTCCCCGTGCTCCCCACTACCAACAGACATACCATTCACACTCCCTACCGCAGACACACCCCCATTTGCATCCTCAGCCACCAGAACGTCCATACCCACACCATCCCCATTTGCATCCACAATCACCCCACTCGCCCCGCTCCCACTCCCATGCGCACTGGGGTCGATGTGCTTTGTTTTTTGGGCACACTTACTATGCACTGCTTTGTTTCCACCTTCCACGTTACCAGTGTTGTTAGTATTGCCACCCGCAGGTGGCGTCTTCCCTGCCGGGGGGTTCTGTACACAGTGTGTTGCCGGCCCTTTAAGGACCACACTGCATGCCTTAAGCAGTGCAGCACCACTGCTCCCAGTATTCCTGGAGCTTCCTGCTTTACTGGCAGGAAGAGAGCCAGGCGTAGCTCCTCCCCCTGCAACTTCCAGCCCTGCTGCAGCTTTCCTGGAAACCTGCACTGCCGGAGCCCCTGCCCCAGGGGACCTCGACACGCAAGGACCCGCAGCCCCCACATTGGTGCTGACCGCAGCTGTGGTCCGTACGGCTCCAGGATCGGCGCCGGCCGCCGGCGCCAAGCCCCGCCCACCGGGCGTGGTCACGCCCACATGGGCAGGCCCAACCCGGTAAGCCACGCCCCCAGCGCCCGGCAGCACAGCTCTCTGGAGCTACTCCTACATGGGCGGGCCCTGCCTGCAAAGCCACGCCCCCTGCACCTGGCCGCACAGTGCGGCCCTCAGATGCCACTCTCACATGGGCGGGGGACTCCAGGGAAGCCACGCCCCCCAAAAACAGCCGCGACGGGACCACCAAAGCTTACCCGGAGCCGGGTCTACTCTCAGTGGTCCCCAGTCCAGCGGCACCAATTCCTGGAGGCACAGCACCCCCCACCATCACTCCCTTGGCCACAAAGAGCTTGGCCACAGCAACTCCAGCGGCCAGCCCCAGGCTAGGCCACTCCCCCTCGGCGTCCACCGGCGGCGGAGCCCCCAGCGCAGACCCATTACTGGGCCCCTGCGCCGGGGGCCCCAACTTCGCCGCGGACCCCGCCAGGGGAGCAGGCCCCACCACCTTCTTTTTATGAGCCTGCTCTGCCGGAGTCGCCGGCCACGCACAGTTTTGCCTTGCCAGATGCCTTACCAGGTGCCTGGGTTCCCAAAGGTGATCCAGTATTTTTAACGGATCCGTGAGTGGGGGGCCCAGACACCTTCCCAGCACACGCCGCCGGAGATGCGGCCCCGGCTGCTGGTGTGCCGCCAGCAGTGCGGGTGGCAGCGGCAGTTACGCTCGCCGCCCCCCAGCAGGCACACCAGGTGCCAGGCCAGTCCCCTCCCTCACAGGGGATCCAGCCTGAGCACCACCACAGATTTTGCCCGCCGCTGGGCCGCCCTCCGTGCCATGCTCCATGTCAGACACATCCGACACACCATCTTCATTACTACAAACAGAGGCGGCGCTCTGCGTGCCATGGCCTACATTCTCCCCGCTCCCTTGCTGCGGACCCACAACAGAGCCCGAGCCGGGGTGGGTAGCGGGTGCCGCACAATGGGACCGGGGGGCCCCAGAGAGGGGGACATACACAAACTTATATGCCACAGATGTTTTTTGCTTTTTCTTTACTTTCTTCCTCTTCATCCCCCTCCCGGTTGCCTCGTCCTCGCAGATCTCGTCCCCGAACGTCAGCTGGTTAAAACGTACCGGGGACTCAATCTGCCTGATCTGCTTCATGACGAGGCAACCCCCCTCACTGCTGCTACTACCGCCCTCCTCATCCTCCCCTTCGCTCCCGCTGCCCTCTGAAGGGCCAGAATCAGATGGGAGAGCCATCTGCTCAGGGGCTATCCCGCTATGCGATGCCTGGAGATCACTTACCAGGCCACCAGATGGCGGGTAGGGTGCGACCTCCTCCTCACAGTCCTCTTCCTCCACCACCGCCACCTGGCTGGAGCTCCATCACCCCTCCAGAGATCCACCGGCCATGGCTCTGAACCGGTCATCATTCTCAAGTTTTTCCCGGAATGGCCCGCTGCCGGCCAGGATGGTACACGGCCGGCTCTCCACCTCCTGAATAATTTCCTTGATCTTCCTGACCGCGGCGGATAGCTCAGGCTTTTTGCTGCTAGAGGCCCTTTCGGACCTCTCCTGAGCTACCCTCAACTCCCCCCAGAGGGATTTTAGCTTCCTAGAGGCGTCCTCATACTCGCAGAAGTGCGCATGGATGTGGGAGCCATAGCTGACCGTGGACTCCTTCGCCACCTTGGTGCCCCAATGAAGGGGCACCGCTGCAGCACCCCTGCTCATACTCGGCCTACCTCCGGGGGGAGGAGCCACCGTGGCCGTGGCCTCGGGGGTCCCTCTGGTCTTCATGCCGGACCCCTTGCCTTTTCCGGACCTGGTCCTGGTCATCCCGGCCGGGATGGTATTCCTCCCGCCCCCCGCCGGCTTGGACCGGGGGGCAGGAGCCTGGGGCCCAGCCCCGGAGGCCAATCCATGAACAGGCCTGCTTTCCTGGGAAGGGGGCAGACAAAAAGTCCCAGATGGAAAAACAAAACCTCCCTTACCAGGAGCTCTCTCCACACCCCAAACACAGCAGCACACGGCAGACTCTGCCTCTTCCTCTTCCTGCTACCGCAGCTGATGGCATGAAACTTGCCCTCCAATAGATCCTTGTAAAAGGATTTAAAGTGTACTTATTCAAATTAGAGAGACAATTTAAATTAAGAAGATTAGACCTGCCTCCACCGCAGGGGGGCTCACTCGACCCACCAGCGGACAGGCACCAGTATTGGGAGAGGGGGGCTGGCCGTCAGGGTCCACCGCAGCTCTGGCACAAACCCGGCGACACGGAGGTCGCACGGGCAGGAATGGACTGGCAGTGTCGGCTTCGCACTTTTTTGGTTTTAGAAGGGCATGACATGCCTATATCTGTGTCTCCCCCTCCTTTTACTCCTCCAGCTCTTTTCTTTTCGCATGACTATATGTACTTGTCACTTTTCCATGTGTTAGTTGTGTCTTCTGAGCAGTTTGTCAGCTTTTGGACACCTTTGAAGTGTTTTCTATGTGTTTTCTATGTGTTTCTATGTGTTTTTGTTTGCCTGCCATTGGTTTAAACGGTGTTCAAAGGTGTTCGACGAACAATTCGACAAACAGTTCAGCGAACATACGGGTGTTCGACGAACTGAACCGAACTCGGACACTACGGGGGTGGCTCAACACTAATAAGGAGACACTTGAAGGAAAATGGGCTGCATGGTCAAGTTGCCAGAAGAAAGCCATTACTGCGCAAATGCCACAAAGTGTCTCGCCTACAATACGCCAAACAGCACAGAGACAAGCCTCAAAACTTCTGGAACAACGTAATTTGGAGTGATGAGACTAAAATTGAACTTTTTGGCCACAACCATAAACGTTACATTTGGAGAGAGGTCAGCAAGGCCTATGAAGAAAGGAACACCATCCCTACTGTAAAGCACGGAGGCGGATCGCTGATATTTTGGGGATGTGTGAGCTACAAAGGCACAGGAAACTTGATAAAAGTTGAAGGAAAGATGAATGCAGCATGTTATCTGAAAATACTGGAGGCAAATTTGCACTCATCAGCCAGGAAGCTGTGCATGGGATGTACTTGGATGTTCCAACTTGACAATGATCCAAAACACAAGGCCAAGTCGACCTGTCATTGGCAGCAGCAGAACAAAGTGATGGTTCTGGAGTGGCCATCTCAGTCTCCTGACCTCAATATCTTTGAGCCACTCTGTGAAGATCTCAAGCTGGAGGCTTTTTGCCAAGAAGAATGGGCAGCTTTACCATCTGAGCAGTGTGGGGTGCACGCACGTGTCCTCTTAAGCAAAGTGTCCTATTTGACAAGTGTCTGACAGTCATTTCAATGGCAGTCATTCAGGACAGGAGTCAGGTAACCCTCACTTTGTACTCTCTTCTAACTATGTACTTTATTCCTGTGTCCATATTCCTGAGTGCTTTTTTTCATCCACATTCAAAGCCCCATTTCCCCACCATCACCTCTCATTCATATCTGCCCCTCTCTCCTTCCCTCTCCCATGTACAGTTCCCATGCTTTTCTGAACTAACTGAAAAATCTCACTCTATCTTATCCAAAGGCATTGCACAAGAAACCACATCACAAATCCAAAAACTATCAGCTCTTTTCTCTTTTTACTGCTACTACTCATTTCAGGGGATATCTCTCCTAACCCCGGTCCACCCTCCGCCAACTTTACCCTCTTCCACACCTCACATCGAAACCCTGCTGTTAGGATCATTCAGCCATGGAGGGTCCTTGTTGGAGTCGGGGTATCCCCGTAACAAGAAATACACAGACACGTAGTGTATAATCAAGTACTGGGAAGCCCCTGAGCGCGCCTGCCCCTATAAGTGCTGTCCCTTTATTTATAATCATAGTTTTTTGTCAGACATGCGCAGTAAAATGCCTTTGTTTCACAAGCAATGAAGTGATGATTCATAACAGTGGAATGTTGATAAGAAAGTTTCATAAACAGAAAAGTGATAATTCATAGCAATAGAAGGTTGCTGAGACAGCTAAAAACAAGTTACAATCTAATTTCTGGGCGTCAGTCCAAATGTCCAGATAAGGGAAGAATAACTTCATCTGTGTCTTACATCGTAGTCTTGGGTGAAGTATAACTCCTATCATCCTCTCAGTTCCCCCTTTGATTCTTCCTTATGGACTTTTGGTAGAAGACCTGGTCCGGGAGTTCTTTTCTTTCATATTCTTGAATCCGTGTTACAAAGCTTATTTATGCATATTAAAATAATTTTTAATCCTATTTTAAACACTACATATATGACTACTATAATTAGCACAATCTGTAATATACCTTGCAGAATTCCAGCCACCCAACCTCCAATACCCTTAAACCAGTTCTTTGGGTTGAGAAAGGAGAAGGTGTCTGACCACCAGCTATCTTTATTTTGGTCATTGTGTCTGTCATATTCATCCCGTAATCGTTGTATATCTGCCAGCTTGAACCTCATACTCATTGTACTGTTTGGATCTATGTAATGACAACAGGTTGGACCAATAATTTGACACATTCCTTCCTGGGCCGCAGTTAGGTAGTCTAATACTACAGTATATTGATTAGTAACAATTATAAGTTGATTTTGGACAGCTATACTAGTATTAAGTATATCCATAATATCCCATATCTGATCATCTAGATAGTCGGTGGCCTGAACTAATTTATCCCACATCTGCATCAACATTGGATACACAAAGAAAGTGCTGAATATTTTATTAGGAATTCTCATTTGGACCACATGTGGCCTACCCGAAGGTCTAGGCGAGTTGTCGGCTGCTCTTTTGTATAGTGTGTGTTTAGGTACTGCTTGCATATCTACCTGCTGATTCTGAACTATAAATGTGGCCGGTGTTAAGCGTCCTAGAGTACATGCACCTTTTATTCCTACTGGGAGCCATTTGTATGCTCCATTTCCACAAATCCAGAAGGTTCCTTCAGGCAGATCCCATATTGCAGAGTGTTGGAGCACCAACCTATGTACCAAATCTAAAAATTTAGATACATTCTGAAGTATACACCAAGGGGGTTTTTGACCTAATGGACTACAGTATCCTGCATCTGGATTTTCACAAGTCGGTGTACCTGGGTCATATGCACTTGACTCATTACATAATATATTACCTGGTATTTTTGAACATGTATCATTGTTTCCATCGGGGAATAATTGTGAATATTTCCAACCATTATTGTGTATGTATTTTTCTACTATATCAAGTTTAAAAGGTTGAGAAGAAGATACTGTGCTACTAAAACTGAGTTGTATATTTTCTGTAGGAATTAACCCTAAGTCTGTTAGTCCCGTCTTATTTCTAGGAACCCATACACCTCCTTTAAACGCTAAATATTGTAAGTTGTTTATTTTTCCGGTCATATTACCTTGCCACCAGGGAAATCCCACCCACCCCACAACTGGGATGGCAACAGTGGTGTTCCATAATCTAGAATTAACGGTTTGGTTATTTGCTAATTTGTCTGAGCAATTAGTCCATGTAAACACTTCCTCAGGGGTCATGGGTACGGCCAGGAAGGGTATGCTCGTGGCTGATATTGGAGAATGCGTACAAATCCAACAGTCTGCTATTTTCTGTCCGCCATCGAGCAGCCCGTTTACCAATGTCTCATGATGTTTTATAAATTTATTATCTGTAGGTTTTGGGGAACTTAGTTTATCCCACAGGTCTCCCTGATCTATCGTTATAGCTAACACAAGTACAATCACCACTATTTCTTTTTGCAATGGCTTGCATGTACCCATGCTGATTTTCCTTCCAATTTTACTGCAGTTGGAGTTGTCAATAACACCTGATATGGACCCTCAAATCTGGGTTCTAGCGTTCTTCTGTTATGTCTTTTTACGTAAACTTCGTCTCCTGGTTGCAGCTTGTGCGTTCCCTCAATGGAATCTGGATCTGGAATGGAAGAGAACACTAAAGAGTGTATTTTAGACACATGCTTACATAAATTTTGTACATAAGCAGTTAAGCTTTCAGTTTCTAACATTAAAGTCTGTGGGAAATACAATCCTGTATTGGCAACTCTACCAAACAATATTTCATGGGGGGTGAGTTTGCTCTTTCCCTGGGGGGTGTTTCTGACTGAATACAATGCTATTGGGAGACACTCAGTCCATGGTTTCTGTGTTTCTGCCATGGCTTTCTGTATTTTTAACTTAAGTGTTCCATTCATTCTCTCAACCTTACCAGAACTCTGTGGGTGGTAAGGGGTGTGTAGTTCACTTTTTATACACAACATTTTCATTACATTCTGAAAGATCTCTCCAGTAAAATGTGTACCTCTATCTGACTCGATCACTTCTGGGATACCATAACGGGGTACCAGTTCATGTGCTATTTTTACTGCAGTGACTTTAGCCGTGGCTGTATGAACTGGATAAGCCTCTGGCCACCCCGAAAACATGTCCACACATACCAGTACATACTCATAGTGTCCATGCTTAGGCATCTGGATGTAATCGATCTGAAGTCTCTGGAACGGATATAGTGGTCTTACATGGTGCTTCTGGGGGGTCTTAACAGTCTGTCCTGGATTGTGGGCTAAACAGATTTCACAAGAACCACATTTTGCTCGAGCTACCTGGCCGAACCCTGGGGCTAACCACTTCTGTCTGACCCTCTGTATCATACCGTTTGCAGACACATGTGTAGGTCCGTGGGCTTCACTGACCACAACAGGGTACCACGCTCGGGGGAGACAAAGCTCATCTCCTTTTCTCCATAGTCCTTCTTTTTCTTCTGCCCCCTGTTTCTGCCACTCTTCTTTTTCTTCTCTACTCACCTGCTGGTGGGCTTCTTTGAGCCGTGTAATTAAGTCAAATTCTGATACTGCACTAATAGTGTGGTCAGTTGTCAGAGGTTTTACTGCAGCTCGCTTAGCAGCCTTGTCGGCTCGGTCATTACCCCTAGCTATCTCGGTGTCGAGTCTTACATGTGCAGGTACTTTTATTACTGCTACTTGTTTGGTTGAGGCAGCTGATTCTAGGATTTGTCTAATCATTGAAATGTGTTTTGGCAATACCTGATTCAGTATGCCATGTACATCATGTGTAGTTTGTACTATTAAGGCATGGTCTAGTACTATTTCTGAGGCTTTTTCTACCAAAAGAGAGACAGCTGCTACTACTCTGACACATGATGGTGCAGCTTTGGTAACATTATCTAATTGAGCAGAATAGTATGCGACAGGTCTTTGTTTATTTTCATGTTTCTGTGTTAGTACTCCTGTAGCATGATTAGACATTTCCGCAGCCATTAATTGGAATGGTTTGGCGTAGTCTGGGATTCCCAAGGCCGGGGCTGACATGAGACCTTTCTTGAGGTCTTGAAAGGCTATGAGTGCTGATTCAGTTAACTGAAAAGGCTCGATTTTTAAACAATCATATAGAGGTTGCATAAGCTGACTAGCATGTATAACCCATTGTCTGCAGTGTGATACTATTCCCAAAAATGCTCTTAATGTTTTGTAGTTCTTGGGAGGAACAAGATCTCTAATGATTTTTAGTCTGTCGGCGGTGAGGTGCCGAATACCTTGTGAAATGCAGTGTCCTAGAAATACTACCGTAGTCATACAAAGTTGTACTTTTTTCTTGTTAACTTTACAGCCCATGTCTGCTAGAAATATTAACAATCTTATTGTGTTGCTGTTTGCGGACTCTTGAGCAGGGGCACATAACAATAGGTCATCAACATATTGAAGAATTACAACCTCATCCGTAGGTTTGAAATTTTGAAGAACTGATCTCATAGCTTCTGAGTACAAGGTAGGTGAATGTATCATACCCTGTGGTAATCTTGTCCATGCTAATTGTCTATTCTTAAATGTAAATGCAAACAGTTTGTAACAGTCTGGGTGTAATGGTACTGAAAAAAATGCATTTGATAAGTCTATGACAGAAAATACTCGTGCTGTTGCTGGGATCTGTGATAGCAACGTGTGTGGATTTGGCACAACAGGAGTAATAGGTTCCAAAATTTTATTTATCTCTCTTAAATCATGTACCATCCGGTACCTAGCAGCTGACCCCTCAGTAGATTTCTTTTTTACGGGGTACAACGGTGTATTGGCTGGTGACTTTACTTCTATCAGTACTCCAGTTTTTAGATAATCTTTTATCTGTTCTCCTATGGCGTGTTCTTGTTGGGCACTAATAGGATACTGTCTCAATTGGGGTAGTGTCACACCTGGAACAGGAGTGACTTTTACTGGAGCTATTGGCATTAGTCCTACATCGGTGTCATGTTGTGCCCATAATTTTTCTGGTACCTCAGAAAGATCTAAAATAATTTGGGTAGGGGCAGGATCTTTCTCATCCTCTAAGGCTTGGACTTTTACAATGTTTTCTAGAGACTCTTGGTCATCAGGCACCAAAATTTGGACTCTACCATCCTCCAAAAATTGGATATTCATTTCTGTCTGCTTTAATAGGTCTGTACCTAGAAGACAAGTAGGTGCCCCTTTGACAAAAAGAAATTTAGATAAAAATATTTTAGATCCTATCTTTGTTTCAAGGGGAATACTATATGGGAGTGGCCTGATTCCTCCATCATACCCTTCGGTATAGGTTACATCATCTGATAAACAATCAGCATTTGGTAAGGCGTCTTCATTGAGGACGGAGGAAGTTGCTCCGGTATCTATTAGAAAAGGGCATTGTTTTCCTGCTACTTTTACCTGAATTATTGGGCGCCTTCCAGTCAAAGTGGTTTGCATCACGTCTAGTCACTCGCTTGCTGCAGGAGCAGAAGCCTGTACTGTCTTTTCTTGTGATTCTCTTGGGACATAGGTACCATCTTCTATATCCCTGGCTTTTTTCCTGCATTCTCTAATCCAATGTCCTCCCATAGTTTCCTGTTAAACCTGTCATGCCTTGCTACCTGAAAAGTTTTGCAAACTTTCCCTAAATTCTTAGTTGCTTCTACACCACACCTTTCTTTCACGATTGTATAGACATCTTGTTCATCATTTGTGGTCTTAGTCTGTTTGTTGCCCATTTTTCCTGACTATTCATACCTTAGGAGGCTTTTTGGGTTAGATAAAATATATTCTATATTTTACCTTTCCTCGTTACCTATTCTGTCCTAAGGAGCCAGTATCTGAAACGGTTTCTCTGGACCGTTTTGTCTGAAGTGTAGAGTAATTCTAACACACATATATATGGCAACAAGGGCAAGACCAACAATACATAAAATGAACCATACAGTCTCCATTATATATCGTGTCCCTGGAGTATTATCATTACTTCCATGGGCTCATTCTGTCAATCTCTTATCCGTCAAAAAGGAGGACAAAGGTTCGGGAGTTAAGCGTGAGCGAAGGTTTCCCCGAAAGGACACAACCTTATGACTCAGTTAGGCAATCTCCGTAATACTTATGTCATCTACCTTAGTGCGGCTTATGAGGCTATTCCCGACATCCACATCTCTTTCATACCATCCGTTTCATAACCTTCTCTGACCTCTCCTTCGGCAGATCCTACAGTATATACATGAATGACCCGAGCTATAGGTATCCTTCTCTACTAGTTCCTCAATCCCAACACAAGATATGCATGAAATTTACGGACTATCGCAGAGCAGATGTAAGAGAACTAACAGTGTCTCTTACCTGGCCAGGTTTGTCATCTGCTGTTCCGATGTCCCAATCTCAGCGGTTACTCGTGCCGGTCGATGAACTTGAAGGAATACGCAGACCTCGGGTCCCTGTTTCGGGCGCCAGGAATTGTTAGGATCATTCAGCCATGGAGGGTCCTTGTTGGAGTCGGGGTATCCCCGTAACAAGAAATACACAGACACGTAGTGTATAATCAAGTACTGGGAAGCCCCTGAGCGCGCCTGCCCCTATAAGTGCTGTCCCTTTATTTATAATCATAGTTTTTTGTCAGACATGCGCAGTAAAATGCCTTTGTTTCACAAGCAGTGAAGTGATGATTCATAACAGTGGAATGTTGATAAGAAAGTTTCATAAACAGAAAAGTGATAATTCATAGCAATAGAAGGTTGCTGAGACAGCTAAAAACAAGTTACAATCTAATTTCTGGGCGTCAGTCCAAATGTCCAGATAAGGGAAGAATAACTTCATCTGTGTCTTACATCGTAGTCTTGGGTGAAGTATAACTCCTATCATCCTCTCACTGCTAACCTTATTAACATCAGCTGTACTCCTTCATCTCCCTCCTTCAATTGTGCGCTGTGGAATCCACAGGCTGTATGCAACAAGCTTCCTTTCCTGCACAACTACTTTCTGACCAACTCTCTCAATCTGCTGGCCCTCACTGAAACCTGGATCCAGGATTCTGACACTGTCTCCCCTGCCACTATTTCTTATGGCGGCTTGCATTTTTCCCATTCCCCAAGACCTGGGAACAGACTTGGGGCTGGAGTCAGCATACTCCTGTCCCCACAATGCACCTTCCAGGTCATCCCCCCAGTTCCATCACTCTCCCTTCTTTTGAGGTCCACACCATCAGGTTCTTCCATCCCCTCTCCCTCAGAGTAATGGTCGTATACTGTCTCCCAGGCTCACCCATCCAGTTCCTTGACCATTTTTCTGCCTGACTGCCGCACTTCATCTCCTCAGATTTACCAACCCTTATCCTGGGAGACTTCAACATCCCCATAAACAGCCCCACCTCTGCGTTCCAGCTTCTATCTTTAACCACTTCTCTTGGCCTCTCACAGCTTTCAACATCTGAGACACACAAAGACAGATACACCCTTGATCTGGTCTTTGTCCAGCTTTGTTCAATACCCCACCTAGACAACTCCCCTCTTTCCCTCTCTGATCATAACATTCTCTCTTTCACGCTCACAAATCCCTGCCCACCCCAGCACACTCCTACCTATCACACACTCAGAAACCTACAAGCCATTAACCCTCATACACTTACAGACTCCCTTCACTCATCACTCTCTCCAATCTCCTCTCTGTCCTGTCCTGATCTGGCTGTAAACCACTACAATGACACTCTCAGAAGCACACTGGACCAAGTAGCTCCCCTCACCCTCAGAACTTCTAAACACAGAGTAAAACAGTCCTGGCTCACACTGCAAATCCGATTTCTCCGCCTATGAAGGAAAACTCGCACACTAGAAAACTTTATCCACTATAAATTTATGTTAAAAACATATAACTCTGACCTTCACCTCGCCAAACAGACCTACTTCACCACCCTGATCTCCTCACTATCCAACAACCCCCAAAAACTCTTCGATACCTTTCACTCAATCCTCAGTCCTAAACCCAGGCCCCATCACTGACATTTGTGCTGAGGACTTGTCCTCCTACTTCACAAAAGAAAATAGACACCATCCGTCAGGAAATCAGCTCCCAGCCACCAAGTGCCATGTCTCCCATCCCTCCTCACATCCCCTCTGGATCACTCTCCACATTTGACCCAGTCACAGAAGAAGAAGTCTCCAAGCTCCCCTCTTCTTCTCATCCCACTACATGCACCACTGACCCCATCTCCTCACATGTACTCCAGTCTCTTTCTTCAGTCGTCACTACTCACCTAACTAAAATCTTCAACCTCTCCCTCTCTTCTGGTATCTTCTCCTCCTCCTTCAAACACTCCATCATTGCTCCATTATTAAAAAAAACCTTCCTTGACCCTTCCTGCACAAACAACTATAGACCAGTCTCCAATCTTTCCTTCATCTCTAAACTCTTGGAGCACCTGGTCTACTCCTGCCTTTCCAGTTACCTCTCCACTCACTCTCTTCTAGACCCATCACAATCCGGCTTCCGCCCCCTACATTCTACAGAAACTGCACTCATCAAAGTAGCCAATGACCTTCTGACAGAAAAACATAATGGTGACTACTCTCTGCTCATTCTTCTTGACCTCTCTGCAGCTTTTGACACCGTTGACCACCACCTCCTACTCTTTATGCTCCACTCAGTCAGCATAAAGGACACTGCTCTCTCCTGGTTCTCCTCCTACCTATCTGGCTGCTCTTTCAGCGCATCATTCGCTGGCTCCACTCCCCCCCCCTTCCTCTCACTATTGGGGTACCTCAGGGTTCAGTTCTTGGCCCTCTTCTCTCTCTACACAGCCCCAATTGGGACAGACCATCAGCAAATTTGGTTTTCAGTACCATATTTATGCTGATGACACACAACTATACACCTCATCCCCTGACCTTACCCTGACTATACTACAGAACACCAGTGACTGTCTGGCCGCAGTTTCTAACATCATGTCTGCTCTCTATCTGAAACTCAACCTTTCCAAAACTGAACTTCTTCTGCTCCCGCCGTCTACTCACCTCCCTAAATCTGACATCTCTCTCTCCGTGTGTGGCACCACAATAACACCGAGCCAGCAGGCGCATTGTCTGGGCGTTGTGTTTGACACCAATCTTTCCTTCACTTACCATATACAATCCCTTGCCTGCTCTTGTTGCATGCACCTGAAGAACATCTCTGGAATTCGCCCCTTTCTCACCTTGAAATCAACAAAAACCCTCACTGTAACTCTGATCCACTCCCGCCTTGACTACTGTAACTCTCTATTAATTGGCCTCCCCCTCACTCGACTTTCCCCTCTCCAGTCCATCCTTAATGCTGCAGCCACAGTCATCTATTTGGCTAAACATTACTCAGACTCCTTCGCTCTGTGCCAGTCATTGCACTGGCTGCCCATGAATTATAGGATCCAATTTAAATTGCTTGTTTTCACCCACAAAGCTCTCCACAGTGTGGCACCCCCTACATCTCTTCCCTCATTTCTGTTTATCGACCTATCTGTTCTCTACGCTCCGCAAGCGACTTTCGACTAACATCCGCACTAATCCGTACCTCCCACTCCCAGCTTCAAGACTTCTCCCGAGCTGCACCTATTCTTTGGAATACTCTATCCCAAGAAATTAGGATGAATCACAACTTACACAGTTTTAGGCGCTCCCTAAAAATACACCTGTTTAGGGCGGCCTATCATGTTCCCTAATCTAAGTCCTTTATATTCCTATAGCCCATCCCTTATTTCTCCAAACATAAGTCTCCACTGAACCCAAAAGCACTACAGATACTGGCTGGTGATGAGTAGTGTTGAGCCACCCCCGTAGTGTTCGAGTTCGGTTCGGTTCGTCGAACACCCGTGTGTTCGCCGAACTGTTCGTCGAACTGTTCGTCGAACACCTTCGAACACCGTTAAAACCAATGGCAGGCAAACAAAAACACATAGAAACACATAGAAAACACCTTCAAAGGTGTCCAAAAGCTGACAAACTGCTCAGAAGACACAACTAACACATGGAAAAGTGACAAGAACATATAGTCATGCGAAAAGAAAAGAGGTGGAGGAGTAAAAGGAGGGGGAGACACAGATATAGGCATGTCATGCCCTTCTAAAATCCAAAAAGTGAGAAGCCGAGACGGCCAGTCCGCTCCTGCCCGTGCCACCTCCGTGTCGCCGGGTTTGTGCCAGAGCCGCGGTGAACCCTGACGGCCAGCCCCCCTCTCCCAATACTGGTGCCTGTCCGCTGGTGGGTCGAGAGAGCCCCCCTGTGGTGGAGGCAGCTCTAAGCTTTTTAATTTAAATTGTCCCTCTAATTTGAATGAATACACTTTAAATCCATTTACAAGGATCTATTGGAGGGCAAGTCTCATGCCAGCAGCCGCGTAATTCCAGCTCCAGTAGCGTCCACTAAAGCTGCTGCAGTTAAAAAGCTTTTATAAGGATCGAGCTCGGCTGTCCACCGCAAGGCATCCTAGTGCCAGTCCCAGCCCCTATGCCTTGGGGTGCCTCCTGATGCTCTTCACTAAGTATCCCGTGGTCCCGAAGCATTTCCTTTGAAAAAATTAAGTGTCCAAACTACAGGTGGTGTAGCTTGCTTAACAGCCGGGATAATCCGCTGACTAGCAGACACTGCTACTAGGCACAAAGTATTTCCTGGGCTAGATGCAGTTAAAAATTTGTAAGTAGATACTCTCGTTGGATGCTGAGAAAGCATTCCATAGAGTCTCCTGGCACGCCATATATGATTCTCTTAAAAAGCTTGGGGTAGGGGTCTAGGGGACCCTTTTATAGCCAAAATCACGGCCCTGTATCACAATACGTCACCTAGGCTGAAGATAAATGGAACTGTAGCACCGAGGGCTCGGTTGCTACAGACGTATTGCACCTCACCCAGAGGTGTGATATCTCACTCTCAGATAAGGATGGAGTGTGGATCAGGACCCGACACCTGCATGCATTACACCACATTGCCGTGGGGCAGGGCGACCAATATGCCCCTGAGATGGGCACGACAGTCCCTGTCCCTGGCTGGAGTGGGGGGAGGGAACACTGAGGAAGGGGAACCCTGCAGTGCAGGAGCAGGGAGGAAGCAGTTCCTGGGTGCATTGAGAAGGGAGTATAAAAGGTGGGCACCATCTTAGTTCAGTGCAGAGAAGTCTGAGCAGAAGTGGCAGGGAGCAGGGGCTCTGCATGAGCTCTGCTCCGGAGGCGGGCCTAGTAACAGAGGCCCAGGCCTGCAAGAGGGAGAAGGAAGGAAGAGGAGCGGAGAAGGCTCCAGGAACGAGGAATGAAGGGATCCCAGGGGTGCGGACGGGCGAGTCGCCACCGCACGCCCGAATCCACCTGCGTGGAGGGGTCAGGCCAAAGGGGGAGACCGGTCCCCGAACTAGTGGAGGCAGGAAACGACCCTCAGCTAGAAACCGGAGGCTCTGACATTTTATGTGGCGCAGCCCCTTGCTCCACCCGCTAGGAAGGCACCACATAGGGTCAGGGAAACTGGCGCCAAGTTTACCAAGAGGAGGCCCGAGGCAGCCGGACAGAAGTGTTGGTAAGAAAGGCCAGACAAAGGACACACAAAGGGGGTCCTGTGAAGCGCTCCAAAGTTATCTGGGAGTTGTCTGAGCCCCTCACCTGGTGAGCACAGTACGACGTGGGCAGCCGTTACCTGCAGACGTGGTCTGGATAATAAGAACTGTGAGTAAAGGCCCTGAACTGCATCACTGACTCCGTGTCGTTACTGCTGCTGCCCTGCACCATCACCCCCATCCTCCGCATACACTGCCCTGAGGCTATACTCCTCCCGTGGGGAGTTATGCTACACTCTGCTGCACCCACAACACCAGCCTTAGCGGTCTGCCCTGTAGCGGCGGTTCACTCTGACCGCAATCCACGGGTGGCGTAGTCGGACATTTAAACATCAAAACCACATAAATAGTTCCGCCACTGGTTTGACCGCCCTGAGCCACGGAACCGGATCGCCGCCACGAAGACTACAACCACCAGCATCCACCAAAAAGGGTCCGGCTCCAGGTGTCCCAAGGCCCAGGGGGTGCGTCAGAACATTTTCATCACCTTTCACAATCACCAATGGGACAAGGCAGGGATGTCCTCTGTCCCCTCTCTTATACATCCTAGTGACGGAGCACCTGCTCTCATCAATTCGCCATAACCCCAATATTAGGTGGATTGAGGTGGGAGGCACCGAGTACAAGTGCTCTCTATTTGCTGATGATGTCCTAGTATATATCACTCAATCACATATATCCATCCCTGCTGTTATGGCTGAAATAGATCACTTTGTTACATGGTAAAATTTTAAAATCAATGCAGCGAAGTCTGAGGCCCTCGATGTCTCCCTCCCTAAATCCATATAGGATTCCATCCAGTCCAACTTTCCCTTTGCCTGGCCCTCACAGGGTATCAAATACTTAGGAATTCCTATTCATAGAGACCTCTCCCATCTATGTTATCTTAATTTTGGGCCCTTTATTGAACAATTCCATACAGACCACGGTTGGCAAGTTAGAACTGTAAGATTCACTACGTGAACCACTGGTGTTTTGTGGAAAAGCACATGTACACCGCGTTCCAAATTATTATGCAAAAAGTGTTTAGGAGTGATAAGGGAAGAATTTGTTTGTTTGTCAGTTAAACTCATTGATGGTGATGTGTGTCAGGGCTCTTTATATCACTGTAAGCAATTGCAGACACCTGTGCTAATTAGTTTGGCAGGTGTGTCCAATGAAAGGCAAGACTACTTAAGAAGGCTCTCTCACATTATTAAGCAGCCTACATTTTCTGCCAAAATGGGAAAGAAAAAGGATGTGTCGGCTGCTGAGAAGCAACAAATTGTGGAGTGTTTAGGTCAAGGCATGACTACAATCAACATTGTGCGATGATCAGGATGAAGTGTCTTGGCAATCAAGAAGTATGTAGCTGATTCACAGTACACATGTGTGCGTGCTGATAAGGGCAAATTGAGGACTCTTTCCTACAGGCAATTACGTCAGGTTGAAACAGCAGCGGCAAAAAAGCCTTGTCATAGCAGCAGACAAGTTTTTGAAGCTGCTTGTGCCTCCAACGTCCCCCGAACAACAAGATGCAGGGTCCTTCAGAGGTTTGCAGCTGTGCATATGCCATCCTGTCGACCTCCTCTATCCACTTCACACAAGCAGAAACGGCTCCAGTGGGCCAAACATTACATGAAGACTGATTTCAAAACTGTTTTGTTCACGGATGAGTGCCGTGCAGCGCTCGATGGTCCAGATGAATGGAGTGGAGGATGGCTGGTTGATGGACACCCCACGCAAACACGGCTACAGCGCCAACAAGGAGGAGGTGGAGTAATGTTTTGGGCTGGAATCATGGGGAGAGAGATTGTCGGCCCCTTTAGGATCCCTGAAGGCGCTAAAGATGAACTCCATAATGTATGTGGATTTTCTCAAACAGCACTTCCTGCCATGGTTCAAGAAGAAGAACCGTGTATTTCACAGCAAGATCATTTTTCTGCATGATAATGCACCATCTCATGCTGCACATAAAACATCTGCATCTCTGGCTGATATGGGCATAAAAGGGGACAAACTTATGGTGTGACCCCCATGCTCCCCTGACCTCTACCCCATTCAGAACCTTTGGAGCATCATTAAAAGGAGTGTCTATGATGGCGGGAGGCAGTTCACATCTAAGCAACAGCTCTGGGAGGGTATTCTGTCCTCATGCAAAACAATTGAAGCAGAAACCATCCAAAACCTGACAAATTCAATGGACGAGAGAGTTCAGAAGCTCCTTTCGAACAAGGGGTCCTATGTGAAAATGTAACATCACCTAGAATAAAGTTTTGAGTTGAAAACTGTTTGATTTCAGTTTCTAACAACCTGCTAATGCTTATAATTTCAAAAATGACCATTTTTTTGGTCTTTATTAAAATGAAAAGGTTGATCGAAAAGTTTGGGGGATCTAAGAGTGTGGCAACCCAGTAGTCATGATTACTTCGAATTCTGACAATATGAGGGTCATGCTGCAGGTAGTGCAGCAAGAAGGCACTTATGTGTCTTGCGCATCTCGGAGCCCCAAAATTATTTTCCGGGCTAGATGCAGCTAAAAATTATTTTTAATTTTAAATCTGGTGAAGCTTATTATAGATGGCCTAATAGGATCAGTGCTGCACACTGCTACAAAGCCCAAATTATTTTCCAGTCAAGATACAGATAAACATGATTAGTAATTTGAAAGCTTAAAACGGTTGGTAGGGTGATTTTAACCAATCATCAAGCTTTTACTCTCCCCAGGATGACACAGGGGTAGAAAAGTCGTTTCGGATCCATGATTTGTTCATCTTTATGAACGTGAGTCTGTCTACATTATCAGTGGAGAGCCGCGTGCGCTTATCTGTCAGCACACCACCAGCAGCGCTGAACACACGTTCAGACAGAACGCTGGCTGCGGGGCATGACAAGATCTCCAAGGCGTAAGTGGCTAGCTCCGGCCATTTATCCAGATTGGAAGCCCAAAAAGAGCAAGGGTCCAGTGACACAGTCGTGGCTTCAATGTTTACTTGGAGATACTCCTGTACCATCGTCTCTAGGCGTTGACTATGTGTCAGACTTCTTGTCTCCTGTGGCCTTGCAAAGGATGGGCTAAAAAAGTGGTGAAATGATTCCGCAAAATTGATGTTACCAGCAGATACTGTGGTTCTGTTACGGTTTGAGTGCTGAACACTTGACGGTCCCACGGTTGGCAAGTTGGAACTGTGAGATTCACTACGTGCACCACTGGTATTTTGTGGAAAAGCACATGTAAGATTCTGCAACAGTCTCTGCTGATACTCCTGCATGCGTGCATCCCTTTCTATGGCAGGAATAATTTCTGCAAATTTACTTTTGTACCGGGGATCTAACAGTGTGGCAACCCAGTAGTCAGGATTATTTCTAATTCTCACAATTCGAGGGTCATGTTGCAGGTAGTGCAGCAAGAAGGCACTCATGTGTGTTGCGCATCCAGGAGCACCAAGTCCCTGTTGTGTTGGTGGCGAGGTAGCAATCATGCTTCCTTCCTCTGTCCTCTCCCCCCAACCTCGCACAACAGAAATGTGATCAAGGTCTCCCTCATCTGATGAGTCTTCCATCAGTTCGTCCTCCACTTCTTCCTGGGCTCCTGCACCTTCCTCACTAGTTTGGCTGCTACCATGCGCCCTGGTAAAATCATCTCCCCCACCCTCACATGCCTGCCGCCTTGGTGCTGCCGACCGTCTGGACCTTGCAGATGTTAGCCCTTCCGCATACAACTCCTCCTCCTCTACTTCCTCCACCTCCTCTTGTGCCACCACCTGACTCCGAATTCTGTTTAACATGTGCTCCAGCATGTAAATCACCGGAATAGTCATGCTGATAATGGCATCGTCAGCACTAAACATCTTCGTCGCCATTTCAAAACTGTGCAGAAGGGTGCATAGGTCCCTGATCTGAGACCACTCCTCCAGCGTGATTTGCCCCACCTCTGAATCTCGTTGGCCCAGGCTATATGTCAGAACGTATTGCACCAGGGCTTGTCGGTGCTGCCACAGTCGCTGCAACATGTGCAGAGTTGAATTCCACCGGGTAGGCACATCGCATTTTAGCCGGTGAAGTGGCAGGCCCAACGACTTCTGTAGAGATGTAAGTCGCTGAGCTGCGGGATGCGAACGGCGGAAGTGAGCACACAGCGACCGTGCCCTCTGCAGAAGGCCATCTAGTCTGGGATAGTGGGCTAAAAATTGCTGGACAACCAGGTTCAACACGTGAGCCATACAAGGCACGTGTGTGACATTGCCCCGGCGAAGGGCCGCACCCAGGTTTGCAGCATTGTCGCACACGGCCTTCCCTGGTTTCAGGTCCAGTGGAGACAACCATTCATGAAATTGGTTCTCCAGAGCTGACCACAACTCCTCAGCTGTGTGACTCACATTTCCCAGACATTTCAATGTAAAAACCGCCTGATGACGTTGAGCCCTACTGCCAGCATAGTAAGGAGGTGTGCAGGATCCCTTCTGCGCAGTTAGAAAGCTTGTGGCATGACCAGACAGGCTTTGGGTGCAGGTGGAAGACCGAGAGGAGGTTGAGGAGGCAGAAGCACTGGAGGAACTTTGACATAAAGAGGATTGACGCACAACTCGTGGGGACGGCAAGACTTGGACAGCAGCCCCTTGTCCTGCTGTCACCATAGTTACCCAGTGCCCAGTCAGCGACATGTAACGCCCCTGTCCATGCCTACTCGTCCAAGTGTCTGTGGTGAAATGTACCCTGTCACACACAGAGTTTCTCAAAGAAGCGGTGATGTTGTGTGCGACTGGGCATCTGGTACTGGGGCACTGCGACGGACATAAGGTCTCGAAAATCCTCTGTGTCCACCAGGCGGAAAGGCAGCATTTCTGTAGCCAAGAGCTTGCAGATGGTGAAATTCAACCTCTTAGCTTTCTCATGGCTAGGAGGAAATGGTCTTTTACTTGTCCACATCTGAGGGACCGAGGGCTGGCTATTGTGCTTAGACGGGGTTGATAAGGGTGTCCCCGGCAAACTGCCGGTCTGTGAGGAAGATGCAGGCGGACATGTTAGGTTGCCTTGATCCAAAGGTGGTGCTATCGATGTCGGACAGCGCTCAAGACCAGCTGGTGTTACCACCTCCAAAGAAAATGATGACCTGCCAATCACGCTGGCTGTTGCGGGTAAAGAGGTGGCAGGTCTGCACCCCAAAACAGGTGTGACTGCTGTCCCCCCAGTCACAGAGGATGAAGAGGCCGCGGATGCACAAGATATGGCAGACGGTGGTTGGCCCAGCCGGCTAGACCGCATTGTAGCACACTGAGCTTCCCACTGCAACTTATGCTTCATGTCCATGTGCCGGTTCATGCATGAAGTACTCAAACTATGTATTTTTTGGCCTCTACTTAGCTTTTGCTGACAAATGTTACAGATAACACGAGTTGGGTCATCTTTATCGATCTGAAAAAATGCCCAGGCTATGCAAGGCTTAGCACCCATGCGACCTGAAGAGCCACCACGACTTGTGGTGAGAGGCAGAGTTGTGTTTGAGGATGCAGTTGTTGACGTGCTTCCAGTACTACGTCTCTGTCCAGGAAGGCGCAACCTGACCTCGTCGTCACTAGCATCTTCCTCCACCTCCTCTGCTGACCTCATCTCTTGGCTGACTGTGGGTTGACAGTAAGTGGGATCTCCGACCTCATCATCATCACCCTGTGCGTTATCACACCCGTCGTCCTCAGAGCCAACCTGTTCCTGCCCTGACAAAAAACTAAAGTTGTCGCTCCAATCAGGTATTTGAGTCTTATCATCGTCTTCCTCATTGTCTCCACCAACAGGAGTTACAGTTTGGGAATGAGGGTCTACATTATGGTCAGAACCTTCTGCGTCTGGTCCTGGATCCGACTCATAAAGATTCTGGGCATCAGTGCAGATCATTTCCTCGTCTGGATTCACAGAAGCACTGGAGTCGACCTCTGATTCCCAGGCTATAGTATGAGTAAACAGCTCTGCAGACTCAACCATCTGTTCTACCTCATACTCAGACGGGCAGCTGGAGATTTGGGAGCTGTGAGGAAGCAAGTGCGATTTGGGTGACACCTTTGAGGACTGGAGTATTTGTGATGTTGAAGTTGATGTGGAGGAGAGCCCACTTAAAGGAGCACTTGATATCCGTTGAAGCACCTGCTGTTTTTGTGCCTCATCTGGAATTTGTAGCGATTGGCGTGGCCGTAAGAAAGGGATCTTATCACATTGTCCGCTAAAATAAGTAGACATTTTAGTTTGGCTGGAAGATGGTCTTTCTTCTGCACCTACCCCACGGACACAACCTTCTTTCCCCTTCCCAACACGCCTATTCCCCTTTCCACCAGCAGCAGGCCTTTTTCCACTCATTTTGGTGGTTAACTAATTCACAACTCTGGAGTTGTTTGCACAAAAAAACAATGGATGGTAACCGAGCAGAGCTGAGTGGCCAAACTGTGGTATTAGGCCAAAACTATTGGCTGGGTTAGATGCAGAAAAAAATTATTTTTAATTTGCAACCTGATGGAGGTCAGTATAGATGGACTAATAGACCAAGTCCCACACACTGCTAGAAGCCCAAATATTTTTTCAGAGCTAGATGCAGAAAATTTTTTTATTCAATTTGCAACCTGATGGAGGTCAGTATAGATGGACTAATAGACCAAGTCCCACACACTGCTAGAAGCCCAAATATTTTTTCAGAGCTAGATGCAGAAAAAAATTATTTTTAATTTGCAACCTGATGGAGGTCAGTATAGATGGACTAATAGACCAAGTCCCACACACTGCTAGAAGCCCAAATATTTTTTCAGAGCTAGATGCAGAAAAAAATTATTTTTAATTTGCAACCTGATGGAGGTCAGTATAGATGGACTAATAGACCAAGTCCCACACACTGCTAAAAGCCCAAATATTTTTTCAGAGCTAGGTGCAGAAAAAAATTATATTCAGTTTGCAACCTGATGGAGGTCAGTATAGATGGACTAATAGAATGATGCTATGCCCAAAAGATTTTACTTCACTAGGTGCAGTAAAAAAATTGGTATTCTATACACAGGTGGTATATCTTGCAACACAGATAGGCTACTCCACTGACTAACACACTCTGCAATAGGCCAAAAAGGATTAGCTTTGCTAGATTCAGCCAAATGCTGTGAAAAAAACTTGCACAGCACTGGCACAGACCTGCCTGGCAAAAACTGATAGGAACTGATGTAACCTAGTCCTGAAAAGGACTCCAATTACAATTAGTCTTTACTCCCACAATCTATCTATTTAAGAGCACAGACCTGCCTGATAAAAGTCGTAGGAAATGCTGTAACCTAGTCCTTAAAAGGACTGCAATCACAACTATTCCCTACTCCCAAGCTATCTGTATATTTGTGCGAAAATTGGCTTGAAATTAACAAGGTATAGCGCACACAGCAACAGCGGTGCCGTCTAACACGCAGCTGCAGCAGTGAGAAAATGGTGGCGACGGGGAAAATGGCTTGGTCTTATAGGGCAAGGACATGTGACATACACTGCCAATCACACATGCCCTTGCTTGTGTGAAAAAAAGCACTTCGCTCCGTGTGTGCGCTGCTGATAGGCTGACAGATTGCACCTCCCCACTGCAAATGCGGGAAAGAGAAAAAAAAATGGAGATCTTCATTGTTCCTGCAGAGATCCATCCCCTGCCCCTCCCCCCGCCCCGCTGTACACTCAAACTGCGTATTAACATTAATTTTCATCATTACTGAGAAAAAATCCAGTTATGATTTTGGTGCACGAACAGTTATCGAACATAACCTCGAACAGCCGAATTTTTCTCAAATTGTTCGTGTTCGCCGACCGGCTCGAACACCGCCCAAAACAGCTCGAATTTGAGATTGGCGAACAGTTCGAGTAGAACAACGCTCATCTCTAGTGATGAGCTCATGCAGCCTTTATCTATCCCTCATCCCCTCAAGATGGCCAGACCATAATTGTAAATAAGCCACTGTACTTTGGGTCACCCCCACCTCATTGTAAATTGTAAGCTCTTACGAGCAGGGTCATCATTATTTTTGCTTTAATTATTGTATTATCTTTAGCTATGTTACTTATGACTGTTGAATATGAACCTCTGAATTGTAAAGTGCTACGGAATATGTTGGTGCTGTATAAATAAGGATTATTATTATTATTATCTGAGAAAATAAAGAACCTCATCCACAACTACCACAAAAGACTTCAAGCTGTTATTGTTGTTAAAGGAGACAATACAAGGTATTAAGAACTGGGGTATGTGAACTTTTGATCAAGGTAATTTGGATGTTTTTGGTTGTCATTAGATTTAAAAAGAGAAAAACACAGTAGTTTGACAATAAATGGCTTCAGCCAACCAATAACCATAAGTGGAGAAAAAAGGTTTTTTGTATCATTCATATTCTTTGAAACAACTGTATCACTTTTGGATTGTGGATCAGGATCTAAACTCTTTTTGACTTTTACATTTTATGATAAAAGGGGGAACCTCCATCTTATTCCAAAGGTTATATATACTGTGACAGTCACTGGTATGATTTATGAGGGGAGGTATGTGTCACACAGGTTGCTAGCTTGTGTGAACTGAAACCAATAGAATTTCTGCCAGCATGTTATATGCTGGGGGTTAACTCACTTAAACGGCGTGGTTTTAGAGGAATTACCTAGAGATGGGAGGGACGTCATTCCCCATACCTCCACCTCAGGGTGTGTCTGAGCAAAGTTTAAATATTCAGCCCTGTTTTTTTTTCTCTGGGTTGTGTTTGGAGAGGCAAGGTCTCCAGACTGGACAGTCATAGCTCAGGAGGGAGCTGAAGGCTGGACATAACCTGTGTGGGCAAACCGCACACACATATATGGACTGTGATACAGTTTATCTTTTGCTTTTGTTGTTTTGCCAAGTAAGGCCATGTTTATTTTGCTGGAGTGCAGAGCTTTATGCTGTTAATAAAGCCTGCAAAGAAAACCCAGGTTCCTGAGTCTACATCCGGAAGTGGTTGAGCTAGTCGTCCTGCCACAATACCCTAGTTGGAGCCCCTTTTCTCTTTTTTTAAGGCAGCACTTCATTTTTGTTTTAGTGACCTTTTAAAAGTTATGTTTTAAATAAACTCTCATATATTGCTGTTTTGTCCTTCTCCATCTCAATGGGGAAAAATATCATTCTCTGACTGTGAATCGAGGAAACAAATATACACTCCCAGTCTTGTGTTGTTTGCAAATTAAACTATAACCAAGTCAGACTGTTGGCGATCAGCCTTGCTGGGGGATACCTAACCACCATTATTTCTCTTAAAAAGGGGTGCCCTCTGTCTGCTCTCACATGTGTAATGCACACGCCCGGGCTGAGCGGCGTGTGCGTGTGATTCCACTGGACCGTGCCGGAGAGTGAATGCCTGGAGGGGAGTAACTAGGTATTCACCCAATCCAACCAGGGTTGCACGACGCCAGTGCACCAAGGAGGAACCGAGCAGAGGGACCAGGTGCTACTCCAGGACAGACCCCGGAGACGGCTGTTGACCCACACAGGGGAATACAGGAACAGACTGGTTAGTATAGGCAGGCACAACTGGTATGCAGGCAGGCGGGTATGCAGGCAGGGGGGTACAGGCAAGCACGGCTAGAGTGCAGACAGGGAGGCACTAGCAGGTAGGAACACAGACTGCCTGAAGCGGTGAGCAAGAGTAGAGCAGGATGAGACCGCCTGGAGCGGTGAGCAAGAGTAGAGCAGGACGAGACCGCCTCGAGCGGTGAGCAAGAGTAGAGCAGGACGAGACCGCCTGGAGCGGTGAGCAAGAGTATAGCAGGACGAGACCGCCTGGAGCGGTGAGCAAGAGTAGAGCAGGACGAGACCGCCTGGAGCGGTGAGCAAAGGCAGAGCAGGCTAGAACCGCCGGAGCGGTGAGCAAAGGCAGAGCAGGCTAGAACCGCCGGAGCGGTGAGCAAAGGCAGAGCAGGCTAGAACCGCCGGAGCGGTGAGCAAAGGCAGAGCAGGCTAGAACCGCCGGAGCGGTGAGCAAAGGCAGAGCCAGATACCCACAGGGTACTTACAGTGAAGTAGCGAGTGGACCACAAACTCACAAACGGAAGTACAGGGACAATGAACAGGAGTTAGGTACGAGTTCAGACTGTAGAAAAAGGAAAGGTACGGACATAGAGAAACACAGGAAACAGGCTAGAAAAATATACAGACAAGAACAGACACAGTAGCAAGATACAGGAGCGGGTCTAGGTAGCAGCCCCTAGAAGGCGGGAGGAACAGGCTAGGAGCGTGTTCAGACAGGACAGACAAGATACGGGAGCGGGTCTAGGTATGCGGCCCCTAGAAGGCGGAACGAACAGGCAAGGAGCGTGTTCAGACAGGACTGGAAATACAGCCTATAAGAAAGGCAAGCAAACACAGAAAGGGACCTGGCACATTCAGAGTGAAAGAACACACTGAATGAAGCACAATGCTCAGGCATGGGTTAATTGGAGCAGCTGGTTTAAATACCAGGTGACAGACAGCAATAGGCTGAGGATGCACAAGGGGTGTGCCTGCAGCAGGTACAAAAAGCAGGAAGTGATCGGGCGCCACCCTTAAGCAGCAGAAACAGACACAAACAGACAGCATGGAGGGAAGCCAGAGAGACATTCTGGACTGGAGATCAAGTGCGTGCTCTTGCACAGTGGGAGATGGACCACTATGCAAGGACGCCACCAGGTATGTTACAACATGCACAAGAATATTGGCCACTCTCTGGACTTTTCACTGCATTATAGAGAAGTGGTGCTAAAATTATGAAGTGGAACCATTCATGAGATTCACAGACCCAGTCAGGCTTTATATTTGCAAGTAGAGATGCGTGAATATATTCAAAAAACAATTGCTGATTTCAAATTCGGCACGAATATGGCACATTCGGATTCGTGTTCGGGTTACTGAATTTTTGAGCAAAAATTGGCAAAAGTCAGCCCCGAACACGAACATATCCGGTTTCCAGCGTAGTCATCTGTGTGACAGCATGGGAATCAGGGGCTGTGATTGGCGGTAAGATCGCTACTGCCGGTCACAGAGCTCATGCTGTCAGGTGTCAACATGATCCCGCAGCTATGACAGTGACCCGCGGTAAAAAGCTTACCGCGGTTCATAGGCGCCGGCTGATGAGGCTACTACCCCCATCATCCGGTGCCTCGTGTCACTGTACACAAGAAACGCAAGCGCCGCTAATGTGAGGAGTAATCTTCCATCAGCGGCGCTTGTGCAGTGAAAGTAAAAAAAAACATAAATAAATAAAATTATGTAAATAAAAACAATAAACACATTGTACTCATCTACACCTTGTCCCCAATGTTCTCATCCCCTGTAAAAAAAACAAAAAAAAACAGCATATACTCACCTTACACCTAATCCCCGAAGCCCATGTCCCCTGTAATAAAGATAAAATAATAAACCACTATAATCCTCACGTGTCCACTGCAGTCCATATAGCGAGTGTACCAAATCGATCTCATGACTAGAACGGCCACATTGTGAAATGTGACCACTCTATTCTGCAGCCGCAGTACACTGACAGGAGCGCGATCGCTCCCAGCAGTGTATAGGGCAGAGTTGCCGTTACTGAGGTCACCGGAGTTCAAACAGCTGAAGATCAGCTGGGAGCTCCGGGACCTCACTTACGGCATAGGTGCTGCGTGATCAGCTGATCACCAGCTGTTGAACTCCTGTCAACTGAGCCCCAGCTGCCCAGCGTTATACACTGACAGGAGTGATTACACTCCTGTCAGTGTATACAGTGCTGTTTTCTACAGTAGTCACATCAGTGACTGCTGATGTGGCTGCTGTAGAAGTGACCCGGATTGCTGTGGGACACTGGAATTACATGAGGATGGCAGACAGGTGAGGGATATGGTTGTTTTTTATTTTTGGTTTCTTACAGGAGACGAAGGCTTCGGGGACTGGGCGTTAGGTGAGTATACGGTGTTTTTTATTCTTAAATAGATTATTAAAACCGTTTGGAATTTTATTTAAAATAAAAGACTTTAATCTGGCCATGTCTTTATTGAAAAAGCATTAAAAACCTTACTACGGGGTTAGTAATGGGGGGCTTCCTATAAACGCCTTTCCATTACTAACCTGGGCTTCATGTCAGCAGCCAATACAAGGCTGACATGAACCCCATCCTATTATCCCACTCGCCACTGCTATACAGCAGTGGGAAAAGCAGAGGCTAAGCGCTAGAATTGGCGCATCTTATGGATGTGCCATTTCTGGGGCGGCTGAAGACTTATATTATTTGCCTCGGAGGGCCAGGATCCATGGCCCCTTCCTTGGCTATTAATATCAGCTCACAGCTCTGTTTAGCCTTTGCTAGTTATTAATTATAGTGGGACCCTATGTCAATTTTTTTTCTGGGGTCCCCCTGTAATCTAGCCCGTTAAGGCTAAGCAAACTGCTGTGAGCTGTTAATAGCCTGGGAACATCCTTTGGCTAATAGCCCCTTCCCCAGCTAGTAATATCAGCTCCTAGTGGTCGGCTTTCCCTCTGCTGGTTATGAAAATGACATTTTTTTAATCTAATTCTTCATTTTATTTCATTTATAAGAAATCTTGCAAATCGGCAAAAGTGCAAGCAATAAGGCTATGTTCACACATTGCATTTTTTTCAGCGTTTTTTTAATGCATTTTTTATGTACATTTTCTGCTGTGTTTTACAGTACCAGCAAAGTCTATAAGTTTCCAGAAATCTCATGCACACATCTTGATTTTTTTTTTTACTAGGATTTTAGCTATTTCTGCACGGAAGTGGTCTTTTTATAGGTTTATTATGATGGGAAGAGGGTAATGAATAATTAGACTTACCTGTGGTTGAATTCTTGTTAATTAGAATTTTGTAGTCTAAACTTTAGCTTTGCTCCTAAAACTTTTGTTGGGGTGTTCTCATGTTTATAACATTGTTGTGTATGAATTTGTTAGGAAAATTTTTTGGGTGAGTAAAGTAACAAATCTATAGCCCACATTTGTGGGAGTATTTTGTACTATGGTAACCCATAGAAAATATTAATTATGAAAGGAAATTTAGACCACGTTCACACATTCAGGATTTGGTCAGTATTTGACATCAGTATTTGTAAGCCAAAACCAGGAGTGGGTGATAAATACAGAAGTGGTGACTTGTTTCTATTATACTTTTCCTCTGATTGTTCCACTCCTGGTTTTGGCTTACAAATACTGATGTAAAATACTGACCAAATACTAAACGTGTGAACGCAGCCTAAAAGTTTTCTGACAAATCTTTTGGAGTGTACTCATTTATGTTGAGCACTGTAATATAATAGCAGATGAATGGAGCTGTCAATTATTTTAGCCTCTTCACCATTTCGAAGATGAAACAGTAAAAAGAAGTGACAGAAGTCGGAACACAGCAAGTCGTTTTGACATTGGAGTGCACAAGTTCATTCTTTGAGGAATTTTGTCACTCCAAGAGTATGTTCACACATGGCCTTTTTGCAGCAGTTTTTTGCTGCATTGTTTTACAGTACCAGCAAAATTTATGAGATTTTAAAAATCGCACACACACGCTTGTTTTTTTTTCTTCCGTTTTTTGAGCTGCTCATCATTTTTTTTTTTCTTTTATTGCAGCATATCAATTTTTGCAGCAATTTTCACCCATTCCAATGACTAGACAAAAAAAAAACACAAGTAAAAATACATAAAAAGAAATATAAAAATGCGGCAAAAACCTACCTGCCACAACACTAGCTTTTGCTGCAGAAAAAAACTCACTGCAAGTATGCCACTTGTGAACTTACTCCAAGTAAGCACATTGCCTTATACCATTTTTTAGGAAGTTTCTTTTCCTAAAGTTTTTTTGCATCCTTTTTTTGAACAGTGCCTAGGGTGGAGACGATTTCTTCAGGTGACATGCACTTTGTTTCCTCATTAGTGTTTTACAAAATCTCCAGAAAAAAAAAACTAAAAAATCTCCTCCCTGGAAAATAAATCAGAGGTTTTGAAGTGGTTTTTAAGGAGGGTTTTGATGAAAATCTGCTCCAAAAACACCTGAATAAAAAAACTCAGTGTGAACATTGCACCGAGTTTTTCAAGGAATTTTTTGGAGCAGAAAGAGTAGAAAGTCTCCAAATTTCAAAAACTTTGAGTTTCAGCTCTAGCATCTCAGCAAAAAGACTCTGTATGAACAGAGGCTAAGAAATCTATAAGGAGAGGGGACTGAACTAGACCTGGGCAGCTTTCCCAGTGTGAATTACACCAGTGCAGACTAATTAATCAGTTGTCCTGTGTTGCAGTTCGGTTGGTCTTGCTAATGCTAGGACTAAGTACTCAGGAGATGTCAGAAACAAGTCAGTGAGCTCTGTGTACATTGCAGACACTTCTCACTAAATATCAATTATTTATGATTTTATGACTTTCATATTCTGGCTTAATAATACATCACACCAGCCATTGTGGAAATCAGCAGTCCTGAACCTGTGACATGAGCAGCGGACAACAGGAGGAACGTGAGTTACCGCTACTAGACATTTTTTACTAATCTTTTAGATACTTTCAGCTCCTGGTAACTGATAAATTTGGAATTATCAGTCAATTATTTATCATCATGTGTTCCTATGATACATCCATTAGGTAAATTAGGTTTCTTGTGTTTTCTTTTATTATGATTTTATGGTTTTGTGGTTTTTATCCTGTTTTTGACACAGCAGTCTTGCCTCTTTTTGCTAGATTTTGTTTTGAATAAAGCTGATTTGTTTTTAATACTTCCTGGTATATGATTTAGACAAAACTTTATATAGTCATGTATGGATTACATTATGCGTTTTTAGTATGTTTCGGCAGCGTAAACACACTAAGAACACACAAGTTTTCAACCTTTCTGCATCTAATACAATTTTATGGGGAACATCTGCAGATAAAACTCAGCGTACCCGCAAGAGAAATTGTCATGTTGCAGATTTCAAACACGCACCGCTGGTCAGTATACGCTGAGTAAAATGAAAGCAGCAGGGGCAGGAGATTTCTAGAAATCCCATCCGCTTTGCTGGAACTTTAACTTGATGGGTTTTATGCACGACGCAAATACACAGCATTAAAAACTCAACTTCTTTGTTTTTTTTATTTTAAACAATGTGTCCAAAAATCACAGGCGGCGAATATCTTTTGATTTGAACATACTGGAAAACCACATATTTTTACAGCCCATAATTCTGATATTAGAACGTTAGCTGCATTCACTGTGAAGCAATGATAATTATAATCATAATAATCTCTACAAATTTCTCCAACCTTAAAAAAAAATCACGGATATATCAGATTTTTTTTGTGGTTGGGGCAATAAACTTCCCTATTTTTGCAAACTGTCCAGGAATTTCTGGACGGTTGGCAACTCTGCTCATAATGGAAGCTTAACATTAAAGAATCACTCCTCCTCGCAACAAAGTTTTTATGCTCTTAATATATTGCAGTCATCATATTATTCTTCACTGTGTACTTACAATTGCTCATTTTGACTTTCTACCCTGTTAATTCTTCTCTTTTCCATTAGGTCTATGACATCGTATGATTAAAAACTGACTAGCTGAATCCATCTAAGCTCTATGTAGAAACAGGAGGTGAATTTTCCCTTAATGAGTCATGAGTCACTGCAAAAGTCAATGGGAGGGGAAATAGCAGAGCAGCTGGGTCAGGCGTTGAAGAGGGGAATGATAAATACAGGGACAGGATACTCCATATTTCAACATAGAGAAGAGAGAAGAATTAACTGGGTAAAAAGGTAAAATGAGCAATTGTAAGTACACATTGCTATATACTATGATAACTGCAATATATAAGAGTGTGTGTGTGTATGTGTATATATATATATATATATATATATATATATATATATATATATTTCATGGGAGGAGTGCTTCTTTAAATGTACTTTTAAGATACTACTAATATCAAATAAAACATCTAATATTGCGCCATTTTCTCACATTTTCACAGTAGTTTTATACAAATATCTGCTTCATATTAAACACATAGCACCCAACTGTCCCGGATTAAACAAAACTGTCCCGGATTGAGCAGGACTGTCCCGAGATTATAGGACTCAGTCTCGACGTCAATAATCAGAGAAGATTGTTATTGCGTAGTTTTGGTACATCTGCAGAAAACAAACCACACAGTATTTCAGCATCGGGGATGTCAGATGGTTAGAGATTCACAGACCTCATGTCGAGCCACAAGTTACCACTGATCTGGATGCTGGACCACAGACCCATGAATCCATCCGCTCATCTCTAGTCCCAACTGCCCTGGATACAGTGGACAGTTCTGGATTTGGGACTATGTCCTGCAGTCTAGGCCATCTGCTGAATGTCCCTCACTGTCACCACCACTCTGACAACTTCTCCTTCCAGGGTAGAAAGAAATAATAAATGGGTGTGGATTGAGGTGTGACCAGGGGTGTGGCCAAAATTTAGCACGGCCCATACTTTGTTCTATTTTCTGGTTTTCAAAAGTTTGGAGGTATGCTAAACATTTGTGTATCTTTCTCACCATTTCTAATCTTTCTACCTGTTATAAGATATGTATCTTCTTGTTTATAATGATATGGATCATGCTGGTATAACATGGGTGTCTTCTGTATATAGATGTTTATGTGCAGCTGGTATAACTTGAACATTTTCTGTACGTAATTATTTATCTACAGCTGGTATAAAATGGTCATCTCCTGTATATAATTATATATGTACAGCCGGTATAACCTAGGCATTTCCAGGTTATAGTCCTATATGTATAGCTGGTACAACCTGGGAATATTCTATATATAATAATATACGTGCAGCTGGTAAAAACTGGGTACTTCCTGTATATAGTTATATATATATATAGCTTGTATAACTTGGCCATCTTTTGTATATAATTATATTTGTACAGCTTGTATAACCTGGGCATCTTCTGTATATACAGTAATGATATATGTACAGCTTGTATAAACTGGGCATCTTCTGTATCTATATATATAATCGTCTAATTCTGTCTGTTTGTCTCTAATGGAAATCCCGCGTCCCTTATTGGTTGCGCCAGCCCCCCACGACAAATCAGCGATATTGGCATGACTACTTTAAATTAACCCCCCAATGTATCCCCCAGGGGCCCCTAATGAATTTCTCTCAATGAATGAGCGCGCGGTGGATGCCGGGTGTCACTCGATGGGGGATAACCCCGCCCACAACCTGTCACTCACCGTGGAATGCAGAACTGGAGACCCCTGGCTGCAGCCGCAAATAGTCGTGACGTAAGCGGAAGCAAGAGCCGGCTGCAGCCGGGGGTCACGTGCTGCCTGTGCGCGGTCAGCGATAGCGCCGCGCACAGGCAGTATTGGCAACATGAGGTATTTACCAAATTCATTAGGGGCCACGGGGGGATACATTGGGAGGTTAATTTAAAGTAGTGGAAAACCCCTTTAAACCCCGCATCGCAGATTGGTTGCGGCCGACCGGGCACGACCAATCAAAGATATTGGCGCGGAATTTAGCCCCCAGTCACAGTGCGACGTAGTTCACTCAGGTTAACTGAACAAGTTCTGTCAGTCACAGTGCCACGTAGTTCAGTCATGTGTACTGGACAAGTTCTGTCAGTCACAGTGCCACGTAGTTCACTCACGTTTACTGAACAAGTTTTGTCAGTCACAGTGCCACGTAGTTCAGTCACATTTAGTGAACAAGTTCTGTCAGTCACAGTGCCACATAGTTCAGTCACGTTTTCTGAACACATTCTGTCAGTCACAGTGTGACATAGTTCACTCACGTTTACTGGACAAGCTCTGTCAGTCACAGTGCCATGTAGTTCAGTCACGTTAACTGGACAAGTTCAGTCAATCACAGTGCCACGCAGTTCAGTCACATTTACTGGACAAGTTCTGTCAGTCACAGTGCCACGTAGTTCAGTCACGATTACTGGACAAGTTCTGTCAGTCACAGTGCCACATAGTTCATTCATGTTTACTGGACAAGTTCTGTCAGTCACAGTGCCAAGTAGTTCAGTCACGTTTACTGAACAAACTCTGTCAGTCACAGTGCCGTGTAGTTCAGTCACGTTTACTGGACAAGTTCTTTCAGTCACAATGCCACGTAGTTTAGTCACGTCTACTGAACAAGTTCTGCAAGTCACAGTGTGACAAAGTTCACTCACGTTTACTGAACAAGTTCTGTCAGTCACAGTGAAACTTAGTTCAGTCACGTTTACTGAACAAGTTCTGTCAGTCACAGTGCCACGTAGTTCAGTCACGTTTACTGAACAAGTTCTGTCAGTCACAGTGCCACGTAGTTCACTGACATTTAGTGAACAAGTTCTGTAAGTCACAGTGCCAGGTAGTTCACTCACGTTTACTGAACACGTTCTGTCAGTCACAGTGCGACGTAGTTCTGTCACATTTACTGAACACGTTCTGTCTGTCACAGTGCGACGTAGTTCTGTCACGTTTACTGGACAAGTTCTGTCAGTCACAGTGCCACATAGTTCACTCATGTTTACTGGACAAGTTCTGTCAGTCACAGTGCCACGTAGTTCAGTCACGTTTACTGGACAAGTTCTGTCAGTCACAGTGTCACATAGTTCACTCACGTTTACTGGAAAAGATCTGTCAGTCACTGTGCCACGTAGTTCAGTCACGTTTACTGAACAAGTTCTATCAGTCACAGTGCTGTGTAGTTCAGTCACGTTTACGGGACAAGTTCTGTCAGTCACAGTGCCACGTAGTTCAGTCTCATTTGCTGGACAAGTTCTGTCAGTCACAGTGCCATGTAGTTCACTCACGTTTACTGGACAAGTTCTGTCAGTCACAGTGCCATGTAGTTCAGTCACGTCTACTGAACAAGTTCTGTCAGTCACATTGTGACATAGTTCACTCACGTTTACGGAACAAGTTCTGTCAGTCTTAGTGCCACGTAGTTCACTCACGTTTACTGAACACGTTCTGTCAGTCACAGTGCGACATAGTTCAGTCCCGTTTACTGAACAAGTTCTGTCAGTCACAGTGCGACATAGTTCAGTCCCGTTTACTGAACAAGTTCTATCAGTCACAGTGCCACGTAGTTCAGTCACGTTTACTGAACAAGTTCTGTCAGTCACAGTGCTATGTAGTTCAGTCACGTTAACTGGACAAGTTCTGTCAGTCCAGTGCCACATAATTCAGTCTCGTTTACTGGACAAGTTCTGTCAGTCATAGTGCCACGTAGTTCACTCACGTTAACTGGACAAGTTCTGTCAGTCCAGTGCACGTAATTCAGTCACGTTAACTGGACAAGTTCTGTCAGTCCAGTGCACGTAATTCAGTCACGTTTACTGGACAAGTTCTGTCAGTCACAGTGCCATGTAGTTCAGTCACATTTACTGAACAAGTTCTGTCAGTCACAGTGCTGTGTAGTTCAGTCACGTTTACTGGACAAGTTCTGTCAGTCACAGTGCCATGTAGTTCAGTCACGTTTACTGAACAAGTTCTGTCAGTCAGTGCCACGTAGTTCACTCACGTTTACTGAACAAGTTCTGTCAGTCAGTGCCACGTAGTTCAGTCACGTTTACTGAACAATTTGTCAGTCACAGTGCCGTGTAGTTCAGTCACGTTAGCTGGACAAGTTCTGTCAGTCACAGTGCCACGTAGTTCAGTCATGTTTACTGGACAAGTTCTTTCAGTCACAGTGCTATGTAGTTCAGTCACGTTAACTGGACAAGTTCTGTCAGTCCAGTGCCACGTAATTCAGTCTCGTTTACTGGACAAGTTCTGTCAGTCACAGTGCCACGTAGTTCACTCACGTTTTCTTAACACTTTCTGTCAGTCACAGTGCCACATAGTTCAGTCACGTTTACTGGACAAGTTCTGTCAGTCACAGTGCCACGTAGTTAAGTCACTTTTACTGAAAAGGTTCTGTTAGTCACAGTGCCATGTAGTTCAGTCACGTTTACTGGACATGTTCTGTCAGTCACAGTGCCACATAGTCCACTCATGTTTACTGAACAAGTTCTGTCAGTCTAAGTGCCACATAGTTCAGTCACGTTTACTGGACAAGTTCTGTCAGTCCAGTGCACGTAATTCAGTCACGTTTACTGGACAAGTTCTGTCAGTCACAGTGCCACGTAGTTCAGTCACATTTACTGGACAAGTTCTGTCAGTCACAGTGCAAAATAGTTCACTCATGTTTACTGGACAAGTTCTGTGAGTCACAGTGCCACGTAGTTAAGTCACTTTTAATGAACAGGTTCTGTTAGTCACAGTGCCATGTAGTTCAGTCAGGTTAACAGGACAAGCTCTGTCACTCACAGTGCCAAATAGTTCAGTCACGTTTACTGGACAAGTACAGTCAGTCACAGTGCCACGTAGTTCAGTCACGTCTACTGAACAAGTTCTGTCAGTCACATTGTGACATAGTTCACTCACGTTTACTGAACAAGTTCTGTCAGTCTAAGTGCCACGTAGTTCACTCACGTTTACTGAACAAGTTCTGTCAGTCAGTGCCACGTAGTTCACTCACGTTTACTGAACACGTTCGGTCAGTCACAGTGCGACATAGTTCAGTCACGTTTACTGATCAAGTTCTGTCAGTCACAGTGCTATGTAGTTCAGTCACGTTAACTGGACAAGTTCTGTCAGTCCAGTGCCACGTAATTCACTTTTGTTTACTGGACAAGTTCTGTCAGTCACAGTGCCACGTAGTTCACTCACGTTTTCTTAACACTTTCTGTCAGTGACAGTGCCACATAGTTCAGTCACGTTTACTGGACAAGTTCTGTCAGTCCAGTGCACGTAATTCAGTCACGTTTACTGGACAAGTTCTGTCAGTCACAGTGCCACGTAGTTCAGTCACATTTACTGGACAAGTTCTGTCAGTCACAGTGCAACATAGTTCACTCATGTTTACTGGACAAGTTCTGTGAGTCACAGTGCCACGTAGTTAAGTCACTTTTACTGAACAGGTTCTGTTAGTCACAGTGCCATGTAGTTCAGTCACGTTTACTGGACAAGTTCTGTCAGACACAGTGCCACATAGTTCACTCATGTTTACTGGACAAGTTCTGTCAGTCACAGTGCCACGTAGTTCACTCATGTTTACTGAACATGTTCTGTCAGTCACAGTGTCACGTAGTTCAGTCACATTTACTGGACATGTTCTGTCAGTCACAGTGCCACGTAGTTCAGTCACGTTTACTGGACAAGTTCTGTCAGTCACAGTGTCTCGTAGTTCAGTCACGTTTACTGAACAATTTCTGTCAGTCACAGTGCCGTGTAGTTCAGTCACGTCTACTGAACATGTTCTGTCAGTCACAGTGTGACATAGTTTACTCACGTTTAATGAACAAGTTCTGTCAGTCACAGTGCCACGTAGTTCAGTCACGTTTACTGAACACGTTCTGTCAGTCACAGTGCCACGTAGTTCAGCCACGTTTACTGAACACGTTCTGTCAGTCACAGTGCCACGTAGTTCAGCCACGTTAACTGAACAAGTTCTGTCAGTCACAGTGCCATGTAGTTCACTCACATTTACTGGACAAGTTCTGTCAGTCACAGTGCCATGTAGTTCACTCACGTTAACTGGACAAGTTCTGTCAGTCCAGTGCACGTAATTCAGTCACGTTTACTGGACAAGTTCTGTCAGTCACAGTGCCACATAGTTCACTCATGTTTACTGGACAAGTTCTGTGAGTCACAGTGCCACGTAGTTAAGTCACTTTTACTGAACAGGTTCTGTTAGTCACAGTGCCATGTAGTTCAGTCATGTTTACTGGACAAGTTCTGTCAGTCACAGTGCCACATAGTTCACTCAGGTTTACTGGACATGTTCTGTCAGTCACTTTGCCGTGTAGTTCAGTCACGTTAACTGGACAAGTTCTTTCAGTCACAGTGCCACATAGTTCAGTCTAGTCTACTGAACAAGTTCTGTCAGTCACAGTGTGACATAGTTCACTCACGTTTACTGAACAAGTTCTGTCAGTCACAGTGCCACTTAGTTCACTCACGTTCACTGTACACTTTCTGTCAGTCACAGTGCCACGTAGTTTAGTCACGTTTACTGAACAAGTTCTGACAATCACAGTGCCACGTAGTTCACTCACGTTTACTGAACAAGTTCAGTCAGTCACAGTGCCACATAGTTCACTCACGTTTACTGAACTAGTTCTGTCAGTCACAGTGCCACGTAGTTCACTCACGTTTACTGAACAAGTTCTGTCAGTCACAGTGCCACGTAGTTCACTCATGTTTACTGGACAAGTTCTGTCAGTCACAGTGCTATGTAGTTCAGTCACATTAGCTGGACAAGTTCTGTCAGTCACAGTGCCACATATTTCAGTCACGTTTACTGGACAAGTTCTGTCAGTCACAGTGCCATGTAGTTCAGTCATGTTTACTGGACAAGTTCTGTCAGTCACAGTGCCACGTAATTCAGTCATGTTTACTGAACAAGTTCTGTCAGTCACAGTGCCACGTAGTTCAGTCACGTTTACTGAACAAGTTCTGTCAGTCACAGTGCGACATAGTTCAGTCACGTTTACTGAACACGTTCTGTTAGTCACAGTGCCACGTAGTTCACTCATGTTTACTGGACAAGTTCTGTCAGTCACAGTGCTATGTAGTTCAGTCACATTAGCTGGACAAGTTCTGTCAGTCACAGTGCCACATATTTCAGTCACGTTTACTGGACAAGTTCTGTCAGTCACAGTGCCATGTAGTTCAGTCATGTTTACTGGACAAGTTCTGTCAGTCACAGTGCCACGTAGTTCAGTCATGTTTACTGAACAAGTTCTGTCAGTCACAGTGCCACGTAGTTCAGTCACGTTTACTGAACATGTTCTGTCAGTCACAGTGCCACATTGTTCAGTCACGTTTACTGAATATGTTCTGTCAGTCACAGTGCCACGTAGTTCTCTCACGTTTACTGAACACGTTCTGTCAGTCACAGTGCCACGTAGTTCACTCACGTTTACTGATCTAGTTCTGTCAGTCACAGTGCCACGTAGCTCACTCACGTTTACTGAACAAGTTCTGTCAGTCACAGTGCCACGTAGTTCACTCACGTTCACTGGACAAGTTTTGTCAGTCACAGTGCCATGTAGTTCACTCACATTAACTGGACAAGTTCTGTCAGTCACAGTGCCACATAGTTCAGTCACGTTTACTGAACAAGTTCTGTCAGTCACAGTGCCACGTAGTTCAGTCACGTTTACTGAACAAGTTCTGTCAGTCACAGTGCGACATAGTTCAGTCACGTTTACTGAACACGTTCTGTTAGTCATAGTGCCACGTAGTTCATTCACATTTACTGAACATGTTCTGTCAGTCACAGTGCCACATTGTTCAGTCACGTTTACTGAACAAGTTCTCAGTCACAGTGCGACATAGTTCACTCACGTTTACTGAACAAGTTCTGTCAGTCACAGTGCCACGTAGTTCACTCATGTTTACTGGACAAGTTCTGTCAGTCACAGTGCTATGTAGTTCAGTCACATTAGCTGGACAAGTTCTGTCAGTCACAGTGCCACATATTTCAGTCACGTTTACTGGACAAGTTCTGTCAGTCACAGTGCCATGTAGTTCAGTCATGTTTACTGGACAAGTTCTGTCAGTCACAGTGCCACGTAGTTCAGTCATGTTTACTGAACAAGTTCTGTCAGTCACAGTGCCACGTAGTTCAGTAACGTTTACTGAACAAGTTCTGTCAGTCACAGTGCGACATAGTTCAGTCACGTTTACTGAACACGTTCTGTTAGTCACAGTGCCACGTAGTTCACTCATGTTTACTGGACAAGTTCTGTCAGTCACAGTGCTATGTAGTTCAGTCACATTAGCTGGACAAGTTCTGTCAGTCACAGTGCCATGTAGTTCAGTCATGTTTACTGGACAAGTTCTGTCAGTCACAGTGCCACGTAGTTCAGTCATGTTTACTGAACAAGTTCTGTCAGTCACAGTGCCACATAGTTCAGTCACGTTTACTGAACATGTTCTGTCAGTCACAGTGCCACATTGTTCAGTCACGTTTACTGAATATGTTCTGTCAGTCACAGTGCCACGTAGTTCTCTCACGTTTACTGAACACGTTCTGTCAGTCACAGTGCCACGTAGTTCACTCACGTTTACTGATCTAGTTCTGTCAGACACAGTGCCACGTAGCTCACTCACGTTTACTGAACAAGTTCTGTCAGTCACAGTGCCACGTAGTTCACTCACGTTCACTGGACAAGTTTTGTCAGTCACAGTGCCATGTAGTTCACTCACATTAACTGGACAAGTTCTGTCAGTCACAGTGCCACATAGTTCAGTCACGTTTACTGAACAAGTTCTGTCAGTCACTGTGCCACGTAGTTCAGTCACGTTTACTGAACAAGTTCTGTCAGTCACAGTCCGACATAGTTCAGTCACGTTTACTGAACACGTTCTGTTAGTCATAGTGCCACGTAGTTCATTCACATTTACTGAACATGTTCTGTCAGTCACAGTGCCACATTGTTCAGTCACGTTTACTGAACAAGTTCTCAGTCACAGTGCGACATAGTTCACTCACGTTTACTGAACAAGTTCTGTCAGTCACAGTGCCACGTAGTTCACTCACGTTTACTGAACACGTTCTGTCAGTCACAGTGCCACGTAGTTCAGTCACGTTTACTGAACAAGTTCTGTCAGTCACAGTGCCACGTAGTTCAGTCACGTTTACTGAACAAGTTCTGTCAGTCACAGTGCGACATAGTTCAGTCACGTTTACTGAACACGTTCTGTTAGTCACAGTGCCACGTAGTTCACTCATGTTTACTGGACAAGTTCTGTCAGTCACAGTGCTATGTAGTTCAGTCACATTAGCTGGACAAGTTCTGTCAGTCACAGTGCCACATATTTCAGTCACGTTTACTGGACAAGTTCTGTCAGTCACAGTGCCATGTAGTTCAGTCATGTTTACTGGACAAGTTCTGTCAGTCACAGTGCCACGTAGTTCAGTCATGTTTACTGAACAAGTTCTGTCAGTCACAGTGCCACGTAGTTCAGTCACGTTTACTGAACAAGTTCTGTCAGTCACAGTGCGACATAGTTCAGTCACGTTTACTGAACACGTTCTGTTAGTCACAGTGCCACGTAGTTCACTCATGTTTACTGGACAAGTTCTGTCAGTCACAGTGCTATGTAGTTCAGTCACATTAGCTGGACAAGTTCTGTCAGTCACAGTGCCATGTAGTTCAGTCATGTTTACTGGACAAGTTCTGTCAGTCACAGTGCCACGTAATTCAGTCATGTTTACTGAACAAGTTCTGTCAGTCACAGTGCCACGTAGTTCAGTCACGTTTACTGAACAAGTTCTGTCAGTCACAGTGCGACATAGTTCAGTCACGTTTACTGAACACGTTCTGTTAGTCACAGTGCCACGTAGTTCACTCATGTTTACTGGACAAGTTCTGTCAGTCACAGTGCTATGTAGTTCAGTCACATTAGCTGGACAAGTTCTGTCAGTCACAGTGCCACATATTTCAGTCACGTTTACTGGACAAGTTCTGTCAGTCACAGTGCCATGTAGTTCAGTCATGTTTACTGGACAAGTTCTGTCAGTCACAGTGCCACGTAGTTCAGTCATGTTTACTGAACAAGTTCTGTCAGTCACAGTGCCACGTAGTTCAGTCACGTTTACTGAACATGTTCTGTCAGTCACAGTGCCACATTGTTCAGTCACGTTTACTGAATATGTTCTGTCAGTCACAGTGCCACGTAGTTCTCTCACGTTTACTGAACACGTTCTGTCAGTCACAGTGCCACGTAGTTCACTCACGTTTACTGATCTAGTTCTGTCAGTCACAGTGCCACGTAGCTCACTCACGTTTACTGAACAAGTTCTGTCAGTCACAGTGCCACGTAGTTCACTCACGTTCACTGGACAAGTTTTGTCAGTCACAGTGCCATGTAGTTCACTCACATTAACTGGACAAGTTCTGTCAGTCACAGTGCCACATAGTTCAGTCACGTTTACTGAACAAGTTCTGTCAGTCACAGTGCCACGTAGTTCAGTCACGTTTACTGAACAAGTTCTGTCAGTCACAGTGCGACATAGTTCAGTCACGTTTACTGAACACGTTCTGTTAGTCATAGTGCCACGTAGTTCATTCACATTTACTGAACATGTTCTGTCAGTCACAGTGCCACATTGTTCAGTCACGTTTACTGAACAAGTTCTCAGTCACAGTGCGACATAGTTCACTCACGTTTACTGAACAAGTTCTGTCAGTCACAGTGCCACGTAGTTCACTCATGTTTACTGGACAAGTTCTGTCAGTCACAGTGCTATGTAGTTCAGTCACATTAGCTGGACAAGTTCTGTCAGTCACAGTGCCACATATTTCAGTCACGTTTACTGGACAAGTTCTGTCAGTCACAGTGCCATGTAGTTCAGTCATGTTTACTGGACAAGTTCTGTCAGTCACAGTGCCACGTAGTTCAGTCATGTTTACTGAACAAGTTCTGTCAGTCACAGTGCCACGTAGTTCAGTAACGTTTACTGAACAAGTTCTGTCAGTCACAGTGCGACATAGTTCAGTCACGTTTACTGAACACGTTCTGTTAGTCACAGTGCCACGTAGTTCACTCATGTTTACTGGACAAGTTCTGTCAGTCACAGTGCTATGTAGTTCAGTCACATTAGCTGGACAAGTTCTGTCAGTCACAGTGCCACATATTTCAGTCACGTTTACTGGACAAGTTCTGTCAGTCACAGTGCCATGTAGTTCAGTCATGTTTACTGGACAAGTTCTGTCAGTCACAGTGCCACGTAGTTCAGTCATGTTTACTGAACAAGTTCTGTCAGTCACAGTGCCACATAGTTCAGTCACGTTTACTGAACATGTTCTGTCAGTCACAGTGCCACATTGTTCAGTCACGTTTACTGAATATGTTCTGTCAGTCACAGTGCCACGTAGTTCTCTCACGTTTACTGAACACGTTCTGTCAGTCACAGTGCCACGTAGTTCACTCACGTTTACTGATCTAGTTCTGTCAGACACAGTGCCACGTAGCTCACTCACGTTTACTGAACAAGTTCTGTCAGTCACAGTGCCACGTAGTTCACTCACGTTCACTGGACAAGTTTTGTCAGTCACAGTGCCATGTAGTTCACTCACATTAACTGGACAAGTTCTGTCAGTCACAGTGCCACATAGTTCAGTCACGTTTACTGAACAAGTTCTGTCAGTCACTGTGCCACGTAGTTCAGTCACGTTTACTGAACAAGTTCTGTCAGTCACAGTGCGACATAGTTCAGTCACGTTTACTGAACACGTTCTGTTAGTCATAGTGCCACGTAGTTCATTCACATTTACTGAACATGTTCTGTCAGTCACAGTGCCACATTGTTCAGTCACGTTTACTGAACAAGTTCTCAGTCACAGTGCGACATAGTTCACTCACGTTTACTGAACAAGTTCTGTCAGTCACAGTGCCACGTAGTTCACTCACGTTTACTGAACACGTTCTGTCAGTCACAGTGCCACGTAGTTCAGTCACGTTTACTGAACAAGTTCTGTCAGTCACAGTGCCACGTAGTTCAGTCACGTTTACTGAACAAGTTCTGTCAGTCACATTGCGACATAGTTCAGTCACGTTTACTGAACACGTTCTGTTAGTCACAGTGCCACATAGTTCATTCACATTTACTGAACACGTTCTGTCAGTCACAGTGCCACATTGTTCAGTCACGTTTACTGAATAAGTTTTGTCAGTCACAGTGCGACATAGTTCACTCACGTTTACTGAACAAGTTCTGTCAGTCACAGTGGCACGTAGTTCACTCACGTTTACTGAACAAGTTTTGTCAGTCACAGTGCCATGTAGTTCACTCACATTAACTGGACAAGTTCTGTCAGTCACAGTGCCACATAGTTCAGTCACGTTTACTGAACAAGTTCTGTCAGTCACAGTGCCACGTAGTTCAGTCACGTTTACTGAACAAGTTCTGTCAGTCACAGTGCGACATAGTTCAGTCACGTTTACTGAACACGTTCTGTTAGTCACAGTGCCACATAGTTCATTCACATTTACTGAACACGTTCTGTCAGTCACAGTGCCACATTGTTCAGTCACGTTTACTGAATAAGTTTTGTCAGTCACAGTGCGACATAGTTCACTCACGTTTACTGAACAAGTTCTGTCAGTCACAGTGGCACGTAGTTCACTCACGTTTACTGAACATGTTCTGTCAGTCACAGTGCGCTGAACAGATACTTCTTTACTGTACGCTATCACGATTTACGCTTCCTGTCTTCCAATGGGTCGTAAGTAAAAATACGCCAATGAGGATGACAGAAAAGCAGCAGCAGCAAGGCAACGACTATGTCAAGAGCAAGAGACACTTCAACAAACTGCGGCCAGACAGGCCCAGGATGCGAAATCTCATAGACAATATCGCCAACAGGAAACACCAGAACAAACTGCCACATGACAGGTACAAGTAGTTGATTCACAGAGACAACGTCGGGAACAGAAGACACCACAACACACTGCAGCTAGGCAGGAACACGATGCGGAATCCCACAGACAACATCGGGTGAATGAATCTCCACAATCCAGGGCAAACAGACAACAACACGATCGCCAAATTCATAAAAACTTAATGCTCTACTAACTAAGGCAAGCCCAGCAGAATATTCAACAACTTGCACGTTACGTAACAGACAACAAAACTACAATTATTGAACACTACTGTGGGAATATGAATGCAGTTTGCTCTAAATGCGACTCTCTGAATTTTATTGATGAAAAACCATCTGACAATCAGTTTACTCAATGCTGCCAAAAAGGAAAAGTTATGATACCGAGACCTCTCTACTCAGATCTGTTTGAGCAGTTGAAGAACGGAACGCATTAACACAGTAGAAATTTTATGGAAAATATCAGAAGCATCAACAGTTCTCATGCGTTTTCTTCATTTGGTGCCAACATTGCACCGGCCCCTGGATTCGGACCGTATTGTTTTATAATTCACAGCCAGATCTACCACCGCACTGGAACACTTCACCCAGAAATAGGACAACCACCAAAATTTGCACAATTATACATCCTTGATACAAATGAGGCTACAAAACAAAGGATGAATCTGAAAGAAAACGAAAAGTGTGATGCTGAACTGATGAACCAAATTGCCGTACATTTACAAAAAATCAGCACATTTGCTGCTGCATATCGCATGCTAAAAGACGTCGAAGCTGAGGAGGAACAGAGGGCTATACAAAATGGGACTGAAATGCCTTCTATTGTCATGGCCATTAAACAAGGACGTAAACAGGATCCCCGACTTTACAGCAAACCACGTGTAAGTGAGGTCGCAGTTGTTTTTCAAAATGATGACGGAGAGCCTCCTTTTCAAAGAGATATATTAGTCCATCTTAAGCCAGACCAAAACAACCCTTTGGTTCCTAAGACACAATGAATAAGCATTTTTCACAGCAACCTTGATGCTCTTCTGTATCCGCTATTCTTTCCAAGAGGTGATCAAGGGTGGCATGAAAACCTACACCAGCAAGGAACTTCAAGAAGAATAGCACAACTGCAGTAATACAATTTTCTTCTGTCTGTCCGAAATTACTTCAATCCTATTTTAAACGGTGGGAAACTGACACAACAGTACTTAGTCGACGCATACGTTAAAATTGAAGCTAATCGTCTAAATTTCATAAGAATGAACCAAAAACAACTTAAAGTTGAAGACTACTGCGTTGTTCAAGAACATTTGAAAAAACAATAAATTCCAAAGGGAGTTCCAATTGGAAAAACAGTAATTCTCCCATCGTCGTTTGAAGGTAGCCCCGCAATATGCAACAGCGTTATCAAGATGCAATGGCAATAGTAGCAAAGTATGGAAGAGCTGACATTTTTGTGACAATGACCTGTAATCCTAAATGGCCGGAAATTACCAAAAATCTAGAACCCTGGCAACAAGATGAACACAGGCCGGACTTAGTCGCACACGTATTTTCACTGAAACGCAGCAGCCTTTTGAAAGACATCAAAAATGGGCTCTTTGGAACAGTTGTAACAATGGTACACGTCATAGAGTTTCAGAAACGAGGTCTCCCACATGCGCATATACTAATAATCTTAGACGCGGATTCCAAGTTTTGCACGGAGGAAGAAATCGACAACATAGTGTGGGCTGAAATTCCTAACCAAGAAAAGTATCCTGAACTGTATAATATTGTAGTCTCTAACATGGTTCATGGCCCATGCGGTGTAGCAAATCCAAAAAGTCCATGCATGGAAAACGGAAAGTATACAAAAGGTTTTCCAAAAGAGTTCAAACAGCACACTGTTAAAGACTTGGATGGCTACCCATCCTACTGGCGACAACACATTGATAACATTGTTAACAACAAAAAAATTATAAATAACTCATGGATAGTTCCATACAACCCGTACTTATCAAAACATTACACCTGTCACATCAACGTTGAAATCTGCGCTTCAATAAAAAGTGTAAAATATCTTTTCAAGTACATCTACAAGGGGCATGACAAAGCTAACGTCAAAATACAACATAAAACAGTCAATCACGATGAATCATCAACTTTTGTTGACTCAAGATATGTGAGTACTCCAGAATCTGCTTGGAGGATATTTGTGTTTCCAATGCATTCACAGTCCCATGCCATTATACGTTTAGCTATTCATTTACCAAATCAACAGCAGCTTTATTTCTTTGAAGATGCTCACGTCAAAGATGTCTCAAAAACTTTAAGCACGACGTCAACATTAATGGAATGGTTTTTGTTGAACCAACGAGAGATTCCAGAGCATTACGTTTGGAATAAAACTTGGAATCCAAGACAACGAAGACTTAGCAGAATAATTGGATGCATGTATACTGTTAGTGTCAAGGATCAAGAAAGATATTGTCTTCGGCGGTTACTACTGCATGTGAAAGGAGCTGCAAGTTATGACGATTTGAAAACAGTTAACGGAGTATTGCACAATACATTTTAAGCTGCAGCTTTGGCTTTAGGACTTCTATTGGATGATACTGTGTGGTGACTTACTTTAGAAGATGCAGTTACCCTACATATGCCTAAGCAACTTTTTGAATTGTTTGCCTACATCTGCATATTTCAACGGCCTACAAATCCGGCTCAACTTTGGACAAATTTCAAAGAACATATAATCGAGGATTACTGCTTACGTCTTCACAACAGAAGTGGAAATTGTCAAAATTGCAAATCTTATGCCATGCAAGATGTCCAAAATGTCTTACTACTGCATGGAAAAACGTTTTCAGACTTTAATTTGCCACAGCTTGCAATTCAAGTTCCACAAGTTCCAGAGTATGACGAAGCTTACGAATTATTGTTGGCAACAGAGAAGAGAAACTCCTTAAATGAACAACAACGGATTTCATATGACACTATTATGAGCGCTATAGAAAACCAAGCAGATGCAAGGCCAAAATGTTTCTTTATTGACGGTCCAGGAGGGAACGGTAAAACATATCTCTATGAAGTTTTAATGCATCACGTTAGAGGGTTGCAATAGGTCGTATTGCCATCAGCTACAACAGGTATTGCAGCAAACCTTTTACGGGGAGGTCGCACTATCTATTCAGTCTTTGGGATACCAGTTCCAGTCAATGAAATCTCCGTTTCCAGAATAAAACAAGACACATTTGCAAGAAGACAGTAAAACAACGCAAATCTTTTGATACTTGACGAGTGCACCATGGCACCCAAGTACGCTTTGAGCTTAATTGACAGACTTCTGCGTGAAGTAATGACTACAAATGTTGCTGAAAAAAATGAAATTCTGTTTGGAAGTAAAGTTTTCGTCATTGGCGGAGATTTTAGGCAATGCCTTCCAGTCATACCAAATGGAACAAGAACAGATGTTATCGAGTCCAGCTTAAAAATGGCTGACTTTTGGAAACAGTTTAATAAACTCCAACTAATTAACAATATGTGATCTTCTGACCCAGAGTACAGAAAGTGGCTTCTTAAACTTGGTAATGGTGAACTTAGCAACGAATACATTCTTGGAGAAGAAATTATTGAAATACCAGAAGACATGTTGTGCACTGACTGCATCGTGAGTAGTGTTGAGCCACCCCCGTAGTGCTCGAGTTCGCTTCGGTTCGTCGAACACCAGTGTGTTCGCCGAACTGTTCGTCGAACTGTTCGTCGAACACCTTCGAACACCGTTAAAACCAATGGCAGGCAAACAAAAACACATAGAAACACATAGAAAACACCTTCAAAGGTGTCCAAAAGCTGACAAACTGCTCAGAAGACATAACTAACCCATGGAAAAGTGACAAGTACATATAGTCATGCGAAAAGAAAAGAGGTGGAGGAGTAAAAGGAGGGGGAGACACAGATATAGGCATGTCATGCCCTTCTAAAATCCAAAAAGTGAGAAGCCAACACGGCCAGTCTGTTCCTGCCCGTGCCACCTCCGTGTCGCCGGGTTTGTGCCAGAGCCGCAGTGGACCCTGACGGCCAGCCCCCCGCTCCCAATACTGGTGCCTGTCTGCTGGTGGGTCGAGCGAGCCCCCCTGTGGTGGAGGCAGCTCTAAGCTTTTTAATTTAAATTGTCTCTCTAATTTGAATGAATACACTTTAAATCCATTTACAAGGATCTATTGGAGGGCAAGTCTCATGCCAGCAGCCGCGTAATTCCAGCTCCAGTAGCGTCCACTAAAGCTGCTGCAGTTAAAAAGCTTTTATAAGGATCGAGCTCGGCTGTCCACCGCAAGGCGTCCTACCGCCAGTCCCAGCCCCTATGCCTTGGGGTGCCTCCTGATGCTCTTCACTGAGTATCCCGTGGTCCCAAAGCATTTCCTTTGAAAAAAATTAAGTGTCCAAACTACAGGTGGTATAGCTTGCTTAACAGCTGGGATAATCCGCTGACTAGCAGACACTGCTACTAGGCACAAAGTATTTCCTGGGCTAGATGCAGCTAAAAATTTGTAATTAGATACTCTCGTTGGATGCTGAGAAAGCATTCCATAGAGTCTCCTGGCTCGCCATATATTATTCTCTTAAAAAGCTTGGGGTAGGGGTCTAGGGGACCCTTTTATAGCCAAAATCACGGCCCTGTATTGCAATGCGTCACCTAGGCTGAAGATAAATGGAACTGTAGCATCCGGAGGGCTCGGTTGCTGCAGAGGTATTGCACCTCACCCAGAGGTGTGATATCTCACTCTCAGGTAAGGATGGAGTGTGGATCAGGACCCCGACACCTGCATGCATTACACCACATTGCTGTGGGGCAGGGCGACCAATATGCCCCTGAGATGGGCACGACAGTCCCTGTCCCTGGCTGGAGTGGGGGGAGGGAACACTGAGGAAGGGGAACCCTGTAGTGCAGGAGCAGGGAGGAAGCAGTTCCTGGGTGCATTGAGAAGGGAGTATAAAAGGTGTGCACCATCTTAGTTCAGTGCAGAGAAGTCTGAGCAGAAGTGACAGGGAGCAGGGTCTCTGCATGAGCTCTTCTCCAGAGGCGGGCCTAGTAACAGAGGCCCAGGCCTGGAAGAGGGAGAAGGAAGGAAGAGGAGCGGAGAAAGCTCCAGGAACGAGGAACGAAGGGATCCCAGGGGTGTGGACGGGCGAGTCACCCCCGCCCGCCCGAATCCACCTGCGTGGAGGGGTCAGGCCAAAGGGGGAGACCGGTCCAAGAAACTAGTGGAGGCGAGAAACGACCCTCAGCTAGAAACTGGAGGCTGTGACATTTTATGTGGCGCAGTCCCTCGCTACACCCGCTAGGAGGGCACCACATAGGGTCAGGGAAACTGGCGCCAAGTTTACCAAGAGGAGGCCCGAGGCAGCCGGACAGAAGGGTTGATAAGAAAGGCCAGACAAAGGACACACAAAGGGGGTCCTGTGAAGCGCTCCAAAGTTATCTGGGAGTTGTCAGAGCCCCTCACCTGGTGAGCACAGTACGACGTGGGCAGCCGTTAACCGCAGAAGTGGTCTGGATAATAAGAACTGTGAGTAAAGGCGCTGGACTGCATCACTGACTCCGTGTCGTTACTGCTGCTGCCCTGCACCATCACCCCCTTCCTCCGCATACACTGCCCTGAGACTATACTCCTCCCGAGGGGAGTTATGCTACGCTCTGCTGCACCCACAACTAGTGTTGAGCCACCCCCGTAGTGTTCGAGTTCGGTTCAGTTCGTCGAACACCCGTGTGTTCGCCGAACTGTTCGTCGAACTGTTCGTCGAACACCTTCGAACACCGTTAAAACCAATGGCAGGCAAACAAAAACACATAGAAACACATAGAAAACACCTTCAAAGGTGTCCAAAAGCTGACAAACTGCTCAGAAGACATAACTAACACATGGAAAAGTGACAAGTACATATAGTCATGCGAAAATAAAAGAGGTGGAGGAGTAAAAGGAGGGGGAGACAGATATGGGCATGTCATGCCCTTCTAAAATCCAAAAAGTGAGAAGCCGACACGGCCAGTCCGCTCCTGCCCGTGCCACCTCCGTGTCGCCGGGTTTGTGCCAGAGCCGCGGTGAACCCTGACGGCCAGCCCCCCTCTCCCAATACTGGTGCCTGTCCGCTGGTGGGTCGAGCGAGCCCCCCTGTGGTGGAGGCAGCTCTAAGCTTTTTAATTTAAATTGTCTCTATAATTTGAATGAATACACTTTAAATCCATTTACAAGGATCTATTGGAGGGCAAGTCTCATGCCAGCAGCCGCGGTAATTCCAGCTCCAGTAGCGTCCACTAAAGTTGCTGCAGTTAAAAAGCTTTTATAAGGATCGAGCTCGGCTGTCCACCGCAAGGCATCCTACTGCCAGTCCCAGCCCCTATGCCTTGGGGTGCCTCCTGATGCTCTTCACTAAGTATCCCATGGTCCCGAATCATTTCCTTTGAAAAAATTAAGTGTCTAAACTACAGGTGGTGTAGCTTGCTTAACAGCCGGGATAATCCGCTGACTAGCAGACACTGCTACTAGGCACAAAGTATTTCCTGGGCTAGATGCAGTTAAAAATTTGTAATTAGATACTCTCGTTGGATGCTGAGAAAGCATTCCATAGAGTCTCCTGGCACGCCATATATGATTCTCTTAAAAAGCTTGGGGTAGGGGTCTAGGGGACCCTTTTATAGCCAAAATCACGGCCCTGTATCGCAATACGTCACCTAGGCTGAAGATAAATGGAACTGTAGCACCCTGAGGGCTCGGTTGCTACAGACGTATTGCACCTCACCCAGAGGTGTGATATCTCACTCTCAGGTAAGGATGGAGTGTGGATCAGGACCCGACACCTGCATGCATTACACCACATTGCCGTGGGGCAGGGCGACCAATATGCCCCTGAGATGGGCACGACAGTCCCTGTCCCTGGCTGGAGTGGGGGGAGGGAACACTGAGGAAGGGGAAGCCTGTAGTGCAGGAGCAGGGAGGAAGCAGTTCCTGGGTGCATTGAGAAGGGAGTATAAAAGGTGTGCACCATCTTAGTTCAGTGCAGAGAAGTCTGAGCAGAAGTGGCAGGGAGCAGGGGCTCTGCATGAGCTCTGCTCCGGAGGCGGGCCTAGTAACAGAGGCCCAGGCCTGGAAGAGGGAGAAGGAAGGAAGAGGAGCGGAGAAGGCTCCAGGAACGAGGAATGAAGGGATCCCAGGGGTGCGGACGGGCGAGTCGCCACCGCACGCCCAAATCCACCTGCGTGGAGGGGTCAGGCCAAAGGGGGAGACCGGTCCCCGAACTAGTGGAGGCAGGAAACGACCCTCAGCTAGAAACCGGAGGCTCTGACATTTTATGTGGGGCAGCCCCTCGCTACACCCGCTAGGAAGGCACCACATAGGGTCAGGGAAACTGGCGCCAAGTTTACCAAGAGGAGGCCCGAGGCAGCCGGACAGAAGTGTTGGGAAGAAAGGCCAGACAAAGGACACACAAAGGGGGTCCTGTGAAGTGCTCCAAAGTTATCTGGGAGTTGTCTGAGCCCCTCACCTGGTGAGCACAGTACGACGTGGGCAGCCGTTACCTGCAGACGTGGTCTGGATAATAAGAACTGTGAGTAAAGGCCCTGGACTGCATCACTGACTCCGTGTCGTTACTGCTGCTGCCCTGCACCATCACCCCCATCCTCCGCATACACTGCCCTGAGGCTATACTCCTCCCGTGGGGAGTTATGCTACGCTCTGCTGCACCCACAACACCAGCCTCAGCGGTCTGCCCTGTAGCGGCGGTTCACTCTGACCGCAATCCACGGGTGGCGTAGTCGGACATTTAAACATCAAAACCACATAAATAGTTCCGCCACTGGTTTGACCGCCCTGAGCCACGGAACCGGGTCGCCGCCACGAAGACTACAACCACCAGCATCCACCAAAAAGGGTCCGGCTCCGGGTGTCCCAAGGCCCAGGGGGTGCGTCAGAACATTTTCATCACCTTTCACAATCACCAATGGGACAAGGCAGGGATGTCCTCTGTCCCCTCTCTTATACATCCTAGTGACGGAGCACCTGCTCTCATCAATTCGCCATAACCCCAATATTAGGTGGATTGAGGTGGGAGGCATCGAGTACAAGTGCTCTCTATTTGCTGATGATGTCCTAGTATATATCACTCAATCACATATATCCATCCCTGCTGTTATGGCTGAAATAGATCACTTTGTTACATGGTAAAATTTTAAAATCAATGCAGCGAAGTCTGAGGCCCTCGATGTCTCCCTCCCCAAATCCATATAGGATTCCATCCAGTCCAACTTTCCCTTTGCCTGGCCCTCACAGGGTATCAAATACTTAGGAATTCCTATTCATAGAGACCTCTCCCATCTATGTTATCTTAATTTTGGGCCCTTTATTGAACAATTCCATACAGACCACGGTTGGCAAGTTAGAACTGTAAGATTCACTACGTGAACCACTGGTGTTTTGTGGAAAAGCACATGTACACTGCGTTCCAAATTATTATGCAAAAAGTGTTTAGGAGTGATAAGGGAAGAATTTGTTTGTTTGTCAGTTAAACTCATTGATGGTGATGTGTGTCAGGGCTCTTTATATCACTGTAAGCAATTGCAGACACCTGTGCTAATTAGTTTGGCAGGTGTGTCCAATGAAAGGCAAGACTACTTAAGAAGGCTCTCTCACATTATTAAGCAGCCTACATTTTCTGCCAAAATGGGAAAGAAAAAGGATGTGTCGGCTGCTGAGAAGCAACAAATTGTGGAGTGTTTAGGTCAAGGCATGACTACAATCAACATTGTGCGATGATCAGGATGAAGTGTCTTGGCAATCAAGAAGTATGTAGCTGATTCACAGTACACACGTGTGCGTGCTGATAAGGGCAAATTGAGGACTCTTTCCTACAGGCAATTACGTCAGGTTGAAAGAGCAGCGGCAAAAAAGCCTTGTCATAGCAGCAGACAAGTTTTTGAAGCTGCTTGTGCCTCCAACGTCCCCCGAACAACAAGATGCAGGGTCCTTCAGAGGTTTGCAGCTGTGCATACGCCATCCTGTCGACCTCCTCTATCCACTTCACACAAGCAGAAACGGCTCCAGTGGGCCAAACATTACATGAAGACTGATTTCAAAACTGTTTTGTTCACGGATGAGTGCCGTGCAGCGCTCGATGGTCCAGATGGATGGAGTGGAGGATGGCTGGTTGATGGACACCCCACGCAAACACGGCTACAGCGCCAACAAGGAGGAGGTGGAGTAATGTTTTGGGCTGGAATCAAGGGGAGAGAGATTGTCGGCCCCTTTAGGATCCCTGAAGGCGCTAAAGATGAACTCCATAATGTATGTGGATTTTCTCAAACAGCACTTCCTGCCATGGTTCAAGAAGAAGAACCGTGTATTTCACAGCAAGATCATTTTTCTGCATGATAACGCACCATCTCATGCTGCACATAAAACATCTGCATCTCTGGCTGATATGGGCATAAAAGGGGACAAACTTATGGTGTGACCCCCATGCTCCCCTGACCTCTACCCCATTCAGAACCTTTGGAGCATCATTAAAAGGAGTGTCTATGATGGCGGGAGGCAGTTCACATCTAAGCAACAGCTCTGGGAGGGTATTCTGTCCTCATGCAAAACAATTGAAGCAGAAACCATCCAAAACCTGACAAATTCAATGGACGAGAGAGTTCAGAAGCTCCTTTCGAACAAGGGGTCCTATGTGAAAATGTAACATCACCTAGAATAAAGTTTTGAGTTGAAAACTGTTTGATTTCAGTTTCTAACAACCTGCTAATGCTTATAATTTCAAAAATGACCATTTTTTTGGTCTTTATTAAAATGAAAAGGTTGATCGAAAAGTTTGGGGGATCTAAGAGTGTGGCAACCCAGTAGTCATGATTACTTCGAATTCTGACAATATGAGGGTCATGCTGCAGGTAGTGCAGCAAGAAGGCACTTATGTGTATTGCGCATCTCGGAGCCCCAAAATTATTTTCCGGGCTAGATGCAGCTAAAAATTATTTTTAATTTTAAATCTGGTGGAGCTTATAATAGATGGCCTAATAGGATCAGTGCTGCACACTGCTACAAAGCCCAAATTATTTTCCAGTCAAGATACAGATAAACATGATTAGTAATTTGAAAGCTTAAAACGGTTGGTAGGGTGATTTTAACCAATCATCAAGCTTTTACTCTCCCCAGGATGACACAGGGGTAGAAAAGTCGTTTCGGATCCATGATTTGTTCATCTTTATTAACGTGAGTCTGTCTACATTATCAGTGGAGAGCCGCGTGCGCTTATCTGTCAGCACACCACCAGCAGCGCTGAACACACGTTCAGACAGAACGCTGGCTGCGGGGCATGACAAGATCTCCAAGGCGTAAGTGGCTAGCTCCGGCCATTTATCCAGATTGGAAGCCCAAAAAGAGCAAGGGTCCAGTGACACAGTCGTGGCTTCAATGTTTACTTGGAGATACTCCTGTACCATCGTCTCTAGGCGTTGACTATGTGTCAGACTTCTTGTCTCCTGTGGCCTTGCAAAGGATGGGCTAAAAAAGTGGTGAAATGATTCCGCAAAATTGATGTTACCAGCAGATACTGTGGTTCTGTTACGGTTTGAGTGCTGAACACTTGACGGTCCCACGGTTGGCAAGTTGGAATTGTGAGATTCACTACGTGCACCACTGGTGTTTTGTGGTAAAGCACATGTAAGATTCTGCAACAGTCTCTGCTGATACTCCTGCATGTGTGCATCCCTTTCTATGGCAGGAATAATTTCGGCAAATTTACTTTTGTACCGGGGATCTAACAGTGTGGCAACCCAGTAGTCAGGATTATTTCTAATTCTCACAATTCGAGGGTCATGTTGCAGGTAGTGCAGCAAGAAGGCACTCATGTGTGTTGCGCATCCAGGAGCACCAAGTCCCTGTTGTGTTGGTGGCGAGGTAACAATCATGCTTCCTTCCTCTGTCCTCTCCCCCCAACCTCGCACAACAGAAATGTGATCAAGGTCTCCCTCATCTCATGAGTCTTCCATCAGTTCGTCCTCCACTTCTTCCTGGGCTCCTGCACCTTCCTCACTAGTTTGGCTGCTACCATGCGCCCTGGTAAAACCATCTCCCCCACCCTCACATGCCTGCCGCCTTGGTGCTGCCGACCGTCTGGACCTTGCAGATGTTAGCCCTTCCGCATACAACTCCTCCTCCTCTACTTCCTCCACCTCCTCTTGTGCCACCACCTGACTCCGAATTCTGTTCAACATGTGCTCCAGCATGTAAATCACCGGAATAGTCATGCTGATAATGGCATCATCAGCACTAAACATCTTCGTCGCCATTTCAAAACTGTGCAGAAGGGTGCATAGGTCCCTGATCTGAGACCACTCCTCCAGCGTGATTTGCCCCACCTCTGGATCTCGTTGGCCCAGGCTATACGTCAGAACGTATTGCACCAGGGCTTGTCGGTGCTGCCACAGTCGCTGCAACATGTGCAGAGTTGAATTCCACCGGGTAGGCACATCGCATTTTAGCCGGTGAAGTGGCAGGCCCAACGACTTCTGTAGAGATGTAAGTCGCTGAGCTGCGGGATGCGAACGGCGGAAGTGAGCACACAGCGACTGTGCCCTCTGCAGAAGGCCATCTAGTCTGGGATAGTGGGCTAAAAATTGCTGGACAACCAGGTTCAACACGTGAGCCATACAAGGCACGTGTGTGACATTGCCCCGGCGAAGGGCCGCACCCAGGTTTGCAGCATTGTCGCACACGGCCTTCCCTGGTTTCAGGTCCAGTGGAGACAGCCATTCATGAAATTGGTTCTCCAGAGCTGACCACAACTCCTCAGCTGTGTGACTCACATTTCCCAGACATTTCAAAGTAAAAACCGCCTGATGACGTTGAGCCCTACTGCCAGCATAGTAAGGAGGTGTGCAGGATCCCTTCTGCGCAGTTAGAAAGCTTGTGGCATGACCAGACAGGCTTTGGGTGCAGGTGGAAGACCGAGAGGAGGTTGAGGAGGCAGAAGCAGTGGAGGAACTTTGACATAAAGAGGATTGACGCACAACTCGTGGGGACGGCAAGACTTGGACAGCAGCCCCTTGTCCTGCTGTCACCATAGTTACCCAGTGCCCAGTCAGCGACATGTAACGCCCCTGTCCATGCCTACTCGTCCAAGTGTCTGTGGTGAAATGCACCCTGTCACACACAGAGTTTCTCAAAGAAGCGGTGATGTTGTGTGCGACATGCTGGTGGAGCGCAGGCACACCTTTCTTTGAGAAGTAGTGCCGACTGGGCATCTGGTACTGGGGCACTGCGACGGACATAAGGTCTCGAAAATCCTCTGTGTCCACCAGGTGGAAAGGCAGCATTTCTGTAGCCAAGAGCTTGCAGATGGTGAAATTCAACCTCTTAGCTTTCTCATGGCTAGGAGGAAATGGTCTTTTACTTGTCCACATCTGAGGGACCGAGGGCTGGCTATTGTGCTTAGACGGGGTTGATAAGGGTGTCCCCGGCAAACTGCCGGTCTGTGAGGAAGATGCAGGCGGACATGTTAGGTTGCCTTGATCCAAAGGTGGTGCTATCGATGTCGGACAGCGCTCAACACCAGCTGGTGTTCCCACCTCCAAAGAAAATGATGACCTGCCAATCACGTTGGCTGTTGCGGGTAAAGAGGTGGCAGGTCTGCGCCCCAAAACAGGTGTGACTGCTGTCCCCCCAGTCACAGAGGATGAAGAGGCCGCGGATGCACAAGATATGGCAGACGGTGGCTGGCCCGGCCGGCTAGGCCGCATTGTAGCACACTGAGCTTCCCACTGCAACTTATGCTTCATGTCCATGTGCCGGTTCATGCATGAAGTACTCAAACAATGTATTTTTTGGCCTCTACTTAGCTTTTGCTGACAAATGTTACAGATAACATGAGTTGGGTCATCTTTATCGATCTGAAAAAATGCCCAGGCTATGCAAGGCTTAGCACCCATGCGACCTGAAGAGCCACCACGACTTGTGGTGAGAGGCAGAGTTGTGTTTGAGGATGCAGTTGTTGACGTCCTTCCAGTACTACGTCTCTGTCCAGGAAGGCGCAACCTGACCTCGTCGTCACTAGCATCTTCCTCCACCTCCTCTGCTGACCTCATCTCTTGGCTGACTGTGGGTTGACAGTAAGTGGGATCTCCAACCTCATCATCATCACCCTGTGTGTTATCACACCCGTCGTCCTCAGAGCCAACCTGTTCCTGCCCTGACAAAAAACTAAAGTTGTCGCTCCAATCAGGTATTTGAGTCTTATCATCCTCTTCCTCATTGTCTCCACCAACAGGAGTTACAGTTTGGGAATGAGGGTCTACATTATGGTCAGAACCTTCTGCGTCTGGTCCTGGATCCGACTCATAAAGATTCTGGGCATCAGTGCAGATCATTTCCTCATCTGGATTCACAGAAGCGCTGGAGTCGACCTCTGATTCCCAGGCTATAGTATGAGTAAACAGCTCTGCAGACTCAACCATCTGTTCTACCTCATACTCAGACGGGCAGCTGGAGATTTGGGAGCTGTGAGGAAGCAAGTGCGATTTGGGTGACACCTTTGAGGACTGGAGTATTTGTGATGTTGAAGTTGATGTGGAGGAGAGCCCACTTAAAGGAGCACTTGATATCCGTTGAAGCACCTGCTGTTTTTGTGCCTCATCTGGAATTTGTAGCGATTGGCGTGGCCGTAAGAAAGGGATCTTATCACATTGTCCGCTAAAAGAAGTAGACATTTTAGTTTGGCTGGAAGATGGTCTTTCTTCTGCAGATGTTACTGTTGCTTTAACACCTACCCCACGGACACAACCTTTTTTCCCCTTCCCAACACGCCTATTCCCCTTTCCACCAGCAGCAGGCCTTTTTCCACTCATTTTGGTGGTTAACTAATTCACAACTCTGGAGTTGTTTGCACAAAAAAACAATGGATGGTAACCGAGCAGAGCTGAGTGGCCAAACTGTGGTATTAGGCCAAAACTATTGGCTGGGTTAGATGCAGAAAAAAATTATATTCAATTTGCAACCTGATGGAGGTCAGTATAGATGGACTAATACAACAAGTCCCACACACAGCTAGAAGCCCAATATTTTTTCAGAGGTAGATGCAGAAAAAAATATATTCAGTTTGCAACCTGATGGAGGTCAGTATAGATGGACTAATACAACAAGTCCCACACACAGCTAGAAGCCCAATATTTTTTCAGAGGTAGATGCAGAAAAAAATATATTCAGTTTGTAACCTGATGGAGGTCTGTATAGATGGATTAATAGAACAAGTCCCACACACAGCTAGAAGCCCAATATTTTTTCAGAGGTAGATGCAGAAAAAAATATATTCAGTTTGCAACCTGATGGAGGTCAGTATAGATGGACTAATACAACAAGTCCCACACACAGCTAGAAGCCCAATATTTTTTCAGAGGTAGATGCAGAAAAAAATTATATTCAGTTTGCAACCTGATGGAGGTCTGTATAGATGGATTAATAGAACAAGACCCACACACAGCTAGAAGCCCAATATTTTTTCAGAGGTAGATGCAGAAAAAAATATATTCAGTTTGCAACCTGATGGAGGTCAGTATAGATGGACTAATACAACAAGTCCCACACACAGCTAGAAGCCCAATATTTTTTCAGGGGTAGATGCAGAAAAAAATATATTCAGTTTGCAACCTGATGGAGGTCAGTATAGATGGACTAATACAACAAGTCCCACACACAGCTAGAAGCCCAATATTTTTTCAGAGGTAGATGCAGAAAAAATTATATTCAGTTTGCAACCTGATGGAGGTCAGTATAGATGGACTAACAGAGAAAGTCCCACACACTACTAGAAGCCCATTATTTTTTCAGAGGTAGATGCATACAAAAAATTATTTTGAATTTGCAACCTGATGGAGGTCAGTATAGATGGACTAATAGAGAAAGTCCCACACACTGCTAGAAGGCCAAATATTTTTTCAGAGCTAGATGCATACAAAAAATTATTTTGAATTTGCAACCTGATGGAGGTCAGTATAGATGGACTAATAGAACAAGTCCCACACACTGCTAGAAGGCCAAATATTTTTTCAGAGCTAGATGCAGAAAAAAATTATATTCAGTTTGCAACCTGATGGAGGTCTGTATAGATGGATTAATAGAACAAGACCCACACACTGCTAGAAGCCCAATATTTTTTCAGAGGTAGATGCAGAAAAAAATATATTCAGTTTGCAACCTGATGGAGGTCAGTATAGATAGACTAATACAACAAGTCCCACACACAGCTAGAAGCCCAAATATTTTTTCAGAGGTACTGTAGATGCAGATAAAAATTATTTTTAATTTGCAACCTGATGGAGGTCAGTATAGATGGACTAATAGAGAAAGTCCGACACACTACTAGAAGGCCAAATATTTTTTCAGAGCTAGATGCAGAAAAAAATTATATTCAGTTTGCAACCTGATGGAGGTCAGTATAGATGGATTAATAGAACAAGACCCACACACAGCTAGAAGCCCAATATTTTTTCAGAGGTAGATGCAGAAAAAAATATATTCAGTTTGCAACCTGATGGAGGTCAGTATAGATGGACTAACAGAGAAAGTCCCACACACTACTAGAAGCCCATTATTTTTTCAGAGGTAGATGCAGAAAAAAATATATTCAGTTTGCAACCTGATGGAGGTCAGTATAGATGGACTAATACAACAAGTCCCACACACAGCTAGAAGCCCAATATTTTTTCAGAGGTAGATGCAGAAAAAAATATATTCAGTTTGCAACCTGATGGAGTTCAGTATAGGTGGACTAATAGAACAAGTCCCACACACTGCTAGAAGGCCAAATATTTTTTCAGAGCTAGATGCAGAAAAAAATTAGATTCAGTTTGCAACCTGATGGAGGTCAGTATAGATGGACTAATAGAATGATGCTATGCCCAAAAGATTTTACTTCACTAGGTGCAGTAAAAAAATTGGTATTCTATACACAGGTGGTATATCTTGCAACACAGATAGGCTACTCCACTGACTAACACACTCTGCAATAGGCCAAAAAGGATTAGCTTTGCTAGATTCAGCCAAATGCTGTGAAAAAAACTTGCACAGCACTGGCACAGACCTGCCTGGCAAAAACTGATAGGAACTGATGTAACCTAGTCCTGAAAAGGACTCCAATTACAATTAGTCTTTACTCCCACAACCTATCTATTTAAGAGCACAGACCTGCCTGATAAAAGTCGTAGGAAATGCTGTAACCTAGTCCTTAAAAGGACTGCAATCACAACTATTCCCTACTCCCAAGCTATCTGTATATTTGTGCGAAAATTGGCTTGAAATTAACAAGGTATAGCGCACACAGCAACAGCGGTGCCATCTAACACGCAGCTGCAGCAGTGAGAAAATGGTGGCGACGGGGAAAATGGCTTGGTCTTATAGGGCAAGGACATGTGACATACACTGCCAATGACACATGCCCTTGCTTGTGTGAAAAAAAGCACTTCGCTCCGTGTGTGCGCTGCTGATAGCCTGACAGATTGCACCTCCCCACTGTAAATGCGGGAAAGAGAAAAAAAAATGGAGATCTTCATTGTTCCTGCAGAGATCCATCCCCTGCCCCTCCCCCCACCCCGCTGTACACTCAAACTGCGTATTAACATTAATTTTCATCATTACTGAGAAAAAATCCAGTTATGATTTTGGTGCACGAACAGTTATCGAACATAACCTCGAACAGCCGAATTTTTCTCAAATTGTTCGTGTTCGCCGAACGGCTCGAACACCGCCCAAAACAGCTCGAATTTGAGATTGGCGAACAGTTCGAGTAGAACAACGCTCATCTCAACCCACAACACCAGCCTCAGCGGTCTGCCCTGCAGCGGCGGTTCACTCTGACCGCAATCCACGGGTGGCGTAGTCGGACATTTAAACATCAAAACCACATAAATAGTTCCGCCACTGGTTTGACCACCCTGAGCCACGGAACCAGGTTGCCGCCACGGAGACTACAACCACCAGCATCCACCAAAAAGGGTCCGGCTCCGGATGTCCCAAGGCCCAGGGGGCGCGTCAGAACATTTTCATCACCTTTCATAATCACCAAAGGGACAAGACAGGGATGTCCTCTGTCCCCTCTCTTATACATCCTAGTGACGGAGCACCTGCTCTCATCAATTCGCCATAACCCAAATATTAGGTGGATTGAGGTGGGAGGCACCGAGTACAAGTGCTCTGCATTTGCTGATGATGTCAATCACATATATCCATCAGCAGGCTGTTATGGCTGAAATAGATCACTTTGTTACATGGTCAAATTTTAAAGTCAATGCAGCGAAGTCTGAGGCCCTCGTTGTCTCCCTTCCCAAATCCATACAGGATTCCATCCAGTCCAACTTTCCCTTTGCCTGGCCCTCACAGGGTATCAAATTCTTAGGAATTCGTATTCATAGAGACCTCTCCCGTCTATGTTATCTTAATTTTGGGCCCTTTATTGAACAACTCCATACAGACCACGGTTGGCAAGTTAGAACTGTAAGATTCACTACGTGAACCACTGGTGTGTTGTGGAAAAGCACATGTACACTGTGTTCCAAATTATTATGCAAAAAGTGTTTAGGAATGATAAGGGAAGAATTTGTTTGTTTGACAGTTAAACTCATTGATGGTGATGTGTGTCAGGGCTCTTTATATCACTGTAAGCAATTGCAGACACCTGTGCTAATTAGTTTGGCAGGTGTGTCCAATGAACGGCAAGAATACTTAAGAAGGCTGTCCCACATTATTAAGCAGCCTACATTTTCTGCCAAAATGGGAAAGAAAAAGGATGTGTCGGCTGCTGAGAAGCAACAAATTGTGGAGTGTTTAGGTCAAGGCATGACTACAATCAACATTGTGCGATGATCAGGATGAAGTGTCTTGGCAATCAAGAAGTATGTAGCTGATTCACAGTACACACGTGTGCGTGCTGATAAGGGCAAATTGAGGACTCTTTCCTACAGGCAATTACGTCAGGTTAAAAGAGCAGCGGCAAAAAAGCCTTGTCATAGCAGCAGACAAGTTTTTGAAGCTGCTGGTGCCTCCAACGTCCCCCGAACAACAAGATGCAGGGTCCTTCAGAGGTTTGCAGCTGTGCGTACGCAATCCTGTCGACCTCCTCTATCCACTGCACACAAGCAGAAACGGCTCCAGTGGGCAAAACATTACATGAAGACTGATTTCAAAACTGTTTTGTTCATGGATGAGTGCCGTGCAGCGCTCGATGGTCCAGATGGATGGAGTGGAGGATGGCTGGTTGATGGACACCCCACGCAAACACGGCTACAGCGGCAACAAGGAGGAGGTGGAGTAATGTTTTGGGCTGGAATCATGGGGAGAGAGATTGTCAGCCCCTTTAGGATCCCTGAAGGGGTAAATATGAACTCCATAATGTATGTGGAGTTTCTCAAACAGCACTTCCTGCCATGGTTCAAGAAGAAGAACCATGTATTCCACATCAAGATCATTTACATGCATGATAATGCACCGTCTCATGCTGCACATAACACATCTGCATCTCTGGCTGATATGGGCATAAAAGGGAACAAACTTATGGTGTGACCCCCATGCTCCCCTGACCTCTACCCCATTCAGAACCTCTGGAGCATCATCAAAAGGAGTGTCTATGATGGCGGGAGGCAGTTCACATCTAAGCAAAAGCTCTGGGAGGGTATTCTGTCCTCATGCAAAACAATTGAAGCAGAAACCATCCAAAACCTGACAAATTCAATGAACGAGAGAGTTCAGAAGCTCCTTTCGAACAAGGGGTCCTATGTGCAAATGTAACATCACCTAGAATAAAATTTTGAGTTGAAAACTGATTTCAGTTTCTAATAACCTGCTAATTAGAGATGAGCGTTGTTCTACTCGAACTGTTCGCCAATCTCAAATTCGAGCTGTTTTGGGCGGTGTTCGAGCCGTTCGGCGAACACGAACAATTTGAGAAAAATTCGGCTGTTCGAGGTTATGTTCGATAACTGTTCGTGCACCAAAATCATAACTGGATTTTTTCTCAGTAATGATGAAAATTAATGTTAATACGCAGTTTGAGTGTACAGCGGGGTGGGGGGAGGGGCAGGGGATGGATCTCTGCAGGAACAATGAAGATCTCCATTTTTTTTTCTCTTTCCCGCATTTACAGTGGGGAGGTGCAATCTGTCAGGCTATCAGCAGCGCACACACGGAGCGAAGTGCTTTTTTTCACACAAGCAAGGGCATGTGTCATTGGCAGTGTATGTCACATGTCCTTGCCCTATAAGACCAAGCCATTTTCCCCGTCGCCACCATTTTCTCACTGCTGCAGCTGCGTGTTAGACGGCACCGCTGTTGCTGTGTGCGCTATACCTTGTTAATTTCAAGCCAATTTTCGCACAAATATACAGATAGCTTGGGAGTAGGGAATAGTTGTGATTGCAGTCCTTTTAAGGACTAGGTTACAGCATTTCCTACGACTTTTATCAGGCAGGTCTGTGCTCTTAAATAGATAGGTTGTGGGAGTAAAGACTAATTGTAATTGGAGTCCTTTTCAGGACTAGGTTACATCAGTTCCTATCAGTTTTTGCCAGGCAGGTCTGTGCCAGTGCTGTGCAAGTTTTTTTCACAGCATTTGGCTGAATCTAGCAAAGCTAATCCTTTTTGGCCTATTGCAGAGTGTGTTAGTCAGTGGAGTAGCCTATCTGTGTTGCAAGATATACCACCTGTGTATAGAATACCAATTTTTTTACTGCACCTAGTGAAGTAAAATCTTTTGGGCATAGCATCATTCTATTAGTCCATCTATACTGACCTCCATCAGGTTGCAAACTGAATATAATTTTTTTCTGCATCTAGCTCTGAAAAAATATTGGGCTTCTAGCTGTGTGTGGGTCTTGTTCTATTAATCCATCTATACTGACCTCCATCAGGTTGCAAACTGAATCTAATTTTTTTCTGCATCTACCTCTGAAAAAATATTGGGCTTCTAGCTGTGTGTGGGACTTGTTGTATTAGTCCATCTATACTGACCTCCATCAGGTTGCAAACTGAATATATTTTTTTCTGCATCTACCTCTGAAAAAATATTGGGCTTCTAGCTGTGTGTGGGTCTTGTTCTATTAATCCATCTATACAGACCTCCATCAGGTTGCAAACTGAATATAATTTTTTTCTGCATCTAGCTCTGAAAAAATATTTGGCCTTCTAGTAGTGTGTCGGACTTTCTCTATTAGTCCATCTATACTGACCTCCATCAGGTTGCAAATTAAAAATAATTTTTATCTGCATCTACCTCTGAAAAAATATTGGGCTTCTAGCTGTGTGTCGGTCTTGTTCTATTAATCCATCTATACTGACCTCCATCAGGTTGCAAACTGAATATAATTTTTTTCTGCATCTAGCTCTGAAAAAATATTTGGCCTTCTAGCAGTGTGTGGGACTTGTTCTATTAGTCGACCTATACTGACCTCCATCAGGTTGCAAACTGAATATAATTTTTTTCTGCATCTAGCTCTGAAAAAATATTTGGCCTTCTAGCTGTGTGTGGGACTTTCTCTGTTAGTCCATCTATACTGACCTCCATCAGGTTGCAAACTGAATATATTTTTTTCTGCATCTACCTCTGAAAAAATATTGGGCTTCTAGCTGTGTGTGGGACTTGTTGTATTAGTCCATCTATACTGACCTCCATCAGGTTGCAAACTGAATATATTTTTTTCTGCATCTACCTCTGAAAAAATATTGGGCTTCTAGCTGTGTGTGGGACTTGTTGTATTAGTCCATCTATACTGACCTCCATCAGGTTGCAAACTGAATATATTTTTTTCTCCATCTACCTCTGAAAAAATATTGGGCTTCTAGGTGTGTGTGGGTCTTGTTCTATTAATCCATCTATACAGACCTCCATCAGGTTGCAAACTGAATATAATTTTTTTCTGCATCTAGCTCTGAAAAAATATTTGGCCTTCTAGTAGTGTGTCGGACTTTCTCTATTAGTCCATCTATACTGACCTCCATCAGGTTGCAAATTAAAAATAATTTTTATCTGCATCTACAGTACCTCTGAAAAAATATTTGGCCTTCTAGTAGTGTGTCGGACTTTCTCTATTAGTCCATCTATACTGACCTCCATCAGGTTGCAAATCGAATATAATTTTTTTCTGCATCTAACCCAGCCAATAGTTTTGGCCTAATACCACAGTTTGGCCACTCAGCTCTGCTCGGTTACCATCCATTGTTTTTTTGTGCAAACAACTCCAGAGTTGTGAATTAGTTAACCACCAAAATGAGTGGAAAAAGGCCTGCTGCTGGTGGAAAGGGGAATAGGCGTGTTGGGAAGGGGAAAAAAGGTTGTGTCCGTGGGGTAGGTGTTAAAGCAACAGTAACATCTGCAGAAGAAAGACCATCTTCCAGCCAAACTAAAATGTCTACTTCTTTTAGCGGACAATGTGATAAGATCCCTTTCTTACGGCCACGCCAATCGCTACAAATTCCAGATGAGGCACAAAAACAGCAGGTGCTTCAACGGATATCAAGTGCTCCTTTAAGTGGGCTCTCCTCCACATCAACTTCAACATCACAAATACTCCAGTCCTCAAAGGTGTCACCCAAATCGCACTTGCTTCCTCACAGCTCCCAAATCTCCAGCTGCCCGTCTGAGTATGAGGTAGAACAGATGGTTGAGTCTGCAGAGCTGTTTACTCATACTATAGCCTGGGAATCAGAGGTCGACTCCAGCGCTTCTGTGAATCCAGATGAGGAAATGATCTGCACTGATGCCCAGAATCTTTATGAGTCGGATCCAGGACCAGACGCAGAAGGTTCTGACCATAATGTAGACCCTCATTCCCAAACTGTAACTCCTGTTGGTGGAGACAATGAGGAAGAGGATGATAAGACTCAAATACCTGATTGGAGCGACAACTTTAGTTTTTTGTCAGGGCAGGAACAGGTTGGCTCTGAGGACGACGGGTGTGATAACACACAGGGTGATGATGATGAGGTTGGAGATCCCACTTACTGTCAACCCACAGTCAGCCAAGAGATGAGGTCAGCAGAGGAGGTGGAGGAAGATGCTAGTGACGACGAGGTCAGGTTGCGCCTTCCTGGACAGAGACGTAGTACTGGAAGGACGTCAACAACTGCATCCTCAAACACAACTCTGCCTCTCACCACAAGTCGTGGTGGCTCTTCAGGTCGCATGGGTGCTAAGCCTTGCATAGCCTGGGCATTTTTTCAGATCGATAAAGATGACCCAACACATGTTATCTGTAACATTTGTCAGCAAAAGCTAAGTAGAGGCCAAAAAATACATTGTTTGAGTACTTCATGCATGAACCGGCACATGGACATGAAGCATAAGTTGCAGTGGGAAGCTCAGTGTGCTACAATGCGGCCTAGCCGGCCGGGCCAACCACCGTCTGCCATATCTTGTGCATCCGCGGCCTCTTCATCCTCTGTGACTGGGGGGACAGCAGTCACACCTGTTTTGGGGCGCAGACCTGCCACCTCTTTACCCGCAACAGCCAGCGTGATTGGCAGGTCATCATTTTCTTTGGAGGTGGGAACACCAGCTGGTGTTGAGCGCTGTCCGACATCGATAGCACCACCTTTGGATCAAGGCAACCTAACATGTCCGCCTGCATCTTCCTCACAGACCGGCAGTTTGCCGGGGACACCCTTATCAACCCCGTCTAAGCACAATAGCCAGCCCTCGGTCCCTCAGATGTGGACAAGTAAAAGACCATTTCCTCCTAGCCATGAGAAAGCTAAGAGGTTGAATTTCACCATCTGCAAGCTCTTGGCTACAGAAATGCTGCCTTTCCACCTGGTGGACACAGAGGATTTTCGAGACCTTATGTCCGTCGCAGTGCCCCAGTACCAGATGCCCAGTCGGCACTACTTCTCAAAGAAAGGTGTGCCTGCGCTCCACCAGCATGTCGCACACAACATCACCGCTTCTTTGAGAAACTCTGTGTGTGACAGGGTGCATTTCACCACAGACACTTGGACGAGTAGGCATGGACAGGGGCGTTACATGTCGCTGACTGGGCACTGGGTAACTATGGTGACAGCAGGACAAGGGGCTGCTGTCCAAGTCTTGCCGTCCCCACGAGTTGTGCGTCAATCCTCTTTATGTCAAAGTTCCTCCACTGCTTCTGCCTCCTCAACCTCCTCTCGGTCTTCCACCTGCACCCAAAGCCTGTCTGGTCATGCCACAAGCTTTCTAACTGCGCAGAAGGGATCCTGCACACCTCCTTACTATGCTGGCAGTAGGGCTCAACGTCATCAGGCGGTTTTTACATTGAAATGTCTGGGAAATGTGAGTCACACAGCTGAGGAGTTGTGGTCAGCTCTGGAGAACCAATTTCATGAACGGTTGTCTCCACTGGACCTGAAACCAGGGAAGGCCGTGTGCGACAATGCTGCAAACCTGGGTGCGGCCCTTCGCCGGGGCAATGTCACACACGTGCCTTGTATGGCTCACGTGTTGAACCTGGTTGTCCAGCAATTTTTAGCCCACTATCCCAGACTAGATGGCCTTCTGCAGAGGGCACGGTCGCTGTGTGCTCACTTCTGCCGTTCGCATCCCGCAGCTCAGCGACTTACATCTCTACAGAAGTCGTTGGGCCTGCCACTTCACCGGCTAAAATGCGATGTGCCTACCCGGTGGAATTCAACTCTGCACATGTTGCAGCGACTGTGGCAGCACCGACAAGCCCTGGTGCAATACGTTCTGACGTATAGCCTGGGCCAACGAGATTCAGAGGTGGGGCAAATCACGCTGGAGGAGTGGTCTCAGATCAGGGACCTATGCACCCTTCTGCACAGTTTTGAAATGGCGACGAAGATGTTTAGTGCTGACGATGCCATTATCAGCATGACTATTCCGGTGATTTACATGCTGGAGCACATGTTAAACAGAATTCGGAGTCAGGTGGTGGCACAAGAGGAGGTGGAGGAAGTAGAGGAGGAGGAGTTGTATGCGGAAGGGCTAACATCTGCAAGGTCCAGACAGTCGGCAGCACCAAGGCGGCAGGCATGTGAGGGTGGGGGAGATGGTTTTACCAGGGCGCATGGTAGCAGCCAAACTAGTGAGGAAGGTGCAGGAGCCCAGGGAGAAGTGGAGGACGAACTGATGGAAGACTCATCAGATGAGGGAGACCTTGATCACATTTCTGTTGTGCGAGGTTGGGGGGAGAGGACAGAGGAAGGAAGCATGATTGTTACCTCGCCACCAACACAACAGGGACTTGGTGCTCCTGGATGCGCAACACACATGAGTGCCTTCTTGCTGCACTACCTGCAACATGACCCTCGAATTGTGAGAATTAGAAATAATCCTGACTACTGGGTTGCCACACTGTTAGATCCCCGGTACAAAAGTAAATTTGCAGAAATTATTCCTGCCATAGAAAGGGATGAACGCATGCAGGAGTATCAGCAGAGACTGTTGCAGAATCTTAAATGTGCTTTTCCACAAAATACCAGTGGTGCACGTAGTGAATCTCACAGTTCCAACTTGCCAACCGTGGGACCGTCAAGTGTTCAGCACTCAAACCGTAACAGAACCACAGTATCTGCTGGTAACATCAATTTTGCGGAATCATTTCACCACTTTTTTAGCCCATCCTTTGCAAGGCCACAGGAGACAAGAAGTCTGACACATAGTCAACGCCTAGAGACGATAGTACAGGAGTATCTCCAAGTAAACATTGAAGCCACGACTGTGTCACTGGACCCTTGCTCTTTTTGGGCTTCCAATCTGGATAAATGGCCGGAGCTAGCCACTTACGCCTTGGAGATCTTGTCATGCCCCGCAGCCAGCGTTCTGTCTGAACGTGTGTTCAGCGCTGCTGGTGGTGTGCTGACAGATAAGCGCACGCGACTCTCCACTGATAATGTAGACAGACTCACGTTCATAAAGATGAACAAATCATGGATCCGAAACGACTTTTCTACCCCTGTGTCATCCTGGGGAGAGTAAAAGCTTGATGATTGGTTAAAATCACCCTACCAACCGTTTTAAGCTTTCAAATTACTAATCATGTTTATCTGTATCTTGACTGGAAAATAATCTGGGCTTTGTAGCAGTGTGCAGCACTGATCCTATTAGGCCATCTATACTAAAGCTTCACCAGATTTAAAATTAAAAATAATTTTTAGCTGCATCTAGCCCGGAAAATAATTTTGGGGCTCCGAGATGCGCAATACACATAAGTGCCTTCTTGCTGCACTACCTGCAGCATGACCCTCATATTGTCAGAATTCGAAGTAATCATGACTACTGGGTTGCCACACTCTTAGATCCCCCAAACTTTTCGATCAACCTTTTCATTTTAATAAAGACCAAAAAAATGGTCATTTTTGAAATTATAAGCATTAGCAGGTTGTTAGAAACTGAAATCAAACAGTTTTCAACTCAAAACTTTATTCTAGGTGATGTTACATTTTCACATAGGACCCCTTGTTCGAAAGGAGCTTCTGAACTCTCTCGTCCATTGAATTTGTCAGGTTTTGGATGGTTTCTGCTTCAATTGTTTTGCATGAGAACAGAATACCCTCCCAGAGCTGTTGCTTAGATGTGAACTGCCTCCCGCCATCATAGACACTACTTTTAATGATGCTCCAAAGGTTCTGAATGGGGTAGAGGTCAGGGGAGCATGGGGGTCACACCATAAGTTTGTCCCCTTTTATGCCCATATCAGCCAGAGATGCAGATGTTTTATGTGCAGCATGAGATGGTGCATTATCATGCAGAAAAATGATCTTGCTGTGAAATACACGGTTCTTCTTCTTGAACCATGGCAGGAAGTGCTGTTTGAGAAAATCCACATACATTATGGAGTTCATCTTTAGCGCCTTCAGGGATCCTAAAGGGGCCGACAATCTCTCTCCCCATGATTCCAGCCCAAAACATTACTCCACCTCCTCCTTGTTGGCGCTGTAGCCGTGTTTGCGTGGGGTGTCCATCAACCAGCCATCCTCCACTCCATCCATCTGGACCATCGAGCGCTGCACGGCACTCATCCGTGAACAAAACAGTTTTGAAATCAGTCTTCATGTAATGTTTGGCCCACTGGAGCCGTTTCTGCTTGTGTGAAGTGGATAGAGGAGGTCGACAGGATGGCGTATGCACAGCTGCAAACCTCTGAAGCACCCTGCATCTTGTTGTTCGGGGGACGTTGGAGGCACAAGCAGCTTCAAAAACTTGTCTGCTGCTATGACAACGCTTTTTTGCAGCTGCTCTTTCAACCTGACGTAATTGCCTGTAGGAAAGAGTCCTCAATTTGCCTTATCAGCACGCACACGTGTGTACTGTGAATCAGCTACATACTTCTTGATTGCCAAGACACTTCATCCTGATCATCGCACAATGTTGATTGTAGTCATGCCTTGACCTAAACACTCCACAATTTGTTGCTTCTCAGCAGCCGACACATCCTTTTTCTTTCCCATTTTGGCAGAAAATGTAGGCTGCTTAATAATGTGAGAGAGCCTTCTTAAGTAGTCTTGCCTTTCATTGGACACACCTGCCAAACTAATTAGCACAGGTGTCTGCAATTGCTTACAGTGATATAAAGAGCCCTGACACACATCACCATCAATGAGTTTAACTGACAAACAAACAAATTCTTCCCTTATCACTCCTAAACACTTTTTGCATAATAATTTGGAACGCAGTGTACATGTGCTTTTCCACAAAACACCAGCGGTTCACGTAGTGAATCTTACAGTTCTAACTTGCCAACCGTGGTCTGTATGGAGTTGTTCAATAAAGGGCCCAAAATTAAGATAACATAGATGGGAGAGGTCTCTATGAATAGGAATTCCTAAGTATTTGATACCCTGTGAGGGAAAGGCAAAGGGAAAGTTGGACTGGATAGAATCCTATATGGATTTGGGGAGGGAGACATCTAGGGCCTCAGACTTCGCTGCATTGATTTTAAAATTTGACCATGTAACAAAGTGATCTATTTCAGCCATAACAGCAGGGATGGATATATGTGATTGAGTGATATATACTAGGACATCATCAGCAAATAGAGAGCACTTGTACTCGGTGCCTCCCACCTCAATCCACCTAATATTGGGGTTATGGCGAATTGATGAGAGCAGGTGCTCCGTCACTAGGATGTATAAGAGAGGGGACAGAGGACATCCCTGCCTTGTCCCATTGGTGATTGTGAAAGGTGATGAAAATGTTCTGACGCACCCCCTGGGCCTTGGGACACCCGGAGCCGGACCCTTTTTGGTGGATGCTGGTGGTTGTAGTCTTCGTGGCGGCGACCCGGTACCGTGGCTCAGGGCGGTCAAACCAGTGGCGGAACTATTTATGTGGTTTTGATGTTTAAATGTCCGACTACGCCACCCGTGGATTGCGGTCAGAGTGAACCGCCGCTACAGGGCAGACCGCTGAGGCTGGTGTTGTGGGTGCAGCAGAGCGTAGCATAACTCCCCACGGGAGGAGTATAGCCTCAGGGCAGTGTATGCGGAGGATGGGGGTGATGGTGCAGGGCAGCAGCAGTAACGACACGGAGTCAGTGATGCAGTCCAGGGCCTTTACTCACAGTTCTTATTATCCAGACCACGTCTGTAGGTAACGGCTGCCCACGTCGTACTGTGCTCACCAGGTGAGGGGCTCAGACAACTCCCAGATAACTTTGGAGCACTTCACAGGACCCCCTTTGTGTGTCCTTTGTCTGGCCTTTCTTACCAACACTTCTGTCCGGCTGCCTCGGGCCTCCTCTTGGTAAACTTGACGCCAGTTTCCCTGACCCTATGTGGTGCCTTCCTAGCGGGTGTAGCGAGGGGCTGCGCCACATAAAATGTCAGAGCCTCCGGTTTCTAGCTGAGGGTCGTTTCCTGCCTCCACTAGTTCGGGGACCGGTCTCCCCCTTTGGCCTGACCCCTCCACGCAGGTGGATTCGGGCGTGCGGTGGCGACTCGCCCGTCCGCACCCCTGGGATCCCTTCATTCCTCGTTCCTGGAGCCTTCTCCGCTCCTCTTCCTTCCTTCTCCCTCTTCCAGGCCTGGGCCTCTGTTACTAGGCCCGCCTCCGGAGCAGAGCTCATGCAGAGCCCCTGCTCCCTGCCACTTCTGCTCAGACTTCTCTGCACTGAACTAAGATGGTGCCCACCTTTTATACTCCCTTCTCAATGCACCCAGGAACTGCTTCCTCCCTGCTCCTACACTACAGGGTTCCCCTTCCTCAGTGTTCCCTCCCCCCACTCCAGCCAGGGACAGGGACTGTCGTGCCCATCTCAGGGGCATATTGGTCGCTCTGCCCCACGGCAATGTGGTGTAATGCATGCAGGTGTCGGGTCCTGATCCACACTCCATCCTTACCTGAGAGTGAGATATCACACCTCTGGGTGAGGTGCAATACGTCTGTAGCAACCGAGCCCTCAGGGTGCTACAGTTCCATTTATCTTCAGCCTAGGTGACGTATTGCGATACAGGGCCGTGATTTTGGCTATAAAAGGGTCCCCTAGACCCCTACCCCAAGCTTTTTAAGAGAATCATATATGGCGTGCCAGGAGACTCTATGGAATGCTTTCTCAGCATCCAACGAGAGTATCTAATTACAAATTTTTAACTGCATCTAGCCCAGGAAATACTTTGTGCCTAGTAGCAGTGTCTGCTAATCAGCGGATTATCCCGGCTGTTAAGCAAGCTACACCACCTGTAGTTTAGACACTTAATTTTTTCAAAGGAAATGATTCGGAACCATGGGATACTTAGTGAAGAGCATCAGGAGGCACCCCAAGGCATAGGGGCTGGGACTGGCAGTAGGATGCCTTGCGGTGGACAGCCGAGCTCGATACTTATAAAAGCTTTTTAACTGCAGCAGCTTTAGTGGACGCTACTGGAGCTGGAATTACGCGGCTGCTGGCATGAGACTTGCCCTCCAATAGATCCTTGTAAATGGATTTAAAGTGTATTCATTCAAATTAGAGAGACAATTTAAATTAAAAAGCTTAGAGCTGCCTCCACCACAGGGGGGTTCGCTCGACCCACCAGCGGACAGGCACCAGTATTGGGAGAGGGGGGCTGGCCGTCAGGGTTCACCGCGGCTCTGGCACAAACCCGGCGACACGGAGGTGGCACGGGCAGGAGCGGACTGGCCGTGTCGGCTTCTCACTTTTTGGATTTTAGAAGGGCATGACATGCCTATATCTGTGTCTCCCCCTCCTTTTACTCCTCCACCTCTTTTATTTTCGCATGACTATATGTACTTGTCACTTTTCCATGTGTTAGTTATGTCTTCTGAGCAGTTTGTCAGCTTTTGGACACCTTTGAAGGTGTTTTCTATGTGTTTCTATGTGTTTTTGTTTGCCTGCCATTGGTTTTAACGGTGTTCGAAGGTGTTCGACGAACCGAACCGAACTCGAACACTACGGGGGTGGCTCAACACTACTGCTAATGCTTATAATTTCAAAAATGACCATTTTTTTGGTCTTTATTAAAATGAAAAGGTTGATCGAAGAGTGTGGGGGATCTAAAAGTGTGGCAACCCAGTAGTCAGGATTACTTCGAATTCTGACAATCTGAGGGTCATGTTGAAGGTAGTGCAGCAAGAAGGCACTTATGTGTCTTGCGCATCTCGGAGCCCCAAAATTATTTTCCGGGCTAGATTCAGCTAAAAATTATTATTAATTTTAAATCTGGTGGAGCTTAGTATAGATGGCCTAACAGAATCAGTACTGCACACTGCTACAAAGCCCAAATTATTTTCCAGCCAAGATACAGATAAACATGATTAGTAATTTTAAATCTGGTGGAGCTTAGTATAGATGGCCTAATAGAATCAGTACTGCACACTGCTACAAAGAACAAATTATTTTCAAGCCAAGATACAGATAAACATGATTAGTAATTTGAAAGCTTAAAATGGTTGGTGAGGTGATTTTAACCAATCATCAAGCTTTTACTCTCCCCAGGATGACACAGGGGTAGAAAAGTTGTTTCGGATCCATGATTTGTTCATCTTTATGAACGTGAGTCTGTCTACATTATCAGTGGAGAGCTGCGTGCGCTTATCTGTCAGCAAACCACCAGCAGCGCTGAACACACGTTCAGACAGAACGCTGGCTGCGGGGCATGACAAGATCTCCAAGGCGTAAGTGGCGAGCTCCGGCCATATATCCAGATTGGAAGCCCAAAAAGAGCAAGGGTCCAGTGACACAGTCATGGCTTCAATGTTTACTTGGAGATACTCCTGTACCATCGTCTCTAGGCGTTGACTATGTGTCAGACTTCTTGTCTCCTGTGGCCTTGCAAAGGATGGGCTAAAAAAGTGGTGAAATGATTCCGCAAAATTGATGTTACCAGCAGATACTGTGTTTCTGTTACGGTTTGAGTGCTGAATACTCGACGGTCCCATGGTTGGCAAGTTTGAACTGTGAGATTCACTACGTGCACCACTGGTGTTTTGTGGAAAAGCACATGTAAGATTCTGCAACAGTCTCTGCTGATACTCCTGCATGCGTGCATCCCTTTCTATGGCAGGAATTATTTCTGCAAATTTACTTTTGTACCGGGGATCTAACAGTGTGGCAAACCAGTAGTCAGGATTATTTCTAATTCTCCCAATTCGAGGGTCATGTTGCAGGTAGTGCAGCAAGAAGGCACTCATGTGTCTTGCGCATCCAGGAGCACCAAGTCCCTGTTGTGTTGGTGGCGAGGTAACAATCATGCTTCCTTCCTCTGTCCTCTCCCCCCAACCTCGCACAACAGAAATGTGATCAAGGTCTCCCTCATCTGATGAGTCTTCCATCAGTTAGTCCTCCACTTCTTCCTGGGCTCCTGCACCTTCCTCACTAGTTTGGCTGCTACCATGCGCCCTGGTAAAACCATCTCCCCCACCCTCACATGCCTGCCGCCTTGGTGCTGCCGATCGTTTGGACCTTGCAGATGTTAGCCCTTCCGCATACAACTCCTCCTCCTCCTCCTCTACTTCCTTCACCTCCTCTTCTGCCACCACCTGACTCCGAATTCGGTTTAACATGTGCTCCAGCATGTAAATCACCGGAATAGTCATGCTGATAATGGCATCGTAAGCACTAAACAACTTCGTCGCCATTTCAAAACTGTGCAGAAGGGTGCATAGGTCCCTGATCTGAGACCACTCCTCCAGCGTGATTTGCCCCACCCCTGTATCCCGTTGGCCCAGGCTATACGTCAGAACGTATTGCACCAGGGCTTGTCGGTGCTGCCACAGTCGCTGCAACATGTGCAGAGTTGAATTCCACCGGGTAGGCACATCGCATTTTAGCCGGTGAAGTGGCAGGCCCAACGACTTCTGTAGAGATGTAAGTCGCTGAGCTGCGGGATGCGAACGGCGGAAGAGAGCACACAGCGACCGTGCCCTCTGCAGAAGGCCATCTAGTCTGGGATAGTGGGCTAAAAATTGCTGGACAACCAGGTTCAACACGTGAGCCATACAAGGCACGTGTGTGACATTGCCCCGGCGAAGGGCAACACCCAGGTTTGCAGCATTGTCGCACACGGCCTTCCCTGGTTTCAGGTCTAGTGGAGACAACCATTCATGAAATTGGTTCTCCAGAGCTGACCACAACTCCTCAGCTGTGTGACTCACATTTCCCAGACATTTCAAAGTAAAGACCACCTGATGACGTTGAGCCCTACTTCCAGCATAGTAAGGAGGTGTGCAGGATCCCTTCTGCGCAGTTAGAAAGCTTGTGGCATGACCAGACAGGCTTTGGGTGCAGGTGGATTAAAGAGAGGAGGTTGAGGAGGCAGAAGCAGTGGAGGAACTTTGACATAAAGAGGATTGACGCACAACTCGTGGGGACGGCAAGACTTGGACAGCAGCCCCTTGTCCTGCTGTCATCATAGTTACCCAGTGCCCAGTCAGCGAAATGTAACGCCCCTGTCCATGCCTACTTGTCCAAGTGTCTGTGGTGAAATGCACCCTGTCACACACAGAGTTTCTCAAAGAAGCAGTGATGCTGTGTGCGACATGCTGGTGGAGCGCAGGCACACCTTTCTTTGAGAAGTCGTGCCGACTGGGCATCTGGTACTGGGGCACTGCGATGGACATAAGGTCTCGAAATTCCTCTATGTCCACCAGGCGGAAAGGCAGCATTTCTGTAGCCAAGAGCTTGCAGATGGTGAAATTCAACCTCTTAGCTTTCTCATGGCTAGGAGGAAATGGTCTTTTACTTGTCCACATCTGAGGGACTGAGGGCTGGCTGTTGTGCTTAGACCGGGTTGAGAAGGGTGTCCCCGGCAAACTGCCGGTCTGTGAGGAAGATGCAGGCGGACATGTTAGGTTGCCTTGATCCAAAGGTGGTGCTATCGATGTCGGACAGCGCTGAACACCAGCTGGTGTTAACACCTCCAAAGAAAATGATGACCTGCCAATCATGCTGGCTGTTGCGGGTAAAGAGGTGGCAGGTCTGCGTCCCAAAACAGGTGTGACTGCTGTCCCCCCAGTCACAGAGAATGAAGAGGCTGCGGATGCACAAGATGTGGCAGACGGCGGTTGGCCTGGCCGGCTAGGCCGCATTGTAGCACAGTGAGCTTCCCACTGCAGCTTATGCTTCATGTCCATGTGCCGGTTCATGCATGAAGTACTCAAACTATGTATTTTTTGGCCTCTACTTAGCTTTTGCTGACAAATGTTACAGATAACACAAGTTGGGACATCTTTATCGATCTGAAAAAATGCCCAGGCTAGGCAAGGCTTAGCACCATGCGACCTGAAGAGCCACCACGACTTGTGGTCAGAGGCAGAGTTGTGTTTGAGGATGCAGTTGTTGACGTGCTTCCAGTACTACGTCTCTGTCCAGGAAGGCGCAACCTGACCTCGTCGTCACTAGCATCCTCCTCCACCTCCTCTGCTGACCTCATCACTTGGCTGACTGTGGGTTGACAGTAAGTGGGATCTCCAACCTCATCATCATCACCCTGTGTGTTATCACACCCGTCGTCCTCAGAGCCAACCTGTTCCTGCCCTGACAAAAAACTAAAGTTGTCGCTCCAATCAGGTATTTGAGTCTCATCATCGTCTTCCTCATTGTCTCCAACAACAGGAGTTACAGTTTGGGAATGAGGGTCTACATTATGGTCAGAACCTTCTGCGTCTGGTCCTGGATCCGACTCATAAAGATTCTGGGCATCAGTGCAGATTATTTCCTCGTCTGGATTCACAGAAGCGCTGGAGCCGACCTCTGATTCCCAGGCTATAGTATGAGTAAACAGCTCTGCAGACTCAACCATCTGTTCTACCTCATACTCAGACGGGCAGCTGGAGATTTGGGAGCTGTGAGGAAGCAAGTGCGAGTGGGGTGACACCTCTGAGGACTGGAGTATTTGTGATGTTGAAGTTGATGTGGAGGAGAGCCCACTTAAAGGAGCACTTGATATCCGTAGAAGCACCTGCTGTTTTTGTGCCTCATCTGGAATTTGTAGCGATTGGCGTGGCCGTAAGAAAGGGATCTTATCACATTGTCCGCTAAAAGAAGTAGACATTTTAGTTGGTCTTTCTTCTGCAGATGTTACTGTTGCTTTAACACCTACTCCACGGACACAACCTTTTTTCCCCTTCCCAACACGCCTATTCCCCTTTCCACCAGCAGCAGGCCTTTTCCATTCATTTTGGTGGTTTACTAATTCACAACTCTGGAGTTGTTTGCACAAAAAAGCAATGGATGGGAACCGAGCAGAGCTGAGTGGCCAAAGTGTGGTATTAGGCCAAAACTATTGTCTGGGTTAGATGCAGAAAAAAATTATATTCAGTTTGCAACCTGATGGAGGTCAGTATATATGGACTAATAGAACAAGCCCCACACACTGCTAGAAGGCCAAATATTTTTTCAGAGCTAGATGCAGAAAAAAATTATATTCTATTTGCAACCTGATGGAGGTCAGTATAGATGGACTAATAGAACAAGCCCCACACACTGCTAGAAGGCCAAATATTTTTCAGAGCTAGATGCAGAAAAATATTATATTCAATTTGCAACCTGATGGAGGTCGGTATAGATGGACTAATAGAACAAGTCCCACACACAGCTAGAAGCCCAAATATTTTTTCAGAGGTAGATGCAGAAAAAAATTATATTCAGTTTGCAACCAGATGGAGGTCAGTATAGATGGACTAATAGGACAAGTCCCACACACTGCTAGAAGGCCAAATATTTTTTCAGAGGTAGATGCAGAAAAAAATTATATTCAGTTTGCAACCTGATGGAGGTCAGTATAGATGGACTAATAGAACAAGTCCCACACACTGCTAGAAGGCCAAATATTTTTTCAGAGCTAGATGCAGAAAAATATTATATTCAATTTGCAACCTGATGGAGGTCAGTATAGATGGACTAATAAAACAAGTCCCACACACAGCTAGAAGCCCAAATATTTTTTCAGATGTAGATGCAGAAAAAAAATTATATTCAGTTTGCAACCAGATGGAGGTCAGTATAGATGGACTAATAGAACAAGTCCCACACACTGCTAGAAAGCCAAATATTTTTTCAGAGCTAGATGCAGAAAAAAATTATATTCAATTTGCAACCTGATGGAGGTCAGTATAGATGGACTAATAGAACAAGTCCCACACACTGCTAGAAGGTCAAATATTTTTTCAGAGCTAGATGCAGAAAAAAATTATATTCAATTTGCAACGTGATGGAGGTCAGTATAGATGGACTAATAGACCAAGTCCCACACACTGCTAAAAGGCCAAATATTTTTTCAGAGCTAGATGCAGAAAAAAATTATATTCAATTTGCAACCTTATGGAGGTCAGTATAGATGGACTAATAGAATGATGCTATGCCCAAAAGGTTTTACTTCACTAGGTGCATTAAAAAAATTGGTATTCTATACACTGGTGGTGTAGCTTGCAACACAGATAGGCTACTCCACTGACTAACACACTCTGCAATAGGCCAAAAAGGATTAGCTTTGCTAGATTTAGCCAAATGCTGTGAAAAAAACTTGTACAGCACTGGCACAGACCTGCCTGGCAAAAACTGATAGGAACGATGTAACTTAGTCCTGAAAAGGACTGCAATTACAATTAGTCTTTACTCCCACAACCTATCTATTTAAGAGCACAGACCTGCCTGATAAAAGTTGTAGGAAATGCTGTAACCTAGTCCTTAAAAGGACTGCAATCACAACTATTCCCTACTCCCAAGCTATCTGTAGATTTGTGCGAAAATTGGCTTGAAATTAACAAGGTATAGCGCACACAGCAACAGCGGTGCCGTCTAACACGCAGCTGCAGCAGTGAGAAAATGGTGGCGACGGGTAAAATGGCTGGGTCTTATAGGGCAAGGACATGTGACATACACTGCCAATGACACATGCCCTTGCTTGTGTGAAAAAAAGCACTTCGCTCCGTGTGTGCGCTGCTGATAGGCTGACAGATTGCACCTCCCCACTGTAAATGCGGGAAAGAGAAAAAAAAAGTGGATATCTTCATTATTCCTGCAGAGATCCATCCCCTGCCCCTCCCCCCGTCCCGCTGTACACTCAAACTGCGTATTAACATTCATTTTCATCATTACTGAGAAAAAATCCAGTTATGATTTTTGTGCACGAACAGTTATCGAACATAACCTCGAACAGCCGAATTTTTTTCAAATCGTTCGTGTTCGCCGAACGGCTCGAACACCGCCCAAAACTGCTCGAATTTGAGATTGGCGAACAGTTTGAGTCGAACAACACTCATCTCTAATCGTGAGTGATGTTTTTGGACAATGCGTTGATATTGATGTGAACGACCAAAGCAGTGTTGAGAGGGCCTCTTCCCATGCAATTCTCTGTCCCAAGAACGATGATGTGGCTCGCTAAATTCCCGTGTGATGGATAGAATGCCTTGAAAGTATAAATTGTACAAAAGTGATGATTCAGTGGATGTAGACAATGAAGATGAACGAGAGCATTATCCAGTTGAATTTTTAAATAATCTTACGCCATCAGGAATGCCATCCCACAGACTACAACTCAAAGTTGGAACAACGTAATGTTGCTGCGGAATCTAAATACAAAAAATGGTCTATGTAATGGAACTCGCCTTAATGTTACTGGACTCCATTCCCACATAATTCAAGCAAGAGTGATCCCTGGATCAGCAAAAGGAGACGAAGTGTTCATTCCACGCATTGATTTATGTCCTTCAGACACGGGTCTTCCATTTAGGCTTCGGCGTCAACAGTTTCCAGTAAAACCAGCTTTTCCCATGACAATAAACAAGTCACAAGGTCAAACTGTACACCGTGTTGGCATATATCTACCGGAGCACAGTTTTGGTCATGGACAACTCTACGTTGCATTTTCAAGAGTTAAAATGAGATCCAACGTCAAGGTGCAAGTTCTTCATACCCCTTTACAAGGAAGGTTGCTTATAGATAGTCAAAACGTATTCACAAGAAATGTGGTGTTCAAAAATATTTTGGGTTGATATTGTTAGCAAATGTATTATAGTGTCGATGTATTTCTTTCGTCCGATGATTTATTTAAATACAGTTAGATATTTATGTAATGGTTTATATATTTTGATGATCTGTTTAAAAATTTCGTTCAGTTGTATTAAGTTCTATGAGCAATAAAATTTAATGATAATGTATATATTTTACCCGGAACATCCTGTGTATTCATTGCATTATTCTTAAATCTTCATAAATAAACTACAAACATATTCTAGAATACCCGATGCGTTTGAATCAGGCCACCATCTAGTATAATTATATATAGTATATACAGCTTGTATAACCTGGGTATTTTCTGTATATAGTTAAATAGAACCAGTTGCATGAACTCAGTCTTGTTTAGGTCCGTTACTTTTGGGGTTGCAAGCTTGAGGGTTCGTGACTCGACGTTCTATACATGGGAGGTCACTGTGACTACTCACCTTTTCTTTAAGATCTCGCTATCCCTGTTCTAAGTCTCCTCTTACTGTTGATCACCTCAACAGCAGCACTGCTCACTTTACAAGCTAAACTCCAACTCCAACTAACTATATCCAGGAAGCAGTCACTTACCCTTCCACTATGGGCAATTCCCAAACATTAACTCTATCTTACCCTAGTAAAAAGAAGGATAAAAGGGGAGACAAGGGGTGCAGAGTCTAAGTGTTTATGAATATATGCATTTGCCACAACAATGTTTGTTTTTGCACTCACCCTTTAGATGTCTTGTGTTTTCACTCAAATGATCTGTATAGTGGATCAGCTCTTTGCAATCCTCCGGTCTGCAGCACAAATGCGGGAACTATGTCAGTCCTGGTATAAGGCTTGCATGTTGGATAGTGTATTGGAAAGACGGTTTCCCTTTTTCGGCGCTTCCGGAAGATAAGGATGGTTTAAGATGAATTATTTTTCTCAATATCAGATTTATTCGAACATTTTTCTAAGAACAAACAATGCATTTCTGGCAGCAACAGCCTTCATCAGGTATGATATGCACTTGTAAGAACTTCAAAGGAAGACAATCTTTATAGACTGGTTACTTTTAAGATGTCATGGTTTTTTCACCTTTTTATTCCCCCCCTTTTTCCCCCTTTTTTTCTGTAAAAATAACTGTCATATCTCATGATTCTTTTATGAATTTTTACAAATTAATTAATAATCATTATGCATTTTTATAATCAGTACTATGTAATTTTTTATAACCATCACCAGGTATATTTTAATCACAACTATGTATTTTAAAATTACCATTATATTATATATATTGAAAGAGAAAGAGACACAAAGGTGGGGAAAGGGAAGGTAATGAAAAGTGAAAGGAAATTTTTTTTTTTATTCTTTTTTTTTTTTTAAAAAGTTGTTTATTTAGGAATTTTTATTTTTATTTTATTTTATATATGTTCATTCTAATATCAAAAAATATACCATTCTAGTATTCAGAATGATGTTAGAGTGTAATGTTGAACAACTACCCACTCTCCTAACCCAATTAGGGTGTGGTGTCAATCCTAACTAATCTAACTAAAGAAAGGGAAGGAGAAAAAAAAGGGAAAACAAAGGGAAAAAAAGGGGGGAGGGGGAATAAAAAGGTGAAAAAAACATGACATCTTAAGAGTAACCAGTCTATAAAGATTGTCTTCCTTAGAAGTTCTTACAAGTGCATATTATACCTGATGAAGGCCGTTGCTGGCAGAAATGTGTTGTTTGTTCTTAGAAAAATGTTCGAATAAATCTGATATTGAGAAAAATAATTCATCTTTAACCATCTTTATCCTCCGGAAGCGCCGAAAAAGGGAAACAGTCTTTTCACTACTCTATCTTACCCTAATGTCATTACCTATGCTACAGTCTACTATATCCCCATACTACCTATCTTATACACTATATCCTACACTATACACCCTATACTGTATAGTACTTATCTTACATTATACGTTTGAACACAATTCACATCACATGATTTATACAAAGACGCATGTCCATGAATAGAGATGAGCGGTGTTCGACTAGAACTGTTCGCCAATCTCAAATTCAAGCTGTTTTGGGCGGTGTTCGAGTTGTTCGACGAACCCGAACGATTTGCAAAAAATTTGACTGTTCGAGGTTATGTTCGATAACTGTTCGTGCACCAAAAGCATGTCCTGTATGTCTGGCGCTATTTAGAGCACCAATCATGCAGGGATTGTCTGCCACTCACTGTAATGCCACAGCCATGGTGGTTGTGGCATTAGAGTGATTGCCCAAATCGATGGGAACTGTGCTCACAGTGAAACATGAAAAGCCAGCAATTCAGCAGCGGCGTACACCGGTACCCGACAATTTAGAACCGAAAGAATAGAGCTTCACACACAGATTAGATAGATAGAAACATGTCAGTCACATATATAAGAAGTACAGTGATAGTGTTGATTACTGTACTTGTCATTTAGTGTAAAGGATTTATTAAAAAAAATATTAGTGTTTTCATGCACCGTTTCTTTAAAAAAGCCGGCCGGCAATTCAGCAGCGGTACCCGACAATTTAAAATAGAAGGAATAGAGAATCACACACAGATTAGATAGATAGAAACATGTCAGTCACATATATAAGAAGTACAGTGACAGTGTTGATTACTGTACTTGCCATTTAGTGTAAAGGATTTATTAAAAAAAATATTAGTGTTTTCATGCACCGTCTCTTTAAAAAAGCCGGCCGGCAATTCAGCAGCGGTACCCGACAATTTATAACAGAAAGAATAGAGCATCACACATAGATTAGATAGATAGAAACATGTCAGTCACATATATATGAAGTACAGTGATAGTGTTAATTACTGTACTTGTCATTTAGTGTTAAAATAAAGGATTTATTTAAAAAAAAATTGGCGTGGGGTTCCCCATAATTTTAGGCTCTAGCGGAGGTTAAGCAGAGAGCTGGGGCAGATGTTTGAAGCCTGGGAAGGGGTAATACCCACTGAGCTTCCCAGGCTACTAATATCAGCCCCCAGCTGAATGCCTAGCCTTTACTAGCTATTAAAATGGGGGACCCCCCAAAAAAATTGACGTGGGGTCCCCCCTATTTTAATAGCTAGCAAAGGCTAGGCAGACAGCTGGGGGCTGATATTAATAGCCCAGGAAGGGTGCCATGAATATTGGCCCCCTCCCAGGCTAGAAACACCAGCCGTCAGCCGCCCCAGAAATGGCGCATCCATAGGATGCGGCAATTCTGGCACTTAGCCTCGCTCTTCCCACTGCCCTGTAGCGGTGGCAGTGGGGTAATAGGGCTGGGGTTGATGTCAGCTTATAATGCCAGCTGACGTCAAGCCCAGGTTAGTAATGGAGAGGCGTCTATAAGACACCCCCATTACTAACCCCATAGTCAGAGTTAAAAAAAAACACAAACACCCAGAATAAAGTCCTTTAATTGAAATAAACACACAATTCTTTATTGTTCTAAATTAAACCATACTTAAAATCACGCCCATTCCAGCTGAAGCCAACGATCCCCTGCAATAAAAGAAAAATAATAAAGCAACATAATCCTTACCTTTCCATGGTTCCCACGACAGCTTCAGCTCTGCTGCATCGAGATGACAGGCTGGACCGCAGCAGAAAGCTGCCATCCAGCCTGTCATCCCGCAGACACTGAGAAGCGCAGGCTTGCTTGCGCTCCTCAGCGTCTCTCTGTGACGGCATCCAGATGAGCCGAGTTCATGTCCAATGAACTCGGCTCACCTCATGCACGTCACTGACAGCGTGGGAAAATTCTCACGCTGAAGCGCTGAGTGCAGGAGAATTCTCCCACGCGGTCAGTGACGTGCATGAGGTGAGCTCATGTCCAATGAACTCAGCTCACCTCATGCACGTCACGGACAGCGTGGGAAAATTCTCCTGCTGTAGTGCCGGCGTCCCTGCCCTCTGCTAGGCAGGGACGCTGCTCCCCTCACCGCTCTGCCCCGTGCCCGGCGTCCCTCTCCCGCTCTGCTGTCAGCGCGCGCTCCTTCCCGGCGTCCTCCTCCCGCTCTGCTCTCAGCGCGCGCTCCTTCCCGGCCCCTGTGCTTAGGGCGCGCGCGCGCTCCCCTCCTCTTAAAGGGGCCGCGCGCGCCGTCCTAAGGAGTCCCCGGCCAATGGCCGGAGGACTTCATCATATATAAGGCACCTCCTCCAAAATGGAGGTGCCCGAGCAATGTTGTTTGCACCTGTGTCTCACCTGTGCTTCAGCCCTCAGGTCCCGTTGCCAGTTACCTGTCAGATTCCTGCCTGATTACTTGCTACCTGTCTGCTAGTCTGAGGTCCGACGGTCTGCCTTACTACTCCTGTCAGTCTGTCTAAGGACCAGCCTGCCCGCTCACCTGGGAGCGCACCTCAGCTACCTGCCTGCTTGCCTGAGGTCCGACGGTCTGCCTTACAACTCCGGTCAGTCTGTCTATGGACCAGCTTGCCCGCTCACCTGGGAGCGCTTCTCCGTTACCTGCCTGCTTGCCAGCCCGGAGGCTCCGCTGTCACGTGCTGTGACCACCAGCTACTCCACACTCTTGCCCGCTCACCTGGGAGCGCTTCTCCGCTACCTGCCTGCTTGCCTGCCCGGAGGCTCCGCTGTCACGTGCTGTGACCACCAGCTACTCCAGACTCTTGCCCGCTCACCTGGGAGCGCTTCTCCGCTACCTGCCTGCTTGCCTGCCCGGAGGCTCCGCTGTCACGTGCTGTGACCACCAGCTATTCCTGAGACTCTTGCCCGCTCACCTGGGAGCGCTTCTCCGTTACCTGCCTGCTTGCCTACCTGAAGGCTCCGCCGTCACGTGCTGTGACCACCTGCTATTCCAGAGACTCTCGCTTGCTCACCTGGGAGCACACATTCTTCATCTGCCTTGCTAGCCTACCTGGAGGTTCAGCCATCACAGGTCGTACCTACCCCTTTATCCAGAGACTGCCCTGATCACTTGCCGTGTCCTCCTGCCCGTACACCCAGAGACTGTCCTGGTCACCTCCTGTGACTACCTGCCTGGTCGCCACCCGCTCCCTTACAAGGACCGCCCCCTTGTATGGTAGCCCAGAGGTTCCGCCTCCCAGACCCGTTACAGTTTGCTCGGGCCATGGAACCCGGTGGCACCCAAGCTCCCTCGCTCTCGGACCTCTGTCTTGAACTGTCCCGTCAGAGGTCCCAACAGGAGTCCATCCTGGGTCACCTGCGGAATGTCAATACTCGCCTGAACACTCTGTCTGATCCACCAACAACCTCCGCCAGTGCCATATCTTGCAATCCGGCAGCTCCGCTACCCACTAATACCATGGTATCCTACCCCGGACCCCGGCTTTCTGCACCTCCTCGCTTCGGAGGCGACTCCGTCCAGGCTCGGGGCTTCTTAAATCAGTGCACCCTGCACTTTGAACTTTTGTCCCACCAGTTTAACTCCGACCGGGCCAAAATTGCCTTCATCATGTCCCATCTCACCGGGGAGGCCCTGGCCTGGCTAAATCCTCTATGGGAGAGAGGAGACCCCCTGGTGTCCAACTTGCCTGCTTTTCTCACGGCTTTCCGAAAAGTCTTCGACGAACCCGGACGGAAGACCTCATCTGCATCATCGTTGCTACGCCTCCGTCAGGAGAGTCTCACCGTGGGCCAATATGCCATACGGTTCCGTACCCTTGCCTCGGAGCTGGCCTGGGATAACGACGCTCTGGTTTCCGTCTTCTGGGAGGGTCTGTCCGGCCGTATTAAAGATGAACTTGCCGGTCGGGACATTCCTACCACTCTCGATGACTTAATAACTCTTGCCACCCGGATTGACCTACGGTTCCAGGAGCGTGCCAGAGAGGTCACCCGTGAGAGGAGGTTACCACGTCTAGCTCCTACTTTTCAGAAACCCGTCACTCCTTCTGTCTCTAACCAGGTACACCCTCCTGAGCCTATGCAGGTCGACCAGACCAAGATGGTCAAGACCCGTCAGGACTTACGCCGTGCCGAGGGGACATGCTTCTACTGTGGCAGTAAGGAGCACCGGATCCGTGCCTGCCCGGAGAGGTCGGGAAACGCCTGTGTCTAGGTTCGCTCAGAGAGGTCCACCTAGACAAGAATAAATCCTCTCCATCCCTGCTGTTGTCAGTTTCAATCGTCTACGGGGAGAACCGTTATTTCGAACTAGCCCAACTGGACTCTGGAGCAGCCGGGAATCTTATTTCACAGTCCCTGGTAGAGAAATACCGCATCCCCACCAAACCTCTGGCTGTACCCTTGTCTGTGGCTGCCGTGGATGGGGGGCTCTTACCACGCCCCATCCAACTCATCACCGAATCCATTACTCTGCAGGTGGGAATGCTGCATTCTGAAAGTATCTCCATTCATGTTCTGCCTGGACTCTCTCACGCCCTCTTGCTAGGTCTGCCTTGGCTCCAGAAACATGCACCCGTGCTTGACTGGCAAACCGGAGAAGTCCTTCGCTGGGGACAAGACTGTCATAAGACCTGCCTGGTTCCCGTCCATCCCGTCCGTCCCTCTCCTACCCCAGCTAATCTACCTGGACTTCCAATTCCTTATTGGTCTTATGCTGATGTCTTTAATAAAAAGGAGGCAGAGACATTACCCCCTCATAGACCATACGACTGTCCCATCGACCTGTTACCCGGTACTACTCCTCCCCGTGGGCGTATTTATCCTTTATCCGCTGCTGAGACCCGGTCGATGTCCGAATATATTGAGGAGAATCTGGCCAGGGGATTCATCCGGAAATCTACCTCCCCGGCGGGAGCAGGCTTCTTTTTCGTCAAAAAGAAGGACGGCTCTCTCCGTCCCTGTATAGACTATAGAGGCCTAAACCAGATCACGGTGAAGAATAAGTACCCCCTTCCGCTCATTCCAGAATTATTTGATCGTCTGAGGGGGACTAGAATCTTCACCAAACTAGACCTCCGTGGGGCGTACAACCTGGTTCGTATCCGTCAAGGGGATGAATGGAAGACGGCATTCAACACCCGGGACGGCCACTATGAATACCTGGTAATGCCCTTTGGTCTCTGTAACGCTCCTGCCGTCTTTCAAGAGTTGGTCAATGACATCTTCCGGGACCTTCTCTACTCCTGCGTAGTGGTGTACCTGGACGACATCTTGGTCTTCTCTCCGGATCTCCAGACTCACCGGAGGGACGTTCATCAGGTCCTGCTCAGGCTCAGGCAGAATCACCTCTTCGCTAAATACGAGAAGTGCCTCTTTGAGCAGACCTCGCTTCCGTTTTTGGGCTACATTATTTCTCAGACCGGCCTACGAATGGATCCAGAGAAACTGCCATCGAGAAATGGCCCCGACCGGAGGGGTTGAAGGCCATTCAGCGGTTCCTGGGCTTCGCCAACTACTACCGCCTCTTCATACCACACTTCTCTTCCCGGACTGCCCCAATTTCCGCGCTCACCCGTAAGGGTACTAATCCCAAAGAGTGGCCGCCCGAAGCAGAAGAAGCCTTTCTTTCCTTAAAACAGGCCTTCTCTTCCGCCCCGGTGCTGCATCGCCCGGACGGCAACAAGCAGTTCTTCCTGGAAGTGGACGCCTCCTCCTCTGGAGCTGGAGCGGTACTTACTCAAAAATCTTCTTCCGGGAGGATGGTAACTTGCGGCTTCTTCTCTAAACTCTTCTCCTCCTCAGAGCGCAATTATTCCATAGGAGATCGAGAGTTATTGGCCATCAAACTGGCATTGGAGGAGTGGCGTTACCTGCTTGAGGGGGCTCTTCACCCGGTAATAATTTACACTGACCACAAGAACTTGGCTTACCTCCAGCATGCCCAGAGACTTAACCCGCGCCAAGCCCGGTGGTCCTTGTTTTTTGCTCGTTTTGATTTTGTCCTTCATTTTCGCCCGGCTGACAAAAACGTCAAGGCGGACGCCTTGTCTCGATCCTTTCTGGTATCTGATCTCGAGGAAGATCCGAAACACATCATCGATCCCGCCAGAGTAATGCAGGTGGCTCCCGTGAGTCTAAATCGTCTCCCTCCCGGAAAGACGTTCGTATCAGTACCTGATCGGGAGAAGATCCTTCACTGGGGTCACTCGTCTAAACTGGCTGGCCACGCTGGTCAGAAGAAGACCCTCCAGCTTATTTCCCGGCACTACTGGTGGCCTACCCTGCACAAGGATGTAATAGACTTTGTTTCTGCCTGTGTGTCCTGCGCCCGCAACAAGGTTCCGAGACATCTGCCAGCCGGTCGCCTCCTTCCGCTCCCAGTACCTGCTGCCCCCTGGCAGCATATTGCAATGGACTTCATAACTGACCTCCCACTCTCTGCCGGTTGTACGGTCATTTGGGTGGTCGCTGACCGCTTCTCCAAGATGGCTCATTTCGTTCCCCTGCCAGGCCTCCCGTCTGCACCCGAGCTAGCTAGAGACTTTATTCGTCACATCTTCCGTCTTCATGGCCTGCCCCTCCACATCGTGTCGGATCGTGGGGTACAGTTCACCTCACGCTTCTGGAGAGCCACTTGTAAACTACTAGACGTCACCCTGGACTTCTCTTCCGCTTACCACCCACAGTCCAATGGTCAAGTGGAGCGGATCAATCAGAACCTGACCAGTTACCTCCGGCACTTCGTTAATGCCCACCATTCTGACTGGGTGGATCTCCTACCATGGGCCGAGTTCTCTTACAATAATCACGAGAGCGAATCCTCCTCCAAATCCCCGTTTTTTGTAGTCTTTGGTCAGCATCCTCGGATTCCTTTTCCTGTCTCCACCTCGGTGGACAACCCGGCTGCGGAATCTCTCGTTAGCAAATTTTCCTCCATTTGGGAGAGTACCCGATCCGCACTCCTTCAGTCGTCCGAGCGGATGAAAAGACACGCTGACAAAAAACGCCTGGATCCTCCTCAATTTCGTCCAGGAGATAAGGTCTGGCTCTCATCTAAATATGTTCGACTCAAGATACCCTCTTACAAGTTAGGGCCTCGGTTCATCGGACCTCTGGAGGTCACCAGTCAGATCAACCCGGTGGCCTATAAATTGAAACTCCCGGCCAACTTACGGATCCCTAACTCCTTCCATGTATCTCTCCTCAAACCTGTGGTACTTAACTCTTTTTCCAAGTCTACAGGTACGCCTCCTGCTCCGGTTTCTGCTGAGGACGAGTTTGAGGTAGAGAACATTCTTGCCACCAAAAGGGTAAGAGGAAAGACCTTTTTTCTGGTAGATTGGAAGGGGTTTGGTCCTGAGGAGAGAACGTGGGAGCCCCGGGAGAACATCCATGCCCCTCTCATCCTAGCTAAATTTCTGTCTGGCCTAAAAAAGGGGGGGCCTAAAGGGGGGGGTACTGTAGTGCCGGCGTCCCTGCCCTCTGCTAGGCAGGGACGCTGCTCCCCTCACCGCTCTGCCCCGTGCCCGGCGTCCCTCTCCCGCTCTGCTGTCAGCGCGCGCTCCTTCCCGGCGTCCTCCTCCCGCTCTGCTCTCAGCGCGCGCTCCTTCCCGGCCCCTGTGCTTAGGGCGCGCGCGCTCCCCTCCTCTTAAAGGGGCCGCGCGCGCCGTCCTAAGGAGTCCCCGGCCAATGTCCGGAGGACTTCATCATATATAAGGCACCTCCTCCAAAATGGAGGTGCCCGAGCAATGTTGTTTGCACCTGTGTCTCACCTGTGCTTCAGCCCTCAGGTCCCGTTGCCAGTTACCTGCCAGTTACCTGTCAGATTCCTGCCTGATTACTTGCTACCTGTCTGCTAGTCTGAGGTCCGACGGTCTGCCTTACTACTCCTGTCAGTCTGTCTAAGGACCAGCCTGCCCGCTCACCTGGGAGCGCACCTCAGCTACCTGCCTGCTTGCCTGAGGTCCGACGGTCTGCCTTACAACTCCGGTCAGTCTGTCTATGGACCAGCTTGCCCGCTCACCTGGGAGCGCTTCTCCGTTACCTGCCTGCTTGCCAGCCCGGAGGCTCCGCTGTCACGTGCTGTGACCACCAGCTACTCCACACTCTTGCCCGCTCACCTGGGAGCGCTTCTCCGCTACCTGCCTGCTTGCCTGCCCGGAGGCTCCGCTGTCACATGCTGTGACCACCAGCTACTCCACACTCTTGCCCGCTCACCTGGGAGCGCTTCTCCGCTACCTGCCTGCTTGCCTGCCCGGAGGCTCCGCTGTCACGTGCTGTGACCACCAGCTACTCCAGACTCTTGCCCGCTCACCTGGGAGCGCTTCTCCGCTACCTGCCTGCTTGCCTGCCCGGAGGCTCCGCTGTCACGTGCTGTGACCACCAGCTATTCCTGAGACTCTTGCCCGCTCACCTGGGAGCGCTTCTCCGTTACCTGCCTGCTTGCCTACCTGGAGGCTCCGCCGTCACGTGCTGTGACCACCTGCTATTCCAGAGACTCTCGCTTGCTCACCTGGGAGCACACATTCTTCATCTGCCTTGCTAGCCTACCTGGAGGTTCAGCCATCACAGGTCGTACCTACCCCTTTATCCAGAGACTGCCCTGATCACTTGCCGTGTCCTCCTGCCCGTACACCCAGAGACTGTCCTGGTCACCTCCTGTGACTACCTGCCTGGTCGCCACCCGCTCCCTTACAAGGACCGCCCCCTTGTATTGCAGCCCAGAGGTTCCGCCTCCCAGACCCGTTACACCTGCACTCATCGCTTCACCGTGAGAATTCTCCCATGCTGAAGCGCTGAGTGCAGGAGAATTTTCCCACGCTGTCAGTGACGTGCATGAGGTGAGCCGAATTCATTGGACATTAACTCGGCTCATCTGGATGCCCTCACAGAGAGACGCTGTGGAGCGCAAGCAAGCCTGCTCTTCTCAGTGTCTGCGGGATGACAGGCTGGATGGCAGCGTTCTGCGGCGGTCCAGCCTGTCATCTCGATGTAGCAGAGCTGAAGCTGTCATGGGAACCATGGAAAGGTAAGGATGATGTTGCTTTATTATTTTTCTTTTATTTCAGGAGATCGTTGGCTTCAGCTGGAATGGGCGTGACGGTAAGTATGGTTTAATTTAGAACAATAAAGAATTGTGTGTTTATTTCAATTAAAGGACTTTTTTCTGGGTGTTGTGTTTTTTTTAAATACTTTACTAGAAATTCATGGTGGTCATGTCTAATATTGGCGTGACCCCATGAATTTCGGGCTTAGGGCCAGCTAGTAATGCCAAGCTGGCCCTAACCCCTTTATTACCCAGTGAGCCACCGCATCAGGGCCCTGGATGAGTTGGGTACAGCGCCAGAAGATGGCGCTTCTATGAACGCGCCATTTTCCGGGGTGGCTGCGGACTGCAATTTGCAGCAGGGGTGGCCCAGAAAGCTTGGGCCTCCCTGCGCTGCGGATTCCAGCCCCCAGCTGCCTAGTTGTACCTGGCTGGACACAAAAACAGGGCGAAGCCCCACGTCATTTTCTTTGAATTATTTCATGAAATAATTAAGAAAAAAAGGGCTTCCCTATATTGTTGTGTACGGCCAGGTACAAATAGGCAGCTGGTGGTTGGGGGCAGCCCGTTCCTGCCTGCTGTACCTGGCTGGACACAAATATAGTGCGAAGCCCCACGTCAATTTTTTTTTAATGAATTTCATGAAATAATTAAAAAAAAAAAGGGCTTCCCTATATTGTTGTGTCCGGCCAGGTACAAATAGGCAGCTGGTGGTTGGGCGCAGCCCGTTCCTGCCTGCTGTACCTGGCTGGACACAAATATAGTGCGAAGCCCCACGTAAATTTTTTTTTAATTATTTCAGGAAATTCATGAAATAATTAAAAAAAAATTGATGTGGGGCTTCGCCCTATATTTGAGTCCAGCCAGATACAGCAGGCAGGAACGGGCCTGCCCCCAACCACCAGCTGCCTATTTGTACCTGGCCGGACACAACAATATAGGGAAGGCCTTTTTTTCTTAATTATTTCATGAATTTCCTGAAATAATTAAAAAAAAAATACGTGGGGCTTCGCCCTATTTTTGTGTCCAGCCAGGTGCAACTAGGCAGCTGGGGGCTGGAATCTGAAACGCAGGGAGGCCCAAGCTTTCTGGGCCCCCCCCCCTGCTGCAAATTGCAGTCCGCAGCCACCCCGGAAAATGGCGCGTTCATAGAAGCGCCATCTTCTGGCGCTGTACCCATCTCATCCAGGGCCCTGGTGCGGTGGCTCACTGGGTAATAAAGGGGTTAGGGCCAGCTTGTTATTATCAGATGGCCCTAAGCCCAAAATTCATGGGGTCACGCCAGTATTAGACATGACCGCCATGAATTTCTAGTAAAGCATTTAAAAAAAACACAACACCCAGAATAAAGTCCTTTAATTGAAATAAACACACAATTCTTTATTGTTCTAAATTAAACCATACTTACCATCACGCCCATTCCAGCTGAAGCCAACGATCTCCTGCAATAAAAGAAAAATAATAAACCAACATCATCCTTACCTTTCCATGGTTCCCATGACAGCTTCAGCTCTGCTACATCGAGATGACTGGCTGGACCGCAGCAGAACGCTGCCATCCAGCCTGTCATCCCGCAGACACTGAGAAGAGCAGGCTTGCTTGCGCTCCTCAGTGTCTCGCTGTGACGGCATCCAGATGAGCCGAGGTCATGTCCAATGAACTCGGCTCACCTCATGCACGTCACTGACAGCGTGGGAAAATTCTCACGCTGAAGCGCTGAGTGCAGGAGAATTCTCCCACGCTGTCAGTGACGTGCATGAGGTGAGCTCATGTCCAATGAACTCAGCTCACCTCATGCATGTCACTGACAGCGTGGGAAAATTCTCCTGCACTCAGCGCTTCAGCGTGAGAATTCTCCCACGCTGTAAGTGACGTGCATGAGGTGAGCTGAGATCATTGAACATGAACTCACCTCATGCACATCACTGACAGCGTGGGAAAATTCTCACGCTGAAGCGCTGAGTGCAGGAGAATTTTCCCACGCTGTCAGTGACGTGCATGAGGTGAGTTCATGTCCAATGATCTCAGCTCACCTCATGCACGTCACTGACAGCGTGGGAAAATTCTCCTGCACTCAGCGCTTCAGCGTGAGAATTCTCCCACGCTGAAGCGCTGAGTGCAGGAGAATTTTCCCACGCTGTCAGTGACGTGCATGAGGTGAGCCGAGTTCATTGGACATGACCTGGGCTCATCTGGATGCCGTCACAGCGAGACACTGAGGAGCGCAAGGAAGCCTGCTCTTCTCAGTGTCTGCGGGTTGACAGGCTGGATGGCAGCGTTCTGCTGCGGTCCAGCCTGTCATCTCGATGCAGCAGAGCTGGAGCTGTCCTGGGAACCATCGAAAGGTAAGGATGATGTTGGTTTATTATTTTATTTTTATTGTAGGAGATCGTTGGCTTCAGCTGGAATGGGCGTGACGGTAAGTATGGTTTAATTTAGAACAATAAAGAATTGTGTGTTTATTTCAATTAAAGGACTTTATTCTGGGTGTTTGTGTTTTTTTTAACTTTCACTATGGGGTTAGTAATGGGGGTGTCTTATCGACGCCTCTCCATTACTAACCTGGGCTTGATGTCAGCTGGCATTATAAGCTGACATCAACCCCAGCCCTATTACCCCACTGCCACCGCTACAGGGCAGTGGGAAGAGCGAGGCTAAGTGCCAGAATTGGCGCATCTTATGGATGCGCCATTTCTGGGGCGGCTGACGGCTGGTGTTTCTAGCCTGGGAGGGGGCCAATATTCATGGCACCCTTCCTGAGCTATTAATATCAGCCCCCAGCTGTCTGCCTAGCCTTTGCTAGCTATAAAAATAGGGGGGACCCCACATCATTTTTTTGGGGGGGTCCCCCATTTTAATAGCTAGTAAAGGCTATGTATTCAGCTGGGGGCTGATATTAGTAGCCTGGGAAGCTCCATGGGTATTACCCCCTTCCCAGGCTTCAAACATCTGCCCCAGCCGTCTGCTTAACCTCCGCTAGAGACTAAAATTACGGGGAACCCCACGCTAATTTTTTTTTTAATAAATCCATTATTTTAACGCTAAATGACAAGTACAGTAACCAACACTATCACTGTACTTATTATATATCTGACTTACATGTTTCTATCTATCTAATCTATGTGTGATGCTCTATCTTTCTGTTATAAATTGTCGGGTACAGATGCTGAATTGCCGGCCGGCTTTTTTAAAGAGACGGTGCATGAGAACACTATTATTTTATTAAATAAATCCTTTACACTAAATGACAAGTACAGTAAGCAACACTGTCACTGCACTTATTATATATGTGACTGACATGTTTTTATCTATCTAATCTATGTGTGATGCTCTATTCTTTCTATTCTAAATTGTCGGGTACCGCTGCTGAATTGCCGGCCGGCTTTTTTAAAGAGACGGTGCATGAAAACACTAATATTTTTTTTAATAAATCCTTTACACTAAATGACAAGTGCAGTAACCAACACTGTCACTGTGCTTCTTATATGTGTGACTGACATGTTTCTATCTATCTAATCTATGTGTGATGCTCTATTCCTTCTTGTCTAAATTGTCGGGTACCGGTGTATGCCGCTGCTGAATTTGCCGGCCTGCTTTTTTAAAGAGAGTGTCTTCTGAGCAGTTTGTCAGCTTTTGGACACCTTTGAAGGTGTTTTCTATGTGTTTCTATGTGTTTTTGTTTGCCTGCCATTGGTTTTAACGGTGTTCGACGGTGTTCTAAGGTGTTCGACGAACAGTTCCTTGAACATCCCGGTGTTCGACGAACCGAACCCGAACACTACGGGGTGGCTCAACACTAGCCATGAAATAATACACATTATACAAAACACATGACACGATTGGTATCTTCAGGGGTAGGAACGCTGCAGCACATTCCGCCATCCTATGTATAGCTGGTATATATTATATATCTTCTTGTATATTTGGAAATGGAGGATGCTGGTAAAACCTGGGAGTCTTCTGTATATAATTAAATATGTACAGCTGGTATAACCTGGGCATTTCCTGTAGATAATTATATATGTACAGCTGGTAAAAGTTACAGTCTTCTGTATGTAATTACATTTGAACGGCTGATATATATTACATATCTTCTTGTATATTTTGAAACGGAGCATGTTGGTATAACCTGGGTGTCTTCTGTATATAATTACACTGTATATGTATGGCGGGCATAATCTCGGTATCTCCTTTATATAATTATATACACTGTATGTACAGCTGGTACAACCTGGGCATTTCCTGTATATAATTATATATGCACAGCTGGTATAACCTGGGTGTCTTCTGTATATAATTACACTGTATATGTACAGCGGGCATAATCTCGGTATCTCCTTTATATAATTATATACACTGTATGTACAGCTGGTACAACCTGGGCATTTTCTGTATATAATTATTTATGTACAGCTAGTATAACCTGGATATCTTCCATATATACTGTAATTATTTATATACAGCTGGTAAAAGTTATACGTCTTCTGTGTATAATTATATATGGACAGCCGTTATAACCTGGGTATCTTCAGTTCTATATATAATTATATATGTATAGCTGGTATAATCTGGATATCTTGCATTAAGTTATTTATGTACAGCTTGGAAAATTTTTACTTTTCTGTATATAATCATATATGTACGGCTGGTATATGTTACATATCTTCTTGTATAAATGGAGGATGCTACTATAACCTGGGCGTTATATAATTATACTGTATATGTACAGCCAGTATAACCTGGACATCTTCTGTATATAACTATATATGTGTAGCTAGCATAAGTTAAACGTCTTCTTGTATATAAAATAGATAATTATGGTGTAACTTTGGGCATTTTCTGGAATATAATTGTATATATACAAAAATAACCCCACATTTACTAAGGTGTTATCCAGTGAATGCAAGTTTTCAGCTGGTATAAAAGTGCCTTGTTGGGGATAAATTCCCCTTGCTGATGTTTGGTGGGGGTCTTAACAATCAGACCCCTCAGATCAATATGCTATTATCACCTTTGCACAGGTGAAATATTTCTTATTTCTGCACAACCACTTTAATGCACCCACATGCATAACAACTTAAATTGTAAATGAATGCCCTTTTATTTTTATCAGCCTTTAATAGCATGACGAAAAAACAATCATGAAGAAATTGTGAATTTTATTTTATTTGTAAAATAAAATGAATAAAAATGATAAATAACAATAATACAAAAAAGGATAAAAACACAAATTACAAAATTTTCCCCTGAAACATTCAGTTTATGACAATGCTGCTGCAATAACAACAAAAAAGTTAAATTAAAATCCAGAATGAGACAAAAAAGCCTGGTCATAACAGGGTTAAACTTGACTTTTAGCATGAAAGATAATGATTATGAATAAGCCAATTAACAGGCAGACGGATAATATCAGTCTTATTAAATTCTGCTCTTTGTGATTCTTCTTTCCACCTAGAAGAGAACAAACCTAAATTTCAGTGCATAAGTTGTGTAATTAACTTATGTAAAAAATTCAATGAGCTGTTTTCTTTCCATATCTCAGACTGCCCCTTCTTAAAGTAAGTCTTGCTCCACCCCTGCTTAACATGGAACATGGCTGCTGAAAATGAGGGAATTTAATTTGCCTTGATTTTTACAAAAAAAAATTGGTTTCATCAGAATTGAATGATTTTTGCTATTTGTTCTTGGTGACGCCTGTAATATGGCAGCTGGATGGCCAACATAAAGATCTAGGAAATTAATAAAAGTAGTCGTATCCTCACCTCCTCTGGGCCCTTTTTGTACCTGTCCTGACACCACCAGTCATCCAATTGCCTTTTCTATCTGCTATCCCCTCTTCTCCCTCTGGGCCACCGCTAATGACAAGTTGGGGTTTCCATTCGTTAGGTCCCGTGTCGTCCTTTGGGGGTGTGATGCCACACTTTTCCTGAGGCCACCGGTCCTCCAAATGGTTTCTTCTGTCTTCTAACTTCTCTCTGACTGAGCATTCCATTCTAAGTCACAGTGGCCTAGTGAATGGAAGTGGCCAGAGCTCACGAGCAATGTTAGAAGAGCAGATCAGTGGACTAGTGGCAGCAAGACTGGTACAAAGAAGGCCAAAGACAGGGGAGTATGTAAGATATATATTGTACTATTTCCACCATGTGAATTTCCAATTCATTTTTTTTGTGTGCAAATCAAATTTTGCCCTAAATTGAGCAAATCTGCCCCATTCGAATTTCAGGAGATTGGCTCTACTGGGATAGGTGAAGTTTTGCTTTTGGCTATGCCACATAAAGGGGTTATAATAAACTATTTTATTTTTTTTACTATGGGTCTAAGAACTTACGGGCAGGCAGTTGCTAACTACCTGCCTGTTCTACCCGGCATAAGCTCAGAGCAGTCGCAGATCGCTCCTATCGTCGATTCTGTTTCTTCCTCTGTCAATTTGATAGAACAGCTGCTTCTCTTCTGCACTGCTCTGTTGACGAGGCGTGACTGACAATGTCTTGCCGATTGACAGCTGGTTAGCCTGCTGTAAATCAGTATGACCTTGACCGTAACGACAATCGACAGGGCAGCCCATAACAGGAAAGGCTGCTGTTGATGTGAACCAATAGAATCACCATTGATGCCGGGTAGAACAGGCAGGTACGGTAGTTAGTAGCCGCCTGCCTGTCAGTTATTCGTAAAAAAAATAAAATAGTCCCAGATAACCCCTTTAATAAAAAGGTGTATTTGATCACGACTTCTAATGAATCATCAATAATAGTAGAGATGAGCAAATAAATTCAAGTGGAATTGAATTCTATTCAAATTTTACAAAAATCTGTATCTGCCAAACGTTGGATTTATTTTTTTGTAATTTGCTTGGACTGGTTGACACTTTTCTGATTCTTAACGGGCCGTCAAAAGGTTAAAAAAAATGAAAAATCTTTATGCTCACCTGTTAAATCCCACTGTCAATCTCTGACTGTGGCATTTAATACACGCTGGCAGAGCGGGGGGCGCGTTGTTCTACGCTCCCATCGGAGCACTTGTGACGTGATCGCAGGGCACCGATGGATTGTCATGACAGCTGGGGGTCTGCTGGTGACCCCCGTGCCTGTCATTATGGTCCTTCTGTGAAAGCCAGTGTTTAGATGGCGTTCATAAGAGATTGTGCCCGAAACACCGTGTCTGAAAATTGAGATTCTGATTTGGCTTTTATCCTAAGTCATATTGCAAGGCTTGTTAAAGGGTTGATTGTGACTTGTAGGATTGCTGCTTCCAATAGGTGGCGCTATAGTGTTCAAGTTCTCTTTTTCTCTGAAGAGGCAATTTGCACATAAGAAATTGTGAATTTCTCTATATATAGCAGCGCTGATGCACAGCTATATATAGCACAAGTGATCAGTGATCACAGCTTCAAGTTCCATGTTTGGTACCTTCATACTTCGAATCATATTTACCAGGTCAGTTTTACCATAAAGTGAACATGGTAAATAAAAAAACCAAACCACAATTGTGAAAGTGCACTATTTTTGAAATTTCAGTGCAACTGGAATTTTTTTCCTGGTTTCCAGTACACTATGTGGTAGAATGAATAGTGTCATTCAAAAGTACAACTCGTCCAGCAAAAAACAAGCCTTCCTATGAATATATTGAAAAGAAAAATAAAAAAGTTCTGGCTCTTGAAAGAAAGGGAGGAAAAAAATGGAAAATTTTGATGTCATAAAGGGGTTAACTCTTGCAGAATGGAAGATTTCTGGCTTGCTGCATGGAGGCACACATCACTCCTCAGACACCCCTGATTCATTAAGAGGCATATACCTGCAGACATCATGCCAGAAATCTTACTCCAGTGCCGGACTAGAGGAAGATTTCTTTTATAAGGAACGCCACAGCTTGCGTTGTGCAAAATTGTGACTTTTTAAAGCAATTTACTAATGATGAGCGAACACTAAGATGCTCGGGTGCTCGTTGTTTGAGTCGAACAAATTGGAATGCTCGAGTGTTCGGACCGAGTAATGAGCCCAATGTAAGTCTATGGGAAACTCGAGCATTTTTCCCGCGGCTTCCCCCGGTGGTCTTCAAAGGGTCTAAAAATTGCCCAAATCGATGGGAACAGAGCTCAAATGGCATGGAAACAACATGCGGAAGACCCCTGGAAGCATTTCTGACTCCCAGATCAATGCTGTCAACAATGTTGTCAGAGGTATTACGCCACTTTTACAGACTCACAATAAAACATACAAAAACGAAACCAAAATGGCTTTTCCTGGGAAATATATTAAGGAACATCCTTTCCAGGGTAGTGACTTGTATATAAGGCAAAATAAATAACAAAAAACAGAAATGCACACCTTGGGCTATGTTCACACAAATCCACACCTTTGGGCTATGTTCACACGTAGCGCTTTTGATGCATTTTTGCACTTTTGCATTGCTTTCAACCAACACAAATGCATTCACCAAGAAATGTCATTTTAACATTTTACAACCTTAACTGGCCATGTGGTGTGTGACACATCATCAGACACATCCTGTTTCATTTATGAAGGAGGGACTCTGAAAGTCGCAAAGCCTATTTTTATAGGGCAATCAGGCGGCCCTTACTATTCTTAAAGGGCCAGCAGTCGGTCTTTGCTATTGTTAGAGAGCAATCAGCCAGCTATGCTTTGTTGTTCCCATTATTAACGAGTGGGTCTCCTATACTGTTATTGCGTATGCAGTGACTGCAAGGGCTGCCAAAAATTTAAACACATCCCAATACCCCTTTGAAGAGACATAGAAAAGGGTCTCAGTAAAAAAAATGTTCCCATTATAAAGCGGATCTCCTATAGTGGTAATGTCCATGCTGTGACTGCAAGGGCTGCCATAATTTGGGAAAAACCACACTAATAATTTAAAGACACACAGAACTGGGCCACAGTAACGAGTACAACATGTTCCCATTATAAGAGAGAGCGTCTGCTATACAGTTATAGGGTATGCAGTGAGTCCAACGGCTGCCAAAATTTAGCAAAAATCCCACTAACAATTTAAAGAGACAAAGAGCTGGGCAACAGTTTCGACATGTTCCCATTAAAAAGGAGAGGGTCTGCAATTGAGTTATAGGGTATGCAGTGAGTCCAATAGCTGACCAATTTTAGCAAAACCCCATTAACAATTTAAAGACACATAGAGGTGGGTCTCAGTAACTACATATTCCCATTAGAAAGGAGAGGGTCTTCCATACTGTTTACCTGTGCAGTGACTGCAATGGCTGTCAAAAATTTGGCAGGAACTCAAATGCCCCTTACAAGAGAAGTAGAGGTTGGAGGGCCTTCTGAAACAATGTTGAAATTATTAGGAAGTGTGTCTCCTATACTGTTTGCCTATGCAGTGAAGCAGCAGCTGCCAAAAATTTGGAGCAACTCCAATGCCCCTTGCAAGAGATGTAGAGGTCAGAGGGCCTCCTGAAAACAATGTTCCCATTATTAGGAAGTGGGTCTCCCATACTGTTTGCCTATGCAATGAAGCAACGGCTGCCAAAAATTTGGAGGAATTCCAATGTCCTTTGCAAGAGACGTAAATATCTTGATATGGTACTGTAGGGTTTTGTACTCACTCAGCTGCGTTAGAGGTAGGGACAGGACACTTTCTCTTTAAAATGTACAAGGCAGGTTTATTCAGGCTACACAAACCGCACTTTCAAAGGAAACAAAACACAGCCTTATCCGGCACAAAGTAACAAAACAGGAAAATAAACAGTCCATATAGTACTGTGGGTCCACCCACTCACAGTCAGTGTCTTTTAGCACAGACACGCTGGAGGTCTAAACACCTCCAGCCACAGACACTGAATGAGACACTCGGTCTCCATTTTATACACACACTCTTGGGTGGGGATATGTGAGCAGCCAATCCCACCCATCTCTTATGACTGCTCGAAAAAAAACGGCCCTGATATGCCCTATTAACCCTCTCAGCACTATGTGTGCTGGAGCATGCTTTCCCGGTTTTACATCACTGAAGCTGCCAACCTCAGCGATACATATCCCCCTCAAGGACTTGTCTGGCGGCCATCTTACAGTACATATGGTGGTGGAGGATAAGTATGTGAAGAAGGAGGAGGACACGAACAAATAGACAAAATCAGGAAGCGTATACCCATGTCTGGGTGTGAAGACAGAGGTGCATGGGAATAGAGTTAGACCTCCCAAAAAAAAGACACTGCATGTGAGTTTGTTACGCTTCCATTATTCGGTGGTGTTGAGAAGTCTGGCCCAATCCAGTCCTTGTTCATTTTTAGAAGAGTCAGCCTGTCAGCATTTTGAGTTGACAGGTGGATGCGCTTATCAGTTATAATTCCACCGGTGGCACTCAAAACCCGCTCTGATAAAACGCTGGCGGCAGGGCAGGCCAGGACCTCCAAGGCGTAGAGAGCCAGATCATGCCACGTGTCAAGCTTGGATACCCAATAATTATAAGACACAGAGGAATCATGGAGGATGTTGGTACGGTTGGCAAGGTACTCCCTCAGCATCTTCCAAAACTTCTCCCTCCTTGGGAGAGTACCCGTGTCACGGTTCCACCCCTCATTGTGTCTGGGATGCAGTTACTAACAGCTCAGCCGTCCAATCATGTACTGGGGCGTACTGGAGCTGTCAGTACTGTGATTGACAGCTTGACCATCCAATCTGGTACAGGGGTGTGCAATAACTGTCATTGTGGTGATTGACAACTTGGCTGTCCAATCTGAGACTGGGAGGCACTGACTATCTTCATGTGCTCATTATCCTAGTTGAATGCCTGGCTACTTAACTGAGCTTTTCCCCCCAAATCTATGCCAGACGTACATTCGGCTAGTGTGTGGTTTGTTCTCTGTGCCTTGAGTTCTGTTTATTGATCTTCTGCTGCCTGACTTTGGACCTTGTTATGACCATCCGTCTGTTTAACCCCTTCGGCTCTGATCTGCCTTCCTTCTGGTATTCTGATCTGCGGAACGTTTCCTGACTACTCCTTTGACTCTTCCCTCTGTTTATAACTTATCCTCCTGACTTTGAATTTGGACTCCTTGACTATCCCGTCTCACGGCCTGGCGGTGAAAAGTGACTCAGCGTCACACCCCGCGCATCAGGGCTTGTGTGATGGGAGGGTCTGAGAAAACTGTCCCAGAACTTTGACAGTGTTCCTTTGCCTCTGCTGGATTGCATTTGTGTCTCTATCGCCTTTACTCCTTGGTTGTCCAATGAACTGTGACCTCTGCCGCCAGCGTTTTCAGATGGGAATTTTTTAATAATTCCGCAACAAGTGCCTTCTCATACTGCCCCATTTTATTCGGCCTGTCCTGGGCAAGAATAAGAGAAAGAAAGCTATCCATGTAGCGTGGGTCTAGAAATGTCACCAACGAATAATGACTGTCACCCAAAATTTGAACAACGCGAGGGTCACAGGAAATGCAGCATAACATAAACTCAGCCATGTGTGCCAGACTGCAAAGAGGCAAGACTTCCGTGTCCTCACCAAGAGGACGACTGACCATGCTCTCCTCCTCATCCTCCTTCTCTTCCTCCTCCTCCCTGTCTTCAGGCCATCCATGCTGAACAGACAGTATGACAGTTGTGCAGGTAGTACCATGTGTAGCGAAGGAAACTAGCTCCTGTTCTTCCTACTCCTCTTCTTCATTGTCACCCAATCCATGCAGATGAGGCTGGGCAGTGTGGAATCACCCTGTATGGTTCCTTGCTCCATCTCATCGTGCTCTGCCTGCAATGCATCCTCTTTAATTGTGAGCAGAGAGCATTTCAGAAGACAGAAAAGCAGGATGGTGACGCTAATTATGGCGTCATCACAGCTCACCATCTTGGTGGAGTCCTCAAAGTTTCGGAGGATGGTACATATGTCTGACATCTATATCCACTCCTGAGGATTTATGTGTGGAGTCTGAACTGAATACCAACGAACTTGTTGATGCTGGTAGTCAACAACTGCCCTCTTCTGCTCCCAAATCATTCCCAACATCTGCAATGTAGAGTTTCAATGCATGGGGACATCGCAGATCAGTCGATGAGCTGGAAGCTGCAAATGCTGCTGAAGCACGGCAAGGACGGCGGAAGCTGTAGCTGACTTTTTAAAATGGGTACACAGGCGGTGTACTTTTACAAGCAGATCTGGCAGATCTGGGTAGGTTTTGAGAAACCGGTTAAGCACAAGGACCAGGCATGGTACTTGTGTGAGCTTGCCTCGCCTCAGAGCCGCCACCAGGTTCCGGCCATTGTCACACATGACTATGCCTGGCTGGAGGGTCAACGTCATCAGCCACAGATCTGCCTGCTCTTTCAGAGCTGTCCACAACTTTTCAGTGTTGTGCGGTTTGTCACCTAAGCATATTAGCTTCAGCACAGCCTGTTGCCACTTAGCCATAGCAGTGCTGCAGTGCTTCCAGCTTGAGACTGATGTGGTCATTTCAGAGATGGAGGCTTAAGAGGAGGAGGAGGAGTTGTGGGACACATGCTCGTGTAATGCGGGGACGGCACACCGGGAGAAATAGTGGCAGCTGGGGACCAAGTACCGAGGGATGGCCGCCGCCATCAGTTTGCGGAAAGCTTCAGTCTCCACGAACCTAAAAGGCAACATTTAGAGAGCAAGCATTTGCAAAATGTGTGAATTTAGTAGTGTGGCCTGTGGGGAGTTAGCTGAATATTCGCACTTGCGTTCCAAGGACTGGGTAGGGACAACTGAACCCTGTGCTGGGACAAGGACGTGGACATGCTTGCTGATGGTGCTAGTTGAGAGTGTTCAACGACAGGTGCATGGCGGGAGGCATATTGGCATGTGCCATGGACAAGGGATTGGCGTGCGCGCACAACAGCAGAACAAGCAGTGGTGTCACCCGCAGCACTGTTGCTGGACCCCTGGGGTTCATCCCACTTAGTCGGGTGTTTTGCTGCTATGTGCCTGATCATGCTGGTGGTGGTCAGGCTGATAGTTTTGCTACCCCTGCTGACGCTGGCCTGGAAGGTGGTGCAAATGGCCTTTTTGGGGTTATCTGCAGAGTCTTTAAAAAACAACCAGACTCGGGAAGACCTAACAGTTGTACTGGCAACTTCTGTCGTGTTGGCGTTAAGAGGAACGCTTTCCCGCCTTATATCTGTGGCCACCACACTGCTTCTTCCTGCCTGTTGCAGTGCTAAACCTCCCTCCCCCTGTGTGCTGCTGTCCTCGCTATGCCTGTCCCCCTGCCAGGTTGGGTCAGTTACTATATCATCCATCACCTCATCTTCCACTTTTGCACCCTGGTCCTCCTCCTGTCTTTCTGGCAATTGTGTCTCATCATAATCATCATCATCCACCTCTTGCGACAGTAATTGCACTTTCTCACAGTCGCCTTCGTGTGACTGTGGTTGCTCCAATATTTGGACATCGCTACACGCTTTCTCCTCTTGACTTGCTTGAAGCTGGCTGGGCGAAAGGCCTGAATCTACAAATGAAAAAGTGAACAGCTCTTCTGAGTATCCAATTGTGGGATCAGTTGTCTCTCTGGACACTCAGCATGGTGGGAGGGAGGAGGATCAGGGTGAGGAATATGCGGTCCAGACTCATGGCTACTGAGACTTGACCATGTGGAAGACAAGGTGGTGGTGGTGGCAAAGTGACGGGAAGCATTATCTGCTATCCAACCAACAACCTTTTGACACTGCTCTGTGTTCAATAGTGGTGTTCTGAGGTCTTCTAGGAATTGGGACAGGAAGGTCGGGCGAGAAGAAATGGGTGTTTGTTGTGGCACAATTTCGGCTTTCCCACGTCTTCGGCCTTGGCTTCTGCAGGCACCATCACCATCACATCCACTTCCCCTTTCCTTGCCACACACCTTGCCCATTTTTAATAGAGGACAATATTTTCCATGATCATGAGAAATAGCTGATTTTGGAACACAGTTATATGTGATACGTCTGACAGACAACCACGATTTTAAATAGCAGGCCTGTAATTTACTAAAACTATTCATCAAAGACACCTAGTGTGAATAGCTTGACTGACACACTGCAACAGAATGGAAAAGGAGGTCAGTATTTTCCATGTTCAGTTTAAATTTCTGGATTTTTATTGCTGAAATATGGAACAGATATGGCTTTATTCTGCGGTGAGAACAAGCAAATGGAGCAGCAAAATTGTGTACTCTGCATTGGTTTTTAAGCAAATAACCAGGATTAAGATCAAAAAATTGCCCTGGTCCCTGATATCTGGGGCTATGTTTACAAATATCTGTAATTATTACAGTAGCAGCAGACAGGACATTCAATGGACCATCTAGCTATATGCACTGCAGTCTGCCACATACACTGCCTGCCTGCCTAACTCCTGCTATCACCACTGAATATATGCAGCTGGATTAGTCCTCAGAAGGACTGTTTGTTCAGTTATATATAGTACAGACCAAAAGTTTGGACACACCTTCTCATTTAAAGATTATACTAACAATAAAGAAGCAAATCTCTCCCTAACGCAGCAGCACCTTTCCCTACTCTGCCTGATTCCAGGCTAGACTGTGACTAGCATGGCGGCGCCAGGTCTTATATAGACCTGATGATGCTGTGCGGCCAGCCAATCATTGTAATACCCACAACCAACACGGCTACGGCATTACAGTGCGTGACAGGCAATCCCTGCATGTTCATTGACTCTCTAAAGAGCGCAAACATGCTGGGAGGGGACCCGAGCTCCTGCCCAAGCAACCCGGAAATACACACCGAGCTTGTCGATCACAGTGATGCTCGGGCGACTACCGAGCAGTGGCGAGCACATTTGCTCATCACTACAATTTACGTTTGAATTTTGGCTAAATTACTTTGGTAAATCAGGGGCATTGATTTGTTGCATTTAATGTTTTTGGATGGCTACTGCCGTTACCTGATATTGCACTCATGGGCCTTTTTTAAACACTGCTTTTTAATTGAGTAGAATTCAGCCAGTTTACATGTAACCGGTGTGCATTTGATCTGTATATTCTATAGACCCATCTTATGTAGTTACATTATCATGGAATGTTGGCTCACACAATTTGATAAAAATGTGTGCTAAGAACCTCACATTCATATCTAAATTATTTAATAGCAATAACGCCATTTATAATGATCCATATATTTAGCATTCATTTGTAAGTATCTGCTGCATCTTTTGTGTTTGTTTGCTTCTGTATTGTATCATCTAACCATTTATTACACTTTGTTAGGAGGTACTGACTTCTTTATTTTTAGATGGTTAAATAAGATATTTCATGATGGACTTTTTAGATCAAGGAGCATCTACTATTGAATTATTGCTTACTTTTTATAAGGACAGCAAAGTCATGACTCCTCTTTCTCATATCATTGGTTGAAGCTTTCACCTCACAATAGTAAATCCCGGAATCTTCAACATGAGCGGAAAGAACGTCATATTTATTGGATAATTCGAATCCCTGAGCTTTTTCTCCATCTTTATATAAGGCAAATTGTAGTTCTGAATTCCTCCTCTCCCGACTAAGGCTTGTGTCAAAATACAGGGAAATTTCATCACCCTCCACCACTGAATCTTGGGTTATGTTTATGACTAGAAAAGAAAAGAACTCTGGAGGAGACAAGAAAGCAAGAATTTAATTATTGTGTTGATAGAATTTGCCCAATTATGGGGACCCGAATGTGGCCATCAGATGTTTCTATGTTTCTAACAGTCATCACAGTGCATTATTAAAGAAGTTATCCACTACTTTCACATTGATGCCCTATCCGCAGGATAGGGCATCAATGTACGATCAGCCAGGGTCCAGCACGCAGCACCCCTGCCGATCAGCTGTTATCGGTGCTAGTGGCCGCCGGACGGAAGTCCTTCCCTGCGGTGCTTGGCCGTCCATCTGTAGTGGCAGCCGCGGGGTACTGCATATCTGCCTCCCATTCAATTGAACAGCAGGTGGATGTGCAGTAACAAGTGCCGGCCACTACAACTTGATGGCCAAGCACCCCAGGTAAGGACTTCTGGCCGGCGGTTGCCGCCGCTGGCACCGATAACAGCTGATCGGCGGGGGTGCTATGTGCGGGATCCCGGCCGATCATACATTGATGCCCTACCTCCATCAATGTGAAAGTAGTGGATAACCCCTTTAAGAATGCCAGACTCGTGCTAAAGCCAAATGCACCAATAACCAATAAGGGTCAAACAGGTGTCCGACTAAAAGTACTACTTCTGTCAGTTAACAATAATAACCACATTAATGACCTCATAACAGAGCCAGCTCTATTAGTAACCAATAACAGCCACATAAGTCATCCCTTAAGTATACCAGCCTCCTCAGGACCACTATCGAGCATCTAGCCAAATGGTCAAATTAGAGGCAGCCATACCATCTTTAATATAAAAATTCCAGCCACAGTGAATTAATAAAATAATTAAATACAATTGCCTCCATAGTGTAACTTTTTTTTCAATATCGGGGAGTAAAATGTAAGGAGTGAACTCCTGGGAGAGTTATTAAAGTTGATCTGCCCCAAGGGCAAAAATGTTGAGTCTTTTCTCTCGCTTAACTCCTGGTGCTTGCGTGAGTATGCCGTTTTTTGTTTTTATTGTAAATTCGCTTAGCGCTATGTGGCTTTTTATTTAGTGCTACTTTTTATGGTTCATAAATTTGAAATAGATGAATTCTAATCATCGTGTGATTTATATTATACAATAAATAGTATGGTGTTTTAGGCTGCTGACTCAAAGCAGAAGAAATCTCTACTGAAGTTATGAGAGCAGTCAACTCACATGGCAACCCATCTACAGATCACTATGATTATTGGCATAAAGTGTTGCTTACCTTTTATAAGGACAGATAAATCGTGACTTCTCTTCCGTATATTGTTGGTTGATGTTTTCACCACACAGTAGTAACTCCCAGTATTCTCCAGTTGAGCGGACAGAAGTTCATATTTGTTAGATAAACTGAATTTTTGAACGTTCTCCTCATCGCTATAGAAAGCAAACTGTAGTTCTGTATTCTTCCTGTCCAAACTTAGATATTTGTCACAGGTCAGAGTGATATCATCACCCTCCACTGCTGGATCTGGGGTTACATTTATACCTGGGGTAGAGAACAATTCTAGAGAAGAAAATAGTGAACATGAAGTTTATTTAATTTATATCAGGCCATTTTCAAAAAAACATTAAGATTATTTTTCTGTCACACTGATAGGAGATGGGTTATTGGAGAGGAGACCGCTACCAAAGTTCTGGTCCTGGTTTTCAAAGGAGAGTTGTGCAGTCCCTCTCCAAACAATAAATTGCATTCATGGAAACCTTAGAGATAACAGGTTTTTAAGATAATAATTATAGATGTCAATGAAGGTCCTAATTTTTGACTCGCTAACTTAAAATTTTTGTATGACATATTCTATGATATGAAAGAAACCTCTAATTTGGAGGAATGTCTTTTTTTTTAAAAAAATACTGGCTTTTGTTGCCTGGTGGACTTACACAATTTTCATCAAAATTTGTTCAAGAAACTTAAGCTATGAGTATCCTGTTAAAAATGAAGCTGTAATGAAATTGAAATAACCTAGATATTCCATGTTTGTGTATATCTTTGCCCTTGCAGAGCACTTTTGAATCTTTTGTGTTTGTTAGCTTCTGTATTAGAGTCATAGCAAATGTACACATGCTGTCATGGGTGTGTCAGGTTTGACAAACAGTCATTCTAGATCCGGCTGTAGAAGGTCGCTGCGCTTGGCCTTCCAGACACCTTCTTGATCTTTTCATCATCCCTCCCTCTCTAGGGCCCAGCGATGATCTCCTCCTTCTGCTGCTAATTGACACACCCTTGCTGGATCTTTAAATACCCTCAGTTTCTCGAGAGAGTTGCTGGTGATAGAATTAATTCCTCTGTTCAAGTCTAGAGTTCTGGCAGTCAGCTGGATTCTCCTTGGAGTTCCTTTGTAGATTGTGGTCGTCATCTCTCTGGTGTCTTCTCAAAGCTAAGTGTATCCCCTTATATGTTTCCCTTGTTTATCTTTAGTTGAAGTGGGGCTGAATAGTGCTCACCCCTCCCCCTCCTTACCCAGGGCCTAGCTCTAGGGTCAGCCAAGGCTAAGGTATCCTGCTCAGCGATAGGTGTGTAGCCTATTTAGGGATGATAGGAGAGTCAGAGTGTTGTTAGATCTGCTTAGGGGTCTCCACTCCCCCTTTCCCTAGTTGCAGGGCTTCCGCTCTTTTCCCATCATCGTACGCTGGGTTCTTCCTATACCTAGCATAACCCATGCCCACTAGAGATGAGATGAGTGGATCGATCAACTTTGAGTCAAATTTCATGACATTAACAGGTCTGACTTTGAGTAGTGAGATTCGATTATTGAGGGTTGGCAAAATAAAAAAAATCCCGGTGCTATTTCACACACTGCTGAAGACTCAAAGTGGGCTAATGATTTCAGACACAGCGGTGTGGGCTCCCTCATAATGCCATCCAGTTATGACATCACATGGCCTGGTGAAGCGAAATGGGGGGGGCTATAATAGCCAGTATAAAAGATTAGGGCCAGCTAACGATCGCCTTTTTGGGCTTGTACAGTGGTGGGATAAGAAGTTAGCACACACTGTTCATTCCACCTATGGAGAGAAAGGCAAAATGTAACTGTGGCATGCTACTTCAGTGCTGAAGCAGATTGATAATGCGAGTGATGGTCTCAGTCTCTGACTACAAATCCAAAAATTCAAGCAAAATATAGAGAAGTGCTGTAGCTGTATAGTCACTCAGTGCAAGTGTCAATTGATTGATATGTGATATACTGCAGTAGCAAAACAATAATGGCAGCCTTTATTAAATTATTCCCACATTGAAAACTAAGAGGGCAATATTAAACCCCTCAGTGATAATTTTTGCTACTCTAACAAATTCCTGAATCCAAGGCTTGAGTGTCTTGGAAAATTAGTTTCTTCCATTGTAGCTATTTTTTTACATCAAAAAGAGAAATCTCTATAATTCAGAAATACAGCTTTCCCGATTCCTCCCCTCAGGGTGTCATGGGCGCAGTGAGTGACAACTCAGTCATCCAATCGGGTGCAGGGACGTGCTGAGCTGTCCGTACTTTGATTGACAGCTCAGCTGTCCAATCCGAGACTGGGAGGTTCTGAGCTTCTTGCAGATGCTCCCTGTTTCTAAATAATTACTTTGCTACTTAGCTGAGCTCTCAGCCCCAGATCTCTGCATTCACTCGGTGGTGCTGTTTGCCTGGAAATTCTGTGTTTTGTTGATTGATCTATTACTGCCCGACCTTGGAGCTCATTCTGACCATCTGTTTGCTCAACCCCTTTGCTCTGCTCCGCTATTTTCCTGGTATTTTGACATCGGACTATTGCCTAACTTTGCCTTTGTCTTTTCCCTTTTGTTTACTATGTGCACTCTTGGTATCTGACCCAGGAACATTTGACTACCCTGCCCCATGGCTTGTCCGTGGATGGTGACAATCGTTACATCAGCATTGTGATTTTTGGCAACTTTATTTGCCACAAATTGACTTTTTGGGTAAAATTTGCGAAATCTAGTGAATTCTAATTTTAAATTATCCGCTCGTTTCTACTGACCACTTATTAAAAATTTTCAAGAGGTGCAGACTTTTTTTTCTCTGTCTTGTACATTTGTGGTTTACTGCCTTCTTTTTGGTAATGTACTCCTATACCCTATTTAAGACTGTTTTTAATTATACTATAAAAGAGTTAACTCATTGGAGTTCATTTTATCAGGATACTATTAAGATGGGCAGCACGGTGGCACAGTTGGTAAGACAACATCTGCAAGTAGTTTGTACGTTCTCCCCATGTGCGTGTTCCCTCTGGATTCTCCGGTTTCCTCCCACACTCCATGGACATTCTGAAAGGGAATTTAGATTGTGAGCCATAATGGGGACATCAATGTGTGTAAAGCACTGTGGAAGTAATGGCATTTTATAAGCAAGTATCATAAATGGTGAATATATCCCAGACCCAGATATATGAGCTTGTGGAATGGGGCTCACACAATTTGTTCAGAATGTGTGCTAAGTACTAATTAAATATTGCTTACCTTTTATAAGGAAAGGTAACTCATGACTCCTCTTCCTCACATTGTTAGTTGATGTTCTCACTTCACAGAAGTAACTTCCAGAATTGTCAAGGCGAGCAGACAGAAGTTTATATTTATTGGAAGATCTGAAATCTTGAATGTTGGTCTTGTCTCTGAAGAAAGCAAACTGCAAATCTTCATTTTGCCTGTATGGATTTAGACTTGTCTCACAAGTCAATGTGATGTCATCACCTTCTACTTTTGCATATGGTGTTACAGTAATAACTGGAGAAGAGAAGAGTTCTAGAGAAGAAAAGGTTGATCATATAATTTAGTTAATTGATATTAAGTCATTATTTTAACAGCTAAAAATTTTTTTTTTAGCACACTGCTGGAAGGTTGTGAGTCCTACTGGATTTTCAAGTTTTCCACACTGACACCTGAAGGGTTATATGAAACCATTGAAAACGCAAGATAGGGTCTCAAGTTCCAGTATATCCACAGTCAGAAGGAGTCCCCAAATATAAACTAACTTAAAAAATATATAGCTTTTTTCTATTATCATTTTTATACAATTTTAAGACATCGTACATTTACTCAACGGAATTCACATTTACCGTACACACCAAAAGTTTGGACACACCTTCTCATTTAAAGATTTTCCTATATTTTCATGACTATGAAAATTGTACATTCACACTGAAAGCATCAAAACTATGAATTAACACGTGGAATTATATACTTAACAAAAAAGTGTGAAACAACTGAAAATATGACTTATATTCTAGGTTCTTCACAGTAGCCACCTTTTGCTTTGATGACTGTGACGCGCCCCTGGGCCTGCTGTGACGTGCGGCATCGCGCGCACGGGGGCTTACCCAGAGCCGGATCAGATGGGGGTAGTAGTCTCGTGGCGGTGACCCGGTCCGTGCCCAGGGAGTCAAACTGAGCGGCAGTCTTTAGCAGTAGATGTTAGAATGTTCGACTACGCCACCCGTTGAATGCGGCTATGAAGCCGCCGCTGCAGGGCAGACCGCTGAGGCCGGTGGTAAGGTCGTGCAGCGTAGCTGGTAGAACCCCCAACGGGAGGGGTATGGCCTCAGGGCAACCGACGTGTTTGAAGGGGGTAGCAGGAACCACTCAGAGACGGTGCGGTGTAGTTCTGGGTCTTTACTGGTGACAAAGTAGACCCTCCCGGAGTACTGGCTAGCGATCGGGGCCTGGTCAGTCCGTGAGCTGATGGGATCTCCCCTGGCCAGGCGGAGTTGTAGGCCTCCCCAACTAATCGTACTCTTCTGGCTACCTTGCTAGAGGCTGATAAAAGTAGCCCACGTCCCTGAGTGTACCGTGTGGTGCTCACCCGTATGGCCGGTGACTCGGGGCCTTTTGGTAGCTTCCGCTCCACGTCGCGGTGCTGGTCCCTTGCGTGTGACCGTGCCTTCGGGTTTCTTGGCCAGAGGACCTGAAATCCCCTGCCGGGCGGTTTCTGCTGCTGGGTAAGGATTAGTCCCCACAGCCTCAGACTCCGGGTCCGGTAAGAATTCTTCAATCAGGGCGAGCTCTACAGCTTCCAGCCCTGACCTCTTTTAGCACTGCTCCCACTGAGCTCCTGATCTTTCTTTCCTATAGCTGCTCCACTACAGACCAGACTGTGTCTCTGTCTGTGTTCTCTCACTCTACTCACCAACCCTGCCTCAGCCCCGGCTTTATATAGGGGAAGTTCTTCCCCTCCCAGGACTGGGCAGGAGGTGTGGCATGCATAGGATGTCTGACCAGGAAACCTCCCACCTGCTCACAGACGTAATATTGCTATCACTGTGGGAACCAGACCCCTGGGGTGCCACATTCCCCCCTAGTGAAATTTAGTACTCCGGGACTAAACATATTTTTGTAAAACATAACAAGTAAAAACAGAAACAGTACAATAAAGAAAAAACACATTAGGATGGTCACGGCATGTCCGCAACCGGGTGCAGTCTTTGAAGAAAACAAAGGTGTCCATTTCACCAAGAGACAGGGAGCCGTAACCAGGTAGGGGTCTGTCCTACCCCGAGTCCTTAACAGTCTTTAGTCCATTCCTGGTTATGCTCCAACATATGTACAAAGGATTCTGGATAATCCCTAAACGACACCTATAGAATAACTAAAAATACACAATTATTTACAGGCAACAATAAACAGGTAAATACAAATAAACAGTCTAAACACTTAGATCCTCCAACGTACGGGTAACTGGCCTCTAGTGGTTCTAGTGGACCTACGGAGCTGACTGACTGGTCCTGAGCTACCAGGTGTAGGAGCTGTCAAAGGTAAACTGGGCAGCTGTCTACGGGCTCTTTGGCTCACTAGGGGTACGGCAGGCTCACTATAAGCAGAGGGTTGATCCTCCTGGTCTGCTTGTGTGGGGTCTTCTGCCTCCTGGACCGGCTGCTCTTCCAGCTCTACCTGTTTCTCCGTAGGTACTTGAGATGCTGGTTGGAGGAAGGTGAGGACGGGTACCACAACTGCACCATTGACTTGAGTCCAAGACCGAGGGAAGTCCCCGAGAACAGTACTAACCATATCTTCCCTTTCCTCTGTGGGTCGAGGGTCTTCTTGTTCTTCTTCAAGGTTTCGTAGCTGTTCGGGACACTTCTTCAGGTGATCTCGGGAGACAATGGCTGTGGTTTCTCCTCCGTCCTTACTGATTGTGCAGACCTTTGGGTTCTCATGGCTTGAGGGTAGTACGGTGTACGGGTCCTTCTCCCACTGGTCGTCCAACTTGTGGAGGCGTCTCTTCCTCTTCAAGACCTGCTCTCCAGGTACCAGGGGAACAGCGGGAGCATACTGGTTGTAAGTCTTCTCCTGTCTTTCTCTAGCTTGACAGAGACTTCGCTCCACGCTCTCCTGTACTTTCCGGTACTGCTGCTGCCTTTCGGTGTCCCAGTCTGCTTCTGGTGAAGTGTCCTCGGGTGTCAGGACTCCCATCTCCAGATCAACAGGAAGCTTACCAGGTCTTGCTCTCATTAGGTAAGCCGGGGTACAGTTGGTAGAACCTACCGGGATGTGGTTGTATAGGTCCACCAGATCAGGCAGTTTCTCAGGCCACAGACTGCGTTCCTCCAGGGGCAATGTTTTCAGAAGATCTATCACCACCTGATTCATTTTCTCGCAGAGCCCATTGGTTTGCGGATGATAGGGTGTTGTTCTTATCTTCCGGCAGCCATACAGAGTACAGAACTCCTGGAAGACTTCCGCTTCAAAGGCAGGTCCCTGGTCCGTCAGCACCTGCTCCGGGTATCCGTGTGGACGGCAGAAGTGCTGCTGGAAGGCTCTAGCTGCTGTTTGAGCCGTTAAGTCCTTGACCGGGACCACCACCAGGAACCGGGAGTAAGGATCTACGATTGTGAGGGCGTAGACATACCCAGATCTGCTTGGAGCCAGTTTCACATGGTCCAGGGCTACCAGTTCCAGTGGCTGTCGGGTGATGATGGGCTGCAAGGGAGTCTTCTGTCTGGCACGGTCCTTCCTTCTTAGGTGGCACGGTCCACAGTCTCTGCACCACCTCTCGATGGTTCCCCTCATGCCTACCCAGTGGAACCGCCCGCGCAGCAGGAACTCCAGCTTCTTCCATCCGAAGTGCCCAGCTCCATCGTGGTATGCCTCCAGCACCATAGCCGCGTCTCTTCTTGGCACCACTACTTGCCAGATCAGTTCATGCATCCGGGAGTTAACCATTCTGCGGCACAACTTCCCCTTGTAAAGGAACAGTCGACTCTTCTCAATCCACAGTTGCTTGGCCTCCTCCGGAGCGTCTGGGTCAAGGCGGGCATCTGGCTGAGTCAGCATCTCCTTCACCAGTCGGACGGCGGGGTCACTGTCTTGCGTTTCCGCCCAGTTGTAATGAGGTAAGGGGTTGAACGTAGCGGATTGCTTACTCCTTACACGGTGGGAATACTGGATAGTCCCATGCCGGTGGAACGCGGGAAGTTCAACCTCCTCCAGTTCCTCTGGATCTTCCCCCACGTCCGGTAGGTTTGGCATTCTGGACAAGGCATCCGCGTTGGTATTGGAGCGTCCTGCCCGGTATTTGATTGTGAACTCAAAGTTGGACAGGCGGGCCATCCAACTCTGCTCCAGGGCACCGAGTCTTGCTGTGTCCAGGTGTGTCAACGGGTTGTTATCCGTGTACACGGTGAACCGGGAAGAGGCGAGGTAGTGCTTAAAGCGTTCGGTGACTGCCCACACCACTGCCAGGAACTCTAGCTTGAATGAGCTGTAATTCTCAGGGTTTCTTTCGGTGGGTCGCAGTTTTCGGCTGGCGTAAGCAATTACTCGTTCTTTCCCCTGCTGGATCTGGGACAGTACGGCTCCTAGCCCGATGTTACTTGCGTCGGTGTAGAGGATAAAGGGCTGGCTGTAATCCGGGTACCCCAGGATTTCATCCCCCGTGAGGGCCATCTTCAGCTGGCGGAAGGACTCTTCTTCCAGCTTCTCCCATCTGAAGGGCGGCTTCTGGTTCTTGGCCTTCCTGGACTGGCCTATCAGGAGGTCCTGCATAGGAGCTGCCTTTTTGGTGAAACCGGGAATGAATCTTCGGTAGTAGCCTACCAACCCGAGGAACTGCCGCACTTCCTTTACGCTGGAGGGGCTTGGCCATTCCTTAATTGCGGTGATCTTATCAGGGTCGGGAGCCACTCCGTCAGCACTCACCACGTGTCCCAGGTACTGCACCTTTGGTTTCAGGAGGTGACACTTGGAGGGTTTCACCTTTAGGCCGTAGTTTGCCAGGGCTTCGAACACTTCTGCCAGGTGTTTCAGGTGGTCCTCGTAGGTCTTGGAGTAGACGATGACATCGTCCAGGTATAACAGGACCGTCTCGAAGTTTCGGTGTCCCAGACAGCATTCCATCAATCGTTGGAAGGTTCCTGGTGCGTTGCAGAGTCCGAACGGCATGCAGGTAAACTCGCTAAGTCCCATCGGGGTGGTGAATGCGGTCTTCTCCCGGTCCGCCTCTGCTACAGGAACCTGCCAGTACCCGCTAGTGAGATCCAAAGTGGAGAAGAAGTTAGCAGATTTTAAAGCAGCCAAAGACTCCTCTATCCTTGGTAAGGGGTACGCATCTTTGTGTGTGATACGGTTGATTTTCCGGTAATCTACACACATTCTCATGGTGTTGTCTTTCTTTTTAACCAAGACTAGTGGAGCTGCCCAGGGGCTACAGCTATCCCTGATTACCCCAGCCTCCTTCATGTCTCTAAGCATCCCCTTGGCGTGTTGGTAGTGTGCAGGGGGTTCGGGTCGGTATCTCTCCTTTATGGGAGGATGGTCTCCCGTGGGGATGTGGTGTTCTACCCCCTTTACTCGCCCGAAGTCTAACGGGTGTTTACTAAACACTCTCTCGTACTCTTGAACCACCCGATAGACTCCCTGTTTCTGGTGTGAGGGAGTGGAGTCAGTACCCAAATGTAGTTGCTGACACCAGTCCTCTATTGTTTTCTTAGAGCCGTTACCTTCCTCTGGTTGAGATGGAGGCAAGGGTTCCACGGCCTGTACAGAATTCTGGTTTATGGTGAACAATTTAGTTAGCGTGGCATACTGGGGCAGGTGTACTTCTCTCTTCCCGATGTTTATTATGCGAACGGGCACCCTCCCATGGCGTACATCAACCACCCCCCGTGCTGTCAAAATGGTGGGCCTACTGTCTGAGTAGACGGGTTCTACCATTGCTTGGTAGTCTCTACCTCTTAGACCAATAGCTGCCCGGCACCAAATCATCATTTCACTTTTTGGGGGCATGGCAATTGGGAAAGGGTCACACATTCTCACGCTTCCAATCTCACCACCGGAGAGTTCCACCTGTTGCCGTCGCATCAGTGCCCGGATCTCTTTTTGGAGCACTCGCTGCTGGCCGGAGCTGGCGTTCTTGGCAACCTGCTGTAAAATGAAAATCACCTCTGCAAGACAATTTTCAATCACATTAGTTCCTAGCGTTATCTTTGGGTGACTCTCGCGCTTGTCAATGTCTACAATGATCAGTCCCTGTGCTGCCAGTTCGACTCTACCGATTTTAATGGTCACCTCTTTGAATCCGATCTGTGGCACGGGTTGACCATTGCTGGCGATGATACTCAAGTCGTCGTCTGGGTAGCGGGTTATATCCGAGTCATTCCAGTACTGCTTGAAGAGCACGTACGGGATGGTGGTGACCTGTGACCCGGTGTCAAGTAGGGCACTCATAGGAATGCCATCCAGTACCACAGGCAAGACTGGACGTCCTCCCACATATTTGTCACGCCAGTTTGATGGGCCTGGTGATCTTATTCCTGGGGGTTGGCCCTCTACCCCAGGTTGTGCCAGTTTAAAGGACAGTACCTTGCCATATGTCCGGGTTGATTGCAGCGGCGGCAGATGGGTTGTCCGTCCTCGTCGTATCGGTCGCTGGGTCTTCCTCTGGCCGGTGGGGTCCTCCTTGGTCGACGCCACGGGATGTCCTCCGGTCCGGATGCCAGCTGGATCTTCCCTGGAGCAGAAACCTGTAACGACTGCACAGTTCGGGTTAGCGCGGCAACGCTTTTAGCTAGCTCTTGGACCTGATGCTGCAGGTCTGGAGCCGGGTCATTGTTCAAAGCCTGCGCATCAGCTCCCACAGGCCCTGCCGACAAGGGCGCCGCCTCCTGGTGGTAAGCGGTAGTAGGGCGCCTGTGGGTCACAACGCCACCCGGTGCCGGTTCTTGGAGCACCCGGATGGCTCTGTCCTTGAACTGTGCAAAGTCCAGATGAGGATCCTGTAAGGCCATTGCCCGCAACTGGGTTCGGTGGGCATTGCAATATAGTCCCTCTATAAATTGTTCGGTCAACAGCCTGTCCTCGTTTCCCACGCCGTCAGGGTCGGTCTGCTTAATGGCTCTCAGGGCCTCTTGTAGGTTTAAAGCATAGTCTCTTATACTCTCATGTGCTCGCTGTTTGCACCCGTAGAATCTAAGCTTAATCTCGGCTTAGGTGCGGGTATCAAAGGTGTCCTTCAGCCGGGTTAATATCCCTGCGACAGTCCTCCTCCCAGGTGGCCAGGACTTTACCTCCCTTTGGGCTGCCCCGGTTAGTTGGGCCACCAGGATGCTCACTTTTTGCTCTTCTGTGAGGGGGTACACCTGGAAGAGGCTATCCAGCTTTTCTCTAAAGTCATTCAGGGTATGTGACTCCCCTGAGTACTGGGGTAGCCAGGCTGCCCCCGGGATATAGGGCATGGTGAAAGGCATGACCGCTGCAGCGGTGGCGCTGGCGGTGGCTGTGGCAGTGAAGCTCTCCTCCGTATCCGACATCCTCCTCCCCCCTAGTGGACCGTGGCCTACCTTGCGTTGATCCTCTTCCGTAGGCCGCGGCTCCGCAGTGGATCGTCAGGGTCGAGGACCTTCCGTCGCGCTCCTGTGACGTCGGCGTCTGCTGGGCTCCTTCCAGGACCTTACGCAACGTCCGGACGTGAGGCGGGGCTTCAGTTCTCGCGGGCTTTTCGGAGTCCACGCCCCTCTTCTTCCCGCGCGGCGTCTTCAAGATGGCGTCCAACGGCGGGAAAACTCCACGGATGGCGGGAAGAAGGCAGAAGATGGCGTCCAACGGCGGGAAAACTCCACGGATGGCGGGAAGAAGGTAGAAGATGGCGTCGGATGGCGGGAATCTTCACCACAGGTAAGTTTAAAAGTCTCTTTTTCAGGCACGCAGTACCCGGTGGTTGCGGGCACGTAATCCTGCCGACTACGCCAAAAGTTGACGCGCCCCTGGGCCTGCTGTGTCGTGCGGCATCGCGCGCACGGGGGCTTACCCGGAGCCGGATCAGATGGGGGTAGTAGTCTCGTGGCGGTGACCCGGTCCGTGCCCAGGGAGTCAAACTGAGCGGCAGTCTTTAGCAGTAGATGTTAGAATGTTCGACTACGCCACCCGTTGAATGCGGCTATGAAGCCGCCGCTGCAGGGCAGACCGCTGAGGCCGGTGGTAAGGTCATGCAGCGTAGCTGGTAGAACCCCCAACGGGAGGGGTATGGCCTCAGGGCAACCGACGTGTTTGAAGGGGGTAGCAGGAACCACTCAGAGACGGTGCGGTGTAGTTCTGGGTCTTTACTGGTGACAAAGTAGACCCTCCCGGAGTACTGGCTAGCGATCGGGGCCTGTTCAGTCCGTGAGCTGATGGGATCTCCCCTGGCCAGGCGGAGTTGTAGGCCTCCCCAACTAATCGTACTCTTCTGGCTACCTTGCTAGAGGCTGATAAAAGTAGCCCACGTCCCTGAGTGTACCGTGTGGTGCTCACCCGTATGGCCGGTGACTCGGGGCCTTTTGGTAGCTTCCGCTCCACGTCGCGGTGCTGGTCCCTTGCGTGTGACCGTGCCTTCGGGTTTCTTGGCCAGAGGACCTGAAATCCCCTGCCGGGCGGTTTCTGCTGCTGGGTAAGGATTAGTCCCCACAGCCTCGGACTCCGGGTCCGGTAAGAATTCTTCAATCAGGGCGAGCTCTACAGCTTCCAGCCCTGACCTCTTTTAGCACTGCTCCCACTGAGCTCCTGATCTTTCTTTCCTATAGCTGCTCCACTACAGACCAGACTGTGTCTCTGTCTGTGTTCTCTCACTCTACTCACCAACCCTGCCTCAGCCCCAGCTTTATATAGGGGAAGTTCTTCCCCTCCCAGGACTGGGCAGGAGGTGTGGCATGCATAGGATGTCTGACCAGGAAACCTCCCACCTGCTCACAGACGTAATATTGCTATCACTGTGGGAACCAGACCCCTGGGGTGCCACAACTGCTTTGCACACTCTTGGAATTCTCTTGATGAGCTTCAAGAGGTAGTCACCGGAAATGGTTTTCACTTCACAGGTGTGCCCTGTCAGGTTTAATAAGTGGGATTTCTTGCCTTATAAATGGGGTTGGGACCGTCAGTTGTGCTGTGCAGAAGTTTGGTGGGTACACAGCTGATAGTCCTACTGAATAGACTGTTAGAATTTGAATTATGGCAAGAAAAAAGCAACTAAGTAAAGAAAAATGAGTGGCCATCAGTGTCTGCAGTGTATATACAACAATTAGTTCTTTGTTGCAAATTTTACATGTGTGACTTGTATAAATTGTTGGTTTTAATTAATTATTTATTGTATTAAGTTGTGTAGAAGTTTCTTCCCTCCCCTATATAATATACATACTACACCTGATGAAGGAGTCAACCCGAGTTCAAAGCGTGTTGCTGAAGTGAATTGAGATCCAGAGAACCTCTCACCTCTACTTCATCTTCATTCTTCTCCTTCCCTCACCTCACCTCATTAAGGACTGTAAATAAACCTGTTGAATTCATCACTGCATCATCCTTCTGGACTAATCGTGCAGTTCATAAGGAGTAGAAGCACAGGTTAGTGAGTAAAAGCTATCCGCCATCGCTTATACAGAGATCTGTGTTCACATCCTTCAGACACATCTCGCCCCACGTACATCGGTGGCAGAATCGTAAGGAGAGACCTAAGTCTATAGTGTCTGTACGCATATGCATTGTCTGCTAGCAAGTCTATGACCGTCCACCATCTTACCTATAGAGTGTCCACAAAAGGCACAGTGGATCCCTCTGTGGGAGAAGCACATCATGTTCCTGACACCACTGATGCTCCTGGAGCAGAGTCCACACTTACTGCAGAGCAGGATGTATGACCCAAACGTGTAACCAAGCCGACACAAAAGGTCAGAGAGAACCTGGAGACAACCAGAGATGAGTTCCATGATAACATTTATGGGACAGAGTTGACCGATATTTAGCAGCTCTTCCACGTGCTAACAATGACGCAGCAGATTTAACCGCCAAATTGAATAGTTTGTCTGCCGCCTATAATCGCTACCAGAGACTGTCTGTTAAGTACATCACATTCCTGAGTAACTGTGATATGGATGATGCCCCAGCAGAGCTGGCTGAAAGGTAGACTCTTCTCCAAGAAAAGACCGCATTCGTGCGAGATGCCCAGGATAAGGCAGAACTCTGCATCGCACACCTCCAAGAGGTTAGGTCACATCGCACAACATCAACCAAAATCACATCTCGGTCTTCTAGATCATCTCACTCCAGGAAGTCAACATTGTCTGACAAGCTACTGGAAATCTGTGTGTCTGCAGAGGAAGCTAGAGTAAGAAGCTCCTTTGCTAGGAAGGAGGCTGAGATAAAAGCAAAAGAAATGAGATGGAGGCCCAATTAAAAAGTCAGGAAGCACAGATGGAAACCCAATTCAATATACCCCAAGCAGAAAGGGATGAAGCAACAGCCCTTGCTAAACAGAAGGTCCTTGAACAAGCAGTAGGTCATGATACTGATATGGACTGCTTTATTCAAGGAGAAATGGAGGACCCAGCTGATCGCATTACAGACTATGTGCTAAAATATTTACCATCTGTACCAGGTATGATAATATCACCAAAAGTAGAGAGTTAAGGAGTACAGTATTCGTGAGGAAGACTGACGTTCCACTTACTGCACCCTCCTTTCTTAAAACAAATGCTATTGCCCCTAAAGCTATGGACGGAAACAGTATGTGTCCTATCCACAAAAGACTTCACCCACTTAAGGAATGCCGTGGACTCAGGGCAAAGACTTTGCAGGAGCGAAGAGATACTTTCAAGGAGCTTGGGATATGTTATAAGTGTTGCGCCTCCTCAGACCACCTTGCTAAGGACTGTAAGGCCGTCATTAAGTGCACTGAATGCAGTAGTGACAAACATGTTACATCCCATGTCAGCTACACACAATTCACAACCTTCTGCAGCATCCAATCATGCTCAAAAGCATGGCGGGGAGCCACAAGTTCCTAATCGAGCTGCAACTGCTGTTTCCTCCTCATGTATTGAAGTATGTGGAGAAGGGACTGGACCAAAATGCTGTGCCAAGGTATGTCTGGTCAAAGTCTACCCAGAAGGACAACCCGACAAGGCCTCCAAAATGTATGCCATAATAGATGAGCAAAGTAACAGGTCTCTAATAATGCTGAGCGAGCATGCTCACTACTGCTCGGTGCTCGCCCGAGCATCTCACTACTCGAGATGCTCGGCGCTCGCTGAGTATCTCCGAGGTTGCTCGGCGGGAGCTCGGGTCCCCTCCCTGCATGTTTGGCACTCTTTAGAGTGCCAATCAACATGCAGGGATTGTCTGCCACACACTGCCATGCCACAGCCATGTTGGTTGTGGCATTACAGTGATTGGCTGGCCGCACAGAGTCATCAGGTCTATATCAGACCTGGTGCCGCCATGCTTATCACAGTCTACTCCGGAATCAGGCAGTGTAGGGAGAGATGCTGCTGAGCTAGGGAGAGATTTGGTTGTTTATTAGTTAGTGTAGGTATTCTACAAGATTCTCTACATATCCATCTCAACTAATCCAGCTGCAGAGATATCAGTGCTAGGCAGGCAGGCAGGGTATATAGCAGACTGCAGTGCACATAGCAAGAGGGTCCATTCCAGGTCTGTCTGCTGGTGCTTTTGTAGATATTTGTAGAAATAGCCCCAGGTACCAGGGGCTAGGAATATATATTTTTTATCTTAATCCTGATTATTTGCTTAAAAAGCAATCCAGAGAGAACCATTTTCTGCGCCATTTGCTTGTTGGCACTGCAGAATACAGCCAGATTCTTTCCATATTACTGTGATAAAAATCCAGCTATTTAAAACTGTGGTTTGTTCGTCACACGGATCACATATGTTCGCTCCAAATTCAGCCATTTGTAGTGAGCATGGAAGATATTGCCTTCCATTTAAAATGGGCAAGGCGCATGGCAAGGGACGGGGAACTGGACGTGATGGTGATGGTGGTGGTGCATGCAGAGGTCGAGGCCGTGGGCAAGCTGAAATTGTGCCACATCAAACACCCACATCTTCTCGCTCGACCTTCCTGTCCCAATTAATAGGGGACCGTAGAACACCACTATTGAACACAGAGCAGTGTGAAAAGGTTATTGGTTGGATAGCAGATAATGCTTCCAGTCACTTAGCCACCACCACTACCCTTTCTTCCACGCGATCAAGTCTCAGTAGCCGTGAGTCTGCACCACATATTCCTCACCCTGATTCTCCTTCCTCCCACCATGCTGAGTGCCTGGAGACAACTGATCCCACACTTGGACACTCCGAAAGAGCTGTTCACTTTTCCATTTATAGATTTGGGCCTCTCGCCTGGTCCACTTGAAGCGAGTCAAGAGGAGATCGCATGTAGCGATGCCCAAATATTTGAGCAGCCACGGTCATACGAAGGCGACGGTGGGAAAGTGTCTCAAGAGGTGGACGATGATGAGACACAATTGCCAGAAAGTCAGGAGGAGAACTAGTGTGCGGAAGTGGAAGACGAGGTGGTGGATGATATAGTAACTGACCCAACCTGGCAGGAGAACATGCAGAGCGAGGAGAGCAGCACACAGGGGGAGGGAGGCAGAGCACCCCAACAGGCAGGAAGAAGCAGTGTTTTGGATGCAGACAGAAGGCGGGAAACCATTCCCCGTAACACCAACACGATGGAAGTTGCCAGTACAACTGTTAGGTCTTTTCGAGTCTGGTTGTTTTTTAAAGACTCTGCTGATAACCCCTAAAAGGCTATTTGCACCACTTGCCAGGCCAGCATCAGCAGGGGTAGCAAAACTAGCAGCCTGACCACAACAAGCATGATCAGGCACATGGCAGCAAAGCACCCGACTAAGTGAGCTGAACCCCAGGGTCCAGGAACAGTGTCTACGGGTGACACCATTGCTTTTTCCACTGTTGTGCATGCAAGTCAATCCCCTGTCCATAGTGCATGTGAAGATGCCTCCTGCCCTGAACCTGTCGTTGAACACTCTCAACTAGCACCATCAGCAAGCACGTCCTTGTCCCAGTGCAGCGTTCAGTTGTCCATACCCCAGTCCTTGGAATGCAAATATGCTGCCAAAGCCCGACAGGCCACATTACTAAATTCCCACATTTCGCAACTGGTTGCGCTCGAAATGTTGCCTTTTAGGCTCGTGGAGACAGAAGCTTTCCGCAACCTGATGGTAGCGGCCGTACCTCGGTACTCTGTCCCCAGCCGCCACTATTTCTCCCGGTGTGCCATCCCCGCATTACACAAGCACGTGTCCCACAGCATTAGCCGTGCCCTCAACAATGCAGTTACTGGGAAAGTCCACCTAACCACGGACACATGGACAAGTGCTTGTGGGCAGGGACGGTACATCTCGCTGATGGCACACTGGGTTAACATAGTGGAAGCCGGGACCCAGTCGGACCTTGAGACGGAACACATCCTCCCGACACCGAGGATTGTGGGCCCTAGGTCAATCAGGGTTGCCCCCACAGTCTACAGCTCCTGCACCTCATCCTCCTCAGACTCCTCCTCCTCTTCAGCCTCCATCTCCAAAAAGACCACATCAGTCACAAGCTGGAAGCACTGCAGCACTGCCTCAGCCAAGCAGCAACAGGCTGTGCTGAAGCTAATATGCTTAGGTAACAAACCGCACAATGCTGAAGAGTTGTAGACAGGTTTGAAAGAGCAGGCAGATCTGTAGTTCACACTGCTGAAACTAAAGCCAGGCATGGTCGTGTGTGACAATGGCTGGAACCTGGTGGCGGCTCTGAGGTGAGGCGTGCTCACACATGTACCATGTCTGGCCCATGTGCTTAACCTCGTGGTTCAGCAGTTTCTCAAAACCTACATGGAGCTGCCGGATCTGCTTGTCAAAGTACGCCACCTGTGTGCCAATTTTAGAAAGTCAGCTACAGCTTCCGCCGCCCTTGCCGTGCTTCAGCAGCATTTGCAGCTTCCTGCTCACTGACTGATGTCTGATGTTCCCACGCGTTGGAACTCTACACTACAGATGTTGGGAAGGATTTGTGAGCAGAAGAGGGCAGTTGTTGACTTCCAGCATCAACAAGCCCATCGGTATTCAGTTCAGACTCCACACATAAGACCTCAGGAGTGGACATGGATGTCAGACATCTATACCATCCTCCAATACTTTGAGGACTTCACCAAGATGGTGAGCAGCGTTGACACCATAACTAGCATCACCATCCCGCTTCTCTGTCTTCTGAAATGCTCTCTGCTCAAAGTCAAAGAGGATGCATTGCAGGCAGAGCATGATGTGATAGAGCAAGGAACCATGCTGGATGATTACACACAGCCCAGCTTCATCTCATCCCAATGTTAACTGGGTGACAATGAGGAAAAGGAGGAGGAGGAAGAACAGGATCTAGTTTCATGCTCTGTAGATGGTACTACCTGCACAACTGTCCTACTGTCTGTTCAGCGTGGATGGCCTGAGGACAGGGGGGAGGAGGAGGAGAGCATGGTCAGTCGTCCTCTTAGTGAGGACATGGAAGCCTTGCCTGTTAGCTGTCTGGCATGCATTGCTGAGTTTGTTACGCTGCCTTTCCTGTGATCCTCGCGTTCTCAAAATTTTGGGTGACAGTCATTACTGGTTGGTGACACTTCTAGACCCATGCTGCAAGGAGAACTTTATATCTCTTATTCCTGAGGCGGACAGGTCTACAAAAATGGGGCAGTACCAGAAGGCCCTTGTTGTGGAACTATTAAAAAAAATTCCCATCTGAAAACGCTGGAGGCTGAGGTCACAGTTCGTTGGACAACCAAGGAATTCAAGCGAGAGAGACACAACTTCAATCCAGCAGAGGCAGGAGAACACTGACAAAGTTCTGGGAGAGTTTTCTCATCCCCTCCCATCGCACATGTGACGCCCAGCTGCGCTTGGTATCACAGATCCTGGAAGAGTGCATTGATGGATTCCTCCACAAGAGGCCCCCATAACCATTCACACATCTCCACCTTCCACCTCAGACCACCAGAGGGAGCCCGATAGGGATAGATAAATAGGGAAGGTGGAGCCAAGCAGCAGTTGTCTACACTGGAGTCGACAGAGAGCCAAGCCTGTTGAGAGAGTTCCTGCAGTAGATAAGCCTGAGAGAGGTTAGTTTGCAGTGGAGCACAGTCCAGACTCGGTGTAGCTCAGAGTAGTGAGCTTTAGGTGTGCCGGCGCCATAAGATCGGTGAAGCGCGGCAAGCTGCCGTTAGTGTGAGTAGCCTAGTGAGGGCCCGAGTAGGCCGAAGGCGAGTGGAGAGTTAGTACATAGGGGGCAGAGGAGCTTAACTTGCTCACCCCGAAGAATTTACCGGACACCGGGTCCGAAGTTTACCGGGATCTCTATGACCCAGTAAGGCATAACCGGAATCCCTGGAGAACTACAGGTCCCAGGATCGCTAAAGTGCTGATACGTAACAGAGCCGGGAGACACATAGGCCCCACAAGCTGAGGAGCGTGTACTCCAATGAAAGGCCCTACCACAAGGTCAGCCAGCGCAGGACAGAGACAAAGTTAGGCCTAGCTCCAGGCAGGTAAGAAACTTACTACGCAGAGGCAAGTAACAGGAGGCCCTACACCCACTCATTGGGGAGGATCCTGACATGCACCCTTCACCCTACAGTGCTCTGGGACGTGCCTGAATTTCCATCAGTAAAAGGTACTGAAGTGACTATCGTGTCTGTCCCTGTTCTTGCTCTGACCCGGCTGGGTCCCCTCTGAACTGCATTCCCCTATCCGTACACTGCCCTGAGGCCTAGCTCCACCTGTGGGGAGCGAAACCATCTAAGCTGCCTTATCACCGGCCTCAGTGGACTGCCGAAGCGCTGGTGAATCTCACCAGAAACCACAGGTGGCGTCATGAACTTTTTTAAAATAAACAACTATCAACGCTTTTAAAGATTGACCCCAGGGTACGGGCCCGGGAGCCGACCACCGCGACATCCCCAAGGCCAGGCTAAAGGCCCGGGTACCCGAGTAATCCCGATCCCCTTGTGCTAGTCATGTTCTCTGGCGTCATGAACAGGATGACGTGCCGGCTGCAACGCCCCAGTGCTATGCCCGTTGCCACCAGGTACTGTGCGCCTTTATTCTGAACTGTGTACGTAAAGTTGTGGTGAAGATTGCCGCCATTGTTGGGCCGCCGAGCGTGAAGAAGGGCGTAACCGCGGGAAAATTAGGGGCGTACCTGCAAAAGAGTGCAAAGCCCCGGACACGCCCCACGCCTCGACGTCAAACCAGGAAGCGCCAGGCCCTGTAAGGAGCGTCGCTGAACGCTCTGACGTAGGACGCGAGCGACGGAAGGTCCTGAAGACGACCGTCACCTGCGGAGCTGCGGCCTACCGGAAGAAAAACTACGAAGGTAGGCCACGGTTAACTAGGGGGGCGCCAGAATGTCCTACGATCAGCAGAACGCCGACATTCCGGTTAACGTCCTTGAAGTTCAGCCCGCGCCCGATGATGAGCAGGCCGAAGCCGCCGCTCCACAAGCAGCGCCTGTAACACCTGTCATTCCTATGACTTTACCGTACATTCCTGCAGCAAAGTGGCTCCCCCAGTATAACGGCAAACCAGATACCCTGTCTGGATTTAAACGGAAGATATGTGGTATCTTGGATATGTACTCTATGACAGCCAAACAAAGAGCCGCCGTTGTATTAGGACAACTGACTGGTGCTGCGGAACGGGAAGTGGAAACATGGTCGGCCGCAGACCAGGAGTCAGTGTCCACAATATTTCAAAAACTACAGACTATCTTTGAGGACCTTACTGAGGCGGACCTCAGGATGAGGTTCTACAACTGTTCTCAACAACCGGAGGACAATGTTCAGGACTATGCCTGGCGTCTACAGGGGGCCCTGCAGGCTCTTAAACAGGTCAGTCCAACCAGCATTGAAAATGAGAACATAATGCTAAAGGAACGGTTTGTCCGGGGACTGAAATCTCCTGAGGAGAGCAGGACTGTGCGATGGTGGTCCCTGGATAATCCAGATGCCACCTTTGACAATCTTAAGGACATGGCTATAAAAGGACTGCAGCCCCTGGAAACAAATCCCATCCAACATTACCAGGGTGGGGCTACCCCAGTGCCTGCAGCACCTACCTTTTCCCCGGTGGCTGCTGAAGCCAAGGTTCCAACAACGTCCCCCAGAGAGCTGGACAGTCTGCGCTCTGAAGTGTGTCAGTTGAGCAAAACCCTGACCACTGTGCTGAGTGCTCTGCAGTTGCGGACGGAGCCAGAGGAAGGAGGGAAAATCCTGTTAGCCGATAGCCCTGAGGATGTCCCCTGGATGAGGAGGAGGAGGAGGCCAACACCACCCTCACCGAGGACCAGTGACCAGCGCCATCCACAAAAGGACACTACCTGCTACCGCTGCCGCAAGACCGGACACATCGCCCAGAATTGTCCTTTAAATGAGAAAACCCTGGGTCCGAGGGCCGACACCCAGGAGTAAACTCACCAGGCCCATCAGACTGGTACAACAGGTTCGTCGGAGGAAGACCGTTCCTGTCCATTGTGCTGGACGGGATCCCGACGCACACCCTGCTGGACACAGGATCTCAGGTAACCATCATGCCTGATGTCCTCTACAAGAGGTTCTGGTCCATGGACGACCTACGTCCTCCAGCTCCAAATCTTTCTGTTTATGCCTCTAATGGACTCCTCCTTAACCTAATCGGGGTTAAGAATGTGACTGTAAAGGTGGGGAGAGTGGAGCTGAAGGACCAGGGGCTAATTGTAGTAGAGGCTAATCCTGATGACACCAATACGTATATGGTACTTGGCACTAATATTGTTGGTAACTGTTTGGGAGAGGTTGTGTTCTTGCTCCAACAGATAGCTGATACTGCCAGACCAGGACAGAGGAGGGCGCTGCAGAAGGAGATCCGAGTCCTGATGTATCAACAGCAAGTAAGGTTAACAGACGTTGAAATCAGTAACGTGCGGGTGATGGACCCAATACCCATTGTCATCCCCCCAATGAGTGAAATGCTCATCTGGTGTAGGGCTGCTATAGGTCTTAGAGGACAGAGCTACCAGACAGTAGTAGAACCCCTTTGCTCCGAACACAGACCCAAGCTCTTAACCGCCAGAGGAGTGGTAGATGGGAGGGTGCCCGTCCGTCTTCTCAACTGTGGGGAAGATGAGGTCAGATTGCCACGTTATGCCACTGTTGCCAAATTACATGCTGTCAATAACAACTGCATTCATGAGGCGGAGTCCTTAACCTCACCAAATGAAGTGGAGGATAATGACCCTGCAACCCAGGTGGAGGATTTGTGTCAACAGCTCCATGTTGGGACCGACACCACTCCTGCCCATCAAAAACAGGGTGTACACCGGGTGGTTCAAGAACACTCACAGGTGTTCAGTAAACATCCACTTGACTTCGGGAGGATTAAGGGGGTTCAACATCTTATCCCCACAGGCGACCATCCCCCAATCAAAGGACATTACAGGCCTATACCACCAGCTCACTACCAGAAGGCTAAGGAGATGCTGCACGACATGAGAAAGGCGGGGGTAATAAGGGATAGTTGTAGTCCCTGGGCAGCTCCCCTAGTGCTAGTTAGGAAAAAGGACGGGAGCATGAGAATGTGTGTAGATTACCGTCAAGTAAATCGCATTACACATAAGGATGCATACCCTTTACCACGCATAGAGGAGTCCCTAGCTGCCTTAAAGTCTGCCAATCACTTTTCCACCCTTGACCTCACTAGTGGGTACAGGCAAGTAGCTGTGGCTGAGGAGGATCGGGAGAAAATGGCCTTCACCACCCCGATGGGACGCTGCGAGTTCAACAGTATGCCGTTTGGACTCTGCAATGCCCCTGGAACTTGCCAGTGATTGATGGAGTGCTGCCTGGGACACTGCAACTTTGAGACTTTGTTACTTTACCTGGACGATGTGATAGTGTACTCCAGAACGTACGAGGACCACTTAAAACAACTGGCAGAGGTATTTGAGTCACTGTCCCGGTACGGGATGAAGTTGAAGCCCTCAAAGTGCCACCTGCTTAAGAAAAAGGTACAGTACCTGGGGCACATTGTCAGTCCGGAAGGGGTAGCACCAGACCCGGAGAAAGTCACAGCCATCCAGAAGTGGCCGGAGCCGAAGAACCTCAAGGAGGTGCGTCAGTTCCTGGGACTAGTAGGATACTACCGGAGGTTTGTAAGAGACTACACCAAGAAAGCAGCTCCTCTGCAAGACCTCCTGGTAGGGCAGTCCCCCAAAGGCAGAAATCCCCCATTCCACTGGGGTAAGGAGCAAGCGAAGTCGTTTCAGGAGATGAAGGAGATCCTGACAGATGATGAGATCCTAGCCTACCCTGACTACAGCCAACCGTTCCTGCTGTATACAGATGCCAGCAACGAAGGGCTGGGCGCAGTCCTAAGTCAGAAGCAGAATGGCCAAGAGAAAGTGATCGCATACGCAAGCAGGAAGCTCCGCCCGACTGAGAGGAACACAGAGAACTATAGCAGCTTCAAGTTGGAGTTCCTGGCCTTGGTCTGGGCCATCACTGAAAGGTTTAAGCACTACCTGGCCTCCAGTAAGTTCACTGCCTTCACCGATAACAACCCCTTGACCCATCTTGACACAGCTAAGCTCGGGGCACTGGAACAACGATGGATGGCTCGGCTGTCAAATTACCAATTTACAATTAAATACCGGGCGGGCCGCAAGAACGCCAACGCCGATGCCCTATCTAGGATGCCTCACCAGTCAGACACAGAAGAAGAAGTGGATGACCTGGAAGAGATAGAGCTACCTGCCTTTCACCGGAGTGGGATGATCCACGACAACGAGCCTCCAGGAAGCAGCGTGAAAAGATGTTAAACCCCCTGACTCACCACAGCTGGAAAGAGACTCACGACAGTGACCCGGTTGTCAGCCGCATTAAGGAGCTGATAACCCAAGAAGGTGCCTCCCTGGAAAAGGAAGCGTCTCTGCAAGCAAAGCAGCTGTGGAACGAGAGAAGCCGGCTGTTTATCTACCGTGAGAAGCTATGCCGGAGGTACGTCAATCCAAGAACCCATGAGATGGTATGGCAGATGGTGGTTCCCAAGACAGACATCCAGATGGTATTAGAAGCTTTCCACGATCAGGCAGGGCACTTTGGCTGGAAAAAGCTAGAGACCCTGCTGAAGTGTCGATTCTACTGGGTAGGAATGCGCAGCTCCATTGAGAGGTGGTGCCGGGACTGTGGACCCTGTGGCCTTAGAAGAAAAGACTTCAGCTGCCAGAAGTCACCCTTGCAACCCATCAAGACGACTCGAACCCTGGAGATCGTGGCCCTGGACCATGTCAAGCTGTCTCCCAGCAGGTCAAGGTACTCCTATGCTCTGACCATGGTGGATCACTACTCACGTTTCCTGATGGTCGCCCCTGTCAAAGACCTGACGGCAGAGACAGCAGCAAAGACGTTCCAAGCGTATTTCTGTGGACCCCATGGTTATCCTGAGCAGGTGGTGATGGACCAGGGCCCGGCCTTGGAGGCTGAGTTGTTCCAGGAGTTCTGTCATCTATACGGCTGTAAGAAGATAAGAACTACACCGTGCCACCCACAAACCAATGGTCTCTGCGAAAAGATGAACAACATCATCATCGACCTGCTAAAAACCATACCACTTGAGGAGAGAAACCAGTGGCCAGACCTACTACCTGACCTAGTGGATCTGTACAATCATATACCAGTAAGTTCCATACTGAAGCTGATATGACCACTGAGGACTGGGACAAGACCAGACAAGAGCAGTACAGGAGGGTACAAGCCTGTGTCGAGGACAGTCTCACTCGGGTGAGAGAAAATCAGGAGGCGCACTACAACAAAAACGCACCCGCAGAACCTTTCACACCTGGCGAAACAGTATTGAAAAGAAAAAGACGCAATCACAAACTAGATGACCAGTCGGAGAGAGAACCCTACACTGTGTTACCGTCAAGGTTTGATAACAAGAAGACCTGCATAATCAGTCGAGATGGAGGAAGGACGACAGTAACAGTGTCCAGCGATCATCTAAAGTTATGTCCAAATCTACTGAAACCTCAAGAAAAAGTGCCTCTCGTTATCCCGGAGGAATGTAAAGAAACAGTGATCCACACTGATTTAGGAGATTTCCCGGCAGATTGGCCTCGAATAGGAGGTGCAGTAATCATTCCAGTACTCCAATTCTATGAACAGCCAGAAAACCCTCCACAGCAAGTTGAACCTGTAAGTGCTACAGAAGAGCCAGCTCAAGAAATGTCCCCGGATGAAGGATCCTCGGTAGGAGCAGAGCAAGAGGGCCCAGCCAATGGTAGACTTGCCAGCCCAAGAGAGAGGTTAAGGCAGTTTTACAACTTAATCACACGTAGAACAGGTAGGGTAACTGAAAATACAGACTCTGATACCCCACAGACCACCGCACTACGCAGATCAGCACGTAGCACGAGAGGTAAACCCCCTGTTAGGTACACTCAGTAAACAGTCAAATTGCTGAAAATGTAGATAGTTACCCTTGGGGTATTAAATTGGAATGTACTGTATAATTGTGTACTTTCTTATATGCATGTTTTTATCAATTTGTGCTTTACCTCATTATTTATTTTGTTGCATACCTAAGAACTTCGTGGCTGAGGACTGTGTGCAGCCCAAAAACTGCTTTTGTATATAATTGCGCTCCCTGGAGTACCCCCTTTAGGTGACCTCAGAAGCAAAACCTGTCGGGAGTAGCTCTATTTGAGGTCCAACTCGGGATCTTCATGCCCTGCTGCCACCCCAGGGCCTACGTTGAGGGATTGGGACAGGTCCCTCAAAAACTACCAAGTACTCTACCCTGTGAGATGGACATCCTTCTTGGGAACCTCACCATAGGAAACTCGAATTCTGAGTACACTCTGTATTTGTTATTGTTATGTAACGTTTAAGATTTGTGCCTCCCATAAATGGAAGATTGTTCTTATTGTTAATGCATTGTTCATGTTTCCTAGTGTTATTATTGTTTTATAAAAATGTACTTCAGCCCGGGAGTGCTGAGCTTAACTAGGGGGGAATGTGACGCCCAGCTGCGCTTGGTATCACAGATCCTGGAAGAGTGCATTGATGGATTCCTCCACAAGAGGCCCCCATAACCATTCACACATCTCCACCTTCCACCTCAGACCACCAGAGGGAGCCCGATAGGGATAGATAAATAGGGAAGGTGGAGCCAGGCAGCAGTTAGTCTAGACTGGAGTCGACAGAGAGCCAAGCCTGTTGAGAGAGTTCCTGCAGTAGAGAAGCCTGAGAGAGGATAGTCTGCAGTGGAGCACAGTCCAGACTCATTGTAGCTCAGAGTAGTGAGCTTTAGGTGTGCCGGCGCCATAAGATCGGTGAAGCGCGGCAAGCTGCCGTTAGTGTGAGTAGCCTAGTGAGGGCCCGAGTAGGCCGAAGGCGAGTGGAGAGTTATTACATAGGGGGCAGAGGAGCTTAACTTGCTCACCCCGAAGAATTTACCGGACACCGGGTCCGAAGTTTACCGGGATCTCTATGACCCAGTAAGGCATAACCGGAATCCCTGGAGAACTACAGGTCCCAGGAACACTAAAGTGCTGAAACGTAACAGAGTCGGGAGACACATAGGCCCCGCAAGCTGAAGAGCGTGTACTCCAAGGAAAGGCCCTACCACAAGGTCAGCCAGCGCAGGACAGAGACAAAGTTAGGCCTAGCTCCAGGCAGGTAAGAAACTTACTACGCAGAGGCAAGTAACAGGAGGCCCTACACCCACTCATTGGGGAGGATCCTGACATGCATCCTTCACCCTACAGTGCTCCGGGACGTGCCTGAATTTCCATCAGTAAAAGGTACTGAAGTGACTATCGTGTCTGTCCCTGTTCTTGCTCTGACCTGGTTGGGTCCCCTCTGTCCTGCATTCCCCTGTCCGTACACTGCCCTGAGGCCTAGCTCCACCTGTGGGGAGCGAAACCATCTAAGCTGCCTTATCACCGGCCTCAGAGGACTGCCGCAGCGCTGGTGAATCTCACCAGAAACCACAGGTGGCGTCACGGACTTTTATAAAATAAACAACTATCAACGCTTTTAAAGAGTGACCCCAGGGTACGGGCCCGGGAGCCGACCACCCCGACATCCCCAAGGCCAGGCTAAAGGCCCGGGTACCCGAGTAATCCCCATCCCCCTGGGCTAGTCATCTTCGTCACACAGGCCCTGAGGCGAGGGGGAATCTCACAAGGAGTGCATAGTTTGGGAAGATGCTGAGGGAGTACCTTGCCGACCGTACCAATGTCCTCCGTGATTCCTCTGTGCCTTATAATTATTGGGTATCCAATCTGGACATGTGGAATGAACTGGCTCTCTACACCTTGAAGGTCCTGGCCTGCCCTGCTACTAGCGTTTTATCAGAGCGGGTTTTTAGTGCCACTGGTGGAATTATAACTGATAAGCGCATCCTCCTGTCAACTGAAAATGCTGACAGGCTGACTCTTATAAAAATTAACAAGGGCTGGATTGGGCGAGACTTCTCAACACCACCGAATGATAGCAGCGTAACATAAACTCAAATCCAGTGTCTTTTTTTGAGAGGTGTATGCACCTTTTCACACCCACACATGGGTATATGCTTCCTGATTTTGAATATTTGATCTTGTCCTCCTCCTTCTCCTCATCCTCATCCTCCACCAACATATCACCAGGATGACCATGGTTCATGATGCAAAACCCACATAAGTTTTTTAAAGGGTGTTTATGATGCCCAAAAAAAAAATTTTTTTATACAGTATGTTCAAGTATACCCCCCAGGGGTAAATGTTTGTCAGCCCATACGCTTAGTGCATGGATATTACAAGTAAAGGAGAACCGCTCCTTTCTAATGGAAATATTTTTTATTTGGCCCTCCTCCACATCTTTTCCAAGGTGCATTGGAGTGCCTCCCAATTTTTGACAGCCCTTGCATTCACTGCATAGGCCAACACTATGGGAGACCCACTTCCCAATAATGGGAGCATTGTTTTCAGAAGGCCCTCTGACCTCCACGTCTCTTCCAAGGGGCATTGGAGTGCCTCCAAATTTTGGGCAACCCTTGCATTCACTGCACAGGTAAAAACAATGGGAGTCCCACTTCCTAATAATGGGAACATTGTTTTCAGGAGGCCCTCCTCTAAGTCTCTTCAAAAGGGGTATTGGGGTGCGTCCAAATTTTCAAAGGGGTATTGCAGTGCATCCAAATTTTGGGCAGCCCTGCCACTCACTGCATATGCAATAACAGTATAGGAAACCCACTCTTTAGTAATGGGAACAACAAAGCATAGCCGGCTGATGGCTCTCTAACAATAGTGAGGGCCGACTGCTGGCCCTTTAAGAATAGTAAATGCCGCCTGATGGCCCTATAAAAATAGGTTTTGTGACTTTCGGACTTCCTCCTTCATAAATGAAACAGTATGTGTCTGATGATGTCACACACCTCATGGCCAGATTAGGTTGCAAAATGTTAAAATGACATCTCCCGGTGAATGCATTTGTCACGGTTGAAAGCAATGCAAAAGTGCAAAAATGTATCAAAAATGCTACGTGTGACCATAGCCCATGGTGAGAGGAGTATTTTTGATTTTGGTTATTTTTTTTTTGCCTTATATACAAGTCATTACCCTGGACGGTATGTTCCTTAACATATTTCCCAGGAAAATCCATTTTGGTTTTGTTTTTTGTATGTTTTATTGTGAGTCCGTAAAAGTGGCATAATACCTCTGACAACGTTGTTGATAGCAGTGACCTGGAAGTCAGAAATGCTTCCATTGGTCTTCCCCATGCCATTTTAGCACTGTTCCCATCAATTTGGGCAATTTTTAGGCTCTCTGCAGACCGCCAGGGGGAGCCGCTAGAAAAATGCTCGAGTTTGCTATAGACTTACATTGGGCTCGTTGCTCGGGTGGAACACCCGAGTATTCCAATGTGCTCAACCCGAGCATCGAGCACCTGAGCATTTTACTGCCCGCCCATCACTAGTGCTCACCCATCACTACTAAAGAAATAATGCTTACCTTTTATAAAGATGGTTATGTCAGGGCTCCTTTTGTTCACATTGTTAGTTGATGTTCGCACCACGCAATAGTAACTTCCAGAAATCGCAAGATGAGCTAACTGAACTTCAAATTGATTGGTTGAGCTGAATTCTTGAATTTTTTCCTTGTCTTTATAGAAAGCAAACTGTAGTTCTTTATTCTGTCTATATGAACTTAGGCTTGTGTCACAGGTGAATTTGAAGTCTTCACCTTCTACCACCAGATCTCGGCTTGCTTTTATATCTGGAGAAGGAAAGAGCTCTAGGAGAGAAAATATTGATCATTCTGTTTGGTTAATTTATTCTATTCTCCAATTCTAAAACAAAGAAATGTTTTTTTTCTGTATCCAAATTAATGCTGAACTTTTCCCTAATCTCAATTTTCTAGACCATTTGACTTCCCAGGTAAGAAATACATTTTCAGTTTTGGAAACTTTAAGGAGTTTCACCTTATCGCTTGCCTTTCCGGTCCCTATGTTTCGCAATGTCACCTGCCCGGTTCTTGCCATATCTTCAGATTGCCGCCTCTCGTTCTTAAATTGCTAAGCTTCTCACACTGAGCCAGGACTTGATAAGACCAGGAGGGTTCTGCACATGCACTACTGCTCATGATTCTCCTGGGCCTCTTCAAAACCAAAAGTTCAAGCCTAGTGTGAGAGGGATTTCAGTGTGAGATTGAGGGATCAGAAGATGCGGTGAAGATTGGACATGTGCACTGAGGACCAGAGAGGAGAGTGATAAGGTGAGTAAGGATTTTTCTTTAAGATTTTGATGACTTTTTACTGTTCAGAAAAATTGCGGCTAGAGGACGCAATTTTGCTAAATCCACATGGAAACAAATTACAAAAAAAAATCTACATTTTGGAGAATGCAAACTTTTATAATTCAATTGAACTCAAATTTATTCGCTCATCTTTACTAATCATAATAATTGAGGTAAATGAAGATCCCAGTTTTATACTCCAGTATCATGTCATACACACGTTTCAAGTCAGTGGAGCCCAAAACCTTGGGCCCTTCATTGATATCTATTACAACATGGCAGATAATTTGGAACTAATCCGTAATTTGGAAAGCTGTTCGGTGTAAGGTTGTGGCAGATGGGCTCACACAATTTGATCAAAATGTGCGCTAAGATCATCATTTAGCAAATATTTTGTAGATACAATTAATAATGCAGTTTAAAATATTGTATATGTTTAATATTCACATATATCTTAGATCTTGCAGAGTGCTGTTGAATCTGTTGTGTTTGCACAGCCATTAGAGAAAAGGTCTTGACTCCTGACTAATTTTGTTTTCAGTGTGATAGACAAATTTGACACACATACAGATATATTATTTTAGACCGTTTTGCATAAAGGAGAATGTACTATTGGAATATTGCTTACTTTTTACATGGACACGTAAGCCAGTGCTCCTTCTGTACATATCGTCGATCAATGTTTCCAACTCACAGTAGTAGCTCCCAGAATCTTTAATTTGAGCAGATGGAATTATATATTTATTGGATGATTGAAATTCTTGAACGTTCTCCCCATCTTTATAGAAAGCAAATTTTACTTCTGTGTTCAGTCTATCCAAGTGTAGATTTATATCACAAGTCAGTATGAGGCGGTCATCCTCCACCACTTGATCTGGATTTAGATTTATGTCTAGATTAGGAAAAAGCTCTATAGGAGAAGAAATTACCAGAAAGTTTGGTTAATGTTAAGCCACAATTCAAACACAGATACATTTTTTTTTTATTAAACTGAAGGGAGATTGTGGAGATGTGCGAATCGATTCAAGGAAAATGGAATCTGCAGCAGATCTACTAGTTCTCTGAATGCTGAGCTCTGTATAACCCCACCCACATCACTGATTGGCAGCCTTTGCGCAGTGTATACAGAAAGCTGCCAATCAGTGGTGAAGGCGGAGTTATACAGAGCTCCGCATTCAGAGGACTGGTATATCTGCAGTAGATAAAACAGTGATTTTGCCAAAACTTGAAACAGCCAGTATGTGACACATCACTGTAATCATAGTCTCGGCTTCTACATCATGGTGCTCTTAGATGGGGTAGCAAAAAACATGTAACCAGAGATGGACACTGACTGTGAAGGGCCCCTGTGCAAGACTTAAATGGAACCAGTCATGCCCTAGCTGCCCTCTAGACTGCTCCCATAGTGTTGTTAGTGATGTAATGTGCATCACTAACAAGCTGTTTTCATGAAAATTGGTGAAGCTATAATGATTTTATAACATTTAATATACTTAGATGCTACCTGCCTTTTCAGTCATAGGGGTGTGCTTGTCATATTCAGTCATGGGCGGGTGCAGCACCCGTATGTTCATCGAACTTTTCGTCGAACTGTTCGTCGAACACCTTTGAACACCATTAAAACCAATGGCAGGCAAACAAAAACACATAGAAACACATAGAAAACACCTTCAAAGGTGTCCAAAAGCTGACAAACTGCTCAGAAGACACAACTAACACATGGAAAAGTGACAAGTACATATAGTCATGCGAAAAGAAAAGAGGTGGAGGTGTAAAAGGAGGGGGAGACACAGATATAGGCATGTCATGCCCTTCTAAAGTCAAAAAAGTGCGAAGCTGACACGGCCAGTCCGTTCCTGCCCGTGCGACCTCCGTGTCACCGGGTTTGTGCCAGAGCTGCGGTGGACCCTGACGGCCAGCCCCCCTCTCCCAATACTGGTGCCTGTTCGCTGGTGGGTCGAGTGAGCCCCCCTGCGGTGGAGGCAGGTCTAAGCTTTTTAATTTAAATTGTCTCTCTAATTTGAATGAATACACTTTAAATCCTTTTACAAGGATCTATTGGAGGGCAAGTCTCATGCCAGCAGCCACGGTTGCAGGAGGAGGAAGAGGCGGAGCCTGCCGTGTGCTGCTGTGTTTGGTGTGTGGAGAGAGCTCCTGGGAAGGGAGGTTTTGCCTTTTTCATCTGGGACTTTTTGTCTGCCCCCTTCCCAGGAAAGGAGACTTGCTGTGGGATTGGCCTCCGGGGATGGGCCCCCAGCTCCTGCCCCCCGGTCCAAGCCGGCGGGGGGCAGGAGGAATACCATCGTGGCTGGGATGACCAGGTCCGGAAAAGGCAAGGGGTCCGTCATGAAGACCAGAGGGACCCCCGAGGCCACGGCCGCGGCAGCTCCTCCCCCCGGAGGTAGGCCGAGTACGTGCAGGGGTGCTGCAGCGGTGCCCCATGATTGGGGCACCAAGGTGGCGAAGGAGTCCACTGTTATCTATGGCTCCCGCATCCATGCGCACCTCTGCGAGTATGAGGACGCCTCTAGGAAGCTAAAATCCCTCTGGGGGGAGTTGAGGGTAGCTCAGGAGAGGTCCGACAGGGCCTCTAGCAGCAAGAAGCCTGAGCTATCTGCCGCGGTCAGGAGGATCAAGAAGGCCATCCAGGAGGTGGAGAACCGGCGGTGTACCATCCTGGCCGGCAGCGAGCCATTCAGAGAAAAATTGGAGAACGACGACCGGTTCAGAGCCATGGCCGGTGGATCTCTGGAGGGGTCACGGATCTCCAGCCAGGTGGTGGCGGTGGAGGATGAGGAGGAAGAGGACTGTGAGGAGGAGGTTGCACCCTACCCGCCATCTGGTGGCCTGGTAAGTGATCTCCAGGCATCGCATAGCGGGATAGCCCCTCAGCAGATGGCTCTCCCGTCTGACTCTAGCACTTCAGAGGGCAGCGGGAGCGAAGGGGAGGATGAGGATGGTGGTAGTACTAGTGAGGGGGGCTGCCTCGTCATGAAGCAGATCAGGCAGATTGAGTCCCCGGTACGTTTTAACCAGCTGACGTTCAGGGACGAGATCTGCGAGGACGAGGCAACCGGGAGGGGGATGAAGAGGAAAGCGAAGAGAGCTATGAAAAAGAAAATATCGGTAACAAATTTGTGTATGTCCCCCTCTCTGGGGCCCCCCGGCCCCGTTGTGCGGCACCCGCCACCCACCCCAGCTCGGGCCCTGATGTGGGTCCGCAGCGAGGGGGCGGGGAGACTATAGGCCATGGCACGCAGAGCGCTGCCTCTGTTTGCAGTAATGAAGGTGGTGTGTCGGATGTGTCTGACATGGAGCATGGCACGGAGGGCGGCCCGGCGGCGGGCAAAAACCATGGTGGTGCTCAGGCTGGGTCCCCTGTGAGAGAGGGGGCTGGTGCCAGGCGGCTGGCCTGGCACCTGGTGTGCCTGCTGGCGTGCGGGGGGAGGCGAGCGTAACTGCCGCTGCCACCTGCACTGCTGGCGGCACAACGGCAGCCGGGGCCGCATCTCCGGCGGCGTGTGCTGGGAAAGTGTCTGGGTCCCTCACTCACGGATCCGTTAAATCTGGATCACTTTTGGGGACCCAGGCACCCGGTAAGGCATCTGGCGGGGCAAAAAGTGCGGGGCCTGCAGCTCCGGCAGAGCCGGTTCGTAAAAGGAAGGTGGTGGGGCCTGCTCCCCCGGTGGGGTCCGTGGCGAAGTCGGGGCCCCCGGCGCAGGGGCCCAGTAAGGGGTCGGCGCTGAGGGCTCTGCCGCCGGTGGACGCCGAGGGGGAGTGGCCTAGCCTGGGGCCGGCCGCCGGAGTTGCTGTGGCCAAGCTCTTTGTGGCTAAGGGAGTGACGGTGGGGGGTGTTGTGCCTCCGGGAATTGGTGCCGCTGGACCGGGGACCCCCGAGAGTAGACCCGGCTCTGGGAGGGTTTTGGGGGTCCCGTCGTGGTCATTTTCGGGGGGGTGTGGCCTCCCTGGCGTCCCCCACCCATGTGGGAGTGGCCACGGAGGGCCGCACTGTGCTGCCGGGTGCAGGGGGTGTGGCTTCCCAGGCGGGGCCGCCCATGTAGGAGTGGCCACAGTGAGCAGTACTGTGCTGCCGGGCGCTGGGGGCGTGGCTTCCCGAGTCGAGTCTGCCCATGTGGGCGTGGCCACGCCCGGGTGGGGCTTAGCGCCGGGGGCTGCTCCTGGAGCAACAGAGACCACAGCTGCGGCCAGTGCCAGTGTGGGGGCTGCTGCTGTGGCTGATGCGGGTGCCTGTGTGCCGGGGTCCACTGTGTCAGGGGGCTTACCTGGAGCAGGGGCTCTGGCACTGTGGGTATCCAGGAAAGCTGCAGCAGGGCTGGATGGTGCAGTGGGAGGAGCTACACCTGGCTCTCTTCCTGCCAGTAAAGCAGGAAGCTCCAGGTATGCTGGGAGCAGTGGTGCTGCACTGCTTAAGTCCTGCAGCGTGGTGCTTGATGGGCCAGCAGCATTAAAAGTGAACCCCCCGGCAAGGAAGACGCCACCAGCAGGCGGCAGTACCGGCAACACAAGTAATATGGACGGTGGTAGTGAAACTGTGCCCAGAAAGTGTACACAAAAAAAGAAAAACATTGACCCCGGTGCACATGGGAGTGGGAGCGGGGCGAGTGGGGTGATTGTGGACACAAATGGGGATGGTGTGGGTAGGAATGTGTCTGTGGCTGGGGATGCAAATGGTGGGGTGTCTGCGGTAGGGTGCGTGAATGGAGTGTCTGTTGGTAGCGGGGAGCACGGGAGGGGGACTGGTCCATCTGCTCCACCGGCCGCGAGCCCCCGGAGTTTTACGGGGGTAGTGGCCGGGGCCTCGGGGTCCTTTTCGGGGGGTTTCCTCGCCTCTGGACCTCCGGGACGGTGACTTGCGACGCCGTTTTCTGGAGGCCCTCAAGAAGGGAGAACGGACGATCACGGTAGAGGGAAGAGAGGTGGATCTGGCCTTTTGGCTGGACAGGCATGGCCAGGCTGCCTTCCAAGATAAAAGGGAGGGGGAAACAGTGTGGTCCCTCCCGACAGCGGGGCAGGGGGTGGCCAGGAGGAATGTGGTCCGTCTTCGGTGGAGGGGCAGTGAAGCGTGCCCGCCTAGAGCGAGGGTCGTGGAGATTCTCCTGAAGATGGGCTTCAGGGCAATTGACATCTTTGCCCTGATCCATCCTTTTGGTACCTCCATCTTTGACATCAGTTTTGTTCGGCCAGAGGGCTTAGAGCTTTTCTGGTCGAATTTTGAACTGGTGAAGGGGGAGCCCGGCTGGCGAGACTTTGCCGTACAGGCGGTGTCTCGCCAAAATGGCGTAAAGAGTGTGACCGTTCTAACAAATAACGAGTCACTCTCAGGGATCGATATTATGACGTGGCTTTCTCGTTATGGGGAAGTCACAGAGGTCCCAAAGAAGAACAGGGATGAGTTTGGCATTTGGTCAGGGAGCTGGACCTTCATGATGAAATTGAAGGTTTCAGGTGGTACTGTCACTCACATCCCCTCCTCAGCATTCCTGGGGAGGGACAGGATCCTGATCTTCTACCAGGGGCAGCCGAAGGTCTGCCACAGGTGCGGTGACCCCCGCCACTTCAGCGCGGGCTGCAAGCTGCAGAAATGTGCCTTGTGTGGCGGGGTAGGTCATCTGGCCGCGGCCTGTGGTGACATTAGGTGTCACCTGTGTGGTGATCTAGGTCACCCGTATAGCCGCTGCCCACATTCCTTTTCCAACACCATCTCTGGTCAGGTGGAGGAGGGCCGCGGGGGGGTCCCCAGTGGTTCATCTTCTGCTGGAACTGGAGGTGGGGGCGGGAGGGGAGTTGAGGGGTCAGGGAGGAAAGGCGAGGCGAATACACCTGCCCACCAGTGGCAACAGGTGAGGCGCCGAAGGGACAGGGGGAAGGATAAGCCCCAGGCGACTGGGGTGATGACTGTCCCCTCCCCGGAGGTTGCAGTCGGAGCCTCTGAGGCCCTGGGGGAAAAGGGGGTGAGCGAAGAGATCAGGAGGATGGAGAGGGAGGAGGCGGCTGCTTCCGATAACTCCTCCCAGTATGAAAGTCTGGATGAGGAGGTGGTGGAGCAGCCAAAAAAATCAGGTGTCAAAAGTATCAGTAGTCGGAGGAAAAAGAACAGGAAAAGGGTAAAAAAACCTTAAGCCCCCCCCCCGACCGCTACGGTGCCTACGAAAGGGCTCACCGACTCCCCTCTGATCCCCCTCGCCAATCGGTTCCAAGCCCTCGATGACTCTGCTGTGTCGGAGGTCGGGGGTAAGGAGCCGGAGACAACATCTGGGGTGCCTTCAGGGGGCGGCGGGGTCTGTCCCCTGGGGGACTCGGCTGCCCCTGGGGGGGGACTGCCCCGGGGTCCGGAGGTGAGGAAACCTGTGCTAGGAAGGAGGTGTCCGATGCTGGAGGGGCGGTCATGGACACCTCGGTATCCCTAAAGAGGAGGGGTGACTCGGGCTCCTCCTCAGAAGGCGAGAGGAAAAAGGGGGGTACGGGGAAAAAGATGGCCATCTAACTCAATCACCCATGATGGCGGAACCTACCCCGTTGACTCTGGCGTCGATTAATGTCGCCAATATAAAGTCAGATGCGGCCAGATTTACGGCCTTTGAATTTTTCACCCGAGTTGAGGCTGACATTTTATTTTTGCAGGAGACCAGACTAACGGACATGGGGGCCATTTATAAAGCAAAGAGGGAGTGGAGGTGTGGGCCCTCATACTGGTCTCTTGCGGCCGAGCCGTATAGCGGGGTAGCGGTCCTTTTTAAGGCCGCTTCGGTGGAATGCAGATGGGTGATTAAGGTAGAAATGGGGAGGTGCTTGGTTCTTGACGTCTTCATGAGGGGACAGGAGCTCCGGCTCATTAATATCTACGGCCCGCAATCTAAGTGGGACCGTAAATGTCTCTTCCTGAAGGTCAAGCCCTATCTTTTTACAAGTCGGCAGGTGGTCTTCGGTGGGGATTTTAACACTGTAACTAGATCCCTGATAGGGGAGGCCCCGGAGACCGGCTGGCTTATGATAGCATAGCCCTGAATAGCATAGCAAGTGAAGCTCGCCTGGTGGATGTCCACATCCGGCACACCCCAGGTCACGGGGGTTTCACCTTTCATAGGGGTAGCAGTAGGTCTAGGATAGATAGGTTTTATTTAAAGGAGGAGGCCGTCTCTTCTGCAGTGTCCGCTGTTGAGGTGGAATTCTCCGATCACTGTTTCATTTTCTTTTCCTTGAATGTTACAGAGACCCCCCGGATGGGGAGAGGCCTGTGGAAGCTAAATTCGTCCCTGTTGGAAGAAGCTGATGTAAGACAATCCTTTGAGGAATTTCTTCAGAGCCAGGTACCTCTCTTGGGTCTCTGTAGTACTAAGTCTGAGTGGTGGGAGATCTTCAAAAGAAGGGTTGCAAGGTTCTTCCGTCAGCTCTCGAGCCTCAGGGGCCTGAACAGGCACCGCCTGTATCGGGATCTGGGGAGAAAACTCGAGCAGCTCGTCTCGACTGGAGGGGACCGTGAGGAAATCTCTAGGGTGAAGGCCTTGCTCAAGGGGTGCCAGTATGATAAGCACACATCCTTGGTTTTTGAGAGGGATTTCAGGAGGTACCGCTCGCCCGACCCTTACAGGAACTGCAGGATGTCAGTGAGTTGTAAGGTGGTAACAGGACTGACCGACAGTACGGGGTCCCTGAACAGATCCAAATCAGGGATCCTGGAGGTGGTCAGATCCTTCTACTCGCACCTCTTGGGGGGGAGGGAACCTGATCGGGATGAGATGTCGGCTTTCCTGGCTGAAACCATCCCTGAGCCAGGGGATGACCCCTCTCTTCATGTTTTGGCAGAAGCAATCAGGGAAGAGGAAGTGAGACGGGCGATTGATGGGCTCCGGCCCAAAAAGTCGCCTGGTCCGGATAGCTTAACATCCGAGTTTTACAAGACTTTTAGGGACTCCTTGGTCCCCCTCTTGACTGAGGTGTTTAATGAGTGTCTCTCCTCAGACGTTCTGCCCAGTTCAATGAGGAAGTCAGCCCTGATTATTCTGTCAAAGGGTAAAGACTCATCCCGTATTGAGAATTGGCATCCCATAGCGCTTCTCAATACGGACCGAAAGGTTCTGGCAAAGGTGCTTTTTAATCGGTTGGTGAAGTTTGCACCCCGGCTCCTTTCGGGGGCCCAGCACTGCTCTGTTCCAGGCCGCAGTACTTTTAGTGCTGTGCTCGGTGTCCGAGAGGCAGTGGAGCAGAGCAGGGAAGGTCACTGGAAGGGGTACTTGCTGTCCTTAGACCAGGCGAAAGCCTTTGACCGGGTTAACCACGAGTACCTCTGGTCCGTCCTTCTGAGGTACGGTCTGCCCGGGAGGTTTGTTGATTGGTTGAGAGTTTTATACAATGGGGCAGAGACTTTTCCAGTTGTGAACGGTTGGGTCGGACCCCCTTTTGAGGTGAAGTCTGGTGTCCGCCAGGGCTGTCCTCTGAGCCCACTGTTATACGTATTTGCGATTGACCCTCTTCTAAGGAGGGTGGAGCGTGGACCGTTGGTGGGAGTCGGGATGGACCAGGCGGAGCCAGATGCCACCTTGAGGATAGTGGCGTACGCTGACGACGTTTCCCTTTTTGTAACCTCGAGAGGGGAGGCAGATTGGGTCATGTCTGAGGTTGAGCGCTACTCGGTGGCATCCGGGTCCATGATCAACCGGGATAAGTGTGAGAGTCTCTGGCTGGGAGGGGGAGTTCCTTTTTTTCATCTCCCGGACACTCTTCCAGGGCCTCAGGCCACAGCAAAAATACTAGGCATCAGTTTCGGCCCAGGGGACTACCCCCAGCAAAACTGGGAGGGCAGACTTAAGATTGCCACCCAGAAGGTGGATCAGTGGAAGGGCTGGTCCCTGACCCTGAGGGAAAGGGTTAGCCTGGCCAAAGGGTATTTGCTTCCTTTACTAATATACCTGGGCAGTGTCTGCATCTTGCCAGAGCCTCTTTGGACATGGGTCTACAGCCTGTTCTTTGAACTATTATGGGGGAATAGGCTGAACCTAATCAAGAGGGAGGTCACGTACCACACGAGGAGACTAGGAGGGTTTGGTATGGTCAACCCAGTGGTGTTCCTAGTAAACACCTTTATTAAGGCAAACATTGCCAACCTCTGGTTAGAGAGGGCTCCTCCGTGGGAATTCTCCTATAGGGGGTGGTTTCAGCCTTTCTTCCAGGAATGGGAGACAGGAGGGCAGGTGAAGGACCTTCGAACGCCTCATGGGCATCTTCCGGCTTATGCTACCCCGGTTCTGAAGGTGATCCGTCGGTGGGGTCTGGGAGTGTGGGAGATCAGGACCTTGTCAAGGAGGTTACTTGACAATAGGGTCCTGTTGACCCACTTTCAGAAGCCCCTGGCGCTCAAGGATTGCCCAAGCCAGGATCTGGAGTTAGGGCTTGGTTTATTGAACTCTAAACGGATCCCCTTGAAGTTTTGGGACTTGGCTTGGCGCTGCTTCCATGGGAGACTGTATGTGAGGGACAACCTGAAGTACAGGAACTCTGATGACCGGGATTGTCCCCGCGAGGAGTGTGGCGGCATGCTTGAGAGCATGGAGCACTTCCTGCTTCGGTGTCCCTTTAATACAGAGGTCTACATTAGGGTGGGTGCTTCCATTGGCTGGCCCAGGCTGGCAGGCCTTTCCTATGCGGAGTGGGCCTATGGGGCATTCAGGTCCCTGGGTGGCCGAGATCGGGGCACTGTTTTCTTAGTTAGCTTAGTGACTAGGTTTTACACGTGGAACGCACGGTGCTTAGTGTCCACCCAGCAGAAAGCCCTCCCCCGGGAAAAGGTGATTAGGAACATCCTGGGTGACCTGGCAAAAATGCGCTCGCTGGAGTATGAGAGGCTGGGTGCAGGGAGGGCTTCCCTTCTATGGAGGGGGTTCTCATTCAATGTGCCCTAGGGAGAGTTAGGTTATGCGTGTCTGTGATAGGGTGAGTTAGTCTCCTTCTATACTTTATATTTATTTGTAGGGTCAGGTAGTCGTGTAGGGTCAGGGAGGGACAGACAGGGACAGTCATCAGGGATAGGTAGTTTAGTATTAGGTTGGTAGTGAGGGTCAGTGACTGACAGGTAGGGAAAGATTGGTAGGGCGTTAGGGACAGGTGTTGTTTTTTTTTTTTTTTATAGGGAGGGACAGGGTGTTGTGTGTTAGATTAGGGTGAGAGCCTCTGTAGTCTCCAGTTTCCTGGTGGTGGGCTGCTCCCCTCACATTGTAGTTTTTTGTTTTGCAGTATCGGAATCGGAATATAGGGCTTGCAAGCACTGAACTTGGGTCTGATTTTTGATTTATGGTTGGTTCTATGTGGTTTGAAATTATCATGTTACTGCTAAGTGTTAAAACAGACTTTTTATGTTGTGTATTGTATGTATATGTGTATTGTATGTATATATATGTGTATTGCGTGTGGGGCGGTGTAGTTTTAGGTTGGGTGGGGTGTTTCAGGGGGGGAAGGGGAAGGGGTGTTTTTGTTAAAAAAAAGAAAATGGACATCCTGCGGGATGCGGGAAAAAAGACCCTTTTTGCGCGTAAATGGCCACAAACTTTCGTGGGACCTTGTTGGTGTTAAGAGGCCACAGACTTTCGTGGGACCTTGGGTGTTTAAAAATGGTGGTGGGGAAAAAATAAATAAAAAAAATTTTGTGTTGTAGAGTGTTAGTTTTGGCCAGGTGGCCAATCTCTTATTTTTGGCGGTGGGCCAGTTATTTAGTTTCCCTTTTTGGGGTTAGGTGTGAATGTGCAGGTATGAATGTTGCGGATGTTAGGGGTCTTGTGGTTTTAGGGCGTGGCCTGGCTGGTAGGTACGGAAGGTCTTCCCTTGCTGGGAGGTCTTTTGGAAAGAACGAAGACGTTTTGTGTCTTGTGTTTCGTGTCAAGTGTCATGTGTTAGTTTGTTGGACTGTATATAATTTTGGATGTGGGCTATGTCTTGCTGGGGTTTTTTGTTTTTCTTGTATAATGTTTGTATTTGTGGTTTATATTTGTGTTTTGTTTTTGTGTTTCTGTAATTTTATATAAAATAAAAAAAGAGTTCCAGCTCCAGTAGCGTCCACTGAAGCTGCTGCAGTTAAAAAGCTTTTATAAGGATCGAGCTTGGCGGTCCACCACAAGGCGTCCTACCGCCAGTCCCAGCCCCTGTGCCTTGGGGTGCCTCCCCTATGCTCTTCACTGAGTGTCCCGGGGGCCCGAAGCATTTCCTTTGAAAAAATTAAGTGTCCAAACTACAGGTGGTGAAGCTTGCTTAACAGGTGGGATAATCCGCTGACTAGCAGACACTGCACTAGCAGACACTGCTACTAGGTCCAAATTATTTCCTGGGCTAGATGCAGTTAAAAATTTGTAATTAGATCTACAGGCGGTGGCTACTCCGCTGACTAGCAGACACTGCTACTAGGCCCAAAGTATTGCCTGGGCTAGATGCAGTTAAAAATTTGTAATTAGATACTCTCGTTGGATGCTGAGAAAGCATTCCATAGAGTCTCCTGGCACGCCATATATTATTCTCTTAAAAAGATTGGGGTAGGGGTTTAGGGGACCCTTTTATAGCCTAAATCATGGCCCTGTATCACAATCCGTCTGCTAGGCTGAAGATAAATGGAACATTTTCATCACCTTTCAGAATCACCAATGGGACAAGGCAGGGATGTCCTCTGTCCCCTCTCTTATACATCCTAGTGATGGAGCACCTGCTCTCATCAATTCGCGATAACCCTAATATTAGGTGGATTGAGGTGGGAGGCACCGAGTACAAGTGCTCTGCATTTGCTGATGATGTCCTAGTATATATCACTCAATCACATATATCCATCCATGCTGTTATGGCTGAAATAGATCACTTTGTTACATGGTCAAATTTTAAAATCAATGCAGCGAAGTCTGAGGCCCTCGATGTCTCCCTCCCCAAATCCATACAGGATTCCATCCAGTCCAACTTTCCCTTTGCCTGGCCCTCACAGGGTATCAAATACTTAGGAATTCGTATTCATAGAGCCCTCTCCCGTCTATTTTATCTTAATTTTGGGCCCTTTATTGAACAACTCCATAGAGATCTTACTTCTTGAACAGTGAAGGATTTTTCCTGGTTCGGCAGAATAAATATACCAAATATGAACGTCCTACCTAAACTCTTATACCTCTTCCAAATCATTCCTGTGGTAATTCCCTCAAATTTTTGGAAAAGACTACGCAGTAGCTTTTAGTCTCCCCAGGATGATACAGGTGGGGCAGATGGTGGTTGTCCCGGCCCGCTAGGCCACATTGTAACACAGTGAGTTTCGCACTGCAACTTATGCTTCATATCCATGTGACGGTTCATGCATGAAGTGCTCAAACTATGGATTTTTTGGCCTCTACTTAGCTTTTGGTGACAAATGTTACAGATAACACGAGTTGGGTCATCCTTAGCGATCGGAAAAAATGCACAGGCTATGCAAGGTTTAGAGCCCATGTGACTCTGCTACTAGCAATACTATCAAATGATTGGCTGGGTTACATGCAGAGCATCTGGGTTTGGTTGGGGGTCCCCACAGTCTGCCTAGGCTAGATGCAGTTAAAAATTCTGATTAGATACACAGGCGGTGCAGCTTGCTTCGCAGCTGGGCTAATACGCCCAAAGTATTGGTAGACTCTATACTAAATAAGGAAGGATTCACTGACTGTGGTGGCCCCTCCGTGGGCCGTGGCGATTGGTGGAGATTTGGTGGATGATTATAGGAGAAAGCTCCTTAATAGAGAAAGTTGGTGGATTTATACTTTAAATACACGTGTACCAGCGGGTTTAAACATCAGACATGATTTGATGTATCATTATGAGTGATCATTTATAGATTATTATTATATATGTTCCTTTTTTCTTCTTTTCTTTTTCTTTTTCATTATTTACATTTATATGCATTGTTTCTATGCTATACGATTTTAACATGGTATGTGTGTTTAAATTTCTGATTAACTCAGCCTTGAACAGGTGCATAGCAGGACATGACATATAAATACCACTTCCTTGCTGTTTTTTTGCTATGCAATGATTAAGAACTCGTATATATATTGTGCAGAAAGAAGGGTGAAAGTCCGCCCAGGCGGGAGGAAATTGGATTTTCATAACACATATTTGAACTGGAGAGGTATTAGAGGCCTGCAATGGCCACAGGTACTAATGGAGGTTATCAAGGTAGGGAAAGAGGCAAGAGGTCCGGTCATATTAGTTATACAGGCCGGGGGAAACGACATAGCTTATCACAAGAGCGCATAACTAATGGCAATAATGAAACTAGACACTGAGCGCTTCAGAGAATTTTTCACAAAACTAACTATAGTATGGTCAGAGATTGTGCCGAGAACAGCATGGCAAGGTGTGTGAGACATCACGGCCATCGAACGGACAAGGCAGGTAATAAATATTCGGATGGCAAAATTTATAAGAGACAGAGGCTGTGTAGTGATACGACACTGACAACTGGAAGGAGATAAAGCGGCCTCATACGGCCCGATGGTGTTCACATAATGGATATTGGACTGGACATATTCCTGTCAGGACTCCAGGACGGAGTGGAACAAGCGTTAAGAGTGATGGATGGGGGTCGGAGTCCTGAATACGAGTAAGCAGGATCCTCCATGGCCTGGAAATAGAAAGGACATGTTGGAGAGTTACACTTGTTGGCCAACTTGCCGTTGTGGAGACTGGAGACACAGGGCATGCTGCAACAAGCTGAATTATTTTAGAAATGAAATGCATTTCTAATGGAATGAGTATAAACAGCTAATAAAGCTGTGACCGATCCTCACCCATCCAGTTGTAAGAGTTAGATGATTGTATTGTCAATGAAAGGGGGGCGTTAGGGGGCTGAGCGTCTGGGTTTGGTTAGGGGTCCCCACAGTCTGCGTAGGCTAGATGCATTTAAAAATCATTTATAGATACACAGGCGGTGCAGCTTGCATCGCAGCTGGGTTACTACGCTGACTAGCAGACACTGAAGCTTTGGAGCAGACCTCTGAGTAAACAGCTCTTCAGACTCAACCATCTGTGTTACCCCAAGCCATAGTGTATGTATTTTCTTACAGTTAAAAGGGGGGGAGGGGAGACCCAACCCACCTCTAATTGACAATGGCAATGTCACATAAAACAAAGCAAGGGGACTCCAAAAAGAGTCTCAATTTTTTCCAAAAATTTGTGGCACAGACACCACTTAAGTGGCATCAATTGCCCCAGAGTTGCTTAAAACGGTTGTTTAGAATGAGTACCACACACTGCTACTGACGCGCCCCTGGGCCTGTGTCGCGCTGCGGTGCGCACGCGGGAGCTTACCCGGAGCCGGATCCGTGGAGGGTTGTAGTCTCGTGGCGGTGACCCGGTCCGTGCCCAGGGAGTCAAACTGGACGGCAGTCTACTAGTAGTAAATAGTTGATGACTACGCCACCCGTTGAGTGCAGCCAGGGAGCTGCTGCTGCGGGGCAGACCGCTGAGGCCGATGGTAGGATTATGCAGCGTGATAGTATAACCCCCAACGGGAGGAGTATGGTCTCAGGGCAGCCGACGTGGATGATGGGGGTAGCAGGAACCACTCAGAGACGGTACGGTGTAGTTCAGGGTCTTTACTGGTAACAACGATAGACCCTCCCGGAGTACTTGCTAGCGAACGGGGCCTGGTCAGTCCTTGAGCAGATGGGATCTCCCCTGGCCAGGCGTAGTTGTAGGCCTCCCAAACTGACTGTACTCTTCTGGCTACCTTGCTAGAAGCTGATGTAAGTAGCCCACGTCCCTGAGTGTACCGTGTGGTGCTCACCCGTATGGCCGGTGACTCGGGGCCTTCTAATGGCTTCCGCTCCACGATGGCGGTGCTGGTCCCACGCGTGTGACCGTGCCTTCGGGCTTCTGGGCCAGAGGACCTGAAATCCCCTGCCTGACGGATTCTGCTGCTGGGTAGGAGTTAGTCCCCACAGCCTCGGACTCCGGGTCCGGAAAGAAGTCTTCTTAGTCAGGGCGAGCTCTGCAGCTGCCAGCCCCTGACTCCTTGTAACTCTGCTGTTTCCTATGCTGCTTCTTGTCTCTACTCCACTTGTCTGACTCACCCTGCCTCAGCCCCGGGTTTATACAGGGGAAGTTCTTCCCCTCCCAAGACTGGGCAGGAGGTGTGGCATGCACAGGATCCCTGACCAAAGGACCTCCCACCTGCTCTCAGACATAACATTACATTACTGTGGAAAACCAGACCCCTGGGGTGCCACATTCCCCCCTAGTGAAATTTAGTACTCCGGGACTAAACACATTTAGAAAAACATAACAAGGCAAAAACATTAATAATACAATAAGAAAACATATAAGGATGGTTACGGCGTGTCCGCAACCGGGTGCAGTCTCTGAAGAGAGCAAGGTGTCCATTTCACCAACACAGGGAGACGTAACCAGGTAGGGGTCTGTCCTACCCCGAGTCCTTAACAGTCTCTAGTCCATCCTGGGTTACGCTCCAACTATGTACAAGGATTCCCGGTAAATCCACCAAGGATTCCTAAAAATAACTAGAAACACAAAATTATACACAAGCAACAAGACACAGAAAAACATAAATAAAACAATTTATACACTTTAAATTCTCCAGCGTGCGGGTAACTGGCCTCTAGTGGCCCGAGTGGACCTACGGAGCTGACTGTCTGGCCCTGAACTACAGGGTGTAGGAGCTGTCAAGGGTAAACTGGGCAGCTGTCTACCGGCTCTTTGTCTCACTAGGGGTACGGCAGGCTCACTATAAGCAGAGGGTTGATTCTCCTGTTCTGCTTGTGTGGAGTCTTCTGCCTCCTGGACCGGCTGTTCTTCCAGCTCTACCCGTTGCTCCGTAGGTTCTTGGGATGATGGTTGGAGGAAGGTGAGTACGGGTACCACAACTGCACCATTGACTTGAGTCCAAGACTGAGGGAAGTCCCCGAGCACGGTACTAACCATATCTTCCCTTTCTTCCACGGGTCGATGGTCTTCTTGTTCCTCTTCAGGGTTCCTCAGTTGTTCGGGACACTTCTTCAGGTGGTCCCGGGATACAATGGCTGTGGTTTCCCCTCCGTCTTTACTGATGGTACAGACCTTCGTGTTCTCGTGGCTTGAGGGCAGTACGGTGTACGGGTCCTTCTCCCACTGGTCGTCCAACTTGTGGAGCCGTCTCTTCCTCTTCAAGACCTGCTCTCCGGGTACCAGGGGAACAGCGGGAGCATACTGGTTGTAAGTTTTCTCTTGTCTTTCCCTAGCCTGACAGAGACTTCGCTCCACGCTCTCCTGTACTCTCCGGTACTGCTGCTGCCTCTCTGTGTCCCAGTCTGTTTCTGGTGAAGTGTCCTCGGGGGTCAGGACTCCCATTTCCAGGTCAACAGGTAACTTACCAGGTCTTGCCCTCATTAGGTAAGCCGGGGTACAGTTGGTGGAACCTACCGGGATGTGGTTGTATAGGTCCACCAGATCGGGCAACTTTTCAGGCCACAGACTGCGTTCTTCCAGGGGCAACGTTTTTAGAAGATCCATTACCACCTGGTTCATTTTTTCACAAAGTCCATTAGTCTGCGGATGGTAGGGTGTCGTCCTTATCTTCCGGCAGCCATACAGATTGCAGAATTCCTGAAAGACCTCCGCTTCAAAGGCAGGTCCCTGGTCCGTCAGCACTTGGTCCGGGTACCCGTGTGGACGGCAGAAGTGCTGCTGGAAGGCTCTAGCTGCTGTTTGAGCCGTTAAGTCCTTGACGGGGACGACAACCAAGAACCGGGAGTAATGATCCACGATGGTTAACGCGTAGACGTAGCCACTTCTGCTTGGGGTCAGTTTTACATGATCCAAGGCTACCAGTTCCAACGGTTGCCGGGTGACGATGGACTGCAGGGGAGTCTTCTGGCTGGCTCGGTCCTTCCTTCTCAGGTTGCACGGGCCACAATCTCTGCACCACTTCTCGATGGTTCCCCTCATGCCTACCCAGTGGAACCGCTCGCGCAGCAGGAACTCCAGCTTTTTCCACCCAAAGTGTCCAGCTCCGTCGTGGTATGCCTCCATCACCATGGCTGCGTCTCTTCGTGGCACCACTACTTGCCAGAGTAATTCATGCGTCCGGGAGTTAACCATTCTGCGGCACAACTTCCCTTTGTAAAGGAACAGTCGACTCTTCTCTGCCCATAGTTGTTTGGCTTCCTCCGGAGCGTCTGGTTCAAGGCGAGCCTCCGGCCGAGTCAGCATCTCCTTCACCAGTCGGACGGCAGGGTCGCTGTCTTGCGTTTCCGCCCAGTTGTAGTGGGGTAAGGGGTTCAACGTAGCAGCCTGCTTACTCCTTACCCAGTGGGAATACTGGATAGTCCCATGACGGTGGAACGCAGGGAGTTCAACTTCTTCCAGTCCCTCCGGATCTTCTCCTTCGTCCGGCAGGTTGGGCATCCTGGACAGGGCATCCGCGTTAGTATTGGAGCGTCCTGCCCGGTATTTGATTGTGAACTCGTAGTTGGACAGACGGGCCATCCACCTCTGCTCCAGGGCACCGAGTCTTGCCGTGTCCAGGTGTGTCAACGGGTTGTTATCCGTGTATACGGTGAACCGGGAAGAAGCGAGGTAATGCCTAAAGCGCTCGGTGACTGCCCATACCACGGCCAGGAACTCTAGCTTAAATGAGCTGTAATTCTCGGGGTTCCTTTCGGTGGGTCGCAGTTTTCGGCTGGCATAGGAGATTACTCGTTCTCTCCCCTGCTGAATCTGGGACAGTACGGCTCCTAGCCCGATGTTACTGGCGTCGGTGTAGAGGATGAAGGGCTGGCTATAGTCCGGGTACGCCAAGATTTCATCCCCCGTGAGGGCCATCTTCAGCTGGCGGAAGGACTCTTCTTCTAGCTCTTCCCATTTGAAGGGCGGCTTCTGGTTCTTGGCCTTTCGGGACTGGCCTATCAGGAGGTCCTGCATAGGCGCTGCCTTTTTGGTGAAACCGGGAATAAACCTTCGGTAGTAGCCTACCAACCTTAGGAACTGCCGCACTTCTTTTACGCTGGAAGGGTTTGGCCATCCCTTAATTGCGGTGATCTTATCGGGGTCGGGAGCCACTCCGTCAGGGCTCACCACGTGTCCCAGGTATTGCACCTTTGGTTTCAGGAGGTGACACTTGGAGGGTTTCACCTTTAGGCCGTAACTCGCCAGAGCTTCGAACACCTCCGCCAGGTGTTTCAGGTGGTCCTCATAAGTTTTGGAGTATACGATGACATCGTCCAGGTACAACAGGACCGTCTCGAAGTTTCTGTGGCCCAGACAGCACTCCATTAATCGTTGGAAGGTTCCTGGGGCGTTGCAGAGTCCGAACGGCATGCAGGTGAACTCGCTAAGTCCCATCGGGGTGGTGAATGCGGTCTTCTCCCGGTCCGCCTCTGCTACAGGAACCTGCCAGTACCTGCTAGTGAGATCCAAGGTAGAGAAGAAGTTAGCAGATCTTAAAGCAGCCAATGACTCCTCTATCCTTGGTAAGGGGTACGCATCCTTGTGTGTGATACGGTTGATTTTCCGGTAATCTACACACATCCTCATGGTGTTGTCTTTTTTTTTGACTAAAACTAGTGGGGCTGCCCAGGGGCTACAGCTATCCCGGATTACCCCAGCCTCCTTCATGTCTCTAAGCATCCCCTTGGCGTGTTGGTAATGTGCAGGGGGTACGGGTCGATACCTCTCTTTTATGGGAGGATGATCTCCCGTGGGGATGCGGTGTTCTACCCCCTTGACTCGCCCGAAGTCTAACGGGTGTTTACTAAACACTCTCTCATACTCTTGAACCACCCGATAGACTCCTTGTTTCTGATGTGAGGGAGTGGAATCAGTACCCAAATGTAGTTGCTGACACCAGTCCTCCATGTCTTTCTTAGAGCCGTTACCTTCCTCCGGGTGAGATGGAGGCAAGGGTTCCACAGATTGTATAGAATTTTGATTAATGGTATATAATTTGGCTAGCGTGGCATACCGGGGCAGGTACACTTCCCTCTCCCCGATATTTATTATGCGAATGGGCACCCTCCCATGGCGTACATTGACCACCCCCCGTGCTGTCAAAATGGTGGGCCTACTGTCTGAGTAAACTGGTTCTACCATTGCCTGGTAATCTCTACCTCTCAGACCAATAGCTGCCCGTCACCAAATCATCATTTCACTTTTTGGGGGCATGGCAATAGGAAAAGGGTCACACATTCTTACGCTACCAATCTCACCGCCGGAGAGTTCCACTTGTTGCCGTTGCATCAGTGCCCGGATCTCTTTCTGGAGCACCCGCTGCTCGCCGGAGCTGGCATTCTTGGCAACCTGCTGTAAAAGGAAAATCACCTCTGCAAGACAATTTTCAATTACATTAGTTCCTAGAGTTATTTTTGGGTGACTCTCATGTTTATCAATATCTACAATGATCAGTCCCTGTGCGGCCAGTTCGACTCTACCAATTTTGATGGTCACCTCTTTAAATCCGATCTGTGGCACGGGCTGACCATTGCTGGCGATGATACTCAAGTCGTCGTCGGGGTAGCGGGTAATATCCGAGTCATTCCAGTACTGCTTGAAGAGCACGTACGGGATGGTGGTGACCTGTGACCCGGTGTCCAGTAGGGCACTCATGGGAATGCCATCCAGTACCACAGGCAAGACTGGACGTCCTCCCACATATCTGTCGCGCCAGTTCGATGGGCCTGGTGATCTTTTTCCTGGGGGTTGGCCCTTTACCCCAGGTTGTGCCCGTTTAAAGAACAGTACCTTGCCATATGTCCGGGTTGATTGCAGCGGCGGCAGATGGGTCGTCCGTCCTCACTGTATCGGTCACTGGGTCTTCCTCTGGCCGGTGGGGTCCTCCTTGGTCGACGCCACGGGATGTCCTCCGGTCCGGATGCCAGCTGGATCTTCCCTGGGGTGGAAACCTGTAAAGACTGCACAGTTCGGGTTAGCGCAGCAACGCTCTTAGCTAGCTCTTGGACCTGATGGTGTAGGTCTGGAGCCGGGTCATTGTCCAAAGCCTGCGCATCAGCTCCCACAGGCCCTGCTGACAAGGGCGCCGCCTCCTGGTAGTAAGTGGTAGTGGGGCGTCTGTGGGTCACAACGCCACCTGGTGCCGGTTCTCGGAGCACCCGGATGGCTCTGTCCTTGAACTGTGCAAAGTCCAGATGGGGATCCTGTAAGGCCATTGCCCGCAACTGGGTTCGGTGGGCATTGCAATATAAACCCTCTATAAATTGTTCAGTCAACAGCCTGTCCTCGTTTCCCACCCCATCAGGGTCGGTCTGCTTTATGGCCCTCAGGGCCTCTTGTAGGTTTAGTGCATAGTCCCTTATACTCTCATGCGCTCGCTGCTTGCACCCGTAGAATCTAAGCTTAATCTCGGCTGAGGTGCGGGTATCAAAGGTGTCCTTCAGCCGGGTTAGTATCCCTGCGACAGTCTTCCTCCCAGGTGGCCAGGATTTTACTTCCCTTTTGGCTGCCCCTGTTAGTTGGGCCACCAGGATGCTCACTTTTTGCTCTTCTGTGAGGGGGTACACCTGGAAGAGGCTATCCAGCTTTTCTCTAAAGTCATGCAGGGTATGTGACTCCCCTGAGTACTGGGGTAGCCAAGCTGCTCCCGGGATATAGGGCATGGTGAAGGGCATAACTGCAGCAGCGGTAGCGCTGGCGGGGGTTGAGGCAGTGAAGCTCTCCTCCGTATCCGACATCTTCCTCCCCCCTAGTGGACCGTGGCCTACCTTGCGATGATCCTCTTGCGTAGGCCGCGGCTCCGCAGTGGATCGTCAGGGTTGAGGACCTTCCGTCGCGCTCCTGTGACGTCGGCGTCTGCTGGGCTCCTTCCAGGACCTTACGCAACGTCCGGACGTGAGGCGGGGCTTCAGTTCTCGCGCGCTTTCGGAGTCCACGCCCCTCTTCTTCCCACGCGGCGTCCTCAAGATGGCGTCCAATGGCGGGAAAACTCCACGGATGGCGGGAAGAAGGTCGAAGATGGCGCCGGATGGCGGGAAAACTTCGCGGATGGCGGGAAGAAGGTAGAAGATGGCGCCGGATGGCGGGAAACCTCCACGGATAGCGGGAATCTTCACCACTGGTAAGTTTGAACAGTCTTTGCTTTTCAGGCACGCAGTACCCGGTGGTTGCGGGCACGAGATCCTGCCGACTACGCCAAAGTTGACGCGCCCCTGGGCCTGTGTCGCGCTGCGGTGCGCACGCGGGAGCTTACCCGGAGCCGGATCCGTGGAGGGTTGTAGTCTCGTGGCGGTGACCCGGTCCGTGCCCAGGGAGTCAAACTGGACGGCAGTCTACTAGTAGTAAATAGTTGATGACTACGCCACCCGTTGAGTGCAGCCAGGGAGCTGCTGCTGCGGGGCAGACCGCTGAGGCCGATGGTAGGATTATGCAGCGTGATAGTATAACCCCCAACGGGAGGGGTATGGTCTCAGGGCAGCCGACGTGGATGATGGGGGTAGCAGGAACCACTCAGAGACGGTACGGTGTAGTTCAGGGTCTTTACTGGTAACAACGATAGACCCTCCCGGAGTACTTGCTAGCGAACGGGGCCTGGTCAGTCCTTGAGCAGATGGGATCTCCCCTGGCCAGGCGTAGTTGTAGGCCTCCCAAACTGACTGTACTCTTCTGGCTACCTTGCTAGAAGCTGATGTAAGTAGCCCACGTCCCTGAGTGTACCGTGTGGTGCTCACCCGTATGGCCGGTGACTCGGGGCCTTCTAATGGCTTCCGCTCCACGATGGCGGTGCTGGTCCCACGCGTGTGACCGTGCCTTCGGGCTTCTGGGCCAGAGGACCTGAAATCCCCTGCCTGACGGATTCTGCTGCTGGGTAGGAGTTAGTCCCCACAGCCTCGGACTCCGGGTCCGGAAAGAAGTCTTCTTAGTCAGGGCGAGCTCTGCAGCTGCCAGCCCCTGACTCCTTGTAACTCTGCTGTTTCCTATGCTGCTTCTTGTCTCTACTCCACTTGTCTGACTCACCCTGCCTCAGCCCCGGGTTTATACAGGGGAAGTTCTTCCCCTCCCAAGACTGGGCAGGAGGTGTGGCATGCACAGGATCCCTGACCAAAGGACCTCCCACCTGCTCTCAGACATAACATTACAATACTGTGGAAAACCAGACCCCTGGGGTGCCACACTACTATGCCCAAAATTATTTTCCAGACAAGATGCAGCTAAAAATTATTAGTAATTTGCAAGCTGGTGCAGATTAGTATAGATGGCATAATAGAATGAGTACCGGGGCATGACAAGATCTCCAAGGCATAAGTGGCGAGCTCCGGCCATTTATCCAGATTGGAAGCCCAAAAGGAGCAAGGGTCCAGTGACCCAGTCATGGCTTTAATGTTTACTTAGAGATACTCCTGTACCATCGTCTCTAAGCGTTGACTATGTGTCAGACTTCTTGTCTCCTGTGGCCTTGCAAAGGATGGGCTAAAAAAGCTGAGAAATGATTCCGCAAAATTGCTGTTACCAAAGATACTGTGTTTCTGTTACAGTTTGAATGCTGAACACTCGACATTCCCACGGTTGGCAAGTTAGAACTGTGAGATTCACTACACGCACCACTGGTGTTTTGTGGAAAAGCACATGTAAGATTCTGCAACAGTCTCTGATGATACCCCTGCATGCGTGAATCCCTTTCTATGGCAGGAATTATTTCGGCAAATTTACTTTTGTACCGGGGATCTAAGAGTGTGGCAACCCAGTAGTCAGGATTATTTCGAATTCTGACAATTCGAGGGTCATGCTGCAGGTAGTGCAGCAAGTAGGCGGTCATGTGTCTTGCGCATCCAGGAGCACCAAGTCCCTGTTGTGTTGGTGGCGAGGTAACAATCATGCTTCCTTCCTCTGCCCTCTACCCCCCCCCAACCTTGCACAACAGAAATGTGATCAAGGTCTCCCTCATCTGATGAGTCTTCCTTCAGTTCGTCCTCCACTTCTTCCTGGGCTCCTGCACCTTCCTCACTAGTTTGGCTGCTACCATGTGCCCTGGTAAATCCATCTTCCCCACCCTCACATGCCTGCCGCCTTGGTGCTGCCGACCGTCTGGACCTTGCAGATGTTAGCCCTTCCGCATACAACTCCTCTTCCTCTACTTCCTCCACCTCCTCTTCTCGCACCACCTGACTCCGAATTCTGTTTAATATGTGCTCCAGCATTTAAGTCACCGGAATAGTCATGCTGATAATGGCATCGTCAGCACTAAACATCTTTGTCGCCATTTCAAAACTGTGCAGAAGGGTGCATAGGTCCCTGATCTGAGACCACTCCTCCAGCGTGATTTGCCCCACCTCTGGATACCGTTGGCCCAGGCTATACGTCAGAACGTATTGCACTAGGGCTTGTCGGTGCTGCCACAGTCGCTGCAACATGTGCAGAGTTGAATTCCACCTGGTAGGCACATCGCATTTTAGCCGGTGAAGTGGCAGGCTCAACGACTTCTGTAGAGATGTAAGCTGCTGAGCTGTGGGATGCAAACTGCGGAAGTGAGCACACAGCGACCGTGCCCTCTGCAGAAGGCCATCTAGTCCAGGATAGTGGGCTAAAAATTGCTGGACCACCAGGTTCAGCATGTGAGCTATACAAGGCACGTGTGTGACATTGCCCCGGCGAAGGGCCGCACCGAGGTTTGCAGCATTGTCGCACACGGCCTTCCCTGGTTTCAGGTCCAGTGGAGACAACCATTCATGAATCTGGTTCCCCAGAGCTGACCACAACTCCTCAGCTGTGTGACTCACATTTCCCAGACATTTCAAAGTAAAAACCGCCTGATGACGTTGTTCCCTGCTGCCAGCATAGTAAGGAGGTGTGCAGGATCCCTTCTGCGCAGTTAGAAAGCGTGTGGCATGACCAGACAGGCTTTGGGTGCAGGTGGAGGACCGAGAGGAGGTTGAGGAGGCAGAAGCAGTGGAGGAACTTTGAGATAAAGAGTATTGACGCACAACTCGTGGGGACGGAAAGACTTGGACAGCAGTCCCTTGTCCTGCTGTCACCATAGTTACCCAGTGCCCAGTCAGCGACATGTAACGCCCCTGTCCATGCCTACTCGTCCAAGTGTCTGTGGTGAAATGCACCCTGTCACACACAGAGTTTCTCAAAGAAGCGGTGATGTTGTGTGCGACATGCTGGTGGAGCGCAGGCACACCTTTCTTTGAGAAGTAGTGCCAACTGGGCATCTGGTACTGGGGCACTGCGACGGACATAAGGTTGCAGATGGTGAAATTCAACCTCTTAGCTTTCTCATGGCTAGGAGGAAATGGTCTTTTACTTGTCCACATCTGAGGGACCGAGGGCTGGCTGTTGTGCTTAGACGGGGTTGAGAAGGGTGTCCCCGGCAAACTGCCGGTCTGTGAGGAAGATGCATACATGTTAGGTTGCCTTGATCCAAAGGTGGTACTCTCGATGTCGGAGAGCGCTCAACACCAGCTGGTGTTTCCACCTCCAAAGAAAATGATGACCTGCCAATCACGCTGGCTGTTGCGGGTAAAGAGGTGGCAGGTCTGCGTCCCAAAACTGGTGTGACTGCTGTCCCCCCAGTCACAGAGGATGAAGAGGCCACTGAAGCACAAGATGGGGCAGACAGTGGTTGGCCCGGCCCGCTAGGCCGCATTATAGCACAGTGAGCTTTCCACTGCAGCTTATGCTTCATATCCATGTGCCGGTTCATGCATGAAGTACTCAAACTATGTATTTTTTGGCCTCTACTTAGGTTTTGGTGACAAATGTTACAGATAACACGAGTTGGGTCATCCTTATTGATCTGAAAAAATGCCCAGGCTATGCAAGGCTTAGCACCCATGCGACCTGAAGAGCCACCACGACTTGTAGTCAGAGGCAGAGTTGTGTTTGAGGATGCAGTTGTTGACGTGCTTCCAGTACTATGTCTCTGTCCAGGAAGGTGCAACCTGACCTCGTCGTCACTAGCATCCTCCTCCACCTCCTCTGCTGACCTCTTCGACTGGCTGACTGTGGGCTGACAGTAAGTGGGATCTGCAACCTCGTCATCATCACCCTGTGTGTTCTCACACCCGTCGTCCTCAGAGCCAACCTCTTCCTGCCCTGACAAAAAACTAAAGTTGTCGCTCCAATCAGGTATTTGAGTCTCATCATCGTCTTCCTCATTGTCTCCACCAACAGGAGTTACAGTTTGGGAATGAGGGTCTACATTATGGTCAGAACCTTCAGCGTCTGGTCCTGGATCCGAGTCATAAAGATTCTGGGCATCAGTGCAGATCATTTCCTCGTCTGGATTCACAGAAGCTCTGGAGCCGACCTCTGATTCCCAGGCTATAGTATGAGTAAACCGCTTTGCAGACTCAACCATCTGTTCTACCCCATACTCAGACGGGCAGCTGGAGACTTGGGAGCTGTGAGGAAGCAAGCGCGATTGGGGTGACACCTCTGAGGACTGGAGTATTTGTGATGTTGAATTTGAGGTGGAGGAGAGCCCACTTAAAGGAGCACTTGATATCCGTTGAAGCACCTGCTGTTTTTGTGCCTCATCTGGAATTTGTAGCGATTGGCGTGGCCGTAAGAAAGGGATCACATTGTCCGCTAAAAGAAGTAGACATCTTAGTTTGGCTGGAAGATGGTCTTTCTTCTGCAGATATTACTGTTGCTTTAACACCTACCCCACGTACACAACCTTTCTTTCCCTTCCCAACACGCCTATTCCCCTTTCCACCAGCAACAGGCCTTTTTCTACTCATTTTGGTGGTTAACTAATTGACAACTCTGGAGTTGTTTGCGCAAAAAACGATGGATGGGAACCGAGCAGAGCTGAGTGGCCAAACTGTGGTATTAGCCCAAAAGGATTGGCTGGGTTAGATTCAGTAAAACAATTTTATTACATACACAGGTGGTGGAGCTTAGTATAGATGGACTAATAGAATGAGTCCCACACACTGCTACAAGCCCAAAATTATTTTCCGAGCTAGATGCAGATAAAAATTATTAGTAATTTGCAAGCTGGTGGAGCTTAGTATAGATGGCCTAATAGAATGAGTACCACACACTGCTACTATGCCCAAAATTATTTTCCGATCTAGATGCAGATAAAAATTATTTGTAATTTGCAAGCTGGAGGAGCTTAGTATAAATGGACTAAGAATAAGTCCCACACACTGCTACAAGCCCAAAATTATTTTCCGAGCTAGATGCAGATAAAAATTATTTGTAATTTGCAAGCTGGTGGAGCTTAGTATAGATGAGCTAATATAATGAATACCACACACTGCTAATATGCCCAAAATTGTTTTCCAGGCAAGATGCAGCTAAAAATTATTATTAATTTCAAAACTGGTGGAGCTTGGTATAGATGGCCTAATAGAATGAGTACCACACACTGCTACTATGCCCAAAATTATTTTCCAGGCAAGATGCAGCTAAAAATTATTAGTAATTTGAAAGCTGGTGGAGCTTAGTATAGATGGCCTAATAGAATGAATACCACACACTGCTAATATGCCCAAAATTGTTTTCCAGGCAAGATGCAGCTAAAAATTATTATTAATTTCAAAACTGGTGGAGCTTGGTATAGATGGCATAATTTAATGAGTACCACACCCTGCTACTATGGCCAAAATTATTTTCCAGGCAAGATGCAGCTAAAAATTATTATTAATTTCAAAACTGGTGGAGCTTGGTATAAATGGCCTAATACAATGAGTACCACACACTGCTACTATGCCCAAAATTATTTTCCAGGCAAGATGCAGCTAAAAATCATTAGTAATTTGAAAGCTGGTGGAGCTTGGTATAGATGGCCTAATACAATGAGTAGCACACACTACTACTATGCCCAAAATTATTTTCCGAGCTAGATGTAGATAAAAATTATTTGTAATTTGCAAGCTGGAGGAGCTTAGTATAGATGGACTAAGAATAAGTCCCACACACTGCTACAAGCCCAAAATTATTTTCTGAGCTAGATGCAGATTAAAATTATTACTAATTTGCAAGCTGGTGGAGCTTAGTATAGATGGCCTAATAGAATGATGCTATGCCCTAAAGGATTTACTTGGCCAGGTGCAGTAAAAAAAATTGTATTCTATACACAGGTGGTGTAGCTTGCAACACAGATACGCTACTCCACTGACTAACACACACTGCAAGAGGCCAAAAAGGATTTGCTTAGCTAGATTTAGCCAAATGCTGTGAAAAACACTTGCACAGACCTGCCTGGCAAAAAGTCCTAGGAAATGCTGTAAAATAGTCCTCAAAAGGACTGCAAATACAATTAGTCCCTACTCCCAACCTATCTATTTCAGAGCCCAGACCTGCCTGCTAAAAGTTGTAGGAAATGCTGTAACCTAGTCCTCAAAAGGACTGCAATCACGACTATTCCCTACTCCCAAGCTATCTGTATATTTCAGAGAAAATTTGCTTGAAATTAACACTGAAAGTATAGCGCACACAGCAACAGGGGTGCCGTCTAACACGCAGCTGCAGCAATGAGAAAATGGTGGCGACGGGGAAAATGGCTGGGTCTTATAGGGCAAGGACATGTGACATACACAGCCAATGACACATGCCCTTGCTTGTGTGAAAAAAAGCACTTCGCTCCGTGTGTGCACTGCTGATAGGCTGACAGATTGCACAACCCACTGTAAATGCGGGAAAGAGAAAAAAAAATGGAGATCTTCATTATTCCTGCAGAGATCCATCCCCTGCCCCTCCCCCCGCCCCGCTGTACACTCAAACTGCGTATTAACATTGATTATCAGCATTACTGTGAAAAAATCCAGTTATGATTTTGGTGCACGAACAGTTATCGAACATAACCTCGAACAGCCGGATTTTTTTCAAATCGTTCGTGTTCGCCGAATGGCTCGAACACCGCCCAAAACAGCTCGAATTTGAGATTGGCGAACAGTTCGAGTCGAACAACGCTCATCTCTATTGGTGGATTACAGCTAAAGCTGTGAGTTTTAGAGCCAGGACAGACACCACTTAAAAAAATAAAAATCTCTATATTAAAGCATATCCTGATCAGAGACAGAGAGAGACAAATAGGGAAGTCCTTATCCCAACGTTTGAGATGGAAAATCTACACGGTTAGGCTGTGGAACAATCACTTTTTCTGAGCAACCAGTAGTTCAAATGAGCCACCATACCCCGTGGAGCCTCCCTATACTGCTTAGCCCATGTGCAGCTGAACTTGCTGCACATATAATATGTCCACCCCTGGCCAAACCGCTAAATATGTGTTTAACCCCTTTACCACCTTAGGTTTTTGTGTTTTTGTTTTTATCTCCCCTTCTTCCCAGAGCTATAACTTTTTTTTATTTTTCTGTCAATATGGCCATATAAAAGTGATTTTTTTTTTGCGGGATGAGTTGTACTTTTGAAAAACACCATTGATTTTGCAATATAGTGTACTGGAAAATGAGAAACAAATTCCAAGTGCAGTTAAATTGCAAAAAAGTGCAATTCCACAATTGTTTTTTTTTTTTTTCACCATGTTCACTAAAACTGACCCGGTAATATGATTCTCTAGGTCATTACGAGTTTGCAGATATGTATAGGTTCTTTTTTATTTAAATAGTGAAAAAGAAAATCCAAAGTTTGTTAAAAAAAAAAAAATCGCCATTATCCTAGGCCCGAAGCGTCTCTATTTTTCAGGATCTCGGGCCGGGTGAGGGCTTATTCAATGCTACTATGTGGTGGGAGCAAACTTTTACTTATGCAGCACTACCAAATGCATCTTTTTAATTTCTTTATTTTTATTGGAGAAAAAGAGGGTTGTTTGAATTTTTATGTTTTTAAATTTTAGATGAATTTATTTTTTACTTTCTTATTTTTTCCTACTCTGCCCTTATTCACATTGACATCATTAAACAAATAGGAAGGTTTTAATACTAGAAGTTAGGACCATCCCGAATAGGGTCACCTTGATGTGGTGGGATGGCTTTTGCATTTTTTTGATCAAAATTATGTTAACTAAGTACCCTATATTATTTTCATGCACTATTGCTATTTATTTACTGCCGGGTATTTGCTTATTTTGTTTCTATCTTAGGTTTTATTTTCTTCTTTAATGGCTTAAGGAATTTGAATTGGCGATTGTCTGATCGCTTGTTTTATACATTGCAATATATAGACAAAAATAAGGTTAACCTGCATAGCCTGGCCATCACATGTGCTACTCTGGTCTGTTTTATAAACCAGGCTACTGCATGCCATTGGCCGGCCTCTGTTGGGCTTCTTTGCTATGCACAAAGAGCCTGTCACATTTGCAATTTGTGGACATGACTGGCTCTTCTGATCAGACTTGTGCAAGCTATGAAGGCTTCTATCCATAATACACAGGATACCCTCCTCCCTTACCCGTGCAGGATGTGCAGAGGAAGCAGAGAAGGAATCACAAAGCTATCAGTCTCAACATTGCGCAATGTCTTCCCTATGATGCTGCCCGTTTCCTGCATCATAGAGCCAGAAGCAGCATCAACATTGAGAGGAGAGGACAGATTCTACTTCAAACATTTTTTGCAGAGTGTAGCAGAGTTGGCTCCCCTCTGTCTGCAAATGACTCCGGTATGGGCCCCCTTCCTTTCCTCTTAGTGTTGATGCTGCCAGTTGCTCTATGATAGACAAGATGTTTCAGAAGTTGATCGGGCCCCAGTGCATCTACACTGGTGGTATGTCTGCCCCTGTTTATGACAGATTCTCTTTAAGATCACCACTATAATAATGAATAATAAAATGTAACTAAATGGTAACTGTTACAACTACTCTGCTCTGATCCTACAGTAGAACACTGTTGTTGTTTTATGTAATGTGTTTCAATTTTTATTTCACAAATCAATATTACACCTGAAAATAAACAACTTTGCAATATATCTTATCAGAGAAATCTCCTTCTTTCTTCAGCAGGACTGATCTTTAACCCTCAATTAACAGGTAAAATCTGTATTCTGTGATGACTATTTTTCCCGTTACTAAGATAGGAGATGACAGTTGGTGCATTTAAATTACTATGGAAGGAGGAGCTAAATGCAGAACCAGACATTCTGCTGCAGTTCTCCTTGGAATTTTAGAAGCACCAACTACTATCTCCTATTTCAGTAATGGTGAAATCTGTATTCACTGAAGACAGGTTTTACCTGTGAATTGAGAATTTTGAGAATGAAAGATCAGTCCAGGAGAAGAAAAAAGCATATTTATATGACCCAACTTCTTCCATAGTTTCTTATTTTCATGGGTACTATTGATTTTTTTGTCTCGCTTTTATGAAGTTTGGGATAGAAGGGTTAAAACATACCTGGGTACACTGGTCTGAGTGGTATTGGAGGCTTATATACAATTTCTGTAAAATAAATACAGCATGTGGTCAGGCTGTAAGTAATATATAGTGGCAGATAAAAGTATGGGCACTCCTGGCCAAAATGACTGTTATTGTAAACAGTTAAGCAAGTTAAAGATTAAATGATCTCTGAAAGAAGTCCTAAAGTTAAAGATGACACATTTGTATTTTAGGCAAATAAATATATATATATATATACTGTGTGTGTGTATATATATATATATATATATATATATATATATATATATATATATATATATATATATATGTATATGTATGTGTATATATATATATATATATATATATATATATATATATACAGTGGTGGCCAAAAGTATTGGCACGCCTTCAATTCTGTCAGATAATACTCAGTTTCTTCCTGAAAATGATTGCAATCACAAATTCTTTGGTATTATTCTCTTCATTTAATTTGTCCTAAAGCCAAATTGGATATAATTCCACACCAAACCTAAAAAAGGGGGTGGACAAAAGTATTGGCACTGTTTGAAAAATCATGTGATGCTTCTCTTATTCGTGTAATTAACAGCACCTGTAACTTACCTGTGGCACCTAACAGGTGTTTGCAATAACTAAATCACACTTGAAGCCAGTTAATATGGATTAAAGTTGACTCAACCTCTGTCCTGTGTCCTTGTGTGTACCACATTGAGCGTGGAGAAAAGAAAGAAGACCAAAGAACTGTCTGAGGACTTGAGAAACCAAATTGTGAGGAAGCATGAGCAATCTCAAGTCCATCTCCAAAGACCTGAATGTTCCTGTGTCTTCCGTGCGCAGTGTCATCAAGAAGTTTAAAGCCCATGGCGCTGTGGCTAACCTCCCTAGATGTGGACGGAAAAGAAAAATTGACGAGAGATTTCAACGCAAGATTGTGCAGATGGTGGATAAAGAACCTCGACTAACATCCAAACAAGTTCAAGCTGCCCTGCAGTCCAAGGGTACAACAGTGTCAACCCGTACTATCCGTCGGCGTCTGAATGAAAAGGGACTGTATGGTAGGATACCCAGGAAGACCCCACTTCTTACCCCGAGACATAAAAAAGCCAGGCTGGAGTTTGCCAAAACTTACCTGAGAAAGCCTAAAACGTTTTGAAAGAATGTTCTCTGGTCAGATGAGACAAAAGTAGAGCTTTTTGGGAAAAAGCATCAACATAGAGTGTACAGGGAAAAAAAAGAGGCATTCAAACAAAAGAACACGGTCCCTACAGTCAAACATGGCGGAGGTTCCCTGATGTTTTGGGGTTGCTTTGCTGCCTCTGGCACCGGACTGCTTGACCGTGTGCATGGCATTATGAAGTCTGAAGGCTACCAACAAATTTTGCAGCATAATGTAGGGCCCAGTGTGAGAAAGCTGGGTCTCCCTCAGAGGTCATGGGTCTTCCAGCAGGACAATGACCCAAAACACACTTCCAAAAGCACTATAAAATGGTTTGAGAGAAAGCACTGGAGACTTCTAAGGTGGCCAGCAATGAGTCCAGACCTGAATCCCATAGAACACCTGTGGAGAGATCTCAAAATGGCAGTTTGGAGAAGGCACCCTTCAAATATCAGGGACCTGGAGCAGTTTGTCAAAGAAGAATGGTCTACAATTCCAGCAGAGCATTGTAAGAAACTCATTGATGGTTACCGGAAGCGTTTGTTCGCAGTTATTTTGGCTAAAGGTTGTGCAACCAAGTATTAGGCTGAGGGTGCCAATACTTTTGTCTGGCCCATTTTTGGAGTTTTGTGTGAAATGATCAATGATTTGATTTTTGCTTCATTCTCTTTTGTGTTTTTTCCTTGCAAGCAAATTAATTGAAGATAATAATACCAAAGAATGTGTGATTGCAATCATTTTCAGGAAGAAACTGCAGTATTATCTGACAGAATTGCAGGGGTGCCAATACTTTTGGCCACCACTGTGTGTATATATATATATATATATATATATATATATATATATATATATATATATATATATATATATATATATACAGTACAGATCAAAAGTTTGGACACACCTTCTCATTTAAAGATTTTTCTGTATTTTCATGACTATGAAAGTTGTACATTCACACTGAAGGCATCAAAACTATGAATTAACACATGTGGAATTATATACTTAACAAAAAGTGTGAAACAACTGAAAATATGTCTTATATTCTAGGTTCTTCAAAGTAGCCACCTTTTGCTTTGATGACTGCTTTGCACACTCTTGGCATTCTTTTGATGAGCTTCAAGAGGTAGTCATCGGAAATGGTTTTCCAACACTCTTGAAGGAGTTCCCAGAGATGCTTACCACTTGTTGGCCCTTTTGCCTTCACTCTGCGGTCCAGCTCACCCCAAACCATCTTGATTGGGTTCAGGTCTGGTGACTGTGGAGGCCAGGTCATCTGGCGTAGCACCCCATCACTCTCCTTCTGGGACAAATAGCCCTTACACAGCCTGGAGGTGTGTTTGGGGTCATTGTCCTGTTGAAAAATAAATGATGGTCCAACTAAACCCAAACCGGATGGAATAGCATGCCGCTGCAGGATGCTGTGGTAGCCATGCTGGTTCAGTGTGCCTTCAATTTTGAAAAAATCCCCAACAGTGTCACCAGCAAAGCACCCCCACATCATCACACCTCCTCCTCCATGCTTCACGGTGGGAACCAGGCATGTAGAGTCCATCCGTTCACCTTTCCTGCGTCGCACAAAGACACGGTGCTTGGAACCAAAGATCTCAAATTTTGACTCATCAGACCAAAGCACAAATTTCCACTGGTCTAATGTCCATTCCTTGTATTCTTTAGCCCAAACAAGTCTCTTCTGCTTGTTGCCTGTCCTTAGCAGTGGTTTCCTAGCAGCTATTTTACCATGAAGGCCTGCTGCACAAAGTCTCCTTTTAACAGTTGTTGTAGAGATGTGTCTGCTGCTAGAACTCTGTGTGGCATTGACCTGATCTCTAATCTGAGCTGCTGTTAACCTGCGTTTTCTGAGGCTGGTGACTCGGATAAACTTATCCTCAGAAGCAGAGGTTACTCTTGGTCTTCCTTTTCTGGGGCGGTCCTCATGTGAGACAGTTTCTTTGTAGCGTTTGATGGTTTTGCAACTGCACTTGCGGACACTTTCAAAGTTTTCCCAATTTTTCGGACTGACTGACCTTCATTTCTTAAAGTAATGATGGCCAATTGTTTTTCTTTACTTAGCTGCTTTTTTCTTGCCATAATACAAATTTTAACAGTCTATTCAGTAGGACTATCAGCTGTGTATCCACCTGACTTCTGCACAACACAACTGATGGTCCCAACCCCATTTATAAGGCAAGAAATCCCACTTATTAAACCTGACAGGGCACACCTGTGAAGTGAAAACCATTTCCGGTGACTACCTCTTGAAGCTCATCAAGAGAATGCCAAGAGTGTGCAAAGCAGTCATCAAAGCAAAAGGTGGCTACTTTGAAGAACCTAGAATATAAGACATATTTTCAGTTGGTTCACACTTTTTTGTTAAGTATGTAATTCCACATGTGTTAATTCATAGTTTTGATGCCTTCAGTGTGAATGTACAATTTTCAATGTCATGAAAATACAGAAAAATCTTTAAATGAAAAGGTGTGTCCAAACTTTTGGTCTGTACTGTATATATATATATATATATATATATATATATATATATATATATATATATATATATATATATATATATTTTTTTTTTTTTTTTTTTCCATCTTTTATATTTTAAAAATTACAAAAAGGAAAATGGACCAATGCAAAAGTTTAGGATCACTGCATGGTTAGTGTAATGCACATGCCCGGACTGACTGGCGTGTGCATGATTAGTGATTCCACTGTGCCATGAACTGGAGAGTGCCTGTAGGGGCGTAACTAAGTATCTGCCCGATTCGACCAAGGTCGCACGACGGCATACGACGCCAGTGCACCAGGGAGGAACCGAGCAGAGGGACCAGGTGCCACTCCAAGTCAGACCCCGGACACTGCTGTTGACCCACACCGGGGAATACAGGAACAGGCAGGCTAGAGCGCAGGCTGGGTAGGGTCCAGTACAGACTGGGAGATGGGTAATCAAGCAGAGCAAAGCGAAACCGCAGGTGCAGTAGACAATGCCGAGCAGAGCGAAACTGCAGACGCGGTAGACAAAGGTGAGCATAGCAAAAAAGCGGTAGACAAAGCTGAGCAGAGCGAAACCGCAGACGTGGTAGACAAAGCTGAGCAGAGCGAAACCGCAGACGTGGTAGACAAGGCTGAGCAGAGCGAAACCGCAGACGCGGTAGACAAGGCCGAGCAGAGCAAAACTGCAGACGCGGTGGACAAGGGCGGTCAGAGCAAAACCGCAGAAGCGGTGGACAAGGCCGAGCAGAGCAAAACCGCAGACACGGTGGACAAGGCTGAGCAGAGCAAAACCACAGACGCGGTGGACAGGGCTGAGCAGAGCAAAACCGCAGACGCGGTAGACAAGGATGAGCAGAGCGAAACCGCAGACGCGGCAGACAAGGCTGAGCAGAGCGAAACCGCAGATGCGGTAGACAAGGCTGAGCAGAGCGAAACCGCAGATGCGGTAGACAAGGCTGAGCAGAGCGAAACCGCAGACGCGGTAGACAAGGCTGAGCAGAGCGAAACCGCAGACGCGGTAGACAAGGCTGAGCAGAGCGAAACCGCAGACGCGGTGGACAAGGCCGAGCAGAGCAAAACCGCAGACGCGGTGTACAAGGCCGTGCAGAGGAAAACCGCAGACGCGGTGGACAAGGCTGAGCAGAGCAAAACCGCAGACGCGGTGGACAGGGCTGAGCAGAGCAAAACCGCAGACGCGTTGGACAGGGCTGAGCACAGCAAAACCACAAGTGCGGTGGACAAGGCTGAGTGGGCAAGAACCGCCGAAGCGGTAAGTAAGACAGGACTGAAATAAATCGCCGAAGCGGTAAACAAAGACAAAGCAAAGGGGATAGGGCTCTGTTCACACGGAACAGACTGGAAAAGAAAGGCAGAACCAGATACACACAAAGTACTTGCAAAGAAGTAGCGAACGGATTCCAACTCACAAACGGAAGTACAATGACAACGAGTAGAAGTTAGGTGCAGGTTCAGATTCTACAGAAAAAGGGAGCAAATGGACATAAAGACAAAACAGGTAAGAAGCTGGGAGACAGTTCAGACAAGAACAGTTACTGCAACAAAATGCAGGAACGAGCCTAGGTAAAGCCAAGTGCTGGTTCAGACACTGCAGAAAAAGGGAGCAAACGGACATAAAGACAAAACAGGGAAGAAACTAGGAGACAGTTCAGACAGGAACTGTACTGCAACAAATACAGGAGCGAGTCTGGGTATGCGGCCCCCAGAGGGTGAGACGAACAGGCTAGGAGCGTGTTCAGACAGGCCTGGAAATACGGCCTCCAGGAAGGCAGACAGACAGCTGGCTAGAGTACACAGACAGGACACCGTTCAGACACGGGAACTGATACCGCAAGGCAGGAAACATAGACAAGACCTGGCACATCAGTGACAAGAAGCCAACTGACAGAACAAGATGCTCAGGCATGGATTCCAAGGAGGAGCTGGTTTAAATACCAGGTGACAGACAGCAATAGGCTGAGGATGCATTAGGGGTGTGTCTGCAGCAGCTACAAGAAACAGGAAGTTCAGCGGGCGTCGCCCTAAGCAGCCAGAGCAGAGCAAAGCAGACAGTATGGAAAGAAGCCAGAGTGGCAGTCTGGACTGGAAATCAAGTGCGCGCTCTTGCACAGTGGGAGATGGACCACTATGCAAGGACGCCGCCAGGTATGTTACAGTTACTACCTAGTTGCACCCCCTTTTGCAAGTATCACAGCTTGTAAACGCTTTTTGTGGCCAGACAAGAGTCATTCAATTTTTGTTTGTGGGATTTTCATCCATTCTTCCTTGGAGAATTCTTCCAGTTCTGTGAGATTCTTGGGTTGCCTTGCATGCACTGCTATTTTGAGGTCTAGCCACAAATTTTCAGTGATGTTCCGATCAGGGGACTGTGAGGGCCATTGTAAAACCTTCAGCTTGTGAGTTTACTCTAACCAAGCAATTCCAAATTCTCAGATGCTCGTTTCAAGTCACGAGTATAAGGGGAGGCTATGGGAAATCCAAGCATTTTTCCAGCAGACCCTACAAGGAGGTCTGGGGGCAGTATAAATGTTGAAATGGATGGAAAAAGTGCTGAAAGGAAGGAGAAAAGCATGGGGAAGACCCCTGGAAGTATCTCTGACTTCCAGATCACTGCTGAGAACAATGGTGTCACACTTTTACTCCACTTTAAGGACTTTTTTTTCTGAAATAATGACTTGTATATCAGGCAATATTGAGAAAGGATTTAAAAAAATAATAATTTTAAAAATTGGAAATTTCAGTGTAATTTATGAAGGAAGTAAGAACTGCCAATAATAAGATGGAAAAGTGACTCAGATACACCCTATATCAGACATAAAAGCGGGCTTCATACACATTCTGTTCAAATTGTCATGCAGTGGTACTCCTAGACTCCTAAAGGGTCAGGGGTGTGTCAAATGTAACAGACAGTCATTCTGCAGCTGGTTGCAGAAGGTCACTTCGTTTGGCATTACAGACGCCTTCTTAAATCTGGCTTACTTTAGGACCCAACGGCTGCCTCCCTCCTGCTCTGATTGACACCCTCACCTGGGTGTTTAAATAGTTTGTTTGCTGCAGGGAGGGGCCAATGATATTCACATGTTCCCTTGTGAAGGTTTGGAGCTAAGTTTCTTCCCCCTGTATTTGTATCCCTTGTTGTCTTTAGTTTATAGTGGCAACTGATCAGTGCTTATCTCCCCCTTCCCTTTCCAGGGTCTAGCTTTAGGGATTTACATGACTTAGGTTCCTGTTCGGCGATTGGTGTGGTACAAATATAGGGACGGTAGGGGAGACAGGGTGATATTAGATCAGCCTAGGAGGTCTCCACTCCCCCTTTGCCTTGTGCCTGGGCTCCCTTTTCCCCTCATTCCTTCATGTTGCACTTTGTCCTACACTGTGTGTGACCTAAAGGCTATGCACTAAGTGTAAAGCTTGCCAAAAATTACAAGCAGGGTCATCCATACACCCTTGAAGGCACCAACTGTAGTACGAGGGTCAGTCAATAAGTAATGCCTCCTATTTTTTTTCTCCTTTTAATTGCCAAGAAATTCAAATGCAATTACATAGGTTGAAAACCACAACATTAACGATTAATTTGTCACTTTTCAATATAATCTCCATCCATTTCCACAGTCTTGGTCCACCGTTTAACAAGGGCATGTATTCCAGCATGGTAAAAATCATTCTTGGGACCCACCGTGCCCAAACTTTTCTGTATCCCAGTTGTCCAATAATTTTCATCACACTGCCTTTACTGAGGCAGATAATGCCACACAATTCATCTGCAGTCACCCGGCGGTCACCATGAATGATGTCATCGACTCGCTGAATGTTGCTTGGAGTCACTGAGGTTACTAGCCTGCCACTCCGCATTTTGTCAGCCAACGGTGATGGCCCTTCAGCTGTGTTACAGCGATGAACCCATCGTCTAACAGTACTGACATCCACTTTTGCATCACCGTACACATTTTTCAGTCTCTCATGAATTCGAATGGTCATTTCACCTTCTGCATGCAAGAATTCAATCACAGAACGTTGTCTAATACGAACATCGATGTCAGCCATTTTGCAAATGGATACAGTCCTGCCACCTGTTGGTGCAGGAAGTTGCAATTGCTGTGGACTGGAGAAGAAGTTTTGAGGAATTGTGCCAAATTCGAATATTTAACATAACTACCTTATTTAAGGAGAAAAAAAATAGGAGGCATTACTTATTGACTGACCCTCGTACCTTATTCAAATATTGTGAACAAAGTGTAGTTGTGGTACTCCTGCACCCATAAAAGCTCTGCACACAGTGCAAAGTCAGACAAAAATTACAAGCAGGGTCATACATAAACCCTTGAAGGAACAAAGTGTAATGACTCATTCAAATATTGTGAACAAAGTGTAGTTGTGGTACTCCTACACTCAAAAATTACAAGCAGGATCATCCATACACCCTTGAAGACAACAACTGGAGGGCCTCATTCAAATATTAAGAAAGTGTAGTTGTGGTACTCCTATACTCATAAAGGATCTGCACACAGTGCAAAGCCAGAAAAAAATTATAGGTAGGGTCACCCATAGACCCTGAAAGGCAACAACTGGAGGGCCTTTTTCAAGTATTGAAGATTAAAAGCACTCTATGTGCTGCTTTCATCTGATAAAAATGAACAAAGCCTCAATTAGGTCTGACTTTTCCACATCACCAGAGTGAGCCTGCCAGCATTTTCTGTTGACAGATGAAGGCGCCGGTCTGATTTGACCACCCCGGCGGCACTAAAAACCTGCTCAGACAAGACGCTAGTGGCAGGGCAGCACAGCACCTACAAGGCATAGGAACATAGCTCATGCCGGGTGTAACATACCTGGTGGCGTTCTTGCATAGTGCTCCATCTCCCACTATGCAAGATCGCAAACTTGATCACCAGTCCAGTCTGCTAGCCTGGCTTCCCTCCATGCTGTCTACTTGCCTCTGATCTGGCTGCTTAAGGGTGGCGCCCGATCACTTCCTGCTTCTTATAGCTGCTGTGGGCGTCCTCAGCCTATTGCTGTCTGTCACTGGGTATTTAAACCAGCTTCACCTGGAAGCTAGTGCCTGAGCATCTCGTTCCTTCAGAGGGCTTCTTGCCCCTGATGTGCCAGGTCCTGTCTGAACTGTCTCCTAGCGTGTTGTCTGTCCGCCTTCCTGAGGCAGTATTTCCAGGCCAGTCTGAACACGCTCCTTGCCTGTTCATTCCGCCTTCTAGGGGCTGTATACCTAGACCTGCTATCTGTGTTTTCTTGCCTGTCTGTCCGCCTTCCTGAGGCTTTATTTCCAGGCCAGTCTGAACACGCTCCTAGCCTGTTCGTCCCGCCATTCTGGGGGCCGCATACCCAGACTCGCTCCTGTTTCTCGCTGCAGTGTCGGTTCCTGTCCGAACACTCAGTTCCTGTCTGAACACTCTCCTAGCCTTTTACCTGTCTTGTCTCTATGTCCATCCCTTCCCTTTTCCTGCATTGTCTGTACCTGCACCTAACTCCAACTCTATGTCACTGTACTCCCATTTGTGAGTTTAGAGTCCACTCGCTACTTCATTGCAAGTACCTTGTGTGTATCTGATTCTGCCATTCCCTTCCAGTCTGTTCCGTGTGAACAGAGCCCTGTCCCCTCTGCTCTGCCTTTGCTCACCGCTCAGGCGGTTCTTGCCTGCTCTGCCTTGCTCACCGCTCTGGCGGTTCTTGCCTGCTCTGCCTTGCTCACCGCTCCGGCGGTTCTTGCCTGCTCTGCCTTGCTCACCGCTCCGGCGGTTCTTGCCTGCTCTGCCTTGCTCACCGTTCTGGCGGTTCTTGCCTGCTCTGCCTTGCTCACCGCTCCGGCGGTTCTTGCCTGCTCTGCCTTGCTCACCGCTCCGGCGGTTCTTGCCTGCTCTGCCTTGCTCACCGTTCCGGCGGTTCTTGCCTGCTCTGCCTTGCTCACCGCTCCGGCGGTTCTTGCCTGCTCTGCCTTGCTCACCGCTCCGGCGGTTCTTGCCTGCTCTGCCTTGCTCACCGCTCCGGCGGTTCTTGCCTGCTCTGCCTTGCTCACCGCTCCGGCGGTTTCCGCTCTTCTCTGCCTTGCTCACCGCTCCTGCGGTTTCCGCTCTGCTCTGCCTTGCTCACCGCTCCTGTAGTTTCCGCTCTGCTCTGCCTTGCTCACCGCTCCTGCGGTTTCCGCTCTGCTCTGCCTTGCTCACCGCTCCTGCGGTTTCCGCTCTGCTCTGCCTTTGCTCACCGCTCCGGCGGTCTAGCCCCACTTTGCTCTTGCTCACCACTCCGGCGGTCTCGCCCCGCTCTGCTCTTGCTCATCGCTCCAGGCGGCCTCGCCCCACTCTGCTCTTGCTCACCGCTCTGCTCTGTTTGTCTACCGCATCCGCGGTTATGTTCCTGAGTCCCAATCTGTATTGGACCTTATCCCGTCTGTGCTTCAACCTGCTTGTGCCTCCCTGTCTGCACGCTAGCCGTGCTTGCCTGTACCCCCTGCTTGCATACCCGCCTGCCTGCATACCTGCCTGCCTGCATACCAGTCGTGCCTGCCTGTGCCCCCAGTCGGTGTCCCAGCCGAGCCTGCCTGTTCCTGTATTCCCCGGTGAGGGTCAACAGCCGTGTCTGGGGTCTGACCTGGAGTAGCACCTGGTCCCTCTGCTCGGTTCCTCCCTGGTGCTCTGGCGTCGTATGCCATCGTGCGACCTTTGTCGGATCGGGCAGATACTTAGTTACGCCCCTCCAGGCACTCTCCGGTTCATGGTCCAGTGGGATCACTAAACACGCACATGCCGGTCAGTCCAGGCGTGTGCATAACAGTATGCTCAGGCCATGGTTCCCGTTGAGCCCCACGGCCTTTCGCCCTCAGAGACCTTTTTGAATCCGGGTCCGGCAAATACGTACATCTTGAAAAAATTTTTTTTCCTCTAGCCGAGGTCCAGGCGAGTTACACATCGGTCCAGATGGAGCTTTCTGCACCCGTTCCTGCGGATCCACCACGGTACTATGGGGATCCAAAACAAAGCCGTGCGTTTGTATGGCAATGCATGCTGCAGTTCCAGTTCTATGCTCCCGCTTTTCCTACCGATCGGATTAAAGTGGGATTTATGATGTCCTACCTAGCGGGTGATGCCTTGAAATGGATCACCCCCCTATGGGAAGCACAGGATCCCATCGTCCTTGACCTGCAGGCCTTCCTGGTGGCCTTTCTAATGGTCTTCGATGACCCTAATCCTGGGGCCTCTGCTGAAGCTTCCCTTCCAAGTGTCCCGGAGCAGCCCCGATGGGTGATGTGTGTGGGTAGCTCACCAGTTCTACTGCCCGAAGAGACTGCTGCCCACCCAGAAACTGGACTGAAGATGGTCCCAAAGCAGGGACTCTCCATCTTTAATGAATCTGGTGATACGTCCATCGAGGCGGAGGATACTCCCAAGTCTCTGCACTCCTCTGACCAGGCGGAGGACCTCCAGTTGCCTCCTGAATCCTCCGGGATACCACCTGATGGCAAATGGAGAGAGACTTTCCTACACCCGGTACCCGATACTTCGCCCGCTCCGTCCAGTGTGCTTGACAATGGGTACTTCATAGCAGTGGTTACCCCTGAGTCTCTGCACTCCTCCAACCAGGCGGAGGACCTTCAGTTCTCTCCTAAACCCTCCGGGATGCTACCTGATAGCAAATGGACAAAGATTTTCTTACACTCTGCACCTGGTGCTTCGCCCACTTCATCAAGCGAGCTGGACCAAGTGCTGTCCGAAGCAATGGTTACCCCTGAGTCTCGGCACCATTCCAACCAGCCGGAGGACCTCAAGTTTTCTCCTGAATTCACCGGGGTGCTATCTGATAATAAATGGAGAGAGACTTTTCTGTATGCTGTTCCCGGTGCTTCACCCATTTCATCTGTTGCTAAGGATGGCTTGATGGGAGGAAGCATCCTAGTTACCAGGATAATGAGACCAGGTTCGTTTCCTCTGGTGGATAGTAGAGGTAGTCCTCTTGAAGAGAAGGATTGGCCTCCAAATTCTCTGCGGAACACCCTTGCAGGCTTGAAGAAGAGGGGGCGTAAAGTGGGGGGGTACTGTAACATACCTGGTGGCGTTCTTGCATAGTTCTCCATCTCCCACTATGCAAGATCGCAAACTTGATCAGAAGTCCAGTCTGCTAGCCTGGCTTCCCTCCATGCTGTCAGCTTGCCTCTGTTCTGGTTTGCTTAAGGGTGGCGCCCGATCACTTTCTGCTTCTTATAGCTGCTGTGGGTGCACCCCTAATGCGTCCTCAGCCTATTGCTGTCTGTCACTGGGTATTTAAACCAGCTTCACCTGGAAGCTAGTGCCTGAGCATCTCGTTCCTTCAGAGGGCTTCTTGCCCCTGATGTGCCAGGTCCTGTCTGAACTGTCTCCTAGCCTGTTGTCTGTCCGCCTCCCTGAGGCTGTATTTCCAGGCCAGTCTGAACACGCTCCTTGCCTGTTCGTTCCACCTTCTAGGGCTGCATACCTAGACCTGTTATCTGTGTTTTCTTGCCTGTCTGTCCGCCTTCCTGGGGCTGTATTTCCAGGCCAGTCTGAACACGCTCCTAGCCTGTTCGTCCCACCATTCTGGGGGCCGCATACCCAGACTCGCTTCTGTTTCTCGCTGCAGTGTCGGTTCCTGTCCGAACACTCAGTACCTGTCTGAAGACTCTCCTAGCCTTTTACCTGTCTTGTCTCTATGTCCATCTCTTCCCTTTTCCTGCATTGTCTGTACCTGCACCTAACTCCAACTCTATGTCACTGTACTCCCATTTGTGAGTTTAGAGTCCACTCGCTACTTCATTGCAAGTACCTTGTGTGTATCTGATTCTGCCTTTCCCTTCCAGTCTGTTCCGTGTGAACAGAGCCCTGTCCCCTCTGCTCTGCCTTTGCTCACCGCTCCGGCGGTTCTTGCCTGCTCTGCCTTTGCTCACCGCTCCGGCAGCTCTTGCCTGCTCTGCCTTTGCTCACCGCTCCGGCGGTTCTTGCCTGCTCTGCCTTGCTCACCGCTCCGGTGGTTCTTGCCTGCTCTGCCTTGCTCACCGCTCCGGCGGTTTCCGCTCTGCTCTGCCTTGCTCACTGCTCCTGCGGTTTCCGCTTTGCTCAGCCTTGCTCACCGCTCCTGCGGTTTCCACTCTGCTCTGCCTTGCTCACCGCTCCTGCCGTTTCTGCTCTGCTCTGCCTTGCTAACCGCTCCTGCGGTTTCCGCTCTGCTCTGCCTTGCTCACCGCTCCTGCGGTTTCCGCTATGCTCTGCCTTTGCTCACCGCTCCGGCGGTCTCGCCCCACTTTGCTCTTGCTCACCGCTCCGGCGGTCTCGCCCCGCTTTGCTCTTGCTCACCGCTCCGGCGGCCTCGCTCTTCTCTGTTTGTCTACCACATCCGCGGTTCTGTTCCTGCTTGTGTCTCCCTGTCTGCACTCTAGCCGTGCTTGCCTGTACCCCCTGCCTGCATACCCGCCTGCCTGCATACCCGCCTGCCTGCATACCAGTCGTGCCTGCCTGTGCCCCCAGTCTTTGTCCCAGCCGAGCCAGCCTGTTCCTGTATTCCCCGGTGTGGGTCACCAGCCGTGTACGGGGTCTGACCTGGAGTAGCACCTGGTCCCTCTGCTCGGTTCCTCCCTGGTGCACTGGCGTCGTATGCCGTCGTGTGACCTTGGTCGGATCGGGCAGATACTTAGTTACGCCCCTTCAGGCACTCTCCGGTTCATGGTCCAGTGGGATCACTAAACATGCCACGCCGGTCAGTCCGGGCGTGTGCATAATACCGGTTGTCCAGCTTTGAAAAGAAGTAGTTGAAGATTGCAGAGGAATTAGGGACTACGCTGGCTTGGTCGGCCAGGTATTGCTTGACCATCTTTAAAAAGTTTTCTTTTATTGTCAAAAATACCTGGTCATCAGGGCCTGAACGCTGGGAGGGTGTCATTAAACTGACCCAGGTCTTTGACAGTGTACCCCTGCCTCTGCTGTACCAGGTGTGTGTCTCCCTTCCCTCTCCTCCTCGATTGGGCAGGGAAAATTGCCCCCTGCGGCTAGCTTTGTCTCATGTAAATTTTTTCAACATATTTTCCACAATGGCCTTCTGGTATAGCACCATTTTAGAACACCTCTCACCCTCAGGAAGAAGAGATGCAAAGTTGTCCTTGTAGCATGAGTCTTGCAGGGTGAATAACCAGTACTCTTTTTTGACCAAGATGAATATAACACATGCGTCATGGGTAAGGCAACAGTACATAGTCAGCCATATATGCCAAGCTCCCTACAGCCAACACTTCCATGTCTCGACCATGATGACTACTCTCCATCTGCTCATCCTTCTGTCTCTATTTCTCCTCATTCCCCTACTAAGCCCACCCACGTAGGACAGATGGGATGAAGCTTGTGTGGGTACTAGCCTTTGTTACACTAGCAACCAGCTCCTGTGTATCCTCCTCAGCCTCCTCCTCCTCGTTGTTACCTAATCAGCGCTGAGCAGATGAGATGAGGCTGGGCAGAGTAGTATCTCCCTCTCTCAGGTCTTCCTCATACTCCACCAGGTCTGAATGCAAAGCTTCATCTTTAATTGTGAGCAGTTTAAGTAGGCACAGAAGTGGGATTGTTGCGCTGATTATGTCGTCATAGCCGCTCACCATGTTTGTGGAGTCCGCAAAGTTTTGGAGAACAGCACAAATGTCAGACATCCATGCCCACTCTTCTGTTGTTATGTGTGGGAGCTGACCAGAATACCGACAAGCGTGTTGGAGCTGGTATTCAATAACTGGCCTCTGCTGCTTACAGAAGCCTTGCCAGCATGTGCAATGTGAAGTTCCTGTCCATGGTTATGTCGCACATCAGTCGGTGAGCTGACGCTAGCACTGCCAGAGCGATGAAGGCTGTAGCTGACTTGCAGAAATGGGTGCTGACGTGGCGTACTTTGACAAGTAGCTTTGGCAAATCTGGGTAGGTTTTCAGAAACCACTCAACCACTAAGTTGAGCACAAGGGCCAAGCATGTTAAGTGTGTGAGCTTGCCAAACTTCACAACCGTCACCAGGTTACGCCCATTATCATGCACCACCAAGCCTGGTTATAGTTTCAACGGCGAAAGACATAAATCTGTCTGGTCTGTTATTCCTTTCAACAACTCTGTGGTGGTGTGATGTTTGTTTCCTAGAAATATTAGCATCAGCAGAGCCTGTTGCCGCATTGCTGAGGCAGTGTTGCAGAGATTCCAGCTTCCGGCTGATGTGGACGACGTGCTCTGAGATGAAAATTTGGAGATGGAGAATGAGTAGAAGGTTGTGCAGGAACTGGTGTAGGTGGAGGAAACCCTGATAGAAGTAGGGCAGCAATATTCGGTGTCAGTTGCACATGTGTCATGCTAGGGTCGGAATCGTCCTCAGCCTCCACAAGGTTCACCCAGTGTGCCATCAGGGAAATGTAGAGTCCCTGGCCACAAGCGCTTGTCCACATGTGGTCGTTAAGTGGACCATCCCAATAACTGCATTGGTATGGACACAGGTGATGTTCCTCGACATATGCTATGACAAGGCGGGGATGCCCCACTGGGAGAAATAGAAGTGGCGGGGGACCAAGTACCTAAATGGCAACATTTCAATGGATGCAGGCTGTTTAGTGTTTAGACCTGTGCGATGGTGGCTGGGAACTTTCTTTTTTGTTCCAAGGCCAGGGGTAGGGACAGCTGAATGCTGTGCTGGAACAAGGATTTGGAAGTGCCTGATGATGGTGCCTCAGAATGTGCAATGACAGGTGTTGGGCAGGAGGCATCTGTGCCAGTGTCATGAACAGGGGATTTGCAAGCACTTAACACCGGGGAAGGGTGGCAGTGGTGTCACCCGCTGGCATCAATTGTGGACCCAGGCATTCGGCCCACCGAATTGGGTGCTTAGTAGTGATGACCGAATGTGCTCGCCACTGCTCAGTACTTGCCCGAGCATCACTGTGCTCGAAAAGATCGGCGCTCGGCGAGTATTTATGGGTTGCTAGGGCGGGAACTCGGGTCTCCTCCCTGCATGCTTGGTGCTCTTTAGAGAGGCAATAAACCTGTAGTGATTGCCTGCCATGCACTATAATGCCGTAGCCATGTTGGGTGTGGGCATTACAGTGATTGGCTTGCCGCACAGCATCGTCAGTTATATATAAGATCGGGCGCCGCCATGCTCGTCACAGTCTACTCCGGAACCAGGCAGAGTAGGGAGAACTGCTGCTGCGTCAGGGAGAGATTTGCTTCTTCATAGTTAGTATAGGTATTCCACAATAGATATATGTGTGTGTGTGTGTGTGTGTCTGTGTGTGTATAATATATATATATATATATATATATATATACAGTTATATGAAAAAGTTTGGGCACCCCTATTAATCTTAAGCTAAATGTTTTATAAAAATTGGTGTTTTTGCAACAGCTATTTCAGCTTGATATATGTAATAACTGTTGGACACAGTAATGTTTCTGCCTTGAAATGAGGTTTATTGTACTAACAGAAAATGTGCAATCTGCATTCAAACAAAATTTGACAGGTGCATAAGTATGGGCAACCTTATCATTTTCTTGTTTTAAATACTCCTACCTACTTTTTACTGACTTACTAAAGCAATTTTTTTGGTTTTGTAACCTCATTGAGCTTTGAACTTCATAGCCAGGTGTATGCAATCATGAGAAAAGCTACTTAAAGTGGCCACTTGCAAGTTGTTCTCCTGTTTGAATCTCCTCTGAAGAGTGGCATCATGGGCTCCTCAAAACAACTGTCAAATGATCTGAAAACAAAGATTATTCAACATAGTTGTTCAGAGGAAGGATACAAAAAGCTGTCTCAGAGATTTAACCTCTCAGTTTCCACTGTGAGGAACATAGTAAGGAAATGGAAGAACACAGGGACAGTTCTTGCTAAGACCAGAAGTGGCAGGCCAAGAAAAACATCAGAAAGGCAGAGAAGAAGAATGGTGAGATCAGTCAAGGACAATCCTCAGACCACCTCCAGAGAGCTGCAGCATCAACTTGCTGCAGATGGTGTCACTGTGCATCGGTCAACTATACAACGCACTTTGCACAAGGAGAAGCTGTATGTTCAAGAATCAGTGACAAAGTTGAAGTTACGCAAGGGATGGATCTTTCAGCAAGACAATGATCCAAAACACCGCTCCAAATCTACTCAGGCATTCATGCAGAGGAACAATTACAATGTTCTGGAATGACCATCCCAGTCCCCAGACCTGAATATCATTGAACATCTGTGGGATCATTTGAAGAGGGCTGTCCATGCTCGGCGACCATCAAATTTAACTCAACTGGAATTGTTTTGTAAAGAGCAATGGTCAAAAATACCTTCATCCAGGATCCAGGAAATCATTAAAAGCTACAGGAAGCGACTAGAGGCTGTTAATTTTGCAAATGGAGGATCTACTAAATATTAATGTCACTTTTCTGGTGAGGTGCCCATACTTATGCACCTGTCAAATTTTGCTTGAATGCAGATTGGACATTTTCTGTTAGTACAATAAACCTCATTTCAAGGCAGAAACATTACTGTGTCCAACAGTTATTACATATATCAAACTGAAATAGCTGTTGCAAAAACACCAATTTTTATAAAACATTAAGCTTAAGATTAATAGGGGTGCCCAAACTTTTTCATATAACTATATATATATTTACAGTACAGACCAAAAGTTTGGACACACCTTCTCATTTAAAGATTTTTCTGTATTTTCTTGACTATGAAAATTGTACATTAACACTGAAGGCATCAAAACTATGAATTAACACATGTGGAATTATATACTTAACAAAAAAAGTGAAACAACTGAAAATATGTCTTATATTCTAAGTTCTTCAAAGTAGCCACCTTTTGCTTTGATGACTGCTTTGCACACTCTTGGCATTCTCTTGATGAGCTTCAAGAGGTAGTCACCGGAAATGGTCTTCCAACAATCTTGAAGGAGTTCTCAGAGATGCTTAGCACTTGTTGGCCCTTTTGCCTTCACTCTGCAGTCCAGCTCACCCCAAACCTTCTCAATTGGGTTCAGGTCTGGTGACTGTGGAGGCCAGGTCATCTGGCGTAGCACCCCATCACTCTTCTTCTTGGTCAAATAGCCCTTACACAGCCTGGAGGTGTGTTTGGGGTCATTGTCCTGTTGAAAAATAAATGATGGTCAAACTAAACCCAAACCGGATGGAATACCATGCCGCTGCAAGATGTTGTGGTAGCCATGCTGGTTCAGTATGCCTTCAATTTTGAATAAATCCCCAACAGTGTAACCAGCAAAGCACCCCACACTATCACACCTCCTCCTCCATGCTTCACGGTGGGAACCAAGCATGTAGAGTCCATCCGTTCACCTTTTCTGCGTCGCACAAAGACACGGTGGTTGGAACCAAAGATCTGGACCGCAGAGTGAAGGCAAAAGGGCCAACAAGTGCTAAGCATCTCTGGGAACTTATTCAAGATTGTTGGAAGACCATTTCCGGCGACTACCTCTTGAAGCTCATCAAGAGAATGACAAGAGTGTGCAAAACAGTCATCAAAGCAAAAGGTGGCTACTTTGAAGAACTTAGAATATAAGACATATTTTCAGCTGTTTCACACTTTTTTGTTAAGTATATAATTCCACATGTGTTAATTCATAGTTTTGATGCCTTCAGTGTGAATGTACAATTTTCATAGTCAAGAAAATACAGAAAAATCTTTAAATAAGAAGGTGTGTCCAAACTTTTGGTCTGTACTGTATATATATATATATATATATATATATATATATATATATATATATATAACTGAACGAACAGTCCTTCTCAGGACTAATCCAGCTGCATATATTCAGTGGTGATAGGAATTAGGCAGGATGGCAGTGTATGTGGCAGACTGCAGTGCATATAGTGCAAGAGGGTCCATTGAACATTCCTGCTGCGCTGTTCTTACAGATATTTGTAGAAATAGCCCCAGATATCAGGGGACAAGGAAAAAGTTTTTTATCTAAATATTGGTTATTTGCTTAAAAAGCAATAGAGAGTACACCATTTTTCTGCTCCATTTGCTTGTTCTCACTGCAGGATAAAGCCAGATCTGTTCCATATTTCAGCAACAATTCAGAAATATTTAACTGAACATGGAAAATATTGGCCTCCTTTTCCATTCTGTTGCAGTGTGTCGGTCAAGCTATTCACACTAGGGGTCTGTCAAGAATAGTAATAGTAAATTACAGGCCTGCTATTTAAAACCGTGGTTCTCTGTCAGACATAACACCTATAAGAGTGTTCCAAAATCAGACATTTCTTCCATTTTCATTCCATTGCAGTGTGTCGGTCAATCTATTCACACTAGGTGTCTGTGAAGAAAAGTATTAGCAAATTACAGGCCTGCTACTTAAAACCGTGGTTCTCTGCCAGACATAACACCTATAAGATTGTTCCAAAATCTGACATTTCTTTCATTTTCATTCCGTTGCAGTGTGTTGGTCAAGCTATTCACACTAGGTGTCTGTGAAGGGTAGTATTAGCAAATTACAGGTTCTCTGTCAGACGTATCACATATAACTGTGTTCCAAAATCATCCATTTCTCGTGAACATGGAAAATATTGTCCTCCATTAAAAATGGGCAAGGTGAAGGGCAAGGGACGGGGAAATGGACATGATGGTGATGGTGCATGCAGAGGCCTAGGACGTGGCTGTGGGAAGGCTGAAATCGTGCCACAACAAACACCCACATCTTGTCACTCAACCTTTCTGTCCCAATTAATAAGAAACTGCAGAACACCACTATTGAACATAGAGCAGTGTCAAAAAGTTATTGGTTGGATAGCAAATAATGCTTCCAGTCACTTAGCCACCACCATCCTGTCTTCCACACAGTCAAGTCTCAGTAGCCGTGAGTCTGGACCACATATTTCTCACCCTGCTCCTCCTTCGTCCAACCATGCTGAGTGCCCGGAGACAACTGATCCCACACTTAGACACTGAGAAGAGCTGTCCACTTTTCCATTTGTTGATTTGGGCCTCTCGCCCGGCTAGCTTCAAGTGAGTCAAGAGGAGAACACGTGTAGTGATGCCAAAATATTGGAGTAGCCAGGGTCACATGAAGGCGACAGTGGGAAAGTGCAATTAATGTCACAAGAGGTGGATGATGATGATGAGACACAATTGCCAGAAAGTCAGGAGGAGGATCAGGGTGCGGAAGTGGAAGACGAGGTGGAGGATGATTTAGTAACTGATCCAACCTGGTTGGGGGACATACAGAGCGAGGACAGCAGCAGATATGGGGAGGGATGTGTAGCACCGAAACAGGCAGGAAGAAGCAGTGTGGTGGCTGCAGACACAATTCGGGAAAGCGTTCCTCTTAACTCCAACGCGACGGAAGTTGCCAGTTCAACTGTTAGGTCTTCCCGAGTCTGGTTGTTTTTTAAAGACTCTGCCGGTAACCCCAAAAAGGCCATTTGCACCACCTGCCAAGCCAGCATCATCAGGGGTAGAAAAACTAGCAGACTGACCACCACCAGCATGATCAGGCACATGGCAGCAAAGCACCCGACTAAGTGGGCCGAACCCCAGGGTCCAGCAACAGTGTCTGCGGGTGACACCACTGCTTGTTCTGCTGTTGTGCGTGGATGCCAATCCCTTGTCCATCGTGCATGCTAAGATGCCTCCCGCCCTGCACCTGTCATTGCACACTTTCAACTAGCACCATCAGCAAACACGTCCACATCCTTGTCTCAGTGCAGAGTTCAGTTGTCCCTACCCCAGTCCTTGTAACGCAAGCGCAAATACGCAGACAACGCCCCACAGGCCACACTACTAAATTCACACATTTTGTGAATGCTAGCGCTCGAAATATTGCCTTTTAGGCTCATGGAGACGGAAGCTTTCCGCAACCTGATGGCGGCAGCCGTCCCTTGGTACTCAATCCTCTGCCGCCACTATTTCTCCCGGTGTGCCGACCCCGCATTACACGAGCACGTGTCCCACAACATTAGACGTGCTCTCAACAACGCAGTTGCTGGTAATATCCATTACTGGTAATGTCCACGGAAACGTGGATAAGTGCATGTGGGCAGGGACGGTACATCTCGCTGGTGGCTCACTGGGTTAATATAGTGGAAGCCGGGACCCAGTCGGACCTTGGGACGGAACACGTCCTCCCGATGCTGAGGATTGCGGGCCATGGGTCAATCAGGGTTGCCCCTACATTCTATAGCTCCTGTACCTCCTCCTCCTCTTCAGTTTCCATCTCCAAAATGACCACATCAGTCGCAACCTGGAAGCACTGCAGCACTGCCTCGGCCAAGCAGCAACAGGCTGTGCTGAAGCTAATATATTTAGGTGACAAACCGCACAACGCTGAGGAGTTGTGGACAGCTCTGAAAGAGCAGGCAGATCTGTGGCTGACACCGCTGAACCTACAGTCAGGCATGGTCGTGTGTGACAATGGCCGGAACATGGTGGCGGCTCTGAGGCGAGGCGAGCTCACACTCGTACCATGCCTGGACCTTGTGCTTAATCTCGTGGTTCAGTGGTTTATCAAAACCTACCCAGATCTGTCGGATCTGCTTTTCAAAGTACATCGCCTGTGTGCCCATTTTAGAAAGTCACCTACAGCTTCCGCCGCCCTTGCCATGCTTCAGCAGCATTTTGAGCTTCCAGCTCACTGACTGACCTGCGATGTCCCCATGCGTTGGAACACCACACTGCAGATGTTGGAAAGGATTTGTGAGCAGAAGAGGGCAGTTGTTGAGTACCAGCATCAACAAGGGTGTTGGTATTCAAGTCAGACTCCACACATAAAACCTCAGGAGTGGACATGGATGTCAGAGATATGTACCATCCTCCAAAACTTGGAGGACTCCACCAATATGGAGAGCGGCGATGATGCCATAATTAGCGTCACCATCCCACTTCTCCGTCTTTTGAAACACTCTCTGCTCACAAATAAAGAGGATGCATTGCAGGCGGAGCACAATGAGATGGAGCAAGGAACCATACAGGGTGTTCCACAGAGCCAAGCCTCATCTCATCCCAACGTGGATTGAGTGACAATGAGGAAGAGGAGGAGGAGGAAGAACAGGAGCTATTTTCCTGTGTTAAAGTCGGTACTACCTGCACAACTGTCAAACCATCTGTTTAGCGTGGATGGCCTGAGGACAGGAAGCAGGAGGAAGGGAAGGAGGATAAGTAGGAGAGCATGGTCAGTCATCCTCTTGGTGAGGACACGGAAGTCTTGCCTCTTTGCAGTCTGGCACACATGGCTGAATTTATGTTACGCTGCCTTTCCCATGACCCTGGAATTGCCAAATTTTGGGTGACAGTCATTACGAGTAGTGTTGAGCCACCACCGTAGTGTTCAAGTTCGGTTCGGTTCGTCGAACACCCGTATGTTCGCCGAACTGTTCGTCGAACTGTTTGTCGATCTGTTCGTCGAACACTGTTAAAACCAATGGCAGGCAAACAAAAACACATAGAAATACATAGAAAACACCTTCAAATGTGTCCAAAAGCTGACAAACTGCTCAGAAGACACAACTAACACATGGAAAAGTGACAAGTACATATAGTCATGCGAAAAGAAAAGAGGTGGAGGAGTAAAAGGAGGGGGAGACACAGATATAGGCATGTCATGCCCTTCTAAAATCCAAAAAGTGAGAGGCCGACACGGCCAGTCCGTTCCTGCCCGTGCGACCTCCGTGTCGCCGGGTTTGTGCCAGAGCCGCGGTGGACCCTGACGGCCAGCCCCCCTCTCCCAATACTGGTGCCTGTCCGCTGGTGGGTCGAGCAAGCCCCCCTGTGGTGGAGGCAGCTATAAGCTTTTTAATTTAAATTGTCTCTCTAATTTGAATGAATACACTTTAAATCCTTTTACAAGGATCTATTGGAGGGCAAGTCTCATGCCAGCAGCCGCATAATTCCAGCTCCAGTAGCGTCCACTAAAGCTGCTGCAGTTAAAAAGCTTTTATAAGGATCGAGCTCGGCTGTCCACCGCAAGGCATCCTACCGCCAGTCCCAGCCCCTATGCCTTAGGGTGCCTCCTGATGCTCTTCACTGAGTATCCCGTGGTCCTGAAGCATTTCCTTTGAAAAAATTAAGTGTCCAAACTACAGGTGGTATAGCTTGCTTAACAGCCGGGATAATCCGCTGACTAGCAGACACTGCTACTAGGCACAAAGTATTTCCTGGGCTAGATGCAGTTAAAAATTTGTAATTAGATACTCTCGTTGGATGCTGAGAAAGCATTCCATAGAGTCTCCGAGCATGCCATATATTATTCTCTTAAAAAGCTTGGGGTAGGGGTCTAGGGGACCCTTTTATACCCAAAATCACGGCCCTGTATCGCAATACGTCACCTAGGCTGAAGATAAATGGAACTGTAGCACCCTGAGGGCTCGGTTGCTACAGAGGTATTGCACCTCACCCAGAGGTGTGATATCTCACTCTCAGGTAAGGATGGAGTGTGGATCAGGACCCGACACCTGCATGCATTACACCACATTGCCATGGGGCAGGGCGACCAATATGCCCCTGAGATGGGCACGACAGTCCTTGTCCCTGGCTGGAGTGGGGGGAGGGAACACTGAGGAAGGGGAACCCTGTAGTGCAGGAGCAGGGAGGAAGCAGTTCCTGGGTGCATTGAGAAGGGAGTATAAAAGGTGGGCACCATCTTAGTTCAGTGCAGAGAAGTCTGAGCAGAAGTGACAGGGAGCAGGGGCTCTGCATGAGCTCTGCTCCGGAGGCGGGCCTAGTAACAGAGGCCCAGGCCTGGAAGAGGGAGAAGGAAGGAAGAGGAGCGGAGAAGGCTCCAGGAACGAGGAACGAAGGGATCCCAGGGGTGCGGACGGGCGAGTCGCCACCGCACGCCCGAATCCACCTGCGTGGAGGGGTCAGGCCAAAGGGGGAGACCGGTCCTGGAAACTAGTGAAGGCGGGAAACGACCCTCAGCTAGAAACCGGAGGCTGTGACATTTTATGTGGCGCAGCCCCTCGCTACACCCGCTAGGAAGGCACCACATAGGGTCAGGGAAACTGGCGCCAAGTTTACCAAGAGGAGGCCCGAGGCAGCCGGACAGAAGGGTTGGAAAGAAAGGCCAGACAAAGGACACACAAAGGGGGTCCAAAGTTATCTGGGAGTTGTCTGAGCACCTCACCTGGTGAGCACAGTACGACGTGGGCAGCCGTTACCTGCAGAAGTGGTCTGGATAATAAGAACTGTGAGTAATGGCCCTGGACTGCATCACTGACTCCGTGTCGTTACTGCTGCTGCCCTGCACCATCACCCCCATCCTCCGCATACACTGCCCTGAGGCTATACTCCTCCCGTGGGAAGTTATGCTATGCTCTTCTGCACCCACAACACCAGCCTCAGCGGTCTGCCCTGCAGCGGCGGTTCACTCTGACCGCAATCCACGGGTGGCGTAGTCGGACATTTAAACATGAAAACCACATAAATAGTTCCGCCACTGGTTTGATCGCCCTGAGCCACGGAACCGGGTCACCGCCACGGAGACAACAACCACCAGCATCCACTAAATAGGGTCCGGCTCCGGGTGTACCAAGGCCCAGTGGGCGCATCAGAACATTTTCATCACCTTTCATAATCACCAATGGGACAAGGCAGGGATGTCCTCTGTCCCCTCTCTTATACATCCTAGTGACGGAGCACCTGCTCTCATCAATTCGCCATAACCCCAATATTAGGTGAATTGAGGTGGGATGCACCGAGTACAAGTGCTCTCTATTTGCTGATTATGTCCTAGTATATATCACTCAATCACATATATCCATCCCTGCTGTTATGGCTGAAATAGATCACTTTGTTATATGGTCAAATTTTAAAATCAATGCAGCGAAGTCTGAGGCCCTCGATGTCTCCCTCCCCAAATCCATACAGGATTCCATCCAGTCGAACTTTCCCTTTGCCTGGCCCTCACAGGGTATCAAATACTTAGGAATTCCTATTCATAGAGACCTCTCCCGTCAATGTTATCTTAATTTTGGGCCCTTTATTGAACAACTCCATACAGACCACAGTTGGCACGTTAGAACTGTAAGATTCACTACGTGAACCACTGGTGTTTTGTGGAAAAGCACATGTACACTGTGTTCCAAATTATTATGCAAAAAGTGTTTAGGAGTGATAAGGGAAGAATTTGTTTGTTTGTCAGTTAAACTCATTGATGGTGATGTGTGTCAGGGCTCTTTATATCACTGTAAGCAATTGCAGACACCTGTGCTAATTAGTTTGGCAGGTGTGTCCAATGAAAGGCAAGACTACTTAAGAAGCCTGTCGCACATTATTAAGCAGCCTACATTTTCTACCAAAATGGGAAAGAAATTGGATGTGTCGGCTGCTGAGAAGCAACAAATTGTGGAGTGTTTAGGTCAAGGCATGACTACAATCAACATTGTGCGATGATCAGGATGAAGTGTCTTGGCAATCAAGAAGTATGTAGCTGACTCACAGTACACACGTATGCATGCTGATAAGGGCAAATTGAGGACTCTTTCCTACAGGCAATTACGTCAGGTTAAAAGAGCAGCGGCAAAAAAGCCTAGTCATAGCAGCAGACAAGATTTTGAAGCTGCTGGTGCCTCCAACGTCCCCCGAACAACAAGATGCAGGGTCCTTCAGAGGTTTGCAGCTGTGCATACGCCATCTTGTCGACCTCCTCTATCCACTGCACACAAGCAGAAACGGCTCCAGTGGGCCAAACAATACATGAAGACTGATTTCAAAACTGTATTGTTCATGGATGAGTGCCGTGCAACGCTCGATGGTCCAGATGGATGGAGTGGAGGATGGCTGGTTGATTGACACCAAACACAAACACGGCTACAGCGCCAACACGGAGGAGGTGGAGTAATGTTTTGGGCTGGAATCATGGGGAGAGAGATTGTCGGCCCCTTTAGGATCCCTGAAGAGGTAAAGATGAACTCCATAAAGTATGTGGAGTTTCTCAAACAGCACTTCCTGCCATGGTTCAAGAAGAAGAACCGTGTATTCCACAGCAAGATCATTTTCATGCATGATAATGCACCGTCTCATGCTGCACATAACACATCTGCATCTCTGGCTGATATGGGCATAAAAGGGGACAAACTTATGGTGTGACCCCCATGCTCCCCTGACCTCTACCCCATTCAGAACCTCTGGAGCATCATCAAAAGGAGTGTCTATGATGACGGGAGGCAGTTCACATCTATGCAACGGCTCTGGGAGGGTATTCTGTCCTCATGCAAAACAATTGAAGCAGAAACCATCCAAAACCTGACAAATTCAATGGATGAGAGAGTTCAGAAGCTCCTTTCGAACAAGGGGTCCTATGTGCAAATGTAACATCACCTAGAATAAAGTTTTGAGTTGAAAACTGTTTGATTTCAGTTTCTAATAACCTGCTAATGCTTATAATTTCAAAAATGACTATTTTTTTGGTATTTATTAAAATTAAAAGGTTGATCGAAGAGTGTGGGGGATCTAAGAGTGTGGCAACCCAGTAGTCAGGATTACTTTGAATTATGACAATCTGAGGGTCATGTTGCAGGTAGTGCAGCAAGAAGGCACTTATGTGTCTTGCGCATCTCGGAGCCCCAAAATTATTTTCCGGGCTAGATGCAGATAAAAATTATTATTAATTTTAAATCTGGTGGAGCTTAGTATAGATGGCCTATTAGAATCAGTGCTGCACACTGCTACAAAGCCCAAATTATTTTCCTGCCAAGATACAGATAAGCATGATTAGTCATTTTAAATCTGGTGGAGCTTAGTATAGATGGCCTAATAGAATCAGTACTGTGCACTGCTACAAAGCCCAAATTATTTTCCAGCCAAGATACAGATAAACATGATTAGTAATTTGAAAGCTTAAAATGGTTGGTGAGGTGATTTTAACCAATCATCAAGCTTTTACTCTCCCCAGGATGACACAGGGGTAGAAAAGTCGTTTCGGATCCATGATTTGTTCATCTTTATGACCGTGAGTCTGTCTACATTATCAGTGGAGAGCCACGTGCGCTTATCTGTCAGCACACCACCAGCAGCGCTGAACACACGTTCAGACAGAACGCTGGCTGCGGGGCATGACAAGATCTCCAAGGCTTAAGTGGCAAGCTCCGGCCATTTATCCAGATTGGAAGCCCAAAAAGAGCAAGGGTCCAGTGACACAGTCATGGCTTCAATGTTTACTTGGAGATACTCCTGTACCATTGTCTCTAGGCGTTGACTATGTGTCAGACTTCTTGTCTCCTGTGGCCTTGCAAAGGATGGGCTAAAAAAGTGGTGAAATGATTCCGCAAAATTGATGTTACCAGCAGATACTGTGTTTCTGTTACGGTTTGAGTGCTGAACACTCGACGGTCCCACGGTTGGCAAGTTGGAACTGTGAGATTCACTACGTGTACCACTGGTGTTTTGTGGAAAAGCACATGTAAGATTCTGCAACAGTCTCTGCTGATACTCCTGCATGCGTGCATCCCTTTCTATGGCAGGAATAATTTCTGCAAATTTACTTTTGTACCGGGGATCTAACAGTGTGGCAACCCAGTAGTCAGGATTATTTTTAAGTCTCACTATTCGAGGGTCATGTTGCAGGGAGGGAAGCAAGAAGGCACTCATGTGTCTTGCGCATCCAGGAGCACCAAGTCCCTGTTGTGTTGGTGGCGAGGTAACAATCATGCTTCCTTCCTCTGTCCTCTCCCCCCAACCTCGCACAACAGAAATGTGATCAAGGTCTCCCTCATCTCATGAGTCTTCCATCAGTTCGTCCTCCACTTCTTCCTGGGCTCCTGCACCTTCCTCTCTAGTTTGGCTGCTACCATGCGCCCTGGTTAAACCCTCTCCCCCACCCTCACATGCCTGCCGCCTTGGTGCTGCCGACCGTCTGGACCTTGCAGATGTTAGCCCTTCCGCATACAACTCCTCCTCCTCTACTTCCTCCACCTCCTCTTGTGCCACCACCTGACTCCGAATTCTGTTTAACATGTGCTCCAGCATGTAAATCACCGGAATAGTCATGCTGATAATGGCATCGTCAGCACTAAACATCATCGTCGCCATTTCAAAACATTGCAGAAGGGTGCATAGGTCCCTGATTTGAGACCACTCCTCCAGCGTGATTTGCCCCACCTCTGGATCTCGTTGGCCCAGGCTATATGTCAGAACATATTGCACCAGGGCTTGTCGGTGCTGCCACAGTGGCTGCAACATGTGCAGAGTAGAATTCCACCAGGTAGGCACATCGCATTTTAGCCGGTGAAGTGGCAGGCCCAACGACTTCTGTAGAGATGTAAGTCGCTGAGCTGCGGGATGCGAACGGCGGAAGTGAGCACACAGCGACCGTGCCCTCTGCAGAAGGCCATCTAGTCTGGGATAGTGGGCTAAAAATTGCTGGACAACCAGGTTCAACACGTGAGCCATACAAGGCACGTGTGTGACATTGCCCCGGCGAAGGGCCGCACCCAGGTTGGCAGCATTGTCGCACACAGCCTTCCCTGGTTTCAGGTCCAGTGGAGACAACCATTCATGAAATTGGTTCTCCAGAGCTGACCACAACTCCTCAGCTGTGTGACTCACACTTCCCAGACATTTCAAAGTAAAAACCACCTGATGACGTTGAGCCATACTGCCAGCATAGTAAGGAGGTGTGCAGGATCCCTTCTGCGCAGTTAGAAAGCTTGTGGCATGACCAGACAGGCTTTGGGTGCAGGTGGAGGACCGAGAGGAGGTTGAGGAGGCAGAAGTAGTGAAGGAGCTTTGAGATAAAGAGGATTGATGCACAACTCGTGGGGACGGCAAGACTTGGACAGAAGCCCCTTGTCCTGCTGTCACCATAGTTACCCAGTGCCCAGTCAGCGACATGTAACGCCCCTGTCCATGCCTACTCGTCCAAGTGTCTGTGGTGAAATGCACCCTGTCACACACAGAGTTTCTCAAAGAAGCGGTGATGTTGTGTGCGACATGCTGGTGGAGCGCAGGCACACCTTTCTTTGAGAAGTAGTGCCGACTGGGCATCTGGTACTGGGGCACTGCGACGGACATAAGGTCTCGAAAATCCTCTGTGTCCACCAGGCGGAAAGACAGCATTTCTGTAGCCAAGAGCTTGCAGATGGTGAAATTCAACCTCTTAGCTTTCTCATGGCTAGGAGGAAATGGTCTTTTACTTGTCCACATCTGAGGGACCGAGGGCTGGCTGTTGTGCTTAGACGGGGTTGATAAGGGTGTCCCTGGAAAACTGCCAGTCTGTGAGGAAGATGCAGGTGGACATGTTAGGTTGCCTTGATCCAAAGGTGGTGCTATCGATGTCGGACAGCGCTCAACACCAGCTGGTGTTACCACCTCCAAAGAAAATGATGACCTGCCAATCACGCTGGCTGTTGCGGGTAAAGAGGTGGCAGGTCTGCGTCCCAAAACAGGTGTGACTGCTGTCCACCCAGTCACAGAGGATGAAGAGGCCGCGGATGCACAAGATGTGGCAGACGGTGGTTGTATCGGCCGGCTAGGCCGCATTGTAGCACAGTGAGCTTCCCACTGCAACTTATGCTTCATGTCCATGTGCCGGTTCATGCATGAAGTACTCAAACTATGTATTTTTTGGCCTCTACTTAGCTTTTGCTGACAAATGTTACAGATAACACGAGTTGGGTCATCTTTATTGATCTGAAAAAATGCCCAGGCTATGCAAGGCTTAGCACCCATGCGACCTGAAGAGCCACCACGACTTGTGGTGAGAGGCAGAGTTGTGTTTGAGGATGCAGTTGTTGACGTGCTTCCAGTACTACGTCTCTGTCCAGGAAGGCGCAACCTGACCTCGTCGTCACTAGTAGAGATGAGCGTTGTTCTACTCGAACTGTTCGCCAATCTCAAATTCGAGCTGTTTTGGGCGGTGTTCGAGCCGTTCGGCGAACACGAACGATTTGAGAAAAATTCGGCTGTTCGAGGTTATGTTCGATAACTGTTCGTGCACCAAAATCATAACTGGATTTTTTCTCAGTAATGATGAAAATTAATGTTAATACGCAGTTTGAGTGTACAGCGGGGTGGGGGGAGGGGCAGGGGATGGATCTCTGCAGGAATAATGAAGATCTCCATTTTTTTTTCTCTTTCCCGCATTTGCAGTGGGGAGGTGCAGTCTGTCAGCCTATCAGCAGCGCACACACAGAGCGAACTGCTGTTTTTCATACAAGCAAGGGCATGTGTCATTGGCAGTGTATGTCACATGTCCTTGCCCTATAAGACCAAGCCATTTTCCCCGTCGCCACCATTTTCTCACTGCTGCAGCTGCGTGTTAGACGGCACCGCTGTTGCTGTGTGCGCTATACCTTGTTAATTTCAAGCCAATTTTCGCACAAATCTACAGATAGCTTGGGAGTAGGGAATAGTTGTGATTGCAGTCCTTTTAAGGACTAGGTTACAGCATTTCCTACGACTTTTATCAGGCAGGTCTGTGCTCTTAAATAGAGAGATTGTGGGAGTAAAGACTAATTGTAATTGCAGTCCTTTTCAGGACTAGGTTACATCAGTTCCTATCAGTTTTTGCCAGGCAGGTCTGTGCCAGTGCTGTGCAAGTTTTTTTCACAGCATTTGGCTGAATCTAGCAAAGCTAATCCTTTTTGGCCTATTGCAGAGTGTGTTAGTCAGTGGAGTAGTCTATCTGTGTTGCAAGATATACCACCTGTGTATAGAATACCAATTTTTTTACTGCACCTAGTGAAGTAAAATCTTTTGGGCATAGCATCATTCTATTAGTCCATCTATACTGACCTCCATCAGGTTGCAAATTGAATATAATTTTTTTCTGCATCTAGCTCTGAAAAAATATTTGGGCTTCTAGCAGTGTGTGGGACTTGTTCTATTAGTCCATCTATACTGACCTCCATCAGGTTGCAAACTGAATATAATTTTTTTCTGCATCTAGCTCTGAAAAAATATTTGGCCTTCTAGCAGTGTGTGGGACTTTCTCTATTAGTCCATCTATACTGACCTCCATCAGGTTGCAAATTAAAAATAATTTTTATCTGCATCTAGATCTGAAAAAATATTTGGCCTTCTTGCAGTGTGTGGGACTTTCTCTATTAGTCCATCTATACTGACCTTCATCAGGTTGCAAATTAAAAATAATTTTTATCTGCATCTACCTCTGAAAAAATATTGGGCTTCTAGCTGTGTGTGGGACTTGTTCTATTAATCCATCTATACAGACCACCATCAGGTTGCAAACTGAATATATATTTTTTCTGCATCTACCTCTGAAAAAATATTGGGCTTCTAGCTGTGTGTGGGACTTGTTCTATTAATCCATCTATACAGACCTCCATCAGGTTGCAAACTGAATATAATTTTTTTCTGCATCTAGCTCTGAAAAAATAGTTGGCCTTCTAGCAGTGTGTGGGACTTTCTCTATTAGTCCATCTATACTGACCTCCATCAGGTTGCAAATTAAAAATAATTTTTATCTGCATCTACCTCTGAAAAAATATTTGGGCTTCTAGCTGTGTGTGGGACTTGTTCTATTAGTCCATCTATACTGACCTCCATCAGGTTGCAAATTAAAAATAATTTTTATCTGCATCTACCTCTGAAAAAATATTTGGGCTTCTAGCTGTGTGTTGGACTTGTTCTATTAGTCCATCTATACTGACCTCCATCAGGTTGCAAACTGAATATAACTTTTTTTCTGCATCTAGCTCTGAAAAAATATTTGGCCCTCTAGCAGTGTGTGGGACTTTCTCTATTAGTCCATCTATACTGACCTCCATCAGGTTGCAAACTGAATATATTTTTATTCTGCATCTACCTCTGAAAAAATATTGGGCTTCTAGCTGTGTGTGGGACTTGTTCTATTAATCCATCTATACAGACCTCCATCAGGTTGCAAACTGAATATAATTTTTTTCTGCATCTAGCTCTGAAAAAATATTTGGCCTTCTAGCAGTGTGTGGGACTTTCTCTATTAGTCCATCTATACTGACCTCCATCAGGTTGCAAACTGAATATAATTTTTTTATGCATCTAGCTCTGAAAAAATATTTGGCCTTCTAGCAGTGTGTGGGACTTTCTCTATTAGTCCATCTATACTGACCTCCATCAGGTTGCAAATTAAAAATAATTTTTATCTGCATCTACCTCTGAAAAAATATTTGGGCTTCTAGCTGTGTGTGGGACTTGTTCTATTAGTCCATCTATACTGACCTCCATCAGGTTGCAAACTGAATATAATTTTTTTCTGCATCTAGCTCTGAAAAAATATTTGGCCTTCTAGCAGTGTGTCGGACTTTCTCTATTAGTCCATCTATACTGACCTCCATCAGGTTGCAAATTAAAAATATTTTTTTTTCTGCATATACCTCTGAAAAAATATTGGGCTTCTAGCTGTGTGTGGGACTTGTTTATTAATCCATCTAAACAGACCTCCATCAGGTTGCAAACTGAATATAATTTTTTTCTGCATCTACCTCTGAAAAAATATTTGGGCTTCTAGCTGTGTGTGGGACTTGTTCTATTAGTCCATCTATACTGACCTCCATCAGGTTGCAAACTGAATATAATTTTTTTCTGCATCTAGCTCTGAAAAAATATTTGGCCTTCTAGCAGTGTGTGGGACTTGTTCTATTAGTCCACCTATACTGACCTCCATCAGGTTGCAAATTCAAAATAATTTTTTGTCTGCATCTAGCTCTGAAAAAATATTTGGCCTTCTAGCAGTGTGTGGGACTTTCTCTATTAGTCCATCTATACTGACCTCCATCAGGTTGCAAATCGAATATCATTTTTTTCTCCATCTAACCCAGCCAATAGTTTTGGCCTAATACCACAGTTTGGCCACTCAGCTCTGCTCGGTTCCCATCCATTGTTTTTTTGTGCAAACAACTCCAGAGTTGTGAATTAGTTAACCACCAAAATGAGTGGAAAAAGGCCTGCTGCTGGTGGAAAGGGGAATAGGCGTGTTGGGAAGGGGAAAAAAGGTTGTGTCTGTGGGGTAGGTGTTAAAGCAACAGTAACATCTGCAGAAGAAAGACCATCTTCCAGCCAAACTAAAATGTCTACTTCTTTTAGCGGACAATGTGATAAGATACCTTTCTTACGGCCACGCCATTCGTTACAAATTCCAGATGAGGCACAAAAACAGCAGGTGCTTCAACGGACATCAAGTGCTCCTTTAAGTGGGCTCTCCTCCACATCAACTTCAACATCACAAATACTCCAGTTCTCAAAGGTGTCACCCCAATCGCACTTGCTTCCTCACAGCTTCCAAATCTCCAGCTGCCCGTCTGAGTATGAGGTAGAACAGATGGTTGAGTCTGCAGAGCTGTTTACTCATACTATAGCCTGGGAATCAGAGGTCGACTCCAGCGCTTCTGTGAATCCAGACGAGGAAATGATCTGCACTGATGCCCAGAATCTTTGAGTCGGATCCAGGACCAGACGCAGAAGGTTCTGACCATAATGTAGACCCTCATTCCCAAACTGTAACTCCTGTTGGTGGAGACAATGAGGAAGACGATGATGAGACTCAAATACCTGATTGGAGCGACAACTTTAGTTTTTTGTCAGGGCAGGAACAGGTTTGCTCTGAGGACGACGGGTGTGATAACACACAGGGTGATGATGATGAGGTTGGAGATCCCACTTACTGTCAACCCACAGTTAGCCAAGAGATGAGGTCAGCAGAGGAGGTGGAGGAAGATGCTAGTGACGACGAGGTCAGGTTGCGCCTTCCTGGACAGAGACGTAGTACTGGAAGCACGTCAACAACTGCATCCTCAAACACAACTCTGCCTCTCACCACAAGTCGTGGTGGCTCTTCAGGTCGCATGGGTGCTAAGCCTTGCATAGCCTGGGCATTTTTTCAGATCGATAAAGATGACCCAACTCGTGTTATCTGTAACATTTGTCAGCAAAAGCTAAGTAGAGGCCAAAAAATACACATGATGCAGCGACTGTGGCAGCACCGACAAGCCCTGGTGCAATACGTTCTGACGTATAGCCTGGGCCAACGAGATCCAGAGGTGGGGCAAATCACGCTGGAGGAGTGGTCTCAGATCAGGGACCTATGCACCCTTCTGCACAGTTTTGAAATGGCGACGAAGATGTTTAGTGCTGACGATGCCATTATCAGCATGACTATTCCGGTGATTTACATGCTGGAGCACATGTTAAACAGAATTCGGAGTCAGGTGGTGGCACAAGAGGAGGTGGAGGAAGTAGAGGAGGAGGAGTTGTATGCGGAAGGGCTAACATCTGCAAGGTCCAGACGGTCGGCAGCACCAAGGCGGCAGGCATGTGAGGGTGGGGGAGATGGTTTTACCAGGGCGCATGGTAGCAGCCAAACTAGTGAGGAAGGTGCAGGAACCCAGGAAGAAGTGGAGGACGAACTGATGGAAGACTCATCAGATGAGGGAGACCTTGATCACATTTCTGTTGTGCGAGGTTGGGGGGAGAGGACAGAGGAAGGAAGCATGATTGTTACCTCGCCACCAACACAACAGGGACTTGGTGCTCCTGGATGCGCAACACACATGAGTGCCTTCTTGCTGCACTACCTGCAACATGACCCTCGAATTGTGAGAATTAGAAATAATCCTGACTACTGGGTTGCCACACTGTTAGATCCCCGGTACAAAAGTAAATTTGCCGAAATTATTCCTGCCATAGAAAGGGATGCACGCATGCAGGAGTATCAGCAGAGACTGTTGCAGAATCTTACATGTGCTTTTCCACAAAACACCAGTGGTGCACGTAGTGAATCTCACAGTTCCAACTTGCCAACCGTGGGACCGTCAAGTGTTCAGCACTCAAACCGTAACAGAACTACAGTATCTGCTGGTAACATCAATTTTGCGGAATCATTTCACCACTTTTTTAGCCCATCCTTTGCAAGGCCACAGGAGACAAGAAGTCTGACACATAGTCAACGCCTAGAGACGATGGTACAGGAGTATCTCCAAGTAAACATTGAAGCCATGACTGTGTCACTGGACCCTTGCTCTTTTTGGGCTTCCAATCTGGATAAATGGCCGGAGCAAGCCACTTACGCCTTGGAGATCTTGTCATGCCCCGCAGCCAGCGTTCTGTCTGAACGTGTGTTCAGCGCTGCTGGTGGTGTGCTGACAGATAAGCGCACGCGGCTCTCCACTGATAATGTAGACAGACTCACGTTCATAAAGATGAACAAATCATGGATCCGAAACGACTTTTCTACCCCTGTGTCATCCTGGGGAGAGTAAAAGCTTGATGATTGGTTAAAATCACCCTACCAATTGTTTTAAGCTTTCAAATTACTAATCATGTTTATCTGTATCTTGGCTGGAAAATAATTTGGGCTTTGTAGCAGTGTGCAGCACTGATTCTATTAGGCCATCTATAATAAGCTCCACCAGATTTAAAATTACTAATCATGTTTATCTGTATCTTGGCTGGAAAATAATTTGGGCTTTGTAGCAGTGTGCAGCACTGATCCTATTAGGCCATCTATACTAAGCTCCACCAGATTTAAAATTAATAATAATTTTTAGCTGCATCTAGCCCGGAAAATAATTTTGGGGCTCCGAGATGCGCAAGACACATAAGTGCCTTCTTGCTGCACTACCTGCAACATGACCCTCATATTGTCAGAATTCGAAGAAATCATGACTACTGGGTTGCCACACTCTTAGATCCCCCAAACTTTTCGATCAACCTTTTCATTTTAATAAAGACCAAAAAATTGTCATTTTTGAAATTATAAGCATTAGCAGGTTATTAGAAACTGAAATCAAACAGTTTTCAACTCAAAACTTTATTCTAGGTGATGTTACATTTTCACATAGGACCCCTTGTTCGAAAGGAGCTTCTGAACTCTCTCGTCCATTGAATTTGTCAGGTTTTGGATGGTTTCTGCTTCAATTGTTTTGCATGAGGACAGAATACCCTCCCAGAGGTGTTGCTTAGATGTGAACAGCCTCCCGCCATCATAGACACTCCTTTTGATGATGCTCCAGAGGTTCTGAATGGGGTAGAGGTCAGGGGAGCATGGGGGTCACACCATAAGTTTGTCCCCTTTTATACCCATATCAGCCAGAGATGCAGATGTTTTATGTGCAGCATGAGATGGTGCATTATCATGCAAAAAAATGATCTTGCTGTGAAATACACGGTTCTTCTTCTTGAACCATAGCAGGAAGTGCTGTTTGAGAAAATCCACATACATTATGGAGTTCATCTTTAGCACCTTCAGGGATCCTAAAGGGGCCGACAATCTCTCTCCCCATGATTCCAGCCCAAAGCATTACTCCACCTCCTCCTTGTTGGCGCTGTAGCCGTGTTTGCGTGGGGTGTCCATCAACCAGCCATCCTCCACTCCATCCATCTGGACCATCGAGCGCTGCACGGCACTCATCCGTGAACAAAACAGTTTTGAAATCAGTCTTCATGTAATGTTTAGCCCACTGGAGCCGTTTCTGCTTGTGTGAAGTGGATAGAGGAGGTCGACAGGATGGCGTATGCACAGCTGCAAACCTCTGAAGGACCCTGCATCTTGTTGTTCGGGGGACGTTGGAGGCACCAGCAGCTTAAAAAACTTGTCTGCTGCTATGACAAGGCTCTTTTGCCGCTGCTCTTTTAACCTGACGTAATTGCCTGTAGGAAAGAGTCCTCAATTTGCCCTTATCAGCACGCACACGTGTGTACTGTGAATCAGCTACATACTTCTTGATTGCCAAGACACTTCATCCTGATCATCGCACAATGTTGATTGTAGTCATGCCTTGACCTAAACACTCCACAATTTGTTGCTTCTCAGCAGCCGACAGATCCTTTTTCTTTCCCATTTTGGCAGAAAATGTAGGCTGCTTAATAATGTGAGACAGCCTTCTTAAGTAGTCTTGCCTTTCATTGGACACACCTGCCAAACTAATTAGCACAGGTGTCTGCAATTGCTTACAGTGATATAAAGAGCCCTGACACACATCGCCATCAATGAGTTTAACTGACAAACAAACAAATTCTTCCCTTATCACTCTTAAACACTTTTTGCATAATAATTTGGAACACAGTGTACATGTGCTTTTCCACAAAACACCAGTGGTTCACGTAGTGAATCTTACAGTTCTAACTTGCTAACCGTGGTCTGTATGGAGTTGTTCAATAAAGGGCCCAAAATTAAGATAACATAGATGGGAGAGGTCTCTATGAATAGGAATTCCTAAGTATTTGATACCCTGTGAGGGCCAGGCAAAGGGAAAGTTGGACTGGATGGAATCCTATATGGATTTGGGGAGGGAGACATCGAGGGCCTCAGACTTCGCTGCATTGATTTTAAAATTTGACCATGTAACAAAGTGATCTATTTCAGCCATAACAGCATGGATGGATATATGTGATTGAGTGATATATACTAGGACATCATCAGCAAATAGAGAGCACTTGTACTCGGTGCCTCCCACCTCAATCCACCTAATATTGGGGTTATGGCGAATTGATGAGAGCAGGTGCTCCGTCACTAGGATGTATAAGAGAGGGGACAAAGGACATCCCTGCCTTGTCCCATTGGTGATTGTGAAAGGTGATGAAAATGTTCTGATGCACCCCCTGGGCCTTGGGACACCCGTAGGCGGACCCTTTTTAGTGGATGCTGGTGGTTGTAGTCTTCGTGGCGGCGACCCGGTTCCGTGGCTCAGGGTGGTCGAACCAGTGGCGGAACTATTTATGTGGTTTTGATGTTTAAATGTCCGACTACGCCACCCGTGGATTGCGGTCAGAGTGAACCGCCGCTGCAGGGCAGACCGCTGAGGCTGGTGTTGTGGGTGCAGCAGAGCGTAGCATAACTCCCCACGGGAGGAGTATAGCCTCAGGGCAGTGTATGCGGAGGATGGGGGTGATGGTGCAGGGCAGCAGCAGTAACGACACGGAGTCAGTGATGCAGTCCAGGGCCTTTACTCACAGTTCTTATTATCCAGACCACGTCTGCAGGTAACGGCTGCCCACGTCATACTGTGCTCACCAGGTGAGGGGCTCAGACAACTCCCAGATAACTTTGGAGCGCTTCACAGGACCCCCTTTGTGTGTCCTTTGGCCTTTCTTACCAACCCTTCTGTCCAGCTGCCTCGGGCCTCCTCTTGGTAAACTTGGCGCCAGTTTCCCTGACCCTATGTGGTGCCTTCCTAGCGGGTGTAGCGAGGGGCTGCGCCACATAAAATGTCAGAGCCTCCGGTTTCTAGCTGAGGGTCGTTTCCCGCCTCCACTAGTTTCTTGGACCGGTCTCCCCCTTTGGCCTGACCCCTCCACGCAGGTGGATTCGGGCGTGCGGTGGCGACTCGCCCGTCCGCACCCCTGGGATCCCTTCATTCCTCGTTCCTGGAGCCTTCTCCGCTCCTCTTCCTTCCTTCTCCCTCTTCCAGGCCTGGGCCTCTGTTACTAGGCCCGCCTCTGGAGCAGAGCTCATGCAGAGCCCCTGCTCCCTGCCACTTCTGCTCAGACTTCTCTGCACTGAACTAAGATGGTGCCCACCTTTTATACTCCCTTCTCAATGCACCCAGGAACTGCTTCCTCCCTGCTCCTGCACTACAGGGTTCCCCTTCCTCAGTGTTCCCTCCCCCCACTCCAGCCAGGGACAGGGACTGTCGTGCCCATCTCAGAGGCATATTGGTCGCCCTGCCCCACGGCAATGTGGTGTAATGCATGCAGGTGTCGGGTCCTGATCCACACTCCATCCTTACCTGAGAGTGAGATATCACACCTCTGGGTGAGGTGCAATACCTCTGTAGCAACCGAGCCCTCAGGGTGCTACAGTTCCATTTATCTTCAGCCTAGGTGACGTATTGTAATACAGGGCCGTGATTTTGGCTATAAAAGGGTCCCCTAGACCCCTACCCCAAGCTTTTTAAGAGAATCATATATGGCGTGCCAGGAGACTCTGTGGAATGCTTTCTCAGCATCCAACGAGAGTATCTAATTACAAATTTTTAACTGCATCTAGCCCAGGAAATACTTTGTGCCTAGTAGCAGTGTCTGCTAGTCAGCAGATTATCCCGGCTGTTAAGCAAGCTACACCTCCTGTAGTTTGGACACTTAATTTTTTCAAAGGAAATGCTTCGGGACCATGGGATACTCAGTGAAGAGCATCAGGAGGCACCCCAAGGCATAGGGGCTGGGACTGGCGGTAGGATGCCTTGCAGTGGACAGCCGAGCTCGATCCTTATAAAAGCTTTTTAACTGCAGCAGCTTTAGTGGACGCTACTGGAGCTGGAATTACGCGGCTGCTGGCATGAGACTTGCCCTCCAATAGATCCTTGTAAATGGATTTAAAGTGTATTCATTCAAATTAGAGAGACAATTTAAATTAAAAAGCTTAGAGCTGCCTCCACCACAGGGGGGCTCGCTCGACCCACCAGCGGACAGGCACCAGTATTGGGAGAGGGGGGCTGGCCGTCAGGGTTCACCGCGGCTCTGGCACAAACCCGGCGACACGGAGGTGGCACGGGCAGGAGCCGACTGAACGTGTCGGCTTCTCACTTTTTGGATTTTAGAAGGGCATGACATGCCTATATTTGTGTCTCCCCCTCCTTTTACTCCTCCACCTCTTTTCTTTTCGCATGACTATATGTACTTTTCAATTTTCCATGTGTTAGTTGTGTCTTCTGAGCAGTTTGTCAGCTTTTGGACACCTTTGAAGGTGTTTTCTATGTGTTTCTATGTGTTTTTGTTTGCCTGCCATTGGTTTTAACGGTGTTCGAAGGTGTTCGACGAACAGTTCGACGAACAGTTCGGCGAACACACGGGTGTTCGACGAACCGAACCGAACTCGAACACTACAGGGGTGGCTCAACACTAGTCACTAGCATTCTCCTCCACCTCCTCTGCTGACCTCATCTCTTGGCTGACTGTGGGTTGACAGTAAGTGGGATCTTCAACCTCATCATCATCACCCTGTGTGTTATCACACCCGTCGTCCTCAGAGCCAACCTCTTCCTGCCCTGACAAAATACTCAAGTTGTCGCTCCAATCAGGTATTTGAGTCTCATCATCGTCTTCCTCATTGTCTCCACCAACAGGAGTTACAGTTTGGGAATGAGGGTCTACATTATGGTCAGAACCTTCTGTGTCTGGACCTGGATCCGACTCATAAAGATTCTGGGCATTAGTGCAGATCATTTCCTCGTCTGGATTCACAGAAGGGCTGGAGCCGACCTCTGATTCCCAGGCTATAGTATGAGTAAACAGCTCTGCAGACTCAACCATCTGTTCTACCTCATACTCAGATGGGCAGCTGGAGATTTGAGAGCTGTGAGGAAGGAAGTGCGATTGGGGTGACACCTCTGAGGACTGGAGTATTTGTGATGTTGAAGTTGATGTGGAGGAGAGCCCACTTAAAGGAGCACTTGATATCCGTTGAAGCACCTGCTGTTTTTGTGCGTCATCTGGAATTTGTAGCGATTGGCGTTGCCGTAAGAAAGGGATCTTATCACATTGTCCGCTAAAAGAAGTAGACATTTTAGTTTGGCTGGAAGATGGTCTTTCTTCTGCAGATGTTACTGTTGCTTTAACACCTACCCCATGGACACAACCTTTATTCCCCTTCCATACATGCCTATTCCCCTTTCCACCAGCAGCAGGCCTTTTTCCACTCATTTTGGTGGTTAACTAATTCACAACTCTGGAGTTGTTTGCACAAAAAAACAATGGATGGGAACCGAGCAGCGCTGAGTGGCCAAACTGTGGTATTAGGCCAAAACTATTGGCTGGGTTAGATGCAGAAAAAAAGTATATTCAATTTGCAACCAGATGGAGGTCAGTATAGATGGACTAATAGACCAAGTACCACACACTGCTAGAAGCCCAAATATTTTTTCAGAGCTAGATGCAGAAAAAAAATTATATTCAATTTGCAACCTGATGGAGGTCAGTATAGATGGACTAATAGACCAAGTAGCACACACTGCTAGAAGCCCAAATCTTTTTTCAGAGCTAGATGCAGAAAAAAATTATATTCAATTTGCAACCTGATGGAGGTCAGTATAGATGGACTATTAGAACAAGTCCCACACACTGCTAGAAGCCCAAATATTTTTTCAGAGCTAGATGCAGAAAAAAATTATATTCAATTTGCAACCTGATGGAGGTCAGTATAAATGGACTAATAGAACAAGTCCCACACACTGGTAGAAACCCAAATATTTTTTCAGAGGTAGATGCAGAAAAAAATTATATTCAATTTGCAACCTGATGGAGGTCAGTATAGATGGACTAATAGACCAAGTCCCACACACTGCTAGAAGCCCAAATATTTTTTCAGAGCTAGATGCACATAAAAATTATTTTTAATTTGCAACCTGATGGAGGTCAGTATAGATGGACTAATAGAACAAGTCCCACACACTGCTAGAACCCCAAATATTTTTTCAGAGCTAGATGCAGAAAAAAATTATATTCAATTTACAACCTGATGGAGGTCAGTATAGATGGACTAATAGAACAAGTCCCCCACACTGCTAGAAGCTCAAAGATTTTTTTAGTGCTAGATGCAGATAAAAATTATTTTTAATTTGCAACCTGATGGAGGTCAGTATAGATGGACTAATAGACCAAGTCCCACACACTGCTAGAAGCCCAAATATTTTTTCAGAGCTAGATGCAGAAAAAAATTATATTGAATTTGCAACCTGATGGAGGTCAGTATAGATGGACTAATAGACCAAGTCCTACACATTGCTAGAAGCCCAAATATTTTTTCAGAGCTAGATGCAGAAAAAAATTATATTGAATTTGCAACCTGATGGAGGTCAGTATAGATGGACTAATAGACCAAGTCCCACACACTGCTACAAGCTCAAATATTTTTTCAGAGCTAGATGCAGATAAAAATTATTTTTAATTTGCAACCTGATGGAGGTCAGTATAGATGGACTAACAGAACAAGTCCCACACACTGCTAGAAGCCCAAATATTTTTTCAGAGCTAGATGCAGAAAAAAATTATATTCAATTTGCAACCTGATGGAGGTCAGTATAGATCGACTAATTGACCAAGTCCCACATACTGCTAGAAGCCCAAATATTTTTTCAGAGCTAGATGCAGATAAAAATTATTTTTAATTTGCAACCTGATGGAGGTCAGTATAGATGGACTAACAGAACAAGTCCCACACACTGCTAGAAGCCCAAATATTTTTTCAGAGCTAGATGCAGAAAAAAATTATATTCAATTTGCAACCTGATGGAGGTCAGTATAGATCGACTAATTGACCAAGTCCCACATACTGCTAGAAGCCCAAATATTTTTTCAGAGCTAGATGCAGATAAAAATTATTTTTAATTTGCAACCTGATGGAGGTCAGTATAGATGGACTAATAGAATAATGCTATGCCCAAAAGGTTTTTCTTCACTAGGTGCAATAAAAAAAATGGTATTCTATACACAGGTGGTGTAGCTTGCAACACAGATAGGCTACTCCACTGACAAACACACTCTGCAATAGGCCAAAAAGGATTAGCTTTGCTAGCTTTAGCCAAATGCTGTGAAAAAAACTTGCACAGCACTGGCACAGACCTGCCTGGCTAAAACTGATAGGAACTGATGTAACTTAGTCCTGAAAAGGACTGCAATTACAATTAGTCTTTACTCCCAACCTATCTATTTAAGATCACAGACCTGCCTGATAAAAGTCGTAGGAAATGCTGTAACCTAGTCCTTAAAAGGACTGCAATCACAACTATTCCCTACTCCCAAGCTATCTGTAGATTTGTGCGAAAATTGGCTTGAAATTAACAAGGTATAGCGCACACAGCAACAGCGGTGCCGTCTAACACACAGTTGCCTCAGTGAGAAAATGGTGGCGACGGGGAAAATGGCTGGGCTTATAGGGCAAGGACATGAGACATACACTGCCAATGACCCATGCCCTTGCTTGTGTGAAAAAAAGCACTTCGCTCCGAGTGTACGCTGCTGATATGCTGACAGATTGCACCTCCCCACTGTAAATGCGGGAAAGAGAAAAAAAAATTTAGATCTTCATTATTCCTGCAGAGGTCCATCCCCTGCCCCTCCCCCGGCCCCGCTGTACACTCAAACTGCATATTAACATTAATTTTCATCATTACTGAGAAAAAATCCAGTTATGATTTTGGTGCACGAACAGTTATCGAACATAACCTCGAACAGCCGAATTTTTTTCAAATCGTTCGTGTTCGCCGAACGGCTCGAACACCGCCCAAAACAGCTCGAATTTGAGATTGGCGAACAGTTCGAGTCGAACAACGCTCATCTCTAATGGACACCCCATGTAAACACGGCTACAGCGCCAACAAGGAGGAGGTGGAGTAATGTTTTGGGCTGGAATCATGGTGAGAGAGATTGTCGGCCCCTTTAGGATCCCTGAAGGGGTAAAGATGAACCTCATAATGTATGTGGAGTTTCTCAGACAGCACTTCCTGCCATGGTTCAAGACGAACAACCGTGTATTCCGCAGCAAGATCATTTTCATGCATGATAATGCACCGTCTCATGCTGCACATAACACATCAGCATCTCTGGCTGATATGGGCATAAAAGGGGACAAACTTATGGTGTGACCCCCATGCTCCCCTGACCTCAAACTCATTGAGAACCTCTGGAGCATCATCAAAAGGAGTGTCTATGATGGCAGGAGGCAGTTCACATCTAAGCAACAGCTCTGGGAGGGTATTCTGTCCTCATGCAAAACAATTGAAGCAGAAACCATCCAAAACCTGACAAATTCAACGGACGAGAGAGTTCAGAAGCTCCTTTCGAACAAGGGGTCCTATGTGCAAATGTAACATCACCTAGAATAAAGTTTTGAGTTGAAAACTGTTTGATTTCAGTTTGTAATAACCTGCTAATGGTTATAATTTAAAAAATGACCATTTTTTTGGTCTTTATTAAAATAAAAAGGTTGATCGAAGAGTGTGGGGATTCTAAGAGTGTGGCAACCCAGTAGTCAGGATTATTTCGAATTCTGACAATCTGAGGGTCATGTTGCAGGTAGTGCAGCAAGAAGGCACTCATGTGTCTTGCGCATCTAGGAGCCCCAAAATTATTTTCCGGGCTAGATGCAGCTAAAAATTATTATTTATTTGAAAGCTGGTGGAGCTTAGTATAGACGGCCTAATAGAATCAGTACTGCAAACTGCTACAAGGCCCAAATTATTTTCCAGCCAAGATACAGATAAACATGATTAGTAATTTTAAATCTGGTGGAGTTTAGTATAGATGGCCTAATAGAATCAGTACTGCACACTGCTACAAGGCCCAAATTATTTTCCAGCCAAGATACAGATAAACATGATTAGTAATTTGAAAGCTTAAAACGGTTGGTGAGGTGATTTTAACAAATCATCAAGCTTTTACTCTCCCCAGGATGACTCAGGGGTAGAAAAGTCGTTTCGGATCCATGATTTGTTAATCTTTATGAACGTGAGTCTGTCTACATTATCAGTGGAGAGCCGCGTGCGCTTATCTGTCACCACACCACCAGCAGCGCTGAACACACGTTCAGACAGAACGCTGGCTGCGGGGCATGACAAGATCTCCAAGGCGTAAGTGGCGAGCTCCGGACATTTATCCAGATTGAAAGCTCAAAAAGAGCAAGGGTCCAGTGACACAGTCATGGCTTCAATGTTTACTTAGAGATACTCCTGTACCATCGTCTCTAGGCGTTGACTATGTGTCAGACTTCTTGTCTCCTGTGGCATTGCCAAGGATGGGCTAAAAAAGTGGTGAAATGATTCAGCAAAATTGATGTTACCAGCAGATACTGTGTTTCTGTTATGGTTTGAGTGCTGAACACTTGACGGTCCCACGGTTGCTAAGTTGGAACTGTGAGATTCACTTCGTGCACCACTAGTGTTTTGTGGAATAGCACATGTAAGATTCTGCAACAGTCTCTGCTGATACTCCTGCATACGTGCATCTCTTTCTACGGCAGGAATAATTTCTGCAAATTTACTTTTGTACCGGGGATCTAACAGTGTGGCAACCCAGTAGTCAGGATTATTTCTAATTCTCACTATTCGAGGGTCATGTTGCAGGTAGTGCAGCAAGAAGGCACTCATGTGTCTTGCGCATCCAGGAGCACCAAGTCCCTGTTGTGTTGGTGGCGAGGTAACAATCATGCTTCCTTCCTCTGTCCTCTCCCCCCAACCTCGCACAATAGAAATGTGATCAAGGTCTCCCTCATCTCATGAGTCTTCAATAAGTTCGTCCTCCACTTCTTCCTGGGCTCCTGCACCTTCCTCACTAGTTTGGCTGCTACCATGCGCCCTGGTAAAACCATCTCCCCCACCCTCACATGCCTTCCGCCTTGGTGCTGCCGACCGTCTGGACCTTGCACATGTTAGCCCTTCCGCATACAACTCCTCCTCCTCTACTTCCTCCACCTCCTATTGTGCCACCACCTGACTCTGAATTCTGTTTAACATGTGCTCCAGCATGTAAATCACCGGAATAGTCATGCTGATAATGGCATCGTCAGCACTAAACATCTTCGTCGCCATTTCAAAACATTGCAGAAGGGTGCATAGGTCCCTGATCTGAGACCACTCCTCCAGCGTGATTTGCCCCACCTCTGGATCTCGTTGGCCCAGGCTATACGTCAGAACATATTGCACCAGGGCTTGTCGGTGCTGCCACAGTCGCTGCAACATGTGCAGAGTTGAATTCCACCGTGTAGGGACATCGCATTTTAGCCGGTGAAGTGGCAGGCCCAACGACTTCTGTAGAGATGTAAGTCGCTGAGCTGCGGCATGCGAACGGCGGAAGTGAGCACACAGCGACTGTGCCCTCTGCAGAAGGCTATCTAGTCTAGGATAGTGGGCTAAAAATTGCTGGACAACCAGGTTCAACACGTGAGCCATACAAGGCACGTGTGTGACATTGCCACGGCGAAGGGCCGCACCCAGGTTTGCAGCATTGTCGCACACAGCCTTCCCTGGTTTCAGGTCCAGTGGAGACAACCATTCATGAAACTGGTTCTCCAGAGCTGACCACAACTCCTCAGCTGTGTGACTCACATTTCCCAGACATTTCAAAGTAAAAACTGCCTGATGATGTTGAGCCCTGCTGCCAGCATAGTAAGGAGGTGTGCAGGATCCCTTCTGCGCAGTTAGAAAGCTTGTGGCATGACCAGACAGGCTTTGGGTGCAGGTGGAGGACCGAGAGGAGGTTGAGGAGGCAGAAGCAGTGGAGGAACTTCGAGATAAAGAGGATTGACGCATAACTCGTGGGGACGGCAAGACTTGGACAGCAGCCCCTTGTCCTGCTGTCACCATAGTTACCCAGTGCCCAGTCAGCAACATGTAATGCCCCTGTCCATGCCTACTTGTCCAAGTGTCTGTGGTGAAATGTACCCTGTCACACACAGAGTTTCTGCAAGAAGCGGTGATGTTGTGTGCGACATGCTGGTGGAGCGCAGGCACACCTTTCTTTGAGAAGTAGTGCCGACTGGGCATCTGGTACTGGGGCACTGCGACGGACATAAGGTCTCGAATATCCTCTGTGTCCACCAGGCGGAAAGGCAGCATTTCTGTAGCCAAGAGCTTGCAGATGGTGAAATTCAACCTCTTAGCTTTCTCATGGCTAGGAGGAAATGGTTTTTTACTTGTCCACATCTGAGGGACCGAGGGCTGGCTGTTGTGCTTAGACGGGGTTGATAAGGGTGTCCCCGGCAAACTGCCGGTCTGTGAGGAAGATGCAGGCGGACATGTTAGGTTGCCTTGATCCAAAGGTGGTGATATCGATGTCGGACAGCGCTGAACACCAGCTGATGTTTCCACCTCCAAAGAAAATGATGACCTGCCAATCACGCTGGCTGTTGCGGGTAAAGAGGTGGCAGGTCTGTGTCCCAAAACAGGTGTGACTACTGTCCCCCCAGTCACAGAGGATGAAGAGGCCGTGGATGCACAAGATGTGGCAGACGGTGGTTGGCCCGGCTGGCTAGGCCGCATTGTAGCACAGTGAGCTTCCCGCTGCAACTTATGCTTCATATCCATGTGCCGGTTCATGCATGAAGTACTCAAACTATGTATTTTTTGGCCTCTACTTAGCTTTTGCTGACAAATGTTACAGATAACACGAGATGGGTCATCTTTATCGATCTGAAAAAATGCCCAGGCTATGCAAGGCTTAGCACCCATGCGACCTGAAGAGCCACCACGACTTGTGGTCATAGGCAGAGTTGTGTTTGAGGATGCAGTTGACTTGCTTCCAGTACTACGTCTCTGTCCAGGAAGGCGCAACCTGACCTCGTCGTCACTAGCATTCTCCTCCACCTCCTCTGCTGACCTCATCGACTGGCTGACTGTGGGTTGACAGTAAGTGGGATCTCCAACCTCGTCACCATCACCCTGTGTGTTATCACACCCGTCGTACTCAGAGCCAACCACTTCCTGCCCTGACAAAAACTAAAGTTGTCGCTCCAATCAGGTTTTTGAGTCTCATCATCGTCTTCCTCATTGTCTCCACCAACAGGAGTTACAGTTTGGGAACTTGGGTCGACATTATGGTCAGAACCTTCTGCGTCTGGTCCTGGATCCGACTCCTAAAGATTCTGGGCATCAGTGCAGATCATTTCCTCGTCTGGATTCACAGAAGCTCTGGAGCCGACCTCTGATTCCCAGGCTATAGTATGATTAAACAGCTCTGCAGAATCAACCATCTGTTCTACCCCATACTCAGATGGGCAGCTGGAGACTTGGGAGCTGTGAGGAAGCAAGTGCGATTGGGGTGACACCTCTGAGGACTGAAGTATTTGTGATGTTGAAGTTGAGGTGGAGGAGAGCCCACTTAACCCTCCGTCACATACAATATCGGTTCTAACGAGTTCACATAAATGTGACTGTCAGGCGCAGGCTAGAAAAATACCTATAATATCTAATGTTTGCAATTTCAGTGCTCTAAAAGTGATCAGTGACCTTCATAGGAATGTAATAAAAGAGACTACACATAATCAGGTGCAAAAAAAAGCCATTTACTTAACATAAAACTAATAACTCTGAAATACAAACATTTCAAAACTCCCGCCAAATAGTCCCCAGTTCGACTCTGTCTAAAAACTCTACAAAGAAATTTTATGGAAACAAACTTAATTTTAAGGTACCTTAAGTACTATTAAACACATATTCAATCAGAATTAGATCCTGAAGTTTCCCCAGAAAAATTACACTTGCAGAGCAAAGAGCAAGAATTACACATCATTTTTGTATGTGTCAGGCAGATTGCATTATGACATTTGTGACATTCATAATTAGAAAGCCTTCTGATTCCGCTTTCCGTGGTGCAGGTGGTGCATCTCCTTCTTTTGGGAGGTGGTGAATTTTCACTATCATCTTCTGGGCGGAATCTTTTGAGCTTAACTTGAAGGCGAGAGGGGATACCGATTGTTTTCATACTTCTCCTGCGTAGCTCTCCAAGCACTAGTTCATGGGCCAATTTTTTCAGATAGAATCATCTACAGAGTGGTTCAAGCTTGTTTTCAAGGTAAATGACTTGTGAATTTATACCACCCAAATTCAACATAGCAAAAAATATGACCATTGGCCAGCGTTTGGTGTTTCTGCTGACGTTGAAAGTTGAGCACATCTGATCAGCTGTATCAACACCCCCTTTGGTTGCATTATAAAATGTAATTATCTCCGGTATTTTTGGGCCTCAGTCCCAGGATCGATGGCATCATCATCATGAAGTGTTGATAGAAGAAGTACAATTTTTTTTGCTTGTGGTACATAGGAAACCAAAACCTTTCCATTATGGAATGCAAAAATACTGCTGTACTGTTGTCTCCCTTTCACACTTACAAACTGTGTAGGCAATTCTTTTTTATTTTTTCTCACAGTTCCGACATATGAAAGCTTCTGCATTTTCAGATAATCAATCAGATCACAATTTGAAAACCAATTGTCAGCTGTTATATTGCGACCCGATCCAAATAAGGGCTCAGCCAGTCTTTTTACAACATCATTGGGTTTGTTGCTGACACAATAAGGACTCTGGTTGTTTTTCCTTCATAAACTTCCAGGTTGTAAGTGTAGGTCTTACTGGCATCAACAATGGCATACATTTTTATTCCATATTTGTTAGGCTTTGATGGAATATATTGACGAAAGGCACATTTACCACGAAAACCAGGGAGCATTTCATCAATAGTGAGATTCTCCCCAGGGCAATAGCTTTTTTTTACAGTTTTCAACAAATTTTTGGAATATATCACGAATTGGAGCAAGTCGGTTCGGGTAGTTCTGTCGTCAAACCGAAGGCAACGAATTAGAAGCTTGAATCTGTTTATGGACATAGCAAGGCCAAATTTTTCAACTCCATCCCCATCTTTACTCCAAAGTTCCTCCAAACTTTGTCTATTTGCCCTATAAGCTCCTGCAAGGTATAATAATCCAAAAAAAGCACGCAGTTCTATTTCATCTGTGGCCTTGATGGTTCTGTTGCAGATGAACTTGTCCTTTATAATGTCTATATATTGGTTGGTATATGTGACAATAGAGTCCAGAATGTCATCTGTGAATAAACTATTCCAGCATTCAACTGCAGTTTTTGCATTACTTGCAGTTCCTATAACTGCAGGAAGGTGAGTAATAATGTTTTGAGGTTCCCTACGTTTTTTCTAGAGTGGCTTCTTGTTCCATTGTTTTTTTTTATCTTTTCCCATATAATAAGATTCTACATCTTCATCCTCATTACTGTCATCATCTTGCTCTGTTTCAGAATCCACTTCACATACTTCCACCTCATCATGAGAATCAATCTCACTTTCCTCTCCTAAATTCTCATTCAATGTGGGGTCTGCATCATCTAACAGCATGTTTGTTACTTCCTCAACATCAAGGTTTTTTGATAAATTGTACATTTTCATCTCCATTTCAGCAGATAATCTGAAGCAAGAGAAGGAATATGTGTTAGGGAACTACTGTATATGCTTGAGCAGCACACTTTCTTTTTTAATCTGCCTTATTTCTATGAAATATCCTCACACTTTGTGCTATACATTCATAAAACAAGCTAAATAAACAATTGTGATGAATAAAAACATAAAATACCCACCTTATTGAGTGTGACGTGTTCACATACAATGAGCCTGAGAGATTAGCGCAGTTATATCTGTCCTCCTGAAGCTCTGCAATCCAACTGTGGTATGAGGTTTCACAGAGCTGCTAGAGACAGGAGACTACCTGGAGGGAGGGGATTTCCTCACAATCTGGTGAGGAAGGAGAAATGAAATTAAAAGAGATGTGCCTGTCAGGCCTATTGTATGTGACGGAGGGTTAAAGGAGCACTTGATATCCGTTGAAGCACCTGCTGTTTTTGTGCCTCATCTGGAATATGTAGCGATTGGCATGGCCGTAAGAAAGGGATCTTATCACATTGTCCGCTAAAAGAAGTAGACATCTTAGTTTGGCTGAAAGATGGTCTTTCTTCTGCAGATGTTACTGTTGCTTTAACACCTACCCCACGGACACAAACTTTTATTCCCTTCCCAACACGCCTATTCCCCTTTCCACCAGCAGTTGGCCTTTTTCCACTTATTTTGGTGGTTAATTAATTCACAACTCTGGAGTTGTTTGCACAAAAAACAATGGATGGGAAGCGAGCAGAGCTGAGTGGCCAAACTGTGGTTTTAGCCCAAAAGTATAGGCTGGGTTAGATGCAGATAAAAATTATTTTGAATTTGCAACCTGGTGGAGGGTAGTATAAATGGACTAATAGAACAAGTCCCACACACTGCTACAAGCCGAAATATTTTTTCAGAGCTAGATGCAGAAAAAATTGATATTGAATTTACAACCTGGTGGAGGTTAGTATAGATGGACTAATAGAACAAGTCCCACACACTGCTACAAGCCAAAATATTTTTTCAGAGCTAGATGCAGAAAAAAATTATATTGAATTTGCAACCTGGTGGAGGTCAGTATAGATGTACTAATAGAACAAGTCCCACACACTGCTACAAGCCGAAGCCCAAATATTTTTTCAGAGCTAGATGCAGATAAAAATTATATTGAATTTGCAACCTGGTGGAGGTTAGTATAGATGTACTAATAGAACAAGTCCCACACACTGCTACAAGCCGAAATATTTTTTCAGAGCTAGATGCAGAAAAAAATTATGTTGAATTTGCAACCTGGTGGAGGTTAGTATAGATGGGCTAATAGAGCAAGTCCCACACACTGCTACAAGCCGAGATATTTTTTCAGAGCTAGATGCAGAAAAAAATGATATTGCATTTGCAACCTGGTGGAGGTTAGTATAGATGGACTAATAGAACAAGTCCCACATACTGCTACAAGCCGAAATATTTATTCAGAGCTAGATGCAGAAAAAAATGATATTGAATTTGCAACCTGGTGGAGGTTAGTATAGATGGACTAATAGAACAAGTCCCACACTCTGCTACAAGCCGAAATATTTATTCAGAGCTAGATGCAGAAAAAAATTATATTGAATTTGCAACCTGGTGGAGGTTAGTATAGATGGACTAATAGAACTGTAGCGCCGGCGTCCCTGCCCTCTGCTAGGCAGGGACGCTGTTCCCCTCACCTCTCTGCTCCGTGCCCAGCGTCCTCCTCCCGCTCTGCTGGCAGCGCGCGCTCCTTCCCAGCCACTGTGCTTAGGGCGCGCGCGCTCTCCATCCCTCTTAAAGGGGCCGCGCGTGCCGTCCTAAGGAGTCCCCGGCCAATGGCCGGAGGACTTCACCATATATAAGGCACCTCCTCCAAAATGGAGGTGCCCGAGCAATGTTGTTGCACTGTTCACTACTCTGCTTCAGCCCTCAGGTCCCGTTGCCAGTTACCTGCCAGATACCTACCAGATTCCTGCCAGCTTGCTGTCTTATTCCTGCCTGCTAGCCTGAGGTCCGACGGTCTGCCTTACTACTCCTATCAGTCTGTCTAAGGACCAGCTTGCCCGCTCACCTGGGAGTGCACTTCAACTACCTGCCTGCTTGCCTGAGGTCCGACGGTCTGCCTTCCAACTCTTGTCAGTCTGTCTATGGACCAGCTTGCCCGCTCACCTGGGAGCGCACATCTGCTACCTGCCTGCTAGCCTACCTGGAGGCTCTGCCCTCATGTGCTGTGACCACCTGCCTGTCCAGTGACTCCTACCCGCTCACCTGGGAGCGCTCATCTGCTGCCTGTCTGCTAGCCTACCTGGAGGCTCTGCCGTCACGTGCTGTGACCACCCGCCTGTCCAGAGACTTCTGCCCGCTCACCTGGGAGCGCTCATCTGCCGCCTGTCTGTTGGTCTTCCTGGAGGCTCCGCCGTCACATGCTGTGACCACCCGTTTATCCAGAGACTCTCGCCTGCTCACCTGGGAGCTCACGTCTACCATCAGCCGCCACAGGTCGTACCAACCCTTTACCCAGAGACTGCCCCGGTCACTTGCCGTGACCATCTGCCCGTTCATCCAGAGACTGCCCCGGTCACTTGCCGTGACCATCTGCCCGTTCACCCAGAGACTGCCCCGGTCACTTGCCGTGACCATCTGCCCGTTCTTCTAGAGACTGTCCCGGTCACCTGCTGTGACTGCCTGCCTGGTCGCCACCCGCTCCCTTACAAGGACCGCCCCCTTGTATAGTAGCTCAGAGGTTCCGCCTCCCAGACCCGTTACAAGAACAAGTCCCACACACTGCTACAAGCCGAAGCCCAAATATTTTTTCAGAACTAGATGCAGATAAAAATTATATTGAATTTGCAACCTGGTGGAGGTTAGTATAGATGGACTAATAGAACAAGTCCCACACACTGCTACAAGCCGAAATATTTTTTCAGAGCTAGATGCAGAAAAAAATGATATTGAATTTACAACCTGGTGGAGGTTAGTATAGATGGACTAATAGAACAAGTCCCACACACTGCTACAAGCCAAAATATTTTTTCAGAGCTAGATGCAGAAAAAAATTATATTAAATTTGCAACCTGGTGGAGGACAGTATAGATGGACTAATAGAACAGGTCCCACACACTGCTACAAGCCGAAGCCCAAATATTTTTTCAGAGCTAGATGCAGATAAAAATTATATTGAATTTGCAACCTGGTGGAGGTTAGTATAGATGTGCTAATAGAACAAGTCCCACACACTGCTACAAGCCGAAATATTTTTTCAGAGCTAGATGCAGAAAAAAATTATGTTGAATTTGCAACCTGGTGGAGGTTAGTATAGATGGGCTAATAGAGCAAGTCCCACACACTGCTACAAGCCGAGATATTTTTTCAGAGCTAGATGCAGAAAAAAATGATATTGCATTTGCAACCTGGTGGAGGTTAGTATAGATGGACTAATAGAACAAGTCCCACATACTGCTACAAGCCAAAATATTTTTTCAGAGCTAGATGCAGAAAAAAATTATATTGAATTTGCAACCTGGTGGAGGTTAGTATAGATTGACTAATAGAACAAGTCCCACACTCTGCTACAAGCCGAAATATTTTTTCAGAGTGAGATGCAGAAAAAAATTATATTGAATTTGCAACCTGGTGGAGGTTAGTATAGATGGACTAATAGAACAAGTCCCACACACTGCTACAAGCCGAAGCCCAAATATTTTTTCAGAACTAGATGCAGATAAAAATTATATTGAATTTGCAACCTGGTGGAGGTTAGTATACATGGACTAATAGAACAAGTCCCACACACTGCTACAAGCCGAAATATTTTTTCAGAGCTAGATGCAGATAAAAATTATTTTGAATTTGCAACCTGGTGGAGGTTAGTATAGATGGACTAATAGAACAAGTCCCACACACTGCTACAAGCCGAAATATTTTTTCAGAGCTAGATGCAGATAAAAATTATTTTTAATTTGCAACCTGGTGGTGGTTAGTATAGATCGACTAATAGAATGATGCTATGCCCAAAAGGTTTTACTTCACTAGGTGCAGTAAAAAAATTGGTATTCTATACACAGGTGGTGTAGCTTGCAACACAGATAGGCTACTCCACTGGCTAACACACACTGCAAGAGGCCAAAAAGGATTTGCTTTGCTAGATTTAGCCAAATGCTGTGAAAAAAACTTGCACAGCACTAAAACAGACCTGCCTGGCAAAAAGTGATAGGAACTGATGTAACCTAGCCCTGAAAAGGACTGCAATTACAATTAGTCTTTACTCCCAACCTATCTATTTAAGAGCACAGACCTGCCTGATAAAAGTGATAGGAACTGATGTAACCTAGCCCTGAAAAGGACTGCAATTACAATTAGGCTTTACTCCCAACCTATCTATTTAAGAGCACAGACCTGCCTGATAAAAGTCGTAGGAAATGCTGTAACCTAGTCCTTAAAAGGACTGCAATCACAACTATTCCCTACTCCCAAGCTATCTGTAGATTTGTGCGATAATTGGCTTGAAATTAACAAAGCATAGCGCACACAGCACGCAGCTGCAGCAGTGAGAAAATGGTGGCGACGGGGAAAATGGCTGGGTCTTAAAGGGCAAAGACATGTGACATACACTGCCAATGACACATGCCCTTGCTTGTGTGAAAAAAAGCAGTTTGCTCCGTGTGTGCGCTGCTGATAGGCTGACAGATTGCACCTCCCCACTGTAAATGCGGGAAAAGAGAAAAAAAAATGGAGAACTTCATTATTTATGCAGAGATCCATTCCCTGCCCCTCCCCCTCCCCGCTGTACACTCAAGCTGCGTATTAACATTAATTTTCAGCATTACTGAGAAAAAATCCAGTTATGATTTTGGTGCACGAACAGTTATCGAACATAACCTCGAACAGCCAAATTTTTTTCAAATTGTTCGTGTTCGCCGAACGGCTCGAACACCGCCCAAAACAGCTCGAATTTGAGATTGGCGAACAGTTCGAGTCAAACACCGCTCATCTCTACACACGGATCACATATACATTTTCTGAAAAAACTGCCATTTCTGACCTCCATTAAAAATTTGTCTTAGTGTGACAATGAAGCTATTTACACCAGTCTACTGTTCAAAATATTTACCTACAGGCCAGGTATTTAAAACTGTGTTTTCTCCATCACACGGATCACATATACATTTTCAGAAAATACTGCCATTTCTGGCCTCCATTAAAAATTTGTTTCAGTGTCTCAGTGAAACTATTGACATCAGTTTGCTGTTCAAAATAGTTACCTACAGACCAGGTATTTAAAACTGTGTTTTCTCAGTCACATGGATCACATATATGTTTTCATAAAATACAGTCATTTCTGACCTACATTAAAAATTTGTTTCAGTCTGTCAGCGAAGTTTTTGTCACCGGTTTGCTGTTCAAAATAGTTACCTAAACCAGCTATTTAAAACTATGGTTTGTCTGTCACACGGATCACATATCAGTTCGCTCCAAATTCAGCAATTTGTAGTGAGCATGGAAGATATTGTCCTCTATTTAAAATGTGCAAGGCACGTGGCAAGGGACGGGGAACTGGACGTGATGGTGATGGTGCATGCAGAGACCGTGGGCAAGCTTAAATTCTGCCACAACAAACACCCATATCTAATCACTCGACCTTCCTGTCCCAATTATTAGGGAACCGCAGAACACCACTAATGAACACAGAGCAGTGTGAAAAGGTTATTCTTTGGATAGCAGATAATGCTTCCAGTCACTTAGCCACCACCACCACCCTGTCTCCCACACGGTCAAGTCTCAGTAGCCGTGAGTCTGGACTGCATATTCCTCACCCTGAACCTCCTTCCTCCCATCATGCTGAGTGCCCTGAGACAACTGATCTCACACTTGGACACTCTGAAGAGCTGTTCACTTTTCCATTTATAGATTCAGGCCTCTCGCCCGGTCCACTTGAAGCGGGGCAAGTGGAGATTGCATGTACCGATGCCCAAATATTTGAGCAGCCACAGTCACACGAAGGCGACGGTGGGAAAGTGTCACAAGAGGTGGACGATGATGAGACACATTTGCCAGAAAGTCAGGAGGAGGAACAGAGAGCGGAAGTGGAAGATGAGGTGGTAGATGATATAGTAACTGACCCAACCTGGCAGGAGGACATGCAGAGCGAGGACACCAGCACACAGGGGGAGGGAGGCAGAACACCCCAACAGGCAGGAAGAAGCAGTGTAGTGGCCACAGACAGAAGTCAGGCAACCGTTTCCCGTTACACCAACACGAAGGAAGTTGCCAGTACAAATATTAGGTCTTCCCCAGACTGGTTGTTTATTAAAGACTCTGCCGATAACACCAAAAAGGTCATTTGCACCACCTGCCAGGGCCAGCATCAGCAGGGGTGGCAAAAGTACGAGCCTGACCAAAACCAGCATGATCAGGCACATGGTAGCAAAGCACCCGACTTTGTAGGCCGAAACCCAGGGTCCAGGAACATTGTCTGTGAGTGGCACCACTGCTTCTTCCGCTATTGTGAATGCAAGCCAATCCCCTGTACATGGTGCATGCGAAAATGCCTTCTTCCCTGCAACTGTCGTTGCACAATCTCAAGTAGTAGCATCAGGAAGCACGTCCACGTCCTTGTCCCAGCACAGCGTTCAGTTGTCCATACCCCAGTCCTTGAAACGCAACCGCAAATTCGCAGCCAACGCCCCTCAGACCTCACTACTAAATTCCCACATTTTGCGACAGCTTGTGCTTCAAATGTTGCCTTTTAGGCTCGTGGAGACGGAAGAATTCTGCAAACTGATGATGGCGGCCATCCCTTGGCACTCGGTCCCCAGCTACTACTATTTCTCCCGGTGTGCCGTCCCCAAATAACACAAGCACGTGTCCCAAAACATTAGCCGTGCCCTCAACTACTCCGTTACCGGGAAAGTCCACCTAACCACGGAAACGTGGACAAGTGCTTGTGGGCAGGGATGGTACATCTCACTGACGGTACACTGGGTTAACATAGTGGAAGCCGGGACCCAGTCGGACCTTGGGACGGAACACGTCCTCCCGACACCAAGGATTGCAGGCCCTAGGTCAATCAGGGTTGCCCCCACAGTCTACAGCTCCTGCACCTCATCCTCCTCAGCCGACTCCTCCTCTTCAGCCTCCATCTCTGAAATGAGCACATCAATCGCAAGCTGGAAGCACTGCAGCACTGCCTCGGCCAAGCAGCAACAGGCTGTGCTGAAGCTAATATGCTTAGGTGACAAACCGCACAATGCTGAAGAGTTGTGAACAGCTCTATAAGAGCAGGCAGATCTGTGGCTCACACCGCTGAACCTACAGCCAGGCATGGTCGTGTGTGACAATGGCCGGAACCTGGTGGCGGCTCTGAGGCAAGGCAAGGCGAGCTCACACATGTAACATGCCTTGCCCTTATGCTTAACCTCGTGGTTCAGCGGTTTCTCAAATCCTTCCCGGAGCTACCGGATCTGCTTGTTAATGTAAACCACCTGTGTGCCCATTTTAGAAAGTCAGCTACAGCTTCCGCCGCCTTGCCGTGTTTCAGCAGCGTTTGCAGCTTCCAGTTCACAGACTGGTGTGTGACGTCCCCACACGTTGGAACTCTACACTGCAGATATTGGAAAGGATTTGTGAGCAGAAGAGGGCAGTTGTTGAGTACCAGCATCGACAAGGCCATCGGTATTCAGTTAAGACTCCACACATAAGACCTCAGGAGTGGACACGGATGTCAGACATATGTACCATCCTCCAAAACTTTGAGGACTCCACCAAGATGGTGAGCGGTGATGATGACATAATTAGCGTCACCATTACGCTTCTCTGTCTTCTGAAACGTTCTCTGCTCACAATTAAACAGAATGCATTGCAAGCGGAGCACGATGAGATGGAGCAAGGAACCATACAGGGTGATTACACACAGCCCAGCCTCATCTCATCCCAACGTGGATTGGGTGACAATGGGGAAGAGGAGGAGGAGGAAGAACAGGAGCTATTTTCATGCGCTATAGAAGGTATTACCTGCACAACTGTCATACCGTCTGTTCAGCGTGGATAGCCTGAGGACAGAGAGGAGGAGAAAGAGAGCATGGTCACTCGTCCTCTTGGTGAGGATACGGATATCTTGCCTGTTAGCAGTCTGGCACACATGGCTGTTTATGTTACACTGCCTTTCCCTCTCGCGTTCTCAAAATTTTGGGTGACAGTCATTACTGGTTGGTGACACTTCTAGACCCACGCTACAAGGAGAACTTTCTCTCTTATTCCTGAGGCAGACAGGTCTACAAAAATGGGGCAGTACCAGAAGGCCCTTGTTGTGGAACTATTAACAAAAATTCCCATCTGAAAACGCTGGCGGCAGAAGTCACACTTCATTGGACAACCAAGGACTACAGGCGAGAGAGACACAACTCCAATCCAGCAGAGGCAGGGGAACACTGTCAAAGCCCTGGGAGAATTTTCTCAGCCCCTCCCATTGCACAGGCCCTGAGGCGCGGGGTACTCTCACAAGGAGTGCAAAGTTTGGGAAGATGCTGAGGGAGTAACTTGCAGACCGTACCAACGTTTTCCGTGATTCCTCTGTACATTATGATTATTGGGTATCAGAGCTGGATACGTGGAATGAACTGGCTCTCTACGTCTTGGAGGTCCTGGCCTGCCCTGCCATTAGCGTTTTATCAGAGCAGATTTTTAGTGCCGCTGGTGGAATTATAACTGATAAGTGCATCCGCCTGTCAACTGAAAATGCCGACAGGCTAACTCTTATAAAAATGAACAAGGGCTGAATTAGCCAGACTTCTTAACACCACCGAATGATAGCAGCATAACATAAACTGAAATCCAGTGTCTTTTTTTGGGAGGTGTAATCCCATGCACCTTTTCATATCCACACAAGGGTATACACTTCCTGATTTTGGCTATTTGCTCTTGTCCTCCCTCTTCTCCTCATCCTAATTCTCCACCACCATATCACCAGGGTGACCGTGGTCCGTGATGCAACACCCACATAATTTTTTTAAAGGGTGTTTATGATGCCGCTAAAAAAAATTTTTTATACAGTATGTTTATGTATATCCCCCAGCGGTAAATGTTTGTCAGCCCATACACTTAGTGCATGGGCATTACAAGTATAGGAGACTCGCTCCTTTCTAATGGGAACATTTATTTATGGAGCCCTCCTCCACATCTCTTCCAAGGGACATTGGAGTGCCTCCCAATTTTTGGCAGCCCTTAGGCCAACACTATGGGAGACCGACTTCCTAATAATGGTAACATTGTTTTTAGGAGGCTCTCTGACCTCTATGTCTCTTCTAAGGGGAATTGGAGTGCCTCCAAATTTTTGGCAGCTTTTGCATTCACTGCATAGGCAAACACTATGGGAGACCTTCTCCTTTCTAATGGGAATTTGTCGTTACTGTGGCCCTGCTCTATGTGTCTTTAAATTGTTAGTGGGGATTTTCCTAAATTTTGTCAGCCATTGAACTCATTGAATAGCCTATAACTGTATAGCACACCCGCTCCTTTGTAATGGAAATATGTCACTACTGTGGCCCTGCTCTATGTGTCTTTAAATTTTTAGTGGGGTTTTTCCCAAATTTTCGCAGCCCTTGCAGTCACACCATGGGCATTACCACTATAAGAGACCCGCTCCTTTATAATGGGAACATTTTTTTTACTGAGACCCTCCTCTATGTCTATTCAAAGGGGTATTGGGTTGCGCCCAAATTTTTGGCAGCCCTTGCAGTCACTGCATACGCAATAACAGTATAGGAGACCCACTCCTTAATAATGGGAACAACAAAGCGTAGCTGGCTGATGGCTCTCTAACAATAGCGAGGGCCGACTGCTGGCCTTTTAAGAATAGTAAAGGCCGCCTGATGGACCTATAAACATATGCTTTGTGACTTTCAGAGTCCCTCCATCATAAAAGAAACAGGATGTGTCTCATGATGTGTCACACACGACATGGCCAGATATGGTTGTAAAATGTTAAAATGACATTTCCCGGTGAATGCATTAGTCTTAAAAAATAACTTAGTAAAAAAAAAAACAGTAGGAACTTTCTTTAGTATAAAAAACAGAGTCGCCAATGTAACCTCAATGTAATCACATTGTTCAGCTCCTGAACCTCCTCCTACATCTCCGAAATGACCACATCAGTCACAAGCTGAAAGCACTTCAGCACTGTCTTGGCCAAGCGGCAACAGGCTCTGCTGAAGATAACATGCTTAATGCTTAGGTGACAAACCGCCCAGCGCTGCAGAGTTGTTGAAAGCTGTAACACAGCAGCCTGATCTGTGGCTCTCACCGCTGAACATACAGCCAGGCATGGTCGTGTGTGACAATGGGCAGAACCTGGTGATGGAGAAATGACAGCGGGAGTAGATACTATTTCCCTCTATGCCAGTCTTTTCATCGAGCTAAAGAATATGGCTGTGGTGAAATACTACTCCCACTGAGAAGCAGTTTCAAACTGAAAAACATTGGGCCCACCAGAGGATTTGATTCTGAGGTTCACTGGGGAGGGCACGGGTAATGTTGTGGGACCCGTGCTTGTGGAAGGCGGAGACGACTCCTTGACAAATAGTGGTGGCTGGGGACCGAGTATGGATACCCAGTCGCCGCCGCCACAAGGTTGTGGACAACTTCCGCCTCCACGAGCCTAAAAGGCCACATTTCAAGTGCAAGCAGCTTTAGGCTGCGTGCCCACTATGCGTTTTTCAAGAGTTTTTGCAGCGGAATTTCCACAGTGAAAATGCTTAAATGACGCTTGGTAATACGTGCCCCATGGTCCCCAATGCTAAAAAAAATCCACAGCATGTCCATTAATTTTGTGGAAACGCGGCGTAATTGCCTTCATTGACTTGCATTGAATCATATAATATCCGCATGACTACATGTGCACATGCGGATATTAAGCGATTCAATGTGCGGATGGTACCCGGGTCTGGAGAGGAGGAGACTCTCCTCCAGACCCGGGTACCATAGTATCTGTAAAAAAAAAAAAGAATTTAAAATAAAAAAAAAACATTATACTCACCTTCTGATGGCCCGCGGTCTTCTGTCCAGTGCGTCCTGGCTCCCCGGTGGCTCACGATGGTGTAAAAGGACCTTCCATGATGTAATTTAGTCATGCGACAGGTCACGCGACCGCTGACGTCGGCGGTCACGTGACCTGTCACATGACTAAATAACGTCATGGAAGGTTCTTTTACACCACCGCGAGGAGCCAGGACGCACCGGAGAGATGACCGCAGGCCATCAGAAGGTGAGTATAATGTTTTTTTTCTTATATTTTACCATTTTTATTCTTTTTTTAACTATTAACTTGGTCACACTATATAAATCCATGCTGGTTGCATGGATTTATATAGTGTGACCAAGTTTTCAAGCACTTTTCCAAGTGATGCTAAAATCGCTTGGAAAAGCGCTTGATAACCCGCATGCGAAATTGCATGCAAAAATGCTTGACAAACGCTTCTAACTGACAGGAAAAACGCATGTAAAATCCACATGCGTTTTTCCTGCCAGGGAGATGCAGAATAAATAAGCAGGATTTCTGCATTGTAGGCACTTAGGTTTAGAGGACTTCCTGGGAGAAATGACAGCTGGAGTAGATACGGTTTCCCAAGTCCTTTCACCAAGCTAAAAAATATGGCTGTGGTGAAATACAACTCACCGACAAGCTGTGGACTGGCTCCGTACCCTACCTGGTCACATTCACTTGACCACGTGTTTGTGGTCCTTCCCAGTAAGTTAACTGGAGAGGGCACGGGTAATGTTGTAGGACCCATGCCTGTGGAAGGCGGAGACGACACCAGGACAAATAGTGGTGGCTGGGGACCGAGTATGGACACCCGGCTGCAGCCGCCATAATATTGTGAACAGCTTCCACCTCCACGAGCCTAAAAGGCCACATTTCAAGTGCAAGCAGCTGTCAAAAATTTGGCACTATAGTATTGTAGCCTGTGGGTGGGTGGCTGGCTGCATACTTGCGCTTGCATTCCAAGGAATGGCGTAGGGACAACTGAACGCTGCACTGGGAGAAGGACGTGGACTGTGATTGTTGCAAGTCTGCAATGACAGGTGCATCGCGGGAAGCATATTCGCATGCTCCATGGATCACTTATGATGGGCACAATTTTAGGCAGTGACCTGGGAGTCAGAGATGCTTCCAGGGGGTCTTCCTCATGCTGTTCGCATGTCTTTTCAGCACAGTATGCATGTGTCTGATGATGTGTCACACATCGCATGGCCAGATAAGTTTGTAAAATGATAAAATGAAATTTCCCAGTGAATGAATTTGTCTTGGTTGAAACCAATGCAAAAGTGCAAAAATGCATCAAAAACGCTACATGTGAACATAGCTCAAGGTGTGGAGAAGCATTTTTGTTTTCGTATATTTATTTTGCCTTATATACATATCATTACCCTGGAAAGGATGTACCTTAGCATATTTCCCAGTAAAATCTATTTTGGTGTCGTTTTTGTATATTTTATTGTGAGTCTGTAAAAGTGGCGTAATACCTCTGACAACGTTGTTGACAGCAGTGACCTGGGAGTCAGAAATGCTTCCAGGGGTCTTCCCCATGCTGTTCCCATAGGCGGATTATAATGAGGGCACTCTGGGCTACCACCCGGGGCCCGGGGCTCCAGGGGGCCCATGGCTAGATTGCACTCATTATAATATGCGTGCGCCTATGCGGCACATACCGGCAGGCAGAGGTGGGGGGGCTCTGGACTGCTCCCCCAGCAGCTGTGCATAGCCGCTGCTTCTTCTTCGGCTGTGCCAGCACTGCACCTGTTAACTTCCCTGTGTGCTGGCCCGGCCGCGTCACAGCTAGGAGACACGGCCCTGTGCACGGCGGTGTCTGCTAGCTTGACGTCATGCTGTGTGCATCCTGCACTGCTGCACCAGAGAGGAGCTGGACGACTGGAGCCGAGCCGGGGGATGGTGATTGAGTGCGTGATTGAGTGTGAGTGAGTGTGTGTGCAGGCAGATTATTGTGTGATGTCTGTTTATATGTATTTTTGTGTTTCAAATGTATTTATGCGTGTATGTTTATGTCTGTATATGTTTGTGTGTGTGCGTGACTGCGTGCGGCCTCCCGCTGTATCTGGGGGGCGCTGTGCGGCCTCCCGCTGTGCATAGATGGCTACATGCGGCCTCCCGCTGTGTATAGATGGCTACGTGCGGCCTCCAGCTGTGTATATATGACTACTTGCGGCCTCCTGCTGTGTATAGATGGCTGCGTGCAGCCTTCCACTGTGTATAGATGGCTACATGCGGCCTCCCGCTGTGTATAGATGGCTCCGTGCGGCCTCCTGCCGTGTATAGATGGTGCCGTGCAGCCTCCTGCTGTGTATAGATGGTTACGTGTGGCCTCCTGCTGTGTATAGATGGCTACGTGCGGCCTCCCGCAGTGTATAGATGGCTACGTGCGGCCTCCCGCTGTGTATAGATGGCAACGTGCGGCCCTCTGCTGTGTATAGATGGCACCGTGCGGTCCTACCACTGTGTATAGATGGCTACATGCGGCCTCCCGCTGTGTATAGATGGCGCCCTGCGGCCTCCTGCTGTGTATAGATTGCTACATGCGGCCTCCTGCTGTTTATAGATGGCTACGTGCGGCCTCCCGCTGTGTATAGACGGCTACATGTAGCCTCCCGCTGTGTATAGATGGCTACGCGCGGCCTCCTGCTGTGTATAGATGGCTACGTGCGGCCCCCTGTTGTGTATAGATGGCTACATGCGGCCTCCCGCTGTGTATAGATGGCTACGTGTGGCCTCCTGCTGTGTATAGATGGCACCGTGCGGCCTCCCGCTGTGTATAGATGGCTACGTGCAGCCTCCCGCTGTGTATAGATGGCTATGTGCGGCCGCCCACTGTGTATAGATGGCTACGTGCGGCCTCCCGCTGTGTATAGATGACGCCCTGCGGCCTCCTGCTGTGTATAGATTGCGCCGTGCTGCCTCCTGCTGTGTATAGATTGCTACATGCGGCCTCCTGCTGTTTATAGATTGCTATGTGCGGCCTCCTGCTGTGCATAGATGGCACCGTGCGGCCTCCCGCTGTTTATAGATGGCTACGTGCGGCCTCCCGCTTTGTATAGATGGCTACGTGTGGCCTCCTGCTGTGTATAGGAGGATTGTGGCAGCTCATATTGTGGGTAGGGTCTCATATTGTATATAGGGGATGTCAGCATACTTAATTGTGCTCAATATTAAGTCATACAATTAATGTAAAAAAATGATTATAATTAATATATTAATATTGTGCCAAATTAATTTCACGTGAACTATCACATGATCTGTCACAGGGGATTTGTCACTTGATACATCAAGTGTGTGTGGGAGGAAGGGGGCACGCACCTTCTAAACTGCCCGGGGCCCTTGCTTCTCTTAATCCACCCCTGACTGTTCCCATGTCATTTGAGCACTGTTCCTATTGATTTGGGCTATTTTTAGGCCCTCTGCAGACCGCTGTGGGGAGCTGCCTGAAAAATGCTTGAGTTTCCCATAGACTTACATTGGGTTCATTGCTCGGGTCGAGCACCCGAGTATTCCAATTTGCTCGACGCAAGCATCGAGCACCCAAGCATTTTAGTGCTCGCCCATCATTAATGTAGATGTAAAACAGATATGTGGTAAATGTCATTTTTTTATATATTTTATGTGGTAAAACTATCTGGTTTAAGGGTATAAAAATAATAACCTAAAGAACAAGGTGTCGTGAAAAACTTTTCTCAGAATCACTGGGATCCAATGAAACCTTAAAGACTTATTACCTCATAAATAGTGTTGAGCGATACCTTCCGATATCAGGAAATATCGTATCGGATTGGATCGGGCCGATACCCAAAAAGTATCGGATATCGCCGATTCCGATACCGGAAACCAATGCAAGTCAATGGGACACAAATATCGGAATGAAAATAAACCCTTTCTTTCCTTGTAGGTTAATTCTACATGAAGTAAAACAACTAAGAATAATGTAGAATGACATGAAAAGCCGGCAATTCATCAGCGGCATTCACCGGTACCCGACAATTTACAACAGAAAGAATAGAGCTTCACACATAGATTAGGTAGATAGAACCATGTCAGTCACATATATATGAAGTACTGTGACAGTGTTGCTTACTGTACTTGTCATTTAGTGTAAAGGATTTATTTTAAAAAATATTAGTGTTTTCGTGCACCGTCTCTTTAAGAAAGCCGGCCGGCAATTCAGCATCTGTACCCGACAATTTATAATAGACAGAATAGAGCTTCACACATAGATTAGATAGATAGAAACATGTCAGTCACATATATATGAAGTACTGTGACAGTGTTGCTTACTGTACTTGTCATTTAGTGTAAAGGATTTATTTAAAAAAATATTAGTGTTTTCATGCACCGTCTCTTTAAGAAAGCCGGCCGGCAATTCAGCAGCGGTACCCGACAATTTATAACAGACAGAATAGAGCTTCACACATAGATTAGATAGATAGAAACATGTCAGTCACATATATATGAAGTACTGTGACAGTGTTGCTTACTGTACTTGTCATTTAGTGTAAAGGATTTATTTAAAAAAATATTAGTGTTTTCGTGCACCGTCTCTTTAAGAAAGCCGGCCGGCAATTCAGCATCTGTACCCGACAATTTATAATAGACAGAATAGAGCTTCACACATAGATTAGATAGATAGAAACATGTCAGTCACATATATATGAAGTACTGTGACAGTGTTGCTTACTGTACTTGTCATTTAGTGTAAAGGATTTATTTAAAAAAATATTAGTGTTTTCATGCACCGTCTCTTTAAAAAAGCCGGCCGGCAATTCAGCATCTGTACCCGACAATTTATAACAGACAGAATAGAGCTTCACACATAGATTAGATAGATAGAAACATGTCAGTCACATATATATGAAGTACAGTAATAGTGTTGATTACTGTACTTGTCATTTAGTGTTAAAATAAAGGATTTATTTAAAAAAAAAATGGCGTGGGGTTCCCCTTAATTTTAGGCTCTAGCGGAGGTTAAGCAGACAGCTGGGGCAAATGTTTGAAGCCTGGGAAGGGGGTAATACCCACGGAGATTCCCAGGCTACTAATATCAGCCCCCAGCTGAATACCTAGCCTTTACTAGCTATTAAAATGGGGGAACCCCCCAAAAAAAATAACGTGGGGTCCCCCCTAATTTAATAGCTAGCACAGGCTAGGCAGACAGCTGGGGGCTGATATTAATAGCCCAGGAAGGGTGCCATGAATATTGGCCCCCTCCCAGGCTAGAAACACCAGCCGTCAGCTGCCCCAGAAATGGCGCATCCATAGGATGCGCCAATTCTGGCACTTAGCCTCGCTCTTCCCACTGCCCTGTAGCGGTGGCAGTGGGGTAATAGGGCTGGGGTTGATGTCAGCTTATAATGCCAGATGACATCAAGCCCAGGTTAGTAATGGAGAGGCGTCTATAAGACACCCCCATTACTAACCCCATAGTCAAAGTTAAAGAAAAACACAAACACCCAGAATAAAGTCCTTTAATTGAAATAAACACACAATTCTTTATTGTTCTAAATTAAACCATACTTACCATCACGCCCATTCCAGCTGAAGCCAACGATCTCCTGCAATAAAAGAAAAATAATAAAGCAACATCATCCTTACCTTTCAATGGTTCCCAGGACAGCTCCAGCTCTGCTACATCGAGATGACAGGCTGGACCGCAGCAGAACGCTGCCATCCAGCCTGTCATCCCGCAGACACTGAGAAGCGCAGGCATGCTTGCGCTCCTCATTGTCTCTCTGTGACGTCATCCAGATGAGCCGAGGTCATGTCCAATGAACTCAGCTCACCTCATGTACGTCACTGACAGCGTGGGAAAATTCTCCTGCACTCAGCGCTTCAGCGTGAGAATTCTCCCACGCTGTCAGTGACATACATGAGGTGAGGTCATGTCCAATGAACTCAGCTCACCTCATGCACGTCACTGACAGCGTGGGAAAATTCTCACGCTGAAGTGCTGAGTGCAGGAGAATTTTCCCACACTGTCAGTGACGTACATGAGGTGAGCTGAGTTCATTGGACATGACCTCGGCTCATCTGGATGCCGTCACAGCCAGACACTGAGGAGTGGAAGTATGCCTGCGCTTCTCAGTGTCTGCGGGATGACAGGATGGATGGCAGCGTTCTGCTGCGGTCCAGCCTGTCATCTCGATGTAGCAGAGCTGAAGCTGTCGTGGGAGCCATGGAAAGGTAAGGATGAGGTTGCTTTATTATTTTACTTTTATTGCAGGAGATCGTTGGCTTCAGCTGGAATGGGCGTGATGGTAAGTATGGTTTAATTTAGAACAATAAAGAATTGTGTGTTTATTTCAATTAAAGGACTTTATTCTGGGTGTTGTGTTTTTTTAAATACTTTACTAGAAATTCATGGTGGTCATGTCTAATATTGGCGTGACCCCATGAATTTCGGGCTTAGGGCCAGCTGATAATGCCAAGCTGGCCTTAACCCCTTTATTACCCAGTGAGCCACCGCACCAGGGCCCTGGATGAGTTGGGTACAGCGCCAGAAGATGGCGCTTCTATGAACGCGCCATTTTCTGGGGCGGCTGCGGACTGCAATTTGCAGCGGGGGTGGCCCAGAAAGCTTGGGTCTCCCTGCGCTGCGGATTCCAGCCCCCAGCTGCCTAGTTGTATCTGGCTGGGCACAAAAATAGGGCGAAGCCCCACGCATTTTTTTTTTAAATTATTTCATGAAATTCATGGAATAATTAAGAAAAAAAGGGCTTCCCTATATTGTTGTGTCCGGCTAGGTACAAATAGGCAGCTGGTGGTTGGGGGCAGCCCGTTCCTGCCTGCTGTACCTGACTGGACACAAATATAGGGCGAAGCCCCACATAATTTTTTTTTAATTATTTCATGAATTTCCTGAAATAATTAAAAAAAAATTGACGTGGGGCTTTGCACTATATTTGTGTCCAGCCAGGTACAGCAGGCAGGAACGGGCTGCCCCCAACCACCAGCTGCCTATTTGTACCTGGTTGGACACAACAATATAGGGAAGCCCTTTTTTTCTTAATTATTCCATGAATTTCATGAAATAATTAAAAAAAACAAAACGTGGAGCTTCTCCCTATTTTTGTGTCCAGCCAGGTACAACTAGACAGCTGGGGGATGAGGCCCAAGCTTTCTGCCCCCCCGCTGAAAATTGCAGTCTGCAGCCGCCCCGGAAAATGGCGCGTTCATAGAAGCTGGATGCTGTACCTGGCTGGCATACAAAAATATGGCGAAGCCCACGTCAAAAGTTTTGGGAAAAATTAATTAAAAAATAAATAATAATTTAGGGACTGCATCTTTATTAACTCCTCAAATGTCATTTAGTGTTAAAATAAAGGATTTATTTAAAAAAAAAATGGCGTGGGATCCCCCATAATTTTAGTCTCTAGCGGAGGTTAAGCAGACGGCTGGGGCAGATGTTTGAAGCCTGGGAAGGGGGTAAAACCCACGGAGCTTCCTAGGCTACTAATATCAGCCCCCAGCTGAATACCTAGCCTTTACTAGCTATTAAAATGGGGGACCCCCCCAAAAAAAATGACGTGGGGTCCCCCCTATTTTAATAGCTAGCAAAGGCTAGGCAGACAGCTGGGGGCTGATATTAATAGCCCAGGAAGGGTGCCATGAATAATGGCCCCCTCCCAGGCTAGAAACACCAGCCGTCAGCCGCCCCAGAAATGGCGCATCCATAGGATGCGCCAATTCTGGCACTTAGCCTCGCTCTTCCACGCTGCCCTGGTGCGGTGGCAGGGGTAATAGTCGTGGGGTTCATGTCAGCGCCAGCTGCCATGAAGCCCAGGTTAGTAATGATGGGCGTCTATAAGACACCCCCATTACTAACCTACAAAGTGTTAAAAAGAAAAAACACACACTACACCCAGAAAAAAATAATTTATTTGAAATAAAACACACAATTTTATTTAATTCTTAGTTTACTAAAAATAATAGTTACCTGTCCACGTTCCTGCGCTGATCTCCCATGCACAGCTGTCACATCTGGAGATGGTGACAGCTGTCATGGCTGCTGTAAGCTCACGCTGCCGGGAACACGTCCGCTCCCGGCAGCGGGAGCCACTGACTGAGGTCACCGGAGTGCATTCAGGCAGCGCAGCTCCGGAGACCTCCTTTACGGCACTGCTGTACCGTGGGAATTTCTCACGATACAGCAGGGCCGTAAAGGAGCTAACCGGAGCAGCGCTGCCTGAACTCCGGTGAACCCTTACGGCCCCGTCATTCTAGCGGCGGCAGCGGTTCAGAGCGGTCACATTCTATGTGGCTGCTCTGAACTGGAGATCTTCGTGGGACACTCGTGGACTACTCCGGAGGGGTAAGGATAAAGTTGTGGTTTATTATTTAATATTTTATTACAGGAGATCGATGGCTTCGGGGAATTAGGTGTCTAGGTGAGTATAGGTGTAGTTTTTTATTTTTTACTTTATTTTAGGTGGCGATCGGCGGGGACAGGTAATGTATAAACTAATTTCTTTTAGGTAACCACTGGCCACCAATGACATGTATTTAACATTTATTGGGGACACAGTAGGGCAATTTAAATAGCAGGATCAGGCTGATGGGAACTACTGCTCCCATCGAGCTGATCCTGCTGGCAGGAGTGGACGGGGGACAGACATAGGCCGATGGGAGTAGTAGTGTCACATCGGCCTATGTCTGCCTGCATGCACAGACACCGCGCACACCCGCACAAACATCGCACACACCCGCACACACACACCCCGCACACACACCCCGCACACATCGCACAGACACCGCACACACCCGCACAAACATCGCACACACACCCCGCACACACACCCCGCACACACACCCCGCACACACACTAATCATGACGGGTCTGGGAGGTGAGGCTGACCTGTGCGGCCGTGGGAAAGTTCATGTGAGTTCATGCAGTCAAGCATGAACTCACATGAACCCTCTGAGGGCACCGCGGCGACTTCAAATGAACAGCTGATCGGCATCACCTGATACCTCAGCTGTTCATTTGAAATAACCGGCGGGAAAGCGCAGCACAGAACGGGAAAGCCGGCGGTGAAGTCTTTTCACTGCCGGCTTCCCCGCCCGAGTCCTTCGCTCCTTGGTGCTGCGCTCCCCGCCCGGTCCTAATTTACGATCGGGATGGGAGGTGGCGAGGGGAGCGGAGGATCGGGGTGGGAGGCTGCGGGGAAGCAGTATGGGGCTGTGTGATTGTTTAAAAGCCGGCGGCTTTTTACCGCGCGCCGGCTTTTAAACAATCAGGAGAATTCTCCCCCGCTGGGATGGCATTCTGATGACAGGCTGGATCTCAGCTGAGCGCTGCCATCCAACTTGTCATCCTTCACAGACACTGCAGAGCGCAGGCATTATGGGAACTTCCGATTCCGGTATCCGATATTGTAAAAGTATCGGAATTAAGTATCGGAATTCCGATACCGCGAATATCGGCCGATACCCGATATTACAGTATCGGAATGCTCAACACTACTCATAAAGTGACATTGGTCAGAATTGTAAAATTTGGCCTGGTCAGGAAGGTGAAAACAGGGTTGGGGTGAAGGGGTTAAAGCACATTCCGTTTGCTTTTAAGAGAAACTGTAGCTGAGTTATATGGGTTTTCCAAAACTGGAAAATCCCTATATGGGCTCGTTCACATTTGCGTGTCTCCAGTACATGTGGTGACAGTTTCCACACATACTGGAGACACTAACACACGTAGACCCATTCAAATCCATGGGTCTGTGCACATGTCAGTGTGTTTCCATGGACCGTGTGTCCTTGTGCTCCACACGCTGACATGTCTGTTTTTTTGCGGATGCACGGTCTGCAAAAGTGTCTCACGCTGAACACACACGAATGACATCCGTGTGTCATTAGTGTGACACGTACTGGTGCCTGGGAATCAGCGCTACAGTTAACGCTGTTCCAAAGCGCTGGGTGCTGAACACTGCCCTCATCATGGATCCCTGCAGCTGCTGCAATCAGCATGAGTAGGGACAATGATGAGGGTAGTAGTGTTTGCTCCCACAGTGTCCCTGTGTAAAAATAAGAATAAAATAATAAAATCTATATACTCACCTATCCTAAGTGTCCCCTGCTGTAATCCTGGCTGCTGACGCTGAGGAGCTGGGGAGAATGAGCCGCTCCAGCGAGCGGCTCCAGAGCTGCGCTCACTGAGTGACAGGACACTGCTCCTGAGCTCAGCGCAGCTCCGGGGCCCTCTCGCTGGAGCGGCTCATTCTCCCCATCTCCTCTGCATCAGCAGTCAGAGGATTACAGCAGGGGACACTTAGGACAGGTGAGTATAAGGATTTTATTATTTTATTCTTAATTTTACACAGTGACACTGTGGGAGCAGACACTACTACCCTCATCATTGTCCCTGCTGGTGCAGATCACAGCACTGGCAGGGAACCATGATGAGGGCAGCATTCAGCACCCAGCACTTGGGAAAAGTGCTAACTGTAGCGCTGATAACTAATCATTGCTACTTTTAGGGAGCAGTAGATGTCAGGTTTAAAACCTATACCTGGATATATTGGTCTGGGTGGCATTGGATAGTGCACAATCCCTGTAAGATAAATACAGCATGTGATTACATTTTGAGCAAACCAGCAATATATATCGAGAGAGAGAGAGAGAGAGAGAGAGAAATATATCATCCTAAAAGGTGTATATGAGTTACAAGAACACACAGTAAAATAGTTTTGTTTAAAGTTTTCCCAATTTCCCTCTTTTTGACAGTATCGTCTGCACATGTCACAGATGGAAAAATGGTCTGCACATGTCACAGATAGAAAAGCAAAAAGAAAACTCTAACACTGTACACAATGCATTTAAGTTAGTAGTTTGGGATAATGAATGAAAAAAAGCTTCTAAATTGAAAGAAATCTATTTAAGAGGGTAATTGGAAAGCAAAAAGTACTGGTGTAGCTGAGGACCTGGGATTGTTAGTGTCTGTTGTGCAGAATTATTATTATTATAGAGATTTGTGTCATACAGTGTGTCACTTGATAGAAAGCAACATACCAAATTGACTGCTCATTATTGCAGTGCCATCTAGTGAAAGAAAATGTATTGTTCAGTCATTTTATATATTCATATTTTTTTCTGTGATATCAGTAGAGTTCTAGCATTAAAAGAAAATGAACATATGCATTCATACAGTATATGCACACCAGTAAACATATATACACTCAGACTTACATGGGTATATTGGTGCAGGTGGCCATGGGTGATGGTATACAACAACTGCAAAAAATAACATTATTATTATTATTTATTATGTTATTACACTGTAATTGAAACATTGGCATTAATGAGTAGAATTATGTTATCATAAAAAATATATTATATGTATATATATATATATATATATATATATATATATATATATATATATACAGTACAGACCAAAAGTTTGGACACACCTTCTCATTTAAAGATTTTTCTGTATTTTCATGACTTTGAAAATTGTACATTCACACTGAAGGCATCAAAACTATGAATTAACACATGTGAAATTATATAGTTAACGAAAAAGTGTGAAACAACTGAAAATATGTCTTATATTCTAGGTTCTTCAAAGTAGCCACCTTTTGCTTTGATGACTGCTTTGCACACTCTTGGCATTCTCTTGATGAGCTTCAAGAGGTAGTCACCGAAAATGGCTTTCACTTCACAGGTGTGCCCTGTCAGTTTTAATAAGTGGGATTTCTTGCCTTATAAATGGGGTTGGGACCATCAGTTGTGTTGTGCAGAAGTCAGGTGGATACACAGCTGATAGTCCTACTGAATAGACTGTTGGAATTTGTATTACGGCACGAAAAAAGCAGCTAAGTAAAGAAAAACGAGTGGCCATCATTACTTTAAGAAATGAAGGTCAGTCTGTCCGAAAAGTTGGGAAAACTTTGAAAGTGTCCCCAAGTGCAGTTGCAAAAACCATCAAGTGCTACAAAAAACTGGCTCACATGAGGACCGCCCCAGGAAAGGAAGACGAAGAGTCACCTCTGCTTCTGAGGATAAGTTTATCCGAGTCACCAGCCTCAGAAATCACAGGTTAACAGCAGCTCAGATTAGAGACCAGGTCAATGCCACACAGAGTTCTAGCAGCAGACACATCTCTTCAACAACTGTTAAGAGGAGAGTTTGTGCAGCAGGCCTTCATGGTAAAATAGCTGCTAGGAAACCACTGCTAAGGACAGGTAACAAGCAGAAGAGACTTGTTTGGGCTAAAGAACACAAGGAATGGACATTAAACCAGTGGATATCTGTGCTTTGGCCTGATGAGTCCAAATTTGAGATCTTTGGTTCAACCACCGTGTCTTTGTGCAACGCAGAAAAGGTGAACGGATGGACTCTACATGCCTCACCTCTCCGCTCCGTGCCCGGCGTCCTCCTCCCGCTCTGCTGGCAGCGCGCCCTGCTTCCCGGCCACTCTGGGAACTCCTTCAAGATTGTTGGAAGACCATTTCCGGTGAGTACCTCTTGAAGCTCATCAAGAGAATGCCACAATTTTTTGTTAACTATATAACTCCACATGCGTTAATTCATAGTTTTGATGCCTTCAGTGTGAATGTACAATTTTCATAGTCATGAAAATACAGAAAAATCTTTAAATGAGAAGGTGTGTCCAAACTTTTGGTCTGTACTGTATATATATATATATATATATATATATATATATATATATATATATATACTTATTTGTTTATTTTTATCTTAAAATTTACTCCTGGCCCAGATAATTTGAGCATATGATACAATTCCTGTTGAGGGAAGTCATAATAATTCAGGATTTACCTGCACTGCATAATGAGTGAAAACCCGTGTGCCAAGATATTTTGAAATTCAAGTGACTTTATTATGGTGGTAAAAAATATCAACACGTTTCAGGATTAGACCAACAACTTCTTCAGGATAAAAACATCATAATCACCTACAGTACATCTAGAAATTGCAGTCCCTAAACTGAATGTGAAATGAGGATTAACACTGACAAGCAATACGAGGGACCTTTATCTTTCTAAGAAAGGAGCGGCAGTGCACATGTGCAACCTGCATTCCACTCATTTATTATGGAGCTGCTGAGCGCTGTCCTTGGAGTTTTACTGAAGTTCCATGCCGAATTAAAGGCGAGGTGGTCATGCATCCAACCAGAATCCAGTTCTCTCATCTGCTCATCAATATGGGTCCCACCATTTGGAGCCCCACCAATCAGCCAATTATCACCTATCGTGTGGAAAACTTGTTTTGACCGGACAACCTCTTTAAATCATGGCAAATCCCTTGTTGTGTTGATGGTTCTAGGCTAAAGAGACACAACAACAGCTTGTGACAGCAGCAAGCACCTTTACTTAATATAATAGCTTCACATCACAGAGGTTCAATGCTCATAGTGACTCACACGGGCACAGATTCTTGCCAGTTCAGTCACTATATGTTGCAGGTTCTGATGAGTTTGCTTAGCAGGTGACACAAAACAATGCATCACGACTGCACAAGCTGTAATGTAACCTCATATTTACCTACTCCCTCTTGTCCATATGGGTTACGTTTTGCTTTTTGTGTCCCCTGCTGGTTGGCGCCCCTCATACTGTGTTGTTCAGGGTCAAATTTGCCCCATGGCACCATGATAGACAAGACATCAATACTTTGGCTCTGCTCATGATGTCCTCTTCCTGCACCTTTATCCTATGTCGTGGCTTCCAGTGTCAAGTAGACCTCTGCACATTGTGACCTTCCGATGTGCATTTCAAGTCCTTAAGTGATGCACAACATGACATCATCGTGGCGCTATCGTGACATCATGAATGTGACAGGCCTACTGAGCACTGGAAGCCCTAGCACAGAGTGATGAAAGGAAAGAGCCCTGCCAAAGGAAAGAGGCTGGAGTGATTGGTATGGAAGATCAGAAGGGGAAGCTCACGAGCACCAAAGTGAGCTGGGTTTTATTTTGTTTTTGTTTCTAATGGCCTTGGGTATGCAGAGAAAAACTTCAATGCAAATCAAATTTACTTGCCAAAATTGAACAAATTACTGATTTCGAATTTCGGCAGATTCGCTTATCAATAGTGTTGAGCGAGCACTAAAATGCTCGGGTGCTCGAAGCTCGGGCCGAGCTCACCGTGATACTCGGGTGCTCGACCCGAGCAACGAGCCCAATGTTAGTCTATGGGAGACCCGAGCATTTTTGCGGCGGCACCCCCGGCAGTCTTTTAAAAGACTAACAAGTGCCCAAAACGATAGTGACAGTACTCAAATGACATGAGGACAGCATGGGGATCGCCCCAGGAAGCATTTCTGACCACCAGGTCACTGTTGTCAACAATGTGGTCAGAGGTATTAAGCCACTTTTATGGGCTCACAATAAAACGTTCAAAAACGAAACTGAAACGGTTTTCCTGTGAAATATGTTAAGGAACTTCCTTTCCAGGGTAAAGACTTGTGTATAAGGTAAAATAAATAAGCAAAAACAAAAATACTCCTCCACACCTTGGGCTATGTTCACAAGTAGGATTTTTCATGTGTTTTAGCACTTTTGTATTGCTTTCAACCGTGACAAATACATTCACAGGGAAATGTCATTTTAACATTTTACAATCTTATCTGGCCATGTGCTGTGTGACACATGCATACAGTGCTGAAAAGACATAGGAACAGCATGAGGAAGACCCCTGGAAGCATCTCCGACTCCCAGGTCACTGCCTAAAAGTGTGCCCATCAGAAGTGATCCTTGCCGCATCAGAATATGCAGCCAACCACCCACCCACCCACTGGCTGCAATACCATACTGCTAGCTTTCACTAAAAATGGGGCCTTTTAGTTTGGAGGAAGCCGAAGCTGGCCACTAACTCATGGCTGCTTTGGCAGCGAGGTATCCATACTCAGTCCCCAGCCGCCCGGCGGCCGGGTGTCCACGCTTGGTCCCCAGCCTCCAGGGGGCGGCCGGGTGTCCATACTCAGTTCCCAGCCGCCCCGCGGCCGGGTGTCCCTAAACGATCTCCAGCCAACCCTATTTCTCCTGTCACATTCCGCCACACTTTTCTTAAACCGGCCTGCTTTAGGGCAGCATTGGATGAGCCCACCAGAGAACCAGACTCCTCCGGTGGGCCCTGGCTTCTCCATCATGGGAGTTGAGTGCCAAGGTGAGGAGCATGATGATGATGATAGAAGTTAGCATCTGCTTGGTTTTCTTTTAATGCAAGCGTAAGTGTGCAGCCTGCCACACACCCACCCCCAGGCTGCAATGCCATACTGCTAGCTTGCACTTGAAATGGGTCCTTTTAGTTTGGAGTAGACCAAAGCTGGCCACTACCTCATGGCTGCTTCGGCGGCCTGGTATCCATACTCAGTCCCCAGCCGCCCGGCGGCCGGGTGTCCACCCTCGGTCCTTAGCTGCCAGGGGGCGGCCGGGTGTCCATACTCGGTCCCCAGCCGCCCTGTGGCCGGGTGTCCACACACGGTCCCCGGCCGCCTGGGGGAGGCCGGGTGTCCATAAATGGTCCCCAGCCGCCCTTATTTCTCCTGTCACCTTCCCACACACTTTTCTTAGCCTGGCCTGCTTTAGGGCAGCATTGGACGAGCCCACCAGAGAACTTTACTCCTCCAGTGGGCCCAGGCTTCTCCATCAGGGAAGTTGAGAGTGCCAAGGTGAGGAGCATGATGATGATGATAGAAGTTAGCATCTACTTTGTTTTCTTTTAATGCAAGCGTAAGTGTGCAGCCTGCCACCCACCCACCCCCAGGCTGCAATGCCATACTGCTAGCTTGCACTTGAAATGGGGCCTTTTAGTTTGGAGGAGGCCGAAGCTGGCCACTACCTTATGGCTGCTTCGGCGGCCTGGTATCCATACTCAGTCCCCAGCCGCCCGGCGGCCAGGTGTCCATAAACGGTCCCTAGCTGCCCCTATTTCTCCCGTCACCTTCCCACACACTTTTCTTAGCCTGGCCTGCTTTAGGGCAGCATTGGACTAGCCCACCAGAGAACCAGACTCCACCGGTGGGCCCTGGCTTCTCCTTCAGGGTCGTTGAGAGTGCCAAGGTGAGGAGCATGATGATGATGATAAAAGTTAGCATCTGCTTTGCTATCTTGGAATGCAAGCGCATGTATGTAGTAGCGGCTAGGCCTGAGGTTGTCAGCGTTTTGGCGCATATCCTACCTCTTCCAAGGATTGCTGGATGTTTTCCTGCTACTATCCCAGTTCTATGACTCCCGTTAAAACAAAGCTTCAGGTGATAAATGATGGATGAGGTGGTGGCAGACGAGAAAGTGCAGGAGGAACAGGGACCATTCACATCAATATCAGGCCAGTCAACCACACATGTCTTGTAGGATATGTTTCTGTACCAAAAGGAGTGGTTCAGCTACACAGTTATAGGGCATACAATGAGTGCAATGCTTATCAAAAATTTAGAGGCACTCCAATGCCCCTTGGAAGTGACATGGAGGTCAGAGGGTCTTAACTAAACCATTTTTTCCATTTAAAGCAACTGGGTCTCCTGTGCACTGTTGGCCTAAGCAGTGAATGGAAGGCTTTCCAAAAATTATGAGGAACTGCAATGCCCCTTGAAACAGACGTGGATTACAGCGTACTAAAAACCTTCTACCCATTATTGGGGAGATGGTCTCCCTTAGTGTTCGCCTATGCATTGAAAAGCAAAAGCTGACTTAAATTAGAAGGAAATGCAATGCCCGTTGGAAGAGTCGTGGAGGTCGCAGTAGCTTAACAAGACGGTTTTAATGCCCCTTGGAAAAGTGGTGGAGGTCAAAGTAGCTTAACAAGACGGTTTGAATGCCCCTTGGAAAAGTGGTGGAGGTCACAGTAGCTTAACAAGATGGTTTTAATGCCCCTCGGAAGAGACGTGGAGGTCGCAGTAGCTTAACAAGACTGTTTTAATGCCCTTTGGAAAAGTGGTGGAGGTCACAGTAGCTTAACAAGACGGTTTTAATGCCCCTTACAAGAGCCATACAGTACAGCATCTTAAAAACATTATTCCTATTATTGGGGAGTGGGTCTCCCATAGTCTTTGCTTATGCCTTCCAAGCAAAAGCTGCCAAAATTTAGGAGGAGATGCAATGCCCGTTCGAAGAGTCGTGGAGGTTAGAGTTAATTAAAAACAACATTTCAATGCCCCTTGGAAGAGCTGTGGAGTTCAGAGTGGCTTAACAAGATGCTTTTAATGCCCCTCGGAAGAGACGTGGAGGTCCCAGTAGCTTAACAAGACGGTTTTAATGCCCCTCGGAAGAGACGTGGAGGTCGCAGTAGCTTAACAAGACTGTTTTAATGCCCCTCGGAAAAGTGGTGGAGGTCACAGTAACTTAACAAGACGGTTTTAATGCCCCTCGGAAGAGACGTGGAGGTCGCAGTAGCTTAACAAGACGGTTTTTGTGCCCCTTGGAAGAGACGTGGAGGCCCCAGTAGCTTAACGAGATGCTTTTAATGTCCCTCGGAAGAGACGTGGAGGTCGCAGTAGCTTAACAAGATGATTTTAATGCCCCTTGGAAAAGTGGTGGATGTCGCAGTAGCTTAACAAAATGGTTTTAATGCCCCTTTCAATAGCCATACAGTACAGCATCTTAAAAATATTATTCCCATTATTGGGGAGTGGGTCTCCCACAGTCTTTGCTTATGCCTTCCAAGCAAAAGCTGACAAATATAACAGAGGAACTTTCAATAATGGCAACACAGACCACGGTCACCCTGGTGGTATAGTGGTTTTGGAGGCTGAGGATAAGGAGAAGAACATAAAACAGCCAAAATGAGGAAGCGTATACCCATGTGTGGGTGTCTAGCGGTGCATGTGAATACACCTCCCGAAATAACACAGTGGATTTGACTTTATGTTACTCTGCTGTCATTTGGTGATGATGAGAAGTCTGGCCCAATCCAGCCCTTGTTCATTTTGATAAGGGTCAGCTTGTCAGCATTGTCAGTTGACAGGCGAGTGCGCTTATCAGTTATAATTCCCCCAGCGGCACTAAAAACATGCTCCGATAACACGCTAGCGGCAGGGCAGGACCTCCATGGCGTACAGAGCGAGTTCATTCCAAGTGTCCGCACAGAGGAATCACGGAGGACGCTGGTACGGTCGGCAAGGTACTCCCTCACCATCTTTTGAAACTTTCCACTCCTTGTGAGAGTACCCCGCGCCTCAGGGTCTGTCCGAAGGGAGGGTATGAGAAAACTGTCCCAGAACATAGACAGTGTTCCCCTGCCTCTGCTGGATTGGAGTTGCGTCTCTCTTGCATGTACGCCTTGGTTGGGCAACAATCTGTGACCTCTGCCGCTAGCATGTTCAGATGGGAATTTTTTTAACAGTTCTGCAGCAAGGGCCTTCTGGTACTGCCCCATTTTTGAAGACCTCTCCACCTCAGGAATAAGAGAGTGAAAGTTCTCCTTGCAGCGGGGGTCTAAAAGTGTCACCAACCAGTAATGACTGTCACCCAACATTTTGACAACGTGAGGGTCACGGTTAAGGCAGAGTAACATAATGTCAGCCATGCGTGCCAGACTGTTAACGGGCAAGACTTCCGTGTCCTCACCAAGATGGTGACTGACCATGCTCTCCTCCTCCTCCTCCTCCCCCCTGTGCTCAGGCCACCCACGCTCAACTGACGGTATGACAGTTGTAAAGGTACAACCATCTACAGCGCACGATACAAGCTCCTGTTCTTCTTCCCCCTTCTCCTCTCCCTCATTGTCCCCCAATGCACGGCTTCTTGATCCATCTCATCATACTCTGGCTGCAATGCCTCCTCTTTAATTCTATGCAGAGAGCGTTTCAAAAGACAGACAAGTGGAATGCTGATGATGGCGTCATTGCCACTCACCATCTTGGTGGACTCCTCCAAAGTTTGTCAAGATGGTACATATGTCAGACATCCAGGTCCACTCCTGAGGTCTTATGTGTGGAGTCTGACCTGAATTTTGACGGCCTTGTTGCAGCTGGTTCTCCACAACTGCTCTCTTCAGCTCACAAATCCTTTGCAACATGTGGAGGGTAGAGTTCCAGCGTGTGGGGACATCACACACCAGTCGGTGTGACGGAAGCTGCAAACGCTGCTGCAACACAGCAAGGGCGGTGGAAGCCAACTTGCGAAAATGAGCTGAGAGGCGGCCTACTTTGACAAGCAGATCTGGCAACTCGGAGTACGATTTAAGTAACCGCTGAACCACGAGGTTAAGCACATGAGCCAGGCATGGTACGTGTGTGATCTTGCCTCGCCTCAGAGCTACCACCAGGTTACGGCCATTGGCACACACAACCATGCCTGGATGTAGGTTCAGCGGTCTCAGCCACAGATCTGCCTGCTCTTTCACAGCGGTCCACAACTCAAAAGCAGTGTGAGGTTTCTCACCTAAGCTTATGAGTTTCAGCACAGCCTGTTGCCGCTTGGCGGAGGCAGTACTGCAGTGCTTCCAGCTTGTAACTGATGTGGTGATATCTGAGATGGAGGCTGAACATGAGGAGGAGGAAGATGATGAGCAGGAGCTGTACACTGTGGGGGAAACTCTGACTGACATAGGGCCCACAATCCTCGGTGTGGGGAGGATGTGTTCCGTCCCAAGGTCCGACTCGGTCCCGGCTTCCACTATGTTTACCCAGTGTGCCGTCAGGGAGATGTACCATCCCTGGCCACAAGCACTTGTCCACGTGTCCGTTGTCAGGTGGACTCTCCCAGTAACTGCATTGTTGAGGGCACGGCAGATGTTTTGGGACATGTGCTTGTGTAGTGCGGGGATGGCACACCGGGCAAAATAGTGTTGGCTGGGGACCGAGTGCCGAGGGACAGCCACCGCTATAAGGTTGCCGAAGCATTCCGTCTCCACCAGCCTAAAAGGCAGCATTTCCAACGCAAGCAGTCGTGAAATGTGCGAATTTAGGACAGTGGCCTGTGGGGCATTAGCTGTGAATTTCCACTTTCATTCAAAGGTCTGGGATATGCGGTGGGACGTGGATGTGGACGTTGATGCTGTTTCTTGAGAAACTGCCATAACAAGTGAAGACTGAGAGGAGGGGGCATCTTTGCATGCAGTATGGACAGGGGATTGCCTTTCACACACAACAGGGGTTCTATTGCACGCACAACAGCGGAAGAAGCAGTGGTGACTCCCGTTGACACTGGTCATGAACCCTGGGGTTCACCCCACAAAGTCTAGTGCTTTGCTGCCATGTGCCTGATCATGCTGGTGGTGGTCAGGCTGGTAGTTTTGTCACCCCTGCTGATGCTGACATGGCAGGTGGTACAAATGGCCTTTTTGGGGCTATCAGCAGAGTCTTTAAAAAAATTCCAGACTCTGGAAGACCTACAGGTTGTACTGGCAACGTCCCTCGTGTTGGTGGTACGGGGAACTGTTGCCTGCCTTCTGTGTGCGGCCACCACACTGCTTCTTCCTGCCTGTTGGGGTACTCTGCCTCCCTCACACTGTGTGCTGCTGGCCTCGCTCTGCATGTCCTCCTGCCACGTTGGGTCAGTTACTAGATCATCCACCACCTCCTCCTCTTCCACTTGCCCACCACGATCCTCACTTCCTAGCAATTGTCTCGTCATCGTCCACCTCTTGTGACAAATTGCCAGCGTCGCCTTCCTGTGGCTGTGGCTGTTCAAATATTTGGGCATCGCTACATGGGATCTCCTCTTCCACCACTTCAAGCGGAGCAGGCGAGGGGCACAAATCTGGAAAAGGACCAGTAAACAGCTCTTCAGAGTGTCCAAGTGTGGGATCAGTTGCTGTCTGACGACACTCGGCATGGTGGGAGGAAGGAGCATCAGGTTGAGGAGGAGTATGCGGTCAAGACTCATGGCTGCTAAGATTTGACCGTGTGGAGGACAGACCGGAGGTGGTGGTGCCCAGGTAACTGGAAGTATTAGCTGCTATCCAATTAATAACCTGTTCACACTGATCAGTTTGCAATACTGGTGTTGTTCTGTGCTTCCCTAGTAATTCGGTCAAGAAGTGGGAGCGAGAAGATGTGGCTATTGGTTGTGGCACATTTTCACCTTGGCCACGGCCCCGTCCTCTGCACGCACCATCACCAGAACGTCCAGTTCCACGTCCCTTCCCACGCGCCTCGCCCATTGTAAAGGAAGTAAAATAGCTTACACTCGCACTATGAATGGAAAAAGGGTAATAAAAAGTAGATTAGAACCGTGTAAGAGGAAAACCACAGTTCTATTTCTCTGGCCTACACCCGACTCTTTTAAACAATCTGAACAATCAGGGAAAAACTATTACTGTTTTTCTTTATGGAAAAAATACCAAAAGCTGAATAATAGAGATTTTTTACCGTGGAATGGCAAAACCACAGTTATTGTTTACTGGGGTATACCAGACAATTTTAAATAGATAAATTTGGGGCTGAACAGTAAGCGACACACTCAAACTGTTTTTTTTAGGTAAAAATGGCCCAAAAGTGGATAATACAGAGGTTTGAACCGTGGAACTGCAAACCACACTTCTATTTCTCTGGCCTTCACCAGACTATTTTCAACAGATAAATTTGTGTCTGAACAATCAGGAGACACTATTACTGTTTTTCTTTACGGCAAAAAATACCAAAAGCAGGATAATACAGTGATTTGACCCGTGGAACTGCAAAACCACGGTTCTTTTTCTCGGGCCTACACCAGACAATTGTAAATGGCTATATTGGTGTCTGTACAATCAGGAGACACTATTACTGTTTTTCTTTACATCAAAAAATGCCAAAAGCAGGATAATACAGAGATTTGACCCGTGGAACTGCAAAACCACAGTTCTATTTCTCGGGCCTACACCAGACAATTTTCAACAGATATATTTGTGTCTGAACAGTCAGGAGACACTATTACTGTTTTTCTTTACGGCAAAAAATGCCAAAAGCAGGATAATACAGAGATTTGACCTGTGGAACTGCAAAACCACAGTTCTATTTCTCGGGCCTACGCCAGACTATTTTCAACAGATATATTTGTGTCTGAACAGTCAGGAGACACTATTACTGATTTTGTTAACGGCAAAAAATGCCAAAAGCAGGATAATACAGAGATTTGACCCGTGGAACTGCAAAACCACACTTCTATTTCTCGGGCCTACACCAAACTATTTTCAACAGCTATACTTGTGTCTGAACAATCAGGGAGACACTATTACTGTTTTTCTTTAAGGAAAAATACCAAAAGCTTGATAATAGAGATTTTTTAACGTGGAACGGCAAAACCACAGTTATAATTTACTGGTGTATACCAGACTCTTTTAAACAGATATATTGGTGTCTGAACAATCAGGAGACACTTTTACTGTGTTTCTTTACAGAAAAAATGCCAAAAGCTGGATAATAGAGATTTTTTACCGTGGGACGGCAAAACCACAGTTCTAATTTACTGGTGTATACCAGAATCTTTTAAACAGATATATTGGTGTCTGAACAATCAGGAGACACTATTACTGTTTTTCTTTACGTAAAAAATACCAAAAGCTTGATAATAGAGATTTTTTAACGTGGAACGGCAAAACCACAGTTATAATTTACTGGTGTATACCAGAATCTTTTAAACAGATATATTGGTGTCTGAACAATCAGGAGACACTATTACTGTTTTTCTTTACGTAAAAAATACCAAAAGCTGGATAATAGAGATTTTTTACCTTGGAACGGAAAAACCACAGTTATAATTTACTGGTGTATACCAGACTCTTTTAAACAGATATATTGGTGTCTGAACAATCAGGAGACACTATTACTGTTTTTCTTTACGACTAAGAATGCCAAAAGCAGGATAATACAGAGATTTTTTACCGTGGAACAGCAAAACCACAGTTTTAATTTTACTGGTGTATACCAGACTTTTCTAAATATATATATTTGCGGCTGAACAGTGAGCGACACACTCAAACTGTTTTTTTTTAGGTACAAATGGCCCAAAAGTGGATAATACAGAGGTTTGAACCGTGGAACTGCAAAACCACGCTTCTGTTTCTCTGGCCTACACCAGACAATTTTAAACAGATATATTTGTGTCTGAACAATCAGGGAGACACTATTACAGGGTTTTTTTTACGGCAAAAAATGCCAAAAGCAGGATGATAGAGATTTTTTTACCGTGGAACAGATCCCCACCAAGATCCCCACCTCCCACTGTCTCCCTCTAATTCCCACCAAGATCCCCACCACTCACGGTCTCCCTCTAATCCCCACCAAGATCCCCACCACTCACTGTCTCACTCTAATCCCCACCAAGATCCCCACCACCAACTGTTTCCTTCTAACTCTCACCAAGAACTCCACCACTCACTGTCTCCCTCTAATCCCCACCACCCACTATCTCCCTCTAATCCCCACCACCCACTGTCTCCCTCTAATCCCCACCACCCACTGTTTCACTCTAATTCCCACCAAGATCCACAACACCTACTGTTTCCTTCTAATCCCCACCAAAATCCCCACCACCCACTGTTTCCCTCTAATTTTCACCAATAGCCCCTCCACATCAGCAGGTTTCCCTCTATCTCTCTCCTCTTCCTCATGTGTATTTTCCAAACAATTACAAGCTCTCCACTATTGAGAATTGCACAAATTTATTCACCGCAAATTACATTTTGGGGGAAATTTAGACAAATTTGCATTTCTAAAGATTCCCTTGTCTCTATTTTTTATAAAATTTTATTAGCCTTAGATTGGATTTCTGTACTATAGATGCTATTTTACAACCCACCAGGGCAAAATTAATACATATATGCATATATTTATCTATCTCCATAATAAAAACGATGAACGATATTTTCAGTTTGAGAAAAGAACATGACCCATTATTTATCATTGGTTCCTAAAATAGTACTGACCCTTTCATTTTAGGAAATGATCTCAATCAGTCAAATTATCTGAAGATATATTTTGGTGGAAAACACCTTTTATTGTACACATAGTGTCTCATGATTAGTGATGAGCGAGCACTAAAATGCTCGGGTGCTCGAAGCTCGGGTCGAGCACATTGGAATACTCGGGTGCTCGACCCGAGCAACGAGCCCAATGTAAGTCTATGGGAAACTCGAGCATTTTTCTGGCGGTCCCACCCCCGGCGGTCTGCTGAAGGTCAAAAATTGCCCAAATCGATGGGAACAGTGCTCAATTAAACATCAGGCAGGCAGAATATATAGGCATACAGGCAGGCAGGGTATATAGGAGGGTGCATGAAAAATATAGCAGGGCACTTGGAACACACTAGTGCCCTCCGATTTTCATGCAACGTCTTTTGAAAAAGCCGGCCGGCAATTCATCAGCGGCGTACATCGGTACCCGACAATTTAGAACAGAAAGAATAGAGCATCACACATAGATTAGATAGATAGAAACATGTCTGTCACATATATAATAAGTACAGTAACAGTGTTGGTTACTGTATTTGTCATTTAGTGTTAAAATAAAGGATTTATTAAAAATAAATTGGCGTGGGGTTCCCCATAACTTTAGTCTCTAGCGGAGGTTAAGCAGATGGCTGTGGCAGATGTTTGAAGCCTGGGAAGGGGGTAATACCCACGGAGCTTCCCAGGCTACTAATATCAGCCCTCAGCTGAATACCTAGCCTTTACTAGCTATTAAAATGGGAGACCCCCCAAAAAAATGACGTGGGGTCCCCCTATTTTAATAGCTAGCAAAGGCTAGGCAGACAGCTGGGGGATGATATTAATAGCCCAGGAAGGGTGCCATGAATATTGGCCCCCTCCCAGGCTAGAAACACCAGCCGTCAGCTGCCCCAGAAATGGCGCATCCATAGGATGTGCCAATTCTGGCACTTAGCCTCGCTCTTCCCACTGCCCTGTAGCGGTGGCAGTGGGGTAATAGGGTTGGGGTTGACGTCAGCTTATAATGCCAGCTGACATCAAGCCCAGGTTAGTAATGGAGAGGCGTCTATAAGACACCCCCATTTCTAACCCCATAGTGAATGTTAAAAAAAAAAACAAACACCCAAAATAAAGTCCTTTAATTGAAATAAAGACACAATTTTTTAATGTTCTAAATTAAACTCTACTTACCGTCACGCCCATTCCAGCTGAAGCCAATGATCCTGCGCTCCTCAGTGTCTCTGAAGGATGACAAGCTGGATGACAGCGTTCTGCTACCATCCATACTGCCATCCCAATGCCGTCCCAGCGTGGGAGAATTCGCCTGCTCAAGCGGTAACGTCGTTTGCCGGCACCGCATGCGCAGGAGAATTCTCCCACGCTGTCAGTGACGTGCATGAAGTGAGCTGAGTTCATTGGACATGAACTTGGCTCATCTGGATGCCGTCACAGCCAGACAGTGAGGAGCTTCACTGAGGAGCTTTTCAGTGTCTGCGGCAAGGCAAGCTGGATGGCAGCGTTCTGCTGCGATCCAGCCTGTCATGTCAATGTAGCAGAGCTGAAGCCGTCCTGGGAACCATGGAAAGGTAAGGATGAGGTTGGTTTATTATTTTACTTTTATTGCAGGAGATCATTGGCTTCAGCTGGAATGGGCGTGACGGTAAGTAGAGTTTAATTTAGAACATTAAAGAATTGTCTTTATTTCAATTAAAGGACTTTATTCTGGGTGTTTGTGTTTTTTTTTAACTTTCACTATGGGGTTAGTAATAAGGGTGTCTTATAGACGCCTCTCCATTACTAACCTGGGATTGATGTCAGCTGGCATTATAAGCTGACATCAACCCCAACCCTATTACCCCACTGCCACAGGGCAGTGGGAAGAGCGAGGCTAAGTGCCAGAATTTGCTCATCCATTTCTGGGGCAGCTGATGGCTGGTGTTTCTAGCCTGGGAGGGGGCCAATATTCATGGCACCCTTCCTAGGCTATTAGTATCAGCCCCCACCTGTCTGCCTAGCCTTTGCTAGCTATTAAAATAGGGGGGGACCCCACGTCATTTTTTTTTGGGTCCCCCATTTTAATAGCTAGTAAAGGCTTTATTTTAACACTAAATGACAAGTACAGTAATCAACACTGTCACTGTACTTCATATATATGTGACTGTCATGTTTCTATCTATCTAATCTATGTGTGATGCTCTATTCTTTATATTGTAAATTGTCGGGTACCGGTGTATGCCGCTGCTGAATTGCCGGCTTTTCATGTTTCACTGTGAGCACTGTTCCCATCGATTTGGGCTATCACTGTAATGCCACTACCACCATGGCTGTGACATTACAGTGAGTGGTAGACAAAGCCTGCATGATTGGTGCTCCAAACATGCAGGATGGGGACCCGAGCTCCCGCCCGAGAATCTCGAAAGTACTTGGCGAGCTCCGAGCATCTCGAGTACTGAGATGCTCGGGCGAGTACCGAGCAGTGGCGAGCATGCTCGCTCATCACTACTCATGATACAAGGCGCACAATAAAATCCAGTGTTGGGTAAGGTTCTGTATCCGCCTCCTCTCACAATCGGCAGTACAGTTTATTCCACTGAATGGCATAGTTACAGCACCTGAACCCACACGATCAGCATGTATTATACAACTGATGTCCTATTGCATCAGGTAGCAGTCTCTTAGCTTTTTCTTCTGTCTAAGATGGAATGTGACCACTGCAACCACTCACTGACTGTTGGAGGACAAAGGTAGCAGAATCAAGGAAAGGCCAAAAGGTGAGGATTGCTGTGAACATTTTATACTGCCAAGAACAAAAAATAGTGGAATTTACTTTTTTTTCTCCTTTCCCCCCAAAAAATTATTAAAGTAATAAATGAAATTATATGCCTAAAATAGTTGTATTGAAAAACTTAAGGACTGAATCCTCAAAATACCTCAATAGAAGTCCAAAAACTGTGCAAAAGTAATAAAGCATAAACCTCTCACAATACTATCTAGTATTGCCTTCATTATACTAACCCATATAATAAAAGTAACACTTTATACCATAACGCTACAAAAAAAGACATGGTTCACACATCCAAATATTATACATATAATGATGGGGCATAGCTAATTTTTTTCAAAAATGGAACGTGAAGCTTTTAAACATTTTTCTTATAGTGTATAAGCCCACTGCTACAACACAACAACTTCTGTAATGGGTCCTGCACCCAGGAACTCAATCGTACCCTACTACTAAGCATATTATGGCCAACACTACCCTACAGACTAAGAACCACAACAACATTGGCGGCTACACAGCATCAGCATCAAGTGAACTGATGTAAAAATTCACCTTTCCATGTGGTGTAGTGGCAGCAATCTGAAAGTAAGTAGGTAAGACCCTAATAACAGATCAGTGAGTTTTTGAGATCAGTTCACTTTGTGTTGGTGCTCCGTGGTGGCTATTGTTGTATTTGTCCTATTGGGGTGGCCCAGAACCCAAGGGCTTTGCAAGGCATCATGGATGCTATTGGGCATCCAAGTGGATCTTACTGCTGATACATAGTTGCAGTGGCAGTGACCGCCATACAATGCTACACTTAATAGAGACCCACTACAAAGTATGCCCTGACATGTCAGTGGGTTTGTAACACTTTGATCTAGGTGATAACTAAGGACCTCATGTTCATTTTTGAAAAATTGTGCTTCGCTGCAATAGATTGTTATAATATTTGGCTGTGTGATCCATGTCATTTTTTTTCTATGGCTTTGGCAGCATTTTTTCATGATGCTAAGTGATTTGCATAATTTAAAATGCATAATTTCCCCCCAAAAAAATCCATTTATCAGAAGCAGAAGTGTTACCACATACAGCATTGTACAGTAGCAATTATAAAAATCAAACAACAGTGCTAGTAAAAAGCCCCAACACATCCACAATATAATTAAACTGATATTGCACAATGCCCAAATAGAAAAAGAAATCTACTAAATAATCCAAAAATTGATCTTTAATAATCCTCTATCTGTATTGCACAGTACCGATTAATGCCTAATCCCTAGTATTGGATACCCATTTACTATTACTCCCTGCAAGGCTACATGATAGAAAACACAAAATCTAATACAAGTTTAGGTAAGTAAATGTACAGCACTTACAAATGAAAACCAGAAGCGGCATGCTTGATGTGTTGATTTTTCTCATGGATAAAAATGAAAATGGGCTGCTGTCATAAAGCAGAAGCTTAATAAAGAAATACCCAAAAATCTAAAGTGAGTCATGTATACTGCCAATCAAGATTATACATTAGTCATACACAGGAAATTTGTGTGGGGACAGCTTTTCTCAACCAGCTTATGGACTAACTGGACATTTAACTTGTTACTGTCCTGTAGATTAAAAAGGCAATCTATGGTTACAACTCCTTTCACAGGTCTACTATATGTCATAATTAGTGTTGAGCCACCCCCGTAGTGTTCGACTTCGGTTCGGTTCGTTGAACACATTCGAACACCATTAAAACCAATGGCAGGCAAACAAAAACACATAGAAACACATAGAAAACACCTTCAAAGGTGTCCAAAAGCTGACAAACTGCTCAGAAGACACAACTAACACATGGAAAAGTGACAAGTACATATAGTCATGCGAAAAGAAAAGAGGTGGAGGAGTAAAAGGAGGGGGAGACACAGATATAGGCATGTCATGCCCTTCTAAAATCCAAAAAGTGAGAACCCGACACGGCCAGTCCGTTCCTGCCCGTGCCACCTCCGTGTCGCCGGGTTTGTGCCAGAGCCGCAGTGGACCTTGACGGCCAGTCCCCCTCTCCCAATACTGGTGCCTGTCCGCTGGTGGGTCGAGCGAGCCCCCATGTGGTGGAGGCAGCTATAAGCTTTTTAATTTAAATTGTCTCTCTAATTTGAATGAATACACTTTAAATCCTTTTACAAGGATCTATTGGAGGGCAAGTCTCATGCCAGCAGCCGCGTAATTCCTGCTCCAGTAGCGTCCACTAAAGCTGCTGCAGTTAAAAAGCTTTTATAAGGATCGAGCTCGGCTGTCCACCGCAAGGCATCCTACCGCCAGTCCCAGCCCCTATGCCTTGGGGTGCCTCCTGATGCTCTTCACTGAGTATCCCATGGTCCCGAAGCATTTCCTTTGAAAAAATTAAGTGTTCAAACTACAGGCGGTGTAGCTTGCTTAACAGCCGGGATAATCCGCTGACTAGCAGACACTGCTACTAGGCACAAAGTATTTCCTGGGCTAGATGCAGTTAAAAATTTGTAATTAGATACTCTCATTGGATGCTGAGAAAGCATTACATAGAGTCTCCTGGCACGCCATATATTATTCTCTTAAAAAGCTTGGGGTATGGGTCCAGGGGACCCTTTTATAGACAAAATCACGGCCCTGTATCGCAATGCGCCACCTAGGCTGAAGATAAATGGAACTGTAGCACCCTGAGGGCTCGGTTGCTATCTCACTCTCAGGTAAGGATGGAGTGTGGATCAGGACCCAACACCTGCATGCATTACACCACATTGCCGTGGGGCAGGGCGACCAATATGCCCCTGAGATGGGCACGACAGTCCCTGTCCCTGGCTGGAGTGGGGGGAGGGAACACCGAGGAAGGGGAACCCTGTAGTGCAGGAGCAGGGAGGAAGCAGTTCCTGGGTGCATTGAGAAGGGAGTATAAAAGGTGGGCACCATCTTAGTTCAGTGCAGAGAAGTCTGAGCAGAAGTGACAGGGAGCAGGGGCTCTGCATGAGCTCTGCTCCGGAGGCGGGCCTAGTAACAGAGGCCCAGGCCTGGAAGAGGGAGAAGGAAGGAAGAGGAGCGGAGAAGGCTCCAGGAACGAGGAACGAAGGGATCCCAGGGGTGCGGACGGGCGAATCGCCACCGCACGCCCGAATCCACCTGCGTGGAGGGGTCAGGCCAAAGGGGGAGACCGGTTCCCGAAACTAGTGGAGGCGGGAAACGACCCTCAGCTAGAAACTGGAGGCCGTGACATTTTATGTGGCGCAGCCCCTCGCTACACCCGCTAGGAAGGCACCACATAGGGTCAGGGAAACTGGCGCCAAGTTTACCAAGAGGAGGCCCGAGGCAGCCGGACAGAAGGGTTGGTAAGAAAGGCCAGACAAAGGACACACAAAGGGGGTCCTGTGAAGCGCTCCAAAGTTATCTGGGAGTTGTCTGAGCCCCTCACCTGGTGAGCACAGTACGACGTGGGCAGCCGTTACCTGCAGAAGTGGTCTGGATAATAAGAACTGTGAGTAAAGGCCCTGGACTGCATCACTGACTCCGTGTCGTTACTGCTGCTGCCCTGCACCATCACCCCCATCCTCCGCATACACTGCCCTGAGGCTATACTCCTCCCGTGGGGAGTTATGCTACGCTCTGCTGCACCCACAACACCAGCCTCAGCGGTCTGCCCTGCAGCGGCGGTTCACTCTGACCGCAATCAACGGGTGGCGTAGTCGGACGTTTAAACATCAAAACCACATAAATAGTTCCGCCACTGGTTTGACCGCCCTGAGCCACGGAACCGGGTCGCCGCCACGGAGACTACAACCACCAGCATCCACCAAAAAGGGTCCGGCTCCGGGTGTCCCAAGGTGCAGGGGGCGCGTCAGAACATTTTCATCACCTTTCATAATCACCAATGGGACAAGGCAGGGATGTCCTCTGTCCCCTCTCTTATACATCCTAGTGACGGAGCACCTGCTCTCATCAATTCGCCATAACCCCAATATTAGGTGGATTGAGGTGGGAGGCACCGAGTACAAGTGCTCTCTATTTGCTGATGATGTCCTAGTATATATCACTCAATCACATATATCCATCCCTGCTGTTATGGCTGAAATAGATCACTTTGTTACATGGTCAAATTTTAAAATCAATGCAGCGAAGTCTGAGGCCCTCGATGTCTCCCTCCCCAAATCCATACAGGATTCCATCCAGTCCTACTTTCCCTTTGCCTGGCCCTCACAGGGTATCAAATACTTAGGAATTCCTATTCATAGAGACCTCTCCCGTCTATGTTATCTTAATTTTGGGCCCTTTATTGAACAACTCCATACAGACCACGGTTGGCAAGTTAGAACTGTAAGATTCACTACGTGAACCACTGGTGGTTTGTGGAAAAGCACATGTACACTGTGTTCCAAATTATTATGCAAAAAGTGTTTAGGAGTGATAAGGGAAGAATTTGTTTGTTTGTCAGTTAAACTCTTTGATGGTGATGTGTGTCAGGGCTCTTTATATCACTGTAAGCAATTGCAGACACCTGTGCTAATTAGTTTGGCAGGTGTGTCCAATGAAAGGCAAGACTACTTAAGAAGGCTGTCCCACATTATTAAGCAGCCTACATTTTCTGCCAGAATGGGAAAGAAAAAGGATGTGTCGGCTGCTGAGAAGCAACAAATTGTGGAGTGTTTAGGTCAAGGCATGACTACAATCAACATTGTGCGATGATCAGGATGAAGTGTCTGGGCGATCAAGAAGTATGTAGCTGATTCACAGTACACACGTGTGCGTGCTGATAAGGGCAAATTGAGGCCTCTTTCCTACAGGCAATTACGTCAGGATAAAAGAGCAGCGGCAAAAAAGCCTGGTCATAGCAGCAGACAAGTTTTTGAAGCTGCTGTTGCCTCCAACGTCCCCCGAACAACAAGATGCAGGGTCCTTCAGAGGTTTGCAACTGTGCGTACGCCATCCTGTCGACCTCCTCTATCCACTGCACACAAGCAGAAACAGCTCCAGTGGGCCAAACTATACATGAAGACTGATTTCAAAACTGTTTTGTTCACGGATGAGTGCCGTGCAACGCTCGATGGTCCAGATTGATGGAGTGGAGGATGGCTGGTTGATGGACACCCCACGCAAACACGGCTACAGCGCCAACAAGGAGGAGGTGGAGTAATGTTTTGGGCTGGAATCATGGGGAGAGAGATTGTCGGCCCCTTTAGGATCCCTGAAGGGGTAAAGATGAACTCCATAATGTATGTGGAGTTTCTCAAAGAGCACTTCCTGCCATGGTTCAAGAAGAAGAACCGTGTATTCCACAGCAAGATCATTTTCATGCAAGATAATGCACCGTCTCAGGCTGCACATAACACATCTGCATCTCTGGCTGATATGGGCATAAAAGGGGACAAACTTATGGTGTGACCCCCATGCTCCCCTGACCTCTAACCCATTCAAAACCTCTGGAGCATCATCAAAAGGAGTGTCTATGATGGCTGGAGGAAGTTCACATCTAAGCAACAGCTCTGTGAGGGTATTCTGTCCTCATGCAAAACAATTGAAGCAGAAACCATCCAAAACCTGACAAATTCAATGGACGAGAGAGTTCAGAAGCTCCTTTCGAACAAGGGGTCCTATGTGCAAATGTAACATCACCTAGAATAAAGTTTTGAGTTGAAAACTGTTTGATTTCAGTTTCTAATAACGCTGCTAATGCTTATAATTTCAAAAATGACCATTTTTTTGGTCTTTATTAAAATGAAAAGGTTGATCGAAGAGTGTGGGGGATCTAAGAGTGTGGCAACCCAGGAGTCTGGATTACTTCGAATTCTGACAATCTGATGGTCATGTTGCAGGTAGTGCAGCAAGAAGGCACTTATGTGTCTTGCGCATCTCGGAGCCCCAAAATTATTTTCCGGGCCAGATGCAGCTAAAAATTATTATTAATTTTAAATATGGTGGAGCTTAGTATAGATGGCCTAATAGAATCAGTGCTGCACTCTGCTACAAAGCCCAAATTATTTTCCAGCCAAGATACAGATAAACATGATTAGTAATTTTAAATCTGGTGGAGCTTAGTATAGATGGCCTAATAGAATCAGTACTGCACACTGCTACAAAGCCCAAATTATTTTCCAGCCAAGATACAGATAAACATAATTAGTAATTTGAAAGCTTAAAACGGTTGGTGAGGTGATTTTAACCAATCATCAAGCTTTTACTCTCCCCAGGATGTCACAGTGGTAGAAAAGTCGTTTTGGATCCATGATTTGTTCATCTTTATGAACGTGAGTCTGTCTACATTATCAGTGGAGAGCCGCGTGCGCTTATCTGTCAGCACACCACCAGCAGCGCTGAACACACGTTCAGACAGAACGCTGGCTGCGGGGCATGACAAGATCTCCAAGGCGTAAGTGGCTAGCTCCAGCCATTTATCCAGATTGGTATCCCAAAAAGAGCAAGGGTCCAGTGACACAGTCGTGGCTTCAATGTTTACTTGGAGATACTCCTGTACCATCGTCTCTAGGCGTTGACTATGTGTCAGACTTCTTGTCTCCTGTGGCCTTCCAAAGGATGGGCTAAAAAAGTGGTGAAATGATTCCGCAAAATTGATGTTACCAGCAGATACTGTGTTTCTGTTACGGTTTGAGTGCTGAACACTCGACGGTCCCACGGTTGGCAAGTTGGAACTGTGAGATTCACGTCGTGCACCACTGGTGTTTTGTGGAAAAGCACATGTAAGATTCTGTAACAGTCTCTGCTGATACTCCTGCATGCGTGCATCCCTTTCTATGGCAGGAATAATTTTTGCAAATTTACTTTTGTACCGGGGATCTAACAGTGTGGCAACCCAGTAGTCAGGATTATTTCTAATTCTCACAATTCGAGGGTCATGTTGCAGGTAGTGCAGCAAGAAGGCACTCATGTGTGTTGCGCATCCAGGAGCACCAAGTCCCTGTTGTGTTGGTGGCGAGGTAACAATCATGCTTCCTTCCTCTGTCCTCTCCCCCCAACCTCGCACAACAGAAATGTGATCAAGGTCTCCCTCATCTGATGAGTCTTCCATCAGTTCGTCCTCCACTTATTCCTGGGCTCCTGCACCTTCCTCACTAGTTTGGCTGCTACCATGCGCCCTGGTAAAACCATCTCCCCCACCCTCACATGCCTGTCGCCTTGGTGCTGCCAACCGTCTGGACCTTTCACATGTTAGCCCTTCTGCATACAACTCCTCCTCCTCTACTTCCTCCACCTCCGCTTGTGCCACCATCTGACTCCGAATTCTGTTTAACATGTGCTCCAGCATGTAAATCAACGGAATAGTCATGCTGATAATGGCATCGTCAGCACTAAACTTCTTCGTCGCCATTTCAAAACTGTGCAGAAGGGTGCATAGGTCCCTGATCTGAGACCACTCCTCCAGCGTCATTTGCCCCACCTCTGGATCTCGTTGGCCCAGGATATACATCAGAACGTATTGCACAAGGGCTTGTCGGTGCTGCAACATGTGCAGAGTTGAATTCCACCGGGTAGACACATCGCATTTTAGCCGGTGAAGTGGCAGTCCCAACGACTTCTGTAGAGATGTAAGTCGCTGAGCTGCAGCATGCGAACGGCGGAAGTGAGCACAAAGCGACCGTGCCCTCTGCAGAAGGCCATCTAGTCCGGGATAGTGGGCTAAAAATTGCTGGACAACCAGGTTCAACACGTGAGCCATACAAGGCACGTGTGTGACATTGCCCCGGCGAAGGGCCGCACCCAGGTTTGCAGCATTGTCGCACACGGCCTTCCCTGGTTTCAGGTCCAGTGGAGACAACCATTCATGAAATTGGTTCTCCAGCACTGACCACAACTCCTCAGCTGTGTGACTCATATTTCCCAGACATTTCAAAGTAAAAACCGCCTGATGACGTTGAGCCCTACTGCCAGCATAGTAAGGAGGTGTGCAGGATCCCTTCTGCGCAGTTAGAAAGCTTGTGGCATGACCAGACAGGCTTTGGGTGCAGGTAGAGGACCGAGAGGAGGTTGAGGAGGCAGAAGCAGTGGAGGAACTTTGACATAAAGAGGATTGACGCACAACTCGTGGGGACGGCAAGACTTGGACAGCAGCCCCTTGTCCTGCTGTCACCATAGTTACCCAGTGCCCAGTCAACGACATGTAACGCCCCTGTCCATGCCTACTCGTCCAAGTGTCTGTGGTGAAATGCACCCCGTCACACACAGAGTTTCTCAAAGAAGCGGTGATGTTGTGTGCGACATGCTGGTGGAGCGCAGACACACCTTTCTTTGAGAAATAGTGCCGACTGGGCATCTGGTACTGTGGCACTGCGACTGACATAAGGTCTCGAAAATCCTCTGTGTCCACCAGGTGGAAAGGCAGCATTTCTGTAGCCAAGAGCTTGCAGATGGTGAAATTCAACCTCTTAGCTTTCTCATGGCTAGGAGGAAATGGTCTTTTACTTGTCCACATCTGAGGGACCGAGGGCTTGCTGTTGTGCTTAGAGGGGGTTGATAAGAGTGTCCCCGGCAAACTGCCGGTCTGTGAGGAAGATGCAGGTGGACATGTTAGGTTGCCTTGATCCAAAGGTGGTGCTATCGATGTCGGACAGCGCTCAACACCAGCTGATGTTACCACCTCCAAAGAAATTGATGACCTGCCAATCACGCTGGCTGTTGCGGGTAAAGAGGTGCCTTGTCTGCGTCCCAAAACAGGTGTGACTGCTGTCCCCCCAGTCACAGAGGATGAAGAGGCCGCAGATGCACAAGATGTGGCAGACGGTGGTTGGCCCGGCCGGCTAGGCCGCATTGTAGCACAGTGAGCTTCCCACTGCAACTTATGCTTCATGTCCATGTGCCGATTCATGCATGAAGTACTCAAACTATGTATTTTTTGGCCTCTACTTAGCTTTTGCTGACAAATGTTACAGATAACACGAGTTGGGTCATCTTTATCGATCTGAAAAAATGCCCAGGCTATGCAAGGCTTAGCACCCATGCGACCTGAAGAGCCACCACGACTTGTGGTGAGAGGCAGAGTTGTGTTTGAGGATGCAGTTGTTGACGTGCTTCCAGTACTACGTCTCTGTCCAGGAAGGCGCAACCTGACCTCGTCGTCACTAGCATTCTCCTCCACCTCCTCTGCTGACCTCATCTCTTGGCTGACTGTGGGTTGACAGTAAGTGGGATCTCCAACGTCATCATCATCACCCTGTGTGTTATCACACCCGTCATCCTCAGAGCCAACCTGTTCCTGCCGTGACAAAAAACTAAAGTTGTCGCTCCAATCAGGTATTTGAGTCTCATCATCGTCTTCCTCATTGTCTCCACCAACAGGAGTTACAGTTTGGGAATGAGGGTCTACATTATGGTCAGAACCTTCTGCGTCTGGTCCTGTATCCGACTCATAAAGATTCTGGGCATCAGTCCAGATCATTTCCTCGTCTGGATTCACAGAAGCGCTGGAGCCGACCTCTGATTCCCAGGCTATAGTATGAGTAAACAGCTCTGCAGACTCAACCATCTGTTCTACCTCATACTCAGACGGGCAGCTGGAGATTTGGGAGCTGTGAGGAAGCAAGTGCTATTGGGTTGACACCTCTGAGGACTGGAGTATTTGTGATGTTGAAGTTGATGTGGAGGAGAGCCCACTTAAAGGAGCACTTGATATCCGTTGAAGCACCTGCTGTTTTTGTGCCTCATCTGGAATTTGTAGCGATTGGCGTGGCCGTAAGAAAGGGATCTTATCACATTGTCCGCTAAAAGAAGTAGACATTTTAGTTTGGCTGGAAGATGGTCTTTCTTCTGCAGATGTTACTCTTGCTTTAACACCTACCCCACGGACACAACCTTTTTTCCCCTTCCCAACACGCCTATTCCCCTTTCCACCAGCAGCAGGCCTTTTTCCACTCATTTTGGTGGTTAACTAATTCACAACTCTGGAGTTGTTTGCACAAAAAAACAATGGATGGGAACCGAGCAGAGCTGAGTGGCCAAACTGTGGTATTAGGCCAACACTATTGGCTGGGTTAGATGCAGAAAAAAATTATATTCAATTTACAACCTGATGGAGGTCAGTATAGATGGACTAATAGACCAAGTCCCAGACACTGCTAGAAGCCCAAATATTTTATCAGAGCTAGATGCAGAAAAAAATTATATTCAATTTGCAACCTGATGGAGGTCAGTATAGATGGACTAATAGAATGATGCTATGCCCAAAAGGTTTTACTTCACTAGGTGCAGTAAAAAAAATGGTATTCTATACACAGGTGGTGTAGCTTGCAACACAGATAGGCTACTCCAAAAAGGATTAGCTCTGCTAGATTTAGCCAAATGCTGTGAAAAAAACTTGCACAGCACTGGCACAGACCTGCCTGGCAAAAACTGATAGGAACTGATGTAACTTAGTCCTGGAAAGGACTGCAATTACAATTAGTCTTTACTCCCAACCTACAGTGCCTACAAGTAGTATTCAACCCCCTGAAGATTTAGCTGGTTTGATAAGATGCAAATAAGTTAGAGCCTTCAAACTGCAAACGAGAGTAGGATTTATGAACAGAAGCATAAATCTTACAAACCAAAAAGTTATGTTGCTCAGTTGAATTTTAATACATTTTAAACATAAAAGTGTGGGTCAATTATTATACAACCCCTATGTTTAATATTTTGTGGAATAACCCTTGTTTGCAATTACAGCTAATAATCGTCTTTTATAAGACCTGATCAGGCCGGCACAGGTCTGTGGAATTATCTTGGCCCACTCCTCCATGCAGATCTTCTCCAAGTTATCTAGGTTCTTTGGGTGTCTCATGTGGACTTTATTCTTGAGCTCCTTCCACAAGTTTTCAATTGGGTTAAGGTCAGGAGACTGACTAGGCCACTCCAACACCTTGACTTTTTCCCTCTTGAACCAGGCCTTGGTTTTCTTGGCTGTGTGCTTTGGGTCGTTGTCTTGTTGGAAGATGAAATTACGACCCATCTTAAGATCCTTGATGGAGGAGCGGAGGTTCTTGGCCAAAATCTCCAGGTAGGCCGTGCTATCCATCTTCCCATGGATGCGGACCAGATGGCCAGGCCCCTTGGCAGAGAAACAGCCCCACAGCATGATGCTGCCACCACCATGCTTGACTGTAGGGATGGTATTCTTGGGGTCGTATGCAGTGCCATCCAGTCTCCAAATGTCACGTGTGTGGTTGGCACCAAAGATCTCGATCTTGGACTCATCAGACCATAGAACCTTGAACCAGTCTGTCTCAGAGTCCTCCAAGTGATCATGAGCAAACTGTAGACGAGCCTTGACATGACGCTTTGAAAGTAAAGGTACCTTATGGGCTCGTCTGGAACGGAGACCATTGCGGTGGAGTACGTTACTTATGGTATTGACTGAAACCAATGTCCCCACTGCCATGAGATCTTCCCGAAGCTCCTTCCTTGTTGTCCTTGGGTTAGCCTTGACTCTTCGGACAAGCCTGGCCTCGGCACAGGAGGACACTTTCAAAGGCTGTCCAGGCCATGGAATGCTAACAGTAGTTCCATAAGCCTTCCACTTACGGATGATGCTCCCAACAGTGGAGACAGGTAGGCCCAACTCCTTGGAAAGGGTTTTGCACCCCTTGCCAGCCTTGCGACCCTCCACGATCTTGTCTCTGATGGCCTTGGAATGCTCCTTTGTCTTTCCCATGTTGACCATGTCTGAGTGCTGTTCACAAGTTTGGGGAGGGTCTTAAATAGTCAGAAAAGGCTGGCAAAAGAGATCTTTAATCCACACATGTGAAGCTCATTATTCTTGGTGCCTGAACTACTTCTTAATACTTTAGGGGGACCAAACAGAATTCTTGTGGTTTGAGGGGTTGAATAATAAATGACACTCTGAATTAACTTTTAACGTTTTAAAAAAAAACAAGCAAAAAAAACAAAAACAAAAGTTGCTGCAGTGCATTTCCCACTTCCAGGCTGATCTACAGTACAAATGTCACAATGCCAAGTTAATTCCGCATGTGTCAACCAGCTAAATCTGCAGGGGGTTGAATACTACTTGTAGGCACTGTATCTATTTAAGAGCACAGACCTGCCTGATAAAAGTCGTAGGAAATGCTGTAACCTAGTCCTTAAAAGGACTGCAATCACAACTATTCCCTACTCCCAAGCTATCTGTAGATTTGTGCGAAAATTGGCTTGAAATTAACAAGGTATAGCGCACACAGCAACAGCGGTGCTGTCTAACATGCAGCTGCAGCAGTGAGAAAATGGTGGCGACGGGGAAAATGGCTGGGTCTTATAGGGCAAGGACATGTGACATACACTGCCAATGACACATGCCCTTGCTTGTGTGAAAAAAAGCACTTCGCTCCGTGTGTGCGCTGCTGATAGGCTGACAGATTGCACCTCCCCACTGTAAATGCGGGAAAAGAGAAAAAAAAATGGAGATTTTCATTATTCCTGCAGAGATCCATCCCCTGCCCCTCCCCCCGCCCCGCTGTACACTCAAACTGCGTATTAACATTAATTTTCACCATTACTGAGAAAAAATCCAGTTATGATTTTGGTGCACGAACAGTTATCGAACATAACCTCGAACAGCCAAATTTTTTTCAAATCGTTCGTGTTCGCCGAACGGCTCGAACACCTCCCAAAACAGCTCGAGTTTGAGATTGGCGAACAGTTCGAGTCGAACAATGCTCATCTCTAGTCATAATCACACCTTCCTGAGGTCTTCTGTATGTCCCACTACTTCTTCCTCATGGTTTCCTATATGTCACACCATTTTCCACAGACTACTTCATATCACATCACTCCTTTCATAGTTCTCCCTACGTGCCCCACCACTCCTTTCTCAGGTTACCTGTATGCCCGTATGTCCTACCACTCTTTCATCAGGTCTCAGGTTTGTCCCTCCACTCCTTCCGCAGGTCTCCTGTAGGTTCCACCACTCCTTCCGCAGGTCTCCTGTATGTTCCAACACTCCTTCTGCAGGTCTCTTGTATGTCCCACCACTCCTTCTGCAGGTCTCCTGTATTTCCCACCACTCCTTCCTCAGGCCTCCTGTAAGTTCCACCACTGTATTTAGTGTAAGTGAGCATGTGAATGTTTCTACTTAGAGAATGACAAGAAGGCCATTCATTTATGGTATTTATGCTAATAGGAACATGTGGAGTATTATTATTCCAATATACTAGTATGTTATTCAAATAAGCATATTTTTGAATTTTAGATTGCAGCTTCAACAAAGGGAACCGCCATGGGGCCAAACATCATGCAGACATTTGCAAAATTAATCTTTTGTGTATTTTCATAATGAATTAATAACGTAATGCATTATCTTTTGGTGAACAGGGGTTTGTGTATGTAAATATAATATACTGTATACCTGCATACACAGGTCTAACTTGTAACATAAAAAACTGTTTATGATCTCTCATCAATATATATGAAAATAAATATATAAAATATTTTGCCAAATTTTGGACAAAATTATATTTTTTAACTAACTAGAGAAGATAGAACCTGTTTGAAATTGAAAGACGCCAGGCTTGGTGAGTTTTTCCCAGAATATGTATTTGCGGCATATTTATTTGCTGCGAATCTCAAGTGGTTAAGTAGACTTGTAGGTTTTTGTTGAACATTTTTCCATCCAACAATACTCTATACAATCTGTTTTATTGTTAATGTAACCTTGGGGAGGAGAGATTCCATACTTTTATACTGTAAGAAGGGTCAGAATTGTGTGTAATTTGAAAACATCAATCATTTACACTGACACTGCTGATGTCACCTGCCATATCTCTTTTGTCTGATTGATGCAACCTAACTTTCTTCAACACTTTTTCTGCCCCTATGTGGGCTGAGATATGTACTTTTACCTTTATACCTTTGTTGTAAAAGCTTAACTGGCTGTGATAGTCCCCAATGATTGGATGTGCTAAACCATGCACTGTGATAATTGTAGGCCACTACAAGGAAGTCTTCCTGGCTGGACCTGTCATTAGCCTGCTCTGATGACTTTTTGTGAGGACCTGCGAGTTTCAGTAACTTCGACTCAACTTTAATTTGCTGCAGTTCAATTTGATCATCTGTACCCTTATCCTTTTCATTATTGCGCCTAATCACATTTTGTGGATTTTGTTTTTATAACTAGTCATAGAAAGACTTAAAAAGTAAATAAAATCCTGCAGTGATGTTTGTGGTTAAGACTTAAAAAAGTTGCTAATTTTCCATAGCTAAAAATTGCAAGGTGAAAAAAAAACCCATCAGGGTAAGATGAGATATGATCTTAGAAAATTGGACACTTCCTCTTTCATTCTCTACTTTTGAGACACCAAATGATAGAAAATAGGTGTATAAACTAGTTCTTAACACTTATGTAGCACCCTGAGGATTCGGCTGCTACAGGGGTATTGCACCTCAACCCAGAGGTGTGATATTCCACTCCCGGGTAAGGATGGAGTGTGGAACTGAGCTCAGAAAGCTGCATGCACTACACACATCCCATTTCCGAGGAGCAGACCAACGGTACTCCCACTTAGAAATGTGCAGGTACGACCGAGTCTGTTCCTGGCTGGAGTGGGAGGGGGGTGGTACATCCCAGTAGTGTAGGGGCAGATAGGGGGAGCAGCCTGGGTAAAGTTAGGAGCTCATTGGGTGCTGGTCACCTGAGCTCACACATAGAGGGAGTATTTAAGGTGGGCACCATCTAAGATCAGGGTCAGTCAGTCAGTCAGTCAGCCAGTCTTTGCAGAGGAAGAGAGCAGAAGAGCAGAGCAGCCACAGGCCCAGAGAGAGTGAGAGAGGAGAGCAAGAAAGACCCAGAGGGGGAGACAGAAGGAACTCTGAGAACCCAAGTACAACCCTAGGGTGAAGAGTTGGCAACAGGGTACCGGATCCCAAACTGGTGGGGGCTAAAGCATACCTCAGCCAGAGACCGGAGGCCGTGGGCAGGATCTGCCACGGCCACCCACCACATCCACCCTGAAGGCAAACCACGTGTGGGGTCAGGGAACCCAAGGCCAAGGGTCTCCCAACAGAAGGCCCGAGGGAGCTGGACCTAGGTGGATCCCTGGTGGGGACGGCCAGAAGAAAGGACAAGAAGGAGGGCTCAGGGACACGCTCCGGACTTGCTTGGGGGTTGGCTGAATCCAGGACCTGGTGGACGCAGCACGGCTCGGGTGGTCACTCAAGGCCGGAGTGACCGGAATATCTGCAGTAAGTAAACACCCTGAACTGCACAACCCGACTCTGTCTTTAATTATCATCTACGCTGCACCACCACAACCCCCATCCTCTGCACCTGACCCCCTGAGGCCATACCCCTCCCGTTGGGGGTTATACTATCTAAAGCTGCACCAACACCATCAGCCTCAGCGGACCCTGCTGCAGCGGCGGCCGTAGTGACCGCAATCCAACGGGTGGCGTAGTCGACATAACGAACTTTGTAACATCTGTAGGACTGCCACATACTCTGAGCTTGACACCCTGGGCACGGACCGGGTCACAGCCACTCGGAGACTACAACCCCCATCTGATCCGGCTCCGGGTATTCCCCTAAAGAATATGGCCCAGGGAGTGCGTCACTTACATTCCACTGATGACTAAAAACTACGTTGGAATCTCGATCCTAAATTAAATCGAGCAAGTAAAAACTATTCAAGTGGTTTAAACTTCTTTAAGAAATTGAGATAAAGTAGCTGAGTAAGCCAGGAATTAACACAGCTTTATTAATATTATTTATTTATATAGCACCATTGATTCCATGGTGCTCTACATAAGAAGGGGTTACATACAAAATACAAATATAAATTACAGTCAAGAAACTAACAATGACAGACTGGTACAGCAAGTATAGGATCCTGCCTTCATAGGCTTACAGTCTACTACAGGGGTGGGGAACCTCAGGCCATTGGGCCTTTGATGGCCCTCGATGACCTTTTATCCAGCCCCTGGGCAGATTCCCCTGGACCACAGTGCTTGGGCTGGCAGCAGAATTTTGATTGCTGCTTGCCCATTAATTTCTTCTTGCTCTATGAGCAATGTCCACTACTGAACGCTGAGGTGTGTGCAATGAAGGATTACGTCCTGACACCAGTACCAGCATCAGGAGGTATTTTGCTGGCGGAGTTAGTGCACTATTGGTATGGCCCCCAAAGGAGGGTATAAATATCTAAATGGCCCTTGGCAGAAAAAAGATTCCCCACCCCTGGACTACTTGGTGATGTGGAAGGAGACAGTAGGTTGGAGTGTTGTGGCAGCTCTGGGGGTGCTGTAATAGGTCATTGCAGGCTGTAAGCTCTTTTGAATAGATGTGTTTTCAAGTTACATCTGAAAATTCTATATGTGGTGGGTAATCGGACATGTTGGGGCACAGAATTATGGAGGATGAGGGATACTCTGAAAAAGTTTTGCAGGCAATTGGGTGAGGAACGTATAAGTGTGGAGGAGAGAAGGAGGTCTTCGTAGAACCAGAGATTATGTGTTGCAAGATATCGGGAAATTAGTTCAGAGATATACAGCAGAGGCAGATTATGGACGGCTTTGGAGGTCAATGTTAGTAGTTTATGACTGAGACCTAACACTCACACGTATATGAATAATAATAATAATAATTTCTATTTATATAGCGCCAACAAATTCCGCAGCACCTTACAATTAAGCGAGGACATGTACAGACAATAAATTCAAAACAAGGTAAGACAGTTTAAACAGTTACATTAGGAGTGAGGTCCCTGCTCGCAAGCTTACATTCTACAAGGAAATGGGGGGACACAATAGGTGAAAAATGCTTGTTATTTCAGGTCAAGCAATTATAATAAATAGGGGTTTTCATATAAGACTGCATGATCCGGTCATCAGCCAGTATGTTAAGTACAATTATCAAGTATCGAGTGCAGTAATCGTGTGCATGCAGGGTGTGGAGACAGATGAATAGTAAGGTGCAGATTCAGAATAATATTTAGAAGGAGGGTTTTAGGCATCGGTCTGGTGCTGGATTTGAAACGGGTCCAGGACCTTCTGTGGTCTCCCATTTTGGTCCAGCCAGGGCTGATGCTGCTCAGCAACATCATCAGCCTCAACGCCAAGCTGGTCGGCGAACACTGTTTATCTCCCATGTAGTTGTGCCTAGCAATGTTAAGCCTGTGTTGCAGAGGGAGACAGGGCTTGTGGAATCTAAGTCCAGGATTGGCCATACTGAGCATGTCCGTGACCTGGTGGATCATGATTGGTGGGTTGACACCCACCTGACCCTGTGACCTGGCACCGCCTGATTGGTCCACGGGTAACGTCACCAATGGCGCGTCGGTGGGCAGGGCTTAGTCTTTAAAAGGCCCACCCACAAACATGGCGACGCGCTCTGATCATTTGAGCAAGTGATGCCGTTGTGTGTACAACTCTGTTCCACGTGCTCCCTAGCTGTTTACTCCGTGACCTGCCGATGCCAGAGTTCGCTCAGCTAATTAGCACAGGTCGCTTAGGCAGGTTAGCTCTATAGAGGCAGGTTAGCTCTATAGAGGCAGGTAGCTTCGTCTAGCAGCCTGGCTCAGCCAAAGGGGTCGCCTATCACCCCTAGCAGCCTGCAGACATCCTGTGCACGGCTAACGCCTGTCCGTCACGTGGAGTTGAACCCTTCAGTCCGGTAGCACGCCGGCTGGGGGCACATGTACCCGTTGGCGTAGTCACTCACGCATCCTAGCGCCGCCACTGTAGTCCCTGTGCTGTAACAGGACTACAGATAGTTTTTCTCTGCCTATCTCTCGTGCAGCTAACGGAGATAGAGCATACCGCTATACCCATTCCTGTGTGGAGAAACATGGAAGGGTTTAATATTTAAGTTGGTTACTTTACTTTCCACCCGGAAAGAGTTAGGCAGCAGTCCTCCAGGCTGCATCGCGGACCCCGGGGTCGGTTGCATTCCATTTTAATAAAGTTGTCTGCAACCGCCCTCCTAACAGTATCAGAGCGCCAGGGTCTTGCCGAACATGGCCGACAACCAACAACTGCAGCGGTATATACAGCAACTAGAGGCCAGACTTAGAACTCTGGAACAAACTGCTCCTGTCGCTGATATCTCTGCAGTAGCTTCCCAGGCGGCTACTCTAGCAGCCAACATTATTAACTCGGCTGCGGTGAATACTTCCACCACTGCAAGTGCTCCATTACCCCGGTTTGCTCTCCCGGAGAAATTTTCTGGGGAAAGTAAACTATGTAGAGGTTTTATTAACGTATGCTTCATTCATTTGGAGATGATGGAGGCACGGTTCCCCTCCGAAAGAGCCAAAGTGGGATATATCATTTCTTTACTTTCTCACAGGGCTCTGGAGTGAGCTACTCCTCTATGGGAGCGGAACGACCCGGTGGTAGTAAAAGCGGGTCTTTTTCTTAAGACCCTAAAAAATGTTTTCCTGGGTCCTCAGGTCAAGCATGATATGGCTCTTAAGCTTCTTGCGTTGGTCCAGGGTTCGGCCACCGCCAGCCACTATGCCGTCCAGTTAAGAACCCTAGCGGCTGAACTGGATTGGTCTGAGCGGTCGCTTATTCCGGTGTTCTGGAGGTGTCTGGCTGGGCATATTAAAGATGCTTTATCTACCAGAGAAATTCCAACCTCTCTGGAGGGGTTAATATCTCTCACTGACCGTATTGACTTGCATCATGCGGAGCATAAGTTAGAGCTGGAGGTTACTAGACCTCAGCATCTGTTGGCACCAGGCGCCTTTAGACCCAAACCTAAGACTCTCGACCCGGAGCCTGAGGCTATGGATATATCCCGGACTGAGTCTAGTCCCTCTCATTCCCGACCTGCACATCTCTTGGAGCACCCCGTAAATAAGGGTTCCAAGAAGTCGGTAAAATGAGTAGGTCTTACCACCGTTGGAGGAGGTGTATTAGAGTCCGGGGCTTCGTCCTCCAAATTAGCATACATTGTGACATTGTCCTTTGGTAGATCTACAGTTACTGCCAAGGCGTGGGTGCACTCTGGTGCTGATGGCAATTTTTTATCATCTACATTTGCCCAGAGGCATGCCATCCCTATTGAGCTACTCTCCAGACCAATAAACATTTGTGTTGCCAATGGTTCACTCCTGGATGTGCAAATCACCCATCAGTCGATCCCTCTCTCCATGTAATTCCCTCAGGGCCACCGGGAGGTTATCTCTTTTCTGATTATTCCCGGTGGATTAGACGAGGTGTTACTGGGTCTCCCCTGGTTACGTTGTCATACTCCACACATTGACTGGAAGACAGGGAGAATTTCTTCCTGGAGTGAGAATTGTGCATCTCAGTGTTTGGTCAAAGTCACCCAGAGGGTAGTCTCTGACCCTCCTATCATTGTGACTTCCGGTACAGATTCCTTGTCTGTTTCCAGGACCCGGGTCTTGTCAGATCATGTCGCAAAGAACTCTCAGGAGTAGAGGGTGGCTGCAGTGTCCTCCAACCCGGTTCCGTCGGGGAGGACGTTAATTTCCCCAAATCTATGGAGTATGGTGCTCTCCTGGGCTCATGCCCCTAAGTCCAGAGCTCACCTGGGGGTCAAACGTACCACTAAGTCCCTTCAACGGTCCTATTGGTGGCCCCGGTGGCGCCAGGACGTCAAGGACTTTGTTCTCGCGTGCCCCGTCTGTGCGAGAAATAAATCTTTACGCCAGAGACCGGCAGGTCCTTTCTCCCAGCCACCCATGAAGGATCCCACACCTAAAGAACCAGTTGTCACTTCTTGCCATCCTGCTTCCCATTCTAAAAGAGGGTACCCTGCACACCGGAGGGGTCACTGTTTCGTGAAACCTCTCTGTGACCCGTTAGACCACATCCTTGCCCCCCGGCTCATGGAGGAAAATGAGCATCAAGTGGAGGGGGATAATGTTAGGCGTCGGTCTGGTGCTGGATTTGAAATGGGTCCAGGACCTTCTGTGGTCTCCCATTTCAGTCCAGCCAGGGCTGATGTTGCTTAGTATCGCTGTCAGCCTCAATGCCTAGCTGGTCCGCGAGCACTGTTTATCTCCCATGTAGTTGTGCCTAGCAATGTTAAGCCTGGGTTGCGGAGGGAGACAGGGCTTGTGGAATCTAAGTCCAGGATTTGCCATACTGAGCATGTCCGTGACCTGGCGGATCATGATTGGTGGGTTGACACCCACCTGACCCTGTGACCTGGCACCGCCTGATTGGTCCACGGGTAACGTCACCAATGGCGCGTCGGTGGGCAGGGCTTAGTCTTTAAAAGCCCGCCCACAAACATCATTTGAGCAAGTGATGCCGTTGTGTGGACAACTCTGTTCCACGTGCTCCCTAGCTGTTCACTACGTGACTTGCTGATGCCAGAGTTCGCTCGGCTAATTAGCACAGGTCGCTTAGGCAGGTTAGCTCCATAGAGGCAGGTTAGCTCTATAGAGGCAGGTAGCTTCGTCTAGCAGCCTGGCTGGGGGCACATGTACCCGTTGGCGTAGTCACACATGCATCCTAGCGCCGCCACTGTAGTCCCTGTGCTGTAACAGGACTACAGATAGTTTTTCTCTGCCTATCTCTCGTCCAGCTTGTTTACTGGTAGCACTGCAACCTTTCAACAAGCTTTATTAGTCTGCCAAACCCAAACAGTAACACAGATGTACAGTAAGAAGTCAGTGTTCGGTACCGGATAATTATGAACAAAGGTCTCAAGTACGCCCCATCCTCCAAATTTCAAAAATTTGAAGCGTTTATAGGTATAAAACAGTTTATGCGCAAACTTGCTATTAAAAAACACTTCCTGAAGAAGGAATCAACTATCGAAAATCAGGCAACAGAAGAACCCAATGGGACCTATGCACATACGGAGTTGAAAAATAAATCTAATTTCAACCCCTTTAATGAATATTCAGAAGCTCTACTAAGCTTCCAAAAAAACACTATTTCTGATATATGCCGCATAAGCGACAAAAAATGCGCAAAATTCAGGAATAACCTTACAACTTCCGAGCATAAAGCGATACTGCAACTACAGAACAATAAAAATATTGTCATTAGACCAGCCGATAAAGGAGGCGGCATTGTACTCCTGGAATCGAGTCAATACCAAAATGAAGCCTCCAGAATGCTAAATGACACACGCACTTATAAAATTTTACAATATGACCCCACTGATGCATATAAACTTGAGCTAAAGGAATTAACATCAAAAGGACTGCAATCAGGCTATATAAATAAAAAGGAGTTTAATATATCAATATTCCCTATCCGAGGACTGCCAATTTCTATTATCTACCCAAGATCCACAAATCCCTTTCTAACCCTCCAGGTAGACCTATTATATCTGGCATACAATGCCTCACTTCTAACCTATCAAGATTTTTTGACCACCATCTTCAAGACCTTGTCCCTAAACTCCCCTTGTATCTTAAGGACAGTAAACATATTTTACAATTACTTCAGAAACTAGCCTGGAAGGACAATTATATCCTGGGCACCTTGGACATAACTGCACTCTATACTGTTATACAGCATGACAAAGGCTGTGAAGCAGCAGCATATTTCTTAGATACCTTGAGCGAGACACCACCAGAACAAACCTCATTCTTAAAGGACTGTATGCAGTTTATCTTGACTCATAACTTCTTTCTACATGAGGGGCACTACTACACCCAGCAATGGGGCACTGCTATGGGGACCAGGTTCGCTCCCAGCTATGCGAACCTGTACCTGGGTAGATGGGAACAGACTGCCATCTACCCCGGGGGAGCTTTACACACGAACCTGGTCCTCTGGCAAAGATTCATCTACGATATTATTTTTATCTGGTCAGGTGACCAAATCTCATTGAACCAATTTCTGTCAGACATCAATAAAAATGATTTTCATCTCGAATTTACATCCCATACCAGCTCCAACCAAATTAACTTTCTGGACCTAAACATTTATATAGAGAAAGGGCACTTACAGACCTGTACCTATTCAAAACCAACGGACGCAAATAGATTCATCCCACTGGACAGCTTCCATTTACCTCAATGGCTATTAAACATACCCCGTAGCCAGTATACCAGACTCCACCGCAACTGTTCACTCCCTCAAGATTTTGAAACAGAAGCAAGCATTCTCACATACAAATTCTTGGAGAAAGGATATCAAGCCTTATTTCTGGAATCGACAAAAAATAAAGTCCAGAAAATTCCTAGTAATAGGTTACTGACAGACAAGGAGGCTAAATCCAATTCTACATGTAAAGAAACCATTATAGATGTCCCGATAATTCTGCAATATAATTCAAACATCCAGTTAATTCGTAAAATGGTGAAAAAACAATGGGACATACTCAAGGACGACAAAACCTTGGGGGGCAAACCAGCACCAAACCCGAGATTTGTTTTTAGGAAGACACAAAATCTGGGAAATTTAATCGCCCCATCAGTTAGAAACCCATCCAAGAATAATAATATTTATAATATACTCACAAAAAACCTAAAAGGTTTTTATCCATGCAAAAAATGCAAAGCCTGTAAACAGTCACTAACCTCCAAACAAAGAACTACTATAACGCCACAAAAGGAATATCCTATTACTGACTTTATTACATGTTCCACACCTGGCGTTATTTATTTCTTAAAGTGCCCATGTGAAAAGATATACATAGGGTGCACTATACGCCCCATGTCTAAACGCATTAACGAACACCTAAGGAATATCAAAAAACAATTTCCAGGACACCCCCTATCTGTACATTATGCAGAAATACATGGGGGCAACGTAGCAGGCACCCAGATAATAGGCATACAAACTGTACCTAAAAACTGGAGAAAAGGCAATTATATAAAAAGCATGTCAAGTAGAGAAAGCTTTTGTATTTTTGAGATGGACACCCTGAAACCAAAGGGACTCAATACTGAAATTTAAATCTTTGCCTTTAATGACCAATGAAGGCTGATGAAGTGTATTACCAATAAGGATGGATCAATCAATCAAAACTGATGGGCATCAACTATAAAAAGGACTACAGGCAGAAGTTGGACCATCCTTGATGAAGAAAGCCGTCGCTTTCGAAACGCGTCAGAATTGGTGCTTCTGCCACACCGTTACCAACTAAATCATGTGCTCCACACGTGACCATGACGTCACGTCACGTCCTGAAAGGCCCTACAGCAGCGCTGCACCGCTACACGAGGTATTCACGGAGCAAGAGTCACCGGCCGGGACTCTGCTCCTCCACTCCACGCTTTACTCCACCGCTAAATATTTTTTCAGAGCTAGATGCAGAAAAAAATTATATTCAATTTGCAACCTAGTGGAGGTCAGTATAGATGGACTAATAGAACAAGTCCCACACACTGCTAGAAGCCCAAATATTTTTTCAGAGCTAGATGCAGATAAAAATTATTTTTAATTTGCAACCTGATGGAGGTCAGTATAGATGGACTAATTGACCAAGTCCCACACACTGCTAGAAGCCCAAATATTTTTTCAGCGCTAGATGCAGATAAAAATTATATTCAATTTGCAACCTGGTGGAGGTCAGTATAGATGGACTAATAGAACAAATCCCACACCCTGCTAGAAGCCCAAATATTTTTTCAGAGCTATTTGCAGAAAAAAATTATATTCAATTTGCAACCTGATGGAGGTCAGTATAGATGGACTAATATAATGATGCTATGCCCAAAAGGTTTTACTTCACTAGGTGCAGTAAAAAAAATGGTATTCTATACACAGGTGGTGTAGCTTGCAACACAGATAGGCTACTCCACTGACTAACACACTCTGCAATAGGCCAAAAAGGATTAGCTCTGCTAGATTTAGCCAAATGCTGTGAAAAAAACTTGCACAGCACTGGCACAGACCTGCCTGGCAAAAACTGATAGGAACTGATGTAACTTAGTCCTGAAAAGGACTGCAATTACAATTAGTCTTTACTCCCAACCTATCTATTTAAGAGTAGTGTTGAGCCACCCCCGTAGTGTTCGGGTTCGGTTCGGTTCGTCGAACACCGGGATGTTCGAGGAACTGTTCGTCGAACTGTTCGTCGAACACTTTAGAACACCGTCGAACACCGTTAAAACCAATGGCAGGCAAACAAAAACACATAGAAACACATAGAAAACACCTGCAAAGGTGTCCAAAAGCTGACAAACTGCTCAGAAGACACTCTCTTTAAAAAAGCCGGCCGGCAAATTCAGCAGCGGCATACACCGGTACCCGACAATTTAGACAAGAAGGAATAGAGCATCACACATAGATTAGATAGATAGAAACATGTCAGTCACATATATAAGAAGCACAGTGACAGTGTTGGTTACTGCACTTGTCATTTAGTGTAAAGGATTTATTAAAAAAAATATTAGTGTTTTCATGCACCGTCTCTTTAAAAAAGCCGGCCGGCAATTCAGCATCTGTACCCGACAATTTAGAACAGAAAGAATAGAGCTTCACACATAGATTAGATAGATAGAAACATGTCAGTCACATATATAATAAGTACAGTGATAGTGTTGCTTACTGTACTTGTCATTTAGTGTAAAGGATTTATTTAAAAAAATAATAGTGTTTTCATGCACTGTCTCTTTAAAAAAGCCGGCCGGCAATTCAGCAGCGGTACCCGACAATTTATAACAGACAGAATAGAGCTTCACACATAGATTAGATAGATAGAAACATGTCAGTCACATATATATGAAGTACAGTGATAGTGTTGGTTACTGTACTTGTCATTTAGTATTAAAATAAAGGATTTATTATTAAAAAAATTGGCGTGGGGTTCCCCTTAATTTTAGGCTCTAGCGGAGGTTAAGCAGACGGCTGGGGCAGATGTTTGAAGTCTGGGAAGGGGGTAATACCCACGGAGCTTCCCAGGCTACTAATATCAGCCCCCAGCTGAATACATAGCCTTTACTAGCTATTAAAATGGGGGACCCCCCCAAAAAAATGACGTGGGGTCCCCCCTAATTTAATAGCTAGCAAAGGCTAGGCAGACAGCTGGGGGCTGATATTAATAGCCCAGGAAGGGAGCCATGAATATTTGCCCCCTCCCAGGCTAGAAACACCAGCCGTCAGCCGCCCCAGAAATGGCGCATTCATAGGATGCGCCAATTCTGGCACTTAGCCTCGCTCTTCCACGCTGCCCTGGTGCGGTGGCAGGGGGTAATAGGGTTGGGGTTGATGTCAGCTTATAATGCCAGCTGACATCAAGCCCAGGTTAGTAATGGAGAGGCGTCTATAAGACAACCCCATTACTAACCCCATAGTCAAAGTTAAAAAAAACACAAACACCCAGAATAAAGTCCTTTAATTGAAATAAAGACACAATCCTTTATTGTTCTAAATTAAACCATACTTACCATCACGCCCATTCCAGCTGAAGCCAACGATCTCCTGCAATAAAAGAAAAATAATAAAGCAACCTTATCCTTACCTTTCCATGGTTCCCACGACAGCTTCAGCTCTGCTACATCGAGATGACAGGCTGGACCGCAGCAGAACGCTGCCATCCAGCCTGTCATCCCGCAGACACTGAGAAGCGCAGGCTTGCTTGCGCTGCTCAGCGTCTCTCTGTGACGACATCCAGATGAGCCGAGTTCATGTCCAATGAACTCGGCTCACCTCATGCACGTCACTGACAGCGTGGGAAAATTCTCACGCTGAAGCGCTGATTGCAGGAGAATTTTCCCACGCTGTCAGTGACGTGCAGGAGGTGAGCTGAGTTCATTGGACATGAGGTCACCTCATGCACATCACTGACAGCGTGGGAGAATTCTCCTGCACTCAGCACTTCAGCGTGAGAATTTTCCCACGCTGTCAGTGACGTGCATGAGGTGAGCCGAGTTCATTGGACATGACCTCGGCTCATCTGGATGCCGTCACAGCGAGACAGTGAGGAGCGCAAGCATGCCTGCGCTTCTCAGTGTCTGCGGGATGACAGACTGGATGGCAGCGTTCTGCTGCGGTCCAGCCAGTCATCTCGATGTAGCAGAGCTGAAGCTGTCGTGGGAACCATGGAAAGGTAAGGATGAGGTTGGTTTATTATTTTTCTTTTATTGCAGGAGATCGTTGGCTTCAGCTGGAATGGGTGTGATGGTAAGTATGGTTTAATTTAGAACAATAAAGAATTGTGTCTTTATTTCAATTAAAGGACTTTATTCTGGGTGTTGTGTTTTTTTTAAATACTTTACTAGAAATTCATGGCGGTCATGTCTAATACTGGCGTGACCCCATGAATTTTGGGCTTGGGGCCAGCTGATAATACCAAGCTGGCCCTAACCCCTTTATTACCCAGTGAGCCACCGCACCAGGGCCCTGGATGAGTTGGGTACAGCGCCAGAAGATGGCGCTTCTATGAACGCGCCATTTTCCGGGGTGGCTGCGGACTGCAATTTGTAGCGGGGGTGGCCCAGAAAGCTTGGGCCTCCCTGCGCTGCAGATTCCAGCCCCCAGCTGCCTAGTTGTACCTGGCTGGACACAAAAATAGGGCGAAGCCCCACGTACTTTTTTTTAAATTATTTCATGAAATTCATGAAATAATTAAGAAAAAAAGGCCTTCCCTATATTGTTGTGTCCGGCCAGGTACAAATAGGCAGCTGGTGGTTTGGGGGCAGCCCGTTCCTGCCTGCTGTACCTGGCTGGACACAAATATAGTGCGAAGCCCCACTTCAATTTTTTTTAATTATTTCATGAAATTCATGAAATAATTAAGAAAAAAAGGGCTTCCCTATATTGTTGTGTCCGGCCAGGTACAAATAGGCAGCTGGTGGATGGGGGCAGCCCGTTCCTGCCTGCTGTACCTGGCTGGACACAAATATAGTGCGAAGCCCCACTTCAATTTTTTTAAATTATTTCAGGAAATTCATGAAATAATTTTAAAAAAATTGACGTGGGGCTTCGCACTATATTTGTGTCCAGCCAGGTACAGCAGGCAGGAACGGGCTGCCCCCAACCACCAGCTGCCTATTTGTACCTGGCCGGACACAACAATATAGGGAAGCCCTTTTTTACTTAATTATTTCATGAAATAATTTAAAGAAAATTGACGTGGGGCTTCGCCCTGTTTTTGTGTCCAGCCAGGTACAACTAGGCAGCTGGGGGCTGGAATCAGCAGCGCAGGGAGGCCCAAGCTTTCTGGGCCACCCCCGCTGCAAATTGCAGTCCGCAGCCACCCCGGAAAATGGCGCGTTCATAGAAGCGCCATCTTCTGGCGCTGTACCCAACTCATCCAGGGCCCTGATGCGGTGGCTCACTGGGTAATAAAGGGGTTAGGGCCAGCTTGGCATTATCAGCTGGCCCTAAGCCCGAAATTCATGGGGTCACGCCAATATTAGACATGACCACCATGAATTTCTAGTAAAGTATTTAAAAAAAACACAAACACCCAGAATAAAGTCCTTTAATTGAAATAAAGACACAATCCTTTATTGTTCTAAATTAAACCATACTTACCATCACGCCCATTCCAGCTGAAGCCAACGATCTCCTGCAATAAAAGAAAAATAATAAAGCAACCTTATCCTTACCTTTCCATGGTTCCCACGACAGCTTCAGCTCTGCTACATCGAGATGACAGGCTGGACCGCAGCAGAACGCTGCCATCCAGCCTGTCATCCCGCAGACACTGAGAAGCGCAGGCTTGCTTGCGCTGCTCAGCGTCTCTCTGTGACGACATCCAGATGAGCCGAGTTCATGTCCAATGAACTCGGCTCACCTCATGCACGTCACTGACAGCGTGGGAAAATTCTCACGCTGAAGCGCTGATTGCAGGAGAATTTTCCCACGCTGTCAGTGACGTGCAGGAGGTGAGCTGAGTTCATTGGACATGAGGTCACCTCATGCACATCACTGACAGCGTGGGAGAATTCTCCTGCACTCAGCACTTCAGCGTGAGAATTTTCCCACGCTGTCAGTGACGTGCATGAGGTGAGCCGAGTTCATTGGACATGACCTCGGCACATCTGGATGCCGTCACAGCGAGACAGTGAGGAGCGCAAGCATGCCTGCGCTTCTCAGTGTCTGCGGGATGACAGACTGGATGGCAGCGTTCTGCTGCGGTCCAGCCAGTCATCTCGATGTAGCAGAGCTGAAGCTGTCGTGGGAACCATGGAAAGGTAAGGATGAGGTTGGTTTATTATTTTTCTTTTATTGCAGGAGATCGTTGGCTTCAGCTGGAATGGGTGTGATGGTAAGTATGGTTTAATTTAGAACAATAAAGAATTGTGTCTTTATTTCAATTAAAGGACTTTATTCTGGGTGTTGTGTTTTTTTTAAATACTTTACTAGAAATTCATGGCGGTCATGTCTAATACTGGCGTGACCCCATGAATTTTGGGCTTGGGGCCAGCTGATAATACCAAGCTGGCCCTAACCCCTTTATTACCCAGTGAGCCACCGCACCAGGGCCCTGGATGAGTTGGGTACAGCGCCAGAAGATGGCGCTTCTATGAACGCGCCATTTTCCGGGGTGGCTGCGGACTGCAATTTGTAGCGGGGGTGGCCCAGAAAGCTTGGGCCTCCCTGCGCTGCAGATTCCAGCCCCCAGCTGCCTAGTTGTACCTGGCTGGACACAAAAATAGGGCGAAGCCCCACGTACTTTTTTTTTAATTATTTCATGAAATTCATGAAATAATTAAGAAAAAAAGGCCTTCCCTATATTGTTGTGTCCGGCCAGGTACAAATAGGCAGCTGGTGGTTGGGGGCAGCCCGTTCCTGCCTGCTGTACCTGGCTGGACACAAATATATTGCGAAGCCCCACTTCAATTTTTTTTAATTATTTCATGAAATTCATGAAATAATTAAGAAAAAAAGGGCTTCCCTATATTGTTGTGTCCGGCCAGGTACAAATAGGCAGCTGGTGGATGGGGGCAGCCCGTTCCTGCCTGCTGTACCTGGCTGGACACAAATATAGTGCGAAGCCCCACTTCAATTTTTTTAAATTATTTCAGGAAATTCATGAAATAATTTTAAAAAAATTGACGTGGGGCTTCGCACTATATTTGTGTCCAGCCAGGTACAGCAGGCAGGAACGGGCTGCCCCCAACCACCAGCTGCCTATTTGTACCTGGCCGGACACAACAATATAGGGAAGCCCTTTTTTACTTAATTATTTCATGAAATAATTTAAAGAAAATTGACGTGGGGCTTCGCCCTGTTTTTGTGTCCAGCCAGGTACAACTAGGCAGCTGGGGGCTGGAATCCGCAGCGCAGGGAGGCCCAAGCTGTCTGGGCCACCCCCGCTGCAAATTGCAGTCCGCAGCCACCCCGGAAAATGGCGCGTTCATAGAAGCGCCATCTTCTGGCGCTGTACCCAACTCATCCAGGGCCCTGATGCGGTGGCTCACTGGGTAATAAAGGGGTTAGGGCCAGCTTGGCATTATCAGCTGGCCCTAAGCCCGAAATTCATGGGGTCACGCCAATATTAGACATGACCACCATGAATTTCTAGTAAAGTATTTAAAAAAAACACAACACCCAGAATAAAGTCCTTTAATTGAAATAAACACACAATTCTTTATTGTTCTAAATTAAACCATACTTACCATCACGCCCATTCCAGCTGAAGCCAACGATCTCCTGAAATAAAAGAAAAATAATAAAGCAACATCATCCTTACCTTTCCATGGTTCCCATGACAGCTTCAGCTCTGCTACATCGAGATGACAGGCTGGACCGCAGCAGAACGCTGCCATCCAGCCTGTCATCCCGCAGACACTGAGAAGCGCAGGCTTGCTTGCGCTCCACAGTGTCTCTCTGTGAGGGCATCCAGATGAGCCGAGTTAATGTCCAATGAACTCGGCTCACCTCATGCACGTCACTGACAGCGTGGGAAAATTCTCCTGCACTCAGCGCTTCAGCGTGGGAGAATTCTCACACTGAAGCGCTGAGTGCAGGAGAATTCTCCCACGCTGTCAGTGACGTGCAGGAGGTGAGCTGAGTTCATTGGACATGAGCTCACCTTATGCACGTCACTGACAGCGTGGGAGAATTCTCCTGCACTCACCGCTTCAGCTTGAGAATTTTCCCACGCTGTCAGTGACGTGCATGAGGTGAGCCGAGTTCATTGGACATGAACTCGGCTCATCTGGTTGTCGTCACAGAGAGACGCTGAGCAGCGCAAGCAAGCCTGCGCTTCTCAGTGTCTGCGGGATGAGAGGCTGGATGGCAGCGTTCTGCTGCGGTCCAGCCTGTCATCTCGATGTAGCAGAGCTGAAGCTGTCGTGGGAACCATGGAAAGGTAAGGATGAGGTTGCTTTATTATTTTTCTTTTATTGCAGGAGATCGTTGGCTTCAGCTGGAATGGGCGTGACGGTAAGTATGGTTTAATTTAGAACAATAAAGGATTGTGTCTTTATTTCAATTAAAGGACTTTATTCTGGGTGTTTGTGTTTTTTTAACTTTGACTATGGGGTTAGTAATGGGGGTGTCTTATAGACGCCTCTCCATTACTAACCTGGGCTTGATGTCAGCTGGCATTATAAGCTGACATCAACCCCAGCCCTATTACCCCCTGCCACCGCACCAGGGCAGCGTGGAAGAGCGAGGCTAAGTGCCAGAATTGGCGCATCCTATGAATGCGCCATTTCTGGGGCGGCTGACGGCTGGTGTTTCTAGCCTGGGAGGGGGCCAATATTCATGGCTCCCTTCCTGGGCTATTAATATCAGCCCCCAGCTGTCTGCCTAGCCTTTGCTAGCTATTAAATTAGAGGGGACCCCACGTCATTTTTTTTGGGGGGTCCCCCATTTTAATAGCTAGTAAAGGCTATGTATTCAGCTGGGGGCTGATATTAGTAGCCTGGGAAGCTCCGTGGGTATTACCCCCTTCCCAGGCTTCAAACATCTGCCCCAGCCGTCTGCTTAACCTCCGCTAGAGCCTAAAATTAAGGGGAACCCCACGCCAATTTTTTTAATAATAAATCCTTTATTTTAATACTAAATGACAAGTACAGTAACCAACACTATCACTGTACTTCATATATATGTGACTGACATGTTTCTATCTATCTAATCTATGTGTGAAGCTCTATTCTGTCTGTTATAAATTGTCGGGTACCGCTGCTGAATTGCCGGCCGGCTTTTTTAAAGAGACAGTGCATGAAAACACTATTATTTTTTTAAATAAATCCTTTACACTAAATGACAAGTACAGTAATCAACACTGTCACTGCACTTCTTATATATGTGACTGACATGTTTCTATCTATCTAATCTATGTGTGATTCTCTATTCCTTCTATTCTAAATTGTCGGGTACCGCTGCTGAATTGCCGGCCGACTTTTTTAAAGAGACAGTGCATGAAAACACTATTATTTTTTTTGATAAATCCTTTACGCTAAATGACAAGTACAGTAAGCAGCACTTTCACTGTACTTCGTATATATGTGGCTGACATGTTTATATCTATCTAATCTATGTGTGAAGCTCTATTCTTTCGGTTCTAAATTGTCGGGTACAGGTGTATGCCGCTGCTGAATTGCCGGCTTTTCATGTTTCACTGTTGGCACTGTTCCCATCGATTTGGGCAATCACTGTAATGCCACAACCACCATGGCTGTGGCATTACAGTGAGTGGCAGACAATCCCTGCATGATTGGTGCTCTAAATAGCGCCAGACATGCAGGACACGCTTTTGGTGCACGAACAGTTATCGAACATAACCTCGAACAGCCGAATTTTTTGCAAATCGTTCGGGTTCGTCGAACAACTCGAACACCACCCAAAACAGCTCGAATTTGAGATTGGCGAACAGTTCTAGTCGAACACCGCTCATCTCTATTTAAGAGCACAGACCTGCCTGATAAAAGTCATAGGAAATGCTGTAACCTAGTCCTTAAAAGGACTGCAATCACAACTATTCCCTACTCCCAAGCTATCTGTAGATTTGTGCGAAAATTGGCTTGAAATTAACAAGGTATAGCGCACACAGCAACAGCGGTGCCGTCTAACACGCAGCTGCAGCAGTGAGAAAATGGTGGCGACGGGGAAAATGGCTGGGTCTTATAGGGCAAGGACATGTGACATACACTGCCAATGACACATGCCCTTGCTTGTGTGAAAAAAAGCACTTCGCTCCGTGTGTGCGCTGCTGATAGGCTGACAGATTGCACCTCCCCACTGTAAATGCGGGAAAAGAGAAAAAAAAATGGAGATTTTCATTATTCCTGCAGAGATCCATCCCCTGCCCCTCCCCCCGCCCCGCTGTACACTCAAACTGCGTATTAACATTAATTTTCACCATTACTGAGAAAAAATCCAGTTATAATTTTGGTGCACGAACAGTTATCGAACATAACCTCGAACAGCCAAATTTTTTTCAAATCGTTCTTGTTCGCCGAACGGCTCGAACACCTCCCAAAACAGCTCGAGTTTGAGATTGGCGAACAGTTCGAGTCGAACAATGCTCATCTCTAGTCATAATCACACCTTCCTGAGGTCTTCTGCATGTCCCACTACTTCTTCCTCATGGTTTCCTATATGTCACACCATTTTCCACAGACTACTTCATATCACATCACTCCTTTCATAGTTCTCCCTACGTGCCCCACCACTCCTTTCTCAGGTTACCTGTATGCCCGTATGTCCTACCACTCTTTCATCAGGTCTCAGGTTTGTCCCTCCACTCCTTCCGTAGGTCTCCTGTATGTTCCACCACTCCTTCCGCAGGTCTCCTGTATGTTCCACCACTCCTTCTGCAGGTCTCTTGTATGTCCCACCACTCCTTCTGCAGGTCTCCTGTATTTCCCACCACTCCTTCCTCAGGCCTCCTGTAAGTCCCACCACTGTATTTAGTGTAAGTGAGCATGTGAAAGTTTCTACTTAGAGAATGACAAGAAGGCCATTCATTTATGGTATTTATGCTAATAGGAACATGTGGAGTATTATTATTCCAATATACTAGTATGTTATTCAAATAAGCACATTTTTGAATTTTAGATTGCAGCTTCAACAAAGGGCACCGCCATGGGGCCAAACATCATGCAGACATTTGCAAAATTAATCTTTTGTGTATTTTCATAATGAATTATTAACGTAATGCATTATCTTTTGGTGAACAGGGGTTTGTGTATGTAAATATAATATACTGTATACCTGCATACACAGGTCTAACTTGTAACATAAAAAACTGTTTATGATCTCTCATCAATATATATGAAAATAAATATATAAAATATTTTGCCAAATTTTGGACAAAATTATATTTTTTAACTAACTAGAGAAGATAGAACCTGTTTGAAATTGAAAGACGCCAGGCTTGGTGAGTTTTTCCCAGAATATTTATTTGCGGCATATTTATTTGCTGCGAATCTCAAGTGGTTAAGTAGACTTGTAGGTATTTGTTGAACATTTTTCCATCCAACAATACTCTATACAATCTGTTTTATTGTTAATGTAACCTTGGGGAGGAGAGATTCCATACTTTTATACTGTAAGAAGGGTCAGAATTGTGTGTAATTTGAATACATCAATCATTTACACTGACACTGCTGATGTCACCTGCCATATCTTTTTTGTCTGATTGATGCAACCTAACTTTCTTCAACACTTTTTCTGTCCCTATGTGGGCTGAGATATGCACTTTTACCTTTATACCTTTGTTGTAAAAGCTTAAAATGGTGCTGCTTGTTCAGCCTCCATCCTTTATACTGGCTGTGATAGTCCCCAATGATTGGATGTGCTAAACCATGCACTGTGATAATTGTAGGCCACTACAAGGAAGTCTTCCTGGCTGGACCTGTCATTAGCCTGCTCTGATGACTTTTCGTGAGGACCTGAGAGTTTCAGTAACTTCGACTCAACTTTAATTTGCTGCAGTTCAATTTGATCATCTGTACCCTTATCCTTTTCATTATTGCGCCTAATCACATTTTGTGGATTTTGTTTTTATAACTAGTCATAGAAAGACTTGAAAAGTAAATAAAATCCTGTAGTGATGTTTGTGGTTAAGACTTAAAAAAGTTGCTAATTTTCCATAGCTAAAAATTGCAAGGTGAAAAAAAAAACCATCAGGGTAAGATGAGATATGATCTTAGAAAATTGGACACTTCCTCTTTCATTCTCTACTTTTGAGACACCAAATGATAGAAAATAGGTGTATAAACTAGTTCTTAACACTTACATTCCACTGATGACTAAAAACTACGTTGGGATCTCGATCCTAAATTAAATCGAGCAAGTAAAAACTATTCAAGTGGTTTCAACTTCTTTAAGAAATTGAGATAAAGTAGCTGAGTAAGCCAGGAATTAACACAGCTTTGTTATAAAATATGGCAAAACTAAATAGTAATAATAATTGTTTCTTAGATCCAACATATTCCACAGCGCTTTGCATTTCAGAGGGTACATATACAAACAATATCATGCATTATTATTATTATTTATTTATATAGCACCATTGATTCCATGGTGCTCTACATAAGAAGGGGTTACATACAAAATACAAATATAAATTACAGTCAAGAAACTAACAATGACAGACTGGTACAGCAAGTATAGGATCCTGCCTTCATAGGCTTACAGTCTACTACAGGGGTGGGGAACCTCAGGCCATTGGGCCTTTGATGGCCCTCGATGACCTTTTATCCAGCCCCTGGGCAGATTCCCCTGGACCACAGTGCTTGGGCTGGCAGCAGAATTTTGATGGCTGCTTGCCCATTAATTTCTTCTTGCTCTATGAGCAATGTCCACTACTGAACGCTGAGGTGTGTGCAATGAAGGATTACGTCCTGACACCAGTGCCAGCATCAGGAGGTATTTTGCTGGCGGAGTTAGTGCACTATTGGTATGGCCCCCAAAGGAGGGTATAAATATCTAAATGGCCCTTGGCAGAAAAAAGATTCCCCACCCCTGGACTACTTGGTGATGTGGAAGGAGACAGTAGGTTGGAGTGTTGTGGCAGCTCTGGGGGTGCTGTAATAGGTCATTGCAGGCTGTAATCTCTTTTGAATAGATGTGTTTTCAAGTTACATCTGAAAATTCTATATGTGGTGGGTAATCGGACATGTTGGGGCACAGAATTATGGAGGATGAGGGATACTCTGAAAAAGTTTTGCAGGCAATTGGGTGAGGAACGTATAAGTGTGGAGGAGAGAAGGAGGTCTTCGTAGAACCAGAGATTATGTGTTGCAAGATATCGGGAGATTAGTTCAGAGATATACAGCAGAGGCAGATTATGGACGGCTTTGGAGGTCAATGTTAGTAGTTTATGACTGAGACCTAACACTCACACGTATATGAATAATAATAATAATAATTTTTATTTACATAGCGCCAACAAATTCCGCAGCACCTTACAATTAAGCGAGGACATGTACAGACAATAAATTCAAAACAAGGTAAGACAGTTTAAACAGTTACATTAGGAGTGAGGTCCCTGCTCGCAAGCTTACATTCTACAAGGAAATGGGGGGACACAATAGGTGAAAAATGCTTGTTATTTCAGGTCAAGCAATTATAATAAATAGGGGTTTTCATATAAGACTGCATGATCCGGTCATCAGCCAGTATGTTAAGTACAATTATCAAGTATCGAGTGCAGTAATCGTGTGCATGCAGGGTGTGGAGACAGATGAATAGTAAGGTGCAGATTCAGAATAATATTTAGAAGGAGGGTTTTAGGCATTGGTCTGGTGCTGGATTTGAAATGGGTCCAGGACCTTCTGTGGTCTCCTATTTTGGTCCAGCCAGGGCTGATGCTGCTCAGCAACATCGTCAACCTCAACGCCAAGCTGGTCGGCGAACACTGTTTATCTCCCATGTAGTTGTGCCTAGCAATGTTAAGCCTGTGTTGCAGAGGGAGACAGGGCTTGTGGAATCTAAGTCCAGGATTGGCAATACTGAGCATGTCCGTGACCTGGCGGATCATGATTGGTGGGTTGACACCCACCTGACCCTGTGACCTGGCACCGCCTGATTGGTCCACGGGTAACGTCACCAATGGCGCGTCGGTGGGCAGGGCTTAGTCTTTAAAAGGCCCACCCACAAACATGGCGACGCGCTCTAATCATTTGAGCAAGCGATGCCGTTGTGTGGACAACTCTGTTCCACGTGCTCCCTAGCTGTTTACTCCGTGACCTGCCGATGCCAGAGTTCGCTCAGCTAATTAGCACAGGTCGCTTAGGCAGGTTAGCTCCATAGAGGCAGGTTAGCTCTATAGAGGCAGGTAGCTTCGTCTAGCAGCCTGGCTCAGCCAAAGGGGTCGCCTATCACCCCTAGCAGCCTGCAGACGTCCTGTGCACGGCTAACGCCTGTCCGTCACGTGGAGTTGAACCCTTCAGTACGGTAGCACGCCGGCTGGGGGCACATGTACCCGTTGGCGTAGTCACACACGCATCCTAGCGCCGCCACTGTAGTCCCTGTGCTGTAACAGGACTACAGATAGTTTTTCTCTGCCTATCTCTCGTGCAGCTAACGGAGATAGAGCATACTGCTATACCCGTTCCTGTGTGGAGAAACATGGAAGGGTTTAATATTTAAGTTGGTTACTTTACTTTCCACCCGGAAAGAGTTAGGCAGCAGTCCTCCAGGCTGCATCGCGGACCCCGGGGTCGGTTGCATTCCATTTTAATAAAGTTGTCTGCAACCGCCCTCCTAACAGTATCAGAGCGCCAGGGTCTTGCCGAACATGGCCGACAACCAACAACTGCAGCGGTATATACAGCAACTAGAGGCCAGACTTAGAACTCTGGAACAAACTGCTCCTGTCGCTGATATCTCTGCAGTAGCTTCCCAGGCGGCTACTCTAGCAGCCAACATTATTAACTCGGCTGCGGTGAATACTTCCACCACTGCAAGTGCTCCATTACCCCGGTTTGCTCTCCCAGAGAAATTTTCTGGAGAAACTAAACTATGTAGAGGTTTTATTAACGTATGCTTCATTCATTTGGAGATGATGGAGGCACGGTTCCCCTCCGAAAGAGCCAAAGTGGGATATATCATTTCTTTACTTTCTCACAGGGCTCTGGAGTGGGCTACTCCTCTATGGGAGCGGAACGACCCGGTGGTAGTAAAAGCGGGTCTTTTTCTTAAGACCCTAAAAAATGTTTTCCTGGGTCCTCAGGTCACGCATGATACGGCACTTAAGCTTCTTGCGTTGGTCCAGGGTTCGGCCACCGCCAGCCACTATGCCGTCCAGTTAAGAACCCTAGCGGCTGAACTGGATTGGTCTGAGCGGTCGCTTATTCCGGTGTTCTGGAGGTGTCTGGCTGGGCATATTAAAGATGCTTTATCTACCAGAGAAATTCCAACCTCTCTGGAGGAGTTAATATCTCTCACTGACCGTATTGACTTGCATCATGCGGAACATAAGTTAGAGCTGGAGGTTACTAGACCTCAGCATCTGTTGGCACCAGACGCCTTTAGACCCAAACCTAAGACTCTCGACCCGGAGCCTGAGGCTATGGATATATCCCGGACTGAGTCTAGTCCCTCTCATTCCCGACCCGCACATCTCTTGGAGCACCCCGTAAATAAGGATTCCAAGCAGTCGGTAAAATGAGTAGGTCTTACCACCGTTGGAGGAGGTGTATTAGAGTCCGGGGCTTCGTCCTCCAAATTAGCATACATTGTGACATTGTCCTTTGGTAGATCTACAGTTACTGCCAAGGCGTGGGTGGACTCTGGTGCTGATGGCAATTTTTTATCATCTACATTTGCCCAGAGGCATGCCATCCCTATTGAGCTACTCTCCAGACCAATAAACATTTGTGTTGCCAATGGTTCACTCCTGGATGTGCAAATCGCCCATCAGTCGATCCCTCTCTCCATGTAATTCCCTCAGGGCCACCGGGAGGTTATCTCTTTTCTGATTATTCCCGGTGGATTAGACGAGGTGTTACTGGGTCTCCCCTGGTTACGTTGTCATACTCCACACATTGACTGGAAGACAGGGAGAATTTCTTCCTGGAGTGAGAATTGTGCATCTCAGTGTTTGGTCAAAGTCACCCAGAGGGTAGTCTCTGACCCTCCTATCATTGTGACTTCAGGTACAGATTCCTTGTCTGTTTCCAGGACCCGGGTCTTGTCAGATCATGTCGCAAAGAACTCTCAGGAGTAGAGGGTGGCTGCAGTGTCCTCCAACCCGGTTCCGTCGGGGAGGACGTTAATTTCCCCAAATCTACGGAGTATGGTGCTCTCCTGGGCTCATGCCCCTAAGTCCAGAGCTCACCTGGGGGTCAAACGTACCACTAAGTCCCTTCAACGGTCCTATTGGTGGCCCCGGTGGCGCCAGGACGTCAAGGACTTTGTTCTCGCGTGCCCCGTCTGTGCGAGAAATAAATCTTTACGCCAGAGACCGGCAGGTCCTTTCTCCCAGCCACCCATGAAGGATCCCACACCTAAAGAACCAGTTGTCACTTCTTGCCATCCTGCTTACCGTTCTAAAAGAGGGTACCCTGCACACCGGAGGGGTCACTGTTTCGTGAAACTTCTCTGTGACCCGTTAGACCACATCCTTGCCTCCCGGCTCATGGAGGAAAATGAGCATCAAGTGGAGATGGATAATGTTAGGTGTCGGTCTGGTGCTGGATTTGAAATGGGTCCAGGACCTTCTGTGGTCTCCCATTTCGGTCCAGCCAGGGCTGATGTTGCTCAGCATCGCTGTCAGCCTCAACGCCTAGCTGGTCCGCGAGCACTGTTTATCTCCCAGGTAGTTGTGCCTAGCAATGTTAAGCCTGGGTTGCGGAGGGAGACAGGGCTTGTGGAATCTAAGTCCAGGATTTGCCATACTGAGCATGTCCGTGACCTGGCGGATCATGATTGGTGGGTTGACACCCACCTGACCCTGTGACCTGGCACCGCCTCATTGGTCCACGGGTAACGTCACCAATGGCGCGTCGGTGGGCAGGGCTTAGTCTTTAAAAGCCCACCCACAAACATCATTTGAGCAAGTGATGCCGTTGTGTGGACAACTCTGTTCCACGTGCTCTCTAGCTGTTCACTACGTGACCTGCCGATGCCAGAGTTCGCTCGGCTAATTAGCACAGGTCGCTTAGGCAGGTTAGCTCCATAGAGGCAGGTTAGCTCTATAGAGGCAGGTAGCTTCGTCTAGCAGCCTGGCTGGGGGCACATGTACCCGTTGGCGTAGTCACACATGCATCCTAGCGCCGCCACTGTAGTCTCTGTGCTGTAACAGGACTACAGATAGTTTTTCTCTGCCTATCTCTCGTCCAGCTTGTTTACTGGTAGCACTGCAACCTTTCAACAAGCTTTATTAGTCTGCCAAACCCAAATAGTAACACAGATGTACAGTAAGAAGTCATTGTTCGGTATCGGATAATTATGAACAAAGGTCTCAAGTACGCCCCATCCTCCAAATTTCAAAAATTTGAAGCGTTTATAGGTATAAAACAGTTTATGCGCAAACTTGCTATTAAAAAACACTTCCTGAAGAAGGAACCAACTATCGAAAATCAGGCAACAGAAGAACCCAATGGGACCTATGCACATACGGAGTTGAAAAATAAATCTAATTTCAACCCCTTTAATGAATATTCAGAAGCTCTACTAAGCTTCCAAAAAAACACTATTTCTGATATATGCTGCATAAGCGACAAAAAATGCGCAAAATTCAGGAATAACCTTACAACTTCCGAGCATAAAGCGATACTGCAACTACAGAACAATAAAAATATTGTCATTAGACCAGCCGATAAAGGAGGCGGCATTGTACTCCTGGAATCGAGTCAATACCAAAATGAAGCCTCCAGAATGCTAAATGACACACGCACTTATAAAATTTTACAATATGACCCCACTGATGCATATAAACTTGAGCTAAAGGAATTAACATCAAAAGGACTGCAATCAGGCTATATAAATAAAAAGGAGTTTCAGTATATCAATATTCCCTATCCGAGGACTGCCAATTTCTATTATCTACCCAAGATCCACAAATCCCTTTCTAACCCTCCAGGTAGACCTATTATATCTGGCATACAACGCCTCACTTCTAACCTATCAAGATTTTTTGACCACCATCTTCAAGACCTTGTCCCTAAACTCCCCTTGTATCTTAAGGACAGTAAACATATTTTACAATTACTTCAGAAACTAGCCTGGAAGGACAATTATATCCTGGGCACCTTGGACATAACTGCACTCTATACTGTTATACAGCATGACAAAGGCTGTGAAGCAGCAGCATATTTCTTAGATACCTTGAGCCAGACACCACCAGAACAAACCTCATTCTTAAAGGACTGTATGCAGTTTATCTTGACTCATAACTTCTTTCTACATGAGGGGCACTACTACACCCAGCAATGGGGCACTGCTATGGGGACCAGGTTCGCTCCCAGCTATGCGAACCTGTACCTGGGTAGATGGGAACAGACTGCCATCTACCCCGGGGGAGCTTTACACACGAACCTGGTCCTCTGGCAAAGATTCATCGACGATATTATTTTTATCTGGTCAGGTGACCAAATCTCATTGAACCAATTTCTGTCAGACATCAATAAAAATGATTTTCATCTCGAATTTACATCCCATACCAGCTCCAACCAAATTAATTTTCTGGACCTAAACATTTATATAGAGAAAGGGCACTTACAGACCCGTACCTATTCAAAACCAACGGACGCAAATAGGTTCATCCCACTGGACAGCTTCCATTTACCTCAATGGCTATTAAACATACCCCGTAGCCAGTATACCAGACTCCACCGCAACTGTTCACTCCCTCAAGATTTTGAAACAGAAGCAAGCATTCTCACATACAAATTCTTGGAGAAAGGATATCAAGCCTCATTTCTGGAATCGACAAAAAATAAAGTCCAGAAAATTCCTAGTAATAGGTTACTGACAGACAAGGAGGCTAAATCCAATTCTACATGTAAAGAAACCATTATAGATGTCCCGATAATTCTGCAATATAATTCAAACATCCAGTTAATTCGTAAAATGGTGAAAAAACAATGGGACATACTCAAGGACGACAAAACCTTGGGGGGCAAACTAGCACCAAACCCGAGATTTGATTTTAGGAAGACACAAAATCTGGGAAATTTAATCGCCCCATCAGTTAGAAACCCATCCAAGAATAATAATATTTATAATATACTCACAAAAAACCTAAAAGGTTTTTATCCATGCAAAAAATGCAAAGCCTGTAAACAGTCACTAACCTCCAAACAAAGAACTACTATAACGCCACAAAAGGAATATCCTATTACTGACTTTATTACATGTTCCACACCTGGCGTTATTTATTTCTTAAAGTGCCCATGTGAAAAGATATACATAGGGTGCACTATACGCCCCATGTCTAAACGCATTAACGAACACCTAAGGAATATCAAAAAACAATTTCCAGGACACCCCCTATCTGTACATTATGCAGAAATACATGGGGGCAACGTAGCAGGCACCCAGATAATAGGCATACAAACTGTACCTAAAAACTGGAGAAAAGGCAATTATATAAAAAGCATGTCAAGTAGAGAAAGCCTTTGTATTTTTGAGATGGACACCCTGAAACCAAAGGGACTCAATACTGAAATTGAAATCTTTGCCTTTAATGACCAATGAAGGCTGATGAAGTGCATTACCAATAAGGATGGATCAATCAATCAAAACTGATGAGCATCAACTATAAAAAGGACTACAGGCAGAAGTTGGACCATCCTTGATGAAGAAAGCCGTCGCTTTCGAAACGCGTCGGAATTGGTGCTTCTGCCACACCGTTACCAACTAAATCATGTGCTCCACACGTGACCATGACGTCACGTCACGTCCTGAAAGGCCCTACAGCAGCGCTGCACCGCTACACGAGATATTCATGGAGCAAGAGTCACCGGCCGGGACTCTGCTCCTCCACTCCTCGCTTTACTCCACCGCTAATCCAGTCACCTGGGGGATACAAGCAAAAGTTATCGGAGGTAAGACTCAGACCTCCGTTATTCACTGCTACATCTCCAAGACAAGTCCTCCACAGTACTTTGGAACGGAGGTAAGCCTCAAACCTCCGTCATTCATAATACAAGAATTTACAGGGGGATCTTCTCCCACAGTTCTACCTTTAACAAGGCTAAGCTCTGCCTGCCACCTATCTGGGTGCCGTACACTGCAGCATAGTACACTGCTGTATCTGACACCTAACCTCTCTCTCCCCCCCCCCCTTTTTTTCACTGGTTATTCCGACTGTTCCAGTATTTACTAATCTGACCAGACCACACTAACTCATACCTGTACACTCAGGGAGGACTCTCGCTATAATACTGTTTAACTGGTCCAATCACGCATCTTGCCTCGTCTAAAGGGAGATCTACAGGTGTAATTCCTGGCGCAGACACTCTTCTTAAAAGCAAGTAATCTTCTTTAGACATCTACTCGACCTGACAACCCTTAGGAGCACTTATCTATTTATTCATTCACCCAGGTCTTACCAAGGAACCCTCACCACTGGTACTTCTAGCGTGTTTCATTTCTACAGTAATCCAGCCCAACACCTCAACCCAGACTTTCTTCAATCCAGCAACTGGTAAATAATCAACGTTATATTTATATATCCATTATAATAGGTTACTGTGTGACTTAACCATGCTCTATTGACCCCAACTAGCCTCCTGCTGTCGTACACGTGGCGGTCCTGCTACCTGTGTGTTCACACCAGATCACCTAATAACCAGGTAACTACCGCCAGCCTCCCAACCCTCAGCCTTAACACTGGTAACCATTATAGCCACTAATTCACCTCCTCTTTATCTCCCTAGCAGAAGATTCCCACCACCATACCCTACAGTTGCACCCTTTTAAAACCATCTTTACAAGTGGATCCCAATCAGGATACTATTATCACCACCAGCATTTTATTTGTATTTTATTCTATGTTTGAGCTAAAGATCCCACTTTAGGTTTTAAATTCCCCCCCTCTCTCTCTTTTTTAACCCATATAAATAAACTGAAATTTTAAGACTTGTTCTTATATCCATTTATTTATTTATCTATTTATTTATGGGATCTTATCCATCTACCATATTGCTACTCAGTTATTGTATCATTTAGGGACTCTCATTGGTCTATAGGGCAGCGCGAATTGACTCAACTTAATCAAATGTTATTTGTTAACTCTCTTATCTTGCATTCCATAAAATATTTTAACAGATTACTTGTATAAGATGAGACAATTCCTCTAATCACAATGAAATATTTTATTGACTCATAATAATTAGTTTATACTTGTCAGCATTGTCTATCTTACATATACAGCTCTGGCAAAAATTAAAAGACCACTGCAAAATTTTCAGTTTCTCTGATTTTTCTCTTTATAAGTATATTTTTGAGTAAAATGTACATTGTTGTTTTAGTCTATAAACTACTGACAACATGTCTCCGAAATTCAAAACTAAAAATGTTGTATTTATTTGCAGCAAATGATAAAGGGTCAAAATAGTAAAAAAGAAACAGTGCTTCCAGACATCAAATTACTCATGTTTTTACTCAGGAGTTCAGAAATCAATATTTGGTGGACTAACCATGATTTTTAATCACAGCTTTCATGCGTTTTGCCATGCTTTCCACCAGTCTTTCCACGCTTTCCAATAGAAAACTGTTCAGTGGTCTCTTAAACTACACATACAGCTCTGGAAAAAATTATGTTTGAAAAATGTCTCATTCTGAGCCTGAATTGCGAAGTAAAACTACTTCTCAACTAACCCGGAGTCTGAATTCTTCCTCTCCTGTAGCAGCATGGTCACTTTAATGCCTCTCATCCAGTTCATTGTGTATCTTACATATATAACAGTAAAGGCTTACAAATGAAATGATGTAACATTATAAAACATAAAACAGTCTATGGAAAAAAGCTGAAATGTGAGTTTTACAAATTAGTCTGCATAGTTAATATCCTGAAAAGAAAGATAATTTCAAATATTTATAGAAAATTTGCAAACAGATTTCATTATTACAATGATTTATTTATCATCCATTATTTTTATCTAACCACATTTATAACCCTTCTCACAGAACTTATTCATGCAAGCCAAGCCAAGTCTTTTGGGCTGAAATTGAAATTTTGAATCACAATACATTTTATAGACAAGCACAACCATAAGTAGTGATTTTTAATTATTTAAAGTATTCTTAATGTTCACCTTTGGATATAATTTCATCTGTGGGATCTGATATACTGATTGATGCCTGAAGTTTCAGATATTTCTTAAGAAGCCTTGACTTGTCTTTCAATCCTGGAGTGTACTACACCACAAACAACATGCTCTTGCAAAAATAAAATATATTTACATAAAAAATTGCATAAAAAATGTCTAGATATAAATTTTTCCAATTCTATTTTGAACCACGTGACAGCAATTCACAACAAACAACCTACAATGTTATGGACCCAACTACAATCTTATTGAGCTATATCTTATTGACCATTTGGTTAACAGCATAAGGATGCTCTAGCATAATAACTTTGTAGGAGTTCATTCTGTTATTTACTTATATGAGTTATTGGATCCTTTTGCTAAACAGCATGCATCTATTTTCCTTCTGGATTTTCCGTTGGAGTTTGATATTTGGCATGTTCTTTTGAAAATGTATTATATTGACTGCATAAAATTTATCTACTTGCCAATATAATTTGTTCTTCTTTTGCCTGATTAGCTGGTGTCACTTTGGCATTGGGGCTCCCTGTGAGACCTTAGCCTTCTGTTTGACATCTTAATTTTATGAATTTTTTATCTTGTTATCATTAGTGATGAGCCAGTGTACTTGCCACTGCTCGATGTTCGATCGAGCATTGGGGTGCTTGGGCATGCTTGTTGCGGATGCTCGAACGCCATGCTCAGATCCCCGTCCCCCCCTGTTTCGCAGCTGTTAGACAGCCAATAAACATCTGGAGATTGCCTGCCATACAATGCCGTAGCCATGTTGGCTACATGTTGGCCGCATCGCGTCATCGCGTCTTATAGGAGACCCGGTGACATGATGCTTGGCACACTTTCCTCTCTAAGCAGAATATAATCCCGCTCACCACTCCACACCTGTGAAGATTTTTACTATCACTGACGCTGGCGCTGAGAGATGGGCTTAGGGATCAGTGAATATTCATTTTCAATTTACATCTGCTTAATTGGCCAGCGCTCGGCTCTCACTTCTCCAGTGCTGATAGCAAGAAAACCAGATAAGTGATTGCAATAAACATTATATACCTTGAAAGGGCTTCCCAAGACTTATTTCAGGATATCATTAGTTTAGTACAAAAAAAATCACCTGACAGATTCCCTTTAACATTTTAAATAAAGTAAAAAAAACAGTGTGGGGTTCCCCTCACTTTTAATAACCAGCTAAGGTAAAACAGACTGCTGTGGGCTTATATTATCAGGCTGGGAAGAACCCCAGTTATTTGGTCCTTCCCAGCCTAAAACTACTGTATAAGCCTGCAGCCATCCCAGAAGTAGTGCATCGTATTAAATGCACCAATTCTGGCGCTTTGCCCGGCTCTTCCCAATTCTCCTGGTGCGGTGGCAATTGGGGTACTGTTTTTTGGGGTTGATGTCAGCAGCTGGCTGACATTAAGCCCTACTGGTAATAATAGAGGGGTAACTGTCAGACATCCCCATTACAAAATCTTTATTTGAGAATAACACTCCCCAACAATTTCCCTCATTCACTAATTTATTAAAATCAAAAAACCCGCCGGTCTGCCGCAGTCCACATGGAGGTCGCACGACGATCCCTGACTCTTTTGTCCTAAATCTATGGAGCTTTGTTCAGAGAGTGAAGCTCTATAGACTATTGCAGCATTAACAGTAATGTCAGTAAGGTTACCACAGTTCAAAGCTGCTGGGTCACACAGAGGGCAGTGCAAGAGCCGGAATGATGAGCGGCGTTACATCACGTTATATCACCATTCATCTTTCCAGCTCTTCCACTGCCCTCTGTGTGACCCTCTGTGAACTGCGGTAACCTTACTGACGTCACTGCTCATCACAGCCACTGGCTCTCGCACTGCCCTATGTGTGACCCGGGGAACGTGATGAGCGGTGACATTACTGATGTCACCGCTCATTACAGTCTCTGGCTCTTGCGGAGCACAGCGTGGAACCCAGCAGTGGCTGCTGATAAACCTATAAAGCTTTGTTCTCAGAACGAGGCTCCATAGAATTTGGAAGACATGGGACCTCGTGGGAATCCATGGACTACGGCGGACCAGCAAGGGAGTTTTTTTATTTTTCTCTATTTAAATTGGTGAACCAGTGAAAGAGTCAGGAAGTTTTTTTTTTTCAAATAATGATTTTTTGTATGTGTGTTTATTTCTTTTTTTCTACTGGGTTAGTAATGGGGGTGTCTGACAGACACCTCTCCATTACTAACACTAGGGCTTGAAGACAGCCAGCTGCTGATATCAACCCCAAAACCCATTACTTCCACTGCCACTGCACCAGGGCAATCGGGAAGAGCTAAGGCGAGGTTCCAGAATCGGTGCATCTATTGTGATGTGCCACTTCTGATGCTGGTGCAGGCTTGCATTTTTAGTCTGGGAAGGGACCAATAACAATGGTCCTTCCCAGACTGATAATATCAACGAACAACTGTCTGCTTTACCTTGGCTGGTTATCAAAAATAGAGGGGACCCCATGTAATTTTTTTTATTTATTTAGTTAATCATTAAAAGCTGTGTGATTAAGCTCCACACACAAGGCACTAAAGGATGCAATGGTATAATGAGTTGTGGGGTTGTGAAATTATCTATCTCTTTATATAATCTTTTTTCCCTATTTTTCAGTTAGCTTTAATAAGCTGCAAATAGCAGTAATTGCTTTAGAAAAATACTTGAAAAAAATGCAGGTATAAAAACACGAAAAGACTTGAAAAAAATGTCTGCAATAGTCTACATGGAGGTCCCACGATGAACCTCGATTCTGTCATCCAAAATCTATTGAGCTTTGTTCACAGAATGAAGCTCCATAGACTATTACAGCAGCCACTGTTGGGTCTCACTCTGTACTCTGCAAGACCCGGCAGTTATGATGAGCGGTGATGTCAGTAAGGTTACCACAGTTCACAGTTACTGCATCACACAAGGGGCAGCGCGAGAGCCAGAATAATGAGCGGCGACATAACTTTACATCACCGCTCATCATTCCAGCTCTAGTGCTGCCGTCTGTGTGACCCTCAGGCTATGAACTGCGGCAACCTCTCTGACGTCACCGTTCGTCACAGCCGCCGACTCTCGCACTGCCCTATGTGTGACCCAGGGATCGTGATGAGTGGTGATATTACTGATGTCACCGCTCATTACAGTCTCTGGCTCTAGCGGAGCACAGTGTGGAACTCGGCAGTGAAGCTTCATTCTCAGAACAAGGCTCCACAGGTTTTTGACAGTGTGGGACCTTGTGGGAATCCATGGAATATGGTGGATCGGCATGGAAGTTTTTTTATTTTTCTTTAACAAATCTGTGAGCCAAGGAAAGAGTTGAAAGTGTTTTTTCAAATAAAGTTTTTTTTATGGGTGTTTATTTCTTTTTACTACTGGGTTAGTAATGGGGATGTTTGACAGACACCTCTTCATTACTAACACCAGGACTTGATGTCAGCCAGCTGCTGACATTAACCCCAAGAACATTACTCTAATTTCTACCGCACCATGGCAATTGAGAAGAGCCGAGCAAAGCGCCAGAACTGGTGCATGTAATGTGATGCGCCAAATCTGGGGTGGCTGTGGGCTTTTTAGGCTGGGAATAACCATGGACCTTCTCAGCCTGATAATATAAGCCTGCAGCAGTCTGCTTTACCTTTGCTGGTTATTAAAAATGGGGGGACCCCAAGTCATTTTTTTTTCTTATTTAATACATTAAAGGGAATCTGTCAGGTGATTTTTTTTGGACTAAACTAATGGTATCCTAAAATAGGGCTTGGGCAGCCCTTCCAGGATATTTAACGTTTATTACTCTTACTTCTCCAGTTTTCTTGTTGTCAGCACTGGAGAGGTGGGAGCCGCGCACTAGCCAGTTAAGCAGATGTAAATTCAAAATGAATAATCACTGCTCCCCAAGGTCATCTCTCAGTACCGGCTTCAGTGATAGAAAAATCTTCACAGGTGTCTAGAGGTGGGCAGGACTATGGGCATGGGGAGCAGTAAATATTCATTTTGAATTGACATCTACTTGACTGGCCACTGCTCTGTTGAGCCTTGTTTCCATCGATTTCAGCAATTATTCGGCCCCCTACCCTCCTGCTTGGGTTTGCCAGAAAAATTATCACGTTTTCCATTGACTTCCATTGTACTTGGTAGTCAAGTCGAGCCTGTGGTGAACCGGGTGAAGCAGGCAAAACGGTTTATAGTAGTAGCTTTTCGCGTTAGAATTGCCCGATACGTCAGTCACCTACTAGACCTGACCTGCTATATTCGAGTACCAAGCACTCGAGCATTTTAGTGCTCGCTCATCACTATATTTTATCAATAAAGACTTGTTATCTATGGTCCTGTAGTTTCTTTCTCAATGTTTGTCTATGAGGGCCTCAATCTCACAGGCTTGCATAGACTGGTTTTATTATTAACATTTGCATTCTGAAATTAGTATCACTTCTTATGATATCAGTACTGGTATAAAAAGTTGCACCTTTTTTGTGCTTCTAATACATTTTAGATGCAGCACCAGAAAAACAGTACAATGTTGAGTTCTGAAATAAAATGTAGCTAGAAATATTATTTGATGGTCACGTCAGAATCTGTAATACAGGGAAGGGCATGTCAGTGGTGCAACCTGTGCAGCCACAAAGGGATCCGAGAGGATTGGGGGTCAACTTACATCTCCAAAGGAGGCATAACTGTGCATTATGATGATCTATTGGATTGCAAAGGGCCTCGTATACTGTTCTGGCACAGAGGCCGGCTTTGGTCTGTGTCTGCCCCTGAGGCAACAGGTTATCGACAGGCTCAGCTATCAGTTTAATAGGTACTTCCCGACTCTCACCTGACAAAAGATGTTGGAGGAGATAAAGAACCGGCATGCCCGATTTTGAACTGCTGATCCTCTTTGTCTCAGCAAAAGAAACCACAATCAGAGGAGTCTGGTAGTGACTCTCTCAATGAAGACACAGGAGCACTTGGAACAGCTCTGCCAAGTGCTTCTATGTAAGGAGGTGTGTGGAATTCTCTTCTCTTCTTTCTGTTGTCCATGCTTAGTGTGGCACACACAGACGCACAATGCAATGATTGAGTCAGCTTCTCCACTTTGTATCTGGTTTGAGGTGTGATTTTCATATTGCTCACACCTGCTACTTGCCACATGTGAGTTTGAACAACCATCACATGCTTGAATCAAAGGTGTGTACACAATATTGGAAAGATGCCAATGATTTTATCCAGCCCATTTTTGGGGTTTTGTGTGAAATGATGTCCAATTGGCTTTTTTTCTGTTTTCTTTTTTTGTGTTGTTCCAATGCACACAAAGGAAAGAAACATGTGTATAACAAATTGAATAATTGCAATAATTTTCTGGGAGACATACTTCATTTTTTGCAACAATTTCAAGGGTGCCAACATGTTCGGCCATGACTGTAAGTTTGAACTTTGACTAGGCCATTCACACACATGAATATGCTTTGATCTAAACCATTCCATTGTAGCTTTAGCAATATGTTTAGAGTCATTGTCCTGCTGGAAGGTGAACCTATGCCCCAGTCACAAGTCTTTTGCATCTTCTAACAAGTTTTCCTTCAGGGCTGTCCTGAATTTAGCTCTATCCATCTTCCCATCTAATCTGACCAACTTCCTGTCCCTGCTAAAGAAAAGCATACCAAAGTATGATGCTGCCACCACCATGTCTGATTGTGGGGATGGTGTTTTCAGGGTGATGAAGAGTGTTCGTTTTCTGTCACACAGAGTGTTTTGCATTGAGCCCCCAAAAAATACTATTTTGGTCTCATCTGACCAGAGCACCTTCTTTCACATGCTAGCTGTGTCCCCTACATGACTTTTTGCAAACTTCAAACTAAACATCTTTTTGCTTGCTTTCAAAAATGGCTTCCTTCTTGCTACTCTTCCATAAAGACCAGATTTCTGGAGTATATGACTAATAATTGTCCTGTGGACAGATTCAATCACCTGAGCTGTGGATCTCTGCAGCTCCTCCAGAGTGACCGTGGGCCTCTTGGTTGCTTCTCTAATTAGTGCTCTCCTTGCTTGGGATGTCCGTTTAGGAGGATGGCCATGGCTTGGTACTTTTGCAGTTGCGCCATACTCCTTCCACTTTAGGATGATGGACTGAACATCGCTCCCTGAGATGTTTAAATCTTGGGCTCTTTTTTTGTATAACCAAACGCTGCTTTACTCTTCTCCACATTTTTATTTAGGAGTATCAGAGTACAGGGGGCTGAATATGAATGCATTCCACAATTTTCAGATTTATATTTTTAAAATAATTAGAAAACCATGTATTATTTCCATTACACTCCACACATACTTGCTGGTTTGTGTTGATATATCACATAAATTCCCAAGTTAAGTTTGTGGGTGTAACGTGAAAAAATGTGGAAAAGGTCACAGGGTATGAATATTTTTTCACGGCACTGAATTAAGTAATGTGATAGACAGACCGCTGTATCTTATATTCAAGCACTCTTTATGGACAGGGACTGCCCCACTAGACTGGCGCCAAGCAAATGTGGTACCAATATTCAAAAAGGGGTCTAAAAGTGACCCTGGGAACTATAGACCAGTCAGCTTAACCTCTGTTGTGGGTAAATTGTTTGAAGGATTTCTTAGAGATGCTATTGTAGAATATCTTAATGATAATAACTGTCTAACTCCATATCAACATGGATTCATGAGGGATCGCTCCTGCCAAACAAACCTGATTGCCTTCTACGAGGAGGTGAGCTCACAGCTGGACCGTGGAGAGTCAGTGGATGTTGTATACCTTGACTTCTCCAAAGCATTTGATACCGTGCCACACAAAAGGTTGGTATATAAAATGAGAATGCTTGGTCTGGGGGATAATGTGTGTAAGTGGGTAAATAGCTGGCTGAGTGATAGAAAGCAGAGGGTGGTTATCAATGGAGTAAGCTCAGGGTGTGTCAGGGTTACTAGCGGGGTGCCTCAAGGGTCTGTCTTGGGCCCTATATTATTTAATATATTTATTAATGATCTAGTGGAAGGGTTGCATAGTAAAATAGCAATATTTGCAGATGATACTAAACTTTGTAAAGTAGTTAACACAGATGAGGATAGGGCACAGCTACAGGAGGATTTAGATAAATTGGGGAGTTGGGCCAAAAAATGGCAAATGGGGTTCAATGCCGATAAATGTAAGGTCATGCACATGGGAAAGAAAAACAGCAGTCACCCATACATATTAAATGGGAAATCGTTGGGGAAATCTGACATGGAGAAGGACCTGGGCGTCTTGGTTAATAGCAAATTAAATTGGAGTGCCCAGTGTCAGGCAGCAGCTGCGAAGGCAAATAGAGTCATGGCATGCATCAGAAGAGGAATAGGGGCATATGATGAGAACATTGTTCTTCCTCTGTATAAAGCGCTGGTAAGGCCGCACTTAGAATATTGTGCACAGTTCTGGGCTCCGGTGCTCAGGAAAGACATATTGGAGCTAGAGAGGGTACAAAGGAGGGCGACTAAGGTAATAAAGGGAATGGAGGGACTAGAATACCCAGAGAGGTTGTCAAAATTAGGCCTATTTACGTTGGAAAAGAGAAGGCTTAGGGGAGACCTCATAAACATGTATAAATACATCAGGGGGCAGTACAGAGATCTCTCCCATGACCTGTTTATACCAAGGATGGTGACAAAGACGAGGGGGCACACTATGCGTCTGGAGGAAAGGAGGTTCCTGCACCAGCATAGAAGGGGATTCTTTACGGTCAGAGCCGTGAGACTCTGGAACTCTCTGGGAGAGGAAGTGGTGATGTCCAACTCACTTAATGAGTTCAAGAGAGGCCTGGACGCCTTTCTTGAGAACAATAAAATTACATCTTATGCTTAGTGATAGTTAATTAATCCAGATTGGTGTCGGGAAGTGAATTTTTTCCTCAATGATGTCAATTGGCCTATACCGCATGTTTTTTTTTTTTTTTTTTTTTTTTTTGCGTTCCGCTGGATCAACGCTGCGGAATAGCTGCAGTGCACAAGAAATAGGCTGAACTGGATGGACGCTTGTCTTTTTTCGGCCTTATAAACTATGTAACTATGTAACTATGTAAGGGAATGGAAGCCCTTAAACAATATTAAGAAAGCCATCAGCTCAGATTGTTCATTTGTAGAAGACTCTCCAGAATACTCAGTAAAATGAAGGTTTATAGCATAATAGCCTTTTTTGTTTTACCCATTTGCAGAAGACTGAAATATTTCACGAACAAGACAAGAATCAGGTGTAACTATAGAAGATGCAAAAGTGACAGTCACATCTAGGCTCTGAAGTCCGAGAACTCCTCTTTCATATATATATATATATATAAGACATCAGTAAAATAAATTGTACATGGTAGGGAGGGAGTCCTCATACAGATTCTGCATTAGAGCCCAGGAGCGGTAGGATACATATTGATATAGAGTCTTACGTGCAGCATATGGAAGCCAGACTCACGCTGACTCAACAGCGAATAGCAAAAATAAGATTTCGATTTTTTTTTTTCAAAATATGTAATTTTTAAGCTCTGTCTCATCATTCTTAGTAGCTGATCTGATAACAGAAAAGGAAATCAAAAAGGGAAGGGAGTATGCTAGTAATTTAAGCCATTGTAAGCAGCCTGTAACAACGATTTCATTATTTATAAAAGGGGTAGGGTTATGCTAATTGAGCACATATTTTTTTATATATTTTCAAACTCTTTCTGTAAACGTTTCCTTAGAAAACTTAATAATATATTGATACAATTCCAAAAACCCATTACATAATCCATCCAATTTCTCTGGAAATGTTTTTCCTCTAGTGAATTGGCATATTGATAGCACTCTACACTCAGACAGCACTTGCGTGTGAACATTGTTCTTGAGAATTGGCCAACATGTCTACCATAGGAGTTAGATTTAATAGCCAGTACAATAATTTTTTAATGTAAAAAATAAAAATAAAAAAAATAGATTTAGGATTCTATGGTGCCCTACAACATAAAATTTTGCTTAAAGGAAACCTGAAAAGAGATTCATGCTGCCCGAACTACAAGTAGCATGAATAATAAATCCAGTTCTTTCTGGAGTCTAGTGATTTAAATGCCCCACTTCGTGCACTGTTGATGGAATTATTACAATTTATACTGATTCATAATTTTTTCATTTTCAAAGATAGGTTTTTTTTACAGAAACGCGGCACTGCGATGGGCGCGGCGTGTGCCCCATCGTACGCTAATCTCTTCCTCGGCTATTGGGAGAGGGAGATTTTCGAGGATGGGGTGGGCGCCGCCTCCCATGCGCAGTGCTGGTATAGATACATTGACGATATTTTTTCTATCTGGCAGGGTCCCGAGCCTGAGCTACATGAGTTTATCTCCTCTTTAAATCATAACGATCGGAACATCAAACTCACATATAAGTACAATCGGAGTGAAATTGAATTCTTGGACATTAGGATTATTGTCCAGCAGGATGGCAGGATGGAGACCGACGTCTTCCGTAAGGAGACGTCGGTCAACTCTCTGTTGCATGCTACTTCAGCACATACTTCATCTACCATCCGGGCCATTCCTGTAGGACAATATCTAAGAATGAAATGTATTTGCTCTTCAGAGGTGGCTTTTGAGGCTCAGGCTCGGGACCTTGACCATAGATTTCGGGACCGTGGATACAGTGCACGAAGTATCAAAAGGGGCTACAGACGTGCAAGGAGGACTCCACGAGTCTCCCTCCTAGTAAATACAACAAAAAAACAGGAGGAGAGAGACTCTCCCATCAGATTTATTTCCACCTACAATAATCGGTGGCGGGAAATACGTGAGATCCTATCTAGACACTGGCCCATATTAAAAACGGAACCGATACTTAATCAAATCTTACCTGAGAGACCATTAATGACAGCAAGGCGGGGTAAAAGTTTAAAAGACTCTTTGGTAAGAAGCCACTATGTCGCCCCTTCAACTACTCTGTTTGGAGTTGGAAAACCAAAGTGGGGTTGCTATCCGTGTGGTTCCTGCTTGGCCTGCAGGAATATAGAGAGGGCCATGACATTTTCATCCACGGATGGCGTACGGAACTTTAAGATTACCCGTCATATTTCCTGTAGCTCCACGCATATTATTTATATGGCCCGATGTCCTTGCAATTTGAGTTATGTGGGGCTCACATCTAGGGAATTTCGGGTTCGAGTGAGAGAACACGTGCGAGCTATATTGGCGGCACGTGAGGTCTCTGATTTAGCGCTACTGAAGACTATCCCGCGGCACTTCAAGCTGCGCTACAACTGTGACCCCTCTTGCCTCAAATTCAGAGGCATTGATCAGATACACCTCGGTAGTCGGGGTGGGGACCACAAGCGTATTTTGGCGCAGCTGGAGTGCCGCTGGATAGCTGTCCTGGACACTGTGACCCCTAGGGGTCTCAATGAGCTCAATAGTTTTGCTCCTTATTTGTAGATTGATCTTTTTTCTCTCTCCCCTTTTTATGTGTGGATTTTAAATTATTATTTGTTTCATTGTTTTTTTCAGTATATTTGCTTTTTGTGTACATACTTGGACCATAATTGGACTGATCTCAACTTTATCTGGACATACCCTTCTTAGTATGGATGAAATGAATTCCCTACATGTTGAATCTTGGATACCATCAACATAATATGATCTACACTAAAAAGCCCCATTGAAGATATATATTTTTATTTAAATTCTTCTGATTACGAGATGTGGGTATTAGACTATTGTTGACGGATAACTTATGATGGCTATTTTCATTTTGGTATGTCTTGATGGCACATACAATGGGTGTCCACGCTGTGCTTATATATATTGTTATCGGGTGTATGGCCTGTATGTATCATTATACTTGCCCAGTTGTTATTCCCTTCTTACGTTGTCTACTGCTGAGCTGCGCGTGCGCAGGCCCGCCCCGGCCCGTCGCGTCATCAAGGCTTCCGTATGATGGGGAGGTGGGCCTTTGACGTCACTGGAACGCATTGTTCCGGCCCACGGCCCCGACAGGAAATGGCCGGATATGACGCGTTTCGGGGGGGCGGTAACTCTCGCACGCGCTGCATACACCGGCATTGACACCGGCATCTTAATTATTCTGGGCATTTAAAAATGGCGATCCACACGCTCTATCACAGCCTCCAGAAGAAGCAACACGCGAAACGCGCGTCGGGGCTTCAGTGCGGCATAGGGGCTACTACACAGATGGGTGAGTCATTTAGGAGTTTGCATCATATAACCTGTATTAACTCTATGGCACATAACCTTATGGGGTAGTCTATTATGTACAGCTCACACTATCCTTCATTCCATTTGAAGGAGGATGATGTTCTTAGCCACATATAATTATATTGTACTTTTTTGATTACAGAATTTGCATACTGTGGCTTACCTCTCTCATATGTTTGGACCTTGGTATCCTACACATATAGATTTTGTTGCTGTGGATTGAGGACTCGTGATATATATTTTTTTAGTGCCTGTCTCTATATATATTTTTTACATTTCTTGAATGACACCATCTGAACCCAGATCTATTTGCCAAACTGATTTCGTGTGATTCTTACCCCAAGGGATCTATTTACTGTTTTAAGCAAATTGTGTGTGTTTTTCTTTTTATATTGCAATTTAATAAAATTTATATTTCAGTAACTCTTTTGTCTTGTGGGATTTATACTCCATTCATTTGTAGGAGATGTGTCCAGTTGGGAGTATCCCTAGCATTTAATATGCTATTAATGTTATACCATTCTGTTCGGTTCACTGTTCATAAGTAGCATGAATATGTCTGGCAATGTTGTTGCAAGTGTGTATGTTTTGCTCTGAAATATTGCATTGTGTTAGGTGTTTGCTGGATTTGAAATGGGGCCAGAACCTTCTGTGGTCTCCCATTCCGGTCCAGCCAGGGCTGATGCTGCTCTGTATCGTCATCAGTCGCAACGCCTAGCTGGTCCACGAGATGTACAGGTAGTCTCTTGGGTCTTTGTTCCTAGCAACATGAAGGATAGGTTGTGGAGGGAGACAGGGCTGCTAAAGCATAAGTCCAGGATTCTCTGTACTGAGCATGCCCGTGACATGGCGGACCGTGATTGGTGGTTTAGGAGTCAGCTGATCCGGTGACCTGGCACCGCCTGATTGGTCGCGGGTGACATCACCAATGGTGCGACGGTGGGCAGGGCTTAATCTTTAAAAAGCACGCCCACAAACATGGCGGCGCGCTCTGATCATTGAGCTGTGATGGTGTTGTGTGGACTCTTGGTCTCTGGGGCTCCACGTGTGCTTTAGTTCCTGGCAGGCAGGTTTAGTGGAAATAGGCAGGCTTAGATGAAATAGGCAGGTAGCTTCATCTGACAGTCTGGCTCCGACAAAGGGGTCGCCTTACACCCCGAGCAGTCTGCAGACACCCTATTCCCGGTACCACCTGTAAGTCACGTGGAGAGATACTCCTCAGTCCAGTAGCACACCGGCTGGGAGCACGTATTCGCCGGCGTGAGTCACACACGCATCCTAGCGCCAACTGTGTAGTCCCTGTGCTGCAACAGGACTAAAGATACATTATTTATCGCACATCTCTCGTGCTGTTAACGGAGATAGTGCGAATCCCTATTCCCATTCCGGTGTGCTGTAACACGGAGGGGATTGTTATTTACGTTGGTTGTTTTACCTTCTCACCCGGAAGGTGTTCAGCTGCAGTCCACCAGGCTGCATCGCGGACCCCCGGGTTCGGTTGCTTTCCATTATTTAATAAAGTTGTTTGCAACCGTCCCCCTAACACATAGTTTCAGAGAAAACATACTTTGAAAAGTTGGTCAAGTACGATGAGTCTCGAATGTCTAGACCGCTGCAGGTCTCCGACAGCTTCTCTCCGCGCCACTGCACTAGACTGACTGATCTCTCCTTGTTAGTAGTGATCTTGCTTCTTGGACAAATCATCCAAGACGCATTGTACCTGGCTGGCTATTAAAATTATGTTTTCTTTGAAATGCTGCATGCTATTTCAGAGGCCCATTCTTAGTATAAGATGGCGTCCTATCACCTCTACTGGTCATATTACCTGGCATTGAGTTCAATATCTTAGTGGTTTCTTGTTACTAAATATCTAAAACTTTACCTATTTCCTATCCACCTTTTGATTGCTAACTTTTGTACCCTGAATATTATTCCTGGGGCAATAGCGATCTTTTTCCTAATTTATACGGTACATAATAATGAAAAATTATTAAATCTTTCCACTTACCCCTTAAAATATCTTATCAGTATTAAGTGCCCATTTAATTGAGTTGACCACAGGATTAAACAACCATTGATTCGCTATATATAACAAGATCAGTGCTCATTTATTACCTTGTTTAGACAGCTCAACCAAAATTCTATGCTCTTATGATACATCCCAATCATCCCAGACCCAGTGAGACTGTCCCAAATTTAGGAAGCTTTCCTGCTTTGCCGGGATGTCCTGATTTCAGTTGCCTCCGAGCAGCACAGCCATTGAGAGAAGTGGGGCGAGGTCACAGGCTGCTTTAGTAGCAACTAGTGTTGAGCATTCTGATACTGAAATATCGCGGTATCGGAATACCGATACTTAATTCCGATACTTTTGCAATATCGTATACCGGTATCGGAAGTTCCCATAATGCAATGAGCCAGTTTCATTTTATTCAGCCAATGAGGATCCTAAGAAGTGTGGGTACATCCTGTTAGGCATGTAGGCATCTTAACTAATGGCATGGCTGTGATTGGCTGCTGAAATTATGTCATGATGCACTATAAAAGCCGCCGCCGCCATTTTGAGCTCACTCTGCTGTGAATTCAGTTAGGGATAGGACGCTGTTGTTCTGAGGGACAGTTTTAGCTACCTATTTGGTCTACTCTGCTTTACCCAAGCTACTTTATAAATCGCTGTGCCTTGCAGCGCTAGTGCACAGTTCTCTGTGCTGTTCACCGCTGTCTGCAAGGTCTGTGTGTGTGAGTGCAGCTCACCCTGTAGTGTGTGCTTCAGCCAAGTCTGGTTGTAGTGCACTCAGTGTGTGTCACTGCCTCATACATTGTCCTTTTTTGCCAATTCATAATTTTTCCTGATATCTCCTATTAGTGTGGTGGTTCCATCCGTATTCAGCTAAATTGGTTCCAAACACACTATATAGGAGTAGATAGAGAATTTTTTTTGGTCTTGCAGCGCTAGTGCACAGTGCTCTGCATCTGCACTGTTCACCGCTGTCTGCAAGGTCTGTGTGTGTGAGTGCAGCTCACCCTGTAGTGTGTGCTTCAGCCACGTCTGGTTGTAGTGCACTCAGTGTGTGTGACTGCCTCATACATTGTCCTTTTTTGCCAATTCATAATTTTTCCTGATTTCTCCTATTAGTGTGGTGGTTCCATCCATATTCAGCTAAATTGGTTCCAAACACACTATATAGGAGTAGTTAGAGGAGCCTTTCTGCAGCATTGTGCCCTGCAGCCCCAGCCAGATTAGTATTAGCCTGTTTTTTGTAGCCTCATCTATTGCATTGTTGGTTACCTTCTTACATTGTAATAGCTACAAAAAGTTTGTGATACTATCGGTATTACATCTTTAGGCTTATCCAGTGTCTTTTTGTGACAAAAAAAACCTAAATAAAGTTCACCAAACACTCCACTTTACAGTTGTGTAGGCCACATTAGCTCATATTAAAGTCTAGTCCACACTTTATAAAATTAGTGTTTCTTATACCTGTTAGCAGCTGTTCAGGAATAAGCACACTAAGCCCTTAGTACTTTTCTGCCTATCTTTATCAGTCTACCAAGATGAAGAAGGCAGGGAGTAAGGCATGTGGTCGTGGTCGTGGGCGTGGAGTTTCTGCAGGGAGAGGACGTGAGGATTCTGTGCCTGCAGGGAGAGGACGTGGGGATTCTGTGCCTGCTGCGGGCACCAGTGACTCAGCATCCCCCAGTTTTACCAGGGAACAGTCCTTTATGCGCAGCTTTGTAGGAGCTAGCCGTACCCCACTGCTGCGGGAGGACCAAATTGAAGCCATTGTCGGATGGATGGCAGCTAACGCATCGACTTCAATTCCAGATCCTCTCAGGTCCTGAGCACTGAAGAGCACCCATCTGTCTCTTCACCACCTGCCAAATTGCCCAGGCAGTCAGGGAGCCCTGGACAGGAGCCATCTCTACTTCTGTTCTCTGAATCTCTTGGCTAGGAAAGAGGGGGCCAGCCAAGCAGAATTCGAGAATTTGAAGAAGAGGTAGTATGCAGTGATGCGCAACCGTTTTGTCTCTCTGAATCTGAAGAGGCGGGTGGGCCAGTGCCTATGGTCAGCAGCACACCTCAGTATGCATCTGATGATGAGACTCAGGTGCCACTTTCTGGTGCGTACTGTGCTGTCGAGACTACCCAGGAGAAGCAGTTGTTTAAAGAGGGTGGTGTAGATGATGAGATCCTTGACCCATCATGGCGTGAGGGACAGGAAGGTGGTGGGAGCAGCTCTGAGGAAGAGATTCCCCGAACAGCCCAAAAAGGAGGGAGAGGGAGGGGGCAGACTTGGTTGCCTGTAGCCTCCACTTCGGCACCCATTAGGAGCATGGCTATTCCCAAATCCAAAGCGGGCGCTCCCAAGACTTGCAGTGCCTGGTCCTTTTTTGACACAGTTGCAGATGACATTTGCTTTGTCAAATGCAAGCTGTGTAATCAGAAGGTGAAAAGAGGGAAAAGTGTCAGCAACCTCAATACCACAAATATGTGGAAACATGTCCGGACCAAGCACGTGGTGGAGTTACAAAAACACACTGAAGACCTAGGCCAACCTACAGTGCCACCTACCACCTCTTCAGCTCGTGTTGTAGCCTCTTCCTCCAGCTCACACACAGCTGGTTCGGCTTCCTCACAGGATCGCCATGGAAGAATCTCTGGCACTGTTGTACAGAGACACAGTGTAATTCCACCCACAGCACCACTTTCCCAGTCATCCTCACACTCCCAGGCCAGGCATGGGAGAAAAGGCGCCCATACTCGGCAAACCACCCCCGAGCACAGGCTCTGAATGCTGGCATTGATAAACTACTGGCCCTTGAAATGCTATCATTCAGGCTGGTGGAGACTGACATCTCCCGTAACTTTATGGCATTGGCAGTCCCACAATACAACATGCCCAGCCGCTTTTATTTCAGCAGGCAAGCCGACCCTGCCCTGCAACATCATGTGGAGGGAAAAATTAAACATGCGCTACAAAACGCCGTCAGTAGCAAGGTCCACCTGACCACCGATACGTGGACCAGTAAGCATGGACAGGGACGATACCTTTCCCTCACTGCCCATTGGGTAAATGTTGTGGAGCCGGGTACAGATCTTGAGAGTGGCACTGTACGTGTTCTGCCAACTCCAAGGATTGCAGGAATCCAATCTGTACACATTGACTCCTCCTCATAATCCAGTTCCTCTGAATCAGCGCTGCAGGAGCCGTCACGGTCTACCTCCACATCGACCCGTGAACGGTTACCTGTTATGATGACCGATATGAGCACAGCCGTGGCCAAACGTCAACAGGCCGTATTAAAATTAATTTCTTTGGGGAATCGAAGCCACACAGCGCAGGAGCTCTGGAATGCCATCAAGCAGCAGAGCGACGTGTGGTTTATGCCAGCGAATCTCCAGCCAGGCATGGTAGTGTGTGACAATGGCCGAAATCTGGTGGCAGCTCTGGGCCTAGGCAACCTCACTCACATCCCATGTCTGGCACATGTGCTCAACTTGGTCGTGCAGAGTTTTTTGAGGGACTATCCGGATCTTGATGCACTGCTTCACAAGGTCCGCATAGAGTGCGCTCACTTGCGGCGTTCTAGCAACGCAAGATCACGCATTGCAGCTCTGCAGCGCCGATTAAGTCTTCCGGAACATCGCATCATATGTGACCTACCCACCAGGTGGAATTCAACGTTACATATGTTGGAGAGGTTGTGTGAGCAGCAGGCAGCAGTAATGGAGTACCAGCTGCAGCAGGCGCAAGCAAGTCGGAGTGCGCGCCGTTCACACTTCACCACCACTGAGTGGGCCTCTATGAAGGACATTTGCCACGTTTTGCGTGCCTTCGATTATTCCACGCGGATGGCGAGTGCAGATGATGCACTAGTCAGCATGACTATCCCCCTTATCTGTCTGCTTGAAAAAAACACTGCAAGCACTAAGGGACGAGGTTTTGGAAGAGGTGGAGGATGAGGAGTCACAAATGCCATCTGCTTCTCTACAGTCTGCGCAACGTGGTTCCTCACAAAGGCCTAGGCAGGGGAGGATGAGGAGGAGTCAATGGATGAGGAAGACATCTGTCCAGAGGAGGGAGGTACACAATGCTCTAGTAGTCAGTATCTAGAGCGAGGGTGGGGTGATGCAGAGCAGGCAGAGATCACGCCTCAAGCAGGGGACAGCGTTTCTTGGCCAGTTGGCAGTCTGCAGCACATGGTTGATTTCATGCTGCAGTGCCTGAGAAACAACCGCCGCATCGCCCACATTCTCAACATGGCTGATTATTGGGTGTCCACCCTCCTAGATCCTCGCTTCTGGGACAACTTACAAAGCCTCATAACACCGTTGAACCGGGAGCGTAAAATGCGGGAGTACCAAGACGCACTGGTGCATTCCATCATGTTCTCCATTCCAACCGAGAGCAGTGCTGCTAGTGCTTTACAAAGCAGCTCAGTGCGTCGAGGCAGTGGAGGAAGCTCTGCGCAAAGAGGGAGCAGAAGCAGCGCCTCAGCACAAGGCAAGACCAGTATGGCTGAAATGTGGCAAAGTTTTGTGTCCCCGCCGCCACAAATGTCTACACCATCACAGACGGCTCCAGTCAGCAGGAGGCAACGTTTCCGTCAGATGGTGACAGACTACATATCTTGCCCTCTTAGTGTACTCCCAGACGGCTCTTCTCCCTTCAAGTTTTGGGTCTGTAAGCTGGATACATGGCCAGAGCTTAGTCAGTATGCATTGGAGGTGCTAGCTTGCCCTGCTGCTAGTGTATTATCGGAACGCGTCTTTAGTGCCGCAGGTTGTGTACTAACAGACCGTCGCATGCGACTGTCCTCCGATAACGTTGACCGGCTTACTTTTCTCAAAATGAACAAAGCCTGGATCTCTCATGAATTTGCCAGTCCTCTTCCAGAATAAATAATTGGTTGGCAACAGTATCCAGGTCTCCTGTTGTGTTCATGTTTCTACCACCTGAACTGTAATCCCTGAGCTCCAACACCGCCAGTTGGCCCTCGGAAGTGCCGTCTGCACAGTCAACACTTGCTGCCGTGTTATTGGGGTTCAGTAACGTCAGCTGTTCCCCTGCTGTGCGGACGGCAATTTCTCCTGCTCTGTCCACATTCTCACTACTACAGATTTTAAAGTTGCTCCAATTACACCTCTGGCTCCTCTGTTTTCAGTATTATCCCTGAGCTCCAACACCGCCAGTTGGCGCTTGGAAGTGCCGTCTGCACAGTCAACACTTGCTGCCATGTTATTGGGGTTCAGTAACGTCAGCTGTTCCCCTGCTGTGCGGACGGCAATTTCTCCTGCTCTGTCCACATTCTCACTACTACAGATTTTAAAGTTGCTCCAATTACACCTCTGGCTCCTCTGTTTTCAGTATTATCCCTGAGCTCCAACACCGCCAGTTGGCGCTCGGAAGTGCCGTCTGCACAGTCAACACTTACTGCCGTGTTATTGGGGTTCAGTAACGTCACCTGTTCCCCTGCTGTGCGGACGGCAAATTCTCCTGCTCTGTCTACATTCTCACTACTACAGATTTTAAAGTTGCTCCAATTACACCTCTGGCTCCTTTGTTTTCAGTATTATCCCTGAGCTCCAACACCACCAGTTGGCGCTCGGAAGTGCCATCTGCACAGTCAACACTTACTGCCGTGTTATTGGGGTTCAGTAACGTCACCTGTTCCCCTGCTGTGCGGACGGCAATTTCTCCTGCTCTGTCCACATTCTCACTACTACAGATTTTAAAGTTGCTCCAATTACACCTCTGGCTCCTCTGTTTTCAGTATTATCCCTGAGCTCCAACACCGCCAGTTGGCGCTCGGAAGTGCCGTCTGCACAGTCAACACTTGCTGCCGTGTTATTGGGGTTCAGTAACGTCAGCTGTTCCCCTGCTGTGCGGATGGCAATTTCTCCTGCTCTGTCCACATTCTCACTACTACAGATTTTAAAGTTGCTCCAATTACACCTCTGGCTCCTCTGTTTTCAGTATTATCCCTGAGCTCCAACACCGCCAGTTGGCGCTCGGAAGTGCCATCTGCACAGTCAACACTTGCTGCCGTGTTATTGGGGTTCAGTAACGTCAGCTGATCCCCAGCTGTGTGTCCGGCAAATTCTCCTGCTCTGTCCACATCCACTGTACTACTGATTTAAAACCTCCTCCAAATACACCTCTGGCTCCTCTGTTTTTAGTATTTACCCTGGGCTCCAATACCGCTAGTTGCTGCTCAGAAGTGCCGTCTGCACAGTCAACGCTTGCTCCAGTGTTATTGGGGTTCAGTAACGTCAGCTGATCCCCAGCTGTGTGTCCGGCAAATTCTCCTGCTCTGTACACATTCACACTACTACAGATTTTAAAGTTGCTCCAATTATGCCTCTGGCTCCACTCTGTTTTTAGTATTTACCCAGGTTCCAGCACCGCCAGCTGTTTCCCAGCAGTGTCTTTGGCACGGGTACGCCCTCCTGCCCAGCCTGGTTCCAGCACGCCAGATGTTTCCGGGTAGTGTCAACGTCACTTTGCCTCCAATGCGTTGTCCTGACGTGTTGCGGTAGGGTTAGCCGACTCTATGGTGCCTGCAGTTTAGGTGACTCCTATGTGGGCTGCGGGATCTGGCAATGAAGGCTAGTTCCATAGTGCCAATAGGACAAGCACCCCCTGTAGGACTGTGGGTTTTGGTAACTGCGGCCGGCTCGCGGCCTTGAAACTTTTTTTTACATGGGTACCTTCTGCTACCCATCCGGGTTACAGTACCGTCAGCTGGTTCTCGGCAGTGCCTTTGGATTAGGTGCCTCCTTCTCGGTATCCAAGTTCCACCAACGTCTGCTGGTCCTATGTAGTGCTTTCTGGCACAGGTACCTCCTGCTTAGTAACCGAGTTCCAGTACCGTCAGCTGGTCCTCGGTAGTTCCATTGGCTCTTGTACCTTCTGCTACCCATCCGGGTTCCAGTACCGTCAGCTGGTTCTCGGCAGTGCCTTTGGATTAGGTGCCTCCTTCTCGGTATCCAAGTTCCACCAATGTCTGCTGGTCCTTGGTAGTGCTTTCTGGCACAGGTACCTCCTGCTTAGTAACAGAGTTCCAGTACCGTCAGCTGGTCCTCAGTAGTTCCATTGGCTCTTGTACCTTCTGCTACCCATCCGGGTTCCAGAACCGTCAGCTGGTTCTCGGCAGTGCCTTTGGATTAGGTGCCTCCTTCTTGGTATCCAAGTTCCACCAACGTTTGCTGGTCCTTGGTAGTGCTTTCTGGCACAGGTACCTCCTGCTTAGTAACCGAGTTCCAGTACCGTCAGCTGGTCCTCGGTAGTTCCATTCGCTCTTGTACCTTCTGCTACCCATCCGGGTTCCAGTACCGTCAGCTGGTTCTCGGCAGTGCCTTTGGATTAGGTGTCTCCTTCTCGGTATCCAAGTTCCACCAACTTCTGCTGGTCCTTGGTAGTGCTTTCTGGCACAGGTACCTCCTGCTTAGTAACCGAGTTCCAGTACCATCAGCTGGTCCTCGGTAGTTCCATTGGCTCTTGTACCTTCTGCTACCCATCCGGGTTCCAGTACCGTCAGCTGGTCCTCGGTAGTTCCATTTGCTCTTGTACCTTCTACTACCCATCCGGGTTCCAGTACTGTCAGCTGGTTCTCAGCAGTGTCTTTGGCATGGGTACTCCCTCCTGCCCAGCCTGGTTCCAGCATGCCAGCTGTTTCCGGGTAGTGTCAACGTCACTTTGCCTCCAATGCGTTGTCTTGTCGTATTGCGGTCAGGTTAGCCGACTCTATGGTGCCTGCAGTTTAGGTGACTCCTATGTGGGCTGCGGGATCTGGCAATGAAGGCTGGTTCCATAGTGCCAATAGGACAAGCACCCCCTGTAGGACTGTGGGTTTTGGTAACTGCGGCTGGCTCGCGGGCTTGAAACTTTTTTTACATGGGTACCTTCTGCTACCCATCCGGGTTCCAGTACCGTCAGCTGGTTCTCGGCAGTGCCTTTGGATTAGGTGCCTCCTTCTCGGTATCAAAGTTCCACCAATGTCTGCTGGTCCTTGGTAGTGCTTTCTGGCACAGGTACCTCCTGCTTAGTAACCGAATTCCAGTACCATCAGCTGGTCCTCGGTAGTTCCATTGGCTCTTGTACCTTCTGCTACCCATCTGGGTTCCAGTACCGTCAGCTGGTCCTCGGTAGTTCCATTTGCTCTTGTACCTTCTACTACCCATCCGGGTTCCAGTACCGTCAGCTGGTTCTCGGCAGTGTCTTTGGCACGGGTACTCCCTCCTGCCCAGCCTGGTTCCAGCACGCCAGCTGTTTCCGGGTAGTGTCAACGTCACTTTGCCTCCAATGCGTTGTCCTGTCGTGTTGTGGTCGGGTTAGCCGACTCTATGGCGCCTGCAGTTTAGGTGACTCCTATGTGGGCTGCGGGATCTGGCAATGAAGGCTGGTTCCATAGTGCCAATAGGACAAGCACCCCCTGTAGGACTGTGGGTTTTGGTAACTGCGGCCGGCTCGCGGGCTTGAAACTTTTTTTTACATGGGTACCTTCTGCTACCCATCCGGGTTCCAGTACCCTCAGCTGGTTCTCGGCAGTGCCTTTGGATTAGGTGCCTCCTTCTCGGTATCAAAGTTCCACCAATGTCTGCTGGTCCTTGGTAGTGCTTCTGGCACAGGTACCTCCTGCTTAGTAACAGAGTTCCAGTACCATCAGCTGGTCCTCAGTAGTTCCATTGGCTCTTGTACCTTCTGCTACCCATCCGGGTTCCAGTACCGTCAGCTGGTCCTCGGTAGTTCCATTTGCTCTTGTACCTTCTACTACCCATCCGGGTTCCAGTACCGTCAGCTGGTTCTCGGCAGTGTCTTTGGCACAGGTACTCCCTTCTGCCCAGCCTGGTTCCAGCACGCCAGCTGTTTCCGGGTAGTGTCAACATCACTTTGCCTCCAATGCGCTGTCCTGTCGTGTTGCGGTCGGGTTAGCCAACTCTATGGTGCCTGCAGTTTAGGTGACTCCTATGTGGGCTGTGGGATCTGGCAATGAAGGCTGGTTCTATAGTGCCAATAGGACAAGCACCCCCTGTAGGACTGTGGGTTTTGGTAACTGCGGCCGGCTCGAGGCCTTTAAACTTTTTTTTCCATGGGTACCTTCTGCTACCCATCCGGGTTCCAGTACCGTCAGCTGGTTCTCGGCAGTGCCTTTGGATTAGGTGCCTCCTTCTCGGTATCCAAGTTCCACCAACGTCTGCTGGTCCTTGGTAGTGCTTTCTGGCACAGGTACCTACTGCTTAGTAACCGAGTTCCAGTACCGTCAGCTGGTCCTCGGTAGTTCCATTGGCTCTTGTACCTTCTGCTACCCATCCGGGTTCCAGTACCGTCAGCTGGTCCTCGGTAGTTCCTCAGCTTTCTTGTACCTTCTGCTACATTTCCAAGCTCAAGCTTTTTGAAATGGTTCTTGGTAATCACTATGGATCTCCCTGACGAGGACCCTGAAGACGAGGACCCTGAAGACCAACCCGAAGAAGACGAGGACCCCGAAGACTAGGACCCTGAAGACCAGGACTCTGAAGACCACCCCGAAGAAGACGAGGACCCTGAAGACCACCCCAAAGAAGACGAGGGCCCCTAAGACGAGGACCCTGAAGACCAACCCGAAGAAGAAGAGGACCCCGAAGATGAGGACCCCCGAAGACGACGACCCTGAAGACCACCCCAAAGAAGACCAAGAAGATGACCCTGAAGAAGTTGACCAAGAGGACAAAGAAGAGAAGACAACCACCAAGATACAGAAGAACAAGAAACAGAAAACCAAGAAGCAGAAGTACAAGAAGCTGCAGAACAAAAAGCGGAAGAACATTAAGTATAAGACTAAAAATCAGAGCAAAAGATAATATCTAAATTATAAGCAGAAGATGACTAAGCAGTGTATGGGGGTGAGTCCGTTTCTCCTCGTGGTGCCCCTGGAAAAGACCTGCTGCTGCAGGCCAAACTGAACGCGGACAAATCCTGTTGTAAATCTTTTGTGACGGGTAGAACGAAAGGTGTAATGTCCAAACTTTTATAGATAACAACTACAGGAATGCCTGTCACAAATAAGAATATGATGAAGAAGAAGAATATGAAGAAGATGAAGAAGTAGAATATGAAGAATGTAAAAAAAAAGAATAATACGAAGAAGGTGAAGAAGAAGAAGATGAAGAAGGTGAAGAAGAAGTGGATGAAAAAGATGCTGATGCTGAGGATGATGAAGGAGAAAGTGTGGGAGAAGTAAAAAAGAAGGTGAAGAGCATGGAAGTAGTGAAACATAAATATCTGACAAAATATAAAAATACTTAACATAGTCAATATTTCCGTAACTCAGAACGTCTTAAAAAAAATATTAATTCCTGCTATTCCATTTGATTGGGCTAAACCTCTATGCCTTTATTGTCTCCCCCACCTCCCCCAATACATTCTACATTATTCTTAGTTGTTTTCCTTCATGTAGAATTAACCTACAAGGAAAGAAAGGGTTTATTTTCATTCCGATATTTCTGTCCCATTGACTTGCATTGGTTTCCGGTATCGGAATCGGCGATATCCGATACTTTTTCGGTATCGGTCCGATCCGATATTTCCCGATATCGGAAGGTATCGCTTAACACTAGTAGCAACAATATTTATCTTTCCTCTGTTTTGCAGGAAAGTTATTATGTCCAGTAGGTGGCCGCATCACTATGCTGCCTGCGGCTTGGCCAATGAAGCCTTGAGGACAACCTACTTGCATACCTTAGCAAAAAGGTTTGTTATATGACTGCATATTGTTTATCATACACTGAGTATGGGGATTGCTATAAATGGTATAATTGGAGACCTGCCCCCCTTCTTTGACTATTCATCTCTATGAAGGGTTATGTTCTAAGGAGGGTTTCTCTTTACTGATGAAGTATATGGTGTACTAGCCAAAATTGTATCTGGAAGGGGTTTTACAAGGCCCTTGCTGTGCGCACGTAGGCTTCACACAGTTCGAACTAGATATTAAAAATTAAATTTTAAGGATTTCGTTGTTAGCTGTTTCTGATCCCTATTTATATATTTGTTTCAATGAAACTAGGGCCAATCATGACAATAGTCCATGCTGCTGAGGGAAGAGTGAAGAGGGGAAGTGTGAAGAGTCCTCATTATAGCCCAGTTGCCAATTTAAATGGACTCCTTGATGCTTCATTAAAACAAGTTTTTCAGTGGCTCCTCCATCACTCAAAAGAACCTGCCACCCATTGCGGCACTCTAATCCCCATCGAGAGCCCCTGCTAATACTGCCTTCCTCTAATTTCCATAATATTGAATGCCACCCAACCGAGTATCCCCTTCTCATCCCTATCAAGAGCCAATGCCATAATTTTCTACTTCTACAACCCACTAAGAGCCCCTGTCATCCAGTGTCTTCCTCTAATCCCCACGAAGAACCTCTGCCACCAACTATCTCCAACTAATCCCACCAAGAGCCCTGTCATCCAGTGTCTTCCTCTTATATCAAGAACCTTTACCACCTAGGGTATCCCTCTAATATTATCTCTTCTATAGAAGGTAAGCTATTATGGTCAATAGGGTCCTGTCTCTCTAGCCTGTGAAGTGTCCTCTTTCTTTCTCTCTCTGCTGTAGTCTGTAAGCTCTTATGGTCATCAGGCTCCTCTCTCTAATGTAGAATGCAAGACTTTATGGTCAACGAGCTCCTCTCTCTTTTGCTCTTATGGTCAGCGTGGTCCTCTCTCTTTCTCGCTCTTATGATCAGTGGGGTTCCGTCTCTCCTGTAGATTGTAAGCTTTCATGATCAGCGAGGTTCTCTCTTTCTATCTCCTCTCCCCCACGTGTTTTTCCTAGCATCCCCAAGCTGTTCACTTTTGAGATTTGTGCAAATGTATTCACCGCAACTTAAATTTTTGGGGAAAATTTGTTGAATTCGAATTTCAAAAAATCCGGCCATCTCTACCTTTTATAAAATCTGATTTATGTACCATAGATCTTTGTTTACAATCCATCAGGCTGAAATAAATATATAGATAGTGTGTGTGTATTTCTATCTACCTATCTATCTATACACATAAACATAGATATACAGTACAAACCAAACGTTTGGACACACCTTCTCATTTAAAGATTTTTCTGTATTTTCATGACTTTCAAAATTGGACATTCACACTGAAGGCATCAAAACTGTGAATTAACATGTTAGGCGTCGGGTGTTTGGTGGATTTGAAAGGGGTTCAGAACCATCAGTGTACTCTGTGATCTCCCATTCTGGTCCAGCCAGGGCTGATGCTGCTCAGCATCATCATCAGTCCCAATGCCTAGCTGGTGCACGAGATGTAAAGGTTGTCTCTTGAGTCTTCGTTCCTAGCAACATGAAGGATTGGTTGCGGAGGGAGACAGGGCTGTTAAAGCCTAAGTCCAGGATTCTCTGTACTAAGCATGCCCGTGACATGGCGGACCGTGATTGGTGGTTTGGGAGTCAGCTGATCCGGTGACCTGGCACCGCCTGATTGGTCGCGGGTGACGTCACCAATGGTGCGACGGTGGGCAGGGCTTAATCTTTAAAAAGCCCGCCCACAAACATGGCGGCACGCTCTGATCATTGAGCTGTGATGCTGTTGTGTGGACTCTTGGTCTCTTGGGCTCCATGTGTGCTTTAGTTCCTGGCAGGCAGGTTTAGTGGAAATAGGCAGGCTTAGATGAAATAGGCAGGTAGCTTCATCTGAAAAATTGAAGGCATACTGAACCAGCATGGCTACCACAGCATCTTGCAGCGGCATGCTATTCCATTCGGTTTGCGTTTAGTTGGACCATCATTTATTTTTCAACAGGACAATGACCCCAAACACACCTCCAGGCCGTGTAAGGGCTATTTGACCAAGAACGAGAGTGATGGGGTGCTACGCCAGATGACCAGGCCTCCACAGTCACCAGATAAGCATCTCTGGGAACTCCTTCAAGATTGTTGGAAGACCATTTCCGGTGACTACCTCTTGAAGCTCATCAAGAAAATGCCAAGAGTGTGCAAAGCAGTCATCAAAGCAAAAGGTGGCTACTTTGAAGAACCTAGAATATAAGACATATTTTCAGTTGTTTCACACTTTTTTGTTAAGTATATAATTCCACAAGTGTTAATTCATAGTTTTGATGCCTTCAGTGTGAATGTACAATTTTCATAGTCATGAAAATACAGAAAAATCTTTAAATGAGAAGGCGTGTCCAAACAAAGGCGCTGACATAACACTACAATAGGTGAGTAATGCATATGTATATACAGTATATACTGTGTGTAGATAGATAGATATAAAAAAAGTTGAACAACACTTTCAATTGCCGATAAGAACATGTCCCATTATTCTCAATGGTTCCTAATATACTGTAGTACTGACTCTTTCATATTAGGAAATGATCTCAGTCAATGAAATTACATGAAGATTAGTGTTGAGCCACTCCCGTAGTGTTCGAGTTCGGTTCGGTTCGTCGAACACCCGTGTGTTCGCCGAACTGTTCGTCGAACTGTTCGTCGAACACCTTCGAACACCGTTAAAACCAATGGCAGGCAAACAAAAACACATAGAAACACATAGAAAACACCTTCAAAGGTGTCCAAAAGCTGACAAACTGCTCAGAAGACACAACTAACACATGGAAAAGTGACAAGTACATATAGTCATGCGAAAAGAAAAGAGGTGGAGGAGTAAAAGGAGGGGGAGACACAGATATAGGCATGTCATGCCCTTCTAAAATCCAAAAAGTGAGAAGCCGACACGTTCAGTCCGCTCCTGCCCGTGCCACCTCCGTGTCGCCGGGTTTGTGCCAGAGCCGCGGTAAACCCTGACGGCCAGCCCCCCTCTCCCAATACTGGTGCCTGTCCGCTGGTGGGTCGAGCGAGCCCCCCAGCTCTAAGCTTTTTAATTTAAATTGTCTCTCTAATTTGAATGAATACACTTTAAATCCATTTACAAGGATCTATTGAAGGGCAAGTCTCATGCCAGCAGCCGCGTAATTCCAGCTCCAGTAGCGTCCACTAAAGCTGCTGCAGTTAAAAAGCTTTTATAAGGATCGAGCTCGGCTGTCCACCGCAAGGCATCCTACTGCCAGTCCCAGCCCCTATGCCTTGGGGTACCTCCTGATGCTCTTCACTGAGTATCCCGTGGTCCCGAAGCATTTCCTTTGAAAAAATTAAGTGTCCAAACTACAGGTGGTGTAGCTTGCTTAACAGCCGGGATAATCCGCTGACTAGCAGACACTGCTACTAGGCACAAAGTATTTCCTGGGATAGATGCAGTTAAAAATTTGTAATTAGATACTCTCGTTGGATGCTGAGAAAGCATTCCATAGAGTCTCCTGGCACGCCATATATGATTCTCTTAAAAGCTTGGGGTAGGGGTCTAGGGGACCCTTTTATAGCCAAAATCACGGCCCTGTATCACAATACGTCACCTAGGCTGAAGATAAATGGAACTGTAGCACCCTGAGGGCTCGGTTGCTACAGAGGTATTGCACCTCACCCAGAGGTGTGATATCTCACTCTCAGGTAAGGATGGAGTGTGGATCAGGACCCGACACCTGCATGCATTACACCACATTGCCGTGGGGCAGGGCGACCAATATGCCTCTGAGATGGGCACGACAGTCCCTGTCCCTGTCTGGAGTGGGGGGGAGGGAACACTGAGGAAGGGGAACCCTGTAGTGCAGGAGCAGGGAGGAAGCAGTTCCTGGGTGCATTGAGAAGGGAGTATAAAAGGTGGGCACCATCTTAGTTCAGTGCAGAGAAGTCTGAGCAGAAGTGGCAGGGAGCAGGGGCTCTGCATGAGCTCTGCTCCGGAGGCGGGCCTAGTAACAGAGGCCCAGGCCTGGAAGAGGGAGAAGGAAGGAAGAGGAGTGGAGAAGGCTCCAGGAACGAGGAATGAAGGGATCCCAGGGGTGCGGACGGGCGAGTCGCCACCGCACGCCCGAATCCACCTGCGTGGAGGGGTCAGGCCAAAGGGGGAGACCGGTCCCCAAAACTAGTGGAGGCAGGAAACGACCCTCAGCTAGAAACCGGAGGCTGTGACATTTTATGTGGCGCAGCCCCTCGCTACACCCGCTAGGAAGGCACCACATAGGGTCAGGGAAACTGGCGCCAAGTTTACCAAGAGGAGGCCCGAGGCAGCCGGACAGAAGGGTTGGTAAGAAAGGCCAGACAAAGGACACACAAAGGGGGTCCTGTGAAGCGCTCCAAAGTTATCTGGGAGTTGTCTGAGCCCCTCACCTGGTGAGCACAGTACGACGTGGGCAGCCGTTACCTGCAGACGTGGTCTGGATAATAAGAACTGTGAGTAAAGGCCCTGGACTGCATCACTGACTCCGTGTCGTTACTGCTGCTGCCCTGCACCATCACCCCCATCCTCCGCATACACTGCCCTGAGGCTATACTCCTCCCATGGGGAGTTATGCTACGCTCTGCTGCACCCACAACACCAGCCTCAGCGGTCTGCCCTGCAGCGGCGGTTCACTCTGACCGCAATCCACGGGTGGCGTAGTCGGACATTTAAACATCAAAACCACATAAATAGTTCCGCCACTGGTTTGACCACCCTGAGCCACGGAACCGGGTCGCTGCCACGAAGACTACAACCACCAGCATCCACCAAAAAGGGTCCGGCTCCGGGTGTCCCAAGGCCCAGGGGGTGCATCAGAACATTTTCATCACCTTTCACAATCACCAATGGGACAAGGCAGGGATGTCCTCTGTCCCCTCTCTTATACATCCTAGTGATGGAGCACCTGCTCTCATCAATTCGCCATAACCCCAATATTAGGTGGATTGAGGTGGGAGGCACCGAGTACAAGTGCTCTCTATTTGCTGATGATGTCCTAGTATATATCACTCAATCACATATATCCATCCATGCTGTTATGGCTGAAATAGATCACTTTGTTACATGGTCAAATTTTAAAATCAATGCAGCGAAGTCTGAGGCCCTCGATGTCTCCCTCCCCAAATCCATATAGGATTCCATCCAGTCCAACTTTCCCTTTGCCTGGCCCTCACAGGGTATCAAATACTTAGGAATTCCTATTCATAGAGACCTCTCCCATCTATGTTATCTTAATTTTGGGCCCTTTATTGAACAACTCCATACAGACCACGGTTGGCAAGTTAGAACTGTAAGATTCACTACGTGAACCACTGGTGTTTTGTGGAAAAGCACATGTACACTGTGTTCCAAATTATTATGCAAAAAGTGTTTAGGAGTGATAAGGGAAGAATTTGTTTGTTTGTCAGTTAAACTCATTGATGGTGATGTGTGTCAGGGCTCTTTATATCACTGTAAGCAATTGCAGACACCTGTGCTAATTAGTTTGGCAGGTGTGTCCAATGAAAGGCAAGACTACTTAAGAAGGCTGTCTCACATTATTAAGTAGCCTACATTTTCTGCCAAAATGGGAAAGAAAAAGGATGTGTCGGCTGCTGAGAAGCAACAAATTGTGGAGTGTTTAGGTCAAGGCATGACTACAATCAACATTGTGCGATGATCAGGATGAAGTGTCTTGGCAATCAAGAAGTATGTAGCTGATTCACAGTACATACGTGTACGTGCTGATAAGGGCAAATTGAGGACTTTTTCCTACAGGCAATTACGTCAGGTTAAAAGAGCAGCGGCAAAAAAGCCTTGTCATAGCAGCAGACAAGTTTTTGAAGCTGCTGGTGCCTCCAACGTCCCCCGAACAACAAGATGCAGGGTCCTTCAGAGGTTTGCAGCTGTGCATACGCCATCCTGTCGATCTCCTCCATCCACTTCACACAAGCAGAAACGGCTCCAGTGGGCCAAACATTACATGAAGACTGATTTCAAAACTGTTTTGTTCACGGATGAGTGCTCTGCAGCGCTCGATGGTCCAGATGGATGGAGTGGAGGATGGCTGGTTGATGGACACCCCACGCAAACACGGCTACAGCGCCAACAAGGAGGAGGTGGAGTAATGTTTTGGGCTGGAATCATGGGGAGAGAGATTGTCGGCCCCTTTAGGATCCCTGAAGGCGCTAAAGATGAACTCCATAATGTATGTGGATTTTCTCAAACAGCACTTCCTGCCATGGTTCAAGAAGAAGAACCGTGTATTTCACAGCAAGATCATTTTTTTGCATGATAATGCACCATCTCATGCTGCACATAAAACATCTGCATCTCTGGCTGATATGGGCATAAAAGGGGACAAACTTATGATGTGACCCCCATGGTCCCCTGACCTCTACCCCATTCAGAACCTCTGGAGCATCATCAAAAGGAGTGTCTATGATGGCGGGAGGCAGTTCACATCTAAGCAACAGCTCTGGGAGGGTATTCTGTCCTCATGCAAAACAATTGAAGCAGAAACCATCCAAAACCTGACAAATTCAATAGACGAGAGAGTTCAGAAGCTCCTTTCGAACAAGGGGTCCTACGTGAAAATGTAACATCACCTAGAATAAAGTTTTGAGTTGAAAACTGTTTGATTTCAGTTTCCAATAACCTGCTAATGCTTATAATTTCAAAAATGACCATTTTTTTGGTCTTTATTAAAATGAAAAGGTTGATCGAAAAGTTTGGGGGATGTAAGAGTGTGGCAACCCAGTAGTCATGATTACTTCGAATTCTGACAATATGAGGGTCATGTTGCAGGTAGTGCAGCAAGAAGGCACTTATGTGTCTTGCGCATCTCGGAGCCCCAAAATTATTTTCCGGGCTAGATGCAGCTAAAAATTATTATTAATTTTAAATCTGGTGGAGCTTAGTATAGATGGCCTAATAGGATCAGTGCTGCACACTGCTACAAAGCCCAAATTATTTTCCAGTCAAGATACAGATAAACATGATTAGTAATTTTAAATCTGGTGGAGCTTATTATAGATGGCCTAATAGAATCAGTGCTGCACACTGCTACAAAGCCCAAATTATTTTCCAACCAAGATACAGATAAACATGATTAGTAATTTGACAGCTTAAAACGGTTGGTAGGGTGATTTTAACCAATCATCAAGCTTTTACTCTCCCCAGGATGACACAGGGGTAGAAAAGTCGTTTCGGATCCATGATTTGTTCATCTTTATGAACGTGAGTCTGTCTACATTATCAGTGGAGAGCCGCGTGCGCTTATCTGTCAGCACACCACCAGCAGCGCTGAACACACGTTCAGACAGAACGCTGGCTGCGGGGCATGACAAGATCTCCAAGGCATAAGTGGCTAGCTGCGGCCATTTATCCAGATTGGAAGCCCAAAAAGAGCAAGGGTCCAGTGACACAGTCATGGCTTCAATGTTTACTTGGAGATACTCCTGTACCATCGTCTCTAGGCGTTGACTATGTGTCAGACTTCTTGTCTCCTGTGGCCTTGCAAAGGATGGGCTATAAAAGTGGTGAAATGATTCCGCAAAATTGATGTTACCAGCAGATACTGTGGTTCTGTTACGATTTGAGTGCTGAACACTTGACGGTCCCACGGTTGGCAAGTTGGAACTGTGAGATTCACTACGTGCACCACTGGTGTTTTGTGGAAAAGCACATGTAAGATTCTGCAACAGTCTCTGCTGATACTCCTGCATGTGTGCATCCCTTTCTATGGCAGGAATAATTTCTGCAAATTTACTTTTGTACCGGGGATCTAACAGTGTGGCAACCCAGTAGTCAGGATTATTTCTAATTCTCACAATTCGAGGGTCATGTTGCAGGTAGTGCAGCAAGAAGGCACTCATGTGTGTTGCGCATCCAGGAGCACCAAGTCCCTGTTGTGTTGGTGGCGAGGTAACAATCATGCTTCCTTCCTCTGTCCTCTCCCCCCAACCTCGCACAACAGAAATGTGATCAAGGTCTCCCTCATCTGATGAGTCTTCCATCAGTTCGTCCTCCACTTCTTCCTGGGCTCCTGCACCTTCCTCACTAGTTTGGCTGCTACCATGCGCCCTGGTAAAACCATCTCCCCCACCCTCACATGCCTGCCGCCTTGGTGCTGTCGACCGTCTGAACCTTGCAGATGTTAGCCCTTCCGCATACAACTCCTCCTCCTCTACTTCCTCCACCTCCTCTTGTGCCACCACCTGACTCCGAATTCTGTTTAACATGTGCTCCAGCATGTAAATCACCGGAATAGTCATGCTGATAATGGCATCGTCAGCACTAAACATCTTCGTCGCCATTTCAAAACTGTGCAGAAGGGTGCATAGGTCCCTGATCTGAGACCACTCCTCCAGCGTGATTTGCCCCACCTCTGGATCTCGTTGGCCCAGGCTATACGTCAGAACGTATTGCACCAGGGCTTGTCGGTGCTGCCACAGTCGCTGCAACATGTGCAGAGTTTAATTCCACCGGGTAGGCACATCGCATTTTAGCCAGTGAAGTGGCAGGCCCAACGACTTCTGTAGAGATGTAAGTCGCTGAGCTGCGGGATGCGAACGGCGGAAGTGAGCACACAGCGACCGTGCCCTCTGCAGAAGGCCATCTAGTCTGGGATAGTGGGCTAAAAATTGCTGGACAACCAGGTTCAACGCGTGAGCCATACAAGGCACGTGTGTGACATTGCCCCGGCGAAGGGCCGCACCCAGGTTTGCAGCATTGTCGCACATGGCCTTCCCTGGTTTCAGGTCCAGTGGAGACAACCATTCATGAAATTGGTTCTCCAGAGCTGACCACAACTGCTCAGCTGTGTGACTCACATTTCCCAGACATTTCAAAGTAAAAACCGCCTGATGACGTTGAGCCCTACTGCCAGCATAGTAAGGAGGTGTGCAGGATCCCTTCTGTGCAGTTAGAAAGCTTGTGGCATGACCAGACAGGCTTTGGGTGCAGGTGGAAGACCGAGAGGAGGTTGAGGAGGCAGAAGCAGTGGAGGAACTTTGACATAAAGAGGATTGACGCACAACTCGTGGGGACGGCAAGACTTGGACAGCAGCCCGTTGTCCTGCTGTCACCATAGTTACCCAGTGCCCAGTCAGCGACATGTAACGCCTCTGTCCATGCCTACTCGTCCAAGTGTCTGTGGTGAAATGCACCCTGTCACTCACAGAGTTTCTCAAAGAAGTTGTGATGTTGTGTGCGACATGCTGGTGGAGCGCAGGCACACCTTTCTTTGAGAAGTAGTGCCGACTGGGCATCTGGTACTGGGGCACTGCGACGGACATAAGGTCTCGAAAATCCTCTGGGTCCACCAGGCGGAAAGGCAGCATTTCTGTAGCCAAGAGCTTGCAGATGGTGAAATTCAACCTCTTAGCTTTCTCATGGCTAGGAGGAAATGGTCTTTTACTTGTCCACATCTGAGGGACCGAGGGCTGGCTATTGTGCTTAGACGGGGTTGATAAGGGTGTCCCCGGCAAACTGCCGGTCTGTGAGGAAGATGCAGGCGGGCATGTTAGGTTGCCTTGATCCAAAGGTGGTGCTATCGATGTCGGACAGCGCTCAACACCAGCTGGTGTTACCACCTCCAAAGAAAATGATGACCTGCCAATCACGCTGGCTGTTGCGGGTAAAGAGGTGGCAGGTCTGCGCCCCAAAACAGGTGTGACTGCTGTCCCCCCAGTCACAGAGGATGAAGAGGCCGCGGATGCACAAGATATGGCAGACGGTGGTTGGCATTGTAGCACACTGAGCTTCCCACTGCAACTTATGCTTCATGTCCATGTGCCGGTTCATGCATGAAGTACTCAAACTATGTATTTTTTGGCCTCTACTTAGCTTTTGCTGACAAATGTTACAGATAACACGAGTTGGGTCATCTTTATCGATCTGAAAAAATGCCCAGGCTATGCAAGGCTTAGCACCCATGCGACCTGAAGAGCCACCACGACTTGTGGTGAGAGGCAGAGTTGTGTTTGAGGATGCAGTTGTTGACGTGCTTCCAGTACTATGTCTCTGTCCAGGAAGGCGCAACCTGACCTCGTCGTCACTAGCATCTTCCTCCACCTCCTCTGCTGACCTCATCTCTTGGCTGACTGTGGGTTGACAGTAAGTGGGATCTCCAACCTCATCATCATCACCCTGTGCGTTATCACACCCGTCGTCCTCAGAGCCAACCTGTTCCTGCCCTGACAAAAAACTAAAGTTGTCGCTCCAATCAGGTATTTGAGTCTCATCATCGTCTTCCTCATTGTCTCCACCAACAGGAGTTACAGTTTGGGAATGAGGGTCTACATTATGGTCAGAACCTTCTGCGTCTGGTCCTGGATCCGACTCATAAAGATTCTGGGCATCAGTGCAGATCATTTCCTCGTCTGGATTCACAGAAGCGCTGGAGTCGACCTCTGATTCCCAGGCTATAGTATGAGTAAACAGCTCTGCAGACTCAACCATCTGTTCTACCTCATACTCAGACGGGCAGCTGGAGATTTGGGAGCTGTGAGGAAGCAAGTGCGATTGGGGTGACACCTTTGAGGACTGGAGTATTTGTGATGTTGAAGTTGATGTGGAGGAGAGCCCACTTAAAGGAGCACTTGATATCCGTTGAAGCACCTGCTGTTTTTGTGCCTCATCTGGAATTTGTAGCGATTGGCGTGGCCGTAAGAAAGGGATCTTATCACATTGTCCGCTAAAAGAAGTAGACATTTTAGTTTAGCTGGAAGATGGTCTTTCTTCTGCAGATGTTACTGTTGCTTTAACACCTACCCCACGGACACAACCTTTTTTCTCCTTCCCAACACGCTTATTCCCCTTTCCACCAGCAGTAGGCCTTTTTCCACTCATTTTGGTGGTTAACTAATTCACAACTCTGGACTTGTTTGCACAAAAAAACAATGGATGGGAACCGAGCAGAGCTGAGTGGCCAAACTGTGGTAGTAGGCCAAAGCTATTGGCTGGGGTAGATGCAGGAAAAAATTATATTCAATTTGCAACCTGATGGAGGTCAGTATAGATGGACTAATAGAACAAGTCCCACACACAGCTAGAAGCCCAAATATTTTTTCAGAGGTAGATGCAGAAAAAAATTGTATTCAGTTTGCAACCTGATGGAGGTCAGTATAGATGGACTAATAGAACAAGTCCTACACACAGCTAGAAGCCCAAATATTTTTTCAGAGGTAGATGAAGAAAAAAAATATATTCAGTTTGCAACCTGATGGAGGTCAGTATAGATGGACTAATAGAGAAAGTCCCACACACTGCTAGAAGGCCAAATATTTTTTCAGAGCTAGATGCAGAAAAAAATTATATTCAGTTTGCAACCTGATGGAGGTCTGTATAGATGGATTAATAGAACAAGTCCCACACACAGCTAGAAGCCCAATATTTTTTCTGAGGTAGATGCAGAAAAAATATATATTCAGTTTGCAACCTGATGGAGGTCAGTATAGATGGACTAATAGAGAAAGTCCCACACACTGCTAGAAGGCCAAATATTTTTTCAGAGCTAGATGCAGAAAAAAATTATATTCAGTTTGCAACCTGATGGAGGTCTGTATAGATGGATTAATAGAACAAGTCCCACACACAGCTAGAAGCTCAATATTTTTTCTGAGGTAGATGCAGAAAAAAAATATATTCAGTTTGCAACCTGATGGAGGTCAGTATAGATGGACTAATAGAGAAAGTCCCACACACTGCTAGAAGGCCAAATATTTTTTCAGAGCTAGATGCAGACAAAAAATTATTTTTAATTTGCAACCTGATGGAGGTCAGTATAGATGGACTAATAGAGAAAGTCCCACACACTGCTAGAAGGCCAAATATTTTTTCAGAGCTAGATGCAGATATAAATTATTTTTAATTTGCAACCTGATGGACGTCAGTATAGATGGACTAATAGAGAAAGTCCCACACACTGCTAGAAGGCCAAATATTTTTTTAGAGCTAGATGCAGAAAAAACATTATATTCAGTTTTTCAACCTGATGGAGGTCTGTATAGATGGATTAATAGAACAAGTCCCACACACAGCTAGAAGCCCAATATTTTTTCAGAGGTAGATGCAGAAAAAATATATATTCAGTTTGCAACCTGATGGAGGTCAGTATGGATGGACTAATAGAGAAAGTCCCACACACTGCTAGAAGGCCAAATATTTTTTCAGAGCTAGATGCAGACAAAAAATTATTTTTAATTTGCAACCTGATGGAGGTCAGTATAGATGGACTAATAGAGAAAGTCCCACACACTGCTAGAAGGCCAAATATTTTTTCAGAGCTAGATGCAGATATAAATTATTTTTAATTTGCAACCTGATGGACGTCAGTATAGATGGACTAATAGAGAAAGTCCCACACACTGTTAGAAGGCCAAATATTTTTTCAGATCTAGATGCAGAAAAAAATTATATTCAGTTTGCAACCTGATGGAGGTCAGTATAGATGGACTAATAGAACAAGTCCCACACTCAGCTAGAAGGCCAAATATTTTTTCAGAGGTAGATGCAGATAAAAATTATTTTTAATTTGCAGCCTGATGGAGGTCAGTATAGATGGACTAATAGAGAAAGTCCCACACACTGCTAGAAGGCCAAATATTTTTTCAGAGCTAGATGCAGACAAAAAATTATTTTGAATTTGCAACCTGATGGAGGTCAGTATAGATGGACTAATAGAGAAAGTCCCACACACTGCTAGAAGGCCAATATTTTTTCAGAGGTAGATGCAGAAAAAATATATATTCAGTTTGCAACCTGATGGAGGTCAGTATAGATGGACTAATAGAGAAAGTCCCACACACTGCTAGAAGGCCAAATATTTTTTCAGAGCTAGATGCAGATAAAAATTATTTTTAATTTGCAACCTGATGGAGGTCAGTATAGATGGACTAATAGAGAAAGTCCCACACACTGCTAGAAGGCCAAATATTTTTTTCAGAGCTAGATGCAGAAAAAAATTATATTCAGTTTGCAACCTGATGGAGGTCAGTATAGATGGACTAATAGAACAAGTCCCACACACAGCTAGAAGCCCAAATATTTTTTCAGAGGTAGATGCAGAAAAAAATTATATTCAGTTTACAACCTGATGGAGGTCTGTATAGATGGATTAATAGAACAAGTCCCACACACAGCTAAAAGCCCAAATATTTTTTCAGAGGTAGATGCAGAAAAAAATTATATTCAGTTTGCAACCTGATGGAGGTCTGTATAGATGGATTAATAGAACAAGTCCCACACACAGCTAGAAGCCCAATATTTTTTAAGAGGAAGATGCAGAAAAAAAATATATTCAGTTTGCAACCTGATGGAGGTCAGTATAGATGGGCTAATAGAGAAAGTCCCACACACTGCTAGAAGGCCAAATATTTTTTCAGAGCTAGATGCAGACAAAAAAATATTTTTAATTTGCAACCTGATGGAGGTCAGTATAGATGGACTAATAGAGAAAGTCCCACACACTGCTAGAAGGCCAAATATTTTTTCAGAGCTAGATGCAGATAAAAATTATTTTTAATTTGCAACCTGATGGAGGTCAGTATAGATGGACTAATAGAGAAAGTCCCACACACTGCTAGAAGGCCAAATATTTTTTTCAGAGCTAGATGCAGAAAAAAATTATATTCAGTTTGCAACCTGATGGAGGTCAGTATAGATGGACTAATAGAACAAGTCCCACACACAGCTAGAAGCCCAAATATTTTTTCAGAGGTAGATGCAGAAAAAAATTATATTCAGTTTACAACCTGATGGAGGTCTGTATAGATGGATTAATAGAACAAGTCCCACACACAGCTAGAAGCCCAAATATTTTTTCAGAGGTAGATGCAGAAAAAAATTATATTCAGTTTGCAACCTGATGGAGGTCTGTATAGATGGATTAATAGAACAAGTCCCACACACAGCTAGAAGCCCAATATTTTTTCAGAGGAAGATGCAGAAAAAAAATATATTCAGTTTGCAACCTGATGGAGGTCAGTATAGATGGGCTAATAGAGAAAGTCCCACACACTGCTAGAAGGCCAAATATTTTTTCAGAGCTAGATGCAGACAAAAAAATATTTTTAATTTGCAACCTGATGGAGGTCAGTATAGATGGACTAATAGAGAAAGTCCCACACACTGCTAGAAGGCCAAATATTTTTTCAGAGCTAGATGCAGATATAAATTATTTTTAATTTGCAACCTGATGGAGGTCAGTATAGATGGACTAATAGAGAAAGTCCCACACACTGCTAGAAGGCCAAATATTTTTTCAGAGCTAGATGCAGAAAAAAATTATATTCAGTTTGCAACCTGATGGAGGTCAGTATAGATGGACTAATAGAGAAAGTCCCACACACTGCTAGAAGGCCAAATATTTTTTCAGAGCTAGATGCAGAAAAAAATTATATTCAGTTTGCAACCTGATGGAGGTCAGTATAGATGGACTAATAGAACAAGTCCCACACACAGCTAGAAGGCCAAATATTTTTTCAGAGGTAGATGCAGATAAAAATTATTTTTAATTTGCAGCCTGATGGAGGTCAGTATAGATGGACTAATAGAGAAAGTCCCACACACTGCTAGAAGGCCAAATATTTTTTCAGAGCTAGATGCACACAAAAAATTATTTTTAATTTGCAACCTGATGGAGGTCAGTATAGATGGACTAATAGAGAAAGTCCCACACACTGCTAGAAGGCCAAATATTTTTTCAGAGCTAGATGCAGACAAAAAAATATTTTTAATTTGCAACCTGATGGAGGTCAGTATAGATGGACTAATAGAGAAAGTCCCACACACTGCTAGAAGGCCAAATATTTTTTCAGAGCTAGATGCAGATAAAAATTATTTTTAATTTGCAACCTGATGGAGGTCAGTATAGATGGACTAATAGAGAAAGTCCCAGACACTGCTAGAAAGCGAAATATTTTTTCAGAGCTAGATGCAGACAAAAAATTATTTTGAATTTGCAGCGTGATGGAGGTCAGTATAGATGGACTAATAGAACAAGTCCCACACACTGCTAGAAGGCCAAATATTTTTTCAGAGCTAGATGCAGAAAAAAATTATATTCAGTTTGCAACCTGATGGAGGTCAGTATAGATGGACTAATAGAACAAGTCCCACACACTGCTAGAAGCCCAAATATTTTTTCAGAGCTAGATGCAGAAAAAAATTATATTCAATTTGCAACCTGATGGAGGTCAGTATAGATGGACTAATAGAATGATGCTATGCCCAAAAGATTTTACTTCACTAGGTGCAGTAAAAAAATTGGTATTCTATACACAGGTGGTATATCTTGCAACACAGATAGGCTACTCCACTGACTAACACACTCTGCAATAGGCCAAAAAGGATTAGCTTTGCTAGATTCAGCCAAATGCTGTGAAAAAATCTTGCACAGCACTGGCACAGACCTGCCTGGCAAAAACTGATAGGAACTGATGTAACCTAGTCCTGAAAAGGACTGCAATTACAATTAGTCTTTACTCCCACAATCTATCTATTTAAGAGCACAGACCTGCCTGATAAAAGTCGTAGGAAATGCTGTAACCTAGTCCTTAAAAGGACTGCAATCACAACTATTCCCTACTCCCAAGCTATCTGTAGATTTGTGCGAAAATTGCCTTGAAATTAACAAGGTATAGCGCACACAGCAACAGAGGTGCCGTCTAAAACGCAGCTGCAGCAGTGAGAAAATGGTGGCGACGGGGAAAATGGCTTGGTCTTATAGGGCAAGGACATGTGACATACACTGCCAATGACACATGCCCTTGCTTGTGTGAAAAAAAGCACTTCGCTCCGTGTGTGCGCTGCTGATAGGCTGACAGATTGCACCTCCCCACTGTAAATGCGGGAAAGAGAAAAAAAAATGGAGATCTTCATTATTCCTGCAGAGATCCATCCCCTGCCCCTCTCCCCACCCAGCTGTACACTCAAACTGCGTATTAACATTAATTTTCATCATTACTGAGAAAAAATCCAGTTATGATTTTTGTTAGAACCTTGCTGTTAGGTTTTTTTTCCTTTGCTGGTCACATGACCTTGTTGGCCTATTTAATCCTGCTCCGCCCTTCTGGCTTTGCTGGACTTCATTGTATATCTACTTTCTAGCTAGCCTGTGCTCTGTATCTAACTCTGTTAGTTTGCTTGGTCTACGGACCTCTATGTTCTATCTATTTTGTTTGTTCGTCTGTCTGCTACTATTTCTGTTAGGAGGTGTCCCATATTCCTCCCAGTCCTTAGTACTTGTAGGGATTCCCTCCTCACATCTATAGGTCTCCGTACAGACTAGATTAGGACTTTAGCAGGTCTGATCGCAGGATCAGGTTCCCTGTTACATCGTAGGGATTCAGCTGAGTCTTATAGTAGGGACAGATCTCCTCTCTTTCCTTAGCTTTGGTAGCAGAACATAACAGTAAGTCCAGCCTGCAAATTCTCTAAGGAAAGATTTTTTTTTTTTTTTTTTGTTCCATCATGGTGTCGGTTCAGGATTTGGCTAAACACCTGCAGGGACTCTCTCTGGAAGTGGCCGAGCTCCGTCAGCACGTGAGTAACTGTCCTGGAGCATATTTCTTGGAGCCTAAGGTATGTTTGCCGGATTTATTTTTTGGTGAACATCGAGAATTTTTTTCATTTAAAAATGCTTGCTTATTGTATTTTCGTTTGAGACCCAAGTCCTCTGGGGATGAATCCCAGCGCGTAGGGTTCATAATGTCACTTTTGCGCAAAGAGCCTCAGGAGTGGGCCTTTTCTTTGCAACCTAGTGATACATGCTTCAGATCAGTGGATAGTTTTTTTTCTGCTTTAGGACTATTATATGATGATCCTGACCGTGTGGCATCAGCTGAGACTGAGTTGAGACGTTTAAAACAAGGATCAGGTAATGTCGAAAAATATTGTACTCATTTTCGTCGTTGGTCCACTCAAACAGGGTGGAACGATTCTGCTCTGAAAAGTCTATTTCTTGCTGGGCTCAGTGAAAGGGTTAAAGACCTGCTAATTGCTTATCCTACACCTGAGGATTTGCAACAGGCTATGCAATTAGCTATACGGGTGGATAGAAGACTGCGTGCTAGGGTTAATGAGAGCAAATCCTCTGCTATGTCAGTTTCTGGTTATGATAATGTGTGTACTAACAGTGGTGAACCGATGGAGATTGGATCGGTGGCACCTCGCTCTCAAGAAAAAGACCGTCGTTTTTCGCAAGGCTTGTGTTTCTATTGCGGAAAATCTGGTCATTTGATTAAAGGCTGTGAGCTTCGTATGAAGAAAGAAAAAAAAATGGTCAGTCACGCCCGTATTGCCTGTTTAAATTCCAAGGGTATATTTTTAGCTGCTTCCACGATTGCTCAGGAAAAATTAATGGAATTTCGGGTGTTTGTTGATTGCGGGTCTACACTGAATGTAATTGATGGGGGATTCGTGGAAAAACTCAATTTAAAACCTGAACCTTTGTCATCCCCCATTGCTGTGGTTTCTGTGGATGGCTCCCCTTTGAAGAATATTACTCTCAAGGTCAGTGAATTTCCTCTCACTATTAATGGTGTTCACCATGAGAAATTGGATTTGGTAGTGTTGAATAACTTGCCTTCTCCAGTAATATTGGGTTTGCCCTGGTTAAAATTTCACAATCCTGTACTGGATTGGTCTACCAGTGAAATTAAATCCTGGAGCCATAAATGTTATGACAAGTGTTGTAACGGGCGTATTGCAGCTTTGGATAGGGGAGAATTGCCTGTTCCTATTCAGGATTTTTGGAGAGTTTTTTCTGAGAAGGAATCGCAGGTTTTGCCTCCCCATAGAGACTATGATTGTTCTATTGAATTTGTCCCTGGAGCGACTCTTCCTAAAAGTCGTTTATTTAACCTTACCATTCCTGAGAGGAAGGCTTTGGAGGAATACATACAGACAAGTTTGGCCGCCGGTCACATTAGGCCCTCTAAGTCTCCTGTGACGGTTGGATTTTTTTTTGTAAAAAAAAAGGACGGCGGTTTACGTCCTTGTCTGGATTTTCGTGAGATAAACAAAATTACGGTACGCAATCCTTACCCACTGCCATTGATTCCTGATCTGTTTAACCAGTTATTGGGGGCCAAGTGGTTCTCTAAAATTGACCTTAAGGGGGCATACAATCTGTTGCGCATGAAGGAGGGTGATGAATGGAAGACTGCTTTTAACACTCCTGTGGGTCATTTTGAGAATCTGGTTATGCCTTTTGGTCTTACTAATGCTCCTGCATTTTTTCAGAATCTGATTAATGACATCCTTAGACCTTTGATCGGTTAAAATGTGGTTGTGTATTTGGATGACATTTTGATTTATTCGCCAGATCTGGAGTCTCATTGGCGGAGCGTGCGTGAGGTATTACAGTTATTAATGGACAATTCGCTTTTTGCTAAGCTGGAGAAATGTGAGTTCGCTGTATAGAGAATTAGTTTTTTGGGCTACATTATCTCCAGCAAAGGTTTTGAGATGGATCCGGTTAAGGTTCAGGCTGTGCAGGAATGGCCTAGGCCTATTGGGTTGAAATCGATACAGAGGTTTTTGGGTTTCGCCAATTACTACAGAAAATTCATAAAAAATTTTTCTAGTATTGTCAAACCTCTGACTGATCTCACCAGGAAAGGTGCTGATGCGGTTCAGTGGTCTTCTGAGGCCATTGAAGCTTTTGTGTATCTCAAGGAGAGGTTCACCTCTGCTCCCATCCTTATGCAGCCTGATGTTACTAGGCCGTTTTTGGTTGAGGTTGATGCTTCCTCTGTGGGGGTTGGCGCAGTATTGTCTCAGGATAACGGGGATGGATTACATCCCTGTGCCTTTTTTTCAAAAAAATTTTCGGAGACTGAACTGAATTACGATATTGGTAATCGGGAATTATTGGCTATTAAACTCGCATTTGAACACTGGCGCCACTTCTTGGAAGGTGCGGAATTTCCCGTTCAGGTTCTTACGGATCATAAAAATCTGATATATCTTGATGCTGCCAAGCGCCTGAATGCCCGTCAGGCTAGGTGGGCACTGTTTTTCTCGCGGTTTAATTTCTCCGTTACTTACATCCCTGGTACTAAGAATGTTAAGGCGGATGCCTTGTCTCGCAGTTTTTCTCCCATAGTCGGTGCTGAGAAAGAGGAAAACATTTTACAAGAAGGTGTTGTGATAGCTGCTTTAGACTCCGTTTTGGAAGATGAGATTCTTAAAGCTCAGGAGAATGCCCCATCTAACACTCCTCATGGGAGGTTGTTTGTGCCTGGGACCTTTAGGAGAGATTTGTTTGTTGAGTGTCACGAATCTCGGTTGGCAGGTCATCCCGGAATCTCTGAGACCAAAAGACTGGTGGGTCGCAGTTTTTGGTGGCCTGGATGGCAGAAGGAAGTCATTAAGTGGGTGCGCCAATGTACTATATGTGCTAGATCTAAGTCCTCACATACTCCTGCTGCGGGGTTGCTTTGTCCTTTGGAGGTCCCCAGTGCTCCTTGGACACATTTGGCTATGGACTTTATAACTGACCTTCCCTCCTCTGAGGGTTTTACTGTCATCTGGGTGGTCGTGGACCGTTTTAGCAAGATGTGTCACTTGGTTCCCTTCGTCAAACTGCCCTGCGCTAAAACTCTCGCTAAGGCCTTTGTCAAGGAAATTGTCAGACTTCATGGCGTTCCTACTGACATTGTTTCTGATAGGGGTCCTCAGTTCGTGGCTCGTTTTTGGCGTGCCTTTTGTGACAGGTTGGGAATTCATTTGTCGTTTTCGTCCGGATATCATCCTGAATCTAATGGCCAGACAGAAAGGAAAAACCAGGATGTTGAGCAGTTCTTGCGTTGTTTTGTGGCAGACAATCAAGTGGGGTGGTCTGAGTTTCTGCCACTTGCCAAATTTGCTCTGAACAATCATACATCTTCTTCTGCTGGTTGTTCGCCTTTTTTTTGTTGTTCTGGGAGACATCCGTCGTTTGGGTCGTTCTCCAAGTTGGGATCTGCCGTGCCTGAGGAGGAGAATTTTTCCGGTGATTTGGAAAGAGTTTGGACGGATGTGCGTGGTAATCTTCAGGAGGCCAACAGAAAATCTAAAGACTACTTTGATAGGAAACGACAGGAGGTTTTGTTCGCTGTTGGTGACATGGTTTGGTTGTCCTCTAGGAATCTGCGGTTGAGGATTCCTTCTAAGAAATTGGGTCCCAAGTTTGTAGGGCCCTTTAAGGTGCTTCAGGTTGTCAACCAATCTGCTGTTAGGTTGGAGGTTCCTACCTCCTGGAGAATTAATCCGGTCTTTCATGTCTCTCTGTTAAAAAAAGCTGTTGTGTCGGATGGTGACGCCTCTGCCTCTGTTCCTCCGGTGGTGGAGGACGGGGAATATGAAATTTCTCGCATCCTTGACTCTAGACGGTATAGAGGTAGTTTGCAGTATCTTGTGGCCTGGAAAGGTTTCGGACCCGAGGATAACTCTTGGGTGAGGTCAGATGATGTTTCCGCGTCCAGACTTATCAGAGCGTTTCACAGGAGATTTCCTGATAAGCCTGGTCCTAGGGGATCCGGAGGATCCTCTTAGAAGGGGGGGTACTGTTAGAACCTTGCTGTTAGGTTTTTTTTCCTTTGCTGGTCACATGACCTTGTTGGCCTATTTAATCCTGCTCCGCCCTTCTGGCTTTGCTGGACTTCATTGTATATCTACTTTCTAGCTAGCCTGTGCTCTGTATCTAACTCTGTTAGTTTGCTTGGTCTACGGACCTCTATGTTCTATCTATTTTGTTTGTTCGTCTGTCTGCTACTATTTCTGTTAGGAGGTGTCCCATATTCCTCCCAGTCCTTAGTACTTGTAGGGATTCCCTCCTCACATCTATAGGTCTCCGTACAGACTAGATTAGGACTTTAGCAGGTCTGATCGCAGGATCAGGTTCCCTGTTACATCGTAGGGATTCAGCTGAGTCTTATAGTAGGGACAGATCTCCTCTCTTTCCTTAGCTTTGGTAGCAGAACATAACAATTTTGGTGCACGAACAGTTATCGAACATAACCTCGAACAGCCGAATTTTTCTCAAATCGTTCGTGTTCGCCGAACGGCTCGAACACCGCCCAAAACAGCTCGAATTTGAGATTGGCGAACAGTTCGAGTCGAACAACGCTCATCTCTAATGAAGATATTATTTGGTGGAAATCACCTTTTACTACGCACATGGTGACTCACGAGTCAAAACACATCAGTACATAAGCATAATAAAATCCACTGTTAAGGAAGATTCTGTATATGTTTCTTCTCACAAATGCCAGCAGTACAGTGTCATCCACTGGATGGCATGGGTACAGGATCTGTACCAATGCCACCAGCATGTAATATACAACTGATATCCCTATTGTCAAAAATGTTGGAATTTACTTGTTTTCTCTATTGCCCAAAAACCTAAATAAATGACTTATATCTACCCAAAATGGTTCAATTAAAAATCCTATGACTGAATCCACAAATTACCTTGATAAAAGTCCTATAACTGCAAAAGTAGATAAGCATAAAAAAACCTCATTATAATATTTAGTATTGCCTTCATCGCACTAACCCATAGAATAAAAGTAACAATTTATACCACAAATTAAGTAAATGTACAAACAAAAGACATGGGCCACACAATGAAATAATATACATACAATGTATTTCTAATGGAGCAAAGCAAAAATTTTCAAAAATGAACATGAGATTCTTAGCATTTTGATCAAAGTGTATAAGCCCACTGCTACGACACAACAACCTCTGTAACTGATCCTACTCCCAGGTACCCAACGGTACCTCTGCTACTAAGCAGATTCCCCACAGTGCTATGGGCCACACCACCCCACAGACCTAGAACCACAGCAACAATGGCTGTGGCTATTGTTGAAGTGGTGCTATTTCTGTGGGTTGATGTGACCCAGAACCCAGAAGGGCTTTGCAAGAGAGCAGGGATGCTATTGGACATTTAATTTGCTCTGTCTGCTGATATAGTGTTGCAGTGGCCTCCACTTAATAGAGTAGTGTTACACGCATGCCGATAGGTTCAGATAGGGTGAGACAGGTTTTATGAATTCTTTGGAATCCTGGGGGAACCGTTACTCAGGGCAACCATAGACCATGTGCTGCAGCTTCTCTCGGGCACATGATAGATTCAATTACTGACCAGACACATCTGACAAGAGCCTTTTTCAACAGTTTAACAGTGGAATTTAATCTGAAGCACGGCCAGTGCAATTCAGGGATATTATAGCAATAATCTTCTTTATAGTACCGTTTCTTGAGCAACCAGCTCCAGTAACAATACAGTAGTTTCTTCACAAGGCACAATGCTAGGCTGTGTGCCCACGATGCGTTTTTTAAGCGTTTCTGCAGGGGCAAAAACGCTGCAGAAATGCTAAAAAAACAAAAAAACGCATGGTAGAAGGCCTGCCATGTTCCCCAATGATAATCCGCATGTGCTGTGCACATGCTGCGGAAATTTCCGCTGCAGATTATCATTGCGGAAAAAAATGCAGCACTACCAATTATTTTGCGGAAGTGCTGCGTTTTCACCGCCATTGACTTGCATTGGAACGCATGGATTCCGCATCACTGTATATGTAGATGCGCATTCCATGCATTCCAATGTGTGGATGGTACCCAGTTGTGGAGGAGAGGAGACTCTCCTCCGGACCTGGGTACCATAGAAACTGTGAAAAAAAAAGAATAAAATAAAAAATAAATGTTATACTTACCTTCTGATGGCCCCCGTTGTGCTCGTTCTCCCATGCCGGCAGCTAGCGATGGACTGAAGGACCTGCGCTGACGTCATAGTCATGTGACGGGTCACGTGATGCTGACGTCGGCAGGTCCTTCAGTGTACTGCGATCTGCCGACAAGGGAGAACGGAGGGAGAACGTAGGGAAGCAAGACATCGGAAGGTAAGTATAGATTTTTTTTTTTTTTTTATCCATTCTTTAGGTCACACTATATAAATCCATGCCATTTGCAAAACTAGTGGAGGCAGGAAACGACCCTCAGCTAGAAACCGGAGGCTGTGACATTTTATGTGGCGCAGCCCCTCGCTACACCCGCTAGGAAGGCACCACATAGGGTCAGGGAAACTGGCGCCAAGTTTACCAAGAGGAGGCCCGAGGCAGCCGGACAGAAGGGTTGGTAAGAAAGGCCAGACAAAGGACACACAAAGGGGGTCCTGTGAAGCGCTCCAAAGTTATCTGGGAGTTGTCTGAGCCCCTCACCTGGTGAGCACAGTACGACGTGGGCAGCCGTTACCTGCAGACGTGGTCTGGATAAAAAGAACTGTGAGTAAAGGCCCTGGACTGCATCACTGACTCCGTGTCGTTACTGCTGCTGCCCTGCACCATCACCCCCATCCTCCGCATACACTGCCCTGAGGCTATACTCCTCCCGTGGGGAGTTATGCTACGCTCTGCTGCACCCACAACACCAGCCTCAGCGGTCTGCCCTGCAGCGGCGGTTCACTCTGACCGCAATCCACGGGTGGCGTAGTCGGACATTTAAACATCAAAACCACATAAATAGTTCCGCCACTGGTTTGACCACCCTGAGCCACGGAACCGGGTCGCTGCCACGAAGACTACAACCACCAGCATCCACCAAAAAGGGTCCGGCTCCGGGTGTCCCAAGGCCCAGGGGGTGCATCAGAACATTTTCATCACCTTTCATAATCACCAATGGGACAAGGCAGGGATGTCCTCTGTCCCCTCTCTTATACATCCTAGTGACGGAGCACCTGCTCTCATCAATTCGCCATAACCCCAATATTAGGTGGATTGAGGTGGGAGGCACCGAGTACAAGTGCTCTCTATTTGCTGATGATGTCCTAGTATATATCACTCAATCACATATATCCATCCATGCTGTTATGGCTGAAATAGATCACTTTGTTACATGGTCAAATTTTAAAATCAATGCAGCGAAGTCTGAGGCCCTCGATGTCTCCCTCCCCAAATCCATATAGGATTCCATCCAGTCCAACTTTCCCTTTGCCTGGCCCTCACAGGGTATCAAATACTTAGGAATTCCTATTCATAGAGACCTCTCCCATCTATGTTATCTTAATTTTGGGCCCTTTATTGAACAACTCCATACAGACCACGGTTGGCAAGTTAGAACTGTAAGATTCACTACGTGAACCACTGGTGTTTTGTGGAAAAGCACATGTACACTGTGTTCCAAATTATTATGCAAAAAGTGTTTAGGAGTGATAAGGGAAGAATTTGTTTGTTTGTCAGTTAAACTCATTGATGGTGATGTGTGTCAGGGCTCTTTATATCACTGTAAGCAATTGCAGACACCTGTGCTAATTAGTTTGGCAGGTGTGTCCAATGAAAGGCAAGACTACTTAAGAAGGCTGTCTCACATTATTAAGTAGCCTACATTTTCTGCCAAAATGGGAAAGAAAAAGGATGTGTCGGCTGCTGAGAAGCAACAAATTGTGGAGTGTTTAGGTCAAGGCATGACTACAATCAACATTGTGCGATGATCAGGATGAAGTGTCTTGGCAATCAAGAAGTATGTAGCTGATTCACAGTACATACGTGTACGTGCTGATAAGGGCAAATTGAGGACTCTTTCCTACAGGCAATTACGTCAGGTTAAAAGAGCAGCGGCAAAAAAGCCTTGTCATAGCAGCAGACAAGTTTTTGAAGCTGCTGGTGCCTCCAACGTCCCCCGAACAACAAGATGCAGGGTCCTTCAGAGGTTTGCAGCTGTGCATACGCCATCCTGTCAATCTCCTCTATCCACTTCACACAAGCAGAAACGGCTCCAGTGGGCCAAACATTACATGAAGACTGATTTCAAAACTGTTTTGTTCACGGATGAGTGCTCTGCAGCGCTCGATGGTCCAGATGGATGGAGTGGAGGATGGCTGGTTGATGGACACCCCACGCAAACACGGCTACAGCGCCAACAAGGAGGAGGTGGAGTAATGTTTTGGGCTGGAATCATGGGGAGAGAGATTGTCGGCCCCTTTAGGATCCCTGAAGGCGCTAAAGATGAACTCCATAATGTATGTGGATTTTCTCAAACAGCACTTCCTGCCATGGTTCAAGAAGAAGAACCGTGTATTTCACAGCAAGATCATTTTTTTGCATGATAATGCACCATCTCATGCTGCACATAAAACATCTGCATCTCTGGCTGATATGGGCATAAAAGGGGACAAACTTATGATGTGACCCCCATGGTCCCCTGACCTCTACCCCATTCAGAACCTCTGGAGCATCATCAAAAGGAGTGTCTATGATGGCGGGAGGCAGTTCACATCTAAGCAACAGCTCTGGTAGGGTATTCTGTCCTCATGCAAAACAATTGAAGCAGAAACCATCCAAAACCTGACAAATTCAATAGACGAGAGAGTTCAGAAGCTCCTTTCGAACAAGGGGTCCTACGTGAAAATGTAACATCACCTAGAATAAAGTTTTGAGTTGAAAACTGTTTGATTTCAGTTTCTAATAACCTGCTAATGCTTATAATTTCAAAAATGACCATTTTTTTGGTCTTTATTAAAATGAAAAGGTTGATCGAAAAGTTTGGGGGATGTAAGAGTGTGGCAACCCAGTAGTCATGATTACTTCGAATTCTGACAATATGAGGGTCATGTTGCAGGTAGTGCAGCAAGAAGGCACTTATGTGTCTTGCGCATCTCGGAGCCCCAAAATTATTTTCCGGGCTAGATGCAGCTAAAAATTATTATTAATTTTAAATCTGGTGGAGCTTAGTATAGATGGCCTAATAGGATCAGTGCTGCACACTGCTACAAAGCCCAAATTATTTTCCAGTCAAGATACAGATAAACATGATTAGTAATTTTAAATCTGGTGGAGCTTATTATAGATGGCCTAATAGAATCAGTGCTGCACACTGCTACAAAGCCCAAATTATTTTCCAACCAAGATACAGATAAACATGATTAGTAATTTGAAAGCTTAAAACGGTTGGTAGGGTGATTTTAACCAATCATCAAGCTTTTACTCTCCCCAGGATGACACAGGGGTAGAAAAGTCGTTTCGGATCCATGATTTGTTCATCTTTATGAACGTGAGTCTGTCTACATTATCAGTGGAGAGCCGCGTGTGCTTATCTGTCAGCACACCACCAGCAGCGCTGAACACACGTTCAGACAGAACGCTGGCTGCGGGGCATGACAAGATCTCCAAGGCATAAGTGGCTAGCTCCGGCCATTTATCCAGATTGGAAGCCCAAAAAGAGCAAGGGTCCAGTGACACAGTCATGGCTTCAATGTTTACTTGGAGATACTCCTGTACCATCGTCTCTAGGCGTTGACTATGTGTCAGACTTCATGTCTCCTGTGGCCTTGCAAAGGATGGGCTATAAAAGTGGTGAAATGATTTCGCAAAATTGATGTTACCAGCAGATACTGTGGTTCTGTTACGATTTGAGTGCTGAACACTTGACGGTCCCACGGTTGGCAAGTTGGAACTGTGAGATTCACTACGTGCACCACTGGTGTTTTATGGAAAAGCACATGTAAGATTCTGCAACAGTCTCTGCTGATACTCCTGCATGTGTGCATCCCTTTCTATGGCAGGAATAATTTCTGCAAATTTACTTTTGTACCGGGGATCTAACAGTGTGGCAACCCAGTAGTCAGGATTATTTCTAATTCTCACAATTCGAGGGTCATGTTGCAGGTAGTGCAGCAAGAAGGCACTCATGTGTGTTGCGCATCCAGGAGCACCAAGTCCCTGTTGTGTTGGTGGCGAGGTAACAATCATGCTTCCTTCCTCTGTCCTCTCCCCCCAACCTCGCACAACAGAAATGTGATCAAGGTCTCCCTCATCTGATGAGTCTTCCATCAGTTCGTCCTCCACTTCTTCCTGGGCTCCTGCACCTTCCTCACTAGTTTGGCTGCTACCATGCGCCCTGGTAAAACCATCTCCCCCACCCTCACATGCCTGCCACCTTGGTGCTGCCGACCGTCTGGACCTTGCAGATGTTAGCCCTTCCGCATACAACTCCTCCTCCTCTACTTCCTCCACCTCCTCTTGTGCCACCACCTGACTCCGAATTCTGTTTAACATGTGCTCCAGCATGTAAATCACCGGAATAGTCATGCTGATAATGGCATCGTCAGCACTAAACATCTTCGTCGCCATTTCAAAACTGTGCAGAAGGGTGCATAGGTCCCTGATCTGAGACCACTCCTCCAGCGTGATTTGCCCCACCTCTGGATCTCGTTGGCCCAGGCTATACGTCAGAACGTATTGCACCAGGGCTTGTCGGTGCTGCCACAGTCGCTGCAACATGTGCAGAGTTTAATTCCACCAGGTAGGCACATCGCATTTTAGCCGGTGAAGTGGCAGGCCCAACGACTTCTGTAGAGATGTAAGTCGCTGAGCTGCGGGATGCGAACGGCGGAAGTGAGCACACAGCGACCGTGCCCTCTGCAGAAGGCCATCTAGTCTGGGATAGTGGGCTAAAAATTGCTGGACAACCAGGTTCAACACGTGAGCCATACAAGGCACGTGTGTGACATTGCCCCGGCGAAGGGCCGCACCCAGGTTTGCAGCATTGTCGCACATGGCCTTCCCTGGTTTCAGGTCCAGTGGAGACAACCATTCATGAAATTGGTTCTCCAGAGCTGACCACAACTGCTCAGCTGTGTGACTCACATTTCCCAGACATTTCAAAGTAAAAACCGCCTGATGACGTTGAGCCCTACTGCCAGCATAGTAAGGAGGTGTGCAGGATCCCTTTTGTGCAGTTAGAAAGCTTGTGGCATGACCAGACAGGCTTTGGGTGCAGGTGGAAGACCGAGAGGAGGTTGAGGAGGCAGAAGCAGTGGAGGAACTTTGACATAAAGAGGATTGACGCACAACTCATGGGGACGGCAAGACTTGGACAGCAGCCCGTTGTCCTGCTGTCACCATAGTTACCCAGTGCCCAGTCAGCGACATGTAACGCCCCTGTCCATGCCTACTCGTCCAAGTGTCTGTGGTGAAATGCACCCTGTCACACACAGAGTTTCTCAAAGAAGTTGTGATGTTGTGTGCGACATGCTGGTGGAGCGCAGGCACACCTTTCTTTGAGAAGTAGTGCCGACTGGGCATCTGGTACTGGGGCACTGCGACGGACATAAGGTCTCGAAAATCCTCTGTGTCCACCAGGCGGAAAGGCAGCATTTCTGTAGCCAAGAGCTTGCAGATGGTGAAATTCAACCTCTTAGCTTTCTCATGGCTAGGAGGAAATGGTCTTTTACTTGTCCACATCTGAGGGACCGAGGGCTGGCTATTGTGCTTAGACGGGGTTGATAAGGGTGTCCCCGGCAAACTGCCGGTCTGTGAGGAAGATGCAGGCGGACATGTTAGGTTGCCTTGATCCAAAGGTGGTGCTATCGATGTCGGACAGCGCTCAACACCAGCTGGTGTTACCACCTCCAAAGAAAATGATGACCTGCCAATCACGCTGGCTGTTGCGGGTAAAGAGGTGGCAGGTCTGCGCCCCAAAACAGGTGTGACTGCTGTCCCCCCAGTCACAGAGGATGAAGAGGCCGCGGATGCACAAGATATGGCAGACGGTGGTTGGCCCGGCCGGCTAGGCCGCATTGTAGCACACTGAGCTTCCCACTGCAACTTATGCTTCATGTCCATGTGCCGGTTCATGCATGAAGTACTCAAACTATGTATTTTTTGGCCTCTACTTAGTTTTTGCTGACAAATGTTACAGATAACACGAGTTGGGTCATCTTTATCGATCTGAAAAAATGCCCAGGCTATGCAAGGCTTAGCACCCATGCGACCTGAAGAGCCACCACGACTTGTGGTGAGAGGCAGAGTTGTGTTTGAGGATGCAGTTGTTGACGTGCTTCCAGTACTACGTCTCTGTCCAGAAAGGCGCAACCTGACCTCGTCGTCACTAGCATCTTCCTCCACCTCCTCTGCTGACCTCATCTCTTGGCTGACTGTGGGTTGACAGTAAGTGGGATCTCCAACCTCATCATCATCACCCTGTGCGTTATCACACCCGTCGTCCTCAGAGCCAACCTGTTCCTGCCCTGACAAAAAACTAAAGTTGTCGCTCCAATCAGGTATTTGAGTCTCATCATCGTCTTCCTCATTGTCTCCACCAACAGGAGTTACAGTTTGGGAATGAGGGTCTACATTATGGTCAGAACCTTCTGCGTCTGGTCCTGGATCCGACTCATAAAGATTCTGGGCATCAGTGCAGATCATTTCCTCGTCTGGATTCACAGAAGCGCTGGAGTCGACCTCTGATTCCCAGGCTATAGTATGAGTAAACAGCTCTGCAGACTCAACCATCTGTTCTACCTCATACTCAGACGGGCAGCTGGAGATTTGGGAGCTGTGAGGAAGCAAGTGCGATTGGGGTGACACCTTTGAGGACTGGAGTATTTGTGATGTTGAAGTTGATGTGGAGGAGAGCCCACTTAAAGGAGCACTTGATATCCGTTGAAGCACCTGCTGTTTTTGTGCCTCATCTGGAATTTGTAGCGATTGGCGTGGCCGTAAGAAAGGGATCTTATCACATTGTCCGCTAAAAGAAGTAGACATTTTAGTTTGGCTGGAAGATGGTCTTTCTTCTGCAGATGTTACTGTTGCTTTAACACCTACCCCACGGACACAACCTTTTTTCCCCTTCCCAACACGCTTATTCCCCTTTCCACCAGCAGTAGGCCTTTTTCCACTCATTTTGGTGGTTAACTAATTCACAACTCTGGAGTTGTTTGCACAAAAAAACAATGGATGGGAACCGAGCAGAGCTGAGTGGCCAAACTGTGGTAGTAGGCCAAAACTATTGGCTGGGGTAGATGCAGGAAAAAATTATATTCAATTTGCAACCTGATGGAGGTCAGTATAGATGGACTAATAGAACAAGTCCCACACACAGCTAGAAGCCCAAATATTTTTTCAGAGGTAGATGCAGAAAAAAATTGTATTCAGTTTGCAACCTGATGGAGGTCAGTATAGATGGACGAATAGAACAAGTCCCACACACAGCTAGAAGCCCAATATTTTTTCTGAGGTAGATGCAGAAAAATATATATTCAGTTTGCAACCTGATGGAGGTCAGTATAGATGGACTAATAGAGAAAGTCCCACACACTGCTAGAAGGCCAAATATTTTTTCAGAGCTAGATGCAGAAAAAAATTATATTCAGTTTGCAACCTGATGGAGGTCAGTATAGATGGACTAAAAGAACAAGTCCCACACACAGCTAGAAGCCCAAATATTTTTTCAGAGGTAGATGCAGAAAAAAAATATATTCAGTTTGCAACCTGATGGAGGTCAGTATAGATGGACTAATAGAGAAAGTCCCACACAATGCTAGAAGGCCAAATATTTTTTCAGAGCTAGATGCAGAAAAAAATTATATTCAGTTTGCAACCTGATGGAGGTCTGTATAGATGGATTAATAGAACAAGTCCCACACACAGCTAGAAGCCCAATATTTTTTCTGAGGTAGATGCAGAAAAAAAATATATTCAGTTTGCAACCTGATGGAGGTCAGTATAGATGGACTAATAGAGAAAGTCCCACACACTGCTAGAAGGCCAAATATTTTTTCAGAGCTAGATGCAGACAAAAAATTATTTTTAATTTGCAACCTGATGGAGGTCAGTATAGATGGACTAATAGAGAAAGTCCCACACACTGCTAGAAGGCCAAATATTTTTTCAGAGCTAGATGCAGATATAAATTATTTTTAATTTGCAACCTGATGGACGTCAGTATAGATGGACTAATAGAGAAAGTCCCACACACTGCTAGAAGGCCAAATATTTTTTTAGAGCTAGATGCAGAAAAAAATTATATTCAGTTTGCAACCTGATGGAGGTCAGTATAGATGGACTAATAGAACAAGTCCCACACACTGCTAGAAGCCCAAATATTTTTTCAGAGGTAGATGCAGAAAAAAATTATATTCAGTTTGCAACCTGATGGAGGTCTGTATAGATGGATTAATAGAACAAGTCCCACACACTGCTAGAAGCCCAATATTTTTTCAGAGGTAGATGCAGAAAAAATATATATTCAGTTTGCAACCTGATGGAGGTCAGTATAGATGGACTAATAGAGAAAGTCCCACACACTGCTAGAAGGCCAAATATTTTTTCAGAGCTAGATGCAGACAAAAAATTATTTTTAATTTGCAACCTGATGGAGGTCAGTATAGATGGACTAATAGAGAAAGTCCCACACACTGCTAGAAGGCCAAATATTTTTTCAGAGCTAGATGCAGATATAAATTATTTTTAATTTGCAACCTGATGGACGTCAGTATAGATGGACTAATAGAGAAAGTCCCACACACTGCTAGAAGGCCAAATATTTTTTCAGAGCTAGATGCAGAAAAAAATTATATTCAGTTTGCAACCTGATGGAGGTCAGTATAGATGGACTAATAGAACAAGTCCCACACTCAGCTAGAAGGCCAAATATTTTTTCAGAGGAAGATGCAGAAAAAAAATATATTCAGTGTGCAAGCTGATGGAGGTCAGTATAGATGGGCTAATAGAGAAAGTCCCACACACTGCTAGAAGGCCAAATATTTTTTCAGAGCTAGATGCAGACAAAAAATTATTTTTAGTTTGCAACCTGATGGAGGTCAGTATAGATGGACTAATAGAGAAAGTCCCACACACTGCTAGAAGGCCAAATATTTTTTCAGAGCTAGATGCAGATATAAATTATTTTTAATTTGCAACCTGATGGAGGTCAGTATAGATGGACTAATAGAGAAAGTCCCACACACTGCTAGAAGGCCAAATATTTTTTCAGAGCTAGATGCAGAAAAAAATTATATTCAGTTTGCAACCTGATGGAGGTCAGTATAGATGGACTAATAGAGAAAGTCCCACACACTGCTAGAAGGCCAAATATTTTTTCAGAGCTAGATGCAGACAAAAAATTATTTTTAATTTGCAACCTGATGGAGGTCAGTATAGATGGACTAATAGAGAAAGTCCCACACACTGCTAGAAGGCCAAATATTTTTTCAGAGCTAGATGCAGATATAAATTATTTTTAATTTGCAACCTGATGGACGTCAGTATAGATGGACTAATAGAGAAAGTCCCACACACTGCTAGAAGGCCAAATATTTTTTAGAGCTAGATGCAGAAAAAAATTATATTCAGTTTGCAACCTGATGGAGGTCAGTATAGATGGACTAATAGAACAAGTCCCACACACTGCTAGAAGCCCAAATATTTTTTCAGAGGTAGATGCAGAAAAAAAATATATTCAGTTTGCAACCTGATGGAGGTCTGTATAGATGGATTAATAGAACAAGTCCCACACACAGCTAGAAGCCCAATATTTTTTCAGAGGTAGATGCAGAAAAAATATATATTCAGTTTGCAACCTGATGGAGGTCAGTATAGATGGACTAATAGAGAAAGTCCCACACACTGCTAGAAGGCCAAATATTTTTTTAGAGCTAGATGCAGACAAAAAATTATTTTTAATTTGCAACCTGATGGAGGTCAGTATAGATGGACTAATAGAGAAAGTCCCACACACTGCTAGAAGGGCAAATATTTTTTCAGAGCTAGATGCAGATCTAAATTATTTTTAATTTGCAACCTGATGGACGTCAGTATAGATGGACTAATAGAGAAAGTCCCACACACTGCTAGAAGGCCAAATATTTTTTCAGAGCTAGATGCAGAAAAAAATTATATTCAGTTTGCAACCTGATGGAGGTCAGTATAGATGGACTAATAGAACAAGTCCCACACTCAGCTAGAAGGCCAAATATTTTTTCAGAGGTAGATGCAGATAAAAATTATTTTTAATTTGCAACCTGATGGAGGTCAGTATAGATGGACTAATAGAGAAAGTCCCACACACTGCTAGAAGGCCAAATATTTTTTCAGAGCTAGATGCAGATAAAAATTATTTTTAATTTGCAACCTGATGGAGGTCAGTATAGATGGACTAATAGAGAAAGTCCCACACACTGCTAGAAGGCCAAATATTTTTTTCAGAGCTAGATGCAGAAAAAAATTATATTCAGTTTGCAACCTGATGGAGGTCAGTATAGATGGACTAATAGAACAAGTCCCACACACAGCTAGCAGCCCAAATATTTTTTCAGAGGTAGATGCAGAAAAAAATTATATTCAGTTTACAACCTGATGGAGGTCTGTATAGATGGATTAATAGAACAAGTCCCACACACAGCTAGAAGCCCAAATATTTTTTCAGAGGTAGATGCAGAAAAAAATTATATTCAGTTTGCAACCTGATGGAGGTCTGTATAGATGGATTAATAGAACAAGTCCCACACACAGCTAGAAGCCCAATATTTTTTCAGAGGAAGATGCAGAAAAAAAATATATTCAGTTTGCAACCTGATGGAGGTCAGTATAGATGGGCTAATAGAGAAAGTCCCACACACTGCTAGAAGGCCAAATATTTTTTCAGAGCTAGATGCAGACAAAAAATTATTTTTAATTTGCAACCTGATGGAGGTCAGTATAGATGGACTAATAGAGAAAGTCCCACACACTGCTAGAAGGCCAAATATTTTTTCAGAGCTAGATGCAGATATAAATTATTTTTAATTTGCAACCTGATGGAGGTCAGTATAGATGGACTAATAGAGAAAGTCCCACACACTGCTAGAAGGCCAAATATTTTTTCAGAGCTAGATGCAGAAAAAAATTATATTCAGTTTGCAACCTGATGGAGGTCAGTATAGATGGACTAATAGAGAAAGTCCCACACACTGCTAGAAGGCCAAATATTTTTTCAGAGCTAGATGCAGACAAAAAATTATTTTTAATTTGCAACCTGATGGAGGTCAGTATAGATGGACTAATAGAGAAAGTCCCACACACTGCTAGAAGTCCAAATATTTTTTCAGAGCTAGATGCAGATATAAATTATTTTTAATTTGCAACCTGATGGAGGTCAGTATAGATGGACTAATAGAGAAAGTCCCACACACTGCTAGAAGGCCAAATATTTTTTCAGAGCTAGATGCAGAAAAAAATTATATTCAGTTTGCAACCTGATGGAGGTCAGTATAGATGGACTAATAGAACAAGTCCCACACACAGCTAGAAGGCCAAATATTTTTTCAGAGGTAGATGCAGATAAAAATTATTTTTAATTTGCAGCCTGATGGAGGTCAGTATAGATGGACTAATAGAGAAAGTCCCACACACTGCTAGAAGGCCAAATATTTTTTCAGAGCTAGATGCAGACAAAAAATTATTTTTAATTTGCAACCTGATGGAGGTCAGTATAGATGGACTAATAGAGAATGTCCCACACACTGCTAGAAGGCCAAATATTTTTTCAGAGCTAGATGCAGACAAAAAATTATTTTTAATTTGCAACTTGATGGAGGTCAGTATAGATGGACTAATAGAGAAAGTCCCACACACTGCTAGAAGGCCAAATATTTTTTCAGAGCTAGATGCAGATCAAAATTATTTTTAATTTGCAACCTGATGGAGGTCAGTGTAACGGGTCTGGGAGGCGGAACCTCTGGGCTACTATACAAAGGAGCGGTCCTTGTAAGGGAGCGGGTGGCGACCAGGCAGGCAGTCACAGCAGGTGACCGGGACAGTCTCTGAGTGTACGGGCAGGAGGTCACGGCAAGTGATCAGGGCAGTCTCTGGAAGAACGGGCTGGAGGTCACGGCAAGTGACCGGGGCAGTCTCTGGAAGAACGGGCTGGAGGTCACGGCAAGTGACCGGGGCAGTCTCTAGGTAAAGGGTAGGTACGACCTGTGATGGCTGAACCTCCAGGTAGGCTAGCAAGGCAGATGGAGGATGTGTGCTCCCAGGTGAGCAAGCGAGAGTCTCTGGATTAGCAGGTGGTCACAGCACGTGACGGCGGAGCCTCCAGGTAGGCAAGCAGGCAGGTAGCGGAGAAGCGCTCCCAGGTGAGCGGGCAAGAGTCTGGAATAGCTGGTGGTCACAGCACGTGACAGCGGAGCCTCCGGGCAGGCAAGCAGGCAGGTAGCGGAGAAGCGCTCCCAGGTGAGCGGGCAAGCTGGTCCATAGACAGACTGACCGGAGTTGTAAGGCAGACCGTCGGACATCAGGCAAGCAGGCAGGTAGCTGATGTGCGCTCCCAGGTGAGCGGGCAAGTTGGTCCTTAGACAGACTGACCGGAGTTGTAAGGCAGACCGTCGGACCTCAGGCAGGCAGGCAGGTAACAGGAAATCAGGCAGGATTAGGACAGCAAGCTGGCAGGAATCTGGCAGGTAACTGGCAGGTAACTGGCAACGGGACCTGAGGGCTGAAGCAGAGTAGAACGGTGCAACAACATTGCTCGGGCACCTCCATTTTGGAGGAGGTGCCTTATATATGGTAAAGTCCTCCGGCCATTGGCCGGGGACTCCTTAGGACGGCGCGCGCGGCCCCTTTAAGAGGGAGGGAGAGCGCGCGCGCGCGCCCTAAGCACAGTGGCCGGGAAGGAGCGCGCACTGCCAGCAGAGCGGGAGAGGGACGCCGGGCATGGAGCAGAGCGGTGAGGGGAACAGCGTCCCTGCCTAGCAGAGGGCAGGGACGCCGGCACTACAGTACCCCCCCCTTTAGGCCCCCCCTTTTTTAGGCCAGATAGAAATTTAGCTAGGATGAGAGGGGCATGGATGTTCTCCCGGGGCTCCCACGTTCTCTCCTCAGGACCAAACCCCTTCCAATCTACCAGAAAAAAGGTCTTTCCTCTTACCCTTTTGGTGGCAAGAATGTTCTCTACCTCAAACTCGTCCTCAGCAGAAACCGGAGCAGGAGGCGTACCTGTAGACTTGGAAAAAGAGTTAAGCACCACGGGTTTGAGGAGAGATACATGGAAGGAGTTAGGGATCCGTAAGTTGGCCGGGAGTTTCAATTTATAGGCCACCGGGTTGATCTGACTGATGACCTCCAGAGGACCGATGAACCGAGGCCCTAACTTGTAAGAAGGTATCTTGAGTCGAACATATTTAGATGAGAGCCAGACTTTATCTCCTGGACGAAATTGTGGAGGATCCAGGCGTTTTTTGTCATCGTGTCTTTTCATACGCTCGGATGACAGAAGGAGTGCGGACCCGGTACTCTCCCATATGGAGGAAAATTTGCTAACGAGAGATTCCGCAGCCGGGTTGTCCACAGAGGTGGAGACAGGAAAAGGAATCCGAGGATGCTGACCAAAGACTACAAAAAACGGGGATTTGGAGGAGGATTCGCTCTCGTGATTATTATAAGAGAACTCGGCCCATGGTAGGAGATCCACCCAGTCAGAATGGTGGGCATTAACGCAGTGCCGGAGGTAACTGGTCAGGTTCTGATTGATCCGCTCCACTTGACCATTGGACTGTGGGTGGTAAGCGGAAGAGAAGTCCAGGGTGACGTCTAGTAGTTTACAAGTGGCTCTCCAGAAACGTGAGGTGAACTGTACCCCACGATCCGACACGATGTGGAGGGGCAGGCCATGAAGACGGAAGATGTGGCGGATAAAGTCTTTAGCCAGCTCGGGTGCAGACGGAAGGCCTGGCAGGGGAATAAAGTGAGCCATCTTGGAAAAGCGGTCAGCGACCACCCAAATGACCGTACAACCGGCAGAGACGGGGAGATCAGTTATAAAGTCCATTGCTATATGCTGCCAGGGGGCAGCAGGTACAGGAAGCGGAAGGAGGCGTCCGGCTGGCAGATGTCTCGGTACTTTGTTGCGGGCGCAGGACACACAGGCAGAAACAAAGTCTATTATGTCCTTGTGCAGGGTAGGCCACCAATAGTGCCGGGCAATAAGCTGGAGGGTCTTTTTCTGACCGGCGTGGCCAGCTAGTTTAGACGAATGGCCCCAGTGTAGGATCTTCTCCCGATCAGGTACTGAAACAAACGTCTTACCGGGAGGGAGACGATTTAGACTCACGGGAGCCACCTGCATTACTCTGGCGGGATCGATGATATGTTTAGGTTCTTCCTCGAGATCGGACACCAGAAAGGATCGGGACAAGGCGTCTGCTTTGACGTTTTTGTCAGCCGGGCGAAAATGAAGAACAAAATCAAAGCGAGCAAAAAACAAGGACCACCGGGCTTGGCGCGGGTTAAGTCTCTGGGCATGCTGGAGGTAAGCCAAGTTCTTGTGGTCAGTGTAAATTATTACCGGATGAAGAGCCCCCTCGAGTAGGTAACGCCACTCCTCCAACGCCAGCTTGATGGCCAATAACTCTCGGTCTCCTATGGAATAGTTGCGCTCATAAGAGGAGAAGAGTTTGGAGAAGAAGCCACAAGTTACCATTCTCCCGGAAGATGATTTTTGAGTAAGTACCGCTCCGGCTCCAGAGGAGGAGGCGTCAACTTCCAGGAAGAACTGCTTGTTGCCGTCCGGGCGATGCAGCACCGGGGCGGAAGAGAAGGCCTGTTTTAGGGAAAGAAAGGCCTCCTCTGCTTCGGGCGGCCACTCTTTGGGATTAGTACCCTTACGGGTGAGCGCGGAAATTGGGGCAGTCCGGGAAGAGAAGTGCGGGATGAAGAGGCGGTAATAGTTGGCGAAGCCCAGGAACCGTTGAATAGCCTTCAACCCCTCTGGTCGGGGCCATTTCTCGATGGCAGACAGTTTCTCAGGATCCATTTGTAGGCCGGTCTGAGAGATAATGTAGCCCAGAAACGGAAGCAAGGTCTGCTCAAAGACGCACTTCTCATATTTAGCGTAGAGATGGTTCTGCCTGAGCCTGAGCAGGACCTGACGAACATCCCTCCGGTGAGTCTGGAGATCCGGAGAGAAGACCAAGATGTCGTCCAGGTACACCACTACGCAGGAGTAGAGAAGGTCCCGGAAGATGTCATTGACCAACTCTTGAAAGACGGCAGGAGCGTTACAGAGGCCAAAGGGCATTACCAGATATTCATAGTGGCCGTCCTGGGTGTTGAATGCCGTCTTCCATTCATCCCCCTGACGGATACGAACCAGGTTGTACGCCCCACGGAGGTCCAGTTTGGTGAAGATTCTAGCCCCCCTCAGACGATCAAATAGTTGCGGAATGAGCGGAAGGGGGTACTTATTCTTCACCGTGATCTGGTTAAGGCCTCTATAGTCTATACAGGGACGGAGAGAGCCGTCCTTCTTTTTGACGAAAAAGAAGCCTGCTCCCGCCGGGGAGGTAGATTTCCGGATGAATCCCCTGGCCAGATTCTCCTCAATATATTCGGACATCGACCGGGTCTCAGCAGCGGATAATGGATAAATACGCCCACGGGGAGGAGAAGTACCAGGTAACAGGTCGATAGGGCAGTCGTATGGTCTATGAGGGGGTAGTGTCTCTGCCTCCTTTTTATTAAAGACATCAGCATAAGACCAATAAGGAATCGGAAGTCCAGGTAGATTAGCTGGGGTAGGAGAAGGACGGACGGGATGAACGGGAACCAGACAGGTCTTATGGCAGCCCTGTCCCCAGCGAAGGACTTCTCCGGTCTGCCAGTCAAGAACGGGTGCATGTTTCTGGAGCCAAGGTAGGCCTAGCAAGAGGGCGTGAGAGAGTCCAGGCAGAACATGGAAGGAGATACTTTCAGAATGCAGCATTCCCACCTGCAGAGTAATGGATTCGGTGATGAGTTGGATGGGGCGTGGTAAGAGCCCCCCATCCACGGCAGCAACAGACAAGGGTACAGCCAGAGGTTTGGTGGGGATGCGGTATTTCTCTACCAGGGACTGTGAAATAAGATTCCCGGCTGCTCCAGAGTCCAGTTGGGCTAGTTCGAAATAACGGTTCTCCCCGTAGACGATTGAAACTGACAACAGCAGGGATGGAGAGGATTTATTCTTGTCTAGGTGGACCTCTCTGAGCGAACCTAGACACAGGCGTTTCCCGACCTCTCCGGGCAGGCACAGTAGAAGCAGGTCCCCTCGGCACGGCGTAAGTCCTGACGGGTCTTGACCATCTTGGTCTGGTCGACCTGCATAGGCTCAGGAGGGTGTACCTGGTTAGAGACAGAAGGAGTGACGGGTTTCTGAAAAGTAGGAGCTAGACGTGGTAACCTCCTCTCACGGGTGACCTCTCTGGCACGCTCCTGGAACCGTAGGTCAATCCGGGTGGCAAGAGTTATTAAGTCATCGAGAGTGGTAGGAATGTCCCGACCGGCAAGTTCATCTTTAATACGGCCGGACAGACCCTCCCAGAAGACGGAAACCAGAGCGTCGTTATCCCAGGCCAGCTCCGAGGCAAGGGTACGGAACCGTATGGCATATTGGCCCACGGTGAGACTTTCCTGACGGAGGCGTAGCAATGATGATGCGGATGAGGTCTTCCGTCCGGGTTCGTCGAAGACTTTCCGGAAAGCCGTGAGAAAAGCAGGCAAGTTGGACACCAGGGGGTCTCCTCTCTCCCATAGAGGATTTAGCCAGGCCAGGGCCTCCCCGGTGAGATGGGACATGATGAATGCAATTTTGGCTCGGTCAGAGTTAAACTGGTGGGACAATAGTTCAAAGTGCAGGGTGCACTGATTTATGAAGCCCCGAGCCTGGGCTGAGTTGCCTCCGAAGCGAGGAGGTGCAGAAAGCCGAGGTCCGGGGTAGGATATCATGGTGTTAGTGGACAGCGGAGCTGCCGGATTGCGAGACATGGCACTGGCGGAGGTTGTTGGTGGAGCAGTCTGAGTGTCCAGGCGAGTATTGACATTCCGCAGGTGACCCAGGATGGACTCCTGTTGGGACCTTTGACGGGACAGTTCATGACACAGGTCCGAGAGCGAGGGAGCTTGGGTGCCACCGGGTTCCATGGCCCGAGCAAACTGTAACGGGTCTGGGAGGCGGAACCTCTGGGCTACTATACAAGGGAGCGGTCCTTGTAAGGGAGCGGGTGGCGACCAGGCAGGCAGTCACAGCAGGTGACCGGGACAGTCTCTGGGTGTACGGGCAGGAGGTCACGGCAAGTGATCAGGGCAGTCTCTGGAAGAACGGGCTGGAGGTCACGGCAAGTGACCGGGGCAGTCTCTGGAAGAACGGGCTGGAGGTCACGGCAAGTGACCGGGGCAGTCTCTAGGTAAAGGGTAGGTACGACCTGTGATGGCTGAACCTCCAGGTAGGCTAGCAAGGCAGATGGAGGATGTGTGCTCCCAGGTGAGCAAGCGAGAGTCTCTGGAATAGCAGGTGGTCACAGCACGTGACGGCGGAGCCTCCAGGTAGGCAAGCAGGCAGGTAGCGGAGAAGCGCTCCCAGGTGAGCGGGCAAGAGTCTCTGGAATAGCTGGTGGTCCCAGCACGTGACAGTGGAGCCTCCGGGCAGGCAAGCAGGCAGGTAGCGGAGAAGCGCTCCCAGGTGAGCGGGCAAGAGTCTGGAATAGCTGGTGGTCACAGCACGTGACAGCGGAGCCTCCGGGCAGGCAAGCAGGCAGGTAGCGGAGAAGCGCTCCCAGGTGAGCGGGCAAGCTGGTCCATAGACAGACTGACCGGAGTTGTAAGGCAGACCGTCGGACCTCAGGCAAGCAGGCAGGTAGCTGATGTGCGCTCCCAGGTGAGCGGGCAAGTTGGTCCTTAGACAGACTGACCGGAGTTGTAAGGCAGACCGTCGGACCTCAGGCAGGCAGGCAGGTAACAGGAAATCAGGCAGGATTAGGACAGCAAGCTGGCAGGAATCTGGCAGGTAACTGGCAGGTAACTGGCAACGGGACCTGAGGGCTGAAGCAGAGTAGAACGGTGCAACAACATTGCTCGGGCAACTCCATTTTGGAGGAGGTGCCTTATATATGGTAAAGTCCTCCGGCCATTGGCTGGGGACTCCTTAGGACGGCGCGCGCGGCCCCTTTAAGAGGGAGGGAGAGCGCGCGCGCCCTAAGCACAGTGGCCAGGGAAGGAGCGCGCGCTGCCAGCAGAGCGGGAGAGGGACGCCGGGCACGGAGCAGAGCGGTGAGGGGAACAGCGTCCCTGCCTAGCAGAGGGCAGGGACGCCGGCACTACAGTCAGTATAGATGGACTAATAGAGAAAGTCCCAGACACTGCTAGAAAGCCAAATATTTTTTCAGAGCTAGATGCAGACAAAAAATTATTTTGAATTTGCAGCGTGATGGAGGTCAGTATAGATGGATTAATAGAACAAGTCCCACACACTGCTAGAAGGCCAAATATTTTTTCAGAGCTAGATGCAGAAAAAAATTATATTCAGTTTGCAACCTGATGGAGGTCAGTATAGATGAACTAATAGAACAAGTCCCACACACTGCTAGAAGCCCAAATATTTTTTCAGAGCTAGATGCAGAAAAAAATTATATTCAATTTGCAACCTGATGGAGGTCAGTATAGATGGACTAATAGAATGATGCTATGCCCAAAAGATTTTACTTCACTAGGTGCAGTAAAAAAATTGGTATTCTATACACAGGTGGTATATCTTGCAACACAGATAGGCTACTCCACTGACTAACACACTCTGCAATAGGCCAAAAAGGATTAGCTTTGCTAGATTCAGCCAAATGCTGTGAAAAAAACTTGCACAGCACTGGCACAGACCTGCCTGGCAAAAACTGATAGGAACTGATGTAACCTAGTCCTGAAAAGGACTGCAATTACAATTAGTCTTTACTCCCACAATCTATCTATTTAAGAGCACAGACCTGCCTGATAAAAGTCGTAGGAAATGCTGTAACCTAGTCCTTAAAAGGACTGCAATCACAACTATTCCCTACTCCCAAGCTATCTGTAGATTTGTGCGAAAATTGCCTTGAAATTAACAAGGTATAGTGCACACAGCAACAGAGGTGCCGTCTAACACGCAGCTGCAGCAGTGAGAAAATGGTGGCGACGGGGAAAATGGCTTGGTCTTATAGGGCAAGGACATGTGACATACACTGCCAATGACACATGCCCTTGCTTGTGTGAAAAAAAGCACTTCGCTCCGTGTGTGCGCTGCTGATAGGCTGACAGATTGCACCTCCCCACTGTAAATGCGGGAAAGAGAAAAAAAAATGGAGATCTTCATTATTCCTGCAGAGATCCATCCCCTGCCCCTCTCCCCACCCCGCTGTACACTCAAACTGCGTATTAACATTAATTTTCATCATTACTGAGAAAAAATCCAGTTATGATTTTGGTGCACGAACAGTTATCGAACATAACCTCGAACAGCCGAATTTTTCTCAAATCGTTCGTGTTCGCCGAACGGCTCGAACACCGCCCAAAACAGCTCGAATTTGAGATTGGCGAACAGTTCGATTCGAACAACGCTCATCTCTAATGAAGATATTATTTGGTGGAAATCACCTTTTACTACGCACATGGTGACTCACGAGTCAAAACACATCAGTACATAAGCATAATAAAATCCACTGTTAAGGAAGATTCTGTATATGTTTCTTCTCACAAATGCCAGCAGTACAGTGTCATCCACTGGATGGCATGGGTACAGGATCTGTACCAATGCCACCAGCATGTAATATACAACTGATATCCCTATTGTCAAAAATGTTGGAATTTACTTGTTTTCTCTATTGCCCAAAAACCTAAATAAATGACTTATATCTACCCAAAATGGTTCAATTAAAAATCCTATGACTGAATCCACAAATTACCTTGATAAAAGTCCTATAACTGCAAAAGTAGATAAGCATAAAAAAACCTCATTATAATATTTAGTACTGCCTTCATCGCACTAACCCATAGAATAAAAGTAACAATTTATACCACAAATTAAGTAAATGTACAAACAAAAGACATGGGCCACACAATGAAATAATATACATACAATGTATTTCTAATGGAGCAAAGCAAAAATTTTCAAAAATGAACATGAGATTCTTAGCATTTTGATCAAAGTGTATAAGCCCACTGCTACGACACAACAACCTCTGTAACTGATCCTACTCCCAGGTACCCAACGGTACCTCTGCTACTAAGCAGATTCCCCACAGTGCTATGGGCCACACCACCCCACAGACCTAGAACCACAGCAACAATGGCTGCTACACAGCACCAGCATCAGGTGAACTGATCTAAAAATTCATCTTTCCGTGTGGTCTTAGACAACAATCTAGAAGAATGTATGTAGAACCCTAATATCAGATCAGTGAAATTTTGAGATCAGTTCACTTTGTTCTGGTGCTCTGTGGTGGCTATTGTTGAAGTGGTGCTATTTCTGTGGGTTGATGTGACCCAGAACCCAGAAGGGCTTTGCAAGAGAGCAGGGATGCTATTGGACATTTAATTTGCTCTGTCTGCTGATATAGTGTTGCAGTGGCCTCCACTTAATAGAGTAGTGTTACACGCATGCCGATAGGTTCAGATAGGGTGAGACAGGTTTTATGAATTCTTTGGAATCCTGGGGGAACCGTTACTCAGGGCAACCATAGACCATGTGCTGCAGCTTCTCTCGGGCACATGATAGATTCAATTACTGACCAGACACATCTGACAAGAGCCTTTTTCAACAGTTTAACAGTGGAATTTAATCTGAAGCACGGCCAGTGCAATTCAGGGATATTATAGCAATAATCTTCTTTATAGTACCGTTTCTTGAGCAACCAGCTCCAGTAACAATACAGTAGTTTCTTCACAAGGCACAATGCTAGGCTGTGTGCCCACGATACGTTTTTTAAGCGTTTCTGCAGGGGCAAAAACGCTGCAGAAATGCTAAAAAAACAAAAAAACGCATGGTAGAAGGCCTGCCATGTTCCCCAATGATAATCCGCATGTGCTGTGCACATGCTGCGGAAATTTCCGCTGCAGATTATCATTGCGGAAAAAAACGCAGCACTACCAATTATTTTGCGGAAGTGCTGCGTTTTCACCGCCATTGACTTGCATTGGAACGCATGGATTCCGCATCACTGTATATGTAGATGCGCATTCCATGCATTCCAATGTGTGGATGGTACCCAGTTGTGGAGGAGAGGAGACTCTCCTCCGGACCTGGGTACCATAGAAACTGTGAAAAAAAAAGAATAAAATAAAAAATAAATGTTATACTTACCTTCTGATGGCCCCCGTTGTGCTCGTTCTCCCATGCCGGCAGCTAGCGATGGACTGAAGGACCTGCGCTGACGTCATAGTCATGTGACGGGTCACGTGATGCTGACGTCGGCAGGTCCTTCAGTGTACTGCGATCTGCCGACAAGGGAGAACGGAGGGAGAACGTAGGGAAGCAAGACATCGGAAGGTAAGTATAGATTTATTTTTTTTATTTTTAACCATTCTTTAGGTCACACTATATAAATCCATGCCATTTGCATGGATTTATATAGTGTGACCAAGTTGACAAGCACTTTCAAAGTGATGGTAAAATCGCTTGGAAAGTGCTTGTCAACCCACATGCGGAAATACATGTGAAGAACGCTTCACATCCGCATGTCCCTGGCAGGAAAAACGCATGTACAATCCGCATGCGTTTTTTCTGCCAGGGGAGATGCAGAAACGCTCAGGAAAAATCCGGAACATTTCTGCATCGTGGGCACATAGCCTTACAGTCTCTTCAGTAGCATAATTCAGCATAGATTAGATCTTTTAGCAGAACACTTCTATGCATACACAACCACAGGCTTTTCCTTCACAAGTACACAATAGCACACAGCATTCTTTATCCTACCTGGAGATGGAAGGGGGGAGGGTTTGATGATTGAGATGATCCCTGTGATACAATTCCTTCCAGTTCTTATCTTCCTGCCCAATAATACTCTGCACTGTTAGTTCAGGGAGTTTATCTGACCTGTGTTTAGTTTCTCTCCTGATCTGAATCCTGTTCAGTCGCCTTCTGTCAGATCCAGATAACACACCACCTTACTCTTTGGCTTCAGCCAGACTACAATAATAAGTTCCCCACAATCCCCCTGGGGCTCTGCTAAAACACTCCCCGTCTCCTGTGACTGTGTTAACCCCTCTAGTTGCTGGATGCTTCTGAAGCGCAACATTTCCTGCCTCCTGTGCTTGTGTTATTTGTAACAGTTGCTGAATGCTTTTGAAGCAACAGCTCTACTTCTGCATGTCACAGTAGGGACCCACTCCAGAGCTCGCTGTGACATGGTAGTGGGCTTATACACTTTGATAAAGGTGATAATTAAGAAACTTATGTTCATTTCTGAAAAATTTTGCTTAGTCGCAATAGATGAATGCATAAAATTTGGCTGTGTGATCCATGTCAACATTTTGTTTCATGATGCCAGATATCTTCATCAATTTAAAATATATAATTTTCCCCAAAAAAACATTCCATTTATCAGAACCAGAAGTGTTACCACATATTGTACAGCAGCAATTACATGTGTATAAAAAACAAACAGTGCTAGTAAAAAGCCCCAACACATCCACAATATAATTAGACTGATATTGTATAATGCCCAAATAGAAAAACAAATCTACTGTACTACATAATCCAAAAGTTGATCTTTAATAATCCCTTATCTGTACTGCACAGTACTGATTAATGCATAGTCTCTAGTATTAGATACCCATTTGCTATTACTCCCTGCAAGGCTACAGGATAGAAAATACTAAATGTAATACAGAAAATTTTAGCTAAGTAAATGTATAGCACTTACAAGTGAAAACCAAAAGCGGCATGCTTGATATGTTGATTTTGTCATAGATAAAAATGAAAATGAGCTGCTGTCAAAAAGCAGAAGCTTAATAAAGAAATGCACAATAATCTAAAGTGAGTCGTGTATACTGCCAGCGAAGATCGTGCATTAGTGATGCACAAGAAATTTGCATTGTCTTTTGGGATAGCTCTCCTCAACCAAATAATAGACAAATTTGACTTTTAACCCGTAGATTATAAAGGCAAACTAGAGTTACGTCTGAATACTCATTGCATAGGTCTACTATATGTAATATCAAACCATCCTGAGATCTCCCTTATGTCCTACTATTCCTTCCTCATGGATTCCTCTATGTCACACCATTTTCCACATAATAATCATAAAAATTCTTCAGCACTCTGAGAATGGCAATGCTTTAATAAGAAAATTTTATTTCACAAATGCAGATGTATTATGCACACAATATTTTCAGCCTTGTAGGGCCTTTTTCAAGTTTCATCTGCATTTGGACCTGACCAGGGACCGAAGATCAATGTGTTTCGCAACTTCAGCTTTCAATGAGACACTCCACATGCAGATAATGCTTGAAAAGGCCATACAAGGTCGAAACTGCACATGTATAATACGTATTTGTAAAATAAAACTTCCTTATCGAAGCATTACCATTCTCAGAATGCGGAAAATAAGTTACAATTATTTTGATGCAATTTTCTTCAGGGCACCTACTTCGGGAGCAGAGAGCGAGTTTATCTAACTATTTTCCACAGTCTACTTCATATCACACCACTCCTTTCTTAGTTTTCCTATATGTCACACAATTCTCCTGTAAGACCCACCATTATTTACTAGGTCCTCCTGTATGACCCACTATCCATGCCTTCAGGTCTCCTCTATGTCCCAACACTCCTTGCTCAGTTCTCCTGTATAATCCACCACTCCTTCTTCAAGTCTCCTCTATATCCCACAATTTCTTCCTCAGGGCTCCTCTGTGTCTAACCACTCCTTCCTCAGGCCTCCTGAATACCCCACTCCTTCCTTAGGCCACTTGTATGCCCCACCACTCCTGCCCCAGGTCTCCTGTAGGCCCCATCACTCCCTCCTCATGCCTCCTGTATGACCCATTCCCCTGCCTCAGGTTTCCTTTTTCAGGTTTCCCAGTGACTGTCTGAGTCATGTAGAGTTTGACTGTTTTAAATATTTTTTTGCAGAATATAGATCTTTCCCTTTTTCCATCTGACTCTCGTAAATGAGTGTAGTAAAAAAAAATGGACTTGATGGAATATAATATAATACCATATAATACCAATTGTCTGGTGACTATAGAGTAAGATTCAGAAATAGTCTAACATTATTCTTCAGTCTTAGGCTAAGTGAACATGGAGTTTTGAAGGAGATTTTGGATCAGAATCTGAGCAAAACTTTACAAATCCTCCAACAAATCTCAAAACTCCTCAAAAATGTTAGTTTCAGGTCAGTCTTTTCTCCGAAAACGCTGCAAAAAGGCTCTGTGTGCACTTAACGTTGGGACTCATGTACATGGTAAAGCCACTTGCAGACAATGTTTTCAGCCACACATGGAACTACTACTATAATATATCTGTAGGCACCTTGTGTGCTCCGGATTTGTTCATCTATAAGGCACCATATTCCCCTTTAAAAGTAATGTTTCTAGCCACCAATATAGTGATGGTGCATGCCACATTCAAATTTGTACAATACGGTTTGCTAATATGCTATTGTTCATGGGCACTTACAATGCCAACTTAAAGTAAACTCCTGTGAGAGAAAAACATGAGCAGGATAGGTTTTCAGCTGTTGGATGTAAATTTGAACCTACACATTTACTAAAATCAGGCACAGATTTACTAATCGCTTAGGAATAGAGACATAAACGTCATGACTGATCAAGACCCACAACTCTTTTGACTCATTTTCATATTATATGCATTTGTCGTGTAAGAAAGCACGTGAATGTCTTTTTAGAGAAGGACAAGTAGGACATACATTTATGGTAATTATGCTAATAGGAACATGTGGAGGACTTTTATTGCAATATACTAGTATGTTATCCAAATAAGAACGTGTTTAAATTCTAGATTTCATTTTCAACAAAGGGCACCGCCATGGGGCCCAGTGTCATGCAGACATTTGCAAAATGAATCATTTGCATATTTTCATGCAAATAATTATTAATGTAATGAATTATTTTTTAACAGGGGTTTGTGTGTGTTAATTTACTGCATATACTGTGAGGGATCAGCTCTCAGGTAGACAATGACACAAACATAGGGATCCAGTTTCTTTGGTTTAAACAAAGGAGCTTTTTATTAAATGGTCATAACTAGTGAAGGGCGAGCACTAAAATACTTGGGTACTCGTTGTTCAGGTCCAGCCAATTGGAATGCTTGAGTGCTCGGACCGAGTAAAGAGCCCAATGTAAGTCTATGGGAAAATCGAGCATTTTTCCGGCGGTCCCCCCAGTGGCCTGCAGAGGGCCTAAAAATTGCCCAAATCGATGGGAACAGTGCTTAAATGACATGGGAACAGCAAGGGGAAGACCCCTGGAAGCATTTCTGACTCCCAGGTCACTGCTGTCAACAATGTTGTCAGAGGTATTACGCCACTTTTACGGACTCATAAGAAAACATACAAAAACGAAACCAAAATGGATTTTCCTGAGAAATATGTTAAGGAACATCCTTTCCAGGGTAATGACTTGTATATAAGGCAAAATAAATATACAAAAACAAAGTCACAAAACCTATTTTTATAGGGCCATCAGGCAGCCCTTACAATTCTTAAAGGGAAAGCAGTCAGCCCTCTCTATTGTTAGAGAGCCATCAGCCACCTATGCTTTGTTGTTCCCATTATTAATGAGTGGGTCTCCTATAATGTTATTGAGTATGCAGTGACTGCAATAGCTTCCAAAAATTTGAAGGAACTCCAATGCTCCTTGCAAGAGACTTAGAGGTCGGAGGGCAACCTGCAAGAAATGCTCCCTTTATTAGGAAGTGGGTCTCCCATAGTGTTTGCCTATGCAGTGAAGCAATATCTGCCAAAAATTTGGAGGAACTCCAATGCCCCTTACAAGAGATGTAGAGCTCGGAGGACCTCCTGAAAACAATGTTCTCATTAATAGGAAGTGGGTCTCCCATAGTGTTTGCCTATGCAGTGAAGCAACGACTGCCAAAAATTTGGCGGCACTCCAATGCCCCTTGCAAGAGACGTAGAGGTCAGAGAGCCTCCGAAAAACAATGTTCCCATTATTATGAAGTGGGTCTCCGATAATGTTTGCCTATGCAGTGAAGCAACGGCTGCCAAAAATTTGGAGGAATTCCAATGCCCCTTACAAGAGACGTAGAGGTCGGAGGGGCTCCTGAAAACAATGTTCCCATTATTAGGAAGTGGGTCTCCCATAGTGTTTGCCTATGCAGTGAAGCAACGGCTGCCTAAAATTTGGAGGCACTCCAATGCCCCTTGCAAGAGACGTAGATATGTTGGTATGGTACATGCTGTATGGTGGTGGAGGATGAGAATGTGGAGAAGGAGGAGGACAAGAGCAAACACACAAAATCAGGAAATGTATACCCATGTCTGGGTGTGAAGACAGAGGTGCATGGGAATAGAATTAGACCTCCCCAAAAAAAGACACTGGATTTGAGTTTATGTTACGCTGCTATCATTCGGTGGTGTTAAGAAGTCAGGCCCAATCCAGCCCTTGTTCATTTTTATAAAAGTCAGCCTGTCAGCATTTTCAGTTGACAGGTGGATGCGCATATCAGTTATAATTCCAACAGCGGCTCTAAAAACCCGCTCTGATAAAACGCTAGCAGCAGGGAAGGCCAGGACCTCCAAGGCATAGAGAGACAGTTCATGCCACGTATCCAGCCTGGGTACCCAATAATTATAAGGCACAGAGGAATCACGGAGAACGTTGGTGTGGTAGTCAAGGTACTCTCTCCCCATCTTCCGAAACTTTGCACTCCTTGTGAAAGTACCCCCCGCCTCAGCAACTGTGCGATGAGAGGGTCTGAGAAAACTGTCCCAGAACTTTGACAGTGTTCCCCTGTCTCTGCTGGATTGCATTTGTGTCTCTTTTGCCTGTACTCCTTGGTTGTCCAACGAACTGTGACCGCTGCCGCCAGCGTTTTTAGATGAGAATTTTTTTCATAATTCCACAACAAGGGCCTTCTGGTACTGCCCCATTTTATTAGGCCTGTCCTGCAAAGGAATAAGAGACATAAAAATCTCCCTGTAGCTTGGGTCTAGAAGCGTCACCAACCAGTAATGAATGTTACCCAAAATTTGGACAACACAAGGGTCACGGGAAAGGCAGCATAACTAGTGTTGAGCCACTCCCGTAGTGTTCGAGTTCGGTTCGGTTCGTCGAACACCCTTGTGTTCGCCGAACTGTTCTTCGAACAGTTCGTCGACCACCTTCGAACACCGATAAAACCAATGGCAGGCAAACAAAAACACATAGAAACACATAGAAAACACCTTCAAAGGTGTCCAAAAGCTGACAAACTGCTCAGAAAACATAACTAACACATGGAAAAGTGACAATTACATATAGTCATGCGAAAAGAAAAGAGGTGGAGGAGTAAAAGGAGGGGGAGACACAGATATAGGCATGTCATGCCCTTCTAAATTCCAAAAAGTGAGAAGCCGACACGGCCAGTCCGTTACTGCCCTTGCCACCTCCATTTGTGCCAGAGCCGCGGTGGACCCTGACGGCCAGCCCCCCTCTCCCAATACTGGTGCCTGTCCGCTGGTGGGTCGAGCGAGCCCCCCTGTGGTGGAGGCAGCACTAAGCTTTTTAATTTAAATTGTCTCTCTAATTTGAATGAATACACTTTAAATCCTTTTACAAGGATCTATTGAAGGGCAATTCTCATGCCAGCAGCCGCGTAATTCCAGCTCCAGTAGCGTCCACTAAAGCTGCTGCAGTTAAAAAGCTTTTATAAGGATCAAGCTCGGCTGTCCACCGCAAGGCGTCCTACCGCCAGTCCCAGCCCCTATGCCTTGGGGTGCCTCCTGAAGCTCTTCACTGAGTATCCCGTGGTCCCGAAGCATTTCCTTTGAAAAAATTAAGTGTCCAAACTACAGGTGGTGTAGCTTGCTTAACAGCCGGGATAATCCGCTGACTAGCAGACACTGCTACTAGGCACAAAGTATTTCCTGGGCTAGATGCAGTTAAAAATTTGTAATTAGATACTCTCGTTGGATGCTGAGAAAGCATTCCATAGAGTCTCCTGGCACGCCATATATTATTCTCTTAAAAAGCTTGGGGTAGGGGTCTAGGGGACCCTTTTATAGCCAAAATCACGGCCCTGTATCGCAATGCATCACCTAGGCTGAAGATAAATGGAACTGTAGCACCCCGAGGGCTCGGTTGCTGCAGAGGTATTGCACCTCACCCAGAGGTGTGATATCTCACTCTCAGGTAAGGATGGAGTGTGGATCAGGACCCCGACACCTGCATGCATTACACCACATTGCCGAGGGGCAGGGCGACCAATATGCCCCTGAGATGGGCACGACAGTCCCTGTCCTTGGCTGGAGTGGGGGGAGGGAACACTGAGGAAGGTGAACCCTGTAGTGCAGGAGCAGGGAGGAAGCAGTTCCTGGGTGCATTGAGAAGGGAGTATAAAAGGTGGGCACCATCTTAGTTCAGTGCAGAGAAGTCTGAGCAGAAGTGACAGGGAGCAGGGGCTCTGCATGAGCTCTGCTCCAGAGGCGGGCCTAGTAACAGAGGCCCAGGCCTGAAAGAGGGAGAAGGAAGGAAGAGGAGCGGAGAAGGCTCTAGGAATGAGGAACGAAGGGATCCCAGGGGTGTGGACGGGCGAGTCGCCACCGCACGCCCGAATCCACCTGCGTGGAGGGGTCAGGCCAAAGGGGAAGACCGGTCCCCGAAACTAGTGGAGGCGGGAAATGACCCTCAGCTAGAAACCGGAGGCTGTGACATTTTATGTGGCGCAACCCCTCGCTACACCCGCTAGGAGGGCAACACATAGGGTCAGGGAAACTGGCGCCAAGTTTACCAAGAGGAGGCCCGAGGCAGCCGGACAGAAAGGTTGGTAAGAAAGGCAAGACAAAGGACACACAAAGGGGGTCCTGTGAAGCGCTCCAAAGTTATCTGGGAGTTGTCTGAACCCCTCACCTGGTGAGCACAGTACAACGTGGGCAGCCTTTACCTGCAGAAGTGGTCTGGATAATAAGAACTGTGAGTAAAGGCCCTGGACTGCATCACTGACTCCGTGTCGTTACTGCTGCTGCTCTGCACCATCACCCCCATCCTCCACATACACTGCCCTGAGGCTATACTCCTCCCATGGGGAGTTATGCTATGCTCTGCTGCACCCACAACACCAGCCTCAGCGGTCTGCCCTGCAGCAGCAGTTCACTCTGACCGCAATCCACGGGTGGCGTAGTCGGACATTTAAACATCAAAACCACATTAATAGTTCCGCCACTGGTTTGACCGCCCTGAGCCATGGAACCGGGTCGCCGCCACAGAGACTACAACCACCAGCATCCACCAAAAAGGGTCCGGCTCTGGATGTCCCAAGGCCCAGGGGGCGCGTCAGAACATTTTCATCACCTTTCATAATCACCAATGGGACAAGGCAGGGATGTCATCTGTCCCCTCTCTTATACATCCTAGTGATGGAGCACCTGCTCTCATCAATTCGCCATAACCCCAATATTAGGTGGATTGAGGTGGGAGGCACCAAGTACAAGTGCTCTGCATTTGCTGATGATGTCAATCACCTATATCCATCAGCAGGCTGTTATGGCTGAATTAGATCACTTTGTTACATGGTCAAATTTTAAAATCAATACAGCGAAGTCTCAGGCCCTCGATGTCTCCCTCCCCAAATCCATACAGGATTCCATCCAGTCCAACTTTCCCTTTGCCCTCACAGGGTATCAAATTCTTAGGAATTCCTATTCATAGAGACCTCTCCCGTCTATGTTATCTTAATTTTGGGCCCTTTATTGAACAACTCCATACAGACCACGGTTGGCAAGTTAGAACTGTAAGATTCACTACGTGAACCACTGGTGTTTTGTGGAAAAGCACATGTACACTGTGTTCCAAATTATTATGCAAAACGTGTTTAGGAGTGATAAGGGAAGAATTTGTTTGTTTGTCAGTTAAACTCATTGATGGTGATGTGTGTCAGGGCTCTTTATATCACTGTAAGCAATTGCAGACACCTGTGCTAATTAGTTTGGCAGGTGTGTCCAATGAACAGCAACACTACTTAAGAAGGCTGTCCCACATTATTAAGCTGCCTACATTTTCTGCCAAAATGGGAAAGAAAAAGGATACGTCGGCTGCTGAGAAGCAACAAATTGTGGAGTGTTTAGGTCAAGGCATGACTACAATCAACATTGTGCGATGATCAGGATGAAGTGTCTTGGCAATCAAGAAGTATGTAGCTGATTCACAGTACACACGTGTGCGTGCTGATAAGGGCAAATTGAGGACTCTTTCCTACAGGCAATTACGTCAGGTTAAAAGAACAGCGGCAAAAAAGCCTTGTCATAGCAGCAGACAAGTTTTTGAAGCTGCTGGTGCCTCCAACGTCCCCCGAACAACAAGATGCAGGGTCCTTCAGAGGTTTGCAGCTGTGCGTTCGCCATCCTGTCGACCTCCTCTATCCACTGCACACAAGCAGAAACGGCTCCAGAGGGCCAAACATTACATCAAGACTGATTTCAAAACTGTTTTGTTCACGGATGAGTGCCGTGCAACGCTCGATGGTCCAGATGGATGGAGTGGAGGATGGCTGGTTGATGGACACCCCACGCAAACACGGCTACAGCGCCAACAAGGAGGAGGTGGAGCAATGTTTTGGGCTGGAATCATGGGGAGAGAGATTGTCAGCCCCTTTAGGATCCCTGAAGGGGTAAAGATGAACTCCATAATGTATGTGGAGTTTCTCAAACAGCACTTCCTGCCATGGTTCAAGAAGAAGAACCGTGTATTCCACAGCAAGATCATTTTCATGCATGATAATGCACCGTCTCATGCTGCACATAACACATCTGCATCTCTGGCTGATATGGGCATAAAAGGGGACAAACTTATGGTGTGACCCCCATGCTCCCCTGACTTCTACCCCATTCAGAACCTCTGGAGCATCATCAAAAGGAGTGTCTATGATGGCGGGAGGCAGTTCACATCTAAGCAACAGCTCTGGGAGGGTATTCTGTCCTCATGCAAAACAACTGAAGCAGAAACCATCCAAAACCTGACAAATTCAATGGACGAGAGAGTTCAGAAGCTTCTTTCGAACAAGGGGTCCTATGTGCAAATGTAACATCACCTAGAATAAAGTTTTGAGTTGAAAACTGTTTGATTTCAGTTTCTAATAACCTGCTAATGCTTATAATTTCAAAAATGACCATTTTTTTGGTCTTTATTAAAATGAAAAGGTTGATCAAAGAGTGTGGGGGATCTATGAGTGTGGCAACCCAGTAGTCAGGATTACTTCGAATTCTGACAATCTGAGGGTCATGTTGCAGATAGTGCAGCAAGAAGGCACTTATGTGTCTTGCGCATCTCGGAGCCCCAAAATTATTTTCCGGGCTAGATGCAGCTAAAAATTATTAGTAATTTTAAATCTGGTGGAGCTTAGTATAGATGGCCTAATAGAATCAGTACTGCACACTGCTACAAAGCCCAAATTATTTTCCAGCCAAGATACAGATAAACATGATTAGTAATTTTAAATCTGGTGGAGCTTAGTATAGATGGCCTAATAGAATCAGTACTGCACACTGCTACAAAGCCCTAATTATTTTCCAGCCAAGATACAGATAAACATGATTAGTAATTTGAAAGCTTAAAACGGTTGGTGAGGTGATTTTAACCAATCATCAAGCTTTTACTCTCCCCAGGATGACACAGGGGTAGAAAAGTCGTTTCGGATCCATGATTTGTTCATCTTTATGAACGTGAGTCTGTCTACATTTTCAGTGGAGAGCCGCGTGCGCTTATCTGTCAGCACACCACCAGCAGCGCTGAACACACGTTCAGACAGAACACTGGCTGCGGGGCATGACAAGATCTCCAAGGCGTAAGTGGCGAGCTCCGGCCATTTATCCAGATTTGAAGCCCAAAAAGAGCAAGGGTCCAGTGACACAGTCATGGCTTCAATGTTTACTTGGAGATACTCCTGTACCATCGTCTCTAGGCGTTGACTATGTGTCAGACTTCTTGTCTCCTGTGGCCTTGCAAAGGATGGGCTAAAACAGTGGTGAATGATTCCGCAAAATTGATGTTACCAGCAGATACTGTGTTTCTGTTACAGTTTGAGTGCTGAACACTCGAAGGTCCCACGGTTGGCAAGTTGGAACTGTGAGATTCACTACGTGCACCACTGGTGTTTTGTGGAAAAGCACATATAAGATTCTGCAACAGTCTCTGCTGATACTCTTGCATGCGTGCATCCCTTTCTATGGCAGGAATTATTTCTGCAAATTTACTTTTGTACCGGGGATATAACAGTGTGGCAACCCAGTAGTCAGGATTATTTCTAATTCTCACAATTCGAGGGTCATGTTGCAGGTAGTGCAGCAAGAAGGCACTCATGTGTCTTGCGCATCCAGGAGCACCAAGTCCCTGTTGTGTTGGTGGCGAGGTAACAATCATGCTTCCTTCCTCTGTCCTCTCCCCCCAACCTCGCACAACAGAAATGTGATCAAGGTCTCCCTCATCTGATGAGTCTTCCATCAGTTCGTCCTCCACTTCTTCCTGGGCTCCTGCACCTTCCTCACTAGTTTGGCTGCTACCATGCGCCATGGTAAAACCATCTCCCCCACCCTCACATGCCTGCCGCCTTGGTGCTGCCGACCGTCTGGACCTTGCAGATGTTTGCCCTTCCGCATACAAGTTTTCCTCCTCTACTTCCTCCACCTCCTCTTGTGCCACCATCTGACTCCGAATTCTGTTTAACATGTGCTCCAGCATGTAAATCTCCGGAATAGTCATGCTGATAATGGCATCGTCAGCACTAAACATCTTCGTCGCCATTTCAAAACTGTGCAGAAGGGTGCATAGGTCCCTGATCTGAGACCACTCCTCCAGCGTGATTTGCCCCACCTCTGGATCCCGTTGGCCCAGGCTATATGTCAGAACGTATTGCACCATTGCTTGTCGGTGCTGCCACAGTCGCTGCAACATGTGCAGAGTTGAATTCCACCGGGTAGGCACATCGCATTTTAGCCGGTGAAGTGGCAGGCCCAACGACTTCTGTAGAGATGTAAGTCGCTGAGCTGCGGGATGCGAACGGCGGAAGTGAGCACACAGCAACCGTGCCCTCTGCAGAAGGCCATCTTGTCCGGGATAGTGGGCTAAAAATTGCTGGACAACCAGGTTCAACACGTGAGCCATACAAGGCACGTGTGTGACATTGCCCCGGCGAAGGGCCGCACCCAGGTTTGCAGCATTGTCGTACATGGCCTTCCCTGGTTTCAGGTCCAGTGGAGACAACCATTCATGAAATTGGTTCTCCAGAGCTGACCACAACTCCTCAGCTTTGTGACTCACATTTCTCAGACATTTCAAAGTAAAAACCGCCTGATGACGTTGAGCCCTACTGCCAGCATAGTAAGGAGGTGTGCAGGATCCCTTCTGCGCAGTTAGAAAGCTTGTGGCATGACCAGACAGGCTTTGGGTGCAGGTGGAGGACCAAGAGGAGGTTGAGGAGGCAGAAGCAGTGGAGGAACTTTGACATAAAGAGGATTGACGCACAACTCGTGGACACGGCAAGACTTGGACAGCAGCCCCTTGTCCTGCTGTCACCATAGTTACCCAGTGCCCAGTCAGCGACATGTAACGCCCCTGTCCATGCCTACTCGTCCAAGTGTCTGTGGTGAAATGCACCCTGTCACACACAGAGTTTCTCAAAGAAGCTGTGATGTTGTGTGCGACATGCTGGTGGAGCGCAGGCACACCTTTCTTTGAGAAGTAGTGCCGACTGGGCATCTGGTACTGGGGCACTGCGACGGACATAAGGTCTCGAAAATCCTCTGTGTTCACCAGGCGGAAAGGCAGCATTTCTGTAGCCAAGACCTTGCAGATTGTGAAATTCAATCTCTTAGCTTTCTCATGGCTTGGAGGAAATGGTCTTTTACTTGTCTACATCTGAGGGACTGAGGGCTGGCTGTTGTGCTTAGACGGGGTTGATAAGGGTGTCCCCGGCAAACTGCGGGTCTGTGAGGAAGATGCAGGCGGGCATGTTAGGTTGCCTGGATCCAAAGGTGGTGCTATCGATGTCGGACAGCGCTCAACACCAGCTGGTGTTACCATCTCCAAAGAAAATGATGACCTGCCAATCACGCTGGCTGTTGCGGGTAAAGAGGTAGCAGGTCTGCGTCCCAAAACAGGTGTGACTGCTGTCCCCCCAGTCACAGAGGATGAAGAGGCCGCAGATGCACAAGATGGGGCAGATGGTGGCTGGCCCGGCCGGCTAGGCCGCATTGTAGCACAGTGAGCTTCCCACTGCAACTTATGCTTCATGTCCATGTACCGGTTCATGCATGAAGTACTCAAACTATGTATTTTTTGGCCTCTACTTAGCTTTTGTTGACAAATGTTACAGATAACACGAGTTGGGTCATCTTTATTGATCTGAAAAAATGCCCAGGCTATGCAAGGCTTAGCACCCATGCGACCTGAAGAGCCACCACGACTTGTGGTCAGAGGCAGAGTTGTGTTTGAGGATTCAGTTTTTGACGTGCTTCCAGTACTACGTTTCTGTCCAGGAAGGCGCAACCTGACCTCGTCGTCACTAGCATCCTCCTCCACCTCCTCTGCTGACCTCATCTCTTGGCTGACTGTGGGTTGACAGTAAGTGGGATCTCCAACCTCATCATCATCACCCTGTGTGTTATCACACCCGTCGTCCTCAGAGCCAACCTGTTCCTGCCCTGACAAAAAACTAAAGTTGTCGCTCCAATCAGGTTTTTGAGTCTCATCATCGTCTTCCTCATTGTCTCCACCAACAGGAGTTACAGTTTGGGAATGAGGGTCTACATTATGGTCAGAACCTTCTGCGTATGGTCCTGGATCCGACTCATAAAGATTCTGGGCATCAGTGCAGATCATTTCCTCGTCTGGATTCACAGAAGCGCTGGAGTCGACCTCTGATTCCCAGGCTATAGTATGAGTAAACAGTTCTGCAGACTCAACCATCTGTTCAACCTCATACTCAGACAGGCAGCTGGAGATTTGGGAGCTGTGAGGAAGCAAGTGCGATTGGGGTGACACCTCTGAGGACTGGAGTATTTGTGATGTTGAAGTTGATGTGGAGGAGAGCCCACTTAAAGGAGCACTTGATATCCGTTGAAGCACCTGCTGTTTTTGTGCCTCATCTGGAATTTGTCGTGATTGGCGTGGCCGTAAGAAAGGGATCTTATCACATTGTCCGCTAAAAGAAGTAGACATTTTAGTTTTGCTGGAAGCTTGTCTTTCTTCTGCAGATGTTACTGTTGCTTTAACACCTACTCCACGGACACAACCTTTTTTCCCCTTCCCAACACGCCTATTCCCCTTTCCACCAGCAGCAGGCCTTTTTCCACTCATTTTGATGGTTAACTAATTCACAACTCTGGAGTTGTTTGCACAAAAAAACAATGGATGGGAACCGAGCAGAGCTGAGTGGCCAAACTGTGGTATTAGGCCAAAACTATTGTCTGGGTTAGAAGCAGAAAAAAATTATATTCAACCTAATGGAGGTCAGTATAGATGGACTAATAGAACAAGTCCCACACACTGCTAGAAGCCCAAATATTTTTTCAGAGCTAGATGCAGAAAAAAATTATATTCAATTTGCAACCTGATGGAGGTCAGTATAGATGGACTAATAGAACAAGTCCCACACACTGCTAGAAGGCCAAATATTTTTTCAGAGCTAGATGCAGAAAAAAATTATATTCAATTTGTAACCTGATGGAGGTCAGTATAGATGGACTAATAGAACAAGTCCCACACACTGCTAGAAGGCCAAATATTTTTTCAGAGGTAGATGCAGAAAAAAATTATATTCAGTTTGCAACCCGATGGAGGTCAGTATAGATGGACTAATAGAACAAGTCCCACACACTGCTGGAAGGCCAAATATTTTTTCAGAGCTAGATGCAGAAAAAAATTATATTCAATTTGCAACCTGATGGAGGTCAGTATAGATGGACTAATAGAACAAGTCACACACACTGCTAGAAGGCCAAATATTTTTTCAGAGCTAGATGCAGAAAAAAATTATATTCAGTTTGCAACCTGATGGAGGTCAGTATAGATGGACTAATAGAGCAAGTACCACACACTGCTAGAAGCCCAAATATTTTTTCAGAGGTAGATGCAGAAAAAAATTATAATCAGTTTGCAACCTGATGGAGGTGTCCTTAGCAGTTGTTTCCTAGCAGCTATTTTACCTTGAAGGCCTGCTGCACAAAGTATCCTCCTAACAGTTGTTGAAGAGATGTGTCTGCTGCTAGAACTCTGTGTGGCATTGACCTGGTCTCTAATCTGAGTTGCTGTTAACCTGTGATTTCTGAGGCTGGTGACTCGGATAAACTTATCCTCAGAAGCAGAGGTGACTCTTGGTCTTCCTTTCCCGGGGCGATCCTCATGTGAGCCAGTTTCTTTGTAGCGCTTGATGGTTTTTGCAACTGCACTTGGGGACACTTTCAAAGTTTTCCCAATTTTTCAGACTGATTGACCTTCATTTCTTAAAGTAATGATGGCCACTCATTTTTCTTTACTTAGCTGCTTTTTATTGCCATAATGCCATGTTGCATTTGGAGAGTCCCTGTGTGCCCAAACATTTGTAGCTCCCCCACAAGTGACCCCATTTTGGAAACTAGACTCCCCAAGGCACCTATCTAGATGAATAGTGAGCACTTGGAACCTCCAGGTGCTTCACAAATTGATTCATAATAATTAAAAAGTAAAAAAAACAACACTTTTTCATTTTTATGAATCAATTTGTGAAGCACCTGGGGGTTCCAAGTGCTCACTATGCATCTAGATAGGTGCCTTGGGGGGTCTAGTTTTCAAAATGGGGTCACTTGTGGTGGAGCTCCAATGTTTGGGCACGCGGGGGCTCTCCAAACGCAACATGGCGTCCGCTAACAATTTGAGACGATTTTCCATTCAATTTGTTAGCGGACACCATGTCGCGTTTGGAGAGCCCGTGATGTGCCTAAACAGTGGAGCTCCCCCACAAGTGACCCCATTTTGGAAACTATACCCCTCAAGGATTTTATTAAGGTGTATAATAGTGTTGAGCCACCCCCGTAGTGTTCGAGTTCGGTTCGGTTCGTCGAACACCCGTGTTTTCGCCGAACTGTTCGTCGAACTGTTCGTCGAACACCTTCGAACACCGTTAAAACCAATGGCAGGCAAACAAAAACACATAGAAACACATAGAAAACACCTTCAAAGGTGTCCAAAAGCTGACAAACTGCTCAGAAGACACAACTAACACATGGAAAAGTGACAAGTACATATAGTCATGCGAAAAGAAAAGAGGTGGAGGAGTAAAAGGAGGGGGAGACACAGATATAGGCATGTCATGCCCTTCTAAAATCCAAAAAGTGAGAAGCTGACACGTTCAGTCCGCTCCTGCCCGTGCCACCTCCGTGTCGCCGGGTTTGTGCCAGAGCCGCGGTGAACCCTGACGGCCAGCCCCCCTCTCCCAATACTGGTGCCTGTCCGCTGGTGGGTCGAGCGAGCCCCCCTGTGGTGGAGGCAGCTCTAAGCTTTTTAATTTAAATTGTCTCTCTAATTTGAATGAATACACTTTAAATCCATTTACAAGGATCTATTGGAGGGCAAGTCTCATGCCAGCAGCCGCGTAATTCCAGCTCCAGTAGCGTCCACTAAAGCTGCTGCAGTTAAAAAGCTTTTATAAGGATCGAGCTCGGCTGTCCACCGCAAGGCATCCTGCTGCCAGTCCCAGCCCCTATGCCTTGGGGAGCCTCCTGATGCTCTTCACTGAGTATCCCGTGGTCCCGAAGCATTTCCTTTGAAAAAATTAAGTGTCCAAACTACAGGTGGTGTAGCTTGCTTAACAGCCGGGATAATCTGCTGACTAGCAGACACTGCTACTAGGCACAAAGTATTTCCTGGGCTAGATGCAGTTAAAAATTTGTAATTGGATACTCTCATTGGATGCTGAGAAAGCATTCCATAGAGTCTCCTGGCACGCCATATATGATTCTCTTAAAAAGCTTGGGGTAGGGGTCTAGGGGACCCTTTTATAGCCAAAATCACGGCCCTGTATCACAATACGTCACCTAGGCTGAAGATAAATGGAACTGTAGCACCCTGAGGGCTCGGTTGCTACAGAGGTATTGCACCTCACCCAGAGGTGTGATATCTCACTCTCAGGTAAGGATGGAGTGTGGATCAGGACCCGACACCTGCATGCATTACACCACATTGCCGTGGGGCAGGGCGACCAATATGCCTCTGAGATGGGCACGACAGTCCCTGTCCTTGGCTGGAGTGGGGGGAGGGAACACTGAGGAAGGGGAACCCTGTAGTGCAGGAGCAGGGAGGAAGCAGTTCCTGGGTGCATTGAGAAGGGAGTATAAAAGGTGGGCACCATCTTAGTTCAGTGCAGAGAAGTCTGAGCAGAAGTGGCAGGGAGCAGGGGCTCTGCATGAGCTCTGCTCCGGAGGCGGGCCTAGTAACAGAGGCCCAGGCCTGGAAGAGGGAGAAGGAAGGAAGAGGAGCGGAGAAGGCTCCAGGAACGAGGAATGAAGGGATCCCAGGGGTGCGGACGGGCGAGTCGCCACCGCACGCCCGAATCCACCTGCGTGGAGGGGTCAGGCCAAAGGGGGAGACCGGTCCCCGAAACTAGTGGAGGCAGGAAACGACCCTCAGCTAGAAACCGGAGGCTGTGACATTTTATATGGCGCAGCCCCTCGCTACACCCGCTAGGAAGGCACCACATAGGGTCAGGGAAACTGGCGCCAAGTTTACCAAGAGGAGGCCCGAGGCAGCCGGACAGATGGGTTGGTAAGAAAGGCCAGACAAAGGACACACAAAGGGGGTCCTGTGAAGGGCTCCAAAGTTATCTGGGAGTTGTCTGAGCCCCTCACCTGGTGAGCACAGTATGACGTGGGCAGCCGTTACCTGCAGACGTGGTCTGGATAATAAGAACTGTGAGTAAAGGCCCTGGACTGCATCACTGACTCCGTGTCGTTACTGCTGCTGCCCTGCACCATCACCCCCATCCTCCGCATACACTGCCTTGAGGCTATACTCCTCCCGTGGGGAGTTATGCTAAGCTCTGCTGCACCCACAACACCAGCCTCAGCGGTCTGTCCTGCAGCGGCGGTTCACTCTGACCGCAATCCACGGGTGGCGTAGTCGGACATTTAAACATTAAAACCACATAAATAGTTCCGCCACTGGTTTGACCGCCCTGAGCCACGGAACCGGGTCGCCGCCACGAAGACTACAACCACCAGCATCCACCAAAAAGGGTCCGGCTCCGGGTGTCCCAAGGCCCAGGGGGTGCATCAGAACATTTTCATCACCTTTCACAATCACCAATGGGACAAGGTAGGGATGTCCTCTGTCCCCTCTCTTATACATCCTAGTGACGGAGCACCTGCTCTCATCAATTCGCCATAACCCCAATATTAGGTGGATTGAGGTGGGAGGCACCGAGTACAAGTGCTCTCTATTTGCTGATGATGTCCTAGTATATATCACTCAATCACATATATCCATCCATGCTGTTATGGCTGAAATAGATCACTTTGTTACATGGTCAAATTTTAAAATCAATGCAGCGAAGTCTGAGGCCCTCGATGTCTCCCTCCCCAAATCCATATAGGATTCCATCCAGTTCAACTTTCCCTTTGCCTGGCCCTCACAGGGTATCAAATACTTAGGAATTCCTATTCATAGAGACCTCTCCCATCTATGTTATCTTAATTTTGGGCCCTTTATTGAACAACTCCATACAGACCACGGTTGGCAAGTTAGAACTGTAAGATTCACTACGTGAACCACTGGTGTTTTGTGGAAAAGCACATGTACACTGTGTTCCAAATTATTATGCAAAAAGTGTTTAGGAGTGATAAGGGAAGAATTTGTTTGTTTGTCAGTTAAACTCATTGATGGTGATGTGTGTCAGGGCTCTTTATATCACTGTAAGCAATTGCAGACACCTGTGCTAATTAGTTTGGCAGGTGTGTCCAATGAAAGGCAAGACTACTTAAGAAGGCTGTCTCACATTATTAAGCAGCCTACATTTTCTGCCAAAATGGGAAAGAAAAAGGATGTGTCGGCTGCTGAGAAGCAACAAACTGTGGAGTGTTTAGGTCAAGGCATGACTACAATCAACATTGTGCGATGATCAGGATGAAGTGTCTTGGCAATCAAGAAGTATGTAGCTGATTCACAGTACACACGTGTGCGTGCTGATAAGGGAAAATTGAGGACTCTTTCCTACAGGCAATTACGTCAGGTTAAAAGAGCAGCGGCAAAAAAGCCTTGTCATAGCAGCAGACAAGTTTTTGAAGCTGCTGGTGCCTCCAACGTCCCCCGAACAAAAAGATGCAGGGTCCTTCAGAGGTTTGCAGCTGTGCATACGCCATCCTGTCGACCTCCTCTATCCACTTCACACAAGCAGAAACGGCTCCAGTGGGCTAAACATTACATGAAGACTGATTTCAAAACTGTTTTGTTCACGGATGAGTGCCATGCAGCGCTCGATGGTCCAGATGGATGGAGTGGAGGATGGCTGGTTGATGGACACCCCACGCAAACACGGCTACAGCGCCAACAAGGAGGAGGTGGAGTAATGTTTTGGGCTGGAATCATGGGGAGAGAGATTGTCGGCCCCTTTAGGATCCCTGAAGGCGCTAAAGATGAACTCCATAATGTATGTGGATTTTCTCAAACAGCACTTCCTGCCATGGTTCAAGAAGAAGAACCGTGTATTTCACAGCAAGATCATTTTTTTGCATGATAATGCACCACCTCATGCTGAACATAAAACATCTGCATCTCTGGCTGATATGGGCATAAAAGGGGACAAACTTATGGTGTGACCCCCATGCTCCCCTGACCTCTACCCCATTCAGAACCTCTGGAGCATCATCAAAAGGAGTGTCTATGATGGCGGGAGGCAGTTCACATCTAAGCAACAGCTCTGGGAGGGTATTCTGTCCTCATGCAAAACAATTGAAGCAGAAACCATCCAAAACCTGACAAATTCAATGGACGAGAGAGTTCAGAAGCTCCTTTCGAACAAGGGGTCCTATGTGAAAATGTAACATCACCTAGAATAAAGTTTTGAGTTGAAAACTGTTTGATTTCAGTTTCTAATAACCTGCTAATGCTTATAATTTCAAAAATGACAATTTTTTTGGTCTTTATTAAAATGAAAAGATTGATCGAAAAGTTTGGGGGATCTAAGAGTGTGGCAATCCAGTAGTCATGATTACTTCGAATTCTGACAATATGAGGGTCATGTTGCAGGTAGTGCAGCAAGATGGCACTTATGTGTCTTGCGCATCTTGGAGCCCCAAAATTATTTTCCGGGCTAGATGCAGCTAAAAATTATTATTAATTTTAAATCTGGTGGAGCTTAGTATAGATGGCCTAATAGGATCAGTGCTGCACACTGCTACAAAGCCCAAATTATTTTCCAGCCAAGATACAGATAAACATGATTAGTAATTTTAAATCTGGTGGAGCTTATTATAGATGGCCTAATAGAATCAGTGCTGCACACTGCTACAAAGCCCAAATTATTTTCCAGTCAAGATACAGATAAACATGATTAGTAATTTGAAAGCTTAAAACGGTTGGTAGGGTGATTTTAACCAATCATCAAGCTTTTACTCTCCCCAGGATGACACAGGGGTAGAAAAGTCGTTTCGGATCCATGATTTGTTCATCTTTATGAACGTGAGTCTGTCTACATTATCAGTGGAGAGCTGCGTGCGCTTATCTGTCAGCACACCACCAGCAGCGCTGAACACACGTTCAGACAGAACGCTGGCTGCGGGGCATGGCAAGATCTCCAAGGCGTAAGTGGCTAGCTCCGGCCATTTATCCAGATTGGAAGCCCAAAAAGAGCAAGGGTCCAGTGACACAGTCATGGCTTCAATGTTTACTTGGAGATACTCCTGTACCATCGTCTCTAGGCGTTGACTATGTGTCAGACTTCTTGTCTCCTGTGGCCTTGCAAAGGATGGGCTAAAAAAGTGGTGAAATGATTTGACAAAATTGATGTTACCAGCAGATACTGTGGTTCTGTTACGGTTTGAGTGCTGAATACTTGACGGTCCCACGGTTGGCAAGTTGGAACTGTGAGATTCACTACGTGCACCACTGGTGTTTTGTGGAAAAGCACATGTAAGATTCTGCAACAGTCTCTGCTGATACTCCTGCATGCGTGCATCCCTTTCTAAGGCAGGAATAATTTCGGCAAATTTACTTTTGTACCGGGGATCTAGCAGTGTGGCAACCCAGTAGTCAGAATTATTTCTAATTCTCACAATTCGAAGGTCATGTTGCAGGTAGTGCAGCAAGAAGGCACTCATGTGTGTTGCGCATCCAGGAGCACCAAGTCCCTGTTGTGTTGGTGGCGAGGTAACAATCATGCTTCCTTCCTCTGTCCTCTCCCCCCAACCTCGCACAACAGAAATGTGATCAAGGTCTCCCTCATCTGATGAGTCTTCCATCAGTTCGTCCTCCACTTCTTCCTGGGCTCCTGCACCTTCCTCACTAGTTTGGCTGCTACCATGCGCCCTGGTAAAACCATCTCCCCCACCCTCACATGCCTGCCGCCTTGGTGCTGCCGACCGTCTGGACCTTGCAGATGTTAGCCCTTCCGCATACAACTCCTCCTCCTCTACTTCCTCCACCTCCTCTTGTGCCACCACCTGACTCCGAATTCTGTTTAACATGTGCTCCAGCATGTAAATCACCGGAATAGTCATGCTGATAATGGCATCGTCAGCACTAAACATCTTAGTCGCCATTTCAAAACTGTGCAGAAGGGTGCATAGGTCCCTGATCTGAGACCACTCCTCCAGCGTGATTTGCCCCACCTCCGGATCTCGTTGGCCCAGGCTATACGTCAGAACGTATTGCACCAGGGCTTGTCGGTGCTGCCACAGTCGCTGCAACATGTGCAGAGTTGAATTCCACCGGGTAGGCACATCGCATTTTAGCCGGTGAAGTGGCAGGCCCAACGACTTCTGTAGAGATGTAAGTCGCTGAGCTGCGGGATGCGAACGGCGGAAGTGAGCACACAGCGACCGTGCCCTCTGCAGAAGGCCATCTAGTCTGGGATAGTGGGCTAAAAATTGCTGGACAACCAGGTTCAACACGTGAGCCATACAAGGCACGTGTGTGACATTGCCCCGGCGAAGGGCCGCACCCAGGTTTGCAGCATTGTCGCACACGGCCTTCCCTGGTTTCAGGTCCAGTGGAGACAGCCATTCATGAAATTGGTTCTCCAGAGCTGACCACAACTCCTCAGCTGTGTGACTCACATTTCCCAGACATTTCAAAGTAAAAACCGCCTGATGACGTTGAGCCCTACTGCCAGCATAGTAAGGAGGTGTGCAGGATCCCTTCTGCGCAGTTACAAAGCTTGTGGCATGACCAGACAGGCTTTGGGTGCAGGTGGAAGACCGAGAGGAGGTTGAGGAGGCAGAAGCAGTGGAGGAACTTTGACATAAAGAGGATTGACGCACAACTCGTGGGGACGGCAAGACTTGGACAGCAGCCCCTTGTCCTGCTGTCACCATAGTTACCCAGTGCCCAGTCAGCGACATGTAACGCCCCTGTCCATGCCTACTCGTCCAAGTGTCTGTGGTGAAATGCACCCTGTCACACACAGAGTTTCTCAACGAAGCGGTGATGTTGTGTGCGACATGCTGGTGGAGCGCAGGCACACCTTTCTTTGAGAAGTAGTGCCGACTGGGCATCTGGTACTGGGGCACTGCGACGGACATAAGGTCTCGAAAATCCTCTGTGTCCACCAGGCGGAAAGGCAGCATTTCTGTAGCTAAGAGCTTGCAGATGGTGAAATTCAACCTCTTAGATTTCTCATGGCTAGGAGGAAATGGTCTTTTACTTGTCCATATCTGAGGGACCGAGGGCTGGCTATTGTGCTTAGACGGGGTTGATAAAGGTGTCCCCGGCAAACTGCCGGTCTGTGAGGAAGATGCAGGCGGACATGTTAGGTTGCCTTGATCCAAAGGTGGTGCTATCGATGTCGGACAGCGCTCAACACCAGCTGGTGTTACCACCTCCAAAGAAAATGATGACCTGCCAATCACGCTGGCTGTTGCGGGTAAAGAGGTGGCAGGTCTGCGCCCCAAAACAGGTGTGACTGCTGTCCCCCCAGTCACAGAGGATGAAGAGGCCACGGATGCACAAGATATGGCAGACGGTGGTTGGCCCGGCCGGCTAGGCCGCATTGTAGCACACTGAGCTTCCCACTGCAACTTATGCTTCATGTCCATGTGCCGGTTCATGCATGAAGTACTCAAACTATGTATTTTTTGGCCTCTACTTAGCTTTTGCTGACAAATTTTACAGATAACACGAGTTGGGTCATCTTTATCGATCTGAAAAAATGCCCAGGCTATGCAAGGCTAAGCACCCATGCGACCTGAAGAGACACCACGACTTGTGGTCAGAGGCAGAGTTGTGTTTGAGGATGCAGTTGTTGACGTGCTTCCAGTACTACGTCTCTGTCCAGGAAAGCGCAACCTGACCTCGTCGTCACTAGCATCTTCCTCCTCCTCCTCTGCTGACCTCATCTCTTGGCTGACTGTGGGTTGACAGTAAGTGGGATCTCCAACCTCATCATCATCACCCTGTGCGTTATCACACCCGTCGTCCTCAGAGCCAACCTGTTCCTGCCCTGACAAAAAACTAAAGTTGTCGCTCCAATCAGGTATTTGAGTCTCATCATCGTCTTCCTCATTGTCTCCACCAACAGGAGTTACAGTTTGGGAATGAGGGTCTACATTATGGTCAGAACCTTCTGCGTCTGGTCCTGGATCCGACTCATAAAGATTCTGGGCATCAGTGCAGATCATTTCCTCGTCTGGATTCACAGAAGCGCTGGAGTCGACCTCTGATTCCCAGGCTATAGTATGAGTAAACAGCTCTGCAGACTCAACCATCTGTTCTACCTCATACTCAGACGGGCAGCTGGAGATTTGCGAGCTGTGAGGAAGCAAGTGCGATTGGGGTGACACCTTTGAGGACTGGAGTATTTGTGATGTTGAAGTTGATGTGGAGGAGAGCCCACTTAAAGGAGCACTTGATATCCGTTGAAGCACCTGCTGTTTTTGTGCCTCATCTGGAATTTGTAGCGATTGGCGTGGCCGTAAGAAAGGGATCTTATCACATTGTCCGCTTAAAGAAGTAGACATTTTAGTTTGGCTGGAAGATGGTCTTTCTTCTGCAGATGTTACTGTTGGTTTAACACCTACCCCACGGACACAACCTTTTTTCCCCTTCCCAACACGCCTATTCCCCTTTCCACCAGCAGCAGGCCTTTTTCCACTCATTTTGGTGGTTAACTAATTCACAACTCTGGAGTTGTTTGCACAAAAAAACAATGGATGGGAACCGAGCAGAGCTGAGTGGCCAAACTGTGGTATTAGGCCAAAACTATTTGCTGGGTTAGATGCAGAAAAAAATTATATTCGATTTGCAACCTGATGGAGGTCAGTATAGATGGACTAATAGAACAAGTCCCATACACAGCTAGAAGCCCAAATATTTTTTTCAGAGGTAGATGCAGAAAAAATATATATTCAGTTTGCAACCTGATGGAGGTCAGTATAGATGGACTAATAGAGAAAGTCCCACACACTGCTAGAAGGCCAAATATTTTTTCAGAGCTAGATGCAGAAAAAAATTATATTCAGTTTGCAACCTGATGGGGGTCTGTATAGATCGATTAATAGAACAAGTCCCACACACGGCTAGAAGCCCAATATTTTTTCAGAGGTAGATGCAGAAAAAAAATTATTTTTAATTTACAACCTGATGGAGGTCAGTATAGATGGACTAATAGAGAAAGTCCCACACACTGCTAGAAGGCCAAATATTTTTTCAGAGCTAGATGCAGAAAAAAATGATATTCAGTTTGCAACCTGATGGAGGTCAGTATAGATGGACTAATAGAACAAGTCCCACACACAGCTAGAAGCCGAAATATTTTTTCAGAGGTAGATGCAGATAAAAATTATTTTTAATTTGCAACCTGATGGAGGTCAGTATAGATGGACTAATAGAGAAAGTCCCACACACTGCTAGAAGGCCAAATATTTTTTCAGAGCTTGATGCAGAAAAAAATTATATTCAGTTTGCAACCTGATGGAGGTCTGTATAGATGGATTAATAGAACAAGTCCCACACACAGCTAGAAGCCCAATATTTTTTCAGAGGTAGATGCAGAAAAAAAATTATTTTTAATTTGCAACCTGATGGAGGTCAGTATAGATGGACTAATAGAGAAAGTCCCACACACTGCTAGAAGGCCAAATATTTTTTCAGAGCTAGATGCAGATAAAAATTATTTTTAATTTGCAACCTGATGGAGGTCAGTATAGATGGACTAATAGAGAATGTCCCACACACTGCTAGAAGGCCAAATATTTTTTCAGAGCTAGATGCAGAAAAAAATTATATTCAATTTGCAACCTGATGGAGGTCAGTATAGATGGACTAATAGAATGATGCTATGCCCAAAAGATTTTACTTCACTAGGTGCAGTAAAAAAATTGGTATTCTATACACAGGTGGTATATCTTGCAACACAGATAGGCTACTCCACTGACTAACACACTCTGCAATAGGCCAAAAAGGATTAGCTTTGCTAGATTCAGCCAAATGCTGTGAAAAAAACTTGCACAGCACTGGCACAGACCTGCCTGGCAAAAACTGATAAGAACTGATGTAACCTAGTCCTGAAAAGGACTGCAATTACCATTAGTCTTTACTCCCACAATCTATCTATTTAAGAGCACAGACCTGCCTGATAAAAGTCGTAGGAAATGCTGTAACCTAGTCCTTAAAAGGACTGCAATCACAACTATTCCCTACTCCCAAGCTATCTGTAGATTTGTGCGAAAATTGGCTTGAAATTAACAAGGTATAGCGCACACAGCAACAGCGGTGCCGTCTAACACGCAGCTGCAGCAGTGAGAAAATGGTGGCGACGGGGAAAATGGCTTGGTCTTATAGGGCAAGGACATGTGACATACACTGCCAATGACACATGCCCTTGCTTGTGTGAAAAACAGCAGTTCGCTCCGTGTGTGCGCTGCTGATAGGCTGACAGACTGCACCTCCCCACTGCAAATGCGGGAAAGAGATAAAAAAATGGAGATCTTCATTATTCCTGCAGAGATCCATCCCCTGCCCCTCCCCCCACCCCGCTGTACACTCAAACTGCGTATTAACATTAATTTTCATCATTACTGAGAAAAAATCCAGTTATGATTTTGGTGCACGAACAGTTATCGAACATAACCTCAAACAGCCGAATTTTTCTCAAATCGTTCGTGTTCGCCGAACGGCTCGAACACCGCCCAAAACAGCTCGAATTTGAGATTGGCGAACAGTTCGAGTAGAACAACGCTCATCTCTAGTGTATAATGAACATTTTGAACCCAGAGGTACGACACAGAATTTGTTTACATTAGGTCATCATATTGAATAAGTTGTCATTAGTCTTGAGCGCAAGTGCTCGCTACTTGAGTTTGCATCGGGTACTCAGGTATGCACCATGTACAGCGTGTGCTCGAGTGACATGCTCGAGTCCCTGCTCTGCATGTTTCATGGTTATTAGACACCCAAAAAAAAACATGCGGGGATCGCTCGTGCATGGCAGGCAATCGCCGTAAAGTTTTTTTGGCCGCGAAGCATATGGGGCAGAGACTCGAGCATGTCACTCAAATACCCAAGATACTCAATGCATACCAGAGCACCCGATGCAAACTCAAGTAGCGAGCACTTGCGCTCAACACTAGTCGCCATATCATCATCTTTTTTTCTTACTTTTGAAAAAAATCCCAACCCCATCACAACCCTAACCCCAACCCCAGCCCTAACGGTAGCACAACCCTAACAATAGCACAACCCTAACGGTAGCACAACCCTAACGGTAGCACAACCCTAACCCTAGCACAACCCCAACCCCAAACCCAGCCCTAACCCTAGCCCAATCCTAACCCAAGAGTTTATTTTTTACGCCGTTCCTCGTGCGGTATAAATGATTAGACGACTTTATTCTTCGGGTCGGTGTGATTACAGCAATACCAGAATCATATGGGGTTTTTATGACTGACAGCTGTCACACACTAAAAGACGCATTTTTTGTAAATCTAGTTTTTGCATCGCCATATTTTGAGAGCTATAATTTTTCCAGATTTTGGCAGACAGTCATGTGACAGCTCGTTTTTTGCGGGATGAGTTGACGTTGTTATTGGTGCCATTTTCAGGTACGTGACATTTTTTGATCACTTTCTATTCCGATTTTTGGGAGGCAGAATAAACAAAAACCAACAATTCAGGAATTGTTTTTTTGTTTTTTTTTTATTCTGTTCCGCGTGTGGTAAAATTGATAAGGCAGCTTTATTCTTCGGGTCAGTACGTTTACAGCGGTACCACATTTATATCGTTTTTCTATGTTTTGCAGTTTTACATAATAAAAGCAATTTTATAGAAAAAAATATTTTTTAGCATAGCTTTATTCTGAGAGCTATAACTGTTTTATTTTTCGGCTGACGGAGCTGTTTGGTGGCTTGTTTTTTGCGGAACAAGATGACGTTTTCAGCGGTAACATTTTTATTTATATTTGTCTTTTTGATCGCTTGTTATTCCATTTTTTGTTTGGCAGTATGGTGATAAAGCATTGTTTTTTGCTTCGTTTTTTTTTTTTTTTACCGTGTTCACTGAAGGGGTTAACTAGTGGGACAGTTTTATAGGTCAGGTTGTTCCGGACGCGGCGATACCAAATATGTGTACTTTTATTGTTTTCGTTTGTTTTTTTTTATAATAATATTTATTGATGGGTACATTATATTTTTATTTTTGGTGGATTATTTTATCTATTTTTTTTAAATATTTTTGCAATTTTTTTTAATTTTTTTCCACTTTCTGAAAGTTTATATACTTTTTTACTTTGTCCCAATGTGGGACTTTCACTTTTTTTATTCTGATCGCCTGCATGGCACAGGAATGCAGCATCATCCCTGTGCCATGCAGGCTGTCAGCGCTGGAAAGGGAGAAGATTGTTTGGAGATGCACTGCACATGTCCAAACAATCTTCCTGCTGTCTGGTGACCCGGATGTTGTCATGACGACATCGGGTCGTCATGGCAACACCCGGGAAGCCTTTGCAGACAGTGCTGGAAGCCGGAAGAGGAGGTGAGTATCTGCGATCACCTCCCCTTGCCCCCGCAATGCTGCGATCGACTTCGATCGCAGCATCGCGGGGGTTAATGTGCTGGGAGCGGTCCAGGACCGCTCCCTGCACATAGTATCGGGTGTCAGCTGTGACAATCGGCTGACACCCGGCGGCGATCGCGCCCGCACAGCCTGTGTGCGCGCGCGATCGCCATGACGTACTAATACGGGTCTGGCTCTTAAGTACCAGGGCACAGACGCGTATTAGTACGTCAGATGTTGTTAAGGGGTTAAATGAGAAGGTGTGTCCAAACTTTTGGTCTGTACTGTATATATATATGTATTTCTCTGCAGTATCTGTGCATCATAAATCGTGGTATATGTTAAAGAGGCCCACTGAGACTCTTTTGCCCAGGGCCCACAAAAACCTGAAGCCAGGCCTCGGTGCAGGAATTGTTGAATGTGGGGGCAACCCTGATTGACCTAGGGCCTGCAATCCTCGGTGTTGGGAGGACGTGTTCCCAAGGACTGACTGGGTCCTGTCTTCCACTATGTTAACCCAGTGTGCCGTCAGTGAGATGTACCGTCCCTGCCCACAAGCACTTGTCCACGTGTCCGGGGTTAGGTGGACTTTGCTAGTAACTGCATTCTTGATGGCATGGTTAATGTTGTGGGACACATGCTTGTGTAACGCGGGGACGACACACTGGGAGAAATAGTGGCGGCTGGGACGAGGGACGTCTGCCGCCTTCGGGTTGCAGATAGCTTCCGTCTCCATGAGCCTAAAAGGCAACATTTTGAGTGCAAGCATTCGCAAAATATGTGAATTTAGTAGTGTGGTCTGTGGGGCATTAGCTGTGTATTTGCGCTTGTGTTACAAGGACTGGGGTATGGACAACTGAACGCTGCGCTGGAACAAGGACGTCGACGTGCTTGCTGATGGTGCTAGTTGAGCGTGTTCAATGACAGTTGCAGGGCGGGAGGCATCTTGGCATGCGCCATGGACAGGGGATTGGCATGCACACACAACCAGTGGTGAAACCCACAGACACTGTTGCTGGACCCTGGGATTCGGCCCACTTAGTCGGGTGCTTTGCTTCCATGTGCCTGATCATGCTGGTGGTGGTCAGGCTGTTAGTTTTGCTACCCCTGCTGATGCTGGCCTGGCAGGTGTTGCAAATTGCCTCTTTGGGGTTATCGGCAGAGTCTTTAAAAAACAACCAGACTCGGGAAGACCTAACAGTTGTACTGGCAACTTCCATCGTGTTGGCGTCACGAGGAACCCTTTCCCGCCTTGTTTTCTGTGGCCACCACACTGCTTCTTCCTGCCTGTTGTGGTGCTATGCCTCCCTCCCCCTGTGTGCTGCTGTCCTCACTCATGATATACTAACTGCCAGGTTGGGTCAGTTAGTATATTATCTACCACATCGTCTTTCACTTCCGCACCCTGGTCCTCCTCCTGACTTTCTGGCAATTGTGTCTCATCATCGTCCACCTTTTGTGATTGTTTCCCACCGCTGCCTTCGTGTGACCAAGGCTGCTTAAATATTTGGGCATCGCTACATGCGGTCTCCTCTTGCCCCGCTTCAAGGGGATCGGGCGAGAGGCCCAAATCTATAAATGGAAAAGTGAACAGCTCTTTGGAGTGTCCAAGTGTGGGATTAGTTGTCTCCAGGCACTCAGCATGGTGGGAGGAAGGAGGATCAGGGTGAGGAATATGCAGTCCAGACTCATGGCTACTGAGACTTGACCGTGTGGAAGACATGGTGGTGGTGGTTGCTAAGTGACTGGAAGCATTATCTGCTATCCAACCAATAACATTTTCACACTGCTCTGTGTTAAATAGTGGTGTGCTGCGGTCTCCTATTAATTGGGACAGGAAGGTCGAGCAACTAGATGTGGGTGTTTGTTGTGGCACAATTTCAGCTTGCCCACAGCGCCAGCCTCGTCCTCTGCATGCACCATGACCATCACATCCACTTCCCCGTCCCTTGCCAAGAGCATTACACATTTTAAGTGGAGGATAATATTTTCCACATTCACTTCAAATGGCTGGATTTGAACCGCAGTGATATGTGATACGTGTGATGGAAAATCACAGTTTTAAATAGCTGGCCTGTAGGTTACTATTTTTCACAGCGACCTTGTGTCAATAACTTCAATGACACACTGCAACAAAATTGAAATGGAGGCTTGAAATGCCTGAATTTGGAGCACACTCATATGTGATACGTGTGATGGAAAACCTCAGTTTTAAATAGCTGGCCTGTGGGTTACTATTTTTTCACAGCGACCTCGTGTCAATAACTTCACTGACACACTGCAACAAAATTTAAATGGGGGACAATATTTTCCACGTTCACTACAAATTTCTGGTTTTTTATCGCTGTAATATGGAAAGAATCTGGCTGTATTCTCCTGTGCCAACAAGCAAATGGAGCAGAAAAATGGTGTTCTCTGGATTGTTTTTTAAGCAAATAATCAGGATTAAGATAATAACAATAACTATTCCTGGCCCCCGATACATGGGGCTATTTCTAGAAATATCTGTAACAGCAGCAGACAGAACGGAAATAGAGCCTCTTGTGCTGTCTGCACTGCAATCTGCCACATACACTGCCTGCCTATCTCTGATATATACAGTCATATGAAAAAGTTTGGGCACCCCTATTAATCTTAAGCTTAATGTTTTATAAAAATTGGTGTTTTTGCAACAGCTATTTCAGTTTCATATATGTAATAACTGTTGGACACAGTAATGTTTCTGCCTTGAAATGAGGTTTATTGTACTAACAGAAAATGTGCAATCTGCATTCAAACAAAATTTGAAAGGTGCATAAGTATGGGCACCCTTATCATTTTCTTGTTTTAAATACTCCTACCTACTTTTTACTGACTTACTAAAGCACTTTTTTTGGTTTTGTAACCTCATGGAGCTTTGAACTTCATAGCCAGGTGTATGCAATCATGAGAAAAGCTACTTAAAGTGGCCACTTGCAAGTTGTTCTCCTGTTTGAATCTCCTCTGAAGAGTGGCATCATGTGCTCCTCAAAACAACTGTCAAATGATCTGAAAACAAAGATTATTCAACATAGTTGTTCAGGGGAAGCATACAAAAAGCTGTCTCAGAGATTTAACCTGTCAGTTTCCACTGTGAGGAACATAGTAAGGAAATGGAAGAACACAGGGACAGTTCTTGTTAAGGCCAGAAGTGGCAGGCCAAGAAAAACATCAGAAAGGCAGAGAAGAAGAATGGTGAGATCAGTCAAGGACAATCCTCAGACCACCTCCAGAGAGCTGCAGCATCAACTTGCTGCAGATGGTGTCACTGTGCATCGGTCAACTATACAAGGCACTTTGCACAAGGAGAAGCTGTATGGGAGAGTGATGCGAAAGAAGCCGTTTCTGCAAGCACGCCACAAACAGAGTTGGCTGAGGTATGCAAAAGCACATTTGGAGAAGCCAATTTCTTTTTGGAAGAAGGTCCTGTGGACTGATGAAATCAAGATTGAGTTATTTGGTCATACAAAAAGGCGTTATGCATGGTGGCAAAAAAACACAGCATTCCAAGAAAAACACTTGCTACCCACAGTAAAATTTGGTGGAGGTTCCATCATGCTTTGGGTCTGTGTGGTCAATGCTGGCACTGGGAATCTTGTTAAAGTTGAGGGACGCATGGATTCCACTCAGTATCAGCAGATTCTTGACAATAGTGTTCAAGAATCAGTGATAAATATGAAGTTACAAAGTGGATGGATCTTTCAGCAAGACAATGATCCAAAACACCGCTCCAAATCTACTCAGGCATTCATGCAGAGGAACAACTACAATGTTCTGGAATGGCCATCCCAGTCCCCAGACCTGAATATCATTGAACATCTGTGGGATCATTTGAAGAGGGCTGTCCATGCTCGGCGACCATCAAACTTAACTGAACTGGAATTGTTTTGTAAAGAGGAATGGTCAAAAATACCTTCATCCAGGATCCAGGAACTCATTAAAAGCTAGAGGAAGCGACTAGAGGCTGTTATTTTTGCAAAAGGAGGATCTACTAACTATTAATGTCACTTTTCTGGTGAGGTGCCCATACTTATGCACCTGTCAAATTTTGTTTGAATGCAGATTGCACATTTTCTGTTAGTACAATGAACCTCATTTCAAGGCAGAAACATTACTGTATCCAACAGTTATTACATATATCAAACTGAAATAGCTGTTGCAAAAACACCAATTTTTATAGAACATTAAGCTTAAGATTAATAGGGGTGCCCAAACTTTTTCATATGACTGTATATATATATATATATATATACATATATATATATATATATATACAGTACAGACCAAAAGTTTGGACACACCTTCTCATTTAAAGATTTTTCTGTATTTTCATAACTATGAAAATTGTACATTCACACTGAAGGCATCAAAACTATGAATTAACACATGTGGAATTATATACTTAACAAAAAAGTGTGAAACAACTGAAAATATGTCTTATATTCTAGGTTCTTCAAAGTAGCCACCTTTTGCTTTGATGACTGCTTTGCACACTCTTGGCATTCTCTTGATGAGCTTCAAGAGGTAGTCACCGGAAATGGTCTTCCAACAATCTTGAAGGAGTTCCCAGAGATGCTTAGCACTTGTGGCCCTTTTGCTTTCACTCTGCGGTCCAGCTCACCCCAAACCATCTCGATTGGGTTCAGGTCTGGTGACTGTGGAGGCCAGGTCATCTGGCCTAGCACCCCATCACTCTCCTCCTTGGTCAAATAGCCCTTACACAGCCTGGAGGTGTGTTTGGGGTCATTGTCCTGTTGAAAAATAAATGATGGTTCAACTAAACACAAACCGGATGGAATAGCATGCCGCTGAAAGATGCTGTGGTAGCCATGCTTGTTCAGTATGCCTTCAATTTTGAATAAATCCCCAACAGTGTCACCAGCAAAGCACCCACACACCATCACACCTCCTCCTCCATGCTTCACGGTGGGAACTAGGCATGTAGAGTCCATCCGTTCACCTTTTCTGCGTCGCACAAAGACGCGGTGATTGGAACCAAAGATCTCAAATTTGGACTCATCAGACCAAAGCATAGATTTCCACTGGTCTAATGTCCATTCCTTGTGTTCTTTAGCCCAAACAAGTCTCTTCTGCTTGTTGCCTGTCCTTAGCAGTGGTTTCCTAGCAGCTATTTTACCATGAAGGCCTGCTGCACAAAGTCTCCTTTTAACAGTTGTTGAAGATATGTGTCTGCTGCTAGAACTCTGTGTGGCATTGACCTGGTCTCTAATCTGAGCTGCTGTTAACCTGTGATTTCTGAGGCTGGTGACTCAGATAAATTTATCCTCAGAAGCAGAGGTGACTCTTGGTCTTCCTTTCCTGGGGCGGTCCTCATGTGAGCCAGTTTCTTTGTAGCGCTTGATGGTTTTTGCAACTGCACTTGGGGACACTTTCAAAGTTTGCCCAATTTTTCACACTGACTGACCTTCATTTCTTAAAGTAATGATGGCCACTCGTTTTTCTTTACTTAGCTGCTTTTTTCTTGCCATAATACAAATTTTAACAGTCTATTCAGTAGGACTATCAGCTGTGCATCCATCAGACTTCTGCACAACACAACTGATGGTCCCAAACCCATTTATAAGGCAAGAAATCCCACTTATTAAACCTGACAGGGCACACCTGTGAAGTGAAAATCATTTCCGGTGACTACCTCTTGAAGCTCATCAAGAGAATGCCAAGAGTGTGCAAAGCAGTCATCAAAGCAAAAGGTGGCTACTTTGAAGTACCTAGAATATAAGACATATTTTCAGTTGTTTCACACTTTTTTGTTAACTATATAATTCCAAATGTGTTAATTCATAGTTTTGATGCCTTCAGTGTGAATGTACAATTTTCATAGTCATGAAAATACAGAAAAATCTTTAAATGAGAAGGTGTGTCCAAACTTTTGGTCTGTACTGTATGTTGTGGAATACCTAGACTAATAGGACGTTCAATGGACCCTCTTGCACTATATGCACTGCAGTCTGCCACATACACTGCTTGCCTGACTAACTCCTGCTATCACCTTTACTACTGAAAATATGCAGCAGCATTAGTCCTCAGAAGGACTGTTAGTTCAGATGGATATATATAGATGTTGTGGTATACCTACACTGACTAATAAACAACCAAATCCCTCCCTAGCTCAGCAGCACCTCTCCCTACACTGTCTGATTCTGGGGTAGACAGTGACGAGCATGGCAGCACCGGGTCTGATATAGACGTGATGATGCTGTGCGGGCAGCCAATCACTGTAATGCCACAACCAACATGGCTGTGGCATTACAGTAAGTGGCAGACAATCCCTGCATGTTCATTGGCTCTCTAAAGAGCGCAAAACATACAGGGAGGGGACCCGAGCTCCCACCGGGCAACCCCAGAAATACACGGCGAGCGCTGAGCATCTCTAGCAGTGAGATGCTCGGGCGAGTACCGAGCAGTGGCAAGCATGCTCGCTCATCACTTGTCATAACCCTTTCAGAATAAAAAAACAAAAACAGCCTTTAATGGCACAAAGGGATAACATAAAAGTAAATAGTCCATTCAGTAGTACAGGTCCACCTGTTTAAACATACTCACTTCTTGTTAGGATCTCATTAACACCAACAGAGGTGTTTCCACCTCTACCCAAAGACAGGTTGAGGCTAATTAGTTGCCATTTTAACTTACTTGCACCTCCTGGATTGGAGGATGGGACGATTAGTCCTGTACAGTTATACTAGTCATTCCCAAAGCCCAGACTCAAAAATTCGGGCAGAATAAAAATCTCTCAGCATTTATTGTGCTGGAGCTACCTTCTACAGGTTTCAAATTCCAGTACCTTCCCAGATGCCAATCTATAATACATACACAGGTCTAACTAGCCAGGTTCAGCAAGTTTTTCCCAGAAATTTTATTTGCAGCTAATCTCAAGTAGACTTGTAGCTATGAGTTGAACATTTTTCCATCCCACAAAACTTTATACAATCTGTTTTATTGTTAACGTAGCCTTGGGGAGAGGGGAGAGATTCCATTTTTGGTATGGCTGATCCACACAAATTGAATTAAAAACCGGTGGAATTTGTGAGGACCTGAGAATTTCAGGAAATTCAACTCCAATTTGATTTTCTGCAGATCAATCTGATCATCTCTACCCTTAACGCTTTCATTACTGTGCCTAGTTACAGCTTGTGTATTTTGCTTTGATAATTAGTCATAGAAAGACTTTAAAAATATAAACCTGCAGGGAAGTTTGTGGCTAAGATTTAATGAAGTTCCTAATTTTCCATAGCTAAAAATTGCAAGCTTAAAAAAATCTACATTGGAGTTAGATGAGATATGATCTTAACAAATTGGACACTTCCTCTTTCATTATCTAATATTGTGACATAACACTCCAAGGTGTGTAAACTACTCCTTCACACTAATTTTCCACTGGTAGGTGAGGGCCATGGTCACAAGCTTAAAATCTATAAGAAAGTAAGGGAGACACAAAATGTAAAAACTGCCTGTATTTATAGACCAGCCATTATTATAATACATATCCCCAGGTTTGGACTGGCCCACAGGAGAACAAGAGAATCCTCCAGTGGACCCCTGTGTAAGAGTGAGCCACCACCCTCTTATAAGAGCAGTACTTGGCACTATATATTTATATCACTATGTTATGTACAGACAAAGGCAGCATCTTATTCATTTAACAATCTACCCAGTCCATTTTCATATAATTTTATGATTGAGGATAATGTCACATTTGTATGTAGTTGAAAAGTGGCAACCTGGAGTTGATTACTGGTGGACCCTTGTCACCCCAGTCCGACACTGAATATGCCTATTAAAATATATGTTTAAAAGAGGCCCTAAAAACATACTGGATACTGGGAGATAACAGGATTGTCTGGGGTAGTGTATTCCAGAGAACTGGTACAGCACAGGAAAGTCTTAAAGATGGGAGTAGCAGGTTTGGATTGCAGAAAATGTTGCTTTTAGATTATTAGCAGGTTGAAGCGTATAGGTAGGGTGGTAGACTAAGATGTAGATGAGATATAGGGTGGTGCAGCACTGTGGAGCACTTTGTGAGTGAGTGTGATAAGTTTATTTTGTATTCTGTAGCAAATGGACAACCAGTGCAATGACTGGCACTTTATGAAACCATCAGTGTAGCAGCTGGACAGAAATATGAGCTGGATGCTAAATTCAGGATAGAGTGGAGGTGTGAGAGGGAAACCAATTAATAGAGATGTGCAGTAGTCCAGAAGTGAATGAATAAGTGGTACAGTAAGATTTTTTGCAGTTTTAAAGGTAAAAATGGCAGATAATGTTTTTTTTTTCAGTGTATGCAATACATGATCATGTGATTGGATATATAACCTCAAAACAGCAGGTGTGCTGCTTAGGAGTAATGATAAATTCACACATGGAAATGGCAAAATCATGTTTAGGTAGGTTAGTAGAGGGAGGAAACACGAGAAGTTCAGTTTTGAAAATATTTAGTTTCAGATAATGGGAGGATATTATGTTAGAAACAGCAGACACTCGTATTTTGTATTAGTGTGGGGGTGATGTCTGGAGATGTGTATAATTGTGTGCCATAGAGATGATACTGAAAGTTAAGCCTACTCATGGCTTGTCCAGTAGGGGAGGTACATAGAACAGAGAAGAGAAGGCCTAAGATTGAATCCTGAGGAATCTGACAATAAGGGCAATAGAAGACAAAAAGCCAGTGTGAAGATACAGCCTAAAATATTAATAAGCTAGACGATTAGATTTATTAATCCAAGAGAAATACCTTATTGTATTTAATTAGAGATTGCTGGCTGTGCTTTATTAATGTTCGGCTTGCTCGTCAGTTTATGTACACTAATTTAACTTGTAAAGTGTCCAACATTCCACTAATCTTATTAGTATCTCAGGAGCCTCTAGCCATTGTTCAAAAATCGTCTAGGCCAATTGTGTAAGTGTTGAAAGAAGATCCGACAGTGCCTTCACCACAGAGAGTCTCCCATGTAGACCCAGGTGATGTGGTCGACTTGAGAAAGATACCTCCTCTAATACACACTTAGCTTTTGAAGGAGGAAGGTGAGAGCAGTTCTGCATTCAGGGGGATGAGCCCAGAGAAGCAGAAGGTACATGTGTTTTTGTAGCAGTCAGACTTGGAAGCAGAATCAAGGAGCATCAGAAAGACTTTACAAGGAAAATGAAAGACATCCTTCAGGAAAGTAGATGGATAGCATGGCACCCAAAGAGACAGATTTGTATTCTACTTGATTCTAGCGTAAGGGTACAGCCCTTACTGGAAAGATTCGGATCTGCTCCATTAACCATCAGAGAGACATGGATACATTTTGGGGAGACCAGAGTGGAATGAAGTAGTCACCTGGCCCCATGGATATGTTGTTTGGGGTTGCCAGGAGGGAGCCACCGGTCACCTGCAACCCATGGAAACTCTTGGAGAGGCCAGGGTGGGACTCTTGGGTCTCCTGGCCTTGTATCTCGATGGACTGCTAGCTTTCCGCTACCTTCTCTCTGTGGGGACCAGCCAAAAGCAGGGGGCCACTGATTGAGGTAGTCGGCCCTGGAAGTCTTCAAAGTTGCAGCTGTTCTATCCCAGGCGGGCGGAGCAGGAAGAGTGAGACTGTGTAATGTTGTACCATCTTGGGTATTTGCTGTGACTGTTCTGTGTGTTTATTGTCTGCTTTGTGGTTCAATAAAGTATTGCCATGCTGTTTTACCCTCACCCTGTGTTGTCTGAGTAGTGTTACTCCCACAGAACACCCCGGGTCTTCACAGCCAGCAAAATATACTCTGAAAGAGCAGTCAGAGATGTAGGAGAATTGTGTGAGAGAATTGTCCTTGAGGCCTAGTACAAGTTTGCTCAGATTTACAAGAAGGCTGCTGTCTCGGGTGTGTCGGGTGTGACAGACAGTCATTCTGGATCCGGCTGTAGAAGGTCGCTGCACTTAGCTTTGCAGACAACTTCCTGATCCTTTCACAATCCTTCCCTCTCTAGGACCCAGCGGTGAGCTCCTCCTGCTGTTAATTAACATACTCTTGCTGGACCTTTAAATAACACCCAGTCTCCCCAGAGAATCGCTGGTGATAGAAGCATTGTCCTCTGTTAAGGCCTGGAGATCTAGCAGTCGGCTACTCTCTTCTTTGAGTTCCTTTGTGATTGTTGTGATCGCTCTGGTGTCTTCTCAAAGTAAAGTCTATCCCCTTGTCTGGTTACCTGGTTTGTATTTAGTTGCAGTGGGGCTGACTAGTGCTCACCCCTTCCCCTCCCTACCTAGGGCCTAGCTGTTGGGTCAGTAGGGATTAGATATCCTGATCGGCGATAGGTGAGGAATAGTGTTGAGCGAGCATGCTCGACACTGCTCGGTACTCGCCCGAGCATCACGCTACTCGGGATGTTCGGTGAGCACCGAGCATTTCTGGGTTACTCGGGCGGGAGCTCGGGTCTCCGCCCTGCATGTTTGGTGCTCTTTACAGAGCCAATGAACATGCAGGGATTGCCAGCCAGTCACTATAATGCCGCAGCCATGTTGGTTGTGGGCATTACATTGATTGGCTGGCCGCACAGCGTCACCTCGAGTATTTAAAACCGGGCGCCGCCATCTTGGACACAGACTGCTGGGATCAGACAGTGTAGGGACAGTGCTGCTGATTTAGGGAGAGATATATACTGTGAAATAGTTAGTGTAGGGTCTGTAAATGCTGCCAGATCAAACAAACAGTCCTTCTCAGGACTAATATCCATCCCAGATATCAGGCAGGCAGGTAGGCTGTATAGGAGACGCAGTGGTTATACCAGCAAACGCTGCATTACAGTCCTGTGTGCTCCTGTTGCTGAAATTGCTAGACTTAGCTCCAGGTCTCGGGGGCCGGGAAAAATCCTTTTTTTTCATCTAAATCCTCTTTTTTTTTCCCTCCTTCACACTGTACAAATGCCTATCTTATTAACCTTTTGGTGTGTCTCCCCCCCCCAAAAAAAAAAGTGTGTCTCTGATTTTTCAGACACAACTATATCTGTTGAAAATAGTCTTGTGTAGGCTAGAGAAACAGAAGTGTGGTTTTGCAGTTCCACAGTTCAAACCTCTGTATTATCCACTTTTGGGCCATTTGTATGTAAAAAAAACAGTTTGAGTGTGTCGCTCACTGTTCAGCCGCAAATATATCTATTTAAAAAAGTCTGGTATACACCAGTAAATTATAACTGTGGTTTTGCTGTTCCATGGTAAAAAATCTCTATTATCCTGATTTTGGCATTTTTTGCCGTAAAAAAAAAAACTAATAGTGTCTCCCTGATTTTTCAGACACAAATATATCTGTTGAAAATAGTCTGGTGTAGGCCCGAGAAATAGAAGTGTGGTTTTGCAGTTCCACGGGTCAAATCTCTGTATTATTCTTCCTTTTGGAATTTTTTGCCGTAAAAAAAAATACTAATAGTGTCTCCTGATTGTTCAGACACAAATATATCTGTTGAAAATAGTCTGGTGTAGGCCCGAGAAATAGAAGTGTGGTTTTGCAGTTCCACGGGTCAAATATCTGTATTATCCTGCTTTTGGCATTTTTTGCCATAAAGAAAAACAGTAATAGTGTCTCCTGATTGTTCAGACACAAATATATCTGTTGAAAATAGTCTGGTGTAGGCCCGAGAAATAGAAGTGTGGTTTTGCAGTTCCACGGGTCAAATCTCTGTATTATCCTGCTTTTCGCATTTTTTGCTGTAAAAGAAAAACTAATAGTGTCTCCATGATTTTTCAGACACAAATAAATCTGTTGAAAATAGTCTGGTGTAGGCCAGAGAAACAGAAGTGTGGTTTTGCAGTTCCACAGTTCAAACCTCTGTATTATCCACTTTTGGGCCATTTGTATCTAAAAAAAAAACAGTTTGAGTGTGTCGCTCACTGTTCAGCCGCAAATATATATATTTAAAAAAGTCTGGTATACACCAGTAAATTATAACTGTGGTTTTGCTGTTCCACGGAAAAAAATCTCTATTATCCTGGTTTTGGCATTTTTTGCCATAAAAAAAAACTAATAGTGTCTCCCTGATTTTTCAGGCACAAATATATCTGTTGAAAATAGTCTGGTGTAGGCCCGAGAAATTGAAGTGTGGTTGTGCAGTTCCATGGGTCAAATCTCTGTATTATCCTGCTTTTGGCATTTTTTGCCGTAAAAAAAAAACCGAATAGTGTCTCCCTGATTTTTCAGACACAAAGATATCTGTTGAAAATAGTCTGGTGTAGGCCCGAGAAATAGAAGTGTGGTTTTGCAGTTCCACGGGTCAAATCTCTGTATTATCCTGCTTTTGGCATTTTTTGCCGTAAAGGAAAACAGTAATAGTGCCTCCTGATTGTTCAGACACAAATATATCTGTTGAAAATAGTCTGGTGTAGGCCAGAGAAACAGAAGTGTGGTTTTGCAGTTCCACGGTTCAAACCTCTGTATTATACACTTTTGGGCCATTTCTATCTAAAAAAAACTGTTTGAGTGTGTCCCTCACTGTTCAGCCGCAAAAATATATATTTAAAAAAGTCTGGTATACACCAGTAAATTATAACTGTGGTTTTGCTGTTCCACGGTAAAAAATCACTATTAGTCTGACTTTGGCATTTTTTGCCGTAAAAAAAACTAATAGTGTCTCCCTGATTTTTGAGACACAAATATATCTGTTGAAAATAGTCTGGTGTAGGCCCGAGAAATAGAAGTGTGGTTTTGCAGTTCCACGGGTCAAATCTCTGTATTATCCTGCTTTTGGCATTTTTTGCCCTAAAGAAAAACAGTAACATTGTCTCCTGATTGTTCAGACACAAATATATCTGTTGAAAATAGTCTGGGGTAGGCCCGAGAAATAGAAGTGTGGTTTTGCAGTTCCATGGGTCAAATCTATGTATTATCCTGCTTTTGGCATTTTTTGCCTTAAAAATCAAACCAATAGTGTCCCCTGATTTTTCAGACACAAATATATCTGTTGAAAATAGTCTGGTGTAGGCCAGAGAAACAGAAGTGTGGTTTTGCAGTTCCACAGTTCAAACCTCTGTATTATCCACTTTTGGGCCATTTGTATCTAAAAATAAACAGTTTGAGTGTGTCGCTCACTGTTCAGCCGCAAATATATCTATTTAAAATTGTCTGGTATACCCCAGTAAACACTAACTGTGGTTTTGCCATACCACGGTAAAAAATCTCTGTTATTCAGCTTTGGGTATTTTTTCCGTAAAGAAAAACAGTAATAGTTTCTCCCTGATTGTTCAGATTGTTTAAAAAAGTCGAGTGTAGGCCAGAGAAATAGAACTGTGGTATTCCTCTTCCATGGTTCTAATCTACTATTTATTACCCTTTTTCCATTGATAGTGCGAGTTTAAGCTATTTAACTTCCTTTACAATGGGCAAGGCGCGTGGCAAGGGACGTGGAACTGGACGTTCTGGTGATGGTGCGTGCAGAGGACGGGGCCGTGGCCAAGGTGAAAATGTGCCACAGCCAACAGCCACATCTTCTCGCTCCCACTTCTTGATCGAATTACTAGGGAAGCACAGAACAACACCAGTATTGCGAACTGATCAGTGTGAACAGGTTATTAATTGGATAGCAGATAATACTTCCTGTTACCTTGGCACCAACACCTTCGGTCTGTCTTCCACACGGTCAACTCTTAGTAGCCATGAGTCTTGACCGCATACTCCTCCTCACCCTGTTGCTTCTTCCTCCCACCATGCCGAGTGTCATCAGACAGCAACTAATCCCACACTTGGACACTCTGAAGAGCTGTTCACTGGTCCATTTCCAGATTTGTGCCCCTCACCTGCTCCGCTTGAAGTGGTGGAAGAGGAGATCCCATGTAGCGATGCCCAAATATTTGAACAGCCACGGCCACAGGAAGTCGACACTGGCAATTTGTCACAAGAGGTGGACGATGACGAGACACAATTGCCAGGAAGTGAGGAGGAGGATCGTGGTGCGCAAGTGGAAGAGGAGGAGGTGGTGGATGATCTAGTAACTGACCCAACATGGCAGGAGGACATGCAGAGCGAGGCCAGCAGCACACAGGGTGAGTGAGGCAGAGTACCCCAACAGGCAGGAAGAAGCAGTGTGGTGCCGCACACAGAAGGCAGGCAACAGTTCCGCATAACACCAACATGAGGGATGTTGCCAGTAAAACCTGTAGGTCTTCCAGAGTCTGGAATTTATTTAAAGACTCTGCTGATAACACCAAAAATGCCATTTGTACCACCTGCCATGCCAGCATCAGCAGGGGTGACAAAACTACCAGCCTGACCACCACCAGCATGATCAGGCACATGTCAGCAAAGCACCCGACTTTGTGGGGTGAACCCCAGGGTCCACGACCAGTGTCAGCGGGTGTCACCACTGCTTCTTCCGCTGTTGTGCGTGCAATAGAACCCCATGTTGTGTGTGCAAGGCAATCCCCTGTCCATACTGCAGGCAAAGATGCCCCCTCCTCTCAGTCTTCACTTGTTCTGGCAGTTTCTCAAGAAACAGCATCAACGTCCACGTCCACGTCCCACCGCAGCGTTCAATTGTCCATATCCCAGACCTTTGAACGAAAGCGGAAATTTGCAGCCAACGCCCTCAGGCCACAGTCCAAAATTCGCACATTTCACGACTGCTTGCGTTGGAAATGCTGTCATTTAGGCTGGTGGAGACGGAATCCTTCCGCAACCTTATGGCGGTGGCCGTCCCTCGGTACTTGGTCCCTAGCCGACACTATTTTTCCCGGTGTGCCATCCCCACACTACACAAGCACGTGTCCCAAAACATCTGCCGTGCCCTCAACAACGCAGTTACTAGTACACGTGGACAAGTGCTTGTGGCCAGGGATGGTACATCTCCCTGACGGCACACTGGGTAAACATAGTGGAAGCCGGGACCCAGTCGGACCTTGGGATGGAACACATCCTCCCCACACTGAGGATTGCGGGCCCTATGTCAGTCAGAGTTGCCCCCACAGTGTACAGCTCCTGCGCATCATCCTCCTCCTCCTCATGTTCAGCCTCCATCTCAGGTATCACTACATCAGTTACAAGCTGGAAGCACTGCAGTACTGCCTCCGCCATGCAGCAACAGGCTGTGCTGAAACTCATAAGCTTAACTGAGAAACCTCACACTGCTTGTGAGTTGTGGACAGCTGTGAAAGAGCAGGAAGATTTGTGGCTGAGACCGCTGAACCTACATCCAGGCATGGTCGTGTTACAATGGCCGTAAGCTGGTGGCGGCTATGAGGCGAGGCGAGATCACACACTTACCATGCCTGGCTCATGTGCTTAACCTCGTGGTTCAGCGGTTTCTTAAATCGTACCCCGAGTTGCCAGATCTGCTCGACAAAGTACGCCGCCTGTCAGCTCGTTTTCGCAAGTCGGATACAGCTTTCGCTGCCCTTGCTGTGTTGCAGCAGCGTTTGCAGCTTCCGTCACACTGACTGGTGTGTGATGTCACCACACGTTGGAACTCTACCCTCCACATGTTGCAAAGGATTTGTGAGCAGAAGAGAGCAGTTGTGGAGTACCAGCTGCAACCAGGCCGTCGATATTCAGGTCAGACTCCACACATAAGACCTCAGGAGTGGACCTGGATGTCTGACATATGTACCATCTTGACAAACTTTGAGGAGTCCACCAAGATGGTGAGTGGCGATGACGCCATCATTAGCATCAGCATTCCGCTTTTCTGTCTTTTGCAACGCTCTCTGCAGAGAATTAAAGAGGAGGCATTGCAGCCAGAGTATGATGAGATGGATCAAGAAGACGTAGCGGTCGATTACACACAGCCCAGCCTCATCTCATCCCAAAGTGCATTGGGGGACAATGAGGGAGAGGAGGAGGAGGAAGAACAGGAGCTTGTATCATGCGCTGTAGACGGTAGTACCTGTACAACTGAGGACAGGGGGGGAGGAGGAGGAGGAGAGCATGGTCAGTCGTCATCTTGGTGAGGACACGGAAGTCTTGCCCGTTACCAGTCTGGCACGCATGGCTGACTTTATGTTACGCTGCCTTAACCGTGACCCTCGCGTTGTCAAAATGTTGCGTGACAGTCATTACTGTTTTTTGACACTTTCAGACCCCCGCTACAAGGAGAACTTTCACTCTCTTATTCCTGAGGTGGAGAAGTCTACAAAAATGGGGCAGTACCAGAAGGCCCTTGCTGCAGAACTGTTAAAAAAATTCCCATCTGAACACGCTAGCGGCAGAGGTCACAGTTCGGTGCCCAACCAAGGCGTACATGCGAGGGAGACGCAACTCCAATACAGCAGAGGCAGGGGAACACTGTCAACGTTCTGGGACAGATTTCTCAGACCCTCCCTTCGGACAGACCCTGAGGCGCGGGGTACTCTCACAAGGAGTGGAAAGTTTCAAAAGATGGTGAGGGAGTACCTTGCCGACCGTACCAGCGTCCTCGTGATTCCTCTGTGCCTTTTAGTTATTGGGTATCCAAGCTGGACACTTGGAATGAACTCGCTCTGTACGCCTTGGAGGTCCTGGCCTGCCCTGCCACTAGCGTGCTATCGGAGCGCGTTTTTAGTGCCGCTGGGGGAATTATAACTGATAAGCGCACTCGCCTGTCAACTGACAATGCTGACAAGCTGACCCTTATCAAAATGAACAAGGGCTGGATTGGGCCAGACTTCTCATCACCACCAAATGACAGCAGAGTAACATAAAGTCAAATCCACTGTGTTATTTCGGGAGGTGTATTCACATGCACCGCTTCACGCCCACACATGGGTATACGCTTCCTCATTTCGGCTGGTTTATGTTCTTCTCCTTATCCTCAGCCTCCACCACCACTATACCACATGGGTGACTGTGGTCCGTGTTACCATTACTGAAAGTTCCTCCGTCCTTATTTTTGTCAGCTTTTGCTTTGAATGCATAAGCAAAGACTGTGGGAGACCCACTCCCCAATAATGGGAATAATATTTTTAAGATGGCTCTTGTAAGGGGCATTCAAACCGTCCTGATAACCTACTGTGACCTCCACCACTTTTCCAAGGGGCATTAAAACCGTCTTGTTAAGCTACTGGGACCTCCACGTCTCTTTCAAGGGCCATTCAAACCGTCTTGTTAGGCTACTGGGACCTCCACGTCTCTTCCAAGGGGGATTCAAACCGTCTTGTTAAGCTACTGCGACCTCCACCAATTTTCCAAGGGGCATTCAAACCGTCTTGTTAAGCTATTGGGACCTCCACATCTCTTCTGAGGGGCATTAAAAGCGTCTTGTTAAGCTACTGTGACCTCCACCACTTTTCCAAGGGGCATTTAAACCGCCTTGTTAAGCTACTGGTACTTCCACGTCCCTTCCGAGGGGCATTAAAACCGTCTCGTTAAGCTACTGTGACCTCCACCACTATTCCAAGGGGCATTAAAACAGTCTTGTTAAGCTACTGGGACCTCCACATCTCTTCTGGGGCGCATTAAAAGTGTCTTGTTAAGCTACTGCAACCTCCACCACTTTTCCAAGGGGCATTAAAACTGTCTTGTTAAGCTACTGGGACCACCACGTCTCTTCCAAGGGACATTCAAACCATCTTGTTAAGCTACTGGGACCTTCACGTCCCTTCCAAGGGGCATTCCAACCGTCTTGTTAAGCTACTGCGACCTCCACCACTTTTCCAAGGGGCATTCAAACCGTCTTGTTAAGCTACTGCGACCTCCACCACTTTTCCAAGGGGCATTCAAACCGTCTTGTTAAGCTACAGTGACCTCCACCATTTTTCCAAGGGGCATTAAAACAGTCTTTTTAAGCTACTGGGACCTTGTCGTCTCTTCTGAGGGGCATTAAAAGTGTCTTGTTAAACCACTCTGAACTCCACAGCACTTCCAAGGGGCATTGAAATGTTGTTTTTAAATAACTCTAACCTCCACGACTCTTCGAACGGGCATTGCATTTCCTCCTAACTTTTGGCAGCTTTTACTTGGAAAGCATAAGCAAAGACTATGGGAGACCCACTCCCCAATAAAGGGAATAATGTTTGAAATATGCTGTACTGCATGGCTCTTGTAAGGAGCATTGCAAGCTCCTCTGTCCTAATTTTTGGCAGCTTTTGCTTGGAAGTCATAAGCAAAGACTATGGGTGACCCACTCCCCAATAAAGGGAATAATGTTTGAAATATGCTGTACTGCATGGCTCTTGTAAGGAGCATTGCAAGCTCCTCTGTCCTAATTTTTGGCAGCTTTTGCTTGGAAGTCATAAGCAAAGACTATGGGTGACCCACTCCCCAATAATGGGAATAATGTTTGTAATATGCGGTACTGCATGGCTCTTGTAAGGGGCATTGCAAGTTCCTCCGTCCTAATTTTTGGCAGCTTTTGCTTGGAAGGCATAAGCAAAGACTATGGGAGACCCACTCCCCAATGATGGGAAAAATGTTTGTAATATGCTGTACTGCATGGCTCTTGTAAGGGGCATTGCAAGTTCCTCCATCCTAATTTTTGGCAGCTTTTGCTTGGAAGGCATAAGCAAAGACTGTGGGAGACCCACTCCCCAATAATGGGAATAATATTTTTAAGATGCTGTACTGTATGGCTCTTGTAAGGGGCATTAAAACCGTCTTGTTAAGCTACTGAGACCTCCACGCCTCTTCTAAGGGGCATTAAAAGCGTCTTGTTAAGCTACTGTGACCTCCACCACTTTTCCAAGGGGCATTAAAACCGTCTTGTTAAGCTACTGGGACCTCCACGTCACTTCTGAGGGGCATTAAAAGCATCTTGTTAAGCTACTGAAGCCTCCACCACTTTTCCAAGGGGCATTCAAATCGTTTTGTTAAGCTACTGTGACCGCCACCACTTTTCCAAGGGGCATTAAAACCATCTTTTTAAGCTACTGGGACCTCCACGTCTGTTCCGAGGGGCATTAAAACCGTCTTGTTAAGCTACTGTGATCTCCACGTTTCTTCAAAGGGGCATTAAAAGCGTCTTCTTAAGCCACTCTGAACTCCACAGCTCTTCCAAGGGGCATTGAAATGTTGTTTTTAAATACCTCTATCTTCCACGACTCTTCCAACAGGCATTGCATTTCCTCCTAATTTTAGTCAGCTTTTGCTTTTCAATGCAAAGGTGAAAACTAAGGGAGACTCACTCCCCAATAATGGGTAGAAGGTTTTTAGTACACTGTAATCCTCGTCTGTTTCAAGGGGCATTGCAGTTCCTCATAATTTTTGGAAAGCCTTACATTCACTGCTTAGGCCAACAGTGTACAGGAGACCCAGTTGCTATAAATGGAAAAAACGGTTTAGTTAAGGCCCTCTGACCTCCATGTCATTTCCAAGGGGCATTGGAGTGCCTCGAAATTTTTTGTAGGCATTGCACTCACTGTATGCCCTATAACTGTGTAGCCGAACCACTCATTTTGTTACAGAAACATATCCACCAAAACATATGTGGTTGAGTGGCCTGATATTGATGTGAATGCTCCCTGTTCCTCCAGCTCTTTCTCCTTTGCCACCACCTCATCCATCATTTATCACCTGAAGCTTTGTTTTAACGGGAGTCATAGAACTGGGATAGTAGTAGGAAAACATCCAGCAACCCTCGGAGGAGGTAGGATATGGGCCAAAACGCTGACCACCTCAGGCCTAGCCGCTACTACATACATGCGCTTGCATTCCAAGAAAACAAAGCAGATGCTAACTTCTATCATCATTATCATGCTCCTCACCTTGGCACTCTCAACTCCCCTGATGGAGAAGCCAGGGCCTACCGGAGGAGTCTGGCTCTCTGGTGGGCTCGTCTAATGCTGCCCTAAAGCAGGCCAGGCTAAGAAAAGTGTGTGAGAAGGTGACAGGAGAAATAGCGGTGGCTGGGGACCGTTTATGGACACCCATCCGCCCCCAGGCGGCTGGGGACCGTGTGTGGACACCTGGCCGTGGGGCGGCTGGGGACCGAGTATGGACACCCGGCCGCCCCCTGGCGGCTGGGGACCGAGCGTGGACTCCCGTCCGTCGGGCAGCTGGGGACTGAGTATGGATACCTCGCTGCCGAAGCAGCCATGAGGTAGTGGCCAGCTTCGGCCTCCTCCAAACTAAAAGGCCCCATTTCAAGTGCAAGCTAGTAGTATGGTATTGCAGCCTGGGGGTGGGTGGGTGGCAGGCTGCATACTTGCGCTTGCATTGCAAGGAATGGGGGAGGTACAATTGAACACTGCTCTGGGAGAAGGACTTGCACTGGGATAGTTGCAAGTCTGCATCTTCTGATGTGGCAAGGATGACTTCTGATGGGCACACTTTTAAACAGTGACCTGGGTGTCAGAGATGCTTCCAGGGGTCTTCCCCATGCTGTTCCCATGTCTTTTCAGCACTGTATGCATGTGTCACACACCACATGGCCAGATAAGGTTGTAAAATGTTAAAATGACATTTCCCGGTGAATGCATTTGTCACGGTTGAAAGCAATACAAAAGTGCAAAAAACGCATAAAAAATGCTACTTGTGAACATAGCCCGAGGTGTGGATTTTACCTTATACACAAGTCTTTACCCTGGAAAGGAACTTCCTTAACATATTTCACAGGAAAGCAGTTTCAGTTTCGTTTTTGAACTTTTTATTGTGAGCCCTTAAAAGTGGCTTAATACCTCTGACCACGTTGTTGACAGCAGTGACCTGGGGGTCAGAAATGCTTCCTGGGGCGATCCCCATGCTGTCCCCATCTCATTTGAGCACTGTCACTATAGTTTTGGGCACTTGTTAGGCTTTTAAAAGACTGCCGGGGGTACCGCCGCAAAAATGCTCGGGTCTCCCATAGACTAACATTGGGCTCGTTGCTCGGGTCGAGCACCCGAGTATCACGGCGAGCTCGGCCCGAGCTTCGAGCACCCGAGCATTTTAGTGCTCGCTCAACACTAGTGAGGAACCTATTTAGGGACGATAAGGGGTCCAGGGTGTAGTAAAATATACCTAGGGGTCTCTACTCCCTCTTTCCCTCGTTGCTGGGCTCCCCCTCCTTTTCCCCTCGTCGTATGCTGGGTCCTTCCATACCTAGCATGACAGCTGCCAATCTACTTGTGTGATAATATTTTCAGCTATTTACAATATAAGCACACAGCTATTTATTGCAGTTTGCATATTTGCATTACAACAAAATACCTAGATTCAGTCTTGAGAAATAGCGGCAGAAATGAGCAATATGTATGTGTCCACCCACTCTATCATATTGAGGAACAATTTCCTTGTTGGAGTATAACACTAGCCTGCAAAAACCTTCTATTTTAATAAGGCTTTGGTAGATACAGTGTTAACAATTTTTCTGGGTGATAAGGATCTGATTATGGTCTGTGATTTATGTATATGAACGTGTGAAGCATTGTTATTATAATCTAGAATGATTACCAAATAAAGAAACATGTTTGGATTTCTATATTTAATCTTCAATAAAGTGAATGTTACCACCATGGGGGCAAACGTCATGCAAATATTAGCAGATTTAATCATTTGTCTATTCTTATCACTATTACTAATTTTTATTAGTGATGAGCGAGCACTAAAATGCATGGGTGCTCAAAGCTCGGGTCGAGCACATTGGAATACTCGGGTGCTCGACCCGAGCAACGAGCCCAATGTAAGTTTATGGGAAACTCGAGCATTTTTCTGGAGGTCCCCCCCGGCGGTCTGCAGAAGGTCAAAAATTGCCCAAATCGATGGGAGCGGTGCTCAATTAAACGTCAGGCAGACAGAATATAAAGGCAGACAGGCAGGCAGGGTATATAGGAGGGTGCATGAAAAACACAGCAGGGCACTTGGAACCCACTAGTGCCCTCCGAGTTTCATGCACCCGTCTCTTTAAAAAAGCCGGCCGGCAATTCATCAGCGGCATACACCGGTACCCGACAATTTAGAACAGAAAGAATAGAGCATCACACATAGATTAGATAGATAGAAACATGTCAGTCACATATATAATAAGTACAGTGATAGTGTTGATTACTGTACTTGTCATTTAGTGTTAAAATATAGGATTTATTTAAAAAAAAATTGGCGTGGGGTTCCTCGTAATTTTAGTCTCTAGCGGAGGTTAAGCAGACGGCTGGGGCGGATGTTTGAAGCCTGGGAAGGGGGTAATAACCACGGAGCTTCCCAGGCTACTAATATCAGCCCCCAGCGGAATACCTAGCCTTTGCTAGCTATTAAAATGGGGTACCCAAAAAAAAATTACTTGGGGTCCCCCCTATTTTAATAGCTAGCAAAGGCTAGGCAGACAGCTGGGGGCTGATATTAATAGCCCAGGAAGGGTGCCATGAATATTGGCCCCCTCCCAGGCTAGAAACACCAGCCGTCAGCTGCCCCAGAAATGGCGCATCCATAGGATGCGCCAATTCTGGCACTTAGCCTCGCTCTTCCCACTGCCCTGTAGCGGTGGCAGTGGGGTAATAGGGCTGGGGTTGATGTCAGCTTATAATGCCGGCTGACATCAAGCCCAGGTTAGTAATGGAGAGGCGTCTATAAGACACCCCATTACTAACCCCAAAGTCAAAGTTAAAAAAAACACAAACACCCAGAATAAAGTCCTTTAATTGAAATAAACACACAATTCTTTAATGTTCTAAATTAAACCATACCATACTTACCATCACGCCCATTCCAGCTGAAGCCAGTGCTTGCGGTGAGCGTGAGAGAATTCCCCTGCGCTCACTGCAAGCGCAGGAGAATTCTCCCACACTCTCAGTGACGTGCATGAGGTGAGCCGAGTTCATTGGACATGAACTCGGCTCATCTGGATGCCGTCACAGCCAGACACTGGGGAGTACACTAGGTTGGACTCACTGGACGAAGCGAGCGAGGTATCAGGTACAGAGTAAAGGAAAGTCTCTGTCCATTTACCACCAGGTGGCACCCCGAAGGGTTCTGGAGACAACTGGAGGTCCTCCGCCTGGTCAGAGGAGTGTAGAGACTCGGGAGTAACCACTGCTTCAGAGTACACTAGGTTGGACTCACTGGACGAAGCGAGCGAGGTATCAGGTACAGAGTATAGGAGAGTCTCTGTCCTTTCGCTACCAGGTAGCACCCCGAAGGGTTCAGGAGACAACTGGAGGTCCTCCGCCTGGTCGGAGGGGTGTAGAGACTCGGGAGTAACCTCTGCTTCGGAGTACACTAGGTTGGACTCACTGGACGAAGCGAGCGAGGTATCAGGTACAGAGTATAGGAGAGTCTCTATCCTTTCGCTACCAGGTAGCACCCCGAAGGGTTCAGGAGACAACTGGAGGTCCTCCGCCTGGTCGGAGGGGTGTAGAGACTCGGGGGTAACTACCACTTTGGGGTACCCATTGTCAGGCTCACAGGACGAAGCGGACAAAGTATCGAGTACCGGGTGTAGAGAATTCTCTCTCCATTTGTCATCGAGTGGTATCCCGGAGGATTCAGGAGGCAACAGGGGGTCCTCCGCCAGGTAGTAGAGGTGCACAGACTCTGAGGTAACCACAGCTTTGGAGCATCCTTGGACATGCACACCGGTTAAAGTGGGTGAAGCATCTGATGCCGGGTGCAGGAAGTTCTCCTGTGTGGAGTCTGGATGGGCAGAAGTCTCTTCGGGCAGGAGAACTGGTGCACTACCCACGCACATTACCCGTTGGGGCTTCTCCGGGATACAGGGAGATGAAGCTTCAGTAAGGACTTCAAGGTTGGGGTCAGGAGGTCTCAGGGAGGACAGACCCTGGCGTGACGGCTTGCCTCTACGTCTAGCACGTCTGGACTGCCTCTTGAGGTTGGGAGAAGTATTCCGGAAAGCGTAGTCACCCTGTGAGGATTCTGGGTGGGCAGTAGTCTCATTGGGCTGGAGGACTATTGCGCTACCCACACACATTACCCATTGGGGCTGCTCCGGGATATTGGGAAGTGAAGCTTCAGCAGGAGCCTCCGGGTTAGGATCATCGAAGACCATTAGAAAGGCCACCAGGAAGGCCATTAGGTCCAGGAGGATCGGATCCTGTGTTTCATATAGGGGGTTGATCCATTCCAAGGCATCACCCGCCAGGTAAGACATAATGAATGCCACCTTAACCCGATCGGTGGGAAAACATAGAGGGTAGAACTTGAAGTGTAGCATGCATTGCTCCACAAATGCACGACTTTGTCTAGGATCCCCATAATAACGTAGCGGATCCGCGGGAACGAGAGCAGATAGATCCATCTGGACGGGTGAGTAATTCGCCTGGAACTCAGCTAAAGGAAAAAAAAAATATTTATTTATTTATTTTAATGCATGTATTCGCTGGAAAACTTCTCAGAGAGCGAAGGCCGTGGGGCTCAACGGGAACCATGGCCTGAGCATGCTGTTATGCACACGCCCGGGCTGAGCGGCGTGTGCGTGTGATTGTAATGATTCCACTGGACCATGAACCGGAGAGTGCCTGGAGGGGCGTGACTAAGTATCTGGCCGATCCGACCAAGATGGCACGACGGCATACGACGCCAGTGCACCAGGGAGAAACCGGGCAGAGGGACCAGGTGCTACTCCAGGTTAAACTCCGGACACGGGGGTTGACCCACACAGGGATTACTGGATCAGGCTGGTTAGGCTGGCGCACAGACTGGAGGGTATAGGCAGGCACGACTGGTATGCAGGCAGGCGGGTAAAGGCAAGCGCAGCTAGAGTGCAGACAGGGAGGCACTAGCAGGTAGGAACACAGGCGGGATAGGACCCAGTACACACTGGGACTCAGGAACAATACAGGTAGAGGGGTACAGGCAAGCACAGCTAGAGTGCAGACAGGGAGGCACTAGCAGGTAGGAACACAGGCGGGATAGGACCCAGTACACACTGGGACTCAGGAACAGGCAGGTTAGGCTGGCACAGACTGGTGGATATAAGCAAACACGGCAGGTATGCAGATGGGTGGATACAGGCGAGTATGCAGGCAGGGAGGTACTGGCCGAAAGGACGGGCTGGAGCACAGAAAGGTTAAGACCCAGTACAGACTGGGTCACAGAACCGCAGATGCGGTAGACAACCACAGCAGAGAGGGAACGCCCGAAGCGGTGGGCAAGAACAGAGCAGGACGGGGCTGCAGGAGCAGCGAGCACAAGCAGGGCAGGACAGGACTGCCGGAGCAGCGGGCAGAAGCAGGGCAAGACAGGACTGCCGGAGCAGCGGGCAGAAGCAGGGCAGGACAGGACTGCCGGAGCAGCGGGCAGAAGCAGGGCAGGACAGGACTGCCGGAGCAGCGGGCAGAAGCAGGGCAGGACAGGACTGCCGGAGCAGCGGGCAGAAGCAGGGCAGGACAGGACTGCCGGAGCAGCGGGCAGAAGCAGGGCAGGACAGGACTGCCGGAGCAGCGGGCAGAAGCAGGGCAGGACAGGACTGCCGGAGCAGCGGGCAGAAGCAGGGCAGGACAGGACTGCCGGAGCAGTGGGCAGAAGCAGGACAGGACTGCCGGAGCAGTGGGCAGAAGCAGGGCAGGACAGGACTGCCGGAGCAGTGGGCAGAAGCAGGGCAGGCTAGAACCGCCGGAGCGGTAAGCAAAGGAGTCAGAGCAGACTAGAACCGCCGGAGCGGTGAGCAAAGGAGTCAGAGCAGACTAGAACCGCCGGAGCGGTGAGCAAAGGAGTCAGAGCAGGCTAGGCTGAGTAGGGGGGACAGGGCTCTGTTCACACGGAACAGACAGGAAGGGAAAGGCAGAGCCAGACACCCACAGGGTACTAGCAGAGAAGTAGCGAGTGGACCACAAACTCACAAACGGGAGTACAGAGACAACAAGCAGGAGTTAGGTACGAGTTCAGACTCTGCAGAAAAAGGAAGGGAACGGACATAGAGGCAAAACAGGTAAAGGATAGGAGAGAGTTCAGACTGGAACTGAGTGTACGGAGGAGACCGACACTGCAGCGGAATACAGGAGCGGGTCTGGGAATACGGCCCCCAGAGAGGCAGGACGAACAGGCAAGGTGCGTGTTCAGACAGGACAGACAAGATACAGGAGCAGGTCTAGGTAATCGGCCCCTAGAAGGCAGGAGGAACAGGCTAGGAGCGTGTTCAGACAGGTCAGACAAGATACAGGAACGGGTCTAGGTAATCGGCCCCTAGAAGGCAGGAGGAACAGGCTAGGAGCGTGTTCAGACAGGCCTGGAAATACAGCCTCCAGGATAGGCAGACAAGAGAACACAGAACGGGACCTGGCACCTTCAGAGTGCAAGCACACACTGAAAGAAACACTATGCTCAGGCAGGGATAGATGGAAGCAGCTGAGCTATATACCAGGTGACAGACAGCAATAGGCTGAGGACGCACAAGGGGTGTGACCCACAGCAGGTACAAAAAGCAGGAAGTGATCGGGCGCCGCCCTTAAGCAGCAGAAACAGACACAAACAGCATGGAGGGAAGCCAGAGAGACATTCTGGACAGGAGATCAAGTGCGCGCTCTTGCACAGTGGGAGATGGACCACTATGCAAGGACGCCGCCAGGTATGTTACACTTGTGTTAGTGCCCACAGTGGAGAGTAAGTTCCTTATCCAGTGGTAGGAACCCTATAGGGTGGTGTAAAAGGTGAGAGAGGTTAACTATAAAGTACATCGACCAGGAAAAAGGAAGGCCTTTCACATATCTTATTGCAACCTACTGAAATCCAGGAATGGTAATGACCCGCTCGAAACCCCTTGCTGGTTGGTTCAGTCAGAAGCTAACCTTGCAAGTGTCAAAGTAACAGGAAATTTTCTGCCTTCCAAAAATCAGCATGGACAAAAATCAGTACCCAAAAATAGGGCAGTGTCTTGGAATTACTAGGTCACCCAAGTGTCATCAATAGTGTTGAGCCACCCCCGTAGTGTTCGAGTTCGGTTTGGTTCGTCGAACACCGGTATGTTCGACGAACTGTTCGTCGAACTGTTCGACGAACACCTTCGAACACCGTTAAAACCAATGGCAGGCAAACAAAAACACATAGCAACACATAGAAAACACATAGAAAACACTTCAAAGGTGTCCAAAAGCTGACAAACTGCTCAGAAGACACAACTAACACATGGAAAAGTGAGAAGTACATATAGTCATGCGAAAAGAAAAGAGGTGGAGGAGTAAAAGGAGGGGGGAGACACAGATATAGGCATGTCATGCCCTTCTAATACCAAAAAAGTGCGAAGCCGACACGGCCAGTCTGTTCCTGCCCGTGCGACCTCCGTGTCGCTGTGTTTGTGCCAGAGCTGCGGTGGACCCTGACGGCCAGCCCCCCTCTCCCTATACTGGTGCCTGTCCGCTGGTGGGTCAAGCGAGCCCCCCTGCGGTGGAGGCAGGTCTAAGCTTTTTCATTTAAATTGTCTCTCTAATTTGAATGAGTACACTTTAAATCCTTTTACAAGGATCTATTGGAGGGCAAGTCTGATGCCAGTTAAAAAGCTTTTATAAGGATCGAGCTTGGCGGTCCACCACAAGGCGTCCTACCACCAGTCCCAGCCCCTGTGCCTTGGGGTGCCTCCCGATGCTCTTCACTGAGTATCCCGGGGGCCCGAAGCATTTCCTTTGAAAAAATTAAGTGTCAAAACTACAGGTGGTGTAGCTTGCTTAACAGCTGGGATAATCCGCTGACTAGCAGACACTGCTACTAGGCACAAAGTATTTCCTGGGCTAGATGCAGTTAAAAAATTGTAATTAGATACTCTCGTTGGATGCTGAGAAAGCATTCCATAGAGTCTTCTGGCACGCCATATATTATTCTCTTAAAAAGCTTGGGGTATGGGTCTAGGGGACCCTTTTATAGCCAAAATCACGGCCCTGTATCGCAATACGTCACCTAGGCTGAAGATAAATGGAACTGTAGCACCCCGAGGGCTCGGTTGCTACAGAGGTATTGCACCTCACCCAGAGGTGTGATATCTCACTCTCAGGTAAGGATGGAGTGTGGATCAGGACCCCGACACCTGCATGCATTACACCACATTGCCGTGGGGCAGGGCGACCAATATGTGACTGAGATGAGCACGACAGTCCCTGTCCCTGGCTGGAGTGGGGGGGAGGGAACACCGAGGAAGGGGAACCCTGTAGTGCAGGAGCAGGGAGGAAGCAGTTCCTGGGTGCATTGAGAAGGGAGTATAAAAGGTGGGCACCATCTTAGTTCAGTGCAGAGAAGTCTGAGCAGAAGTGACAGGGAGCAGGGGCTCTGCATGAGCTCTGCTACGGAGGCGTACGTAGTAACAGAGGCCCAGGCCTGGAAGAGGGAGAAGGAAGGAAGAGGAGAGGAGAAGGCGCCAGGAATGAGGAACTAAAGGATCCCAGGGGTGCGGACGGGCGAGTCGCCACCGCACGCCCGAATCCACCTGCGTGGAGGGGTCAGGCCAAAGGGGGAGACCGGTCCCCGAAACTAGTGGAGGCGGGAAATGACCCTCAGCTAGAAACCGGAGGCTGTGACATTTTATGTGGCGCAGCCCCTTGCTACACCCGCTAGGAAGGCACCACATAGGGTCAGGGAAACTGGCGCCAAGTTTACCAAGAGGAGGCCCGAGGCAGCCGGACAGAAGGGTTGGTAAGAAAGGCCTGAGAAAGGACACACAAAGAGGGTCCTGTGAAGCGCTCCAAAGTTATCTGGGAGTTGGCTGAGCCCCTCACCTAGTGAGTACAGTACGACGTGGGCAGCCGTTACCTGCAGAAGTGGTCTGGATAATAAGAACTGTGAGTAAAGGCCCTGGACTGAATCACTGACTCCGTGTCGTTACTGCTGCTGCCCTGCACCATCACCCCCATCTTCCACATACACTGCCCTGAGGCTATACTCCTCCCGTGGGGAGTTATACTACGCTCTGCTGCACCCACAACACCAGCCTCAGCGGTCTGCCCTTAAGCGGCGGTTCACTTTGACCGCAATCCACGGGTGGCGTAGTCAGACATTTAAACATTAAAACCACATAAATAGTTCCGCCACTGGTTTGACAGCCCTGAGCCATGGAACCGGGTCGCCCCCACGGAGACTACAACCCCCAGCATCCACCAAAAAGGGTCCGGCTCCAGGTGTCCCAAGGCCCAGGGGGCACGTCAGAACATTTTCATCACCTTTCATAATCACCAATGAGACAAGGCAGGGATGTCCTCTGTCCACTCTCTTATACATCCTAGTGACGGAGCACCTGCTCTCATCAATTCGCCATAACCCCAATATTAGGTGGATTGAGGTGGGAGGCACCGAGTACAAGTGCTCTGCATTTGCTGATGATGTCCTAGTATATATCACTCAATCACATATATCCATCCCTGCTGTTATGGCTGAATTAGAACTGTAAGATTCACTACGTGAACCACTGGTGTTTTGTGGAAAAGCACATGTACACTGTGTTCCAAATTATTATGCAAAAAGTGTTTAGGAGTGATAAGGGAAGAATTTTTTTTTGTTTGTCAGTTAAACTCATTGATGGTGATGTGTGTCAGGGCTCTTTATATCACTGTAAGCAATTGCAGACACCTGTGCCAATTAGTTTGGCAGGTGTGCCCAATGAAAGGCAAGACTTCTTAAGAAGGCTGTCCCACATTATTAAGCAGCCTACATTTTCTGCCAAAATGGGAAAGAAAAAGGATGTGTCGGCTGCTGAGAAGCAAACAAATTGTGGAGTGTTTAGGTCAAGGCATGACTACAATCAACATTGCCAAGACACTTCATCCTGATCATCGCACAATCAAGAAAAGGGGCGTACATAGGAATCATGGGGCCCCATAGCAGAAGCTCTAATTGGGCCCCCCCCCCCAAAAAAAAAAATTAAATAATTGTCGGGGTCACCAAAGATCAGATCTCACAACTTTCCATCCTTTACATAGTAATTTTCCTCCTGCTGACGTCCTAGATCTCTCTTTCATTGCCCCATAAAGTGTGATGCCAATAAAAGGGCCCCCCAAACACAGTATGAAACCCCCATGGTGAATTCCTCCACATGCACAATATAATGACCCTACTGTACCCCACCTCAACTTCCAGGTAAAGTATGCTGATCCCAACACAGTATGATCCCCCAACTGTGAGCCGCTAGAGAGGATGGTACATAATAAGGGAGGGTGTTATACATAATAAAAGAGGAAACTATATAACTAAGGATGGCGCTATACATAATAAGTGAGTACACTATATACTAAGGGACTGTGCTATACATAAAAAGGCTACATTCCTGCATCTGTGTGCAGTGTCGCTGTGCTGCCCTGTTTTATTGACGCATTGAGCATGTCCTATTCTAATCCTCAAAATCGGATCAGAACAGGACATTCTCTGACCCTCTTAGATCTCATTTTCAGATCCGTGATTTTCATGGATGTGTGACTGGATCTATAAAACTGTACGAGTCCGAGGACCATCCGATAAAATGATCTGGCAGCACACGGACATTTCACACAAATGTGAGAATGTGGCCTAAGGGATTTTACAGATAACATTATCACTCCAAGTCACACAGTGCAGATATAGAATAATATTTACATCCAGGCACTTACCGCTGACGTCTCATCTGATCAGAGCTGGTTTCTGCTGCTTCTTCTCCATCTGGTCAGACCGTCATGTCGACATCTCCCAGCCACGACTCGTCTTGTCACGATGATCTCCAGCTTAGAAAATAACAAGGTCATATATTGTATGCATACATGTGTCTCCCCCAAACTGCGTCCCTGAATACAGATATGTACCCCCCCCCCATTAATATACTATTAGCCACTTAGTAATCAAAATATAAAGTGATAAGCAGCACTGTGCCCCCCATTAACTATAATCTCCACCGGCCAATAATATAAATTATTCAGTCTCTGTGGCTCTCTCCAATTAACTGTAAGGCTATGTGCACACGGAAAACATACAAGGCTTCACAGTACAAGCAAAGTGAAACCCCCATAATTGCTCTCTCCCACCACCTCCATCATTGCTCTCTCTCAGCACCCCCATCATTGCTCTCTCCCAGCACCCTCGTCATTGCTCTCTACCAGCACCCCCGTCATTGCTCTGTCCCAGCACCCTCATCGTTGCTCTCTCCCAGCACCCGCATCATTGCTCTCTCAGCACTCGCATCATTGTTCTGTCCCACCACCCCCATCATTGCTCTGTCCCAGCCCCCATCATTGCTCTGTCCCAGCACCCCGATCATTGCTCTGTCCCAGCACCCCCATCATTGCTCTGTCCCAGCACCCCCATCATTGCTCTGTCCCAGCACCCCCATCATTGCTCTGTCCCAGCCCCCCATCATTGCTTTGTCCCAGCACCTCCATCATTGCTCTCTCCCAGCCCCCCATCATTGCTTTGTCCCAGCACCTCCATCATTGCTCTCTCCCAGCACCCCCATCATTTCCTCTCAGCACCCCCATCATTACTCTGTCCCAGCACCTGCATCATTGCTCTCTCCCAGCCCCCCACCATTGCTCTGTCCCAGCAACCCCATCATAGCTCTCTCCCAGCACCCCCATCATTGCTCTCTCCCATCAACACGTCATTTCTCTCCCCTACCCCACCATCCCCATCATTGCTCTCCCCAGCCCTATCAGCCCCATTATTGCTCTTCCCAGCCCCATCATTCCTCTCCCCAGCACCATCATTGCTCTCCCCAGCCCCATTATTCCTCTCCCCAGTCCAATCAGCCCTCTCTCCAGCCCCAATATTTCTCTCCCCAGCACCATAATTGTTCTCCCCAGTCCCATCAGCCCCATTATTCCTCTCCCCAGCCCCATCATTCCTCTCCCCAGCCCCACCATTGCTCTCCCCCCACCTCCCCTCCCCAGCATTTCAGTAAAAAAAACAAAAAAAACAACTTACCTCAGCTCGCTCCCCTGCAGCAGCATCCTCATGGTTGCCGGCAGCTTTCTTCCTGACCCAGGCACGCGCTGCATGATGACGTCATCAAGCTGCGCGCGCCTGGACCAGGGAGGAAGCAGAGGATGAACCCTCCAGCTCCGCTGCTATTCTCCTCCTAACAGCAGCGGAGCTGCAGGGATCGCTCCCTGACCGCCGCGTACAGAGAGCAGCTGCACCTTGCGGGCCCCTTGGTGCAGCTGCATGGTGGGGACCCGGCGCAGCTGCACCGGCGGCGGTATGTTCACCCCTGGACTGCTATGGGGCCCCCATGGCTCACGGGCCCCATAGCAGTCGCGTGGTCTGCCGCCATTGGTGGTACGCCACTGATCAAGAAGTATGTAGCTGATTCACAGTACACACGTGTGCGTGCTGATAAGGGCAAATTGAGGACTCTTTCCTACAGGCAATTACGTCAGGTTAAAAGAGCAGCGGCAAAAAAACCTTGTCATAGCAGCAGACAAGTTTTTGAAGCTGCTGGTGCCTCCAACGTCCCCCGAACAACAAGATGCAGGGTTCTTCAGAGGTTTGCAGCTGTGCGTAAGCCATCCTGTCGACCTCCTCTATCCGCTATAAACAAGCAGAAACGGCTCCAGTGGGCCAAACAATACATGAAGACTGACTTCAAAACTGTTTTGTTCACCAATGAGTGCCATGCAATGCTCGAAGGTCCAGATGGATGGAGTGGAGGATGGCTGGTTGATGGACACCCCATGCAAACACGGCTACAGCGCCAATAAGGAGGAGGTGGAGTAATGTTTTGGGCTGGAATCATGGGGAGAGAGATTGTCGGCCCCTTTAGGATCCCTGAAGGGGTAAAGATGAACTCCATAATGTATGTGGAGTTTCTCAAACAGCACTTCCTGCCATGGTTCAAGAAGAAGAACCGTGTGTTCCGCAGCAAGATCATTTTCATGCATGATAATGCACCATCTCATGCTGCACATAACACATCTGCATCTCTGGCTGATAGGGGCATAAAAGGGGACAAACTTATGGTGTGACTCCAATGCTCCCCTGACCTCAACCCCATTGAGAACCTCTGGAGCATCATCAAAAGGAGTGTCTATGATGGCAGGAAGCAGTTCACATCTAAGCAACAGCTCTGGGAGGGTATTCTGTCCTCATGCAAAACAATTGAAGCAGAAACCATCCAAAACCTGACAAATTCAAGGGACGAGAGAGTTCAGAAGCTCCTTTCGAACAAGGGGTCCTATGTGCAAATGTAACATCACCTAGAATAAAGTTTTGAGTTGAAAACTGTTTGATTTCAGTTTCTAATAACCTGCTAATGCTTATAATTTCAAAAATGACCATTTTTTTGTTCTTTATTAAAATGAAAAGGTTGATCGAAGAGTGTGGGGGATCTAAGAGTGTGGCAACCCAGTAGTCAGGATTATTTCGAATTCTGACAATCTGAGGGTCATGTTACAGATAGTGCAGCAAGAAGGCACTCATGTGTCTTGCGCATCTAGGAGCCCCAAAATTATTTTCCGGGCTAGATGCAGCTAAAAATTATTATTAATTTGAAAGCTGGTGGAGCTTAGTATAGATGGCCTAATAGAATCAGTACTGCAAACTGCTACAAGGCCCAAATTATTTTCCAGCCAAGATACAGATAAACATGATTATTAATTTTAAATCTGGTGGAGTTTAGTATAGATGGCCTAATAGAATCAGTACTGCACACTGCTACAAGGCCCAAATTATTTTCCAGCCAAGATACAGATAAACATGATTAGTAATTTGAAAGCTTAAAACGGTTGGTAGGGTGATTTTAACCAATCATCAAGCTTTTACTCTCCCCAGGATGACACAGGGGTAGAAAAGTCGTTTCGGATCCATGATTTGTTCATCTTTATGAACATGAGTCTGTCTACATTATCAGTGGAGAGCCGCGTGCGCTTATCTGTCAGCACACCACCAGCAGCGCTGAACACACGTTCAGACAGAACGCTGGCTGCGGGACATGACAATATCTCCAAGGCATAAGTGGCGAGCTCCGGCTATTTATTCAGATTGGAAGCCCAAAAAGAGCAAGGGTCCAGTGACACAGTCATGGCTTCAATGTTTACTTGGAGATACTCCTGTACCATCGTCTCTAGGCGTTGACTATGTGTCAGACTTCTTGTCTCCTGTGGCCTTGCAAAGGATGGGCTAAAAAAGTGGTGAAATGATTCCGCAAAATTGATGTTACCAGCAGATACTGTGTTTCTGTTACGGTTTGAGTGCTGAACACTCGACGGTCCCACGGTTGGCAAGTTGGAACTGTGAGATTCACTACGTGCACCACTGGTGTTTTGTGGAAAAGCACATGTAAGATTCTGCAACAGTCTCTGCTGATACTCCTGCATGCGTGCATCCCTTTCTATGGCAGGAATAATTTCTGCAAATTTACTTTTGTACCGCGGATCTAACAGTGTGGCAACCCAGTAGTCAGGATTATTTCTAATTCTCACAATTCGAGGGTCATGTTGCAGGTAGTGCAGCAAGAAGGCACTCATGTGTCTGGCGCATCCAGGAGCACCAAGTCCCTGTTGTGTTGGTGGCGAGGTAACAATCATGCTTCCTTCCTCTTTCCTCTCCCCCGAACATCGCACAACAGAAATGTGATCAAGGTCTCCCTCATCTGATGAGTCTTCCATCAGTTCGTCCTCCACTTCTTCCTGGGTTCCTGCACCTTCCTCACTAGTTTGGCTGCTACCATGCGCCCTGGTAAAACCATCTCCCCCACCCTCACATGCCTGCCGCCTTGGTGCTGCCAACCGTCTGGACCTTGCAGATGTTAGCCCTTCCACATACAACTCCTCCTCCTCTACTTCCTCCACCTCCTCTTGTGCCACCACCTCACTCAGAATTCTGTTTAACATGTGCTCCAGCATGTAAATCACTGGAATAGTCATGCTGATAATGGCATCGTCAGCACTAAACATCTTCATCGCCATTTCAAAACTGTGCAGAAGGGTGCATAGGTCCCTGATCTGAGACCACTCCTCCAGCGTGATTTGCTCCACCTCTGGATCTCGTGGGCCCAGGCTATACGTCAGAACGTATTGCACCAGGGCTTGTCCGGGCTGTCACAGTCGCTGCAACATGTGCAGAGTTGAATTCCACCGGGTAGGCACATCGCATTTTAGCCGGTGAAGTGGCAGGCCCAACGACTTCTGTAGAGATGTAAATCTCTGAGCTGCGGGATGCAAATGGCGGAAGTGAGCACACAGTGACCGTGCCCTCTGCAGAAGGCCATCTAGTCCGGGATAGTGGGCTAAAAATTGCTGGACAACAAGGTTCAACACGTGAGCCATACAAGGCACGTGTGTGACATTGCCCCAGCAAAGGGCCGCACCCAGGTTTGCAGCATTGTCGCACACGCCCTTCCCTGGTTTCAGGTCCAGTGGAGACAACCAATCATGAAACTGGTTCTCCAGAGCTGACCACAACTCCTCAGCTGTGTGACTCACATTTCCCAGACATTTCAAAGTAAAAAAAGCCTGATGACGTTGAGCCCTGCTGCCAGCATAGTAAGGAGGTGTGCAGGATCCCTTCTGCGCAGTTAGAAAGCTTGTGGCATGACCAGACAGGCTTTGGGTGCAGGAGGAGGACCGAGAGGAGGTTGAGGAGGCAGAAGCAGTGGGGGAACTTTGAGATAAAGAGGATTGACGCACAACTCGTGGGGACGGCAAGACTTGGACAGCAGCCCCTTGTCCTGCTGTCACCATAGTTACCCAGTGCCTAGTCAGCGACATGTAACGCCCCTGTCCATGCCTACTCGTCCAAGTGTCTGTGGTGAAATGCACCCTGTCACACACAGAGCTTCTCAAAGAAGCGGTGATGTTGTGTGCGACATGCTGGTGGAGCGCAGGCACACCTTTCTTTGAGAAGTAGTGCCGACTGGGCATCTGGTACTGGGGCACTGCAACGGACATAAGGTCTCGAAAATCCTCTGGGTCCACCAGGCGGAAAGGCAGAATTTCTGTAGCCAAGAGCTTGCAGATGGTGAAATTCAACCTCTTAGCTTTCTCATGGCTAGGAGGAAATGGTCTTTTACTTGTCCACATCTGAGGGACCGAGGGCTGGCTGTTGTGCTTAGACGGGGTTGAGAAGGGTGTCCCCAGCAAACTGCCGGTCTGTGAGGAAGATGCAGGCGGACATGTTAGGTTGCCTTGATCCAAAGGTGGTGCTATCGATGTCGGACAGCGCTGAACACCACCTGGTGTTTCCACCTCCAAAGAAAATGATGACCTGCCAATCACGCTGGCTGTTGCGGATAAAGAGGTGGCAGGTCTGTGTCCCAAAACAGGTGTGACTGCTGTCCCCCCAGGCACAGAGGATGAAGAGGCAGCGTATGCACAAGATGTGGCAGATGGCGGTTGGCCCGGCCGGCTAGGCCGCATTGTAGCACATTGAGCTTCCCACTGCAACTTATGCTTCATATCCATGTGCCAGTTCATGCATGAAGTACTCAAACTATGTATTTTTTGGCCTCTACTTAGCTTTTGCTGACAAATGTTACAGATAACACGAGTTGGGTCATCTTTATCGATCTGAAAAAATGCCCAGGCTATGCAAGGCTTAGCACCCATGCGACCTGAAGAGCCACCACGACTTGTGGTCAGAGGCAGAGTTTTGTTTGAGGATGCAGTTGTTGATGTGCTTCCAGTAATACGTCTCTGTCCAGGAAGGCTCAACCTGACCTCGTCGTCACTAGCATCCTCCTCCACCTCCTCTGCTGACCTCATCGACTGGCTGACTGTGGGTTGACAGTAAGTGGGATCTCCAACCTCGTCATCATCATCCTGTGTGTTCTCTCACCCGTCGTCCTCAGAGCCAACCTCTTCCTGCCCTGACAAAAAAACTAAAGTTGTCGCTCCAATCAGGTATTTGAGTCTCATCATCGTCTTCCTCATTGTCTCTACCAACAGGAGTTACAGTTTGGGAACTTGGGTCGACATTATGGTCAGAACCTTCTGCGTCTGGTCCTGGATCCGACTCATAAAGATTATGGGCATCAGTGCAAATCATTTCCTCGTCTGGATTCACAGAAGCTCTGGAGCCGACCTCTGATTCCCAGGCTATAGTATGAGTAAACAGCTCTGCAGACTCAACCATCTGTTCTACCCCATACTCAGATGGGCAGCTGGAGACTTGGGAGCTGTGAGGAAGCAAGTGCGATTGGGGTGACACCTATGAGGACTGGAGTATTTGTGATGTTGAAGTTGAGGTGGAGGAGAGCCCACTTAAAGGAGCACTTGATATCCGTTGAAGCACCTGCTGTTTTTGTGCATCATCTGGAATTTGTAGCGATTGGCGTGGCCGTAAGAAAGGGATCTTATCACATTGTCCGCTAAAAGAAGTAGACATTTTAGTTTGACTGGAAGATGGTCTTTCTTCTGCAGATGTTACTGTTGCTTTAACACCTACCCCACGGACACAAACTTTTTTCCCCTTCCCAACATGCCTATTCCCCTTTCCACCAGCAGCAGGCCTTTTTCCACTCATTTTGGTGGTTAACTAATTCACAACTCTGGAGTTGTTTGCACAAAAAAACAATGGATGGGAACCGAGCAGAGCTGAGTGGCCAAACTGTGGTATTAGGCCAAAACTATTGGCTGGGTTAGATGGAGAAAAAAATTATATTCGATTTGCAACCTGATGGAGGTCAGTATAGATGGACTAATAGAACAAGTCCCACACACAGCTAGAAGCCCAAATATTTTTTCAGAGGTAGATGCAGAAAAAAATATATTCAGTTTGCAACCTGATGGAGGTCAGTATAGATGGACTAATAGAGAAAGTCCCACACACTGCTAGAAGGCCAAATATTTTTTCAGAGCTAGATGCAGACAAAAAATTATTTTGAATTTGCAACCTGATGGAGGTCAGTATAGGTGGACTAATAGAACAAGTCCCACACACTGCTAGAAGGCCAAATATTTTTTCAGAGCTAGATGCAGAAAAAAATTATATTCAGTTTGCAACCTGATGGAGGTCAGTATAGATGGACTAATAGAACAAGTCCCACACACAGCTAGATGCCCAAATATTTTTTCAGAGGTAGATGCAGAAAAAAATTATGTTCAGTTTGCAACCTGATGGAGGTCAGTATAGATGGACTAATAGAACAAGTCCCACACACAGCTAGAAGCCCAAATATTTTTTCAGAGGTAGATGCAGAAAAAAATTATATTCAGTTTGCAACCTGATGGAGGTCTGTATAGATGGATTAATAGAACAAGTCCCACACACAGCTAGAAGCCCAATATTTTTTCAGAGGTAGATGCAAAAAAAAAATTATTTTTAATTTGCAACCTGATGGAGGTCAGTATAGATGGACTAATAGAGAAAGTCCCACACACTACTAGAAGGCCAAATATTTTTTCAGAGCTAGATGCAGATAAAAATTATTTTTAATTTGCAACCTGATGGAGGTCAGTATAGATGGACTAATAGAGAAAGTCCCACACACTACTACTAGAAGGCCAAATATTTTTTCAGAGCTAGATGCAGAAAAAAATTATATTCAGTTTGCAACCTGATGGAGGTCTGTATAGATGGATTAATAGAACAAGTCCCACACACAGCTAGAAGCCCAATATTTTTTCAGAGGTAGATGCAGAAAAAAAATATATTCAGTTTGCAACCTGATGGAGGTCAGTATAGATGGACTAATAGAGAAAGTCCCACACACTGCTAGAAGGCCAAAAATTTTTTCAGAGCTAGATGCAGAAAAAAATTATATTCAGTTTGCAACCTGATGGAGGTCAGTATAGATGGACTAATAGAACAAGTCCCACACACAGCTAGAAGCCCAAATATTTTTTCAGAGGTAGATGCAGATAAAAATTATTTTTAATTTGCAACCTGATGGAGGTCAGTATAGATGGACTAATAGAGAAAGTCCCACACACTGCTAGAAGGCCAAATATTTTTTCAGATCTAGATGCAGATAAAAATTATTTTTAATTTGCAACCTGATGGAGGTCAGTATAGATGGACTAATAGAGAAAGTCCCACACACTGCTAGAAGGCCAAATATTTTTTCAGAGCTAGATGCAGAAAAAAATTATATTCAGTTTGCAACCTGATGGAGTTCAGTATAGATGGACTAATAGAACAAGTCCCACACATTGCTAGAAGCCCAAATATTTTTTCAGAGCTAGATGCAGAAAAAAATTATATTCAATTTGCAACCTGATGGAGGTCAGTATAGATGGACTAATAGAATGATGCTATGCCCAAAAGATTTTACTTCACTAGGTGCAGTAAAAAAATTGGTATTCTATACACAGGTGGTATATCTTGCAACACAGATAGGCTACTCCACTGACTAACACACTCTGCAATAGGCCAAAAAGGATTAGCTTAGCTAGATTCAGCCAATTGCTGTGAAAAAAACTTGCACAGCACTGGCACAGACCTGCCTGGCAAAAACTGATAGGAACTGATGTAACCTAGTCCTGAAAAGGACTGCAATTACAATTAGTCTTTACTCCCACAATCTATCTATTTAAGAGCACAGACCTGCCTGATAAAAGTCATAGGAAATGCTGTAACCTAGTCCTTAAAAGGACTGCAATCACAACTATTCCCTACTCCCAAGCTATCTGTAGATTTGTGCGAAAATTGGCTTGAAATTAACAAGGTATTGCGCACACAGCAACAGCGGTGCCGTCTAACACGCAGCTGCAGCAGTGAGAAAATGGTGGCGACGGGGAAAATGGCTTGGTCTTATAGGGCAAGGACATGTGACATACACTGCCAATGACACATGCCCTTGATTGTGTGAAAAACAGCAGTTCGCTCCGTGTGTGCGCTGCTGATAGGCTGACAGACTGCACCTCCCCACTGCAAATGCGGGAAAGAGAAAAAAAAATGGAGATCTTCATTATTCCTGCAGAGATCCATCCCCTGCCCCTCCCCCCACCCCGCTGTACACTCAAACTGCGTATTAACATTAATTTTCATCATTACTGAGAAAAAATCCAGTTATGATTTTGGTGCACGAACAGTTATCGAACATAACCTCGAACAGCCGAATTTTTCTCAAATCGTTCGTGTTCGCCGATCGGCTCGAACACCGCCCAAAACAGCTCGAATTTGAGATTGGCGAACAGTTCGAGTAGAACAACGCTCATCTCTATTTATAACATCAATTATTGCTAATAGGAGCTAAATTTAAATGGTTAGGTCTTCTACCAATTGTTGTATTGCTAGGGGCTATATAGTTTCCTAGATTTTTACTCCTCCGATATATGACATGGGGAAATTCCAGTAAATGACCAGTTAATATTGGATCGTTCCTTAAAATGAACCAGTATTTTTTTAATAAACTGGATAACACTTGCGTAGGTTTACCATAGGTAGTAATCAGATTTAAACTGAAATCGTTGTTTGGCTCTTGGCTGGTATTCTTGGATTTGTTGATACACAAGTTCTGTGATAGGGATCTAGTTTTGGAGAAAGCATCCTTTAATAATTTCTGAGGGTATCCTTTAGCTCTAAAACGTTTTTGTATAAAACTTAGATTCCAGAAAAAAATCCAAATCATGTGTACAATTTTTCTGACATGCCAATATTGACCGTATGGAATATTTCTAATCCAACTGGGTAGATGGCCACTGTTAAATTCAAGATAGCTATTTACATCCATTTACTTAAAGTGGGTAGATGTGGATATTTTGCCCGAATCGTCTATATTTATCTGAAGGTCAAGATATTGAATATTACTCTCAGATATGGTAGAGGTAAAGGAAAGACCCCAGTCGTTACAATTTAATTCATCAATAAATTTGGCAGCCTCCACAGTATTTCCCCTCCATATGATAAACAGATCATCTATAAAGCGGCGGTACAAAATGATGGGTTTATCGCCGCCGAGGGATTGCGCAATGTGGATAGACTCGAATGCCCCCATATATAGATTTGCATAACTGGGGGCAAACCTCGTCCCCATCGCGCAGCCCCTCAGCTGCCGATACGTCACCCCCTCAAAAGAAAATACATTGTTCTCAAGAATGAAAGTTATACCCCTCAATAAAAAGTTTTTTTGAGGATCTTATAAGTTTGGGTCCTCATCTAGAAATTTTTTTATTGCCTGTAAGCCCAATACATGTGTGATATTGGAATAAAGAGAGCTTATATCGAGTGTAATAAGAAGACAGCCTGGAAGAGGGGGTAATCCTCTCAGCAATCTAATTAAATGTGTGGAATCCTTTAAATGAGAATCTAGGGATAAAACGTACTTCTGTAAAAAAAGATCAATATAGTGGGATGAGTTGGATGTGATGGAATTGATACCAGAAATAATAGGACGTCCAGGGGGATTAAATGTATCTTTATGAATTTTGGGTAAAAAATAAAAATAAGGGACTTTGAATTTTTTAATGTCTAAAAAGGATTTTTCTTTTTTATTGAGGAAGCCAGCTGTAGAGGCCCCTGCTACAAGTCCTTTGTACTCCAAAAAAATGGTTACTGATGGGTCTGCTTCTAATTTCATGTAGTAGTTTGAGTCGTCTAAGATTCTGAGGCCCTCCTTGATGTACCAGCATCTGTTCATTATCACAGTCCCCCCTCCCTTATCTGCTCTCTTTATAATTATTTCTTTATTATTCTGAAGGGTTTTTAATGCACATTTCTCCTGGTAGCTCAAGTTATTCACTTTTTTACAAATTGGGGGAATGTCCTAAGGTCCCTCAAAATTAATTGTTGGAAAGTTTCAAGGTGTGAACCTTTGTGATGTAGTGGATAAAAATAGTTTTTCCCCTTCACATTTACATGAGTGAAAGGGTCCAGTAATGGGGGGCCTGATGGTAAACTGGATTCTTGAATGGAGGGGGATACCGATGAAGCTGAACTAGTAGGATGCGATTTTCTCTTATCTTCCAATAGAAAATGCCTTTTTAGTGTCAATTTCCTTATAAATTCATTTAAATCACAGAACAAAGTGAAATTATTAAATGGGACAGCTGGACAGAAAGATAATCCTCGAACTAACAAGGATCGTTCAGCTTCAGATAGCACATAGCTAGAAATATTAAAAATACCCCCACATCCGATAGGGGTTTCTATCTGCAGGGAATTTGTATTCTGGTTCATTGGCAAGATTTCATTTTCTTTATATTTGGATTGTGTCTCAATTTCGGCATTTGGACTATTTTTGTTGTTGAGGCCTCGGGTTTTTCCACTCCCTCTACATCCCCTAAATTTCTTTTTCGTTTTGGACAACGTCCGGGGACCAAGTGAAAAAAATGTGTAATTTTCGTTTTATTAGTTTGGGATGCAACTGCATTCTGTGTTTGAGGATTTATCAAAATACTATTTTCATTCAAAATCGGAAATAATTCCAAGGATGTCATTCTGTTTATAGGGGGTTTTATGTGGTTTATACCACTTGTTTTATCAGAAGGTCTCCCTTGATTTAAAATATTCAGTGTATCCGCTATCGGGATCTGACCAGATGACTCCCCAGCAATAGGAGTCTGTATTGCACTGGAAAGCTCTGAGATATTAGATCCACTGTGGGATATCTCCTGTGTATTAATATGTAATGTGAAGTTCAGTTCATCAATATCTGCTACTTGTTTGGAAATAGTAGGCGGATTAGCAATAAATTCTACATCTGCTGCTTGTGTGGATAGAATAAGTGGATCAGCACTCAATACGGAGGGAGGAGTAATTTCCATACACATTCCCTCTATTATAAGGTCATTATTTTTTTCCAAATTAGAATTAAATCCCGTATTTTTCATGGAATTATTGTTAATGGATAACTTCTTATGAGTTTCATATATTGCTTGTTGTTTTTTATTCAGAAAAAACTGTTTTTGAAAACTATTCACTTGTTTTGTATGGTTATCAGTATCATTACTTAGAATAGGGGATGATGGATTATCCTTAGTTTTTCTCTGCATAGAGATGATGGGAACAGGTGAAATTTGAGGTGGTGATTGAATTTTTTCTTTTTTAGAGTCTTTTATATCTCTTTCATATTTTTGTTGCTTTTTTATTTATTAAATTGTTTTCAAACTTAGCCAATCTTAGTTTTACCTTATTATCTGTGGCAAAATATTCCACAGATGAGGAAAAGAACTCCAAATCCCCTTTAATTTTAGCTATTGTTTCTAAAGCATACATAGCCGGAGTATTCCTTTTGTCAATCAACAATCTGATCAGGATTGTCGAGCAATCAGAAATACACCTGTCCCATCTTTCAGTAAAAACAATATCCTGAGGAAAGGATGAATTAAGATTCATTCTCAATCCCTTGGGTATTATGTTATCCTTAATGTAATGTTCTAAAAACATCATGTCTACGTGATTAGTTATTTCTATTTTGCTATTATTTTCTAAGTTCAAAAACAGTCCACGTAACCTTTTTTTATCTGTATCATTCTGCATAGTCGGATTATTATATATGCATCTGTCTCCATCTTTAGAGTCTTTACTAAGGGCTGTATTGATCAGAGATAATCTAAATTTCTCTCTATTGGTCATATAAAAGTCCATAATGATCCAGCAATTTAGATTTTAAAGTCTTAAACACAGTTCTTATCTGATGACGATTATGCAAGGTTTTTCCATCTCTCGATGTGTTGAATAATCCGGGTCGCCCAATTTTCAGCTCCTGGTCTTGAGGCTAAGCCCCCAGGTGAAGCTGGGCGTCCATCTCGGCATTACATGCAACTAACCTGATCACGTGATCCACCACCGTGAGATCAGAATCTGTGAAAGCCGCTGGAATTAGATGACAGCCACCAACAGAGCGGAGCTTGTGGAGCTTTACATTGGGGTTGTGCAGAGGTGCACAACTTCATAAGGTTAGTAGCCATTCCCACACCCCTCTAACAATTGCAATACTGAGTCACTCATTGCGCCTAGTTCTCTCCTCTCTTTACATATTGGACCTTGTGGAAGACAGGGTGGTGGTGGTGGCAAACTTACTGGAAGCATTATCAGCTGTCAAACCAACAACCTTTTGTCACTGCTCTGGCTTCAAGAGTAATGTTCCGCGGCCCCCTAGAAAGTGGGACAAGAAGGTAGGGAGACAGGATGTGGGTGTTTTTGTGTTCCCTCAGCAGGCACAATTTCAGCTTGCCAACGTCCTTGGCCTCTGCGTGCATCATCACCATCACATCCACTTCCCCATCCCTTGCCACGCGCGTTGCCCATTTTAAATGGAGTAGAATATTTGTCACATTCCCAAAAATGTCAGGATTATTACAGCAGTAATATAGGATCACGTCTGATGACCACGGTTTTAGGCAGTGGCTTAATAGATATGGTATTGGTCAGCGACCAAGTGTTAATAGGTGTAAACACACAACTGGCAGACTTTAAATGGAGTAGAATATTTGTCATGTTTCCAAAAATGTCAGGATTATTACCGGAATAATATAGGATCGCGTCTGATGACCACCGTTTTAGGCAGTTGCCTAATAGATATGTTATTAGTCGGCGACCAAGTGTGAATAGGCTTAAACACACAGCTAACACACTTTAAATGGAGTAGAATATTTGTCGCGTTCCCAAAAATGTCAGGATTATTACCGCAGTAATATAGGATCGCGTCTGATGACCACAGTTTTAGACAGGGGATTAATAGATATACCGTAGTATTGGTCAGCGATCAAGTGTGAATAGGTTTAACCACACAACTGGCAGACCTTAAATGGAGTAGAATATTTGTCACGTTCCCCAAAAATGTCAGGATTATTACCGTAGTAATATTTGACCACCTGAGATGAAGGACAAGTTTCTCTACACTGTGTTCCAAATTATTATGCAAATAATATTTTCTCAGATTTTCCCAAATTACCTATATGAATTGCAGTCATTGTAATTTTCCAGTCAAATAACTATTAGAGTACAATTGAAAGGTTTTTGTACAAACTGCCTATGATAACAGTATACTTTAAAAAAAAAAACAACCTCAAACTGCACTCAAAATGCATGTTCCAAATTATTATGCACAGCAGAGTTTTCAACCTTTTCATTTTAATAAAGAACAAAAAAATGGTCATTTTTGAAATTATAAGCATTAGCAGGTTATTACAAACTGAAATCAAACAGTTTTCAACACAAAACTTTATTCTAGGTGATGTTACATTTGCACATAGGACTCCTTGTTCGAAAGGAGCTTCTGAACTCTCTCGTCCATTGAATTTGTCAGGTTTTGGATGGTTTCTGCTTCAATTGTTTTGCATGAGGACAGAATACCCTCCCAGAGCTGTTGCTTAGATGTGAACGGCCTCCCGCCATCATAGACACTCCTTTTGATGATGCTCCAGAGGTTCTCAATGGGTTTGAGGTCAGGGGAGCATGGGTGCCACACCATAAATTTGTCCCTTTTTATGCCCATAGCAGCCAGAGATGCAGATGTGTTATGTGCAGCATGAGACGGAGCATTATCATGCATGAAAATGATCTTGCTGCGGAATGCACGGTTCTTCTTCTTGAGCCATGGAAGGAAGTGCTGTTTGAGAAACTCAACATACATTATAGAGTTCATCTTTACCCCTTCAGGGATCCTAAAAGGGCTGACAATCTCTCTCCCCATGATTCCAGCCCAAAACATTATTCCACCTCCTCCTTGTTAGCGCCGTAGCAGTGTTTGCATGGGGTGTTCATCAACCAGCCATCCTCCACTCCATCCATCTGGACCATCGAGATCATTTCATGCATGATAATGCCCCGTCTCATGCTGCACATAACAGATCTGCATCTCTGGCTGCTATGGGCATAAAAGGGGACAAACTTATGGTGTGGCACCCATGCTCCCCTGACCTCAACCCCATTGAGAACCTCTGGAGCAACATCAAAAGGAGTGTCTATGATGGCGGGAGGCTGTTCACATCTAAGCAACAGCTCTGGGAGGGTATTCTGTCCTCATGCAAAACAATTAAAACAGAAACCATCCAAAACCTGACAAATTCAATGGACGAGAGAGTTCAGAAGCTCCTTTCGAACAAAGGGTCCTATGTGCAAATGTAACATCACCTAGAATAAAGTTTTGAGTTGAAAACTGTTTGATTTCAGTTTGTAATAACCTGCTAATGCTTATAATTTCAAAAATGACCATTGTTTTGTTCTTTATTAAAATGAAAAGGTTGAAAACTCTCCTCTGCATAATAATTTGGAACATGCATTTTGAGTGCAGTTTGAGTTTTTTATTTTTTTAAAAATATACTGTTATCATAGGCAGTTTGTACAAAAACCTTTCAATTGTACTCTAATAGTTATTTGACTGGAAAATTACAATGACTGCAATTCATATAGGTAATTTGGGAAAATCTGAGAAAATATTATTTGCATAATAATTTGGAACCCAGTGTACTTCCACAATACAGCAATGCTATTAAAATAAATCAAATCTGGCTGTATGCTGCTAACAACCAAATGGAGCAGTAAAAATGGTGTATTATACTGCTTTTCACCCAAATAATCAGGATTAAAAGCAAAAAGGTTATTAGCCCTGATATCTAGGGCTATGGATATGAGTAACAGCAGCAGAAAGAACATGCAATGGACACTATTCTGTTAAATACACTCTTCACAAACTCTGCCTAACTCCTGCTATCACCGGGGTTGATATGCATCAGAATGAGCCCTTACATGGACGGTTAGAGTAGATTAATAATTGTGGTAGGGAATCCATGTTTAAAATAACCGCCAATTCTCTCCCTCGCTCAGCTGCACCTCTCCCTACTCTGCGTCTTTGACCAGTAGACTGTGACGTGCATAGTGTCCCGGGTCTTATATAGACCTGATGACGCTGTGCGGCCAGCCAATCACTGTAATACCACAACCAACATGGCTACAGCATTACAGTGACTGGCAGGCAACACCTGCATGTTAATTCGCTGTCTAAACAGTGCCAAGCATGCGGGGCGGGGACTAGAGCTCCCGCCGGAGCATTTAAAAATGACTCGCCGAGCACCGAGCATTTTGAGCAGTGAGATGCTTGGGCGAGTACCGAATAGTGGCGAGCATGCTCGCTCATCACTACTAGCTACACCTCAGATTCTCCACGTATCAGTATAATCTGACTATTATTTCCAAGTCTGCAATGCAGCTTCAAATAAAAAAAATTATCCCATGCTGATCAGTGCATGGGATAATTTGGGGTGAGCTGGACCGCAGAGTGAAGGCAAAAGGGTCAACAAGTGCAAAGCACCTCTGGGAACTCCTTCAAGATTGTTGGAAGACTATTTCCGGTGACTACCTCTTGAAGCTCATCAAGAGAATGCCAAGAGTGTGCAAAGCAGTCATCAAAGCAAAAGGTGGCTACTTTGAAGAACCTAGAATATAAGACATATTTTAAGTTGTTTCACACTTTTTTGTAAAGTATATAATTCCACATGTGTTAATTCATAGTTTTGATGCCTTCAGTGTGAATGTACAATTTTCATAGTCATGAAAATACAGAAAAATCTTTAAATGAGAAGGTGTGTCCAAACTTTTGGTCTGTACTGTATGTACCTGGATAATCTGCCTGTGGGCTCAGAATCTGCAATGCAGATTCAATAAAAGAACACTTCGAGAAAAGTGTAGCAAAATCATGTAAAGAGTAACCATATTGTTTTATGCTACTATGTGGACTATTCTATAGATAAACAGCTCTATACGCTATAAAGAAGGGGGGTGACACGAAGGTCAGAAATGAGCAATACTGGGTCATCAATGAGTGGAAAAACAATTAATGCCTTTATTGATAACAAGATTGCAAACAGGTAGAATGAAGTGCATCAGACAAATACATAATAAAAACAACACCAAAGGTGCTCATAGTGGTAGGTACAGGACTATTATATCACATATAGGGATATGCAATGGGTGTACACAGTACACAGTGCAAATGTGGTAAGTCACCTGCTACCCATAGGTTATATGGTTACATGTCATCAATTTATATAAATTGTATTATACCATATAAACATAGCAGTATCACCATTGCATTATATTACCTCGATAGCTTAGAGTCCCGATCAGCCACGTAGTGCACCTCCCCCTTTTGACGCGCGTTTCGGCATAAGCCTTTTGCAATCATGTTATCAATAAAGGCATTAATTATTTTTCCACTCATTGATGACCCAGTATTGCCCAATGCAGATTCAAGTATACAAAATTATCCTGCGTCACTGGTGGCTGTGGCTCATAGCTTTAGTTATTGCTTGCAAAGATACAGGTTATGGGTTAGATTCCAGGAAGAGACCAGATCACAAGAGAAGAAGATAATTGTTTATTTAATTAATTGCAAGTATGAGCAGAGAGATGCCGCCCCACTCCTCCGAAGAGGATGAAGCTATGGAGCGATGAGGAAGTCGCACAAAAAAGAGAGGTTGGGACACGGCCCTTACCTATCGGGAAAATTGGACTGCACTCCCAAATGGGGACAGTCATAGAGAATGTGAGATGGTTGGGAGCTATGCAGTCCCCCATATAATACATGTGTTATAGAAGCGGCCACCAGACCTGTGATATGGGCACTGCTATAGAAGAAAATGGGGATGACGGTATATATGGCAGAAGGATGGTTATCGTCTACACAATAGAGAATCCTCTTCAATACAAAATGCTGGAATATCACAGAGCAGAAGTTACTGATGTCTGACCAGAGCTGGAGAAATAAGTGACTTTATGAGACCGGATCACACGGGTTGTTTGGACAGTGGACAGAAAAGGTAGTGAAAAGCAAATAAGAGCATAGGAAAGTTGGATGGAAAGATTGCAAAAAATAACTGCACTGGAAAATTGGGTTGCAAGAGGGCAAAAACAGTGCATGTAAGGAGGTTCTGCAGTGGCTGAGATGTATTATGTGGTTCTGAAGTGGCTGATCTGCATATTATGAGGATCTGAAGCAACTGAGGTTCTGCAGTGACTGATGTGTATTAGGATGTTCTGCAGCAGCTGAGGTGCAATCTATGGGGTTCTGTAGTGGCTCAGATGTATTACTGGGTTCTGCTGAGGCTGAGTTGTGTGGTTATGAACTTCTGCAGTGGATCCTCCCCCCAGGATCCTGACCACAGAAGGACTTGTGGACGAGGTTGAAGTGGAGACATTACTTCGAGGAGCCATATGACAAGAGGAGGAGGATAAACTACGAGACCTGTCAGTGGATTTACAACTCTGAGATGGAGAGGAAAATAGTGTTCCTGAGCCGGACGTCCCGTACCGACCACTAACCCGGCTGTTATAGGGAGAAGAGTATGACCCAGGCGCAACGCTGCCACTGGCTGCCTGTTCTGCTGCTGTCTCATGGTCACATCTGCTGCCATCATCACATGACATCCTAGACGCAGCATCAGATCTCTGTAGGATGTGGCTGTACATTAATTATTGATTTATTGATTGCGTCCAATGTCACATACAATGTATGGGATGCCATATTGCACCACAAAACATATATGGCGACATATGTCCGATGCAGTTAGCATGACTGTGGTCAATATCTCTGCAGTGTCGAGACATTTTTCCAGCGTTCATAAGGGAGACATGACAGCTCTTAAATTCAGGGCCATAGAGAAGGTTACTAAACCAACTAGGGGTGGCAATAATAGAAGGAAAGTGCTGAATCAGGAATCCTTTTGGATTTTCCAACTGAATATCAGGGTTCCACATGGACTTAATGTCAGACAGGATCTGATTTTGCAATATACAGTGCCTACAAGTAGTATTCAACCCCCTGCAGATTTAGCTGGTTGACACATGCAGAATTAACTTGGCATTGTGACATTTGTACTGTAGATCAGCCTGGAAGTGGGAAATGCACTGCAGCAAATTTTTATTTTTTTTTTTAAAACGTAAAAAGTTAATTCAGAGTGTCATTTATTATTCAACCCCTCAAACCACAAGAATTCTGTTTGGTCCCCCTAAAGTAGTAAGAAGTAGTTCAGGCACCAAGAATAATGAGCTTCACATGTGTGGATTAAAGATCTCCTTTGCCAGCCTTTTCTAACTATTTAAGACCCTCCCCAAACTTGTGAACAGCACTCAGACATGGTCAACATGGGAAAGACAAAGGAGCATTCCAAGGCCATCAGAGACAAGATCGTGGAGGGTCACAAGGCTGGCAAGGGGTACAAAACCCTTTCCAAGGAGTTGGGCCTACCTGTCTCCACTGTTGGGAGCATCATCCGTAAGTGGAAGGCTTATGGAACTACTGTTAGCCTTCCACGGCCAGGACAGCCTTTGAAAGTGTCCTCCCGTGCCGAGGCCAGGCTTGTCCGAAGAGTCAAGGCTAACCCAAGGACAACAAGGAAGGAGCTCTGGGAAGATCTCATGGCAGTGGGGACATTGGTTTTAGTCAATACCATAAGTAACGTACTCCACCGCAATGGTCTCCGTTCCAGACGAGCCCGTAAGGTACCTTTACTTTCAAAGCGTCATGTCAAGGCTCGTCTACAGTTTGCTCATGATCACTTGGAGGACTCTGAAACAGACTGGTTCAAGGTTCTATGGTCTGATGAGACCAAGATCGAGATCTTTGGTGCCAACCACACACGTGACGTTTGGAGACTGGATGGCACTGCATACGACCCCAAGAATACCATCCCTACAGTCAAGCATGGTGGTGGCAGCATCATGCTGTGGGGCTGTTTCTCTGCCAAGGGGCCTGGCCATCTGGTCCGCATCCATGGGAAGATGGATAGCACGGCCTACCTGGAGATTTTGGCCAAGAACCTCCGCTCCTCCATCAAGGATCTTAAGATGGGTCGTAATTTCATCTTCCAACAAGACAACGACCCAAAGCACACAGCCAAGAAAACCAAGGCCTGGTTCAATAGGGAAAAAGTCAAGGTGTTGGAGTGGCCTAGTCAGTCTCCTGACCTTAACCCAATTGAAAACTTGTGGAAGGAGCTCAATAATAAAGTCCACATGAGACACCCAAAGAACCTAGATAACTTGGAGAAGATCTGCATGGAGGAGTGGGCCATGATAACTCCACAGACCTGTGCTGGCCTGATCAGGTCTTATAAAAGACGATTATTAGCTGTAATTGCAAACAAGGGTTATTCCACAAAATATTAAACATAGGGGTTGTATAATAATTGACCCACACTTTTATGTTTAAAATTTAATAAAATTCAACTGAGCAACATAACTTTTTGGTTTGTAAGATTTATGCTTCTGTTCATAAAACCTACTCTCGTTTGCAGTTTGAAGGCTCTAACTTATTTGCATCTTATCAAACCAGCTAAATCTGCAGGGGGTTGAATACTACTTGTAGGCACTGTATGTGAAACTTTTTTTTTTTTGTGCTGAATATATCTGTCTGCATCAAATATAATTGCACACATACATATAATGATGGTTTCTGCTCCAATTCCATACGAACACGTGTATTCATTGAATGTACCTACGATGATATGGGTTTTCTTAGTTGTGATTAGTTTACCAATTGTTTTGTAACACATGCCCACAGGTATACTTTGTAATTCATCATGAACATGAGAGATACAAATGTCACAGGTGTTTTCTTGTTCATAAACTATGTGGACATGTGATTGGTTGTTTTTAGCATGATATCTATGTTATCTTCATTTATATAGAAGCTCTGCCATAGCGGACATAGCCATGATTAAGACCTCTTTAGGTTGAAACGCGTAGGTTTCGCTACTTGCTGCTATTTTTAACTTGCTAAAATAAAGCTTTTTTTACTTTTTTATCCGCTGGATTCTTCTACTATTATATTTATCTTCAGCCAAGTTCCAGACTCTCCCTGCGGACATCCAAACTGCATCGCAAATCACAGAGTCGGTGAGCTGACCTCTCCCCTCCCCTTGTTTTTTGTATATTAATTACAAGCCTTATTTCTGGATGCCCACCATGAGTTGTGCCCAGCGGAGGAAAATATTGAAAGGTCTTACAAATATAATTGAGGTCAAGTTTTGTCTTGCTGGTTGTCAGCATAACTTAAACAAACTCCTCAGTTTTTGGCCAGGTGACAACGTTCTGATTGGTGGGACCCTCACCGATCCGATTATTGGGACTCTGAAACACCTGACCATCATTGCTTCATTTCTTATCTATGGGACTGCCAAGGAAGACTGAAATTTCCTCCCTCATGTGGTCAATCTCCAGCAGTTCCCATAGATATAGAATGGAATGGTAGCGTGCATGCGCCAACACTGTTCTATTTATAGAAAGATCGAGGCTCTAAAATGCTCCATCATCCATTCATCATCCATGGGTATATGGAATACAGCATGTGGTTATTTCCAGCAATGACATAGGGAACAGGTGGAGCGCATGCGCCAGCGCTGCTCCAGTCGTCATCTATAGCTCTGCTGAGTACAGCATTTGTTTTTTGTGTTTGGTGCCTGTATTAATTTAGGTGGTAAAGAATCTAGGTAACTTTAGGGAAACTGGAAGTGGTGTTTATTAAGGGGTCAGTCTTGGGGGCTATATTTATTTAGAGATCAAAGGTCCTTTTTGGAGGGGGGCATGTTCTGTATAAATAACATCTCAAAAATATACTATATATATTCAGTTCATCTATCTTGAGAACAGGGCACTGTCAGTGGGTAGGTGGCTGTGCATGTTCGGTGGTGCTCTATACATTTGTATAGAAATTCTGATAATGAGCATGATTGCTCGCCAGATTTCAAAAGCCATAAATAAGTGAATAGAGAGTAGAGATGAGCGTTGTTCTACTCGAACTGTTCGCCAATCTCAAATTCGAGCTGTTTTGGGCGGTGTTCGAGCCGTTCGGCGAACACGAACAATTTGAGAAAAATTCGGCTGTTCGAGGTTATGTTCGATAACTGTTCGTGCACCAAAATCATAACTGGATTTTTTCTCAGTAATGATGAAAATTAATGTTAATACGCAGTTTGAGTGTACAGTGGGGCGGGGGGAGGGGCAGGGGATGGATCTCTGCAGGAACAATGAAGATCTCCATTTTTTTTTCTCTTTCCCGCATTTACAGTGGGGAGGTGCAATCTGTCAGCCTATCAGCAGCGCACACACGGAGCGAAGTGCTTTTTTTCACACAAGCAAGGGCATGTGTCATTGGCAGTGTATGTCACATGTCCTTGCCCTATAAGACCAAGCCATTTTCCCCGTCGCCACCATTTTCTCACTGCTGCAGCTGCGTGTTAGACGGCACCGCTGTTGCTGTGTGCGCTATACCTTGTTAATTTCAAGCCAATTTTCGCACAAATATACAGATAGCTTGGGAGTAGGGAATAGTTGTGATTGCAGTCCTTTTAAGGACTAGGTTACAGCATTTCCTACGACTTTTATCAGGCAGGTCTGTGCTCTTAAATAGATAGGTTGTGGGAGTAAAGACTAATTGTAATTGGAGTCCTTTTCAGGACTAGGTTACATCAGTTCCTATCAGTTTTTGCCAGGCAGGTCTGTGCCAGTGCTGTGCAAGTTTTTTTCACAGCATTTGGCTGAATCTAGCAAAGCTAATCCTTTTTGGCCTATTGCAGAGTGTGTTAGTCAGTGGAGTAGCCTATCTGTGTTGCAAGATATACCACCTGTGTATAAAATACCAATTTTTTTACTGCACCTAGTGAAGTAAAATCTTTTGGGCATAGCATCATTCTATGAGTCCATCTACACTGACCTCCATCAGGTTGCAAACTGAATCTAATTTTTTTCTGCATCTAGCTCTGAAAAAATATTTGACCTTCTAGCAGTGTGTGGGAATTGTTCTATTAGTCCACCTATACTGACCTCCATCAGGTTGCAAACTGAATATATTTTTTTCTGCATCTACCTCTGAAAAAATATTGGGCTTCTAGCTGTGTGTGGGACTTGTTGTATTAGTCCATCTATACTGACCTCCATCAGGTTGCAAACTGAATATAATTTTTTTCTGCATCTAGCTCTGAAAAAATATTTGGCCTTCTAGTAGTGTGTGGGACTTTCTCTGTTAGTCCATCTATACTGACCTCCATCAGGTTGCAAACTGAATATATTTTTTTCTGCATCTACCTCTGAAAAAATATTGGGCTTCTAGCTGTGTGTGGGTCTTGTTCTATTAATCCATCTATACTGACCTCCATCAGGTTGCAAACTGAATATAATTTTTTTCTGCATCTAGCTCTGAAAAAATATTTGGCCTTTTAGTAGTGTGTCGGACTTTCTCTATTAGTCCATCTATACTGACCTCCATCAGGTTGCAAATTAAAAATAATTTTTATCTGCATCTACAGTACCTCTGAAAAAATATTTGGGCTTCTAGCTGTGTGTGGGACTTGTTGTATTAGTCCATCTATACTGACCTCCATCAGGTTGCAAACTGAATATATTTTTTTCTGCATCTACCTCTGAAAAAATATTGGGCTTCTAGCTGTGTGTGGGTCTTGTTCTATTAATCCATCTATACAGACCTCCATCAGGTTGCAAACTGAATATAATTTTTTTCTGCATCTAGCTCTGAAAAAATATTTGGCCTTCTAGTAGTGTGTGGGACTTTCTCTGTTAGTCCATCTATACTAACGTCCATCAGGTTGCAAACTGAATATATTTTTTTCTGCATCTACCTCTAAAAAAATATTGGGCTTCTAGCTGTGTGTGGGTCTTGTGCTATTAATCCATCTATACTGACCTCCATCAGGTTGCAAACTGAATATAATTTTTTTCTGCATCTAGCTCTGAAAAAATATTTGGCCTTCTAGTAGTGTGTCGGACTTTCTCTATTAGTCCATCTATACTGACATCCATCAGGTTGCAAATTAAAAATAATTTTTATCTGTATCTACAGTACCTATGAAAAAATATTTGGGCTTCTAGCTGTGTGTGGGACTTGTTGTATTAGTCCATCTATACTGACCTCCATCAGGTTGCAAACTGAATATATTTTTTTCTGCATCTACCTCTGAAAAAATATTGGGCTTCTAGCTGTGTGTGGGACTTGTTGTATTAGTCCATCTATACTGACCTCCATCAGGTTGCAAACTGAATATATTTTTTTCTGCATCTACCTCTGAAAAAATATTGGGCTTCTAGCTGTGTGTGGGTCTTGTTCTATTAATCCATCTATACAGACCTCCATCAGGTTGCAAACTGAATATAATTTTTTTCTGCATCTACCTCTGAAAAAATATTGGGCTTCTAGCTGTGTGTGGGACTTGTTGTATTAGTCCATCTATACTGACTTCCATCAGGTTGCAAATTGAATATAATTTTTTTCTGCATCTAACCCAGCCAATAGTTTTGGCCTAATACCACAGTTTGGCCACTCAGCTCTGCTCGGTTACCATCCATTGTTTTTTTGTGCAAACAACTCCAGAGTTGTGAATTAGTTAACCACCAAAATGAGTGGAAAAAGGCCTGCTGCTGGTGGAAAGGGGAATAGGCGTGTTGGGAAGGGGAAAAAAGGTTGTGTCCGTGGGGTAGGTGTTAAAGCAACAGTAACATCTGCAGAAGAAAGATCATCTTCCAGCCAAACTAAAATGTCTACTTCTTTTAGCGGACAATGTGATAAGATCCCTTTCTTACGGCCACGCCAATCGCTACAAATTCCAGATGAGGCACAAAAACAGCAGGTGCTTCAACGGATATCAAGTGCTCCTTTAAGTGGGCTCTCCTCCACATCAACTTCAACATCACAAATACTCCAGTCCTCAAAGGTGTCACCCAAATCGCACTTGCTTCCTCACAGCTCCCAAATCTCCAGCTGCCCGTCTGAGTATGAGGTAGAACAGATGGTTGAGTCTGCAGAGTTGTTTACTCATACTATAGCCTGGGAATCAGAGGTCGACTCCAGCGCTTCTGTGAATCCAGACGAGGAAATGATCTGCACTGATGCCCAGAATCTTTATGAGTCGGATCCAGGACCAGACGCAGAAGGTTCTGACCATAATGTAGACCCTCATTCCCAAACTGTAACTCCTGTTGGTGGAGACAATGAGGAAGACGATGATAAGACTCAAATACCTGATTGGAGCGACAACTTTAGTTTTTTGTCAGGGCAGGAACAGGTTGGCTCTGAGGACGACGGGTGTGATAACACACAGGGTGATGATGATGAGGTTGGAGATCCCACTTACTGTCAACCCACAGTCAGCCAAGAGATGAGGTCAGCAGAGGAGGTGGAGGAAGATGCTAGTGACGACGAGGTCAGGTTGCGCCTTCCTGGACAGAGACGTAGTACTGGAAGCACGTCAACAACTGCATCCTCAAACACAACTCTGCCTCTCACCACAAGTCGTGGTGGCTCTTCAGGTCGCATGGGTGCTAAGCCTTGCATAGCCTGGGCATTTTTTCAGATTGATAAAGATGACCCAACTCGTGTTATCTGTAACATTTGTCAGCAAAAGCTAAGTAGAGGCCAAAAAATACATAGTTTGAGTACTTCATGCATGAACCGGCACATGGACATGAAGCATAAGTTGCAGTGGGAAGCTCAGTGTGCTACAATGCGGCCTAGCCGGCCGGGCCAACCACCGTCTGCCATATCTTGTGCATCCGCGGCCTCTTCATCCTCTGTGACTGGGGGGACAGCAGTCACACCTGTTTTGGGGCGCAGACCTGCCACCTCTTTACCCGCAACAGCCAGCGTGATTGGCAGGTCATCATTTTCTTTGGAGGTGGTAACACCAGCTGGTGTTGAGCGCTGTCCGACATCGATAGCACCACCTTTGGATCAAGGCAACCTAACATGTCCGCCTGCATCTTCCTCACAGACCGGCAGTTTGCCGGGGACACCCTTATCAACCCCGTCTAAGCACAATAGCCAGCCCTCGGTCCCTCAGATGTGGACAAGTAAAAGACCATTTCCTCCTAGCCATGAGAAAGCTAAGAGGTTGAATTTCACCATCTGCAAGCTCTTGGCTACAGAAATGCTGCCTTTCCGCCTGGTGGACACAGAGGATTTTCGAGACCTTATGTCCGTCGCAGTGCCCCAGTACCAGATGCCCAGTCGGCACTACTTCTCAAAGAAAGGTGTGCCTGCGCTCCACCAGCATGTCGCACACAACATCACCGCTTCTTTGAGAAACTCTGTGTGTGACAGGGTGCATTTCACCACAGACACTTGGACGAGTAGGCATGGACAGGGGCGTTACATGTCGCTGACTGGGCACTGGGTAACTATGGTGACAGCAGGACAAGGGGCTGCTGTCCAAGTCTTGCCGTCCCCACGAGTTGTGCGTCAATCCTCTTTATGTCAAAGTTCCTCCACTGCTTCTGCCTCCTCAACCTCCTCTCGGTCTTCCACCTGCACCCAAAGCCTGTCTGGTCATGCCACAAGCTTTCTAACTGCGCAGAAGGGATCCTGCACACCTCCTTACTATGCTGGCAGTAGGGCTCAACGTCATCAGGTGGTTTTTACTTTGAAATGTCTGGGAAATGTGAGTCACACAGCTGAGGAGTTGTGGTCAGCTCTGGAGAACCAATTTCATGAATGGCTGTCTCCACTGGACCTGAAACCAGGGAAGGCCGTGTGCGACAATGCTGCAAACCTGGGTGCGGCCCTTCGCCGGGGCAATGTCACACACGTGCCTTGTATGGCTCACGTGTTGAACCTGGTTGTCCAGCAATTTTTAGCCCACTATCCCAGACTAGATGGCCTTCTGCAGAGGGCACGGTCGCTGTGTGCTCACTTCCGCCGTTCGCATCCCGCAGCTCAGCGACTTACATCTCTACAGAAGTCGTTGGGCCTGCCACTTCACCGGCTAAAATGCGATGTGCCTACCCGGTGGAATTCAACTCTGCACATGTTGCAGCGACTGTGGCAGCACCGACAAGCCCTGGTGCAATACGTTCTGACGTATAGCCTGGGCCAACGAGATCCAGAGGTGGGGCAAATCACGCTGGAGGAGTGGTCTCAGATCAGGGACCTATGCACCCTTCTGCACAGTTTTGAAATGGTGACGAAGATGTTTAGTGCTGATGATGCCATTATCAGCATGACTATTCCGGTGATTTACATGCTGGAGCACATGTTAAACAGAATTCGGAGTCAGGTGGTGGCACAAGAGGAGGTGGAGGAAGTAGAGGAGGAGGAGTTGTATGCGGAAGGGCTAACATCTGCAAGGTCCAGACGGTCGGCAGCACCAAGGCGGCAGGCATGTGAGGGTGGTGGAGATGGTTTTACCAGGGCGCATGGTAGCAGCCAAACTAGTGAGGAAGGTGCAGGAGCCCAGGAAGAAGTGGAGGACGAACTGATGGAAGACTAATCAGATGAGGGAGACCTTGATCACATTTCTGTTGTGCGAGGTTGGGGGGAGAGGACAGAGGAAGGAAGCATGATTGTTACCTCGCCACCAACACAACAGGGACTTGGTGCTCCTGGATGCGCAACACACATGAGTGCCTTCTTGCTGCACTACCTGCAACATGACCCTCGAATTGTGAGAATTAGAAATAATCCTGACTACTGGGTTGCCACACTGTTAGATCCCCGGTACAAAAGTAAATTTGCCGAAATTATTCCTGCCATAGAAAGGGATGCACGCATGCAGGAGTATCAGCAGAGACTGTTGCAGAATCTTACATGTGCTTTTCCACAAAACACCAGTGGTGCACGTAGTGAATCTCACAGTTCCAACTTGCCAACCGTGGGACCGTCAAGTGTTCAGCACTCAAACCGTAACAGAACCACAGTATCTGCTGGTAACATCAATTTTGCGGAATCATTTCACCACTTTTTTAGCCCATCCTTTGCAAGGCCACAGGAGACAAGAAGTCTGACACATAGTCAACGCCTAGAGACGATGGTACAGGAGTATCTCCAAGTAAACATTGAAGCCACGACTGTGTCACTGGACCCTTGCTCTTTTTGGGCTTCCAATCTGGATAAATGGCCGGAGCTAGCCACTTACGCCTTGGAGATCTTGTCATGCCCCGCAGCCAGCGTTCTGTCTGAACGTGTGTTCAGCGCTGCTGGTGGTGTGCTGACAGATAAGCGCACGCGGCTCTCCACTGATAATGTAGACAGACTCACGTTCATAAAGATGAACAAATCATGGATCCGAAACGACTTTTCTACCCCTGTGTCATCCTGGGGAGAGTAAAAGCTTGATGATTGGTTAAAATCACCCTACCAACCGTTTTAAGCTTTCAAATTACTAATCATGTTTATCTGTATCTTGACTGGAAAATAATTTGGGCTTTGTAGCAGTGTGCAGCACTGATCCTATTAGGCCATCTATAATAAGCTCCACCAGATTTAAAATGAAAAATAATTTTTAGCTGCATCTAGCCCGGAAAATAATTTTGGGGCTCCGAGATGCGCAAGACACATAAGTGCCTTCTTGCTGCACTACCTGCAGCATGACCCTCATATTGTCAGAATTCGAAGTAATCATGACTACTGGGTTGCCACACTCTTAGATCCCCCAAACTTTTCGATCAACCTTTTCATTTTAATAAAGACCAAAAAAATGGTCATTTTTGAAATTATAAGCATTAGCAGGTTGTTAGAAACTGAAATCAAACAGTTTTCAACTCAAAACTTTATTCTAGGTGATGTTACATTTTCACATAGGACCCCTTGTTCGAAAGGAGCTTCTGAACTCTCTCGTCCATTGAATTTGTCAGGTTTTGGATGGTTTCTGCTTCAATTGTTTTGCATGAGGACAGAATACCCTCCCAGAGCTGTTGCTTAGATGTGAACTGCCTCCCGCCATCATAGACACTCCTTTTAATGATGCTCCAAAGGTTCTGAATGGGGTAGAGGTCAGGGGAGCATGGGGGTCACACCATAAGTTTGTCCCCTTTTATGCCCATATCAGCCAGAGATGCAGATGTTTTATGTGCAGCATGAGATGGTGCATTATCATGCAGAAAAATGATCTTGCTGTGAAATACACGGTTCTTCTTCTTGAACCATGGCAGGAAGTGCTGTTTGAGAAAATCCACATACATTATGGAGTTCATCTTTAGCGCCTTCAGGGATCCTAAAGGGGCCTACAATCTCTCTCCCCATGATTCCAGCCCAAAACATTACTCCACCTCCTCCTTGTTGGCGCTGTAGCCGTGTTTGCGTGGGGTGTCCATCAACCAGCCATCCTCCACTCCATCCATCTGGACCATCGAGCGCTGCACGGCACTCATCCGTGAACAAAACAGTTTTGAAATCAGTCTTCATGTAATGTTTGGCCCACTGGAGCCGTTTCTGCTTGTGTGAAGTGGATAGAGGAGGTCGACAGGATGGCGTATGCACAGCTGCAAACCTCTGAAGGACCCTGCATCTTGTTGTTCGGGGGACGTTGGAGGCACAAGCAGCTTCAAAAACTTGTCTGCTGCTATGACAAGGCTTTTTTGCCGCTGCTCTTTCAACCTGACGTAATTGCCTGTAGGAAAGAGTCCTCAATTTGCCCTTATCAGCACGCACACGTGTGTACTGTGAATCAGCTACATACTTCTTGATTGCCAAGACACTTCATCCTGATCATCGCACAATGTTGATTGTAGTCATGCCTTGACCTAAACACTCCACAATTTGTTGCTTCTGAGCAGCCGACACATCCTTTTTCTTTCCCATTTTGGCAGAAAATGTAGGCTGCTTAATAATGTGAGAGAGCCTTCTTAAGTAGTCTTGCCTTTCATTGGACACACCTGCCAAACTAATTAGCACAGGTGTCTGCAATTGCTTACAGTGATATAAAGAGCCCTGACACACATCACCATCAATGAGTTTAACTGACAAACAAACAAATTCTTCCCTTATCACTCCTAAACACTTTTTGCATAATAATTTGGAACGCAGTGTACATGTGCTTTTCCACAAAACACCAGTGGTTCACGTAGTGAATCTTACAGTTCTAACTTGCCAACCGTGGTCTGTATGGAATTGTTCAATAAAGGGCCCAAAATTAAGATAACATAGATGGGAGAGGTCTCTATGAATAGGAATTCCTAAGTATTTGATACCCTGTGAGGGCCAGGCAAAGGGAAAGTTGGACTGGATGGAATCCTATATGGATTTGGGGAGGGAGACATCGAGGGCCTCAGACTTCGCTGCATTGATTTTAAAATTTTACCATGTAACAAAGTGATCTATTTCAGCCATAACAGCAGGGATGGATATATGTGATTGAGTGATATATACTAGGACATCATCAGCAAATAGAGAGCACTTGTAGTCGGTGCCTCCCACCTCAATCCACCTAATATTGGGGTTATGGCGAATTGATGAGAGCAGGTGCTCCGTCACTAGGATGTATAAGAGAGGGGACAGAGGACATCCCTGCCTTGTCCCATTGGTGATTGTGAAAGGTGATGAAAATGTTCTGACGCACCCCCTGGGCCTTGGGACACCCGGAGCCGGACCCTTTTTGGTGGATGCTGGTGGTTGTAGTCTTCGTGGCTGCGACCCGGTTCCGTGGCTCAGGGCGGTCAAACCAGTGGCGGAACTATTTATGTGGTTTTGATGTTTAAATGTCCGACTACGCCACCCGTGGATTGCGGTCAGAGTGAACCGCCGCTACAGGGCAGACCGCTGAGGCTGGTGTTGTGGGTGCAGCAGAGCGTAACATAACTCCCCACGGGAGGATTATAGCGTCAGGGCAGTGTATGCGGAGGATGGGGGTGATGGTGCAGGGCAGCAGCAGTAACGACACGGAGTCAGTGATGCAGTCCAGGGCCTTTACTCACAGTTCTTATTACCAGACCACGTCTGCAGGTAACGGCTGCCCACGTCGTACTGTGCTCACCAGGTGAGGGGCTCAGACAACTCCCAGATAACTTTGGAGCACTTCACAGGACCCCCTTTGTGTGTCCTTTGTCTGGCCTTTCTTACCAACCCTTCTGTCCGGCTGCCTCGGGCCTCCTCTTGGTAAACTTGGTGCCAGTTTCCCTGACCCTATGTGGTGCCTTCCTAGCGGATGTAGCGAGGGGCTGCGCCACATAAAATGTCAGAGCCTCTGGTTTCTAGCTGAGGGTCGTTTCCTGCCTCCACTAGTTCGGGGACCGGTCTCCCCCTTTGGCCTGACCCCTCCACGCAGGTGGATTCGGGCGTGCGGTGGCGACTCGCCCGTCCGCACCCCTGGGATCCCTTCATTCCTCGTTCCTGGAGCCTTCTACGCTCCTCTTCCTTCCTTCTCCCTCTTCCAGGCCTGGGCCTCTGTTACTAGGCCCGCCTCCGGAGCAGAGCTCATGCAGAGCCCCTGCTCCCTGCCACTTCTGCTCAGACTTCTCTGCACTGAACTAAGATGGTGCCCACCTTTTATACTCCCTTCTCAATGCACCCAGGAACTGCTTCCTCCCTGCTCCTGCACTACAGGGTTCCCCTTCCTCAGTGTTCCCTCCCCCCACTCCAGCCAGGGACAGGGACTGTCGTGCCCATCTCTGGGGCATATTGGTCGCCCTGCCCCACGGCAATGTGGTGTAATGCATGCAGGTGTCGGGTCCTGATCCACACTCCATCCTTACCTGAGAGTGAGATATCACACCTCTGGGTGAGGTGCAATACGTCTGTAGCAACCGAGCCCTCAGGGTGCTACAGTTCCATTTATCTTCAGCCTAGGTGACGTATTGCGATACAGGGCCGTGATTTTGGCTATAAAAGGGTCCCCTAGACCCCTACCCCAAGCTTTTTAAGAGAATCATATATGGCGTGCCAGGAGACTCTATGGAATGCTTTCTCAGCATCCAACGAGAGTATCTAATTAAAAATTTTTAACTGCATCTAGCCCAGGAAATACTTTGTGCCTAGTAGCAGTGTCTGCTAGTCAGCGGATTATCCCGGCTGTTAAGCAAGCTACACCACCTGTAGTTTAGACACTTAATTTTTTCAAAGGAAATGCTTCGGGACCATGGGATACTTAGTGAAGAGCATCAGGAGGCACCCCAAGGCATAGGGGCTGGGACTGGCAGTAGGATGCCTTGCGGTGGACAGCCGAGCTCGATCCTTATAAAAGCTTTTTAACTGCAGCAGCTTTAGTGGACGCTACTGGAGCTGGAATTACCGCGGCTGCTGGCATGAGACTTGCCCTCCAATAGATCCTTGTAAATGGATTTAAAGTGTATTCATTCAAATTAGAGAGACAATTTAAATTAAAAAGCTTAGAGCTGCCTCCACCACAGGGGGGCTCGCTCAACCCACCAGCGGACAGGCACCAGTATTGGGAGAGGGGGGCTGGCCGTCAGGGTTCACCGCGGCTCTGGCACAAACCCGGCGACACGGAGGTGGCACGTGGCACGGGCAGGAGCGGACTGAACGTGTCGGCTTCTCACTTTTTGGATTTTAGAAGGGCATGACATGCCTATATCTGTGTCTCCCCCTCCTTTTACTCCTCCACCTCTTTTCTTTTCACATGACTATATGTACTTGTCACTTTTCCATGTGTTAGTTGTGTCTTCTGAGCAGTTTGTCAGCTTTTGGACACCTTTGAAGGTGTTTTCTATGTGTTTCTATGTGTTTTTGTTTGCCTGCCATTGGTTTTAACGGTGTTCGAAGGTGTTCGACGAACAGTTCGACGAACACACGGGTGTTCGACGAACCGAACCGAACTCGAACACTACGGGGGTGGCTCAACACTAATAGAGAGCCTTGCATGCCGGTCTACCTTTCCGTTACTGGCAGTCGTAGATGAGGAGGTTCCCTTCGCTGTCAGTTCCAACATCGATCCTGGGCTTGTGATGCCAGAGATCAAATTTCTCTACACCCCTTAAGGTAAGTTCACACTGGACAAAAGCACGCTGGTTAAATCCACTGCAGAATACAGTAGCCTCAGAGAAGGAGGGTAAATATCTTATCTGAGAGTCTTTTTTTATTTTTTGAGGTTTGAATTCAGAGAGGTGACTGTGGTCCAAAACTAATCAAGGGAGTCTGAATATATTATGAGTTTGAGTGACTTTATTGGATTCTCACACAAAGGCCTTTTAGCACATAACCAGAGGATAATTCATAAATGTCTTATTGCTGGGGGTCCCATGGAGGGGTCCAGTGGGCCTGTAGATGAGCAGTGAAGAGGGGCGTGAATGGAGTGCAGCAGATCGCAGGCATATTCATGTGCACCATCCCATTTAAGCTCCTTGTTGCAGTGATCAATGAGATAGCTCCTTAATATGGGTCTGATATAAGGGGCATATATATATTTATGGGGGTCTGATATTTAGCAATGCCCTTTTTATGCAGCATAATCCAAAAAGTACTTCCCAATTTTTCAACCAACTGCTGCTTATAGGGTTTGTATCAAGCTAATGAGTCATTCCTTATTGGTGAGATAAGGGATAACTTATTGATCATCAGGGCCGACTGCTGTGACCCCCTCCCCCCAATTCCAGGATCAGGGCTTTGAAGAGTCCCATATAAATGAAGCAGGGGTTAAATATGGTAGCCTCTGCACCATTTATGGGACTTTGAGTACAGCACTTGGCAATCTCCAGCAGTCTTATAGAGAACCTCTATTCGGAGGGTCCCAGCGATCAATAAGTTATCCCCTATCTATAAAGAATAATCTTGCGAAGGATTCCACCAGAGTGACATCTTTGCTGTTATTGCCCTCATCTGACAATCACACAGATGAAAAACTTACATCGTATCAATAGACTGGATGCCGGAAAAAAAATCGAAGTAAATGTTTTACAACATGGAAGAAATGTTTTTTTTCTAGATAGAAGAAATATTTCCATTTTTTTCTAGAATGAAATCACCTAGAAAGTCTGAAAGGAGCCTTAGACAATGTATTGCCATCTGATCTGTATTTGTGTTGTTCTTATTATATTGCAAAATCAAATAAAAATGATTCCAAAAAATTAGATTTGCTGTGATTTGACCTGAGGATCACCAGAGTTAAATATGAGGACAGAAAGGACCTAATTCATTAAGGTACTTTTGCCAATTTTTTGGTATAAAGCACCTTCAATTGTCGCAAAAAAAATTTTCCCAACATGCGTTTGTGCAAAAATGTGATAACTTTTGGTATTTTTGCACCAGTTTTGGCCAGCTATGCTAAAATGGACTGAGCTGGTGCGTAGTTTGGCAAAGTCCTCCCGGCAAATTCATGAAAAGTTCTAGCGCACCTTACGTCAGACATGATGCTCCAGTCCCCAACTTCTGGCAGAGGTGCATGGCAGTTTTAAGATGCACCTAATTCCTTAAGTGAGCATCTTACTCTGACACTGTTATCATTAAGACTGGGATGCACAATGGCAGTATTAATAAATTTGCCCAGAAGGGTTCACTACGGAGGATGGTTCAAGATGTTGCCATGACACAACGGAGATACAGTAATGGCTAAAAGTTTTGAGATTGGCACAAATTTTGGTTTTCACAAAGTTTGCTGCTTCAGTGTTTTCTCTAACCAAAATTGGACAATCATTATTCCAGATAATGTAATGGGGGCTTCATTATTGGAAATAACTTTTCAGAAAGCACAGGGATTGGGCTTAAGAGGGCAGGGATAAAGTTATGTTCTCAGATAAAGCCTCCTTCAGACTGTTTGGAACATCTAAAAGAATTGGTGATCGTTGCCATCAGTAAAGCATCCTGAGACCATCCATGTATGAGGGTTTCTCATCCATGGAGGACATGTAGCTGCAGTACAGGAGTATTATTATTATGGAAGAAGCTGGGACTTGAACCAGTGAGATATGGGTGACTGGTAGGACCATTAGTACCAGACACTGAGCTGGTTTCTTGTCTTGCTCGACTGGTTCTCTTTCTTACTGAACTGGTCGAAAGGGAATGTTAACATTAAGTAAAAAACAAATTCTTAGTTCCTGTGATAGCTGAGTGTCTGGCACAATGGTGTAGGGTCCTGCTAATGACATAGATATCACCAGTTTGAGTCATGGAATCCTCCAAAATAAAGGTACAATTTTTTTGTCACAGAATATGTAGGGTTAGTTACTGTTGCTATTAAAATGTAAAAGAAATTCTCAGCTACCAGGGAGATAGAATATTTTGCACAACGTTGAACAATCGAAATCCAGCTGCTGATACCGATCTCACCAATTTGAGCCCCTGTCATTCTCAAAAATAAAGATGGTGAATATTTTCAATATTGAATCAAAACATATAAGGTTAATTATTGTTGCTATTAAAATCTACTGAGATCTTATTTTAATTGATATTCATCAATTTTAGTGTATTTTAATGATTTTCATCTTATTCAAATCATGAATCATTGAAAAAAAAAACAGGGAGATTTCTGTGCTTTTCCCTGATATTAGTTCATTCTAGTGATTTTCACTGAATTCTTCAGACTTGAATCAAGGTGACTAAATTCGGCTAATTTTGTTGATTTCATAGGAAAATAAGCAAGATGAGTTTAGTCCTCAACATCAATAATGCAAATAGTGCAATCACTTGGATGCACTAATATTAGTGCAAATCCCGCCCCCTTTAAAAAAAAAAAATCATGACTTGAATCAGGTGAAAATCATTAACATGCAGCAATATATTTGAAAATCAGGAGAAATTGATTTGAAATAAATATTAGCTAACAATAATTACTATTGGAAAGATTGAGCTGGGAACACTGGGAATTGAACCAGTGAAACTTGGATCACTAGCAGGAGTGTTCACCATTTTGCCAGACACTAAGATGGCTCCTTTCCTTATTGAACTGATTGTCTTCAAGTCTGGTGAAAATGGTAACTTTAACACTAAGTAAAATAAATTCACATCTCCCATAACAGTTGAGTGTCTGGCACAATGGTAAAGAGTCTTCATTGTGATCCAGATCTCGTTGGTTCAACTAAAGGTGCTACATATTTACAAAATTGGAGCAAAATATATAGGTTTAATTAATACTGGAAATGTAATTCAAATCTACTTTTCTTGATTATCACCAATTTTAGTGAATTATAATGATTTTCACCTGATTCAAATAAAGACTTATTTAAAAAAAAGGAGGAGGGATTTGCACTAATATTAGTGCATCCTGGTGATTTACACTAATTTGCACTATTTGCACTATTGTTGTTCACGCGTAAACTCATCTTGCCTATTTTCCTATGAAATCAGCGAAATCAGCCGAATTCAGTCACGTTGATTCGAATCTGATGAATTCAGTGAAAATCTGTGTAAATCCGTGCAAATCAGCGACAATCACCAGGATGCACTAATATCAGTTAAAAGCACAGAGATCGGCTGTCCTTTTTTTAAAATAAATAATTATTTGAATCAAGTGAAAATCATTAAAATGCTCTAAAATTGATTTCAAATAAACTAGCCAGTGGATTTTAATAGCAGTAATTAACTCTACATGTTCTGGTCCACTATTTTAAATACTCAGGTGACTCACGAGCAGAACGGGTGAGATCTGGGTCACTAGTAGGACACTTGACCATCGTGCCAGACACTGAGCTTTCTTCTTTTTTTACTGAAATGGTTCCATGTCTTACTGAAAAAAAGTAGGGAGATCTTTGTGCTTTTCATTGATATTAATGTATCATAGTGATTTTCACTGATTTGCACAGATTTTCACTGAATTTATCAGATTCGAATCAACGTGACTGAATTGGGCTGATTTTGTTGATTTCATAGGAAAATAAGCAAGATGAGTTTAGTCCTCAACACCAGTAGTGCAAATAGTGCAAGCACTGTGATGCACTAATATTAGTGCAAATCCCACCCCCTTTTTAAATAAAAAATAATTTGTTGAATCAGGTGAAAATCATTAAAATGCAGTAATATATTTAAAAATCAGGAGAAAGCGACTTAAAATTGTAAAGATTCAGCTGGGAGTTGAACCAGTGAGATCTGGATCACTAGAAGGAGTCTTCACCATTGTGCCAGACACTGAGATGGTTCCTTGCTTTACTGAACTGATCATCTTCAAGTCTGGTAAAAATGGGAACTTCAACACTAAGTAAAAGAAATTCACATCCCCTTTAAAAGTTGAGTGTCTGGCACAATGGTGAAGAGTCCTACTAGTGACCCAGATCTCATTGGTTCAAGTAAAGATGCCAAATGTCTACAAAATTGGAGTAGAACATGCAGGTTTAATTATTGTTCTACTGCAAATGTTTTTCGAATCTACTTTTCTTGATTTTCACCAATTTTAGAGAATTTTAATGATTTTCACCTGTTTCAAATATATATATATTTTTTTAAAAAAAGGGGGAGGGATTTGCACTAATATTAGTGCATCCTGGTGATTTGCACTATTGCTGTTCAGGATCCCCCACCCTGCCTATTTTCCCATGAAATCAGCAAAATCAGCCAAATTTAGTCACGTTGATTCAAATCTGATGAATTCAGTGAAAATCCGTGAAAATCACCCAGATGCACTAATATCAGTGAAAGTCACAGAGATCTCCCTGCTTTTTTAAAAAAAAAAAAATCATGATTTTATGATTTCAATAAGGTGATAATCCTTAAAATGCCCTAAAACTGGTGAAAATCAATAGAAATAAAATATTCAGCAGATACTTACAGCAACAGTCATTAACTTTATATCTTCTCCCCCACTATTGTCAAGACTCTCCATCTTTATTCTGGTGACTATCAGGAGCTAAACCGGTGAGATCAGGGTCACTAGGAGGACTATAGACCATTGTGCCAGATTCTGAGCTGGCAATCACTGTGATTGTCACTGATAATAGTGATTCCAGGTGATTTGCACGGATTTGCACTGAATTCATCAGATTCAAATCAATGTGACTGAATTTGGCTGATTTTGCTGATTTCATAGGAAAATAGGCAGGATGGGTTTAGTCCTAAACAACAATAGTGCAAATTTGTGCAAGTCATCAGGATGCACTAATATTACTGCAAACCCCACCCCTTTAAAAAAAATTGAATCAGGTGAAAATCATTAAAATTTATATAAATCAGAGGCAATCTATTTGAAATAAATTATCACTTAGACTTCAATTGTTATTAACCCTACATGTGCTGTACTACAGTAAATACTCATCATCACCAGGAGTTGAACTGCTGAGATCTTGGTCATTAGCAGGGCTCTTGACCATCATACCAGATACTGAGCTTGCTTCTTGTCTTACTTAGCTAGTTGTATTAAAGTTTGGTGAGAATGAAAACTAACACTAAGTAAAATGCATTCTCCACTGCTGTGATACAAGTGTATGGCACAATGGTGAAGACTCATGCTAGAGAACAAGATTTCATTGGTTCAAATCCACAAAAGTAAAGATGACAAATATTTCCAAGTTTGAAGCAGAACATATAAGGTTAATTATTATTGCTGTTAAAATCTACTGGGAGATTTATTTGAAATAACTTCTTCTTGATTTTCACTAGTTTTAGTGAATTTTAATGATTTTCACACCACAGCACCATACATTGTGTAGTGGCCATTCTCAGGTACTGCACCCCCGCACTCATCCACTTCAAAAGGAGCTGAAGCTCAAAAGGGATGGCCGTTTCACAGTATACGGAACGGTGCTGTTCCAGCTTCCGACACTGTTTAATTCCGAAAGCCACGGGACCTGGCAACAGTTGATCAGTGGCTGTGTCGAGTACCAGACCAACTCCATATTCCTGGGACAGACATATTTGGAAATACAGCACTGCTGCAACATGTCGATGCTCGGTTGTAGATGTTTCCAATGGCTGGGTCAACAGCGTCAGAGAGGACAAACAAAGGAGGAAAGAGTTAGAATACATAGTAGAACAAATATTAGAATGTCTGCATTTAGTATACCCAGTTGTGAAAAGGATCTCAGGACCGGTAAGTGCTGTTAAAAGGAAGAAGGGATAAAGATTTCAAAGAAGTACCGTATTTTTCGGACTATAAGACGCACCGGACCATAAGGCTATGTGGGCCAGTTTAGAGGACACATTAGTGCAATTTTAACAGCAGGATCAGGCTGATGGGAACTACTGCTCCCATTGAGCTGATCCTGCTGGCACTAGTGGACGGGGGAGAGACATAGGCCGATGGGAGTAGTAGTGTCACATCGGCCTATGTCTGCCTGCACGGAGACACCGCACAGAGCACCCGCAGACACCGGCAGACACACCCAGACACACGCAGACACCGGCAGACACACACCATACTAATCATGACCGGGACATTCAGGTCCATCCTTTTGTACCACCCCAGATGCTCAGCCATGATCCAGGAAGACGGGAATGGTATGGGATTCTCGTCTTCCTGGATGGGATAGTCTGGGACGGCAGGAATGCCCCGGCATGAGGTCACTTCTTGTTTGCTGCGGTCTTGTGTTCCAAAATCGCAGCAAATGTGCTTCAATTCCACAAGTAGTTTTACATACTTGCGGATTTGAAGCGGCTCAATGAAAGTCAATGGCGGCGAAAACGAAGCGCTTCCGCAAAATAATTGGTAGTGCTGCGTTTATTCCGCAATGATAATCCGCAGCGGAAATTTCCGCAGCAAGTGCACAGCACATGCGGATTATCATTGGGGAACATGGCAGGCCTTCAACCATGCGTTTTTAATGCGTTTCCGCAGCGTTTTGCCGCTGCGGAAACGCTTAAAAAACGCATCGTGGACACACAGCCTAAGACGCACCTAGGTTTTAGAGGAGGAAAATAGAAAAAAACTTAAAGTAAAAAATGTGGTCATGATGTCCTGTTATGGGGGAGTAGATCTGCTGCTGACACTGGTATAGGGGTAATGTCCCCCAATTCTGTATCTATATCCCCCAGCCTGGTATGCATGGCACCCCCATCCTGGTAAGCATGGCACCCCCATCCCCATCCTGGTATGCATGAAACTCCCAGCCTGGTATGCATGGCACCCCCATCCTGGTATGCATGAAACCCCCAGACTGGTGTGTATGCCACCCCCATCCTGGTATGCATCAAACCCCCAGCCTGGTATGTATGCCACCCCCATCCTGGTATGCATAAAACCCCCAGACTGGTATGCATGAAACCCCCAGCCTGGTATGTATGCCACTCCCATCCTGGTATGCATGAAACCCCCAGCCTGGTATGTATGCCACCCCCATCCTGGTATGCATAAAACCCCCAGACTGGTATGCATGAAACCCCCAGCCTGGTATGTATGCCACTCCCATCCTGGTATGCATGAAACCCCCATCCTGGTATGCATGAAACTCCCAGCCTGGTATGCATGGCACCCCCATCCACACAAAAAAATAAAAGCATTCTACTCACCTTCCTCCCCTCTGCTCCAGCGATGCGTCCTGCTCTGCTGCCAGCACTTATCTCACTGTGTGAGCAGCGCATGACGTCACTGCCATGCGCCCTCAGACACCGAGATCAGCTGCCGGAATAGTCACTACTCCCTACACCCGGACTATGGATGTGGGGAGCAGTGACTATTCACTCACCTTAATAGTACGCACAGTGTCAGCCCAGCCGTGGCTTCTGCAGTGGCCAGGCGATCATGTGTGCCCGCTATTAAAGAGCATGAATATTCACTACTCCCCACTGCCATGGGAGTGGGGAGTAGTGAATATTCATGCTCTTTAAGATCAGGCACACATGACCGCCGAGCCGCTGCAGGAAGCCAGCGGCTGGACTGACACTGTGCGCACTATTAAGGGGAATGAAAATTCAGTACTCCACACACCCATGGGTGTGGGGAGCAGTGAATATTAATTTTCTTTTACCAGTGGACACACGCAAGAACTGCAGCCACCGGCTCTTGCTTCCTGTGCCCCGCTCCTCCACCGCTGCCACTCCTCGGCTATCCACAGCCACAGCAACAAGTCAAGTATACATTCGGACTATAAAACGCACCCCCCACTTTCCTCCAAAATTTTGGAGGAAAAAGGTGCGTCTTATAGTCTGAAAAATACGGTAATCACGGAACAGTGGAAGGATTCGATTCCCTATTCAGAACCTTTGGTTCCAGAGGCTGCACTGTCACTTTACACTATAATATAAGCTATTTTTATAGCATTCTTACTTGGCCATATATTTTCCATACTTGCTTTAAACTTTTATACAGTCCTGTATATTATATTACTTACCTTCTATATCCTGTATTATACTCCAGAGCTGCACTCAACTATTCTGCTAGTGAAGTCACGGTGTACATACATTACATTATTGATCCTGTACTACAGTGTTCCCCAACTCCAGCCCTCAAGGCCCACCAAGAGGTCATGTTTTCAGGATTTCTTTAGTATTGCCCATGTGATAACTGCATCACCTGCACAGGCAATAATTCCACCACCTGTGTAATAGTAAGGAAATCCTGAAAACATGATCTGTTGGTGGGCCTTGAGGACAGGAGTTAGGGAACACTGCTGTACTGATCCTGAGATACATCCTGTATTATACTCCAGAGCTGCACTCACTGTTCTGCTGGTGCAGTCACTGTGTACATACATCACATTATTTATCCTATAGTGATTTGTAACTATATTATGGTATACAGTACTCCAGAGCTGCACTCTCATTTCTATTCGAAATGCTCAGACATCTCTAATAAATTTAGCTGGGCATAAAGATTTGGGGCTCGAAGGAGGCAATTAATCTTTTTTTATATCAGATAACTGTACAAAAGTTGTATAGAGACATATAGGCCCTTAATTACAGTAAAATATCCTTAAAGAGCACCTGTCAGCAGTATTGGGCTCAGTAAACTACATACACTGTCAGGTGTGCGACATTACACTGATTAAAATGATACCTTGGTTGATGAAATCCGTCCTGTGGTTCTTGTGTAATCTTTACTTTCAGTTTGGAGATAATGATAAGCTCGTGCTTCAGGGCGGCCTGTGGGGGGCGCTCTATCTGGTTCTCTGCTTACATATTCACCTGTATGCTCTTATGACAGCTCACTGTGCCTTCACTGACCTGCCTCCTATTTTACCTAGCTCTGCACTACTAGATGCATTATGTAAAATAGGCATCTACTCTTCTCCACAACTTTATCCCTGACTTGTCTGGTGTGTTCCTTGGTTTTCATGATGCAGTTTGATCCCTAATGTTTTCAAACAAACCTCTGAGGCCCTTATAGAACAGCTGTAGTTATACTGAGAATAAATTACACACAGGTGGCCTCAATCTGCTAAGTATGCGACTTCAGAAAGTGATTGGCCGCACAGGATTTTATTTAGGCGTATCAGACTACAGGGGTTGAATACTGTATAATTGCACATCACAACTTTCAGATTTATATTTTTAAAATAATTAGAAAACCATGAATCATTTCCTTTACACTTCACAAATACTTGACACTTTGTGTTGGTATGTCACATAAAAGACCAATAACATACATTTAAGATTGTGGGTGTAATGTGAAAAAATGTGGAAAAGTTCAAGGTGTATGAATAGTTATTCAAGGCACTATACAGAAGTTATAACGGTAAACGGCAAAATGATATGACATCTACCAAAATAAATGTGACACGTGAAAGAAGAATTTAATTGAATGTACAAAATTATAGTCAGATAAATATGTTTATAAGAATCAAATTGTGTAGCATAAATCAGATGCCGGACTAAAACTCTAGGTAATTGGAATATTGTACCATCCTTGTCCCACGCTTAAATAATTACCCATGCTGTTTGGTATTATACCTGATAGATAGTACCCAATCGTACTTAAAGTAATTTACATAAAAAATACCACCATACTGGCTGGTGACTGGTTCATGCAGCGTTATGTGAATACCCTATTATATTGATGGATGGACCGTACAATACAAGCATTTTTTACCTTTTACCTTTTGTCTCTCCCCTATTTCCCCATAGATTGTAAGCTTGGGAGCAGGGTCCTCACTCCTTTTGGTATCTGTTGAATTATGTGTTAGTCTGTAATGTCTTTATAGTCTGTACAAGTCCAGCCTAAATTGTAAAGTGCTGCAGAATATGTTGGTGCTATAGAAATAAAAATTATTATCATTATATTATTATATCTTAATTTTTAGGATCCTAGCCACATCCCATGACCAGCCTCCCATATGAGCTCACCAAGGAGAGGTATGTGGGCATGGTTTTAGTCCAATAAAATCAGATTTTGAGTTTTTGTCATTGTGGGTCCTGGAAGACACAGATCGCTGTGGTTCTGTACTATTTCCCTAAAAGGAGTGCTTTCCTCCATAAAAGATCTGTGCCTTTCCTGTGACACAGGTTTAGTACTCACATTTTGCTATCCCTAATTATTTTATGTGAGTGTATATACTGTATTGTTTTGTCCATTTTGTATAATCTGTGTATATTTTTATAAACACTGCCTACTTTTCAGATTAAATATATAAAATAAAACAACTTCGTTCCTCTTGCTCTATAAAAAGCATCCCTGATGCCTTACGCTATCTGTAATGGGTGACCAATCAGCCTGTAAAAACAATTGATGGTGGCAGATAGTAGTTTCTTTTGTTATTGTGGAGTTTGGCAGTGACCATACCGGAGTATATACAAGTATATATTTCATGCGCTATAATCGAATGTGGTGATACTATATGTTCACTGTGAGTTCCCCAATAACCAGCCAATAAGTGGAAGCAGCAGCGATCTCGTCCATCACTCTTCAGACAATTGCATAATTGTCCTGGCAATTGGAGGCAGTGGAGTGTTGGCTCTTGACAAATTGGCACCAGCTGGGGGGATCAGTGTGATTGCCCGCCTGTGTTCTCATGACAAACTGGTGGCAGCGGTGGAATCTTTGCAGAGTTCAAGTATCCAAGTGCACAAACAATAGTGGCACATTATATCTTAGTAATGTGTTGCCCCAAGTTTGACTGTGTTTTATTTTACCAAAAAGAGTACACACATGGGGAAGGGAAACAATATCAGATCTCAAACTGTCCTGTTTATCTGCCCCACTCTCTTTTTGCAAATCCAACCTTGGAGACACCACAAAAAAATGATTGATCTCCCCTCCAAAGTATCAACTTTGGGCATGCACTGACACTGTATTGTAGTTTACAACTAATGCCACCCAATTATATCATGGATTTTTCCCATTTTGCCATTGCTGTGGAAACAACATATCTCCCATAATGAAGATTTTCATCTCAAAGTCTCTGAATTTGGAGTGTCCTCAAGATGACCTGATCCCTGAAGGACAGGAGGTCATTTACTCATCTTGTACAAAAGAAAACTTTAGTCAACCTAGAAAAACAATCGTAATCTCCTGGAACAAGATAAGTCTTTGATTTTATGTTTCTGGGCAGGTTTTTAAAATGTTGTGCCCACATCGGTGATTTCCAGCCTCAATTTTCCAAGGTATTCCAGGCAGAAGCCTTAAGCACTGGACCTTTTCGTTTTGTTGCACGATGGTTAGCCATGTCAATTTTTGTCCCTGTATAACTATAGATAAACCATGACCAGACCCCACCCGCGCCCCCAAAGACCAGCAGATATATTGCAGAATAGACTCTTGGTTTGCTGTTTCATATACTAATTTTACTCCAATGCCACAGAGAGAAGATCACAGATCTGGAACTTGCCCGACTGACTTTCATTACAAGCCTATGACAAATGTAAGTTGCAAGTCAACCAATTATTTCAAATTTCTGCTGTCTCTGGGCCTGCATAATTCCTAGAACTGAAAATGGAGTGTCATGATACTGTAGCAGGATTTTCCTGGGTCAATTGGCATCTTCCCTTTCCCTCAAGCTCGGAGGACACCAGGCTATGCCTGTACCCCAGATTACCCCTGATGGTGGAGATGTTGGGGTCTCATACACTTCTATGCTCCTACATGCACGCTGATCTGTTTCCTCCCCCACCCAGGGAGGTATGGAACAGAAATGTATAGGAAAACACAAACCTGATAGACAGGGGAAACAGACAGATAAAAAAATACAAGCATACAAATGCACTCATCAAACAACCGAGTGGAAATCAAGGGAACTGTGGGAGAGACAAACCAAATGGGAGAGGATTAGGATAAACACACAATACTAAATCCAAGCAGATATCTCCTGTAAACTATACTAACTGACTGCTGCTAATTCAGAACTCTGCTTCACTACCAAACCAGAAAGTTGTAACTATCAATGGCAACTCCCAAGTGCTAGTGAGGAGCATATACACCAGAGGGGAGTGTCCAACACAGAACAGCTGAGACAAGGTGGAGAGCTCCAGGAGATCAACTGAACTGATTAACCCTTGCAATGACAGAGCAAGGAAAACCTGCACCTTTTAATAGGATAATGAAGCAGTTCTATTCAGTGCTGGAGTTCATGTTAACAGACGCCGCGATCTTCTGGCCCCACCGAGTTTGACATTTCCTAAATTCTCTTCCTTTAATTTTTTTTTGGGGGGGGGAGGCTATTACATCCACGGCAAGATAAGCTCTTAAAGGGGTTTCACAGAACAAAGATCATCAGAAAGGGGAACTTTTATGCATGTGCTAAGGTGTAGCTAGGAGTTCAGCTTAGGGGGGACGTAACATCTGAGTGGGCCCCTAACCGGTAACCCTAATGACAACTACGAAAGTGCAGCCTAATTGTGGGTACAGGGAAACCTCAACAGATAATTATGCAGTTACTGAAAGTAAATCTACACAAAGACCAACACTGTTATTACTGCCATATTGTGACCATATAGTGGTATATACCAGCCCAGCATGTGTGTATATGTATTCTATTATGAGTATATTAATATACTCACCTACTGCTGCTCTCTCCAGGTTCCAGCTCTGTTCTTCTCCTTTTCTGAGTGACATCACTGCTCTGCAGACTATCCGGGTCACGCTTCGCTCTGCGTGACCCCGAAGTGTTTTTTACAATGTTAGTCTATGGAGATTCAGAACGAGACTCCATAAGCCTTCATTGTACAAGAGACTTCAGGCTCACGTGTAGAGTGTCGAGTGAGTCGGCTAGTCGCAATGGCGGTGACGTCACTGAGAAGAGGAGAAGACCGGTGCTGGAGACCGGAGAGCGGCGGTAGGTGAGTATATTAATACACTTATACTATATTAGATGCATGTTCACACATTAAATAAAAAAAAATGTTACTGGGGGTGCTTCTTTAAACCTGGTGAGGGCTACAATAAAACCCACTCCTTCCAATAAGGAATTATAAACATTAACGAAAAAGGCTACTAAAATCCAATGGTGGTTACAATAGGACTCATTCTTTCCGATAAGGCATTAGAAAACAAAGAGAAAGGTGCAAGTAACATTCTCAGATATTGCCTTTAATGTGGCGTCTCACACATGAACTAATCAGTTATAAAATACAATAATTTGGCTGAAACTGTCGGTCCCTGATTTATGAAGAGTCGTCCTTCTGCACGTCGTAGAGGGAAAAAACCCCAGTGGGGAAAAACTCTACGAAACGTGATGGAAGGACTACCCTTCATCTGGGCATAGGTGTTGGGTATATTTAGGTCTTCCGTTGCTTGTGCTGCTCCTCCATAGAAATGTTCTGAATGAAGGGAACAGTGATGATGATTACGAGATAACGATGACCGACGATCCGGATGACGATATCGTTACAATCGATGGTGAGGAGGATGACGTGGTGGATGAAAATAAATCCTGTGAGCGAAGAAAAAAGAGAAAGTTAAAATCGAATCAGTGAATAAAAACACTTTGCCTAAAAGAGGGGCCTTAAAGAGGTTGTCTGGGATGCCAGGAAAAGTGTGCAATCACTCTATGTCTCAATAGATGAGAATTGATGGAACCCAGATGAGTCTTATCGGCAAATGATCGAAAGTTTGCAACTCGCAAACATCTGGTAGCAAGACCACCCCCAAAGGAATACAGGGGAATCATGACAGTGTGTGCATTGCACAGTTATGATTGGACAGTCTGCAATCACATAATTAGCTGCAGCCTTTTCATTACACCCTGGACAACTCCTTTAACTTGATTAGCCTTGACGGTAAATATAGAAAGGAGGTTTCTGCTGTAGCAAGCTTCTACTCGTACAGAGACAAAGAAACTAAAGCCTCTCCCTGCACCACAGACTCATTGTTTCACATACATTAGCATTGGAGGACGGGAGGCTAAATGTGTTCCCATTGATACATATTTAATTTTTTAGAGTGAGCTGAAAAAAAGAGGACATCACAGTAAAGCCCCTCATACACATTAGATAGCTATCAGACAAATGATTGTTGGCTGACTGCTATGTCCCCTGATGTCTCCACACCTAGGTGAGCCTGGCTCAGTCTCCATGTGTCCTACTCCTCAGGAGGTCCCCATTCACATTAAGTAGTCTGCCAAATTTTTAAATTATAGGAACAATAGAGACCGTTATCTAGGGTTAGAAGACTCACGTTATGTATCAGGGCTCCTTGTACAGAAGAACTGGAGGAGTCAGATAATGTTCTCAGCAGTTTCTCTGGCTGGAGATCTTTCCACTGGCTACCGATACTGCTGAAGTCAAAGAAATGTTGCTGTTCCTCCGATGTTATTGGGGATCCTCGCAGTTTTCTTGCGTTCAGAATGGTCACAACGGGAATTACATCATCCAGCTCTGGTGTCTGTGACAAGAAAGTTTGGCGTCAGAGTTCAGTAATATCCAGAGTAAAATTACAACTTCCTGCAAGAAGCCTGGAGGAGCTGTCCCCCCCCAAAAAACACCTAGATTGGATGTTGTAAATATGCAATGTAATTGGCATACCCCAACCCTAGAGGCAAGACAGGCAGCTGCTATTGGGCGCCCTGGATTAGTATAAGGAGGTAGAGGAGTCAAACACCTGAAAGGACCTAATTCTTGTCCCTTTTAAAGACCACTGTCAATTACTGCTTTCAGTCATCCCTCAGAAAAGCCCCCAGGGTGTTAGGTACCTACCGGTTCCACGTAGATTGGTGGAGAGAGTTTTCCTGATTCTAACTCCATCCAATCAATTGTCTGGAACATGGAATGTGTCCTCAGTCGCTCCTTCACAAATAAACGTCGCTTGTCAGCAGATTTACAGAGAAGCTGAGGAATAAATACAGAAAGAGTCCATCATCCCGGGTGACTGACATTCATCCATCATTTCTTCTCCTTGGCAGTGGTGTAGTGCAGGCAAGGCATCAATTTTGTGCCTCCGGACCTGTGGAGAGTTAACACTCCCGGAGTCCGCCCCACCTGTCCAGTATTCCTCCCCTTATCCCCGAGCACATGTACTGCAACTAAAGGAAATACTGATGCCATTATGTCTTGTCCTTAAGTGCTCTAGATTGTTCTGCTTTTTGCTGAAATCTGATATAAAATTTTAAAATTACATTGTACATTTGCTATATTTTTTGATACTTTTTATTTGTTATCTTTTATGTGTTTTATGCTTCATTAGCATAAACTATTCATTACCCTAACTATAACCCTAATTCAAGATGGAGCCCTAACCCTACCCCTAATCCTAGACAGAAACCTAACCCTAGCCCTAATCATAGACAGAACCCTAACACTAATCCTTGACAGAACCCTAACACTAATCCTAGACAGAACCCTAACCCTATATAGAACCTTAACCCTAGCCCTAGACAAAATCCAAACCCTGGACAGTACTGTAGGCAGAACCCTAATACTAGCCCTAACCCTAGACAGAACCCAAACCCTAGCCCTAATCCTAGACAGAACCCTAACCCTAGCCCTATCCCTAGACAGAACCCTAACCCTATCCCTAGTCCTAACCTTAGACAGAACCATAACCCTAGCCCTAACCCTAGACAGAACTCTAACTCTAGCCCTATCCCTAGACAGAACCCTAACCCAACCCTAATCTTAGACAGAACCCTAACCCTAGAGAGAACCCTAGTCGTAGCGCTCACCCCTGCCAACCCTATTGCTAGCTCTAATCCTAGTCTTGATACTAATATACCCTAATCCCAGCCTAATCCAGTATATATGACCACTCACGTTGTTTATGAGGTCCTTTATGTCGGTGTTGACGTCATGTGGATAGATTGGGTCATCATACAAAATGGACATTTTTAGACTCATCCTGTCATTCCCGTTATAGAACGGGTATTTTCCACTTGACATTTCGCACACGATGACTCCAAGCGAGAACCAATCTACTGCTCCATCATACTTTTCTAAGCGGAAAACCTGCGAGTACATAGAGGAGGAAGAGATGGAAACAGTCAGTGAGTTGAGACAGTTCTCTGTCTGTGACTCTGGTCTCTGTAACTTTTCATTCTGGAATCTTTACAATGAGTCTCTACAACCGGCAAATCAGTGTGAACACGCTGCTTAGCAAAATGTAGCAAAGGCAGCAGGTGAGAACAACAAATCTCTGGGAAGCATTTATGTGGTATGTGTCCAGCATACAGGAGGTAAGTGTGTGCTATGTGTCCAGCATACAGGAGGTCAGTGTGTGGTATGTGTCCAGTATACAGGAGGTAAGTGTGTAAGTGTGCAGTATGCGTCCAGCATACAGAAGGTAAGTGTGTGCTATGTATCCAGAAAACAGGAGGTAAGTGTGTTCTATGTGTCCAGCATACAGGAGGTAAGTGTGTGGTATGTATCCACACTACAGGAGGTAAGTGTGCGGTATGTGTCCAGAATACAGGAGGTAAGTGTGCGGTATGTGTCCAGAATACAGGAGGTAAGTGTGTGCTATGTGTCCAGCATACATGAGGTAAGTGTGTGCTATGTGTCCAGCATACATGAGGTAAGTGTGTGGTATGTGTCCAGCATACAGGAGGTAAGTGTGCGGTATGTGTCCAGAATACAGGAGGTAAGTGTGTGCTATGTGTCCAGCATACAAGAGGTAAGTGTGTGCTATGTGTCCAGCATACAGGAGGTCAGTGTGTGGTATGTGTCCAGCATACAGGAGGTCAGTGTGTGCTATGTGTCCAGCATACAGGAGGTAAGTGTGTGCTGTGTGTCCAGCATACAGGAGGTAAGTGTGTGCTGTGTGTCCAGCATACAGGAGGTCAGTGTGTGCTATGTGTCCAGCATACAGGAGGTAAGTGTGTGCTATGTGTCCAGCATACAGGAGGTAAGTGTGTGCTATGTGTCCAGCATACAGGAGGTCAGTGTGTGCTATGTGTCCAGCATACAGGAGGTCAGTGTGTGCTATGTGTCCAGCATACAGGAGGTCAGTGTGTGCTATGTGTCCAGCATACAGGAGGTAAGTGTGTGCTATGTGTCCAGCATACAGGAGGTAAGTGTGTGCTATGTGTCCAGCATACAGGAGGTCAGTGTGTGCTATGTGTCCAGCATACAGGAGGTAAGTGTGTGCTGTGTGTCCAGCATACAGGAGGTAAGTGTGTGCTATGTGTCCAGCATACAGGAGGTCAGTGTGTGCTATGTGTCCAGCATACAGGAGGTAAGTGTGTGCTATGTGTCCAGCATACAGGAGGTCAGTGTGTGGTGTTTGCGTCTCCAGTATATGGATGCCATTGATGCCCCTGTATACAGTGTGGTCGTGGGTGGAACGTCTGTGATCTTAACCTAATGATCTGGTATTAATAAATGAGAATCCAGTGATCACTCTGGAATATGATGACGTGTCCTTACTTCAGGAGCCATGTATCTCCGGGTTCCTCCGTATCCAGACACTTTCTGATCTTCATAGACGTGGATCTTTGAGAGGCCGAAGTCCCCGATCTTGGCGTGGCTGTCACTGTCTATAAAGATGTTTAATGGCTTCAGGTCCCTGGAAGGGAAGAAAATTAAGTTACCAGAAAGACAAAATAAAAAGAATAAGATGAACCCGATGAGGAAGATGTAAATCTCCCACAATGCCCCAGGAGCCATCTGCACAATGGCCGCCCTCTATGAGAATAGTAGAGGATCCATTACCGGTGTATAACGCCTCTGGAGTGCAGGAACTGGAGGCCGCAGGTGAGTTCAGCCGTGTACAACCTGATAGGAAAGAGAGGAAACATGTCACTCATCCTCATCGCACCGATATGGAGGACGCATTGCTGGAGATCAGCAGATCTGCTCTATCCCGGAGCCACTGCCGGGGGAGGACAGTGGCCGCCATATTGGATGTCATCAATCATCCTGGCCAAACAATGGTATAACTGAGGTGGAGTAGTCCTATTACCCTCGTACGCCCCCTATGCTCCCCCTATAGACCTCCAGCCAATCTCACCTCGTGGTCTCAATATCAAATGGGGCTTTGCTCTTAATCAATTGATAGAGGTCTCCTCCGGCCATGTAATCCATCACATAGAAGAGATAATCCTGGGGAGAAGGAGACGAGGACGTTACATATTTACAGAATATACAGAACATCCCACAAACCCCCATTCGGGCCCATGCCTATAAGCCCCTCTGCAGATATCGGGCAGGTGATGTCCGTCACATAATCCTACATCATATAATACTACACTATGATTGTGCTGATTTTATATATATTATATATATATGGGCTCAGAGGTCAGAGGAGGCAATGACAGGAGCGCAAGCTCTCACCGATGTCTGGAACGTGGCATACGAGGCACAGAGGAAGGGTCTCCGCTCTGCAATCTGCAGCACTAGTTTTTCGTTTGTTGCGGCTGTCGTCCTCCTTTCCTTTATTAGCCGTCTCTTCTTCAATATCTTAATCGCCAGCCGATGACCGCTGACTTTCTCCGAGGCCAACAACACCTGAAGGAGGAGTAGAGATAAGAATCCTGGGGTACGAGGTGCAAGAATCTGAAGGAGCAAAGTACATCCGTAGCGGAAACCCAACCCAGCCTGGACCCGCCATAGCCTCCACATGTCTGGACTGGTGGAAGGGGCTCAGGGTTTGCTAATGCTCCACGGATTAGGGGGCACAAAACTCCGTTCTTGTCCTGGACCACTTACAGTATGCCCCTGCCCCTTCTATCATCCAGAAGCGGAGGGCGGCTATAAAGAGCATTTCCAGCTCTGGAGGACCCGGCACCTCCGTGCATTACACACAAAGTCCATCAGCGTCACTGAGCACCATGTAATGATGGTGTCATATCTGGTATTAAACGTATGAGGTCGCTTCTCTTACAAATACAGAAAATTGTTGGGGTCCAAACAGTAAAATACCCTCTAACCAGAGATAAAGGGGTAGTCCAGGAGCACAAATATATCGCTGCTTTCTTCACAACCAGCACCACATCTCTCTACAGGTTGTGTGTGGAATTGCAATGCATTCCCTCTGACTTCAATGAAGCTGGGCTGCAATATCAGACACAACCTGTCGACATGTGTGGCGCTGTTTTTTGAAAGTAAACAGCAATGTTTTAACAATCCTGTTTGATGTTGGGGGTCCCTTCTAACCAAAAGGAGACCCCTTTATCATTTCTATGGGTTTCACAGTTTATAAATATTAGTCAGAAAAATACAAATTGGAAAAAGATGAAAATCACAAACCTTTCCAAAATGTCCCTGACCAAGAACCTTGTGGTAGATGAAACTCTCCTCTGACAGGGCATCTGGCACGGTGGGCAGAAAGTCATCCGACTGGACGGAGCCTTCTCCTGGTGAGAGGAAGAGGGTAAAACACTGAATCATTGTCAGGAGAAATACAAACGAGTGAGGAATAAAGAATGGTCCGATCTACATCTCTATCTCTCATTTGTATCACATACGTTTTTATATAACCGCAGTTAGTGACATTTACTAAACCAAATCCAGTTTCCTCTGTTAATAACTGCAATGTATCTGGATAATCAGATGCAATGTGGATGACCCATATGGGATCCGATTATATGGCGCCTCCTTAGACTTGAGCAGGCGAGTCTCATCCTAAATACAGAACAGAATAGCGCATGCTGAGATTTATATTCACATTGATAATTAGTCCGTGTGAAGAAACTGTCACCTATTGAATAACATTGCTCCCAGGCTTTTTTGGACAGCGCTCTGACTAAAAATATGGTCGTTTGAAGGTCCCTTAATCTGGGTGAAATCCCATCTGTCATTCCCAGTAGACGCCATAATGTCCTAATCGATGAAACCACCTACTGAGCAAAAATGGTGATTCTGATGTCATTACTTAGTTTTACATAAAACCATCTATTGGTTGGGATTAAACCCCTTTCAGACTAATTTCCCATCTTACCTGCTACTGGGCAAAAGTTGGTGTCTGGTTTTACTCTTTTGACGACAATCATAGAGGATGAGCTCGTTCCTTCACCTCCAGAACGTTTCACTTCCACCTGTTCTTCTTCTCTCTTCCTCTTTAAAACTCTGGTGTCCACCTGAGATTTTTGAGGGCTGTTTAGGTCTTGATCCTCTCCAGCATCAAGACATCTCCTTTTTTTTATAAGGAGCCTCATCTCTGGTCCTCGAATCCCGAGTCCAGGACTTGTCTTTTCCTCTCCGAATAGAATGTGAGTTCTTCATGTTATGCTGTGAAGATGCCTCACTGGGGGTATTCCTCTCCCCATTGGAGTCCTCTCTGCTGTCATGAGGGACATGTCTATCCTGACATAAGAGACCATCCTTGTTGTTAGAATTGGTGGTCTCTTCTCTGTTGGAGATCTTTTTCCATTTTTTTCCAGCTCTAAAACTCATTTTGTGTTAATACCACAATCAGAAATTCGCTGAGCACAGGGAAAAAAAATGCACCTTCACACGTCAGACGGTAAAGGTCCACTGAAGGAATCAAGATGGCCGAGGGCATAAGTCACAGGTTATGTTATATCACAAAGGAGCATGACATCACAAGTAACTTCATGGAACAGCTAGAAGTGAGATCTGCAGCCATAGAACAACGTGACATCACAGAGCAGCATGACATCACATGGAACCACATGGGACATCGGACGTATTGTGACATCTGCAGCCGGACAATGCTGGGGTTGCATCATGCCAGGCTTGCTGGGCTCCATTAACGTGTATTGCAGTAAGATTGTTGCTCTTCTGTTGTAAATTGTGTCAAAGTTGCACTAAAATGCAACAGAAGACAAAAGATCAGCACCTGGCAAATCACAGTTCACATGTTATTCTTTACCTACTCAACATAACCCAAGACGTCCAGTAGAGTCCAAAGACGTCCATCCCTTATGATAACCCTGTGCCCCGGCCTCTGTCAACCATTTCTTGTCATTTATAGCTGTGGAATAACATTAGTGGCACCATTGATTGTTCATTATAAACCAGTATCTCCAGATATAAGAGTAGAGGTGGATAATACTTCTGCTCTTATATTTCTCAGAGGGATCTTTGGGTAATAGGGCCCAGTTGCAATTGTAACTTCTGCGCCAGTTGTGGCCGAACCACTGCTGAAGTCAGTATGATGACGTCACCCACCTGGCATGTCCCAGTACTAAATGATCTACAAGGTTGGATCTGGCAGAGGGATCCATCACCTGTTATACTGAATGTTCTTTGTAATGTGATCATTAGATTAGATTATTAGATCAGGAAAGGATGTGGTGGATCTTGTTCTCAAGGTTGATCTTCAGGAGCACACCGCTCCTCTTTTTCCCGGCTCCCTGCTTTTTGGTGGGCAGTGCGGTTCCTGAGTCAGTTTGGGTGGGCGGCATGGCTGAGCCCCTGGCCCGAATGGTGCGCTTTCCAATAATGCTATATGAGGCCGCTTTACCTCTGGAGAAGTGCATGGGGATGAATTCATCAGGATCGGGGGGCACTGAAGTTGCACTTATGCCTTACACACAGGCCACCACTGACAGACTGCAGAGGTAGACGGTAATCTAGGCAACAAGCGGTAGCTCAAAAAATATAAAATCCCTCTGGTTTTGAGGACAGAGAGGATTTTTAGAAACCAGTAAATTGTAAAGTCACTTTGCAATTGTACCCATTTATGATGATGAGATAATCCCTGAAAATAATCCCTGGGAATCCAGCAGAGAATCTTATAGAGTATGAACACTGTTTGCAACAATTTTTTTGCGTTTTTTATTATCCCTTCTTGCAAATTAACATATGTACAATGTACAAGTTCATTGATTTTGTGGGCAGACTCATATGCAGATATATTTTTTTTATAATTTAAGTATTTTTACATTGTATTATTAGTGTAAACCTTACAGGAATCTACAGTGACATAGCATGGATTGAGAGCGCCTGGGGGAGTAATAATAAAACAAATAATATGTCTCTGAGGACCCCTTTTAGAAGTTATTAATGTATCCTTAGAAAATAATGATGCCCCCCAAGTGTCTTCTCAAGAAGTTATAATGACATCTTTCTTCCACCCCACGCAAAAAAAAAATACATTTTATACTCACCTATTTCGAGCTGGTCTTCTCTCTGCACACGGAGCAGCGCAGTGCAGTGATGTCATTGAGCCGCCTGTGGCCGGACGTTGATGTTGTGTTAACCATAGGTCTACAACACAAAAGAAAGGATAATAATATAACTTTCATTACAAAATCTTCAGTTTTATTTAAATTAGTTGATGCAAAAATGAGTACACCCCACATCAAAAACTACTACATGTAATATTTTGTATGACCTCTATGATTATAGAACAAAGTCTTCTAGGCCAGGAATGGACAAGTTGGCGTCATATTACAACATCTATCTTTTTCCATTCTACAAGAACGACCTCTGGAGTCTGGATGGAGAGTGATGACAACTTGCCTCTTAAGAATTCCTCATAGGTGTTCAGTTGGGGTCATATTAGGAGACACTTGGCCAACGAATAACTGTCACCCTGTTGTTCAGAAATGCAGGATTGGCCTTAGATATTGTTTTGGGTTATTGTCATATTGGAAAAGTGCACGTCTACCAAGGGCACAGAGTGATGGCAGCATCTTCATTTTTAATATAGAGCAGTACATCTGTGAATGCATGATACCATCAATGAAATGTAGCTCCTCAACACCAGCAGCTCATGCAGACTCACATAAGGACATTGCGGCAGCCATGTTGCACTTTAGGCAACATGCATTTAGAAAAAATGTATCATATTTGTATTTGATATTTGTATTTGTTTTTATTGCTTAATAGAGCAGTTAAAAAAATGGATGATACCGGTAGTCCTATGAGACACTAAAAAGAGAATGGTGAAAAAGGCATCAGCCATGCTATAATGGATAAATACATTAAATTAAATAACTTCTATGGTACAAAAATATTTTTATTCATCAAGAAAAAACAACACACATCTTAAAAACCATTAAAAACATAGAAATGGAGAAGCATGATAGTAATTAAGCAATTACAATAAAGGTGTCTATCTGAAAAGTTCCCTTCCAAATACCTAAACAATATACGTGAGACAGGAGGTATAGGTACTTATATACAGGATCTATGAGGTTCATTCAGATCCATATGATACAGTACCACCCTATACAGAAGATCTAATTGATATACTAGGAAAATAGATGAAATCCCAAATGGAAGGATAAATATATCCACTAGGGAGCATAAAGGTAAAGTCTCCCACGTGTATAGCCTATGTAATAATATCCATACACGCCTCCAATATAGGTCTCCAAGAAGGGATGGAAGGGATACCAGACCCTACGTGCTACGCCACCACTGTGGCTTCTTCAGGGGTAAAGTTCTCTAAAGACATTGTGCTAACACTATAAGTAGGAACAAAACAGGTGTGATCAATAAAACGCCGATTGCTCAGCCTTATGGCCTGTATACAGCGCTCATATGCTGGAGATCGTCAGCGAGGCGGAAGCGCGAGTATCATCTGCGGCGTGAGGTTGAGCCTGGAAAGCACCACCGGAGATGGCGTGCGCAAATGTATCTCGTGACCGGAATTGACGCGAGCGGAAGAGATAACACAGCCCCGGCATGCCTATCTATTTCTTATAAAAACCTGTAAATAAAAGGTTCTCAATTAAACCTAACGGAGAGACACAGTTAATGTTGTAGATCCAGTGGGATACAGGCCAAAGTAGGGCCGGAGTAATGTCCTCCCCATGGATGTTGGAGGGAATGAACTCTAACTCCACCATGGTCGTACCCCCTGACCTGCAACAATGATATTGCTTATAATGAATGGCCATCGTTGACAGGGTCTTACCCATCCCAAGATGAACTTCAGCTAAAGCAATATTAGAAAAGTATTGCTGGATTCTTTTGCATACCTACAGCAAGGTTTGTCCCACATATACCAGTGGACATGGGCAGATGAACACTAGTGTTGAGCCACCCCCGTAGTGTTCGAGTTCGGTTCGGTTCGTCGAACACCCGTGTGTTCGCCGAACTGTTCGTCGAACTGTTCGTCGAACACCTTCGAACACCGTTAAAACCAATGGCAGGCAAACAAAAACACATAGAAACACATAGAAAACACCTTCAAAGGTGTCCAAAAGCTGACAAACTGCTCAGAAGACATAACTAACACATGGAAAAGTGACAAGTACATATAGTCATGCGAAAATAAAAGAGGTGGAGGAGTAAAAGGAGGGGGAGACACAGATATAGGCATGTCATGCCCTTCTAAAATCCAAAAAGTGAGAAGCCGACACGGCCAGTCCGCTCCTGCCCGTGCCACCTCCGTGTCGCCGGGTTTGTGCCAGAGCCGCGGTGAACCCTGACGGCCAGCCCCCCTCTCCCAATACTGGTGCCTGTCCGCTGGTGGGTCGAGCGAGCCCCCCTGTGGTGGAGGCAGCTCTAAGCTTTTTAATTTAAATTGTCTCTCTAATTTGAATGAATACACTTTAAATCCATTTACAAGGATCTATTGGAGGGCAAGTCTCATGCCAGCAGCCGCGGTAATTCCAGCTCCAGTAGCGTCCACTAAAGCTGCTGCAGTTAAAAAGCTTTTATAAGGATCGAGCTCGGCTGTCCACCGCAAGGCATCCTACTGCCAGTCCCAGCCCCTATGCCTTGGGGTGCCTCCTGATGCTCTTCACTAAGTATCCCATGGTCCCGAAGCATTTCCTTTGAAAAAATTAAGTGTCTAAACTACAGGTGATGCAGCTTGCTTAACAGCCGGGATAATACGCTCACTAGCAGACACTGCTACTAGGCACAAAGTATTTCCTGGGCTAGATGCAGTTAAAAATTTGTAATTAGATACTCTCGTTGGATGCTGAGAAAGCATTCCATAGAGTCTCCTGGCACGCCATATATGATTCTCTTAAAAAGCTTGGGGTAGGGGTCTAGGGGACCCTTTTATAGCCAAAATCACGGCCCTGTATCGCAATACGTCACCTAGGCTGAAGATAAATGGAACTGTAGCACCCTGAGGGCTCGGTTGCTACAGACGTATTGCACCTCACCCAGAGGTGTGATATCTCACTCTCAGGTAAGGATGGAGTGTGGATCAGGACCCGACACCTGCATGCATTACACCACATTGCCGTGGGGCAGGGCGACCAATATGCCCCTGAGATGGGCACGACAGTCCCTGTCCCTGGCTGGAGTGGGGGGAGGGAACACTGAGGAAGGGGAACCCTGTAGTGCAGGAGCAGGGAGGAAGCAGTTCCTGGGTGCATTGAGAAGGGAGTATAAAAGGTGGGCACCATCTTAGTTCAGTGCAGAGAAGTCTGAGCAGAAGTGGCAGGGAGCAGGGGCTCTGCATGAGCTCTGCTCCGGAGGCGGGCCTAGTAACAGAGGCCCAGGCCTGGAAGAGGGAGAAGGAAGGAAGAGGAGCGGAGAAGGCTCCAGGAACGAGGAATGAAGGGATCCCAGGGGTGCGGACGGGCGAGTCGCCACCGCACGCCCGAATCCACCTGCGTGGAGGGGTCAGGCCAAAGGGGGAGACCGGTCCCCGAATTAGTGGAGGCAGGAAACGACCCTCAGCTAGAAACCGGAGGCTCTGACATTTTATGTGGCGCAGCCCCTCGCTACACCCGCTAGGAAGGCACCACATAGGGTCAGGGAAACTGGCGCCAAGTTTACCAAGAGGAGGCCCTAGGCAGCCGGACAGAAGTGTTGGTAAGAAAGGCCAGACAAAGGACACACAAAGGGGGTCCTGTGAAGTGCTCCAAAGTTATCTGGGAGTTGTCTGAGCCCCTCACCTGGTGAGCACAGTACGACGTGGGCAGCCGTTACCTGCAGACGTGGTCTGGATAATAAGAACTGTGAGTAAAGGCCCTGAACTGCATCACTGACTCCGTGTCGTTACTGCTGCTGCCCTGCACCATCACCCCCATCCTCCGCATACACTGCCCTGAGGCTATACTCCTCCCGTGGGGAGTTATGCTACGCTCTGCTGCACCCACAACACCAGCCTCAGTGGTCTGCCCTGTAGCGGCGGTTCACTCTGACCGCAATCCACGGGTGGCGTAGTCGGACATTTAAACATGAAAACCACATAAATAGTTCCGCCACTGGTTTGACCGCCCTGAGCCACGGAACCGGGTCGCCGCACGAAGACTACAACCACCAGCATCCACCAAAAAGGGTCCGGCTCCGGGTGTCCCAAGGCCCAGGGGGTGCGTCAGAACATTTTCATCACCTTTCACAATCACCAATGGGACAAGGCAGTGATGTCCTCTGTCCCCTCTCTTATACATCCTAGTGACGGAGCACCTGCTCTCATCAATTCGCTATAACCCCAATATTAGGTGGATTGAGGTGGGAGGCACCGAGTACAAGTGCTCTCTATTTGCTGATGATGTCCTAGTATATATCACTCAATCACATATATCCATCCATGCTGTTATGGCTGAAATAGATCACTTTGTTACATGGTAAAATTTTAAAATCAATGCAGCGAAGTCTGAGGCCCTCGATGTCTCCCTCCCCAAATCCATATAGGATTCCATCCAGTCCAACTTTCCCTTTGCCTGGCCCTCACAGGGTATCAAATACTTAGGAATTCCTATTCATAGAGACCTCTCCCATCTATGTTATCTTAATTTTGGGCCCTTTATTGAACAACTCCATACAGACCACGGTTGGCAAGTTAGAACTGTAAGATTCACTACGTGAACCACTGGTGTTTTGTGGAAAAGCACATGTACACTGCGTTCCAAATTATTATACAAAAAGTGTTTAGGAGTGATAAGGGAAGAATTTGTTTGTTTGTCAGTTAAACTCATTGATGGTGATGTGTGTCAGGGCTCTTTATATCACTGTAAGCAATTGCAGACACCTGTGCTAATTAGTTTGGCAGGTGTGTCCAATGAAAGGCAAGACTACGTAAGAAGGCTCTCTCACATTATTAAGCAGCCTACATTTTCTGCCAAAATGGGAAAGAAAAAGGATGTGTCGGCTGCTGAGAAGCAACAAATTGTGGAGTGTTTAGATCAAGGCATGACTACAATCAACATTGTGCGATGATCAGGATGAAGTGTCTTGGCAATCAAGAAGTATGTAGCTGATTCACAGTACACACGTGTGCGTGCTGATAAGGGCAAATTGAGGACTCTTTCCTACAGGCAATTACGTCAGGTTGAAAGAGCAGCGGCAAAAAAGCCTTGTCATAGCAGCAGACAAGTTTTTGAAGCTGCTTGTGCCTCCAACGTCCCCCGAACAACAAGATGCAGGGTCCTTCAGAGGTTTGCAGCTGTGCATGCGCCATCCTGTCGACCTCCTCTATCCACTTCACACAAGCAGAAACGGCTCCAGTGGGCCAAACATTACATGAAGACTGATTTCAAAACTGTTTTGTTCACGGATGAGTGCCGTGCAGCGCTCGATGGTCCAGATGGATGGAGTGGAGGATGGCTGGTTGATGGACACCCCACGCAAACACGGCTACAGCGCCAACAAGGAGGAGGTGGAGTAATGTTTTGGGCTGGAATCATGGGGAGAGAGATTGTCGGCCCCTTTAGGATCCCTGAAGGCGCTAAAGATGAACTCCATAATGTATGTGGATTTTCTCAAACAGCACTTCCTGCCATGGTTCAAGAAGAAGAACCGTGTATTTCACAGCAAGATCATTTTTCTGCATGATAATGCACCATCTCATGCTGCACATAAAACATCTGCATCTCTGGCTGATATGGGCATAAAAGGGGACAAACTTATGGTGTGACCCCCATGCTCCCCTGACCTCTACCCCATTCAGAACCTTTGGAGCATCATTAAAAGGAGTGTCTATGATGGCGGGAGGCAGTTCACATCTAAGCAACAGCTCTGGGAGGGTATTCTGTCCTCATGCAAAACAATTGAAGCAGAAACCATCAAAAACCTGACAAATTCAATGGACGAGAGAGTTCAGAAGCTCCTTTCGAACAAGGGGTCCTATGTGAAAATGTAACATCACCTAGAATAAAGTTTTGAGTAGAAAACTGTTTGATTTCAGTTTCTAACAACCTGCAATGCTTATAATTTCAAAAATGACTATTTTTTTGGTCTTTATTAAAATGAAAAGGTTGATCGAAAAGTTTGGGGGATCTAAGAGTGTGGCAACCCAGTAGTCATGATTACTTCGAATTCTGACAATATGAGGGTCATGCTGCAGGTAGTGCAGCAAGAAGGCACTTATGTGCCTTGAGCATCTCGGAGCCCCAAAATTATTTTCCGGGCTAGATGCAGCTAAAAATTATTTTTAATTTTAAATCTGGTGAAGCTTTAGTATAGATGGCCTAATAGGATCAGTGCTGCACACTGCTACAAAGCCCAAATTATTTTCCAGTCAAGATACAGATAAACATGATTAGTAATTTGAAAGCTTAAAACGGTTGGTAGGGTGATTTTAACCAATCATCAAGCTTTTACTCTCCCCAGGATGACACAGGGGTAGAAAAGTCGTTTCGGATCCATGATTTGTTCATCTTTATGAACGTGAGTCTGTCTACATTATCAGTGGAGAGCCGCGTGCGCTTATCTGTCAGCACACCACCAGCAGCGCTGAACACACGTTCAGACAGAACGCTGGCTGCGGGGCATGACAAGATCTCCAAGGCGTAAGTGGCTAGCTCCGGCCATTTATCCAGATTGGAAGCCCAAAAAGAGCAAGGGTCCAGTGACACAGTCGTGGCTTCAATGTTTACTTGGAGATACTCCTGTACCATCGTCTCTAGGCGTTGACTATGTGTCAGACTTCTTGTCTACTGTGGCCTTGCAAAGGATGGGCTAAAAAAGTGGTGAAATGATTCCGCAAAATTGATGTTACCAGCAGATACTGTGGTTCTGTTACGGTTTGAGTGCTGAACACTTGACGGTCCCACGGTTGGCAAGTTGGAACTGTGAGATTCACTATGTGCACCACTGGTATTTTGTGGAAAAGCACATGTAAGATTCTGCAACAGTCTCTGCTGATACTCCTGCATGCGTGCTTCCCTTTCTATGGCAGGAATAATTTCTGCAAATTTACTTTTGTACCGGGGATCTAACAGTGTGGCAACCCAGTAGTCAGGATTATTTCTAATTCTCACAATTCGAGGGTCATGTTGCAGGTAGTGCAGCAAGAAGGCACTCATGTGTGTTGCGCATCCAGGAGCACCAAGTCCCTGTTGTGTTGGTGGCGAGGTAACAATCATGCTTCCTTCCTCTGTCCTTTCCCCCCAACCTCGCACAACAGAAATGTGATCAAGGTCTCCCTCATCTGATGAGTTTTCCATCAGTTCGTCCTCCACTTCTTCCTGGGCTCCTGCACCTTCCTCACTAGTTTGGCTGCTACCATGCGCCCTGGTAAAACCATCTCCCCCACCCTCACATGCCTGCCGCCTTGGTGCTGCCGACCGTCTGGACCTTGCAGATGTTAGCCCTTCCGCATACAACTCCTCCTCCTCTACTTCCTCCACCTCCTCTTGTGCCACCACCTGACTCCGAATTCTGTTTAACATGTGCTCCAGCATGTAAATCACCGGAATAGTCATGCTGATAATGGCATCGTCAGCACTAAACATCTTCGTCGCCATTTCAAAACTGTGCAGAAGGGTGCATAGGTCCCTGATCTGAGACCACTCCTCCAGCGTGATTTGCCCCACCTCTGAATCTCGTTGGCCCAGGCTATACGTCAGAACGTATTGCACCAGGGCTTGTCGGTGCTGCCACAGTCGCTGCAACATGTGCAGAGTTGAATTCCACCGGGTAGGCACATCGCATTTTAGCCGGTGAAGTGGCAGGCCCAACGACTTCTGTAGAGATGTAAGTCGCTGAGCTGCGGGATGCGAATGGTGGAAGTGAGCACACAGCGACCGTGCCCTCTGCAGAAGGCCATCTAGTCTGGGATAGTGGGCTAAAAATTGCTGGACAACCAGGTTCAACACGTGAGCCATACAAGGCACGTGTGTGACATTGCCCCGGCGAAGGGCCGCACCCAGGTTTGCAGCATTGTCGCACACGGCCTTCCCTGGTTTCAGGTCCAGTGGAGACAACCATTCATGAAATTGGTTCTCCAGAGCTGACCACAACTCCTCAGCTGTGTGACTCACATTTCCCAGACATTTCAATGTAAAAACCGCCTGATGACGTTGAGCCCTACTGCCAGCATAGTAAGGAGGTGTGCAGGATCCCTTCTGCGCAGTTAGAAAGCTTGTGGCATGACCAGACAGGCTTTGGGTGCAGGTGGAAGACTGAGAGGAGGTTGAGGAGGCAGAAGCAGTGGAGGAACTTTGACATAAAGAGGATTGACGCACAACTCGTGGGGACGGCAAGACTTGGACAGCAGCCCCTTGTCCTGCTGTCACCATAGTTACCCAGTGCCCAGTCAGCGACATGTAACGCCCCTGTCCATGCCTACTCGTCCAAGTGTCTGTGGTGAAATGCACCCTGTCACACACAGAGTTTCTCAAAGAAGCGGTGATGTTGTGTGCGACATGCTGGTGGAGCGCAGGCACACCTTTCTTTGAGAAGTAGTGCCGACTGGGCATCTGGTACTGGGGCACTGCGACGGACATAAGGTCTCGAAAATCCTCTGTGTCCACCAGGCGGAAAGGCAGCATTTCTGTAGCCAAGAGCTTGCAGATGGTGAAATTCAACCTCTTAGCTTTCTCATGGCTAGGAGGAAATGGTCTTTTACTTGTCCACATCTGAGGGACCGAGGGCTGGCTATTGTGCTTAGACGGGGTTGATAAGGGTGTCCCCGGCAAACTGCCGGTCTGTGAGGAAGATGCAGGCGGACATGTTAGGTTGCCTTGATCCAAAGGTGGTGCTATCGATGTCGGACAGCGCTCAACACCAGCTGGTGTTACCACCTCCAAAGAAAATGATGACCTGCCAATCACGCTGGCTGTTGCGGGTAAAGAGGTGGCAGGTCTGCGCCCCAAAAGAGGTGTGACTGCTGTCCCCCCAGTCACAGAGGATGAAGAGGCCGCGGATGCACAAGATATGGCAGACGGTGATTGGCCCGGCCGGCTAGGCCGCATTGTAGCACACTGAGCTTCCCACTGCAACTTATGCTTCATGTCCATGTGCCGGTTCATGCATGAAGTACTCAAACTATGTATTTTTTGGCCTCTACTTAGCTTTTGCTGACAAATGTTACAGATAACACGAGTTGGGTCATCTTTACCGATCTGAAAAAATGCCCAGGCTATGCAAGGCTTAGCACCCATGCGACCTGAAGAGCCACCACGACTTGTGGTGAGAGGCAGAGTTGTGTTTGAGGATGCAGTTGTTGACGTGCTTCCAGTACTACGTCTCTGTCCAGGAAGGCGCAACCTGACCTCGTCGTCACTAGCATCTTCCTCCACCTCCTCTGCTGACCTCATCTCTTGGCTGACTGTGGGTTGACAGTAAGTGGGATCTCCGACCTCATCATCATCACCCTGTGCGTTATCACACCCGTCGTCCTCAGAGCCAACCTGTTCCTGCCCTGACAAAAAACTAAAGTTGTCGCTCCAATCAGGTATTTGAGTCTTATCATCGTCTTCCTCATTGTCTCCACCAACAGGAGTTACAGTTTGGGAATGAGGGTCTACATTATGGTCAGAACCTTCTGCGTCTGGTCCTGGATCCGACTCATAAAGATTCTGGGCATCAGTGCAGATCATTTCCTCGTCTGGATTCACAGAAGCGCTGGAGTCGACCTCTGATTCCCAGGCTATAGTATGAGTAAACAGCTCTGCAGACTCAACCATCTGTTCTACCTCATACTCAGACGGGCAGCTGGAGATTTGGGAGCTGTGAGGAAGCAAGTGCGATTTGGGTGACACCTTTGAGGACTGGAGTATTTGTGATGTTGAAGTTGATGTGGAGGAGAGCCCACTTAAAGGAGCACTTGATATCCGTTGAAGCACCTGCTGTTTTTGTGCCTCATCTGGAATTTGTAGAGATTGGCGTGGCCGTAAGAAAGGGATCTTATCACATTGTCCGCTAAAAGAAGTAGACATTTTAGTTTGGCTGGAAGATGGTCTTTCTTCTGCAGATGTTACTGTTGCTTTAACACCTACCCCACGGACACAACCTTTTTTCCCCTTCCCAACACGCCTATTCCCCTTTCCACCAGCAGCAGGCCTTTTTCCACTCATTTTGGTGGTTAACTAATTCACAACTCTGGAGTTGTTTGCACAAAAAAACAATGGATGGTAACCGAGCAGAGCTGAGTGGCCAAACTGTGGTATTAGGCCAAAACTATTGGCTGGGTTAGATGCAGAAAAAAATTATTTTGAATTTGCAACCTGATGGAGGTCAGTATAGATGGACTAATAGAGAAAGTCCGACACACTACTAGAAGGCCAAATATTTTTTCAGAGGTAGATGCAGAAAAAAATATATTCAGTTTGCAACCTGATGGAGGTCAGTATAGATGGACTAATACAAATAGTCCCACACACAGCTAGAAGGCCAAATATTTTTTCAGAGGTACTGTAGATGCAGATAAAAATTATTTTTAATTTGCAACCTGATGGAGGTCAGTATAGATGGACTAATAGACCAAGTCCCACACACTGCTAGAAGCCCAAATATTTTTTCAGAGCTAGATGCAGAAAAAAATTATTTTTAATTTGCAACCTGATGGAGGTCAGTATAGATGGACTAATAGACCAAGTCCCACACACAGCTAGAAGCCCAACTATTTTTTCAGAGCTAGATGCAGAAAAAAATTATATTCAATTTGCAACCTGCTGGAGGTCAGTATAGAAGGACTAATAGAACAAGTCCCACACACTACTAGAAGCCCAAATATTTTTTCAGAGCTAAATGAAGAAAAAAATTATTTTTAATTTGCAACCTGATGGAGGTCAGTATAGATGGACTAATAGACCAAGTCCCACACACTGCTAGAAGCCCAAATATTTTTTCAGAGCTAGATGCAGAAAAAAATTATATTCAGTTTGCAACCTGATGGAGGTCAGTATAGATGGACTAATAGAATGATGCTATGCCCAAAAGATTTTACTTCACTAGGTGCAGTAAAAAAATTGGTATTCTATACACAGGTGTTATATCTTGCAACACAGATAGGCTACTCCACTGACTAACACACTCTGCAATAGGCCAAAAAGGATTAGCTTTGCTAGATTCAGCCAAATGCTGTGAAAAAAACTTGCACAGCACTGGCACAGACCTGCCTGGCAAAAACTGATAGGAACTCATGTAACCTAGTCCTGAAAAGGACTCCAATTACAATTAGTCTTTACTCCCACAACCTATCTATTTAAGAGCACAGACCTCCCTGATAAAAGTCGTAGGAAATGCTGTAACCTAGTCCTTAAAAGGACTGCAATCACAACTATTCCCTACTCCCAAGCTATCTGTATATTTGTGCGAAAATTGGCTTGAAATTAACAAGGTATAGCGCACACAGCAACAGCGGTGCCGTCTAACACGCAGCTGCAGCAGTGAGAAAATGGTGGCGACGGGGAAAATGGCTTGGTCTTATAGGGCAAGGACATGTGACATACACTGCTAATGACACATGCCCTTGCTTGTGTGAAAAAAAGCACTTCGCTCCGTGTGTGCGCTGCTGATAGGCTGACAGATTGCACCTCCCCACTGCAAATGCGGGAAAGAGAAAAAAAAATGGAGATCTTCATTGTTCCTGCAGAGATCCATCCCCTGCCCCTCCCCCCACCCCGCTGTACACTCAAACTGCGTATTAACATTAATTTTCATCATTACTGAGAAAAAATCCAGTTATGATTTTGGTGCACGAACAGTTATCGAACATAACCTCGAATAGCCGAATTTTTCTCAAATTGTTCGTGTTCGCCGAACGGCTCGAACACCGCCCAAAACAGCTCGAATTTGAGATTGGCGAACAGTTCGAGTAGAACAACGCTCATCTCTAATGAACACATTACACCACATTTTTAGAAAGGCAATTAATATATTGCTTTAGCAAGAATCATTTGTTGTCCACAAGGGTAACAAAAATATAGTTGAAAGGCATCGACGGACAAATGGAGCAATTCCCAGAGGCGTTCAAGGTGATGCCTCTTGTCAGTCTAGTTGTTGACAAGACAAGACATTATGTATATAATGCATAATTTGTATGTCATATTGATTGTAATTAGTGATGAGCGAGCACTAAAATGCTCGGGTGCTCGATGCTCGGGTCGAGCAAATTGGAATGCTCGAGTGCTCGGTCCGAGTAATGAGCCCAATGAAAGTCTATGGGAAACTCGGGCATTTTTCAGGCGGCTCCCCCCGGCGGTCTGCAGAGGGCCTAAAAATTGCCCACATCAACGTGAACAGTGCACAAAATACATGGGAACAGCATGGAGAAGACCCCTGGAAGCATTTCTGACTCCCAGGCCACTGCTGTCAACAACGTTGTCAGAGTATTACACCACTTTTACAGACTCACAATAAAACATGCAAAAACGAATCCAAAATGGATTTTCCTGGGATATATGTTAAAGAACATTCTTTCCAGGGTAATGACTTGTATATAAGGCAAAATAAATATACAAAAAACAAAAATACTCCTCCACACCTTGGGCTATGTTCACACGTAGCGTGTTTGATGCATTTTTGCACTTTTGCATTACTTTCAACCAAGACAAATGCATTCACTGGGAAGTCATTTTAACATTTTACCACCTTATCTGGCAATGTGGTGTGTGACACATCATAAGACACATGCATACAGTGCTGAAAAGACATGGGAACAGCATGGGGAAGACCTCTGGAAGCATCTCTGACTACCAGGTCACTGCCTAAAAGTATGCCCATCATAAGTGATCCTTGAGGCATGCGAAGATGCCTCCCACCATGCATCTGTCGTTGCAGCCTTGCAACAATCACTGTCTATGTCCTTGTCCCAGCGCAGTGTTCAGTTGTCCCTACCCCATTCCTTGGAATGCAAGCACAAGTATGCAGCCAGCCACCCACCCAAAGGCTGCAATACTATACTGACAAATTTTTGACAGCTGCTTGCAAATGAAATGTGTCCTTTTAGGCTCGTGGAGGTGGAAGCTGTCCACAACCTCATGGCGGCAGCGACCGGGTGTCCATACTCGGTCCCCAGCCACCACTATTTCTCCCGCTGTCATCTCCACCTTCTACAAGCACGAGTCCCAGAACATTACCCGTGCCCTCCCCAGTGCACTTACTGGGAAGGACTGCCTAACTACAAACACGTGGTCAAGTGAATGTGGCCAGGGACGGTACAGAGCCAGTCCACAGCTTTTTTCCTGAGAGTTGTATTTCACCACAGCCATATTCTTTAGCTTGGTGAAAGAACTTGGGAAACTGTATCTACTCCAGCTGTCATTTCTCCAGGAAGTCCTGTAAAGCTGCTTGCACTTTAAATGTAGCTTTTTAGGCTCGTAGAGGCGGAAGCTGTCCACAACCTCATGGTAGCGGCGGCCCGGTGTCCATACTCAGTCCCCAGCCGCCACTATTTCTCCTGGTGTTGTCTCCACCTTCCACAAGCAAGGATCCCACAACATTACCAGAGCCCTCCCCAGTGCACTTACCAGGAAGGACCACCTAACCACAAACACGTGGACAAGTGAATGTGGCCAGGGACGGTACAGAGCCAGTCCACAGCTTGTTGATGAGTTGTATTTCACCACAGCCATATTTTTTAGTTCAGTGAAAGGACTGACTTTTGGGAAACCGTATCTACTCTGGTTGTCATTTCTCCATCACCAGGTTCCGTCCATTATCACACACGACCATGCCTGGCTGTATGTTCAGCAGTGAGAGCCACAGATCAGGCTGCTGTGATACAGCTTTCAACAACTCTGCAGCGGTGGGCGGTTTGTCACCTAAGCATTAAGCATGTCATCTTAAGCACAGCCTGTTGCCGCTTGGCCAAGGCAGTGCTGCAGTGCTTTCAGCTTGTGAATGATATGGTCATTTCGGAGATGGATAAGGAGGTGCAGGAGCTGAACAATGTGATTACATTGAGGTTACATTTGCGACTCTGGTTTTTATACTAAAGAAAGATCCTACTATTTTTTTTTTATTTTTTTTTTTTTTTTAAATTTACGTTATTTTTTAAATAAATGCGTTCACCGGGAAATATCATTTTAACATTTTAAAACCTTATCTGGCCATGTGGTGTGTGACACATCATCAGACACATCCTGTTTCATTTATGATGGAGGGACTCTGAAAGTCACAAAGCCTTTTTTTATAGGGTCATCAGGCGGCCCTTAATATTCTTAAAAGGCCAGCAGTCGGCCCTCGCTATTGTTAGAGAGCCATCAGCCGGCTATGCTTTGTTGTTCCCATTATTAACGAGTGGGTCTCCTATACTGTTATTGTGTATGCAGTGACTGCAGTGGACGGCTGCCAAAAATTTGGACGCAATCAAATTTGAATTGACATAGAGGAGGGTCTCAGTAAAAAAAATGTTCCCATTATAAAGGAGCGGGTCTCCTATAGTGGTAATGCCCATGCTGTGACTGTAAGGGCTGACAAAATTTGGGAAAAACCCATTAAAAATGTAAAGACACATAGAGCAGGGCCACAGTAATTACATGTTTCCATTACAAAGGAGCGGGTGTGCTATACAGTTATAGGGTATGCAGTGAGTCCAACGGCTGACAAAATTTAGGAAAAACCCCACTAACAATTTAAAGACACATAGAGCAGGGCCACAGTAACGACATATTCCCATTAGAAAGGAGAGGGTCTCACATATTGTTTGCTTATGCAGTGACTGCAATGGTTTTCAAAAATTTGGAGGCACTCCAATGCCCCTTGCAAGAGACGTAGAGGTCATAGAGCCTCCTAAAAACAATGTTCCCATTATTAGGAAGTGGGTCTCCCATAGTGTTTGCCTATGCAGTGAAGCAACGGCTGTCAAAAATTTAGAGTAACTCCAATGCCCCTTGCAAGAGACGTAGATATGTTGATATGGTACATATTATGGTGATATGGTGGTGGAGGATGAGGAGAAGGAGAAGGAGGAGGACAAGAGCAAAAAGACAAAATCAGGAAGCGTGTACCCATCTCTGGGTGTGAAGGCAGAGGTGAATGGGAAAAGAGTTAGACCTCCCCAAAAAAAGACACTGTATTTGAGTTTATGTTACGCTATCATTCGGTGGTGTTGAGAAGTCTGGCCCAATACAGCCATTGTTCATTTTTATAAGAGTCAGCCTGTCAGAATTTTCAGTTGACAGGCGGATGCGCCTATCGGTTAAAATTTCACCGGCTCTGACAAAATGCTAGCGGCAGGGCAGGCCAGGACCTCCAAGGCATAGAGAGCCAGTTCATGCCACTTGTCCAGCTTGGATACCCAATAATGATAAGGCATAGAGGAATCACCGAGGACGTTGGTACTGTCGGCAAGGTACTCCCTCACCATCTTCCGAAACTTTACACTCCTTGTGAGAGCACCCCCCGCCTCAGGGCCTGTGCAATGGGAGGGTCTGAGAAAACCACACAACTTTGACAGTGTTCCCCTGCCTCTGCTGGATTGCATTTGTGGCTCTCTCATCTGTACTCCTTGGTTGTCCAATGAACTGTCACCTCTGTCGCCAGCGTTTTCAGATGGGAATTTTTTTCACAAGGGTCTTCTCGTACTGCCCATTCTATCAGGCCTGTCCTGCAAAGGAATAAGACATAAAGTTCTCCCTGTAGCATGGGTCTAGAAGCATCACCAAACAGTAATGAATGTCACCCAAAATTTGGACAACGCGAGGGTCAGGGGAAAAGCAGCGTAACATAAACTCAGCCATGCGTGCCAGACTGCAAAGAGGCAAGACTGCCGTGTCCTCACCAACTGACGACTGGCCATGCTCTCCTCCTCATCCTCCACCTTTCTGTACTCTGGCCATCCACGCTGAACAGATGGTATGGCAGTTGTGCAGGTAGTACCGTCTATAGCACAGGAAACAAGCTCCTATTCTTCCTCCTCCTCCTCCTCTTCCTCATTGTCACCCAATCCACGTTGGGATGAAATGAGGCTGGGTTGTGTGTAATCACCCTGTATGATTCCTTGCTCCATCTCATCGTGCTCCGCCTGCAATGCATCTTCTAAAATTGAGAGCAGAGAGTGTTTCAGAAGACAGAGAAGCAGGATGGTGATACTAATTATGGCGTCATCGCTGCTCACCATCTTGGTGGAGTCCTCAAAGTTTTGGAGGATGGTACAGATGTCTGACATCCATGTCCACTCCTGAGGTTTTATGTGTGGAGTCTGACCTGAATACCGACGGCCTTGTTGATGCAGGTAGTCAACAACTGCCCTCTTCTGCTCACAAATCCTTCCCAACATCTGCAATGTAGAGTTCCAAAGCGTGGGGACATCACACACCAGTCGGTGAGCCGGAAGCTGCAAACACTGCTGAAGCACGGTAAAAGCGGCGGAAGCTGTAGTTGACTTTCTAAAATGGGCACACAGGCGACGTACTTTGACAAGAAGATCCGGGTAGGTTTTGAGAAACCGCTGAACCACGAGGTTAAGCACATGGGCCAGGCATGGTACGTGTGTGAGCTCGCTTCGCCTCAGAGCCGCCACCAGGTTCTGGCCATTGTCACACACAACCATGCCTGGCTGTAGGTTCAGCAGTGTCAGCCACAGATCTGCCTGCTCTTTCAGAACTGTCCACAACTCTTCAGCGTTGTGTGGTTTGTCACCTAAGCATATTAGCTTCAGCACAGCCTGTTGCCGCTTGGCCGAGGCAGTGCTGCAGTGCTTCCAGCTTGCGACTGATGTGGTAATTTCGGAGATGGATGCTGAAGAGGAGGAGGAGGTGCAGGAGCTGTAGAATGTGGGGGAACCCTAATTGACCTAGGGCCCGCAATCCGCAGCGTCGGGAGGACGTGTTCCGTCCCAAGGTCCGACTGCGTCCCAGCTTCCACTATGTTAACCCAGTGTGCTGTCAGCGAGATGTACCTTCCCTGCCCACAAGCACTTGTCCACGTGTCCGTGGTTAAGTGGAATTTCCCAGTAACTGCATTGTTGAGGGCACGGCTAATGTTGTGGGACACGTGCTTGTGTAATACGGGAACGGCACACCGGGAGAAATAGTGGCGGCTGGGGACTGAGTACCGAGGGAAGGCCGCTGCCATCAGATTGTGGAAAGCTTCCGTCTCCACGAGCCTAAAAGGCAACATTACGAGCGCAAGCATTCGTGAAATGTGTGAATTTAGTAGTGTGGCCTACGGGGCGTTAGCGGCGTATTTGCGCTTGCATTCCAAGGACTGGGGTAGGGACAACTGAACGTTGCACTGGGACAAGGACGTGCTTACTGATGATGCTAGTTGAGAGTGTTCAACGACAGGTGCAGGGCGGGAGGCATCTTGGCATGCGCCATGGACAAAGGATTGGCGTGCACGCACAACAGTGGAACAAGCAGTGGTGTCATCCGCAGACACTGTTGCTGCACCCTGGGGTTCAGCCCACTTAGTTGGGTGCTTTGCTGACATGTGCCTGATCATGCTGGTGGTGGTCAGGCTGCTAGTTTTGCTACCCCTGCTGATGCTGGCCTGGCAGGTGGTGCAAATGGCCTTTTTGGGGTTATCGGCAGAGTCTTTAAAAAACAACCAGACTCGGGACGTCCTAACAGTTGTACTGGCAACTTCTGTCGTGTTGATGTTACGGGGAACGGTTGCCCGCCTTTTGTCTGCGGCCACCACACTGCTACATGCGATCTCCTCTTGCCCCTCTTCAAGTGGACCGGGCGAGAGTCCCGAATCTATAAATGGAAAAATGAAAAGCTCTTTGGAATGTTCAAGGGTGGGATCAGTTGTCTCCGGGCACTTGGCATGGTGGGAGGAAGGAGGATCAGGGTGAGGAATATGCAGTCCAGACTCACGGCTACTGAGACTTGACCGTGTGGAAGACAGGGTGATGGTGATGGTGGCTAACTGACTGGAAGCATTATCTGCTATCCAACCAATAACCTTTTCACACTGCTCTGTGTTCAATAGTGGTGTGCTGCGGTCCCCTATTAATTGGGACAGGAAGGTCGGGCGAGAAGATGTGGGTGTTTGTTGTGGCACAATTTCAGCTTGCCCACGGTCTCGGCCTCATCCTCTGCATGCACCATCATCACCATCACATTCACTTCCTCGTCCCTTGCCATGCACCTTGCCCATTTTAAATGGAGGACAATATTTTTCACATTCATTACAAATGGCTGTATTTGTATTCGCAGTGATATGTGATGAAAAAACACAGTTTTAGATAGCTGGCCAGTAGGTTACTATTTTTCACAGCGACCTGGTGTCAATAACTTTACTAACACACTGCAACAAAATTTACATGGAGGCCAGAAATGACTGAATTTGGAGAGAACTTATATGTGATATGTAGCGCCCCGAGGGTTCGGCCGCTACAGGAGTATTGCACCTCTGCCAGAGGTGTGATATTCCACTCCCGGGTAAGGATGGAGTATGGACCAGGGCTCAGGTAGCTGCATGCAGCACACACTCCCCATTTCCGGGAGACAGCTCAACGGTGCTCCCATTTAGATAATAATGCAGGCACGACAGACCATGTCCCAGGCTGGAGTGGGGAGGGGGGAGGAAAACCCGGTGCTGTAGGAGCAGGAGGGGACGGTTCCTGAGCATAGGTAGGAGCTCTTTGGTTGCTGGTCACCTGGGCTCATGTTCTAGAGGGAAGTATAAAAGGAAGTAGCCATCTTAGATCTAGGTTCAGTCTGTGAGGAGAAGTTGAGAGGAGAGCTGACAGGGAGCAGCAGCTCAGGCTGAGTGCTGCTACAGAGGCAGGCCTAGAGAAGAGGCCGGGGCCTGAGAGGAGACGGAACAGAGGAGAAGAGAAGGAACAAGAAGGGGAAAGAGGAGACCGAGAAACAGAAGGGCTCAGGAGCAAGAAGGTGGAAGGGACCCTAAGAACCCATGAGAATACCGGGTGAAGGGTCAGGCAGATTAAGGGTACCGGATCCCAAGTTGGTGGAGGAGAAACTACCCTCAGCCAAAGACCGGAGGTCGTGATCATTTATTGGTGCGACACCTCATCAAACCTGCTAGGAAGGCACCATACAGGACAGCGGGGAACGGGGCCCACGTTTACCTGCGCAGGTCCGCGGCAGCTGGACAAAAGTTGGTCACTGGTGAGGCAGGTCAGAGAAAGGATTGAAGGGGGTCCTGTGCCATGCTCCTGAACTGCCTGGGGGTTGACCGAGCCCCTCACCTGGTGGACGCAGCACGGCTCGGGTGGTCATTACCTGTACAGAAGTGACCCGGAGCATATGAATTGTGAGTAAAAGACATTGGACGGCAGTACGTTGTCTGAGTATTCCTTGCTCCTCCAGCACTAACAGCACTGGGACTCTCTGCACCATCACCCCCACCATCCACTACACTGCCCTGGGGCTGCACTCTTCCCGTGGGGAGTCACACTACCTCAGCTGCATACATCATCAGCCCCAGCGGTCTGCCTTGCAGCGGCGGTTCATAATAACCGCAATCCACGGTGGCATAGTCGGACATCACTTAGGACTGCTAAAGGACTACCACTGGTCTGACCACCCTGAGCCACGGGACCGGGCCGCCACTACTACCCCCATCGTCTCCCTATTGCCCGGTTCCGAGTGCCCCACGGCCCAGCTTTGGCGTAGTCGGCAGGATCGTTACCAGCCCTCCACAAGCGGGTATCGCGCGCCTGAAAAGAGACTGTTTCATTGTACTAAAGATGGCACCCGCCCCAGAAGAACGAGCGCCATAATGTGTGCGCCAAAAGACCACAGGAAGCCACCTCCCATCGTGGGCCAGGTCCCAGAATGGCGCCAAAGAAGGAGCCCACCCCCAACGGCCATGAGTGCGGCTGTGGAGATGTCCATCAAGGTGGGGGGGCTGCCCCTGAAAGTGATTGTCACCAGATTGCCCCAGGACCACCCCCAATGGGGGTGGGAGGAGAAGAAAACTGTGGGGCAGGGCGCGGTCTGGATCAGTCTAGACAGACCGCACCCGGGAATGGAAGAAGCATTCAGCAACACCAACCTCTTGGCCCGGAGCCTGCTGCAGGCTGAACCGCCCTGCAGCCTGGCAGAGATCATAGAGCAGCTCCCTAGAGATCCGGAGCGTGCGCAAGCTGCGCTGGAGGACCTGGATCGGAGGATGGTCCGGGCGCAGCGTAGTGCACTCACCGAGTGGAAAGAAGAACTGGCCCGGCAGGCTGGGACCCGCCAGCGACAGGCATCACCTGCACCCCGGAGTACGCCTGCCTCTGAGGACGGCGCAGGAGGAGTGAAGGCCGGAGAAGGTGTCACGGAGGGAGCCACGAGGACCGAGGCAAGTACAGGGGACGTTACCACTCCAGGCCCAGCAGCTGCAAGCCCGTCCCAGCCTCCTGTCGCAGAACCCGAAGCCCCACTCATCGCACCTGTTGCCGCGCCGCCACTGCTCCCAGCTAGGCCTCAGGTGGCGGGAGCCGCAGCCGCGCCCCGCCCTGCGCCCCTTGACCCCGGGCGCCGTAAAGAGGGAAGAGTCACCGGCCAGGTCGCAAGGCCTAGTTAACCCGGGCGCCGTTACCCAACCAGCGCCCCCTTCCCGGACTGGGCCGCCACTGGGCACATCCAGAAGACCCCCGGCCTGGTCGCAAGGCCGAGTGCGCCCGGGCGCTGCTCCCAGATCGGGGTCCTCCGCTATACCACCGCTGGGCGCGGACCTGTTCGCCCAGCACACCGGCCCGGACGGGCCTGAAGATGACCAGGAGGAGCAAGGCGCATCAGGAGGACACCGTTACCAGTAAACGGTAGATTGTGACTGTATATAGTTACCCGTCAGGGTATCAGAACTGTTTTTGGGACTGTTCCGGTTTTGAAAGTGTGGTCCCCATTGGGACAAATATTGAACTGTTTCCTGATAAAAGTTGCCCCTTATCCCTTATCTGGCTGGGGACTGAGAACAGCCATCCCTCTTCCCTACCTGGCTGAGGACTGAGAGCAGCCATTCACCCCACCTTCCAACCGGCTGAGGACTGGGAGCGGCTAATTCCCTGTAAATAGTTGCGCTTCCTAAAGCGCCCCCTACTGGTTTTATAGAAAAACTGCACGCCTACCTCAAGGGAAGTTGATGCACCTTTAAGCAAAAGTGAATACCTGGTTGCCAGTTGCGTAGCGGCCAGAGTTCAAGAATGTGTTTTGAAAATGTTTTCCTTAAAAGTGTTTTATGAAGAAAAAGTTTTATATGCTGCTAAATAACAATGTGAAAGTTTTCTATAATGTTTATATGACAAAAGAGTTCCGGAGGCATTAGCAAAGTGTTTTATAATAGTGTAGCAAGAAAAGGAAAGTGTTTCCCATAAAGGGAATCGAACTGTGTTGTCTGTTTTCTAATGTGAAAAGTTTTGAAAAAGTTTTGCATGTCCTGTACTTAATTGATTTTGCTCTGTTCCAGCCCGAGGACGTGCTGTGGTTTACCAGGGGGGAATGTAGCGCCCCGAGGGTTCGGCCGCTACAGGGGTATTGCACCTCTGCCAGAGGTGTGATATTCCACTCCCGGGTAAGGATGGAGTATGGACCAGGGCTCAGGTAGCTGCATACGTCACACACACCCCATTTCCGAGGGACAGCTCAACGGTGCTCCCATTTAGATAATAATGCAGGCACGACAGACCATGTCCCTGGCTGGAGTGGAGAGGGGGGAGGAAAACCCGGTGCTGTAGGAGCAGGAGGGGACGGTTCCTGAGCATAAGTAGGAGCTCTTTGGTTGCTAAAAAAGTGGTGAAATGATTCCGCAAAATTGATGTTACCAGCAGATACTGTGTTTCTGTTACGGTTTGAGTGCTGAACACTCGACGGTCCCACGGTTGGCAAGTTGGAACTGTGAGATTCAGTACGTGCACCACTGGTGTTTTGTGGAAAAGCACATGTAAGATTCTGCAACAGTCTCTGCTGATACTCCTGCATGCGTGCATCCCTTTCTATGGCAGGAATAATTTCTGCAAATTTACTTTTGCACCGGGGATCTAACAGTGTGGCAACCCAGTAGTCAGGATTATTTCTAATTCTCACAATTCGAGGGTCATGTTGCAGGTAGTGCAGCAAGAAGGCACTCATGTGTGTTGCGCATCCAGGAGCACCAAGTCCCTGTTGTGTTGGTGGCGAGGTAACAATCATGCTTCCTTCCTCTGTCCTCTCCCCCCAACCTCGCACAACAGAAATGTGATCAAGGTCTCCCTCATCTGATGAGTCTTCCATCAGTTCGTCCTCCACTTCTTCCTGGGCTCCTGCACCTTCCTCACTAGTTTGGCTGCTACCATGCGCCCTGGTAAAACCATCTCCCCCACCCTCACATGCCTGCCGCCTTGGTGCTGCCGACCATCTGGACCTTGCAGATGTTAGCCCTTCCGCATACAACTCCTCCTCCTCTACTTCCTCCATCTCCTCTTGTGCCACCACCTGACTCCGAATTCTGTTTAACATGTGCTCCAGCATGTAAATCACCGGAATAGTCATGCTGATAATGGCATCGTCAGCACTAAACATCTTCGTTGCCATTTCAAAACTGTGCAGAAGGGTGCATAGGTCCCTGATCTGAGACCACTCCTCCAGATCTCGTTGGCCCAGGCTATACGTCAGAACGTATTGCACCAGGGCTTGTCGGTGCTGCCACAGTCGCTGCAACATGTGCAGAGTTGAATTCCACCGGGTAGGCACATCGCATTTTAGCCGGTGAAGTGGCAGGCCCAACGACTTCTGTAGAGATGTAAGTCGCTGAGCTGCGGGATGCGAACGGCGGAAGTGAGCACACAGCGACCGTGCCCTCTGCAGAAGGCCATCTAGTCCGGGATAGTGGGCTAAAAATTGCTGGACAACCAGGTTCAACACGTGAGCCATACAAGGCACGTGTGTGACATTGCCCCGGCGAAGGGCCGCACCCAGGTTTGCAGCATTGTCGCACATGGCCTTCCTTGGTTTCAGGTCCAGTGGAGACAACCATTCATGAAATTGGTTCTCCAGAGCTGACCACAACTCCTCAGCTGTGTGACTCACATTTCCCAGACATTTCAAAGTAAAAACCGCCTGATGACGTTTATCCCTACTGCCAGCATAGTAAGGAGGTGTGCAGGATCCCTTCTGCGCAGTTAGAAAGCTTGTGGCATGACCAGACAGGCTTTGGGTGCAGGTGGAGGACCGAGAGGAGGTTGAGGAGGCAGAAGCAGTGGAGGAACTTTGACATAAAGAGGATTGACGCACAACTCGTGGGGACGGCAAGACTTGGACAGCAGCCCCTTGTCCTGCTGTCACCATAGTTACCCAGTGCCCAGTCAGCGACATGTAACGCCCCTGTCCATGCCTACTCGTCCAAGTGTCTGTGGTGAAATGCACCCTGTCACACATAGAGTTTCTCAAAAAAGCGGTGATGTTGTGTGCGACATGCTGGTGGAGCGCAGGCACACCTTTCTTTGAGAAGTAGTGCCGACTGGGCATCTGGTACTGGGGCACTGCGACGGACATAAGGTCTCGAAAATCCTCTGTGTCCACCAGGCGGAAAGGCAGCATTTCTGTAGCCAAGAGCTTGCAGATGGTGAAATTCAACCTCTTAGCTTTCTCATGGTTAGGAGGAAATGGTCTTTTACTTGTCCATATCTGAGGGACAGAGGGCTGGCTATTGTGCTTAGACGGGGTTGATAAGGGTGTCCCCGGCAAACTGCCGGTCTGTGAGGAAGATGCAGGCGGACATGTTAGGTTGCCTTGATCCAAATGTGGTGCTATTGATGTCGGACAGCGCTCAACACCAGCTGGTGTTACCACCTCCAAAGAAAATGATGACCTGCCAATCACGCTGGCTGTTGCGGGTAAAGAGGTGGCAGGTCTGCACCCCAAAACAGGTGTGACTGCTGTCCCCCCAGTCACAGAGGATGAAGAGGCCACGGATGCAAAAGATATGGCAGACGGTGGTTGGCCCGGCCGGCTAGGCCGCATTGCAGCACAGTGAGCTTCCCACTGCAACTTATGCTTCATGTCCATGTGCCAGTTCATGCATGAAGTACTCAAACTAAGTATTTTTTGGCCTCTACTTAGCTTTTGCTGACAAATGTTACAGATAACACAAATGTTACAGATAACATGAGTTGGGTCATCTTTATCGATCTGAAAAAATGCCCAGGCTATGCAAGGCTTAGCACCCATGCGACCTGAAGAGCCACCACGACTTGTTGTGAGAGGCAGAGTTGTGTTTGAGGATGCAGTTGTTGACGTGCTTCCAGTACTACGTCTCTGTCCAGGGAGGCGCAACCTGACCTCGTCGTCACTAGCATTCTCCTCCACCTCCTCTGCTGACCTCATGTCTTGGCTGACTGTGGGTTGACAGTAAGTGGGATCTCCAACCTCATCATCATCACCCTGTGCGTTATCACACCCGTCGTCCTCAGAGCCAACCTGTTCCTGCCCTGACAAAAAACTAAAGTTGTCGCTCAAATCAGGTATTTGAGTCTCATCATCGTCTTCCTCATTGTCTCCACCAACAGGAGTTACAGTTTGGGAATGAGGGTCTACATTATGGTCAGAACCTTCAGCGTCTGGTCCTGGATCCGACTCATAAAGATTCTGGGCATCAGTGCAGATCATTTCCTCGTCTGGATTCACAGAAGCGCTGGAGCCGACCTCTGATTCCCAGGCTATAGTATGAGTAAACAGCTCTGCAGACTCAACCATCTGTTCTACCTCATATTCAGACGGGCAGCTGGAGATTTGGGAGCTGTGAGGAAGCAAGTGCGATTGGGGTGACACCTTTGAGTACTGGAGTATTTGTGATGTTGAAGTTGATGTGGAGGAGAGCCCACTTAAAGGAACACTTGATATCCATTGAAGCACCTGCTGTTTTTGTGCCTCATCTGGAATTTGTAGCGATTGGCGTGGCTGTAAGAAAGGGGTCTTATCACATTGTCCGCTAAAAGAAGTAGACATTTTAGTTTGCCTGGAAGATGGTCTTTCTTCTGCAGATGTTACTGTTGCTTTAACACCTACCCCACGGACACAAACTTTTTTCCCCTTCCCAACATGCCTATTCCCCTTTCCACCAGCAGCAGGCCTTTTTTCACTCATTTTGGTGGTTAACTAATTCACAACTCTGGAGTTGTTTGCACAAAAAAACAATGGATGGGAACCGAGCAGAGCTGAGTGGCCAAACTGTGGTATTAGGCCAAAACTATTGGCTGGGTTAGATGTAGAAAAAAATTATATTCAATTAGCAACCTGATGGAGGTCAGTATAGATGGACTAATAGAACAAGTCCCATACACTGCTAGAAGCCCAAATATTTTTTCAGAGGTAGATGAAGAAAAAAATTATATTCAGTTTGCAACCTGATGGAGGTCAGTACAGATGGACTAATAGAACAAGTCCCACACACTGCTAGAAGGCCAAATATTTTTTCAGAGCTAGATGCAGACAAAAATTTATTTTGAATTTGCAACCTGATGGAGGTCACTATAGAGGGACTAGTAGAACAAGTCCCACACACTGCTAGAAGGACAAATATTTTTTCAGAGCTAGATGCAGAAAAAAATTATATTCAATTTGCAACCTGATGGAGGTCAGTATAGATGGACTAATAGACCAAGTCCCACACACTGCTAGAAGGCCAAATATTTTTTCAGAGCTAGATGCAGACAAAAAAATATTTTTAATTTGCAACCTGATGGAGGTCAGTATAGATGGACTAATAGAACAAGTCCCACACACTGCTAGAAGGCCAACTATTTTTTCAGAGCTAGATGCAGATAAAAATTATTTTTAATTTGCAACCTGATGGAGGTCAGTATAGATGGACTAATAAAATAAGTTACACACACTGCTAGAAGCCCAAATATTTTTTCAGAGGTAGATGCAGAAAAAAATTATATTCAGTTTGCAACCTGATGGAGGTCAGTATAGATGGACTAGTAGAACAAGTCCCACACACTGCTAGAAGGACAAATATTTTTTCAGAGCTAGATGCAGATAAAAATTATTTTTAATTTGCAACCTGATAGAGGTCAGTATAGATGGACTAGTAGAACAAGTCCCACACACTGCTAGAAGGACAAATATTTTTTCAGAGCTAGATGCAGAAAAAAAATTATTTTGAATTTGCAACCTGATGGAGGTCAGTATAGATGGACTAGTAGAACAAGTCCCACAAACTGCTAGAAGGACAAATATTTTTTCAGAGCTAGATGCAGAAAAAAATTATATTCAATTTGCAACCTGATGGAGGTCAGTATAGATGGACTAATAGAACAAGTCCCACACACTGCTAGAAGGCCAAATATTTTTTCAGAGCTAGATGCAGATAAAAATTATTTTTAATTTGCAACCTGATGGAGGTCAGTATAGATGGACTAATAAAACAAGTCCCACACACTGCTAGATGCCCAAATATTTTTTCAGAGGTAGATGCAGAAAAAAATTATATTCAGTTTGCAACCTGATGGAGGTCAGTATAGATGGACTAGTAGAACAAGTCCCACACACTGCTAGAAGGACAAATATTTTTTCAAAGCTAGATGCAGATAAAAATTATTTTTAATTTGCAACCTGATGGAGGTCAGTATAGATGGACTAGTAGAACAAGTCCCACACACTGCTAGAAGGACAAATATTTTTTCAGAGCTAGATGCAGAAAAAAATTATATTCAATTTGCAGCCTGATGGAGGTCAGTATAGATGGACTAATAGAACAAGTCCCACACACTGCTAGAAGGCCAAATATTTTTTCAGAGCTAGATGCAGACAAAAAAATATTTTTAATTTGCAACCTGATGGAGGTCAGTATAGATGGACTAATAGAACAAGTCCCACACACTGCTAGAAGGCCAAATATTTTTTCAGAGGTAGATGCAGATAAAAATTATTTTTAATTTGCAACCTGATGGAGGTCAGTATAGATGGACTTAAAAAACAAGTCCCACACACTGCTAGAAGCCCAAATATTTTTTCAGAGGTAGATGCAGAAAAAAATTATATTCAGTTTGCAACCTGATGGAGGTCAGTATAGATGGACTAATAGAACAAGTCCCACACACTGCTAGAAGCCCAAATATTTTTTCAGAGCTAGATGCAGATAAAAATTATTTTTAATTTGCAACCTGATGGAGGTCAGTATAGATGGACTAATAGAACAAGTCCCACACACTGCTAGAAGGCCAAATATTTTTTCAGAGCTAGATGCAGATAAAAAATTATTTTTAATTAGCAACCTGATGGAGGTCAGTATAGATGGACTAATAGAACAAGTCCCACACACTGTTAGAAGGCCAAATATTTTTTCAGAGCTAGATGCAGATAAAAATTATTTTTAATTTGCAACCTGATGGAGGTCAGTATAGATGGACTAATAAAACAAGTCCCACACACTGCTAGAAGCCCAAATATTTTTTCAGAGGTAGATGCAGAAAAAAATTATATTCAGTTTGCAACCTGATGGAGGTCAGTATAGATGGACTAGTAGAACAAGTCCCACACACTGCTAGAAGGACAAATATTTTTTCAGAGCTAGATGCAGATAAAAATTATTTTTAATTTGCAACCTGATTGAGGTCAGTATAGATGGACTAATAGAACAAGTCCCACACACTGCTAGAAGGACAAATATTTTTTCAGAGCTAGATGCAGAAAAAAATTATATTCAATTTGCAACCTGATGGAGGTCAGTATAGATGGACTAATAGAACAAGTCCCACACACTGCTAGAAGCCCAAATATTTTTTCAGAGCTAGATGCAGATATAAATTATTTTTAATTTGCAACCTGATGGAGGTCAGTATAGATGGACTAATACAACAAGTCCCACACACTGCTAGAAGGCCAAATATTTTTTCAGAGCTGGATGCAGACAAAAAAATATTTTTAATTTGCAACCTCATGGAGGTCAGTATAGATGGACTAATAGAATGATGCTATGCCCAAAAGGTTTTACTTCACTAGGTGCAGTAAAAAAATTGGTATTCTATACACAGGTGGTAGGTATATCTTGCAACACAGATAGGCTACTCCACTGACTAACACACTCTGCAATAGGCCAAAAAGGATTAGCTTTGCTAGATTCAGCCAAATGCTGTGAAAAAAACTTGCACAGCACTGGCACAGACCTGCCTGGCAAAAACTGATAGGAACTGATGTAACTTAGTCCTGAAAAGGACTGCAATTACAATTAGTCTTTACTCCCACAACTTATCTATTTAAGAGTACAGACCAGCCTGATAAAAGTCGTAGGAAATGCTGTAACCTAGTCCTTAAAAGGACTGCAATCACAACTATTCCCTACTCCCAAGCTATCTGTAGATCTGTGCGAAAATTGGCTTGAAATTAACAAAGTATAGCGCACACAGCAACAGCGGTGCCGTCTAACACGCAGCTGCAGCAGTGAGAAAATGGTGGCGACGGGGGAAAATGGCTGGGTCTTATAGGGCAAGGACATGTGACATACACTGCCAATGACACATGCCCTTGTTTGTGTGAAAAAAAGCACTTTGCTCCGTGTGTGCGCTGCTGATAGGCTGACAGATTGCACCTCCCCACTGTAAATGCGGGAAAGAGAAAAAAAAATGGAGATCTTCATTATTCCTGCAGAGATCCATCCCCTGCCCCTCCCCCCGCCCCGCTGTACACTCAAACTGCGTATTAACATTAATTTTCATCATTACTGAGAAAAAATCCAGTTATGATTTTGGTGCACGAACAGTTATCGAACATAACCTCGAACAGCCGAATTTTTCTCAAATCGTTCGTGTTCGCCGAACGGCTCGAACACCGCCCAAAACAGCTCGAATTTGAGATTGGCGAACAGGTCGAGTCGAACAACGCTCATCTCTACCCATAATGTCTCTATTAAAATGAGGCATACATTAATTGTTACAAAAATTTTAATTTTATTATGAATAAGTATAAAACATACATAACATAAGCAAAGGTATCAAAACATGTAGCAATCAGCTAGCACAGTATGTAAAAAAAATTATTATTTTTTTTTTAAATGTTTATTGATCCTCCCTAAATAAGATTAAATTCTAAGATTTTAATGTGCTGATGGCTGTAAATGAGAGCGATATTTAAATAATTTTGAAAGTGCTAGTGCTTTTATATCATAAATATCAATACTCCCTATATTTGATAGCAGCAATAAATAATGAAAAAAAGTGTAAAGTGCCAATATGTGTCAGAGCATAAATCAGTAAAATGCAAGTGCCTATGTTTGTTTAAATTGTAACACATTATATCAGCTATTCAAAGTGTTGCAAATGGGGAGGAATTTAAATGTAAATTATTAGTGATCAAACATGATTCTTACTTACTTATAGTTGATTAGGAGCTTGCTACCCGGCCACCGCCCCGACGACACCGTTTCTCCCTGGCTTTTTAAAAAAAAAAGTTTGTCTACAAGAACAAAACAACGAAACACGAAAAGTGCAACGGTCACTTTAAATATTCTTTTAATGTTTTTAAGTAAGTGAGGCTGCGCACCCACTATGCGTTTTTCAATCGTTTTTGCCGCGGAATTTACGCAGTGAAAATGCTTAAAAAACACTTGGTAATATTTGCCCCATGGTCCCCAATGATAATCCGCATGTGCTGGGCACATGATGCAGAAATTTCCGCTGCGGATTATCATTGCGGAAAAATAAGCAGCAAGTCCATTAATTTTGCGGACACGCAGCGTAATTGCCGCCATTGACTTTCATAATATCCGTGTCAGCACATTTGCACACACGGATATTATGTGATTCTATGTGCGGATGGTACCCGGGTCTGGAGAAGAGGAGACTATCATCCAGACCTGGGTACCAGAGAACCTGTTAAAAAAAGAATTTAAAATAAAAAATAAAGATTATACTTAACTTCTGATGGCCCCCGGTCTCGACAGTGATGCGTCCGGTCTGTTGTATCGGTCACGGTGGTGTGAAGGACCTGCTAGGACGTCATTTAGTCATGCGACTGGTCACGCGACCGCTTACGTCGGCGGTCGCGTGACCTGTCACATGACTCAATGACGTCATTGCAGGTCCTTTCACACCACCGCGACCCATACAACAGACCGGACGGAGCGGAGAAAATATCGGGGGCCATCGAAAAGTAAATATAATCTTTATTTTTTACCATTTTTATTCTTTTTTTTTAACTATTACTTGGTCACACTATATAAATACATGCCGTTTGCATGGATTTATATAGTGTGACCAAGTTGTCAAGCATCACTTGGAAAAGCGCTTGGTAACCTGCATGCGGAAATGCATGTGAAAAACGATTGACAAATGCTTCTACCTGGCAGGAAAAAAGCATGTAAAATCCGCATGCGTTTTTCCTGCCAGGGAGAAGCGGAAAAAATATGCAGCATTTCTGCATCGTGGGCACATAGCCTAAGAATCATGTTTGATCACTGATAATTTACATTTAAATTCCCCCCCATGTGCAACACTTTGAATAGCTGATATAATGTGTTACAGTTTAAACAAACATAGGCACTTGCATTTTACTGATTTATGCTCCGACACATATTGGCACTTTGCACTTTTTTTTCATTATTTATTGCTGCAATCAAATATAGGGAGTATTGATATTTATGATATAAAAGCACTAGCACTTTCAAAATTAATTTAATATCTCTCTCATTTACAGCCATCAGCACATTAAAACCTCAGAGTTGAATCTTATTTAGGGAGGATCAATAAACATTTAAAAAAAAAATTTAAAAAAACTTTTTTACATGCTGTGCTACCTGATTGCTACATGTTTTGATACCTTTGCTTATTTTATGTATGTTTTATACTTATTCATAATAAAATTAACATTTTTGTAACAATTAATTTATGCCTCATTTTAATAGAGACATTATGGGCGCTCTGTTAATGTGTTTTTGATCAAGGAATAATAGGACCTGTGAGGCTACTAAACATAAAATGGCTTCTATCAACCGAAAGGATAAAAATACAAGGTAATCAATCTGTCTTCACATAATTTAACTAAAACCCAATATGAGATCCTGAACAAGGGTCTAACTTTCTCACCTACTAATTATTTTATTTTTTTCACAGCTATGAGGGATTCGTATATCTTTCCACATAAATTGATATTGAGGAAGCTAAATAATCGTGTCATGCCTCATTGGGGTTGGACAGTGCTGCTGAGCGAGAGGCACTATTGGCTTTGGAAGAATTATTGAGGGAACAGATGCCTGACCACCAATGTATGTTTGCCCAAACCGTTATGCGTAGATCAATGAGGTCCAACCCTTGTCCTTATGTCCAACTGTTGAGGTCTTCACGATATTGGTTGACACCCAATCAATGTAAAAACCTCAAAGACCTGTTAGCTAGAAGCCACTATGTACCATGTACGCCTAACCCCCTTAGACTCAAGGGTTCCACTAATAGTTGTTTCCCATGCGGGCACTGTTTTGCCTGCTCCAATGTCTCTCGCTGCTCTAATTTTGAGATAATTTCTTGCAGCAGCACTAATGTGATACATTATGCAATATACAGCTGCCCTAAACTATATGTTGGCCTTACTTCTACAGAGCTGAGAGTGAGGGTTAGGAAGCATGTGAGGGACAGTGGTGCAGACAAGACAGTGGATGTTATCACGCAGTTAAAACACTATGGAGAAAGTAGCGTAAATAGGGTCTTATCTGACATACAATTCGAGTTATTTATCAGATTGTACTAACCTCAATTATGACTTTAAAGGCGTTTTTTAAATCATTGTACAGCTGCTGCAGATCCACGGGTTGCAAAACTGACAAGCATGAAGATAGGAATCATTTCTGGATACGTTTTGTGCTGCTGTGTATGGAAAACACTAATTCTCAGGGATTTATTCAAACATTTGGTTTTTTTCAACGCGTTTTAGAGTGTTAAGCACTTCTTCTTCAGAGAATAACCACATACTCCGGAAGAAGCGAAAGCGAAACAGCGTTGGGGTAGGGAGACACTGCACCTTTATTTTCTTCTTCTTTGGTGGTTTCTGATTCGATGTAATGTACCTTCCTCTACTTGCTACTTCAGATTTGCTGCTATCTAGTTTTCCTTGTCCATGACGTGACAACTGAGTATCAATATTGTTTAAATTGTGACACTTTTCCCTGATGTGAATATGACTGTACTTGCACTTTATTAATATAATTATACTTGCAATTACTTTTCATTCCAGGTAATATCCTCTAATTCTTTATTACTTTAGATATGCTGCTATCTATGTTTTCTTTGCCTATTATGTGGTATCCAAGTACCTACATTGTACAAATTGGGAGGCTTTTTTTAATAAGACTATAGCTGCACTTGCACTTTATCGAGGTTATTGCACTTGCACTTTGAACATATGTATGCCATTGCAGCATTAAACCCTAAAAGCCCTTACTACTTGAGAACCAAGGACTCCTATCTGGCCTATTAATTAAGAATAACTTGGATACACCACAATATTAATTGGGATTTATGCTATGCCTGTGTCTCCCCCTTTGTTAGAGGGTTTTTTCTGCATTGATTGCAAAGTGTCTAGCATTACACAACTCTTTTTGGGACATATGGTTGAATAAGAGAAGAGAGCCAAGCTTACTACATAGATACAGTATCAGAACCAAGTGTACTACATAAATATGTTAATAGATCTAAGATTACTACATAGAAGGGATAAAATAACCAAATTTACTAAATAAATATGTTACCAAACCCGAGCTAACTACATAAATACTGAAACAGAACTTACTACATAGATACATTACTAAGCTTACTATATAGAAACAATAACACAACCAAATGTAGTAAATAGATAGGTTATCAGAACCAAGCTTAATACATAAATATGGGAACAGAACCAAGTTTACTACACAGACATGGGAACAAAACCAAGCTTACTACATAGATATGGGAACTGAGAAAAGCTTACTACATAGATACATTACCAGAACTTAGCTTACTACACATACACCGTAACAGAAGAGAGCTTACTATATAGATAAAGGAACAGAACAAAGCTTGCTACATAGATACTGTACCAGAACCAAGCAAACTGCATAGATCTGTTATCAGAACCAAGCTTCTTATTGTACATATTTGACTAGAAATAAGTTGATTACATAGATTTGTTACCAGAACAAAGCTTGTAACATAGATGTGATAATAGAGGCAAGATTACTACATAGATATGCTACTAGAACCAAACTCACTACAGAGATACAATAACAGAACAAAATTTACTAGATAAATACGGTACAAGAACCAAAGTCATTGCAAAGTACTTATCCAACAGTAAGAGTTGTGACAGAGTCACTGGTGAAGTATGTGAGGCGAGGTATGTTTCTCTACGGCTATTAGCCCTAGTGAACTGATCTACAACTTTCCACCAGGGTGTTATATGTTGGAGGGTTTAATCACCATTTTGAAGGGTGTGGTTTGTTGTGAATGACATAGAGATGGGAGGGAAGTCATTCATCCTACCTCCCCTCAGGGTGTGGCTGAGCAAGGTTAAATGCTTAGTCACTATTTTTTTTTAACTGGTGTGTGATCTGCAGAGTGAAGTCTCCAAGCTGTGCATGGTGAAGCCAGAGACCTCCACCAAAGGACTGGTGTTTGGTGGGACTTCACTGTGTTACATGTTACGAGGTCATGGGGGATTCCCTGTTGAGAGGAACAGAGGCCGCTATCTGCAGACCAGACATAACCTCAAGAGAAATGTGCAGTCTTCCAGGTGCAAAAATTAAAGATGTGTCTGACAGGATACCAAGACTCTTCAGACCTACAGATCACTACCCATTCCTGCTAATACATGTGGGGACAAATGACACCGCAAGAAAGGACCTGGAAACCATCTGCAGTGACTTTGAAAACTTAGGCAAGAAAGTGAAAGAATTGGGAGCGCAGGTGGTCTTCTCATCCATCCTCCCAGTGGATGGCCATGGAACAATGAGGTGGAATAAGATTCTACAGGTGAACAACTGGCTATGTCAATGGTGCAGTCAACAAGGATTTGGATTTCTGTATCACAGAATGAATTACCTATATGATGGACTACTTGCTAGAGATGGGGTGCACCTTAGGAAGACTGGAAACCGTGTATTTGGAAGTCGCCTTGCTACACTCATCAGGAGAGCTTTAAACTAGAACAATGTGGGAAGGGAAGCAAAAGGCCAGAAAAAGCTATACAGCTGACAAATACTATTGAGATCACTGCTATTGGAATTGGAAAGAAAGAACAAAGACAAAAAAATCTAAATAATAAAAATATGGGAGGAAGAGAAACCAATCACAAACTAAAATGTTTTTATACAAATGCACAAAGCATGGGAAACAAACAAGGAGAATTGGAACTACTAACGCAGGAAAAGAAATATGATGTCATTGGAATCACTGAAACTTGGTGGGACGATACACATGATTGGAATACAAGGCTAGAAGGATACAACCTATTTGCAAGAAACAGACTTGATAAAAGAGGAGGAGGTGTCGCATTGTATGTTAGAAAAGCGTATATCTGCACAGAGATTGAAGCTTCAGAGACTGGGAGTTCTGTGGAAACTGTTTAGGTCAGAATACAAGGAGAGAACAACGGAAAGGACACCATTGTAGGCATTTACTACAGGCCACCTGGGCAAACTGAACATATGGATGAACTCTTTATGTATCAAATGACCAAGTTCTCCAAAAAATATGACGTAGTGGTCATGGGAGATTTCAACTATCCAGACATTTGTTGGGAATCTCTCTCAAGTAAAACTAACAGGTCAAGCAAATTCTTATCCTCTCTTGCTGACAACTTTATCTTCCAAAAGGTAGGGGAGAAAACAAGGGGATCTGCTACTTTGGATCTAATCCTTATAAACAGGGAGGAAATGGTTGAGGAGGTAAAAGTGGCTGGGACGCTAGGAGGCAGCGATCATGCTATTATAGAATTTTGGATAAATAGAGGAGGAAGCCATGTGAAGACTCAAACTTCAAGGTTAGATTTCAGAAAAGCAGATTTTAAGCGACTCAGAAAGAGAATAGGAGGGATCCAATGGCTGGATGTCCTTAAGGACAAAAATGTCCAGGAAGGATGGGAAATTTTTATAAATGAGATTCTCAAAGCACAATCATTAACAATCCCAAAAAGTAGGAAAAATGGGAAGCATTTAAGGAAAGCAGGATGGATGAACACAGAACTTAAACACATGCTAAAAAGAAAGAAAGAAATGTTTATCAAATGGAAAGAGGGAGGTATATCTAAAGAAGATTATAATGCAGTCGGCAGAACCTGTAGGGCACGTATTAGGTTAGCTAAAGCTGACAATGAATTAAGGCTTGCAAGAGATGTCAAAAGCAATAAAAAAGGATTTTGGGGGTATGTCAAAAGTAAAAGAAAAGTCAAAGATGCTATACGATTTTTACAGGATGAAAATGGTGAAATGGTACGAAAGGATGCTGAGAAGGCCGAACTTTTTAATTCCTCTTTTGCATCAGTTTTCTCTCAGAAAGAAAATGTAACATCAACTGAACTTCACTGTCCTATTAAAGGAATAGAAGTTTCCAGGTTATTTGTAAACAGAAAGATTGTTTGGGAATATTTAGCTAACATAAATGAGTTCAAGTCTCCAGGTCCAGATGAATTACACCCCATTACACCCCAGAGTACTGAAGGAAATCGTAGAAGAAATTTTAGAACCACTCTCCATAATCATTGAAAATTCTTGGAGAACAGGAGAAGTCCCAGAAGACTGGAGAAGAGCAAATGTTGTTCCTATCTTCAAAAAGGGGAAGAAGGTGGACCCAGGGAACTATAGGCCAGTGAGTCTGACTTCTATAGCAGGAAAGATCTTTGAACAAATTATTAAACAACATGTTTGTAAGTACCTGGGTAAGAATGAAGTGATTAACCAGAGTCAGCATGGGTTTGTAACTAACAAGTCGTATCAGACTAACTTAATTTCCTTCTATGACAGAATCACTGACTGGGTGGATCAGGGAAATGCTGTAGATATAGTATATCTTGACTTCAGCAAAGCATTTGACAAAGTATCTCACACCATCCTTATTGAAAAAATGACCAAGTATGGAATGGACAAGGCAACTGTTAGGTGGATTCATAACTGGCTTAGTGATCGGACTCAAAGAGTGGTCATAAATGGCTTCACATCCAGTTGGATTAATGTCTCAAGTGGGGTACCACAGGGCTCTTTCCTGGGAACTGTATTGTTCAACATCTTTATCAATGATTTAGATGAAGCAATTGATTGTAAACTGATTAAATTTGCTGATGACACAAAGCTTGGAGGGATAGCTAACACTAGAGAAGAGAGAGAGAGGATTCAAAAAGACCTAAATAAACTGGAGCAGTGGGCAGCAACTAACAGAATGTTTTTTAACAGGGAAAAATGCAAAGTACTACACCTTGGCAATAAAAATGAAAAAAGCATATACAGAATGGGAGGAATAGAGCTAAGCAACAGTACATGTGAAAAAGACTTATGTATACTAATAGATCATTGACTGAACATGAGTCGACAGTGTGATGCAGCAGCATAAAAGGCAAATACAATTCTGGGATGTATTAACAGAAGCATACAGTCCAGATCACGTGAAGTCATTATCGCACTTTACTCCTCATTGGTCAGACCTCATCTGGAATACTGTGTTCAGTTTTGGGCACCACATTTTAAAAAAGACATTGACAAACTGGAGCAAGTTCAGAGAAGAGTGACCAGAATGGTGACCGGTCTGCAAACCATGTCCTATGAGGAACGGTTACAGGATTTGGGAATGTTTAGCTTGCAAAAAAGAAGACTGAGAGGTGACTTAATAGCTGTCTACAAATATCTCAAGGGCTGTCACATTGTAGAAGGATCATAGAATCATAGAATGGTAGAGTTGGAAGGGACCTCCTGGGTCATCTGGTCCAACCCCCTGCTCAAAGCAGGATTCACTAAATCATCTCAGACAGATGTCTGTCCAGCCTCTGTTTGAAGACGTCCATTGAAGGGGAACTCACCACCTCTCGTGGCAGCCTGTTCCACTCATTGATCACCCTAACTGTCAAAAAGTTTTTTCTAATATCTAATCTGTGTCTCCTCCCATTCAGTTTCATCCCATTGCTTCTAGTCTTTCCTTGTGCAAATGAGAATAAAGATGATCCTTCTACAATGTGACAGCCCTTGACATATTTGTAGACAGCTATTAAGTCTCCTCTCAGTCTTCTTTTTTGCAAGCTAAACATTCCCAAATCCTGCAACCGTTCCTCATAGGACATGGTTTGCAGACCAGTCACCATTCTGGTCGCTCTTCTCTGATCTTGCTCCAGTTTGTCTATGTCTTTTTTAAAATGTGGTGCCCAAAACTGTACACAGTATTCCAGATGAGGTCTGACCAAAGAGGAGTAAAGACCGATAATGACTTCACGTGATCTAGACTGTATGCTTCTGTTAATACATCCCAGAATTGTATTTGCCTTTTTTGCTGCTGCATCACACTGTTGACTCATGTTCAGTCTATGATCTATTAGTATACCTAAGTCTTTTTCACATGTACTGTTGCTTAGCTCTATTCCTCCCATTCTGTATATGCTTTTTTCATTTTTATTGCCCAGATGTAGTACTTTGCATTTTTCCCTGTTAAAAACCATTCTGTTGGTTGCTGCCCACTGCTCCAGTTTATTTAGGTCTTTTTGAATCCTCTCTCTCTCTTCTCTAGTATTAGCTATCCCTCCAAGCTTTGTGTCATCAGCAAATTTAATCAGTTTACCCTCAATTCCTTCATCTAAATCATTGATAAAGATGTTGAACAATACAGGTCCCAGGACAGAGCCCTGTGGTACCCCACTTGAGACATTCATCCAGCTGGATGTGAAGCCATTTACAACCACCCTTTGAGTCCAATCACTAAGCCAGTTATGAATCCACCTAACAGTTGCCTGGTCCATTGCATACTTGGTCATTTTTTCAATAAGGATGGTGTGAGATACTTTGTCAAATGCTTTGCTGAAGTCAAGATATACTATATCTACAGCATTTCCCTGATCCACCCAGTCAGTGATTCTGTCATAGAAGGAAATTAAGTTAGTCTGACATGACTTGTTAGTTACAAACCCATGCTGACTCTGGTTAATCACTTCATTCTTATCCATGTACTTACATACATGTTGTTTAATAATTTGTTCAAAGATCTTTCCTGGTATAGAAGTCAGACTCACCGGCCTAGAGTTCCCTGGGTCCACCTTCTTCCCCTTTTTGAAGATAGGAACAACATTTGCTCTTCTCCAGTCTTCTGGGACTTCTCCTGTTCTCCAAGAATTTTCAAAGATTATGGAGAGTGGTTCTAAAATTTCTTCTACGATCTCCTTCAGTACTCTGGGGTGTAATTCATCTGGACCTGGAGACTTGAACTCATTTATGTTAGCTAAATATTCCCTCACAATCTTTCTGTTTACAGATAACTTGGATTCCTCTATTCCTTTAATATGACAGTGAAGATCAGTTGATGTTACATTTTCTTTCTGAGAGAAAACAGATGCAAAATAGGAGTTAAAAAGTTCGGCCTTCTCAACATCCTCTCTTACCATTTCTCCATTTTCATCCTGTAAAAATCCTATAGCATCTTTGACTTTTCTTTTACTTTTGACATACCCCCAAAATCCTTTTTTATTGCTTTTGACATCTCTTGCAAGCCTTAATTCATTGTCAGCTTTAGCTAACCTGATACGTGCCCTGCAGGATCTGCAGACTGCATTATAATCTTCTTTAGATATGCCTCCCTCTTTCCATTTAATAAACATTTCTTTCTTTCTTTTTAGCATGTGTTTAAGTTCTGTGTTCATCCATCCTGGTTTCCTTAAATGCTTCCCATTCTTCCTACTTTTCGGGATTGTTAACGATTGTGCTTTGAGAATCTCATTTTTAAAAATTTCCCATCCTTCCTGGACATTTTTGTCCTTAAGGACATCCAGCCATTGGATCCCTCCTATTCTCTTTCTGAGTCTCTTAAAATCTGCCTTTCTAAAATCTAACCTTGAAGTTTGAGTCTTCACATGTCTTCCTCCTCTAGTTATCCAAAATTCTATAATAGCATGATCGCTGCCATCCTAGGGTCCCAGCCACCTTTACCTCCTCAACCATTTCCTCCCTGTTTATAAGGATTAGATCCAAAGTAGCAGATCCCCTTGTTTTCTCCCCTACCTTTTGGAAGATAAAGTTGTCAGCAAGAGAGGATAAGAATTTGCTTGACCTGTTAGTTTTACTTGAGAGAGATTCCCAACAAATGTCTGGATAGTTGAAATCTCCCATGACCACTACGTCATATTTTTTGGAGAACTTGGTCAATTGATACATAAAGAGTTCATCCATATTTTCAGCTTGCCCAGGTGGCCTGTAGTAAATGCCTACAATGGTGTCCTTTCCGTTGTTCTCTCCTTGTATTCTTACCCAAACAGTTTCCACAGAACTCCCAGTCTCTGAAGCTTCAATCTCTGTGCAGATATACGCTTTTCTAACATACAATGCGACACCTCCTCCTCGTTTATCAAGTCTGTTTCTTGCAAATAAGTTGTATCCTTTTAGCCTTTTATTCCAATCATGTATATCGTCCCACCAAGTTTCAGTGATTCCAATGACATCATATTTCTTTTCCTGCATTAGTAGTTCCAATTCTCCTTGTTTGTTGCCCATGCTTTGTGCATTTGTATAAAAACATTTTAGTTTGTGATTGGTTTCTCTTCCTCCCATATTTTTATTATTTAGATTTTTTTTGTCTTAGTTCTTCCTTTCCACTTCCAGTAGCAGAGATCTCAATAGTATTTGTCAGCTGTATGGCTTTTTCTGGCCTTTTGCTTCCCTTCCCACAATGTTCTAGTTTAAAGCTCTCCTGATGAGTGTAGCAAGGCGACTTTCAAATACATGTTTTCCAGTCTTCGTAAGGTGCACCCCATCTCTAGCAAGTAGTCCATCGTATAGGTAATTCATTCCGTGATCCAGAAATCCAAATCCTTGTTGACGGCACCATCGACGTAGCCAGTTGTTCACCTGTAGAATCTTATTCCACCTCATTGTTCCATGGCCATCCACTGGGAGGATGGATGAGAAGACCACCTGCGCTCCCAATTCTTTCACTTTCTTGCCTAAGTCTTCAAAGTCACTGCAGATGGTTTCCAGGTTCTTTCTTGCGGTGTCATTTTTCCCCACATGTATTAGCAGGAATGGGTAGTGATCTGTAGGTCTGAAGAGTCTTGATATCCTGTCAGACACATCTTTAATTTTTGTTCCCGGAAGACAGCACATTTCTCTTGAGGTTATGTCTGGTCTGCAGATAGCGGCCTCTGTTCCTCTTAACAGGGAATCCCCCATGACCACCACTCTCCGTTTTTTCTTCACAACATTCTTCTTTTTCCATCCAGGGGGATTCTGAGGGCTTACAAGGTTATTCATTGCTGGCAAAGTCTTATTTTGCTGTATTTCTTCATAGTTCTCCTGTGTGAGAGCTTGGTACTGGCTCATCTTTATTCTCATTTGAGAGCCTGGTACTGGATCATCTTTATTCTCATTTGCACAAGGAAAGACTAGAAGCAATGGGATGAAACTGAATGGGAGTAGACACAGATTAGATATTAGAAAAAACTTTTTGACAGTTAGGGTGATCAATGAGTGGAACAGGCTGCCACGAGAGGTGGTGAATTCCCCTTCAATGGACGTCTTCAAACAGAGGCTCGACAGACATCTGTCTGAGATGATTTAGTGAATCCTGCTTTGAGCAGGGGGTTGGACCAGATGACCCAGGAGGTCCCCTCCAACTCTACCATTCTATGATTCTATGATGGAGCGGGTGAAGCCCCGCTCACTTATGGACGGTGCTATACTTTATCTTTTGTTTTCCCGTTATCCTGGAGAGAACTTGTTTATTTTTGTGGAACCTTGCTGGAGTTTATGCCAGCAGGAATTTAACCTGAGACATGTTTCCTGAGTCTGCCTCTGTGAGAGCCGAGCAAGTCGCTTTACCACAGAGTGTTTAAAATAACTGTGAATGATGCACTAAATTATCATAGGACACTGTCGCGGTGGCCACTGGCAGCTTCAGGATGCAGCACACAAACGTAGATGGTGGGTGGTTTGGGTGACCAAAGGCACAATCGAATCCACAGTCTCTAACTTCCCATATTATCCTTTTTTTCCAGGCCCTAAAAGAGCACTAGCTCAATGGGCATAAGCACCCCTGCCTGATATAGGCTCCTCAGCCCAACTGATGTATGCTGTTCCCCTGCCCTACTAATGCAATGGTCTATAACCTATGACTGTGAGTGCTGGGAGTTTTAGTCTTGAAACAGCTGGCAAGTTGACCTCCTGTGGTGCCAGTGGGCTAAACAGTCTTCCATCTAAACAACCCAGGGTAGGGTGTCTGGCAGGAAACCTAAAATCTTTACAAACTAACCTGTCACCTGTGGACTAATCTCCCCACACCATCTTGGGCACAGCCTGGTCATAAATAGGAAAGAACCATCAGACTCATATACAGAATACTTCAGTTTACCGTGTATACTCTTAAATAACAATTGGGCATTGGAGGTCTCCTCCTCAGCTTACATACACAAACAGGGGCCACATGATGCTTTTGCTAAGGGTCCCTTTCTACTCAAAGCACAGCCCACAGGCACACACATAGGGGTCCATGCTCCTTACAGATCTCATTGCCCACTTTCCCTACAGTTCTAATCTGCAAACAAGCAACACTGTCAAATCCTGATAACACGACATCAGTGGCGCAGATCCAACCGGCCTTAAGATTAATGTTCTGTGCGGATTATAGCTTAAATGTTTTTGTCTCAAAAGTAAAATATTGTGCTTTGCTTTTTTCTCATTAATAGATTCAATAAGTTTCTGGCTCACTGCTGGATCTTTTCTTAAGGAGACAGCTTCTTCTAAACACAAGGAACTATCAAGCAGCCAGAAATGTACCACATATGATGGCCATAATTATACTGACATAGAAAACGGTTTTACACATGATAGGAGTAGACTAAACCAACAAATATGACCACACATACATATTAAAATAACCTGTATTATATAAGCATAAACACATACATGGTATGCATATTGTGTATTACCTTCTAGCCCCTGACGCGCGTTTCGCTGTCACTTCTTCTAGGGGCAAGGTATAGTGAAGACATAGCAAGAATTTATACAGTACTCAGTACTAACATGATGGGAAGCGCCTGAAGCTAATGGATGCCCTCAAAATAAGGTAAAATCAGCCTCAATGGTTACAGCTCACAGAAAAGGACAACAATTCAAAAAAAATCACAGAAAAAAACAGCCTTACCAATACCAGGTCAGATTACTAAAGCACAAGCAGGACGCGACGGATCCTCATGATAAATGCAGGGGCCACACAGGTGCGAAATACTGATGCGACAGCCACTTCCTCCATGAACTGCCCAGGTAAGGGGAGATGTTGGCAGAAGCAACTTACTTTATGTGAAGTTTTCTAGATACTGACTCTAAATACTGACGCGACAGCCACTTCCTCCATGAATTGCCCGGGTAAGGGGAGATGTTGGTAGAAGTAACTTACTTTATGGGAAGCTTTCTAGATACTGACTCAATTTAAAATTATGGGCGTTATTAATAGGCTGTAAGCCAAACACAGTGCTCCACACCTACCTATGTGACTGGCGTCTTATAGAGCTGCATTAGTGTGCATTGGTAATACTACACAGCCACTCACATATCCCTCAATGGTTACAGTAACCTATAGACATGCTAAAAAGAGGTGTATAGAGCTCACCACGCTAGTCCAGCACAGCTGAGGATACTGCATTGGTGGGTGCCGGATCCTACTAGTGCAGCACAGCATAAGAAGGTGGAAATAGAGGAAATTTTCAGCACTACAATTTTGAAGTTCATACCGTGTGGGAACTTGGTGTTTAGAGTCAGCATCTAGAAAACTTCCCATAAAGTAAGTTGCTTCTGCCAACATCTCCCCTTACCTGGGCATGTAACCTTCACGATACCGTAAAACAGCAAATGAGAATCATCCCCATTATGTTTAGTAATGAAATGTTTTACTGCTCTGGAGCAAGATCCTTTTTTTATTAATATTAGATAAGTGCTCTGCAATACGCTTTTACAATTTCCAGCCTGTACAGCCTACACATTTACCATAACAGAGATTACATTCAATGCAATATACAATATGGTGTGATTCACAATTAATAAATTCATTAATGGTGCGGCTGAAACCAGACGGTACCTAATGGCTGTGCTTTCCTGGCCACACATCTGTACTCTACTTTTAAAACCTTTTTCAGGGTGTCATCCTGGTTAATCACTGGTAAATATTTAGAAATAATAGCTTTAAACAGTGTTGAGCGAGCATGCTCGACACTGCTCGGTACTCGCCAGAGCATCTCGCTACTCGGGATGTTCGGCGAGCACTGAGCATTTCCGAGTTACTCGGGCGGGAACTCGGGTCTGCGCCCTGCACGTTTGGCGCTCTTTACAGAGCCAATAAACATGCAGGGATTTCCAGCCAGTCACTGTAATGAAGCAGCCATGTTGTTTGTGGGCATTACAGTGATTGGCTGACCGCACAGCATCACCTCGAGTATTTAAAACCGGGCGCCGCCATCTTGGACACAGTCGCTCCGGATCAGACAGTGTAGGGTCAGTGCTGCAGAGCTAGGGAGAGATTTATACTGCAAAATAGTTAGTGTAGGGTCTCTAAAGCCTGCCAAATCAAACAAACAGTCCTTCTGAGGACTAATATCCATCCCAGATATCAGGCAGGCAGGCAGGCTGTATATGAGACGCAGTGGTTATACCAGCAAACGCTGCATTACAGTCCTGTGTGCTCCTGCTGGACAAATTGCTAGACTTATCCCAAGGTCTCAGGGGCCAGGAAAAACACTTTTTTTTTCATCTAAATCCTGTATTTTTTTTTTCCTCAGTCAGACAAATACGCATCTTATTAATCTTTTGATATTTTTTCCACCCCCCAAAAAAATTGAGTGTGTCTGTGACTGTTCAGACACCAATATATCTGTTTAAAATATTCTGGTGTAGGCCACAAAACTAGAAGTTTGGTTTTGCAGTTCCACGGTTCAAATCTCTGTATTATCCAGCTTCTGGCCTTTTATCCGTAAAAAAAAACAGTAATAGTATCTCCCTGACTGTTCAGACACAAATAAATCTGTTTAAAATATTCTGGTGTAGGCCAGATTACTAGAAGTTTGGTTTTGCAGTTCCACGGTTCAAATCTCTGTATTATCTAGCTTTTGGCCTTTTTTCCGTAAAAAAAATAAGTAATAGTGTCCCCCTCACTGTTCAGACACAAATAGATCTGTTTAAAATATTCTGGTGTAGGTCAGATAACTAGAAGTTTGGTTTTGCAGTTCCACGGTTCAAATCTCAGTATTATCCAGCTTTTGGCCTTTTTTCCATAAAAAAAACAGTAATAGTGTCTCCCTGACTGTTCAGACACAAATATACAGTGGTGGCCAAAAGTATTGGCACCCCTGCAATTCTGTCAGATAATACTCAGTTTCTTCCTGAAAATGATTGCAATCACAAATTCTTTGGTATTATTATCTTTATTTAATTTGCTTGCAAGGAAAAAACACAAAAGAGAATGAAGCAAAAATCAAATCATTGATCATTTCACACAAAACTCCAAAAATGGGCCAGACAAAAGTATTGGCACCCTCAGTCTAATACTTGGTTGCACAACCTTTAGCCAAAATAACTGCGAACAACCGCTTCTGGTAACCATCAATGAGTTTCTTACAATGCTCTGCTGGAATTGTAGACCATTCTTCTTTGGCAAACTGCTCCAGGTCCCTGATATTTGAAGGGTGCCTTTTCCAAACTGTCATTTTGAGATCTCTCCACAGGTGTTCTATGGGATTCAGGTCTGGACTCATTGCTGGCCACCTTAGAAGTCTCCAGTGCTTTCTTTCAAACCATTTTATAGTGCTTTTGGAAGTGTGTTTTGGGTCATTGTCCTGCTGGAAGACCCATGACCTCTGAGGGAGACCCAGCTTTCTCACACTGGGCCCTACATTATGCTGCAAAATTTGTTGGTAGTCTTCAGACTTCATAATGCCATGCACACGGTGAAGCAGTCCAGTGCCAGAGGCAGCAAAGCAACCTCAAAACATCAGGGAACCTCCGCCATGTTTGACTGTAGGGATCGTGTTCTTTTCTTTGAATGCCTCTTTTTTTTTCCTGTACACTCTATGTTGATGCTTTTTCCCAAAAAGCTCTACTTTTGTCTCATCTGACCAGAGAACATTCTTCCAAAACGTTTTAGGCTTTCTCAGGTAAGTTTTGGTAAACTCCAGCCTGGCTTTTTTATGTCTCGGGGTAAGAAGTGGGGTCTTCCTGGGTATCCTACCATACAGTCCCTTTTCATTCAGACGCCGACGGATAGTACGGGTTGACACTGTTGTACCCTCGGACTGCAGGGCAGCTTGAACTTGTTTGGATGTTAGTCGATGTTCTTTATCCATCATCCGCACAATCTTGTGTTGAAATCTCTTGTCAATTTTTCTTTTCCGTCCACATCTAGGGAGGTTAGCAACAGTGCCATGGGCTTTAAACTTCTTGATGACACTGCGCACGGAAGACACAGGAACATTCAGGTCTTTGGAGATGGACTTGTAGCCTTGAGATTGCTCATGCTTCCTCACAATTTGGTTTCTCAAGTCCTCAGAAAGTTCTTTGGTCTTCTTTCTTTTCTCCATGCTCAATGTGGTACACACAAGGACACAGGCAGAGGTTGAGTCAACTTTAATCCATGTTAACTGGCTGCAAGTGTGATTTAGTTATTGCCAACACCTGTTAGGTGCCACAGGTAAGTTACAGGTGCTGTTAATTACACGAATTAGAGAAGCATCACATGATTTTTCAAACAGTGCCAATACTTTTGTCCACCCCCTTTTTTAGGTTTGGTGTGGAATTATATCCAATTTGGCTTTAGGACAATTCTTTTTGTGTTTTCTCATTGAAGACAAATTAAATGAAGATAATAATACCAAAGAATTTGTGATTGCAATCATTTTCAGGAAGAAACTGAGTATTATCTGTCAGAATTGCAGGGGTGCCAATACTTTTGGCCACCACTGTATCTGTTTAAAATATTCTGGTGTAGGCCAGATAACTAGAAGTTTGTTTTTGCAGTTCCACGGTTCAAATCTCTGTAATATCCAGCTTTCGGCCTTTTTTACATAAAAGAAAACAGTAATAGTGTCTCCCTGACTCTTCAGACACAAATATATCTGTTTCAAACATTTTGGTGTAGGCCAGATAACTAGAAGTTTGGTTTTGCAGTTGCACGGTTCAAATCTCTGTATTATCCAGCTATTGGCCTTTTTATATAAAAAAACAGTAATAGTGTCTCCCTGACTCTTCAGATACAAATATATCTGTTTAAAATATTCTGGTGTAGGCCAGAGAAATAGAACTGTGGTTTTCCTCTTCCACGGTTCTAATCTCCTTTTTATTACCCTTTTCCATTGATAGTGCGAGTATAAGCGATTTTACTTCATTTACAATGGGCAAGGTGCGTGGCAAGGGACATGGAACTGGACGTTCTGGTGATGGTACGTGTAGAGGACGGGGCCATGGCCAAGGTGAAAATGTGCCACAACCAACAGCCACATCTTCTCGCTCCCACTTTTTGACCGATTTACTAGGGAAGCACACTACACCAGAATTGCAAACTGATCAGTGTGAACAGGTTATTAATTGGATAGCAGATAATACTTCCAGTTACCTGGGCACCACCACCTTCGGTCTGTCTTCCACACGGTCAAGTTTTAGTAGCCGTGAGTCTCGACCGCATACTCCTCCTCACCCTGATGCTCCTTCCTCCCACCATGCCGAGTGTCGTCAGACAGCAACTGATTCCACAGTTGGACACTCTGAAGAGCTGTTCACTGGTCCATTTCCATATTTTTGCCACTCACCTGCTCCACTTGAAGTGGTGGAAGAGGAGATCCCATGTAGCGATGCCTAAATATTTGAATAGCCACGGCCAGAGGAAGTCGACACTAGCAATTTGTCACAACAGGTGGACGATGACGAGACACAATTGCCACGAAATGAGGAGGAGGATCGTGGTGCGCAAGTGGAAGAGGAAGAGGTGGTGGATGATCTAGTAACTGACCCAACGTGGCAGGAAGACACGCAGAGCAAGGCCAGCAGCACACAGGGGGAGGGAGGCAGAGTACCCCAACAGGCAGGAAGAAGCAGTGTGGTGGCCGCACACAGAAGGCGGGAAACAGTTCCCCGTAACATCAACACGAGGGACGTTGCCAGTACAACCGGTAGGTCTTCCAGAGTCTTGAATTTTTTTAAAGACTCTGCTGATAACCCCAAAAATGCCATTTGTACTACCTGCCATGCCAGCATCAGCAGGGGTGACAAAACTACCAGCCTGACCACCACCAGCATGATCAGGCACATGTCAGCAAAGCACCCGACTTTGTGGGGCGAACCCCAGGGTCCACGACCAGTGTCAGCGGGTGTCACCACTGCTTCTTCCGCTGTTGTGCGTGTAAAAGAACCCTCTGTTGTGCGTGCAAGGCAATCCCCTGTCCATACTGCATGCAAAGATGCCCCCTCCTCTCAGTCTTCACTTGTTATGGCAGTTTCTCAAGAAACAGCATCAACGTCCACGTCCACGTCCCATCGCAGGGTTCAATTGTCCATATCCCAGACCTTTGAACGAAAGCGCAAATTCGCAGACAACGCCCCACAGGCCACAGTCCTAAATTCGCACATTTCACGACTGCTTGCGTTGGAAATTCTGCCTTTTAGGCTGGTGGAGACGGAATCCTTCTGCAACCTTATGGAGGAGGCCGTCCCTCGGTACTCGGTCCCCAGTCGACACAATTTTGCCCGGTGTGCCATCCCCGCACTACGCACTACACAAGCACGTGTCCCAAAACATCTGCCGTGCCCTCAACAATGCAGTTACTGGGAGAGTCCACCTGACAACGCACAAGTGCTTGTGGCCAGGGATGGTACATCTCCCTGATGGCACACTGGGTAAACATAGTGGAAGCCGGGACCCAGTCGGACCTTGGGACGGAAAACATCCTCCCCACACCGAGGATTGCGGGCCCTATGTTAGTCAGAGTTGCCCCCACAGTGTACAGCTCCTGCGCATCATCCTTCTCCTCCTCCTCATGTTCAGCCTCCATCTCAGATATCACCACATCAGTTACAAGCTGGAAGCACTGCAGTACTGCCTCAGCCAAGCGGCAACAGGCTGTGCTGAAACTCATAAGCTTAGGTGAGAAACCTCACACTGCTTGTGAGTTGTGGACAGCTGAGAAAGAGCAGGCAGATATGTGGCTGAGACCGCTGAACCAACATCCAGGCATGGTCGTGTGTGACAATGGCCGTAACCTGGTGGCGGCTCTGAGGTGAGGCGAGATCACACACACACCATGCCTGGCTCATGTGCTTAACCTCGTGGTTCAGCGGTTTCTTAAATCGTACCCCGAGTTGCCAGATCTGCTCGTCAAAGTACGCCACCTGTCAGCTCATTTTCGGAAGTCGGCTACAGCTTCCGCCGCCCTTGCTGTGTTGCAGCAGCGTTTGCAGCTTCCAGCACACCGACTGGTGTGTGATGTCCCCACATGTTGGAACTCTACCCTCTACATGTTGCAAAGGATTTGAGAGCAGAAGAGAGCAGATGTTGAGTACCAGCTGCAAGAAGGCCGTTGATATTCAGGTCAGACTCCACACATAAGACCTCAGGAGTGGACCTGGATGTCTGACATATGTATCATGCTGACAAACTTTGAGGAGTCCACCAAGATGGTGAGTGGCGATGACACCATCATTAGCGTCAGCATCCCACTTGTCTGCCTTTTGCAACGCTCTCTGCAGAGAATTAAAGAGGAGGCATTGCAGCCAGAGTATGATGAGATGGATCAAGAAGCCGTAACGGGCGATTACACACAGCCCAGCCTCATCTCATCCCAACGTGCATTGGGGGACAATGAGGGAGAGGAGGAGGAGGAGGAAGAACAGGATCTGGTATCATGCGCTGTAGATGGTAGTACCTCTACAACTGTCATACCGTCGGTTCAGCGTGAGTGGCCTGAGGACAGGGGGGAGGAGGAGGAGAGCATGGTCAGTCGTCATCTTGGTGAGGACACGGAAGTCTTGCCCATTCCAGTCTGGCACGCATGGCTGACCTTATGTTACGCTGCCTTAACCGTGACCCTCGCGTTGTCAAAATGTTGGGTGACAGTCATTACTGGTTGGTGACACTTTTAGGCCCCCGCTACAAGGAGAACTTTCACTCTCTTATTCCTGAGGTGGAGAGGTCTACAAAAATGGGGCAGTACCAGAAGGCCCTTGCTGCAGAACTGTTAAAAAAAATTCCCATCTGAACACTTTAGAGGCAGAGGTCACTTTTCATTGCCCAACCAAGGCGTACAGGCGAGAGAGACGCAACTCCAATCCAGCAGAGGCAGGGGAACACTGTCAACATTCTGGGACAGTTTTCTGAGACCCGCCCAGCTTACAGGCCCTGAGGCGTGGGGTACTCTCACAAGGAGTGGAAAGTTTCAAAAGATGGTGAGGGAATAACTTGCCGACCGTACCAGCATCCTCCGTGATTCCTCTGTGCCTTTTAATTAATGTGTATCCAAACTGGACACTTGGAATGAACTCGCACAGTACGCCTTAGAGGTCCTGGCCTGCCCTGCCGCTAGCGTGTTATCGGGGCGTGTTTTTAGTGCCGCTGGGGGAATTATAACTGATAAGCGCACTTGCCTGTCAACTACTGTTGAGCGAGCACTAAGATGCTTGGGTGCTCGAAGCTCGGGCCGAGCTCACCGTGATACTCGGGTGCTCGACCCGAGCAACGAGCCCAATGTTAGTCTATGGGAGACCCGAGCATTTTTGCGGCGGCACCCCCGGCAGTCTGTAGAAAGCCTAAAAAGTGCCCAAAACTATAGTGACAGTGCTCAAATTACATGGGGACAGCATGGGCTTCGCCCCAGGAAGCATTTCTGACCACCAGGTCACAGCTGTCAACAACGTGGTCAGAGGTATTAAGCCACTTTTAACGGCTCACAATAAAACGTTCAAAAACTAAACTGAAACTGCTTTCCTGTGAAATATGTTAAGGAAGTTCCTTTCCAGGGTAAAGACTTGTGTATAACTTAAAATAAATAACCCCCCCAAAAAATACTCCTCCACACCATGGGCTATGTTCACAAGTAGCATTTTTTATGCGATTTTGCACTTTTGTATTGCTTTCAACCGTGACAAATGCATTCACTCGGTCCCCAGCCGCCCCGCGGCCGGTTGTCCACAGACGGTCCCCAGCCGCTTGGGGGCAGCTGGTTGTCCATAAACGGTCCCCAGATGCCCCTATTTCTCCTCTCAACTTCCCCAGACACACTTTTCTTAGCCCGGCCTGCTTTAGGGCAGCATTGGACGAGCCCACCAGAGAACCAAACTTCTCCGGTGGGCCCTGGATTCTCCATCAGGGGAGTTGAGAGTGCCAAGGTGAGGAACATGATGATGATAGAAGTTAGGATCTGCTTTGTTTTCTTGGAATGCAAGGGTAAGTGTGCAGCCTGCCACCCACCCACCCCCAGGCTGCAATACCATACTGCTTGCTTGCTTGCACTTGAAATTGGGCCTTTTAGGCATGTGGAGGCGGAATCTGGCTACCACGTCATGGCTGCGTTGGCAGCCTGGAATCCATACTCAGTCCCCAGCCGCCCGGTGGCCAGGTGTCCACACATGGTCCCCAGCCGCCTGGGGGCAGCCAGGTGTCAATAAACGGTCCCCAGCCGCCCCTATCTCTCCTGTCAACTTCCCCCCACACACTTTCTTAGCCCAGCCTGCTTTAGGGCAGCACTGGATGAGCCCACCAGAGAACCAGACTCCTCCGGTGGGCCATGGCTTCTCCATCAGGGGAGTTGAGAGCGCCAAGGTGAGGAGCATGATGATGATGATAGAACTTAGCATCTGCTTTGTTTTCTTGGAATGCAAGCACATGTAGGTAGTAGCGGATTGGCCTGAGGTGGTCAGCGTTTTGGCGCATATCCTACCTTCTCCGAGGATTGCTGGATGTTTTCCTGCTACTATCCCAGTTCTATGACTCCGATTAAAACTAAGCTTCAGGTGATAAATGATGGATGAGGTAGTGGAAAAGAAGAAAGAGCAGGAGGAACAGGGACCATTCACATCAATATCAGGTCAGTCAACCACATATGTCTTGTAGGATATGTTTCTGTAACAAAAGGAGCGTTTCGGCTACACAGTTATAGGGCATACAGTGAGTGCAATGCCTACCAAAAATTTTGAGGCACTCCAGTGCCCCTTGCAAATGACAACGAGGTCAGAGGGCCTTAGCTAAACCGTTTTTTCCATTTAAAGCAACTGGGTCTCCTGTACACTGTTGGCCTAAGCAGTGAATGGAAGGCTTTCCAAAAATTATGAGGAACTGCAATGACTTTGAAACAGACGTGGATTACAGCGTACTAAAAACCTTCTACCCATTATTGGAGAGTGGGTCTCCCTTATTTTTCGCCTTTGCATTGAAAAGCAAAAGCGGACTAAAATTAGGAGGAAATGCAATGCCCCTTGGAAGAGTCGTGGAGGTTAGAGGTAACTAAAAACAACATTTCAATGCCCCTTGGAAGAGCTGTGGAGTTCAGAGTGGCTAAAGAAGACGCTTTTAATGCCCCTTTGAAGAGACGTGGAGGTCACAGTAGCTTAACAAGATGGCTTTAATGCCCATCGGAAAAGACGTGGAGGTCCCAGTAGCTTAACAAGACGGTTTGAATGCCCCTTGGAAGAGACGTGGAGATCACAGTAGCTTAAAAAGACGGTTTTAATGCCCCTCGGAAAAGTGGTGGAGGTTGTAGTAGCTTAACAAGATGGTTTTAATGCCCCTTACAAGAGCCATACAGTACAGCATCATAAAAACATTATTCCCAGTATTGGGGAGTGTGTCTCCCATAGTCTTTGCTTATACCTTCCAAGCAAAAGCTGCCAAAAATTAGGACGGAGGAACTTGCAATGCCCCTTACAAGAGCCATGCAGTACAGCATATTACAAACATTATTCCCATTATTGGGGAGTGTGTCTCCCATAGTCTTTGCTTATGCCTTCCAAGCAAGAGCTGCCAAAAATTAGGACGGAGGAACTTTCAATGCCCCTTACAAGAGCCATGCAGTACAGCATATTACAAACATTATTCCCATTATTGGGGAGTGTGTCTCCCATAGTCTTTGCATATGCCTTCCAAGCAAAAGCTGCCAAAAATTAGGACGGAGGAACTTGCAATGCCCCTTACAAGAGCCATGCAGTACAGCATATTACAAACATTATTCCCATTATTGGGAAGTGGGTCTCCCATAGTATTTGCTTATGCCTTCCAAGCAAAAGCTGCCAAGAATTAGGACGGAGGAACTTGCAATGCCCCTTACAAGAGCAATGCAGTACAGCATATTACAAACATTATTCCCATTATTGGGAAGTGTGTCTCCCATAGTCTTTGCTTATGCCTTCCAAGCAAAAGCTGCCAAAAATTAGGACAGAGGAACTTGCAATGCCCCATATAAGAGCCATGCAGTACAGCATATTACAAACATTGTTCCCATTATTGGGAAGTGGGTCTCCCATAGTATTTGCTTATGCCTTCCAAGCAAAAGCTGCCAAAAATTAGGACGGAAGAACTTGCAATGCCCCTTACAAGAGCCATGCAGTACAGCATATTACAAACATTATTCCCATTATTGGAGAGTGTGTCTCCCATAGTCTTTGCTTATGCCTTCCAAGCAAAAGATGCCAAAAATTAGGACGGAGGAACTTGCAATGCCCCAAACAAGAGACATGCAGTACAGCATATTACAAACATTATTCCCATTATTGGGGAGTGGGTCTCCCATAGTCTTTGCTTATGCATTCCAAGCAAAAGGTGCCAAAAATTAGGACGGAGGAACTTGCAATGCCCCTTACAAGAGCCATGCAGTACAGCATATTACAAACATTATTCACATTATTGGGGAGTGTGTCTCCCATAGTCTTTGCTTATGCATTCCAAGCAAAAGGTGCCAAAAATTAGGACGGAGGAACTTGCAATGCCCCTTACAAGAGCCATGCAGTACAGCATATTACAAACATTATTCCCATTATTGGGGAGTGTGTCTCCCATAGTCTTTGCTTATGCATTCCAAGCAAAAGGTGCCAAAAATTAGGACGGAGGAACTTGCAATGCCCCTTACAAGAGCCATGCAGTACAGCATATTACAAACATTATTCCCATTATTGGGGAGTGTGTCTCCCATAGTCTTTGCTTATGCCTTCCAAGTAAAAGCTGCCAAAAATTAGGAGGAAATGCAATGCCCGTTCGAAGAGCTGTGGAGGTTAGAGTTAATTAAAAACAATATTTCAATGACCCTTGGAAGAGCTTTGGAGTTCAGAGTGGTTTAACAAGACGCTTTTAATGCCCCTTGGAAAAGTGGTGGAGGTCGCAGTAGCTTAACAAGACGGTTTGAATGCCCCTTGGAAAAGTGGTGGAGGTCGCAGTAGCTTAACAAAACGCTTTTAATGCCCCTTCCAAGAGCCATACAGTACAGCATCTTAAAAATATTATTCCCATTATTGGGGAGTGGGTCTCCCACAGTCTTTGCTTATGCCTTCCAAGCAAAAGCTGACAAAAATAAGGATGGAGGAACTTTCAATAATGGCAACACGGACCACAATCACCCTGGTGGTATAGTGGTGGTGGAGGCTGAGGATAAGAACATAAAACAGCCGAAATGAGGAAGCGTATACCCATGTGTGGGTGTGAAGCGGTGCATGTGAATACACCTCTCGAAATAACACAGTGGATTTGACTTTATCTTACTCTGCTGTCATTTGGTGGTGATGAGAAGTCTGGCCAATCCAGCCCTTGTTCATTTTGATAAGGGTCAGCTTGTCAGCGATGTCAGTTGACAGGCGAGTGCGCTTATCAGTTATAATTCTCCCAGCGGCACTAAAAACACGCTCCGATAACACACTAGCGGCAGGGCAGGTCAGGACCTCCAAGGCGTGCAGAGCGAGTTCAGTCCAAGTGTCCAGCTTGGATAACTAATAATTAAAATGCACAGAGGAATCACGGAGGACACTGGTACGGTCGGCAAGGTACTCCCTCACCATCTTTTGAAACTTTCCACTCCTTGTGAGAGTACCCCGCGCCTCAGGGTCTGTCCGAAGGGAGGGTCTGAGAAAACTGTCACAGAACGTTGACAATGTTCCCCTGCCTCTGCTGGATTGGAGTTGCCTCTCTCTCGCTTGTACACCTTGGTTGGTCAACGAACTGTGACCTCTGCCGCTAGCGTGTTCAGATGGGAATTTTTTTAACAGTTCTGCAGTAAGGGCCTTCTGGTACTGCCCCATTTTTATAGACCTCTCCACCTCAAGAATAAGAGAGTGAAAGTTCTCCTTGTAGTGGGGGTCTAAAAGTGTCACCAACCAGTAATGACTGTCACCCAACATTTTGACAACGCGAGGGTCACGGTTAAGACAGCGTAACATAAAGTCAGCCATGCGTGCCAGACTGGTAATGGGCAAGACTTCCGTGTCCTCACCAAGATGACGACTGACCATGCTCTCCTCCTCCTCTTCCTCCTCCCCCTGTCCTCAGGCCACCCACGCTGAACTGACGGTATGACAGTTGTACAGGTACTACCGTCTACAGCGCATGATACAAGTTCCTGTTCTTCCTCATCCTCCTCCTCTCCGCATTGTCCTCCAATGCATGTAGGGATGAGATGAGGCTGGGCTGTGTGTAATCGACCGCTACGGGTTCTTCATCCATCTCATCATACTCTGGCTGCAATGCCTCCTCTTTAATTCTCTGCAGCGAGCGTTGCAAAAGACAGACAAGTGGAATGCTGACGCTAATGATGGCGTCATCGCCACTCACCATCTTGGTGGACTCCTCAAAGTTTGTCAAGATGGTACATATGTCAGACATCCAGGTTCACTCCTGAGGTCTTATGTGTGGAGTCTGACCTGAATATCGACGGCCTTCTTGCAGCTGGTAGTCCACAACTGCTCTCTTCGGCTCACAAATCCTTTGCAACATATGGAGGGTAGAGTTCCAATGTGTGGGGACATCACACACCAGTCGGTGTGATGGAAGCTGCAAAAGCTGCTGCAACACAGCAAGGGCGGCGGAAGCTGTAGCCGACTTGCGAAAATGAGCTGACAGGCGGCGTACTTTGACGAGCAGATCTGGCAACTCGGGGTACGATTTAAGAAACCGCTGAACCACGAGGTTAAGCACATGAGCCAGGCATGGATGTAGGTTCAGCGCTCTCAGCCACAGATCTGCCTACTCTTTCACAGCCGTCCACAACTCACAAGCAGTGTGAGGTTTCTCACCTAAGCTTATAAGTTTCAGCACAGCCTGTTGCCGCTTGGCGGAGGCAGTACTGCAGTGCTTCCAGCTTGTAACTGATGTGGTGATATCTGAGATGGAGGCTGAACATGAGGAGGAGGAGGATGATGCGCAAGAGCTGTACACTGTACACTGTGGGGGCAACTCTGATTGACATAGGGCCCGCAATCCTCGGTGTGGGGAGGATGTGTTCCGTCCCAAGGTCCGACAGGGTCCCGGCTTCCACTATGTTAACCCAGTGTGCCGTCAGGGAGATGTACCATCCCTGGCCACAAGCACTTGTTCACGTATCCGTTGTCAGGTGGACTCTCCCAGTAACTGGGTTGTAGAGGGAACGGCAGATGTTTTGGGACACGTGCTTGTGTGTGTGGGGATGGCACACCGGGCAAAATAGTGTCAGCTGGGGACCGAGTACTGAGGGACGGCCACCGCCATAAGGTTGCGGAAGGATTCCGTCTCCACCAGCCTAAAAGGCAGCATTTCCAACGCAAGCAGTCGTGAAATGTGCGAATTTAGGACTGTGGCCTGTGGGGCGTTGTCTGCGAATTTGCGCTTTCGTTCAAAGGTCTGGGATATGGACAATTGAATGCTGCGGTGGGACGTGGATGCTGTTTCTTGAGAAACTGCCATAACAAGTGAAGACTGAGAGGAGGGGGCATCTTTGCATGCAGTATGGACAGGGGATTGCCTTGCACACACAACAGGGGGTTCTATTGCACGCACAACAGCGGAAGAAGCAGTGGTGACACCCGCTGACACTGGTCGTGGACCCTGGGGTTCGCCCCACAAAGTCGGGTGCTTTGCTGACATGTGCCTGATCATGCTGGTGGTGGTCAGGCTGGTAGTGTTGTCACCCCTGCTGATGCTGGCATGGCAGGTAGTACAAATGGCATTTTTGGGGTTATCAGCAGAGTCTTTAAAAAAATTCCAGACTCTGGAAGACCTACCGATTGTACTGGCAACGTCCCTCGTGTTGGTGTTATGGGGAACTGTTGCCCGCCTTCTGTGTGCGGCCACCACACTGCTTCTTCCTGCCTGTTGGGGTACTCTGCCTCCCTCACCACGTGTGCTGCTGGCCTTGCTCTGCATGTTCTCCTGCCATGTTGGGTCAATTACTAGATCATCCACCACCTCCTCCTCTTCCACTTGCGCACCATAATCCTCCTCCTCACTTCCTGTTAATTGTGTCTCGTTATCGTCCACCCCTTGTGACAAATTGCCAGCGTCGACTTCCTGTGGCCGTGGCAGTTCAAATATTTAGGCATCGCTACATGGGATCTCCTCTTCCACCACTTCAAGAGGAGCAGGCGAGGGGCACAAATATGTAAATGGACCAGTGAACAGCTCTTCAGAGTGTTCAAGTGTGGGATCAGTTGCTGTCTGACGACACTCGGCATTGTGGGAGGAAGGAGCATCAGGGTGAGGAGGAGTATGCGGTCGAGACTCACGGCTACTAAGAGTTGACCGTATGGAAGACAGACTGGAGGTGGTGGTGCCCAGGTAACTGGAAGTATTATCTGCTATCCAATTAATAAATTGTTCACACTGATCAGTTCGCAATACTGGTGTTTTGTAATCCCTACTAATTCAGTCAAGAAGTGGGAGCGAGAAGATGTGGCTGTTGGTTGTGGCACATTTTCACCTTGGCCACGGCCCCGTCCTCTGCACGCACCATCACCAGAACGTCCAGTTCCATGTCCCTTGCCACGCGCCTTGCCCATTGTAAATGAAGTAAAATAGCTTACACTTGCACTATCAATGGAAAAAGGGTAATAAAAAGTAGATTAGAAACGTGGAAGAGGAAAATCACAGTTCTATTTCTCTGGCCTACACCCGACTCTTTTAAACAATCTGAACAATCAGTGAGAAACTATTACTGTTTTTCTTTACGGAAAAAATACCAAAAGCTGAATAATAGAGATTTTTTACCGTGGAATGGCAAAACCACAGTTATTGTTTACTGGGGTATACCAGAAAATTTTAAATAGATATATTTGGGGCTGAACAGTGAGCGACACACTCAAACTGTTTTTTTTTAGGTAAAAATGGCCCAAAAGTGGATAATACAGAGATTTGACCCGTGGAACTGCAAAACCACACTTGTATTTCTCGGGCCTACACCAGACTATTTTCAACAGATATATTTGTGTCTGAACAATCAGGAGACTGTTAGGAGGGCGGTTGCAGACAACTTTAATATAATGGAACGAAACTGACCCCGGGGTCCGCAATGCAGCCTGGTGGACTGCTGCCGAACACTTTCCGGGTGGAAAGGGAAGCAACCAACTTAAATGTAAAACCCTTCCGTGTTTCTGCACACTGGAACGGGTATAGCAATTCGCACTATCTCCGTTGGCTGCACGAGAGATAAGCAGAGAAAAACTATCTGTAGTCTTGTTACAGCACAGGAACTACAGTGGCGGCGCTAGGATGCGTGTGTGACTATGCCAACGGGTACACTTGCCCCCAGCCGGCGTGCTACCGGACTGAAGGGTTCAACTCCACATGGCTGACAGGCGTTAGCCGTGAACAGGACGTCTGCAGGCTGCTCGGGGTGATAGGTGACCCCTTTGCTGAGCCAGGCTGCTAGAAGAAGCTGCCTGCCTGTATGGAGCTAACTTGCCTAAGCGACCTGTGCTAATTAGCCGAGCGAACTCTGGCATCGGCAGGTCACGGATGGAACAGCTAGGGAGCAGGTGGAACAGAGTTGTCCACACAACAGCATCACTTGCTCAAATGATCTGAGCACGTCGCCATGTTTGTGGGCGGGCCTTTTAGAGACTAAGCCCTGCCCACCGACACGCCATTGGTGACGTTACCCGTGGACCAATCAGGTGGCGCCAAGTCACCGGGTCAGGTGGGTGCCAACCCACCAATCATGATCCGCCAGGTCACGGACATGCTCAGTGCGGCAAATCCAGGACTTAGATTCCACAAGCCCTGTCTCCCTCTGCAACCCAGGTTTAACATTGCTAGGCACAACTACCTGGGAGACAAACAGTGCTCGCAGACCAGCTAGGCGTTGAGGCTGACGGCGATGCTGAGCAGCATCAGCCCTGGCTGGACCAAAATAGGAGACCACAAAAGGTCCTGGACCCATTTCGAATCCAGCAACAGACCGACACCTAACATTATCCCCCCCTTTAACATCCCCCTCCACTTGATGCTCATTTTCCTCCATGAGCCGGGGGGCAAGGATGTGGTCCATCGGGTCACAGAGAGGATTCTTGAAACTGTGACCCATCCGGTGTACAGGGTACCCTCTTTTAGGGTGGGAAGCAGGATGGCAAGAAATGACATTTGGCTCCCTATGTGTGGGATCATTCACGGTTGACAGAGGGAAAGGACCCGCCGGTCTCTGGCGAAAAGATTTATCTCTCGCACAGACGGGACACGCAAGAACAAAGTCCTTGATATCCTGGCGCCACCGGGGCCACCAATAGGACCGTTGAAAGGACTTAGTGGTATGTTTAACCCCCAGGTGAGCTCCGGTCTTAGGGGCATGAGCCCAGGAGAGCACCATACTCCATAGATTAGGGGAAAGAAAAGTCCTCCCCGACGGAACCAGGTTGGAGGACACTGCAGCCACCCTCTCCTCCTGAGAGTTCTTTGAGACATACTCTGACAAGACAGGGGTCCTGGAAACAGACAAGGAATCTGTACCGGATGTCGCAATGATAGGAGAATCAGAGACTACCCTCCGGGTGACTTTGACCAAACACTGAGATGTACAATTCTCACTCCAGGAAGAAATTCTCCCCGTCTTCCAGTCAATGTGTGGAGTATGACAACATAACCAGGGGAGACCCAGTAACACCTCGTCTAATCCACCGGGAATAATAAGAAATAAGATAACCTCCCGGTGGCCCTGAGGTAATCACATGGTGAGAGGGATCGACTGATGGGTGATTTGCACATCCAGGAGTGAATCATTGGCAACACTAATGTTCATTGGACTAGAGAGTAGCTCAATAGGGATGGTATGCCTCTGGGCAAACGTAGATGACAAAAAATTACCCTCAGCACCAGAGTCCACCCACGCCTTGGCAGCAACTGCTGATCTACTAAAGGACAACGTCACTTTATATGATAACTTGGAGGACTAAGTCCTGGAATTTAATACACCTCCTCCAACGGTGGTAAGACCCACTCATTTTACCGACTGCTTGGAACCCTTATTTATGGGGTGCTCCAAGAGATGTACAGGTCGGGAACGAGAGGGGCCAGACTCAGTCCAGGATATATCCATAGCCTCAGGCTCCGGGTCGAGAGTCTTGGGTTTGGACCCAAAGACGCCTGGTGCCAACAGATACTGAGGTCTGCCAACCTCTAGCTCTAACTTGTGTTCTGCATGACGCAAGTCTATAAGGTCAGCGAGAGATATTAACTCCTCCAGAGAGGTTGGAATCTCTCTGGTAGATAAAGCATCTTTAATATGCCCAGCCAAACCCTTCCAGAACACCGGGATAAGCGACCATTCAGACCAATCCTGTTCAGCCGCTAAGGTTCTGAACTGGACGGCATAGTGGCTGGCGGTGGCCGAACCCTGGACCAACGCAAGGAGCTTGAGAGCCGTATCATGCGTGATCTGAGGACCCAGGAAAACACTTTTTAGGTTCTTAAGGAAAAGACCCGCATTTACTACAACCGGGTCGTTACACTCCCATAGAGGAGTAGCCCACTCCAGAGCACTGTGAGAAAGCAATGAGATGATATATCCCACTTTGGCTCTTTAAGAAGGGAACCGTGCCTCCATCATCTCCAAATGAATGGAGCATACATTAATAAAACCCGTGCAGAGTTTACCATCCCCAGAAAATTTCTGCGGGAGAGCAAACCGGGGTAATGAGGCACTTGCAGTGGTTGCAGTATTCACCGCAGCAGAGTTAGTAATATTGGCTGCTAGAGTAGCCGCCTGGGAAGCTACTACAGCGATATCAGCAACCGGAGCAGCTTGTTCCAGAGACCTAAGTCTGGTCTCCAGTTGCTGTATATAGCGCTGCAGCTGCTAATTGTCGGCCATGTTCGGCAAGACCCGTGCACTCAGATACTGTTAGGAGGGCGGTTGCAGACAACTTTAATATAATGGAACGCAACCGACCCCGGGGTCCGCGATGCAGCCTGGTGGACTGCTGCCGAACACTTTCCGGGTGGAAGGGGAAGCAACCAACTTAAATGTAAAACCCTTCTGTGTTTCTGCACACTGGAACGGGTATAGCATTTCGCACTATCTCTGTTAGTTGCACGAGAGATAGGCAGAGAAAAACTATCTGTAGTCCTGTTACAGCACAGGAACTACAGTGGCGGTGCTAGGATGCGAGTGTGACTACGCCAACGGGTACACGTGCCCCCAGCCGGCGTGCTACCGGACTGAAGGGTCCAACTCCACGTGGCTGACAGGCGTTAGCCGTGAACAGGACGTCTGCAGGCTGCTCGGGGTGATAGGCGACCCCTTTGGCTGAGCCAGGCTGCTAGACGAAGATACCTGCCTCTGTGGAGCTAACCTGCCTCTATGGAGCTAACCTGCCTAAGCGACCTGTGCTAATTAGCCGAGCGAACTCTGGCATCAGCAGGTCACGGAGTGAACAGCTATGGAGCACGTGGAACAGAGTTGTCCACACAACAGCATCACTTGATCAAATGATCTGAGCGCGTCGCCATGTTTGTGGGCGGGTCTTTTAAAGACTAAGCCCTGCCCACCAACGCGCCATTGGTGACAATACCCGTGGATCAATCAGGTGGCGCCAGGTCACCGGGTCAGGTGGGTGCCAACCCACCAATCATGATCTTGACAGTGATGCTGAGCAGCATCAACCCTGGCTGGACCAAAATGGGAGACCACAGAAGGTCCTGGACTCATTTCGAATCCAGCACCAGACCGACGCCTAACAAGACACTACTGTTTTTCTTTACGGCAAAAAAGCAGGATAATACAGAGATTTGACCATTCTAACTGCAAAACCACACTTGTATTTCTCGGGCCTACACCAGACTATTTTCAACAGATATATTTGTGTCTGAACAATCAGGAGACACTACTGTATTTCTTTAAGGCAAAAAAATGCAAAAAAGCAGGATAATACAGAGATTTGACCCGTGGAACTGCAAAACCACACTTGCATTTCTCGGGCCTACACCAGACTATTTTCAACAGATATATTTGCATCTGAACAATCAGGAGACACTACTGTTTTTCTTTACGGCAAAAAATGCAAAACAGCAGGATAATACAGAGATTTGACCCGTGGATCTGCAAAACCACACTTGCATTTCTCGGGCCTACACCAGACTATTTTCAACAGATATATTTGTGTCTGAACAATCAGGAGACACTACTGTATTTCTTTAAGGCAAAAAATGCAAAAAAGCAGGATAATACAGAGATTTGACCCGTGGAACTGCAAAACCACACTTGTATTTCTCGGGCCTACACCAGACTATTTTCAACAGATATATTTGTATCTGAACAATCAGGAGACACTACGGTTTTTCTTTACGGCAAAAAATGCAAAAAAGCAGGACGATACAGAGATTTGACCCGTGGATCTGCAAAACCACACTTGCATTTCTCGGGCCTACACAAGACTATTTTCAACAGATATATTTGTGTCTGAACAATCAGGAGACACTAGTGTTTTCTTTACCGAAAAAATGCAAAAAAGCAGGATAATACAGAGATTTGACCCGTGGAACTGCAAAACCACACTTGTATTTCTCGGGCCTACACCAGACTATTTTCAACAGTTATATTTGTGTCTGAACAATCAGGAGACACTACCGTTTAACTTTACGGCAAAAAATGCCAAAAGTAGAATAGAGATTTTTTTACCGTGGAACAGCAAAACCACAGTTATAATTTACTGGTGTATACCAGACTATTTTCAACAGATATATTTGCGTCTGAACAATCAGGAGACACTAATACTGTTTTATTTACGGCAAAAAATGATAAAAGCAGGATAAAACAGAGATTTGACCCGTGGAACTGCAAAACCACACATCCATTTCTCGGGCCTACACCAGACTATTTTCAACAGATAAATTTGTCTGAAAAATCAAGGAGACACTATGATTTTTTTTTATGGCAAAAAATGCCAAAAGCAGGATAATAGAGATTTTTTAACGTGGAACAGCAAAACCAGTTATAATTTACTGGTGTATACCAGACTATTTTCAACAGATATATTTGTGTCTGAACAATCAGGAGACACTACTACTGTTTTTCTTTACGGCAAAAAATGGCAAAAGCAGGATAATACAGAGATTTGACCCGTGGAACTTCAAAACCACACTTCTATTTTTCTGGCCTACACCAGACTATCTTCACCAGATATATTTGTGTCTGAAAATGCAGGGAGACACTATTAGTTTTTTTACGGCAAAAAATGTCAAAAGCAGGATAATAGAGATTTTTTACCGTGAAACAGCAAAACCACATTTATAATTTACTGGTGTATACCAGACTATTTTCAACAGATATATTTGTGTCTGATCAATCAGGAGACACTACTACTGTTTTTCTTTACGGCAAAAAATGGCAAAAGCAAGATAATACAGAGATTTGACCCGTGGAAATGCAAAACCACATTTGTATTTCTTGGGCCTACACCAGACTATTTTCAACAGATATATTTGTGTCTGAACAATCAGGAGACACTAACATTTAACTTTACGGCAAAAAATGCCAAAAGTTGGATAATAGAGATTTTTTTACCGTGGAACAGCAAAAACACAGTTATAATTTACTGGTGTATACCAGACTATTTTCAACAGATATATTTGTGTCTGAACAATCAGGAGACACTACTATTTTAATTTACGGCAAAAAATGGCAAAAGCAGGATAATACAGAGATTTGACCCGTGGAACTGCAAAACCACACTTCTATTTTTCGGGCCTACACCAGACTATTTTCAACAGATATATTTGTGTCTGAAAAATCAAGGAGACACTATTAGTTTTTTTTTATGGCAAAAAATGCCAAAAGCAGGATAATAGAGATTTTTTACCGTGGAACAGCAAAACCGCAGTTATAATTTACTGGTGTATACCAGACTATTTTCAACAGATATATTTGTGTCTGAACAATCAGGAGACACTATTAATTTTTTTTAAGGCAAAAAATGCCAAAAGCAGGATAATAGAGATTTTTTACCGTGAAACAGCAAAACCACATTTATAATTTACTGGTGTATACCAGACTATTTTCAACAGATATATTTGTGTCTAAGAAATCAGGGAGACTCTATTAGGTTTTTTTTTACAGCAAAAAATGCCAAAAGCAGGATAATAGAGATTTTTTACCGTGGAACAGCAAAACCACAGTTATAATTTACTGGTGTATACCAGACTATTTTCAACAGATATATTTGTGTCTGAACAATCAGGGAGACACTACTACTGTTTTTCTTTACGTCAAAAAATGGCACAAGCAGGATAATACAGAGATTTTACCCGTGGAACAGCAAAACCACACTTCTATTTCTCTGACCTACACCAGACTATTTTCAACAGATAAATTTGTGTCTGAAAAATCAGGGAGACATTATTAGGTTTTTTTTTACGGCAAAAAATTCCAAAAGCAGGATAATAGAGATTTTTTACCGTGGAATAGCAAAACCGCAGTTATAATTTACTGGTGTATACTAGACTATTTTCAACAGATATATATTTGTGTCTGAACAATCAGGAGACACTACTACTGTTTTTCTTTACAGCAAAAAATGGCAAAAGCAGGATAATACAGAGATTTGACCCGTGGAACTGCAAAACCACACTTCTATTTCTCGGGCCTACAACAGACTATTTTCAACAGATATATTTGTATCTGAACAATCAGGAGACACTATTAGTTTTTTTATGGCAAAAAATGCCAATAGCAGGATAATAGAGATTTTTTACCGTGGAACAGCAAAACCACAGTTATAATTTACTGGTGTATACCAGACTATTTTCAACAGATATATTTGTGTCTGAACAATCAGGAGACACTATTATTTTTATTTTACGGCAAAAAATGCCAAAAGCAGGATAGTGGAAAGTTTTTACCGTGGAACAGCAAAACCACAGTTATAATTTACTGGTGTATACCAGACTAGTTTCAACAGATATATTTGTGTCTAAACAATCAGGAGACACTACTACTGTTTTTCTTTACGGCAAAAAATGGCACAAGCAGGATAATACAGAGAATTGATCCATGGAAATACAAAACCACACTTCTATTTCTCGGGCCTACAACAGACTATTTTCAACAGATATATTTGTGTCTGAAAAATCAGGGAGACACTATTAGTTGTTTTTTTTACGGCAAAAAATTCCAAAAGCAGGATAATAGATTTTTTTTACCGTGGAATAGCAAAACCACAGTTATAATTTACTGGTGTATACCAGACTATTTTCAACAGATATATTTGTGTCTGAACAATCAGGAGACACTATTATTTTTTTTTATGGCAAAAAATGCCAAAAGCAGGATAATATAGATTTTTTTTACCGTGGAACAGCAAAACCACACTTATAATTTACTGGTGTATACCAGACTATTTTCAACAGATATATTTGTGTCTGAACAATCAGGAGACACTATTATTTTTATTTTACGGCAAAAAATGCCAAAAGCAGGATAATGGAAAGTTTTTACCGTGGAACAGCAAAACCACAGTTATAATTTACTGGTGTATACCAGACTAGTTTCAACAGATATATTTGTGTCTGAACAATCAGGAGACACTACTACTGTTTTTCTTTACGGCAAAAAATGGCAAAAGCAGGATAATACAGAGATTTGACCCATGGAAATGCAAAACCACACTTCTATTTCTCGGGCCTACACCAGACTATTTTCAACAGATATATTTGTGTCTGAAAAATCAGGGAGACACTATTATTTTTTTTTTACAGCAAAAAATGCCAAAAGCAAGATAATAGAGATTTTTTACCGTGGAACAGCAAAACCACAGTTATAATTTACTGGTGTATACCAGACTATTTTCAACAGATATATTTGTGCCTGAACAATCAGGAGATACCACTACTGTTTTTCTTTACAGCAAAAAATGGCAAAAGCAGGATAATACAGAGATTTGACCCGTGGAACTGCAAAACCACACTTCTATTTCTTGGGCCTACACCAGACTATTTTCAACAGATATATTTGTGTCTGAAAAATCAGGAAGACACTATTAGGTTTTTTTACGGCAAAAAATGCCAAAAGCAGGATAATAGAGATTTTTTACCGTGGAACAGCAAAACCACAGTTATAATTTACTGGAGTATACCAGACTATTTTCAACAGATAAATATGTGTCTGAACAATCAGGAGATACTATTAGTTTTTTTTTTATGGCAAAAAATGCCAAAAGCAGGATAATAGAGATTTTTTACCGTGGAACAGCAAAACCACAGTTATAATTTACTAGTGTATACCAGACTATTTTCATCAGATATATTTGTGTCTGAACAATCAGGAGACACTACTACTGTTTTTCTTTACGGCAAAAAATGGCAAAAGCAGGATAATACAGAGATTTTACCAGTGGAACTGCAAAACCACACTTCTATTTCTCGGGCCTACACCAGACTATTTTCAAAAGATATGTGTGTTTGAAAAAAAAGGGAGACACTATTATTATTTTTTTACGGCAAAAAATGCCAAAAGCAGGATAATTGATATTTTTTACCATGGAACAGCAAAACCACAGATATAATTTACTGGTGTATACCAGACTATTTCCAACAGATATATTTGTGTCTGAACAATCAGGAGACACTATTATTTTATTTTACGGCAAAAAATGCCAAAAGCAAGATAATAGAGATTTTTTACCGTGGAACAGCAAAACCACAGTTATAATTTACTGGTGTATACCAGACTATTTTCAACAGATATATTTGTGTCTGAACAATCAGGAGACACTACTACTGTTTTTCTTTACGGCAAAAAATGCAAAAAAGCAGGATAATACAGAGATTTGACCCGTGGAACTGCAAAACCACACTTCTATTCCTCGGGCCTACACCAGACTATTTTCAACAGATATATTTGTGTCTGAAAAATCAGGGAGACACTACTACTGTTTTTCTTTACGGCAAAAAATGCAAAAAAGCAGGATAATACAGAGATTTGACCCGTGGAACTGCAAAACCACACTTCTATTTCTCGGGCCTACATCAGACTATTTTCAACAGATATATTTGAGTCTGAAAAATCAGGGAGACACTATTAGTTTTTTTCTTACGGCAAAAAATGCCAAAAGCAGGATAATAGAGATTTTTTACCGCGGAACAGCAAAACCACAGTTATAATTTACTGGTTTATACCAGACTTTTTTAAATATATATATTTGCGGCTGAATAGTGAGCGACACACTCAAACTGTTTTTTTTAGATACAAATGGCCCAAAACTGGATAATACAGAGGTTTGAAACATGGAACTGCAAAACCACACTTCTATTTCTCTAGCCTACACCAGACTATTTTGAACAGATATATTTGTGTCTGAAGTATCAGAGACACACTTTTTTTTTTTTTTGGGGGGGGGGGGGGACACCAAAAGGTTAATAAGACGGTTATTTGTACAGTGTGAAGGAGGAAAAAAAAAAAGCGGATTTAGATGAAAAAAAAAGGATTTTTCCTGGCCCCCGAGACCTGGAGCTAAGTCCAGCAATTTCAGCAACAGGAGCACACAGGACTGTAATGCAGCGTTAGCTGGTATAACCACTGCGTCTCCTATACAGCCTGCCTGATATCTGGGATGGATATCAGTCCTGAGAAGGACAGTTTGTTTGATCTGGCAGCCTTTACAGACCCTACACTAACTATTTCTCTCCCTAAATCAGCAGCGCTGTCCCTACACTGTCTGATCCGGAGCGCAAAGATGGCGGCGCCCGGTTTTAAATACTCGAGGTGACGCTGTGCAGCCAGCCAATCACTGTAATGCCCACAAACAACATGGCTGTGGCATTACAGTGACTGGCTGGCAATCCCTGCATGTTCATTGGCTCTGTGAAGAGCGCCAAACATGCAGGGCAGAGACCCGAGCTCCCGCCCGAGTAACCCTGAAATGCTCGGTGCTCGCCGAACATCCCGAGTAGCGTGATGCTCGGGCGAGTACCGAGCAGTGTCGAGCATGCTCGCTCAACACCACTGTCAACTGACAATGCTGACAAGCTGACCCTTATCAAAATGAACAAGGGCTGGATTGGGCCAGACTTCTCATCACCAACAAATGACAGCAAAGTAACATAAAGTCAAATCTACTGTGTTATTTCGGGAGGTGTATTCCCATGCACCGCTTCACACCCACACATGGGTATATGCTTCCTCATTTAGGCTGTATTTTGTTCTTCTCCTTATCCTCAGCCTCCACCACCACTATACCACCAGGGTGACCGTGGTCCGTGTTGCCAGCATTGCAAGTTACTCCGTCCTAATTTTTGGCAGCTTTTGCTTGGAAGGCATAGGCAAAGACTACGGGAGACCCACTCCCCAATAATGGGAATAATGTTTTGAATATGATGTACTGCATGGCTCTTGTTTGCCAGCATTGCAAGTTCCTCCGTCCTAATTTTTAGCAGCTTTTGCTTGGAAGGCATAGACAAAGACTATGGAAGACCCACTCCCCAATAATGGGAATAATGTTTTTAACATGCTGTACTGCATGGCTCTTGTAAGGGGCATGAAAACTGTCTTGTTAAGCTACTCTGAACTCCACGTCTCTTCCAAGGGGCATTAAAACCGTCTTGTTAAACCACTCTGACCTCCACGTCTCTTCCAAGGGGCATTAAAACCGTCTTTTGTAAGCTACTGCGACCTCCACCACTCTTTCAAGGGGCATTGATATTGTCTTTTTATTCCACTGTGACCTCCACGTCTCTTCCAAGGGGCATTAAAACCATTTTGTTAAGCTACTGCGACCTCCACCACTTTTCCAAGGGGCATTAAAACCATCTTGTTAAGCTACGGCGACGTCCACCACTTTTCCAAGGGGCATTAAAACCATCTTGTTAAGCTACGGCGACGTCCACCACTCTTCCAAGGGGCATTAAACCTTCTTGTTAAGCTACTGCGACCTCCACCACTCTTCCAACAGGCATTAAAACAGTCTTGTTAAGCTACTACGACCTCCACCACTCTTCCAAGGGGCATTGATATTGTTTTTTTATTCCACTGCGACCACCACCACTCTTCCAAGGGGCATTAAAACCGTCTTGTTAAGCTACTGCGATCTCCACCACTCTTCCAAGGGGCATTGATATTGTCTTTTTATTCCACTGTGACCTCCACGTCTCTTCCAAGGGGCATTAAAACCATCTTGTTAAGCTACTGCGACCTCCACCACTCATCCAAGGGGCATTGATATTGTCTTTTTATTCCAGTGCGACCTCCACGTCTCTTCCAAGGGGCATTAAAACCATCTTGTTAAGCTACTGCGACCTCCACCACTCTTCCAAGGGGCATTGATATTGTCTTTTTATTCCACTGCGACCTCCACCACTCTTCCAAGGGGCATTGATATTGTCTTTTTATTCCACTGCGACCTCCACCACTCTTCCAAGGGGTATTAAAACGGTCTTGTTAAGCTAATGCGACCTCCACCACTCTTCCAAGGGGCAATGATAATGTCTTTTTATTCCACTGCGACCTCCACCACTCTTCCAACGGGCATTAAAACCGTCTTGTTAAGCTACTGCGACCTCCACCACTCTTCCATGGGGCATTGACATTGTCTTTTTATTCCACTGTGACCTCCACGTCTCTTCCAAAAGGCATTAAAACCATCTTGTTAAGCTACTGCGACCTCCACCACTCTTCCAAGGGGCATTAAAACCGTCTTGTTAAACCACTCTGAACTCCTCAGCTCTTCCAAAGGGCATTGAAATGTTGTTTTTAATTAACTCTAACCTCCACGACTCTTCCAACGGGCATTGCATTTCCTCCTAATTTTAGTCAGCTTTTGCTTTTCAATGCATAGGCGAACACTAAGGGAGACCGACTCCCCAATAATGGGTAGGTTTTTAGTATGCTGTAATCCATGTCTGTTGCAAGGGGCATTGCAGTTCCTCATAATCTTTGGAAAGCCTTCCATTCACTGCTTAGGCCAACATTGTACAGGAGACCCAGTTGTATAAATGGAAAAAAAGGTTTAGTTAATGGTTAATGACCTCTGACCTCCATGTCACTTCCAAAGGGCATTGGAATGCCTCTAAATTTTTGGTAGGCATTGCACTCACTATGCCCTATAACTGCGTAGCCAAACCGCTCCTTTTGGTACAGAAACATATCTTACAAGACATGTGTGGTTGACTGACCTGATATTGATGTGAATGGTTCCTGTTCTTTCTGCTCTTTCTCCTTTGCCACCACCTCATCCATCATTCAACACCTGAAGCTTTGTTTTAATGGGAGTCATAGAACTGGGATAGTAGCAGGAAAACATCCAGCAATCCTCAGAGGAGGTAGGATATGCGCCAAAACGCAGACCACCTCAGGCCTAGCCGCTAATACATACATGCGCTTGCATTCCAAGGAACAGAAAGCTAAGGAGATGAATGGTCTCATGAACATGAATAATTTACTCGTTGTGTAGGAGGCCGACCACTGCTGCTACCTTCTGAACTTTGTGTTGAAGCCTGATTGACCCAGGACCCGCAATCCTCTATGTCTGGAGGACGTGTTCCATCCCAGTGTCCAACTGTGTCCCGGCTTCCACAATATTAAACCAGTGTGAAGGCGTCAGTGAGATGGACCATCACTGTCCACATTCACTTGTCCACGTATTTGTGGTTAGGCTGTTCTTCAAATAGGGGCAGCTGGGAACCGTTTATGGACACCCGGCCGCCCCCTTTGCGGCTGGGGACCAAGCGTGGACAACCGGCCGCTGGGCGGCTGGGGACTGAGTATGGATACCAGGCCGCCGACACAGCCATGACATGTTGGCCAGCGTCTGCCTCCACAAGCCTAAAAGGCCTCATATCAAGTGCAAGCAAGCTAGCAGTATGGTATTGCAGCCTGGGGGTGGGTGGGTGGGTGGCAGGCTGCACACTTATGCTTGCATTCCAAGAAAACAAAGCAGATACTAACTTCTATCATCATCATCATGCTCCTCACCTTGGCACTCTCAACTCCCCTGATGGAGAAGCCAGGGCCCACCAGAGGAGTCTGGTTGTCTGGTGGGCTCGGCCAATTCTGCCCTAAAGCAGGCCAGGCTAAGAAAAGTGTGGGGAAGGTTACCGGGACAAATAGGGGTGGCTGGGGACCGAGTATGGACACCCGGCCGCCCCCTGGCGGCTGGGGACCAAGCGTGGACACCCGGCAGCCGGGCGGCTGAGGACTGAGTATGGATAACAGGCTGCTGACGCATGTCTCCCCACACCATCTTGGGCACAGCCTGGTCATAAATAGGAAAGAACCATCAGACTCATATACAGAATACTTCAGTTTACCGTGTATACTCTTAAATAACAATTGGGCATTGGAGGTCTCCTCCTCAGCTTACATACACAAACAGGGGCCACATGATGCTTTTGCTAAGGGTCCCTTTCTACTCAAAGCACAGCCCACAGGCACACACATAGGGGTCCATGCTCCTTACAGATCTCATTGCCCACTTTCCCTACAGTTCTAATCTGCAAACAAGCAACACTGTCAAATCCTGATAACACGACATCAGTGGCGCAGATCCAACCGGCCTTAAGATTAATGTTCTGTGCGGATTATAGCTTAAATGTTTTTGTCTCAAAAGTAAAATATTGTGCTTTGCTTTTTTCTCATTAATAGATTCAATAAGTTTCTGGCTCACTGCTGGATCTTTTCTTAAGGAGACAGCTTCTTCTAAACACAAGGAACTATCAAGCAGCCAGAAATGTACCACATATGATGGCCATAATTATACTGACATAGAAAACGGTTTTACACATGATAGGAGTAGACTAAACCAACAAATATGACCACACATACATATTAAAATAACCTGTATTATATAAGCATAAACACATACATGGTATGCATATTGTGTATTACCTTCTAGCCCCTGACGCGCGTTTCGCTGTCACTTCTTCTAGGGGCAAGGTATAGTGAAGACATAGCAAGAATTTATACAGTACTCAGTACTAACATGATGGGAAGCGCCTGAAGCTAATGGATGCCCTCAAAATAAGGTAAAATCAGCCTCAATGGTTACAGCTCACAGAAAAGGACAACAATTCAAAAAAAATCACAGAAAAAAACAGCCTTACCAATACCAGGTCAGATTACTAAAGCACAAGCAGGACGCGACGGATCCTCATGATAAATGCAGGGGCCACACAGGTGCGAAATACTGATGCGACAGCCACTTCCTCCATGAACTGCCCAGGTAAGGGGAGATGTTGGCAGAAGCAACTTACTTTATGTGAAGTTTTCTAGATACTGACTCTAAATACTGACGCGACAGCCACTTCCTCCATGAATTGCCCGGGTAAGGGGAGATGTTGGTAGAAGTAACTTACTTTATGGGAAGCTTTCTAGATACTGACTCAATTTAAAATTATGGGCGTTATTAATAGGCTGTAAGCCAAACACAGTGCTCCACACCTACCTATGTGACTGGCGTCTTATAGAGCTGCATTAGTGTGCATTGGTAATACTACACAGCCACTCACATATCCCTCAATGGTTACAGTAACCTATAGACATGCTAAAAAGAGGTGTATAGAGCTCACCACGCTAGTCCAGCACAGCTGAGGATACTGCATTGGTGGGTGCCGGATCCTACTAGTGCAGCACAGCATAAGAAGGTGGAAATAGAGGAAATTTTCAGCACTACAATTTTGAAGTTCATACCGTGTGGGAACTTGGTGTTTAGAGTCAGCATCTAGAAAACTTCCCATAAAGTAAGTTGCTTCTGCCAACATCTCCCCTTACCTGGGCATGTAACCTTCACGATACCGTAAAACAGCAAATGAGAATCATCCCCATTATGTTTAGTAATGAAATGTTTTACTGCTCTGGAGCAAGATCCTTTTTTTATTAATATTAGATAAGTGCTCTGCAATACGCTTTTACAATTTCCAGCCTGTACAGCCTACACATTTACCATAACAGAGATTACATTCAATGCAATATACAATATGGTGTGATTCACAATTAATAAATTCATTAATGGTGCGGCTGAAACCAGACGGTACCTAATGGCTGTGCTTTCCTGGCCACACATCTGTACTCTACTTTTAAAACCTTTTTCAGGGTGTCATCCTGGTTAATCACTGGTAAATATTTAGAAATAATAGCTTTAAACAGTGTTGAGCGAGCATGCTCGACACTGCTCGGTACTCGCCAGAGCATCTCGCTACTCGGGATGTTCGGCGAGCACTGAGCATTTCCGAGTTACTCGGGCGGGAACTCGGGTCTGCGCCCTGCACGTTTGGCGCTCTTTACAGAGCCAATAAACATGCAGGGATTTCCAGCCAGTCACTGTAATGAAGCAGCCATGTTGTTTGTGGGCATTACAGTGATTGGCTGACCGCACAGCATCACCTCGAGTATTTAAAACCGGGCGCCGCCATCTTGGACACAGTCGCTCCGGATCAGACAGTGTAGGGTCAGTGCTGCAGAGCTAGGGAGAGATTTATACTGCAAAATAGTTAGTGTAGGGTCTCTAAAGCCTGCCAAATCAAACAAACAGTCCTTCTGAGGACTAATATCCATCCCAGATATCAGGCAGGCAGGCAGGCTGTATATGAGACGCAGTGGTTATACCAGCAAACGCTGCATTACAGTCCTGTGTGCTCCTGCTGGACAAATTGCTAGACTTATCCCAAGGTCTCAGGGGCCAGGAAAAACACTTTTTTTTTCATCTAAATCCTGTATTTTTTTTTTCCTCAGTCAGACAAATACGCATCTTATTAATCTTTTGATATTTTTTCCACCCCCCAAAAAAATTGAGTGTGTCTGTGACTGTTCAGACACCAATATATCTGTTTAAAATATTCTGGTGTAGGCCACAAAACTAGAAGTTTGGTTTTGCAGTTCCACGGTTCAAATCTCTGTATTATCCAGCTTCTGGCCTTTTATCCGTAAAAAAAAACAGTAATAGTATCTCCCTGACTGTTCAGACACAAATAAATCTGTTTAAAATATTCTGGTGTAGGCCAGATTACTAGAAGTTTGGTTTTGCAGTTCCACGGTTCAAATCTCTGTATTATCTAGCTTTTGGCCTTTTTTCCGTAAAAAAAATAAGTAATAGTGTCCCCCTCACTGTTCAGACACAAATAGATCTGTTTAAAATATTCTGGTGTAGGTCAGATAACTAGAAGTTTGGTTTTGCAGTTCCACGGTTCAAATCTCAGTATTATCCAGCTTTTGGCCTTTTTTCCATAAAAAAAACAGTAATAGTGTCTCCCTGACTGTTCAGACACAAATATACAGTGGTGGCCAAAAGTATTGGCACCCCTGCAATTCTGTCAGATAATACTCAGTTTCTTCCTGAAAATGATTGCAATCACAAATTCTTTGGTATTATTATCTTTATTTAATTTGCTTGCAAGGAAAAAACACAAAAGAGAATGAAGCAAAAATCAAATCATTGATCATTTCACACAAAACTCCAAAAATGGGCCAGACAAAAGTATTGGCACCCTCAGTCTAATACTTGGTTGCACAACCTTTAGCCAAAATAACTGCGAACAACCGCTTCTGGTAACCATCAATGAGTTTCTTACAATGCTCTGCTGGAATTGTAGACCATTCTTCTTTGGCAAACTGCTCCAGGTCCCTGATATTTGAAGGGTGCCTTTTCCAAACTGTCATTTTGAGATCTCTCCACAGGTGTTCTATGGGATTCAGGTCTGGACTCATTGCTGGCCACCTTAGAAGTCTCCAGTGCTTTCTTTCAAACCATTTTATAGTGCTTTTGGAAGTGTGTTTTGGGTCATTGTCCTGCTGGAAGACCCATGACCTCTGAGGGAGACCCAGCTTTCTCACACTGGGCCCTACATTATGCTGCAAAATTTGTTGGTAGTCTTCAGACTTCATAATGCCATGCACACGGTGAAGCAGTCCAGTGCCAGAGGCAGCAAAGCAACCTCAAAACATCAGGGAACCTCCGCCATGTTTGACTGTAGGGATCGTGTTCTTTTCTTTGAATGCCTCTTTTTTTTTCCTGTACACTCTATGTTGATGCTTTTTCCCAAAAAGCTCTACTTTTGTCTCATCTGACCAGAGAACATTCTTCCAAAACGTTTTAGGCTTTCTCAGGTAAGTTTTGGTAAACTCCAGCCTGGCTTTTTTATGTCTCGGGGTAAGAAGTGGGGTCTTCCTGGGTATCCTACCATACAGTCCCTTTTCATTCAGACGCCGACGGATAGTACGGGTTGACACTGTTGCACCCTCGGACTGCAGGGCAGCTTGAACTTGTTTGGATGTTAGTCGATGTTCTTTATCCATCATCCGCACAATCTTGTGTTGAAATCTCTTGTCAATTTTTCTTTTCCGTCCACATCTAGGGAGGTTAGCAACAGTGCCATGGGCTTTAAACTTCTTGATGACACTGCGCACGGAAGACACAGGAACATTCAGGTCTTTGGAGATGGACTTGTAGCCTTGAGATTGCTCATGCTTCCTCACAATTTGGTTTCTCAAGTCCTCAGAAAGTTCTTTGGTCTTCTTTCTTTTCTCCATGCTCAATGTGGTACACACAAGGACACAGGCAGAGGTTGAGTCAACTTTAATCCATGTTAACTGGCTGCAAGTGTGATTTAGTTATTGCCAACACCTGTTAGGTGCCACAGGTAAGTTACAGGTGCTGTTAATTACACGAATTAGAGAAGCATCACATGATTTTTCAAACAGTGCCAATACTTTTGTCCAACCCCTTTTTTAGGTTTGGTGTGGAATTATATCCAATTTGGCTTTAGGACAATTCTTTTTGTGTTTTCTCATTGAAGACAAATTAAATGAAGATAATAATACCAAAGAATTTGTGATTGCAATCATTTTCAGGAAGAAACTGAGTATTATCTGTCAGAATTGCAGGGGTGCCAATACTTTTGGCCACCACTGTATCTGTTTAAAATATTCTGGTGTAGGCCAGATAACTAGAAGTTTGTTTTTGCAGTTCCACGGTTCAAATCTCTGTAATATCCAGCTTTCGGCCTTTTTTACATAAAAGAAAACAGTAATAGTGTCTCCCTGACTCTTCAGACACAAATATATCTGTTTCAAACATTTTGGTGTAGGCCAGATAACTAGAAGTTTGGTTTTGCAGTTGCACGGTTCAAATCTCTGTATTATCCAGCTATTGGCCTTTTTATATAAAAAAACAGTAATAGTGTCTCCCTGACTCTTCAGACACAAATATATCTGTTTAAAATATTCTGGTGTAGGCCAGAGAAATAGAACTGTGGTTTTCCTCTTCCACGGTTCTAATCTCCTTTTTATTACCCTTTTCCATTGATAGTGCGAGTATAAGCGATTTTACTTCATTTACAATGGGCAAGGTGCGTGGCAAGGGACATGGAACTGGACGTTCTGGTGATGGTACGTGTAGAGGACGGGGCCATGGCCAAGGTGAAAATGTGCCACAACCAACAGCCACATCTTCTCGCTCCCACTTTTTGACCGATTTACTAGGGAAGCACACTACACCAGAATTGCAAACTGATCAGTGTGAACAGGTTATTAATTGGATAGCAGATAATACTTCCAGTTACCTGGGCACCACCACCTTCGGTCTGTCTTCCACACGGTCAAGTTTTAGTAGCCGTGAGTCTCGACCGCATACTCCTCCTCACCCTGATGCTCCTTCCTCCCACCATGCCGAGTGTCGTCAGACAGCAACTGATTCCACAGTTGGACACTCTGAAGAGCTGTTCACTGGTCCATTTCCATATTTTTGCCACTCACCTGCTCCACTTGAAGTGGTGGAAGAGGAGATCCCATGTAGCGATGCCTAAATATTTGAATAGCCACGGCCAGAGGAAGTCGACACTAGCAATTTGTCACAACAGGTGGACGATGACGAGACACAATTGCCACGAAATGAGGAGGAGGATCGTGGTGCGCAAGTGGAAGAGGAAGAGGTGGTGGATGATCTAGTAACTGACCCAACGTGGCAGGAAGACACGCAGAGCAAGGCCAGCAGCACACAGGGGGAGGGAGGCAGAGTACCCCAACAGGCAGGAAGAAGCAGTGTGGTGGCCGCACACAGAAGGCGGGAAACAGTTCCCCGTAACATCAACACGAGGGACGTTGCCAGTACAACCGGTAGGTCTTCCAGAGTCTTGAATTTTTTTAAAGACTCTGCTGATAACCCCAAAAATGCCATTTGTACTACCTGCCATGCCAGCATCAGCAGGGGTGACAAAACTACCAGCCTGACCACCACCAGCATGATCAGGCACATGTCAGCAAAGCACCCGACTTTGTGGGGCGAACCCCAGGGTCCACGACCAGTGTCAGCGGGTGTCACCACTGCTTCTTCCGCTGTTGTGCGTGTAAAAGAACCCTCTGTTGTGCGTGCAAGGCAATCCCCTGTCCATACTGCATGCAAAGATGCCCCCTCCTCTCAGTCTTCACTTGTTATGGCAGTTTCTCAAGAAACAGCATCAACGTCCACGTCCACGTCCCATCGCAGGGTTCAATTGTCCATATCCCAGACCTTTGAACGAAAGCGCAAATTCGCAGACAACGCCCCACAGGCCACAGTCCTAAATTCGCACATTTCACGACTGCTTGCGTTGGAAATTCTGCCTTTTAGGCTGGTGGAGACGGAATCCTTCTGCAACCTTATGGAGGTGGCCGTCCCTCGGTACTCGGTCCCCAGTCGACACAATTTTGCCCGGTGTGCCATCCCCGCACTACGCACTACACAAGCACGTGTCCCAAAACATCTGCCGTGCCCTCAACAATGCAGTTACTGGGAGAGTCCACCTGACAACGCACAAGTGCTTGTGGCCAGGGATGGTACATCTCCCTGATGGCACACTGGGTAAACATAGTGGAAGCCGGGACCCAGTCGGACCTTGGGACGGAAAACATCCTCCCCACACCGAGGATTGCGGGCCCTATGTTAGTCAGAGTTGCCCCCACAGTGTACAGCTCCTGCGCATCATCCTTCTCCTCCTCCTCATGTTCAGCCTCCATCTCAGATATCACCACATCAGTTACAAGCTGGAAGCACTGCAGTACTGCCTCAGCCAAGCGGCAACAGGCTGTGCTGAAACTCATAAGCTTAGGTGAGAAACCTCACACTGCTTGTGAGTTGTGGACAGCTGAGAAAGAGCAGGCAGATATGTGGCTGAGACCGCTGAACCAACATCCAGGCATGGTCGTGTGTGACAATGGCCGTAACCTGGTGGCGGCTCTGAGGTGAGGCGAGATCACACACACACCATGCCTGGCTCATGTGCTTAACCTCGTGGTTCAGCGGTTTCTTAAATCGTACCCCGAGTTGCCAGATCTGCTCGTCAAAGTACGCCACCTGTCAGCTCATTTTCGGAAGTCGGCTACAGCTTCCGCCGCCCTTGCTGTGTTGCAGCAGCGTTTGCAGCTTCCAGCACACCGACTGGTGTGTGATGTCCCCACATGTTGGAACTCTACCCTCTACATGTTGCAAAGGATTTGAGAGCAGAAGAGAGCAGATGTTGAGTACCAGCTGCAAGAAGGCCGTTGATATTCAGGTCAGACTCCACACATAAGACCTCAGGAGTGGACCTGGATGTCTGACATATGTATCATGCTGACAAACTTTGAGGAGTCCACCAAGATGGTGAGTGGCGATGACACCATCATTAGCGTCAGCATCCCACTTGTCTGCCTTTTGCAACGCTCTCTGCAGAGAATTAAAGAGGAGGCATTGCAGCCAGAGTATGATGAGATGGATCAAGAAGCCGTAACGGGCGATTACACACAGCCCAGCCTCATCTCATCCCAACGTGCATTGGGGGACAATGAGGGAGAGGAGGAGGAGGAGGAAGAACAGGATCTGGTATCATGCGCTGTAGATGGTAGTACCTCTACAACTGTCATACCGTCGGTTCAGCGTGAGTGGCCTGAGGACAGGGGGGAGGAGGAGGAGAGCATGGTCAGTCGTCATCTTGGTGAGGACACGGAAGTCTTGCCCATTCCAGTCTGGCACGCATGGCTGACCTTATGTTACGCTGCCTTAACCGTGACCCTCGCGTTGTCAAAATGTTGGGTGACAGTCATTACTGGTTGGTGACACTTTTAGGCCCCCGCTACAAGGAGAACTTTCACTCTCTTATTCCTGAGGTGGAGAGGTCTACAAAAATGGGGCAGTACCAGAAGGCCCTTGCTGCAGAACTGTTAAAAAAAATTCCCATCTGAACACTTTAGAGGCAGAGGTCACTTTTCATTGCCCAACCAAGGCGTACAGGCGAGAGAGACGCAACTCCAATCCAGCAGAGGCAGGGGAACACTGTCAACATTCTGGGACAGTTTTCTGAGACCCGCCCAGCTTACAGGCCCTGAGGCGTGGGGTACTCTCACAAGGAGTGGAAAGTTTCAAAAGATGGTGAGGGAATAACTTGCCGACCGTACCAGCATCCTCCGTGATTCCTCTGTGCCTTTTAATTAATGTGTATCCAAACTGGACACTTGGAATGAACTCGCACAGTACGCCTTAGAGGTCCTGGCCTGCCCTGCCGCTAGCGTGTTATCGGGGCGTGTTTTTAGTGCCGCTGGGGGAATTATAACTGATAAGCGCACTTGCCTGTCAACTACTGTTGAGCGAGCACTAAGATGCTTGGGTGCTCGAAGCTCGGGCCGAGCTCACCGTGATACTCGGGTGCTCGACCCGAGCAACGAGCCCAATGTTAGTCTATGGGAGACCCGAGCATTTTTGCGGCGGCACCCCCGGCAGTCTGTAGAAAGCCTAAAAAGTGCCCAAAACTATAGTGACAGTGCTCAAATTACATGGGGACAGCATGGGCTTCGCCCCAGGAAGCATTTCTGACCACCAGGTCACAGCTGTCAACAACGTGGTCAGAGGTATTAAGCCACTTTTAACGGCTCACAATAAAACGTTCAAAAACTAAACTGAAACTGCTTTCCTGTGAAATATGTTAAGGAAGTTCCTTTCCAGGGTAAAGACTTGTGTATAACTTAAAATAAATAACCCCCCCAAAAAATACTCCTCCACACCATGGGCTATGTTCACAAGTAGCATTTTTTATGCGATTTTGCACTTTTGTATTGCTTTCAACCGTGACAAATGCATTCACTCGGTCCCCAGCCGCCCCGCGGCCGGTTGTCCACAGACGGTCCCCAGCCGCTTGGGGGCAGCTGGTTGTCCATAAACGGTCCCCAGATGCCCCTATTTCTCCTCTCAACTTCCCCAGACACACTTTTCTTAGCCCGGCCTGCTTTAGGGCAGCATTGGACGAGCCCACCAGAGAACCAAACTTCTCCGGTGGGCCCTGGATTCTCCATCAGGGGAGTTGAGAGTGCCAAGGTGAGGAACATGATGATGATAGAAGTTAGGATCTGCTTTGTTTTCTTGGAATGCAAGGGTAAGTGTGCAGCCTGCCACCCACCCACCCCCAGGCTGCAATACCATACTGCTTGCTTGCTTGCACTTGAAATTGGGCCTTTTAGGCATGTGGAGGCGGAATCTGGCTACCACGTCATGGATGCGTTGGCAGCCTGGAATCCATACTCAGTCCCCAGCCGCCCGGTGGCCAGGTGTCCACACATGGTCCCCAGCCGCCTGGGGGCAGCCAGGTGTCAATAAACGGTCCCCAGCCGCCCCTATCTCTCCTGTCAACTTCCCCCCACACACTTTCTTAGCCCAGCCTGCTTTAGGGCAGCACTGGATGAGCCCACCAGAGAACCAGACTCCTCCGGTGGGCCATGGCTTCTCCATCAGGGGAGTTGAGAGCGCCAAGGTGAGGAGCATGATGATGATGATAGAACTTAGCATCTGCTTTGTTTTCTTGGAATGCAAGCACATGTAGGTAGTAGCGGATTGGCCTGAGGTGGTCAGCGTTTTGGCGCATATCCTACCTTCTCCGAGGATTGCTGGATGTTTTCCTGCTACTATCCCAGTTCTATGACTCCGATTAAAACTAAGCTTCAGGTGATAAATGATGGATGAGGTAGTGGAAAAGAAGAAAGAGCAGGAGGAACAGGGACCATTCACATCAATATCAGGTCAGTCAACCACATATGTCTTGTAGGATATGTTTCTGTAACAAAAGGAGCGTTTCGGCTACACAGTTATAGGGCATACAGTGAGTGCAATGCCTACCAAAAATTTTGAGGCACTCCAGTGCCCCTTGCAAATGACAACGAGGTCAGAGGGCCTTAGCTAAACCGTTTTTTCCATTTAAAGCAACTGGGTCTCCTGTACACTGTTGGCCTAAGCAGTGAATGGAAGGCTTTCCAAAAATTATGAGGAACTGCAATGACTTTGAAACAGACGTGGATTACAGCGTACTAAAAACCTTCTACCCATTATTGGAGAGTGGGTCTCCCTTATTTTTCGCCTTTGCATTGAAAAGCAAAAGCGGACTAAAATTAGGAGGAAATGCAATGCCCCTTGGAAGAGTCGTGGAGGTTAGAGGTAACTAAAAACAACATTTCAATGCCCCTTGGAAGAGCTGTGGAGTTCAGAGTGGCTAAAGAAGACGCTTTTAATGCCCCTTTGAAGAGACGTGGAGGTCACAGTAGCTTAACAAGATGGCTTTAATGCCCATCGGAAAAGACGTGGAGGTCCCAGTAGCTTAACAAGACGGTTTGAATGCCCCTTGGAAGAGACGTGGAGATCACAGTAGCTTAAAAAGACGGTTTTAATGCCCCTCGGAAAAGTGGTGGAGGTTGTAGTAGCTTAACAAGATGGTTTTAATGCCCCTTACAAGAGCCATACAGTACAGCATCATAAAAACATTATTCCCAGTATTGGGGAGTGTGTCTCCCATAGTCTTTGCTTATACCTTCCAAGCAAAAGCTGCCAAAAATTAGGACGGAGGAACTTGCAATGCCCCTTACAAGAGCCATGCAGTACAGCATATTACAAACATTATTCCCATTATTGGGGAGTGTGTCTCCCATAGTCTTTGCTTATGCCTTCCAAGCAAGAGCTGCCAAAAATTAGGACGGAGGAACTTTCAATGCCCCTTACAAGAGCCATGCAGTACAGCATATTACAAACATTATTCCCATTATTGGGGAGTGTGTCTCCCATAGTCTTTGCATATGCCTTCCAAGCAAAAGCTGCCAAAAATTAGGACGGAGGAACTTGCAATGCCCCTTACAAGAGCCATGCAGTACAGCATATTACAAACATTATTCCCATTATTGGGAAGTGGGTCTCCCATAGTATTTGCTTATGCCTTCCAAGCAAAAGCTGCCAAGAATTAGGACGGAGGAACTTGCAATGCCCCTTACAAGAGCAATGCAGTACAGCATATTACAAACATTATTCCCATTATTGGGAAGTGTGTCTCCCATAGTCTTTGCTTATGCCTTCCAAGCAAAAGCTGCCAAAAATTAGGACAGAGGAACTTGCAATGCCCCATATAAGAGCCATGCAGTACAGCATATTACAAACATTGTTCCCATTATTGGGAAGTGGGTCTCCCATAGTATTTGCTTATGCCTTCCAAGCAAAAGCTGCCAAAAATTAGGACGGAAGAACTTGCAATGCCCCTTACAAGAGCCATGCAGTACAGCATATTACAAACATTATTCCCATTATTGGAGAGTGTGTCTCCCATAGTCTTTGCTTATGCCTTCCAAGCAAAAGATGCCAAAAATTAGGACGGAGGAACTTGCAATGCCCCAAACAAGAGACATGCAGTACAGCATATTACAAACATTATTCCCATTATTGGGGAGTGGGTCTCCCATAGTCTTTGCTTATGCATTCCAAGCAAAAGGTGCCAAAAATTAGGACGGAGGAACTTGCAATGCCCCTTACAAGAGCCATGCAGTACAGCATATTACAAACATTATTCACATTATTGGGGAGTGTGTCTCCCATAGTCTTTGCTTATGCATTCCAAGCAAAAGGTGCCAAAAATTAGGACGGAGGAACTTGCAATGCCCCTTACAAGAGCCATGCAGTACAGCATATTACAAACATTATTCCCATTATTGGGGAGTGTGTCTCCCATAGTCTTTGCTTATGCATTCCAAGCAAAAGGTGCCAAAAATTAGGACGGAGGAACTTGCAATGCCCCTTACAAGAGCCATGCAGTACAGCATATTACAAACATTATTCCCATTATTGGGGAGTGTGTCTCCCATAGTCTTTGCTTATGCCTTCCAAGTAAAAGCTGCCAAAAATTAGGAGGAAATGCAATGCCCGTTCGAAGAGCTGTGGAGGTTAGAGTTAATTAAAAACAATATTTCAATGACCCTTGGAAGAGCTTTGGAGTTCAGAGTGGTTTAACAAGACGCTTTTAATGCCCCTTGGAAAAGTGGTGGAGGTCGCAGTAGCTTAACAAGACGGTTTGAATGCCCCTTGGAAAAGTGGTGGAGGTCGCAGTAGCTTAACAAAACGCTTTTAATGCCCCTTCCAAGAGCCATACAGTACAGCATCTTAAAAATATTATTCCCATTATTGGGGAGTGGGTCTCCCACAGTCTTTGCTTCTGCCTTCCAAGCAAAAGCTGACAAAAATAAGGATGGAGGAACTTTCAATAATGGCAACACGGACCACAATCACCCTGGTGGTATAGTGGTGGTGGAGGCTGAGGATAAGAACATAAAACAGCCGAAATGAGGAAGCGTATACCCATGTGTGGGTGTGAAGCGGTGCATGTGAATACACCTCTCGAAATAACACAGTGGATTTGACTTTATCTTACTCTGCTGTCATTTGGTGGTGATGAGAAGTCTGGCCAATCCAGCCCTTGTTCATTTTGATAAGGGTCAGCTTGTCAGCGATGTCAGTTGACAGGCGAGTGCGCTTATCAGTTATAATTCTCCCAGCGGCACTAAAAACACGCTCCGATAACACACTAGCGGCAGGGCAGGTCAGGACCTCCAAGGCGTGCAGAGCGAGTTCAGTCCAAGTGTCCAGCTTGGATAACTAATAATTAAAATGCACAGAGGAATCACGGAGGACACTGGTACGGTCGGCAAGGTACTCCCTCACCATCTTTTGAAACTTTCCACTCCTTGTGAGAGTACCCCGCGCCTCAGGGTCTGTCCGAAGGGAGGGTCTGAGAAAACTGTCACAGAACGTTGACAATGTTCCCCTGCCTCTGCTGGATTGGAGTTGCCTCTCTCTCGCTTGTACACCTTGGTTGGTCAACGAACTGTGACCTCTGCCGCTAGCGTGTTCAGATGGGAATTTTTTTAACAGTTCTGCAGTAAGGGCCTTCTGGTACTGCCCCATTTTTATAGACCTCTCCACCTCAAGAATAAGAGAGTGAAAGTTCTCCTTGTAGTGGGGGTCTAAAAGTGTCACCAACCAGTAATGACTGTCACCCAACATTTTGACAACGCGAGGGTCACGGTTAAGACAGCGTAACATAAAGTCAGCCATGCGTGCCAGACTGGTAATGGGCAAGACTTCCGTGTCCTCACCAAGATGACGACTGACCATGCTCTCCTCCTCCTCTTCCTCCTCCCCCTGTCCTCAGGCCACCCACGCTGAACTGACGGTATGACAGTTGTACAGGTACTACCGTCTACAGCGCATGATACAAGTTCCTGTTCTTCCTCATCCTCCTCCTCTCCGCATTGTCCTCCAATGCATGTAGGGATGAGATGAGGCTGGGCTGTGTGTAATCGACCGCTACGGGTTCTTCATCCATCTCATCATACTCTGGCTGCAATGCCTCCTCTTTAATTCTCTGCAGCGAGCGTTGCAAAAGACAGACAAGTGGAATGCTGACGCTAATGATGGCGTCATCGCTAGTGTTGAGCCACCCCCGTAGTGTTCGGGTTCGGTTCGGTTCGTCGAACACCGGGATGTTCGAGGAACTGTTCGTCGAACTGTTCGTCGAACACCTTAGAACACCGTCGAACACCGTTAAAACCAATGGCAGGCAAACAAAAACACATAGAAACACATAGAAAACACCTGCAAAGGTGTCCAAAAGCTGACAAACTGCTCAGAAGACACTCTCTTTAAAAAAGCCGGCCGGCAAATTCAGCAGCGGCATACACCGGTACCCGACAATTTAGACAAGAAGGAATAGAGCATCACACATAGATTAGATAGATAGAAACATGTCAGTCACACATATAAGAAGCACAGTGACAGTGTTGGTTACTGCACTTGTCATTTAGTGTAAAGGATTTATTAAAAAAAATATTAGTGTTTTCATGCACCGTCTCTTTAAAAAAGCCGGCCGGCAATTCAGCATCTGTACCCGACAATTTAGAACAGAAAGAATAGAGCTTCACACATAGATTAGATAGATAGAAACATGTCAGTCACATATATAATAAGTACAGTGATAGTGTTGCTTACTGTACTTGTCATTTAGTGTAAAGGATTTATTTAAAAAAATAATAGTGTTTTCATGCACTGTCTCTTTAAAAAAGCCGGCCGGCAATTCAGCAGCGGTACCCGACAATTTAGAACAGAAAGATAGAGCATCACACATAGATTAGATAGATAGAAACATGTCAGTCACATATATATGAAGTACAGTGATAGTGTTGGTTACTGTACTTGTCATTTAGTATTAAAATAAAGGATTTATTATTAAAAAAATTGGCGTGGGGTTCCCCTTAATTTTAGGCTCTAGCGGAGGTTAAGCAGACGGCTGGGGCAGATGTTTGAAGCCTGGGAAGGGGGTAATACCCACGGAGCTTCCCAGGCTACTAATATCAGCCTCCAGCTGAATACATAGCCTTTACTAGCTATTAAAATGGGGGACCCCCCAAAAAAAATGACGTGGGGTCCCCCCTAATTTAATAGCTAGCAAAGGCTAGGCAGACAGCTGGGGGCTGATATTAATAGCCCAGGAAGGGAGCCATGAATATTGGCCCCCTCCCAGGCTAGAAACACCAGCCGTCAGCCGCCCCAGAAATGGCGCATTCATAGGATGCGCCAATTCTGGCACTTAGCCTCGCTCTTCCACGCTGCCCTGGTGCGGTGGCAGGGGGTAATAGGGTTGGGGTTGATGTCAGCTTATAATGCCAGCTGACATCAAGCCCAGGTTAGTAATGGAGAGGCGTCTATAAGACACCCCCATTACTAACCCCATAGTCAAAGTTAAAAAAAACACAAACACCCAGAATAAAGTCCTTTAATTGAAATAAAGACACAATTCTTTATTGTTCTAAATTAAACCATACTTACCATCACGCCCATTCCAGCTGAAGCCAACGATCTCCTGCAATAAAAGAAAAATAATAAAGCAACCTCATCCTTACCTTTCCATGGTTCCCACGACAGCTTCAGCTCTGCTACATCGAGATGACAGGCTGGACCGCAGCAGAACGCTGCCATCCAGCCTGTCATCCCGCAGACACTGAGAAGCGCAGGCTTGCTTGCGCTGCTCAGCGTCTCTCTGTGACGACATCCAGATGAGCCGAGTTCATGTCCAATGAACTCGGCTCACCTCATGCACGTCACTGACAGCGTGGGAAAATTCTCACGCTGAAGCGCTGATTGCAGGAGAATTTTCCCACGCTGTCAGTGACGTGCAGGAGGTGAGCTGAGTTCATTGGACATGAGCTCACCTCATGCACATCACTGACAGCGTGGGAGTATTCTCCTGCACTCAGCACTTCAGCGTGAGAATTTTCCCACGCTGTCAGTGACGTGCATGAGGTGAGCCGAGTTCATTGGACATGACCTCGGCTCATCTGGATGCCGTCACAGCGAGACAGTGAGGAGCGCAAGCATGCCTGCGCTTCTCAGTGTCTGCGGGATGATAGACTGGATGGCAGCGTTCTGCTGCGGTCCAGCCTGTCATCTCGATGTAGCAGAGCTGAAGCTGTCGTGGGAACCATGGAAAGGTAAGGATGAGGTTGGTTTATTATTTTTCTTTTATTGCAGGAGATCGTTGGCTTCAGCTGGAATGGGTGTGATGGTAAGTATGGTTTAATTTAGAACAATAAAGAATTGTGTCTTTATTTCAATTAAAGGACTTTATTCTGGGTGTTGTGTTTTTTTTAAATACTTTACTAGAAATTCATGGCGGTCATGTCTAATACTGGCGTGACCCCATGAATTTTGGGCTTGGGGCCAGCTGATAATACCAAGCTGGCCCTAACCCCTTTATTACCCAGTGAGCCACCGCACCAGGGCCCTGGATGAGTTGGGTACAGCGCCAGAAGATGGCGCTTCTATGAACGCGTCATTTTCCGGGGTGGCTGCGGACTGCAATTTGTAGCGGGGGGGGGCCCAGAAAGCTTGGGCCTCCCTGCGCTGCAGATTCCAGCCCCCAGCTGCCTAGTTGTACCTGGCTGGACACAAAAATAGGGCGAAGCCCCACGTACTTTTTTTTTAATTATTTCATGAAATTCATGAAATAATTAAGAAAAAAAGGCCTTCCCTATATTGTTGTGTCCGGCCAGGTACAAATAGGCAGCTGGTGGTTGGGGGCAGCCCGTTCCTGCCTGCTGTACCTGGCTGGACACAAATATAGTGCGAAGCCCCACTTCAATTTTTTTTAATTATTTCATGAAATTCATGAAATAATTAAGAAAAAAAGGGCTTCCCTATATTGTTGTGTCCGGCCAGGTGCAAATAGGCAGCTGGTGGATGGGGGCAGCCCGTTCCTGCCTGCTGTACCTGGCTGGACACAAATATAGTGCGAAGCCCCACTTCAATTTTTTTTAATTATTTCATGAAATTCATGAAATAATTAAGAAAAAAAGGGCTTCCCTATATTGTTGTGTCCGGCCAGGTACAAATAGGCAGCTGGTGGATGGGGGCAGCCCGTTCCTGCCTGCTGTACCTGGCTGGACACAAATATAGTGCGAAGCCCCACTTCAATTTTTTTAAATTATTTCAGGAAATTCATGAAATAATTTAAAAAAAATTGACGTGGGGCTTCGCACTATATTTGTGTCCAGCCAGGTACAGCAGGCAGGAACGGGCTGCCCCCATCCACCAGCTGCCTATTTGTACCTGGCCGGACACAACAATATAGGGAAGCCCTTTTTTTCTTAATTATTTCATGAATTTCATGAAATAATTAAAAAAAATTGAAGTGGGGCTTCGCACTATATTTGTGTCCAGTCAGGTACAGCAGGCAGGAACGGGCTGCCCCCAACCACCAGCTGCCTATTTGTACCTGGCCGGACACAACAATATAGGGAAGCCCTTTTTTTCTTAATTATTTCATGAAATAATTTAAAGAAAATTGACGTGGGGCTTCGCCCTGTTTTTGTGTCCAGCCAGGTACAACTAGGCAGCTGGGGGCTGGAATCCGCAGCGCAGGGAGGCCCAAGCTTTCTGGGCCACCCCCGCTGCAAATTGCAGTCCGCAGCCACCCCGGAAAATGGCGCGTTCATAGAAGCGCCATCTTCTGGCGCTGTACCCAACTCATCCAGGGCCCTGATGCGGTGGCTCACTGGGTAATAAAGGGGTTAGGGCCAGCTTGGCATTATCAGCTGGCCCTAAGCCCGAAATTCATGGGGTCACGCCAATATTAGACATGACCACCATGAATTTCTAGTAAAGTATTTAAAAAAAACACAACACCCAGAAAAAAGTCCTTTAATTGAAATAAACACACAATTCTTTATTGTTCTAAATTAAACCATACTTACCATCACGCCCATTCCAGCTGAAGCCAACGATCTCCTGAAATAAAAGAAAAATAATAAAGCAACATCATCCTTACCTTTCCATGGTTCCCATGACAGCTTCAGCTCTGCTACATCGAGATGACAGGCTGGACCGCAGCAGAACGCTGCCATCCAGTCTGTCATCCCGCAGACACTGAGAAGCGCAGGCTTGCTTGCGCTCCACAGTGTCTCTCTGTGAGGGCATCCAGATGAGCCGAGTTAATGTCCAATGAACTCGGCTCACCTCATGCACGTCACTGACAGCGTGGGAAAATTCTCCTGCACTCACCGCTTCAGCGTGGGAGAATTCTCACACTGAAGCGCTGAGTGCAGGAGAATTCTCCCACGCTGTCAGTGACGTGCAGGAGGTGAGCTGAGTTCATTGGACATTAACTCGGCTCATCTGGATGTCGTCACAGAGAGACGCTGAGCAGCGCAAGTAAGCCTGCGCTTCTCAGTGTCTGCGGGATGAGAGGCTGGATGGCAGCGTTCTGCTGCGGTCCAGCCTGTCATCTCGATGTAGCAGAGCTGAAGCTGTCGTGGGAACCATGGAAAGGTAAGGATGAGGTTGCTTTATTATTTTTCTTTTATTGCAGGAGATCGTTGGCTTCAGCTGGAATGGGCGTGACGGTAAGTATGGTTTAATTTAGAACAATAAAGGATTGTGTCTTTATTTCAATTAAAGGACTTTATTCTGGGTGTTTGTGTTTTTTTTAACTTTGACTATGGGGTTAGTAATGGGGGTGTCTTATAGACGCCTCTCCATTACTAACCTGGGCTTGATGTCAGCTGGCATTATAAGCTGACATCAACCCCAACCCTATTACCCCCTGCCACCGCACCAGGGCAGCGTGGAAGAGCGAGGCTAAGTGCCAGAATTGGCGCATCCTATGAATGCGCCATTTCTGGGGCGGCTGACGGCTGGTGTTTCTAGCCTGGGAGGGGGCCAATATTCATGGCTCCCTTCCTGGGCTATTAATATCAGCCCCCAGCTGTCTGCCTAGCCTTTGCTAGCTATTAAATTAGGGGGGACCCCACGTCATTTTTTTTGGGGGGTCCCCCATTTTAATAGCTAGTAAAGGCTATGTATTCAGCTGGGGGCTGATATTAGTAGCCTGGGAAGCTCCGTGGGTATTACCCCCTTCCCAGGCTTCAAACATCTGCCCCAGCCGTCTGCTTAACCTCCGCTAGAGCCTAAAATTAAGGGGAACCCCACGCCATTTTTTTTAATAATAAATCCTTTATTTTAATACTAAATGACAAGTACAGTAACCAACACTATCACTGTACTTCATATATATGTGACTGACATGTTTCTATCTATCTAATCTATGTGTGAAGCTCTATTCTGTCTGTTATAAATTGTCGGGTACAGATGCTGAATTGCCGGCTGGCTTTTTTAAAGAGACGGTGCATGAAAACACTATTATTTTTTTTGATAAATCCTTTACGCTAAATGACAAGTACAGTAAGCAACACTGTCACTGTACTTCATATATATGTGGCTGACATGTTTATATCTATCTAATCTATGTGTGAAGCTCTATTCTTTCGGTTCTAAATTGTCGGGTACCGGTATATGCCGCTGCTGAATTGCCGGCTTTTCATGTTTCACTGTGAGCACTGTTCCCATCGATTTGGGCAATCACTGTAATGCCACAACCACCATGGCTGTGGCATTACAGTGAGTGACAGACAATCCCTGCATGATTGGTGCTCTAAATAGCGCCAGACATGCAGGACACGCTTTTGGTGCACGAACAGTTATCGAACATAACCTCGAACAGCCGAATTTTTTGCAAATCGTTCGGGTTCGTCGAACAACTCGAACACCGCCCAAAACAGCTCGAATTTGAGATTGGCGAACAGTTCTAGTCGAACACCGCTCATCTCTAGTCATCGCCACTCACCATCTTGGTGGACTCCTCAAAGTTTGTCAAGATGGTACATATGTCAGACATCCAGGTTCACTCCTGAGGTCTTATGTGTGGAGTCTGACCTGAATATCGACGGCCTTCTTGCAGCTGGTAGTCCACAACTGCTCTCTTCGGCTCACAAATCCTTTGCAACATATGGAGGGTAGAGTTCCAATGTGTGGGGACATCACACACCAGTCGGTGTGATGGAAGCTGCAAAAGCTGCTGCAACACAGCAAGGGCGGCGGAAGCTGTAGCCGACTTGCGAAAATGAGCTGACAGGCGGCGTACTTTGACGAGCAGATCTGGCAACTCGGGGTACGATTTAAGAAACCGCTGAACCACGAGGTTAAGCACATGAGCCAGGCATGGATGTAGGTTCAGCGCTCTCAGCCACAGATCTGCCTACTCTTTCACAGCCGTCCACAACTCACAAGCAGTGTGAGGTTTCTCACCTAAGCTTATGAGTTTCAGCACAGCCTGTTGCCGCTTGGCGGAGGCAGTACTGCAGTGCTTCCAGCTTGTAACTGATGTGGTGATATCTGAGATGGAGGCTGAACATGAGGAGGAGGAGGATGATGCGCAAGAGCTGTACACTGTACACTGTGGGGGCAACTCTGATTGACATAGGGCCCGCAATCCTCGGTGTGGGGAGGATGTGTTCCGTCCCAAGGTCCGACAGGGTCCCGGCTTCCACTATGTTAACCCAGTGTGCCGTCAGGGAGATGTACCATCCCTGGCCACAAGCACTTGTTCACGTATCCGTTGTCAGGTGGACTCTCCCAGTAACTGGGTTGTAGAGGGAACGGCAGATGTTTTGGGACACGTGCTTGTGTAGTGTGGGGATGGCACACCGGGCAAAATAGTGTCAGCTGGGGACCGAGTACTGAGGGACGGCCACCGCCATAAGGTTGCGGAAGGATTCCGTCTCCACCAGCCTAAAAGGCAGCATTTCCAACGCAAGCAGTCGTGAAATGTGCGAATTTAGGACTGTGGCCTGTGGGGCGTTGTCTGCGAATTTGCGCTTTCGTTCAAAGGTCTGGGATATGGACAATTGAATGCTGCGGTGGGACGTGGATGCTGTTTCTTGAGAAACTGCCATAACAAGTGAAGACTGAGAGGAGGGGGCATCTTTGCATGCAGTATGGACAGGGGATTGCCTTGCACACACAACAGGGGGTTCTATTGCACGCACAACAGCGGAAGAAGCAGTGGTGACACCCGCTGACACTGGTCGTGGACCCTGGGGTTCGCCCCACAAAGTCGGGTGCTTTGCTGACATGTGCCTGATCATGCTGGTGGTGGTCAGGCTGGTAGTGTTGTCACCCCTGCTGATGCTGGCATGGCAGGTAGTACAAATGGCATTTTTGGGGTTATCAGCAGAGTCTTTAAAAAAATTCCAGACTCTGGAAGACCTACCGATTGTACTGGCAACGTCCCTCGTGTTGGTGTTATGGGGAACTGTTGCCCGCCTTCTGTGTGCGGCCACCACACTGCTTCTTCCTGCCTGTTGGGGTACTCTGCCTCCCTCACCACGTGTGCTGCTGGCCTTGCTCTGCATGTTCTCCTGCCATGTTGGGTCAATTACTAGATCATCCACCACCTCCTCCTCTTCCACTTGCGCACCATAATCCTCCTCCTCACTTCCTGTTAATTGTGTCTCGTTATCGTCCACCCCTTGTGACAAATTGCCAGCGTCGACTTCCTGTGGCCGTGGCAGTTCAAATATTTAGGCATCGCTACATGGGATCTCCTCTTCCACCACTTCAAGAGGAGCAGGCGAGGGGCACAAATATGTAAATGGACCAGTGAACAGCTCTTCAAAGTGTTCAAGTGTGGGATCAGTTGCTGTCTGACGACACTCGGCATTGTGGGAGGAAGGAGCATCAGGGTGAGGAGGAGTATGCGGTCGAGACTCACGGCTACTAAGAGTTGACCGTATGGAAGACAGACTGGAGGTGGTGGTGCCCAGGTAACTGGAAGTATTATCTGCTATCCAATTAATAAATTGTTCACACTGATCAGTTCGCAATACTGGTGTTTTGTAATCCCTACTAATTCAGTCAAGAAGTGGGAGCGAGAAGATGTGGCTGTTGGTTGTGGCACATTTTCACCTTGGCCACGGCCCCGTCCTCTGCACGCACCATCACCAGAACGTCCAGTTCCATGTCCCTTGCCACGCGCCTTGCCCATTGTAAATGAAGTAAAATAGCTTACACTTGCACTATCAATGGAAAAAGGGTAATAAAAAGTAGATTAGAAACGTGGAAGAGGAAAATCACAGTTCTATTTCTCTGGCCTACACCCGACTCTTTTAAACAATCTGAACAATCAGTGAGAAACTATTACTGTTTTTCTTTACGGAAAAAATACCAAAAGCTGAATAATAGAGATTTTTTACCGTGGAATGGCAAAACCACAGTTATTGTTTACTGGGGTATACCAGAAAATTTTAAATAGATATATTTGGGGCTGAACAGTGAGCGACACACTCAAACTGTTTTTTTTTAGGTAAAAATGGCCCAAAAGTGGATAATACAGAGATTTGACCCGTGGAACTGCAAAACCACACTTGTATTTCTCGGGCCTACACCAGACTATTTTCAACAGATATATTTGTGTCTGAACAATCAGGAGACTGTTAGGAGGGCGGTTGCAGACAACTTTAATATAATGGAACGAAACTGACCCCGGGGTCCGCAATGCAGCCTGGTGGACTGCTGCCGAACACTTTCCGGGTGGAAAGGGAAGCAACCAACTTAAATGTAAAACCCTTCCGTGTTTCTGCACACTGGAACGGGTATAGCAATTCGCACTATCTCCGTTGGCTGCACGAGAGATAAGCAGAGAAAAACTATCTGTAGTCTTGTTACAGCACAGGAACTACAGTGGCGGCGCTAGGATGCGTGTGTGACTATGCCAACGGGTACACTTGCCCCCAGCCGGCGTGCTACCGGACTGAAGGGTTCAACTCCACATGGCTGACAGGCGTTAGCCGTGAACAGGACGTCTGCAGGCTGCTCGGGGTGATAGGTGACCCCTTTGCTGAGCCAGGCTGCTAGAAGAAGCTGCCTGCCTGTATGGAGCTAACTTGCCTAAGCGACCTGTGCTAATTAGCCGAGCGAACTCTGGCATCGGCAGGTCACGGATGGAACAGCTAGGGAGCAGGTGGAACAGAGTTGTCCACACAACAGCATCACTTGCTCAAATGATCTGAGCACGTCGCCATGTTTGTGGGCGGGCCTTTTAGAGACTAAGCCCTGCCCACCGACACGCCATTGGTGACGTTACCCGTGGACCAATCAGGTGGCGCCAAGTCACCGGGTCAGGTGGGTGCCAAACCACCAATCATGATCCGCCAGGTCACGGACATGCTCAGTGCGGCAAATCCAGGACTTAGATTCCACAAGCCCTGTCTCCCTCTGCAACCCAGGTTTAACATTGCTAGGCACAACTACCTGGGAGACAAACAGTGCTCGCAGACCAGCTAGGCGTTGAGGCTGACGGCGATGCTGAGCAGCATCAGCCCTGGCTGGACCAAAATAGGAGACCACAAAAGGTCCTGGACCCATTTCGAATCCAGCAACAGACCGACACCTAACATTATCCCCCCCTTTAACATCCCCCTCCACTTGATGCTCATTTTCCTCCATGAGCCGGGGGGCAAGGATGTGGTCCATCGGGTCACAGAGAGGATTCTTGAAACTGTGACCCATCCGGTGTACAGGGTACCCTCTTTTAGGGTGGGAAGCAGGATGGCAAGAAATGACATTTGGCTCCCTATGTGTGGGATCATTCACGGTTGACAGAGGGAAAGGACCCGCCGGTCTCTGGCGAAAAGATTTATCTCTCGCACAGACGGGACACGCAAGAACAAAGTCCTTGATATCCTGGCGCCACCGGGGCCACCAATAGGACCGTTGAAAGGACTTAGTGGTATGTTTAACCCCCAGGTGAGCTCCGGTCTTAGGGGCATGAGCCCAGGAGAGCACCATACTCCATAGATTAGGGGAAAGAAAAGTCCTCCCCGACGGAACCAGGTTGGAGGACACTGCAGCCACCCTCTCCTCCTGAGAGTTCTTTGAGACATACTCTGACAAGACCCGGGTCCTGGAAACAGACAAGGAATCTGTACCGGATGTCGCAATGATAGGAGAATCAGAGACTACCCTCCGGGTGACTTTGACCAAACACTGAGATGTACAATTCTCACTCCAGGAAGAAATTCTCCCCGTCTTCCAGTCAATGTGTGGAGTATGACAACATAACCAGGGGAGACCCAGTAACACCTCGTCTAATCCACCGGGAATAATAAGAAATAAGATAACCTCCCGGTGGCCCTGAGGTAATCACATGGTGAGAGGGATCGACTGATGGGTGATTTGCACATCCAGGAGTGAATCATTGGCAACACTAATGTTCATTGGACTAGAGAGTAGCTCAATAGGGATGGTATGCCTCTGGGCAAACGTAGATGACAAAAAATTACCCTCAGCACCAGAGTCCACCCACGCCTTGGCAGCAACTGCTGATCTACTAAAGGACAACGTCACTTTATATGATAACTTGGAGGACTAAGTCCTGGAATTTAATACACCTCCTCCAACGGTGGTAAGACCCACTCATTTTACCGACTGCTTGGAACCCTTATTTATGGGGTGCTCCAAGAGATGTACAGGTCGGGAACGAGAGGGGCCAGACTCAGTCCAGGATATATCCATAGCCTCAGGCTCCGGGTCGAGAGTCTTGGGTTTGGACCCAAAGACGCCTGGTGCCAACAGATACTGAGGTCTGCCAACCTCTAGCTCTAACTTGTGTTCTACATGACGCAAGTCTATAAGGTCAGCGAGAGATATTAACTCCTCCAGAGAGGTTGGAATCTCTCTGGTAGATAAAGCATCTTTAATATGCCCAGCCAAACCCTTCCAGAACACCGGGATAAGCGACCATTCAGACCAATCCTGTTCAGCCGCTAAGGTTCTGAACTGGACGGCATAGTGGCTGGCGGTGGCCGAACCCTGGACCAACGCAAGGAGCTTGAGAGCCGTATCATGCGTGATCTGAGGACCCAGGAAAACACTTTTTAGGTTCTTAAGGAAAAGACCCGCATTTACTACAACCGGGTCGTTACACTCCCATAGAGGAGTAGCCCACTCCAGAGCACTGTGAGAAAGCAATGAGATGATATATCCCACTTTGGCTCTTTAAGAAGGGAACCGTGCCTCCATCATCTCCAAATGAATGGAGCATACATTAATAAAACCCGTGCAGAGTTTACCATCCCCAGAAAATTTCTGCGGGAGAGCAAACCGGGGTAATGAGGCACTTGCAGTGGTTGCAGTATTCACCGCAGCAGAGTTAGTAATATTGGCTGCTAGAGTAGCCGCCTGGGAAGCTACTACAGCGATATCAGCAACCGGAGCAGCTTGTTCCAGAGACCTAAGTCTGGTCTCCAGTTGCTGTATATAGCGCTGCAGCTGCTAATTGTCGGCCATGTTCGGCAAGACCCGTGCACTCAGATACTGTTAGGAGGGCGGTTGCAGACAACTTTAATATAATGGAACGCAACCGACCCCGGGGTCCGCGATGCAGCCTGGTGGACTGCTGCCGAACACTTTCCGGGTGGAAGGGGAAGCAACCAACTTAAATGTAAAACCCTTCTGTGTTTCTGCACACTGGAACGGGTATAGCATTTCGCACTATCTCTGTTAGTTGCACGAGAGATAGGCAGAGAAAAACTATCTGTAGTCCTGTTACAGCACAGGAACTACAGTGGCGGTGCTAGGATGCGAGTGTGACTACGCCAACGGGTACACGTGCCCCCAGCCGGCGTGCTACCGGACTGAAGGGTCCAACTCCACGTGGCTGACAGGCGTTAGCCGTGAACAGGACGTCTGCAGGCTGCTCGGGGTGATAGGCGACCCCTTTGGCTGAGCCAGGCTGCTAGACGAAGATACCTGCCTCTGTGGAGCTAACCTGCCTCTATGGAGCTAACCTGCCTAAGCGACCTGTGCTAATTAGCCGAGCGAACTCTGGCATCAGCAGGTCACGGAGTGAACAGCTATGGAGCACGTGGAACAGAGTTGTCCACACAACAGCATCACTTGATCAAATGATCTGAGCGCGTCGCCATGTTTGTGGGCGGGTCTTTTAAAGACTAAGCCCTGCCCACCAACGCGCCATTGGTGACAATACCCGTGGATCAATCAGGTGGCGCCAGGTCACCGGGTCAGGTGGGTGCCAACCCACCAATCATGATCTTGACAGTGATGCTGAGCAGCATCAACCCTGGCTGGACCAAAATGGGAGACCACAGAAGGTCCTGGACTCATTTCGAATCCAGCACCAGACCGACGCCTAACAAGACACTACTGTTTTTCTTTACGGCAAAAAAGCAGGATAATACAGAGATTTGACCATTCTAACTGCAAAACCACACTTGTATTTCTCGGGCCTACACCAGACTATTTTCAACAGATATATTTGTGTCTGAACAATCAGGAGACACTACTGTATTTCTTTAAGGCAAAAAAATGCAAAAAAGCAGGATAATACAGAGATTTGACCCGTGGAACTGCAAAACCACACTTGCATTTCTCGGGCCTACACCAGACTATTTTCAACAGATATATTTGCATCTGAACAATCAGGAGACACTACTGTTTTTCTTTACGGCAAAAAATGCAAAACAGCAGGATAATACAGAGATTTGACCCGTGGATCTGCAAAACCACACTTGCATTTCTCGGGCCTACACCAGACTATTTTCAACAGATATATTTGTGTCTGAACAATCAGGAGACACTACTGTATTTCTTTAAGGCAAAAAATGCAAAAAAGCAGGATAATACAGAGATTTGACCCGTGGAACTGCAAAACCACACTTGTATTTCTCGGGCCTACACCAGACTATTTTCAACAGATATATTTGTATCTGAACAATCAGGAGACACTACGGTTTTTCTTTACGGCAAAAAATGCAAAAAAGCAGGACGATACAGAGATTTGACCCGTGGATCTGCAAAACCACACTTGCATTTCTCGGGCCTACACAAGACTATTTTCAACAGATATATTTGTGTCTGAACAATCAGGAGACACTAGTGTTTTCTTTACCGAAAAAATGCAAAAAAGCAGGATAATACAGAGATTTGACCCGTGGAACTGCAAAACCACACTTGTATTTCTCGGGCCTACACCAGACTATTTTCAACAGTTATATTTGTGTCTGAACAATCAGGAGACACTACCGTTTAACTTTACGGCAAAAAATGCCAAAAGTAGAATAGAGATTTTTTTACCGTGGAACAGCAAAACCACAGTTATAATTTACTGGTGTATACCAGACTATTTTCAACAGATATATTTGCGTCTGAACAATCAGGAGACACTAATACTGTTTTATTTACGGCAAAAAATGATAAAAGCAGGATAAAACAGAGATTTGACCCGTGGAACTGCAAAACCACACATCCATTTCTCGGGCCTACACCAGACTATTTTCAACAGATAAATTTGTCTGAAAAATCAAGGAGACACTATGATTTTTTTTTATGGCAAAAAATGCCAAAAGCAGGATAATAGAGATTTTTTAACGTGGAACAGCAAAACCAGTTATAATTTACTGGTGTATACCAGACTATTTTCAACAGATATATTTGTGTCTGAACAATCAGGAGACACTACTACTGTTTTTCTTTACGGCAAAAAATGGCAAAAGCAGGATAATACAGAGATTTGACCCGTGGAACTTCAAAACCACACTTCTATTTTTCTGGCCTACACCAGACTATCTTCACCAGATATATTTGTGTCTGAAAATGCAGGGAGACACTATTAGTTTTTTTACGGCAAAAAATGTCAAAAGCAGGATAATAGAGATTTTTTACCGTGAAACAGCAAAACCACATTTATAATTTACTGGTGTATACCAGACTATTTTCAACAGATATATTTGTGTCTGATCAATCAGGAGACACTACTACTGTTTTTCTTTACGGCAAAAAATGGCAAAAGCAAGATAATACAGAGATTTGACCCGTGGAAATGCAAAACCACATTTGTATTTCTTGGGCCTACACCAGACTATTTTCAACAGATATATTTGTGTCTGAACAATCAGGAGACACTAACATTTAACTTTACGGCAAAAAATGCCAAAAGTTGGATAATAGAGATTTTTTTACCGTGGAACAGCAAAAACACAGTTATAATTTACTGGTGTATACCAGACTATTTTCAACAGATATATTTGTGTCTGAACAATCAGGAGACACTACTATTTTAATTTACGGCAAAAAATGGCAAAAGCAGGATAATACAGAGATTTGACCCGTGGAACTGCAAAACCACACTTCTATTTTTCGGGCCTACACCAGACTATTTTCAACAGATATATTTGTGTCTGAAAAATCAAGGAGACACTATTAGTTTTTTTTTATGGCAAAAAATGCCAAAAGCAGGATAATAGAGATTTTTTACCGTGGAACAGCAAAACCGCAGTTATAATTTACTGGTGTATACCAGACTATTTTCAACAGATATATTTGTGTCTGAACAATCAGGAGACACTATTAATTTTTTTTAAGGCAAAAAATGCCAAAAGCAGGATAATAGAGATTTTTTACCGTGAAACAGCAAAACCACATTTATAATTTACTGGTGTATACCAGACTATTTTCAACAGATATATTTGTGTCTAAGAAATCAGGGAGACTCTATTAGGTTTTTTTTTACAGCAAAAAATGCCAAAAGCAGGATAATAGAGATTTTTTACCGTGGAACAGCAAAACCACAGTTATAATTTACTGGTGTATACCAGACTATTTTCAACAGATATATTTGTGTCTGAACAATCAGGGAGACACTACTACTGTTTTTCTTTACGTCAAAAAATGGCACAAGCAGGATAATACAGAGATTTTACCCGTGGAACAGCAAAACCACACTTCTATTTCTCTGACCTACACCAGACTATTTTCAACAGATAAATTTGTGTCTGAAAAATCAGGGAGACATTATTAGGTTTTTTTTTACGGCAAAAAATTCCAAAAGCAGGATAATAGAGATTTTTTACCGTGGAATAGCAAAACCGCAGTTATAATTTACTGGTGTATACTAGACTATTTTCAACAGATATATATTTGTGTCTGAACAATCAGGAGACACTACTACTGTTTTTCTTTACAGCAAAAAATGGCAAAAGCAGGATAATACAGAGATTTGACCCGTGGAACTGCAAAACCACACTTCTATTTCTCGGGCCTACAACAGACTATTTTCAACAGATATATTTGTATCTGAACAATCAGGAGACACTATTAGTTTTTTTATGGCAAAAAATGCCAATAGCAGGATAATAGAGATTTTTTACCGTGGAACAGCAAAACCACAGTTATAATTTACTGGTGTATACCAGACTATTTTCAACAGATATATTTGTGTCTGAACAATCAGGAGACACTATTATTTTTATTTTACGGCAAAAAATGCCAAAAGCAGGATAGTGGAAAGTTTTTACCGTGGAACAGCAAAACCACAGTTATAATTTACTGGTGTATACCAGACTAGTTTCAACAGATATATTTGTGTCTAAACAATCAGGAGACACTACTACTGTTTTTCTTTACGGCAAAAAATGGCAAAAGCAGGATAATACAGAGATTTGACCCGTGGAACTGCAAAACCACAGTTCTATTTCTCGGGCCTACACCAGACTATTTTCAACAGATATATTTGTGTCTGAAAAATCAGGAAGACACTATTAGGTTTTTTTTACGGCAAAAAATGCCAAAAGCAGGATAATAGAGATTTTTTACCGTGGAACAGCAAAACCACAGTTATAATTTACTGGAGTATACCAGACTATTTTCAACAGATATATATGTGTCTGAACAATCAGGAGATACTATTTTTTTTTTTTTACGGCAAAAAATGCCAAAAGCAGGATAATAGAGATTTTTTACTGTGGAACAGCAAAACCACAGTTATAATTTACTAGTGTATACCAGACTATTTTCATCAGATATATTTGTGTTTGAACAATCAGGAGACACTACTACTGTTTTTTTTATGGCAAAAAATGGCAAAAGCAGGATAACACAGAGATTTGACCCGTGGAACTGCAAAACCACACTTCTATTTCTCGGGCCTACACCAGACTTTTTTCAAAAGATATACAGTGGGTATGGAAAGTATTCAGACCCCTTTAAATTTTTCACTCTTTGTTTCATTGCAGCCATTTGGTAAATTCTAAAAAGTTCATTTTTTTTCTCATAAAAGTATACTCTGCACCCCATCTTGACAGAAAAAAACAACTGTAGAAATTTTTGCAAATTTATTAAAAAAGAAAAATTGAAATATCACATGGCCATAAGTATTCAGACCTTTTGCTCAGACACTCATATTTAAGTCACATGCTGTCCATTTCTTTGTGTTCCTCCTTGAGATGGTTCTACTTCTTCATTGGAGTCCAGCTGTGTTTAATTAAACTGATAGGACTTGATTTAGAAAGGCACACACCTGTCTATATAAGACCTCACAGCTCACGGTGCATGTCAGACCAAATGAGAATCATGAGCTCAAAGGAACTGCCCAAGGAGCTCAGAGACAGAATTGTGGCAAGGCACAGATCTGGCAAAGGTTACAAAACAATTCCTGCAGTACTCAAGGTTCCTAAGAGCACAGTGGCCTCCATAATCCTTAAATGGAAGAAGTTTGCGACCACCAGATGTCTTCCTAGACCTGGCCGCCCAGCCAAACTGAGCAATCGTGGGAGAAGAGCCTTGGTGAGAGAGGTAAAGAAGAACCCCAAGATCACTGTGGCTGAGCTCCAGAGTTGCAGTGAGGAGATGGGAGAAAGTTCCACAAAGTCAACTATCACTGCAGCCTTCCACCAGTTGGGCCTTTATGCCAGAGTGGCCGACGGAAGTCTCTCCTCATTGCAAGACATATGAAAGCCCGCATAGAGTTTACTCAAAAACACATGAAGGACTCCCTGACTATGAGAAATAAGATTCTCTGGTCTGATGAGACGAAGATAGAACTTTTTGGTAATAATTCTAAGTGGTATGTGTGGAGAAAACCAGGCACTGCTCATCACCTGCTCAATACAATCCCAACAGTCAAACATGGTGGTGGCAGCATCATGCTATGGGGGTTGTTTTCCAGCTGCAGGGACAGGACGACTGGTTGCACTTGAAGGAAACATGAATGCGGCCAAGTACAGAGATATCCTGGATGAAAACCTCTCCCAGAGTGCTTTGGACCTCAGACTTGGCCGAAGGTTCACCTTCCAACAAGACAATGACCCTAAGCACACAGCTAAAATAACAAAGGAGTGGCTTCAGAACAACTCTGTGACCATTCTTGACTGGTCCAGCCAGAGCCCTGACCTTAACCCAATTGAGCATCTCTGGAGAGACCTGAAAATGGCTGTCCACCAACGTTCACCATCCAACCTGACGGAACTGGAGAGGATCTGCAAGGAAGAATGGCAGAGGATCCCCAAATCCAGGGGTGAAAAACTTGTTGCATCATTCCCAAGAAGACTCATGGCTGTACTAGCTCAAAAGGGTGCTTCTACTCAATACTGAGGAAAGGGTCTGAATACTTATGACCATGCGATATTTCAGTTTTTCTTTTTTAATAAATTTGCAAAAATTTCTACATTTCAAATTTTTTTTCAGTCAAGATGGGGTGCAGAGTGTACTTTAATGAGAAAAAAAAATGAACTTTTTAGAATTTACCAAATGGCTGCAATAAAACAAAGTGAAAAATTTAAAGGGGTCTGAATACTTTCTGTACCCACTGTATGTGTTTGAAAAAAAAGGGAGACAATATTATTATTTTTTTACGGCAAAAAATGCTAAAAGCAGGATAATTGAGATTTTTTACCGTGGAACAGCAAAACCACAGTTATAATTTACTGGTGTATACCAGACTAGTTTCAACCGATATATTTGTGTCTGAACAATCAGGAGACACTACTACTGTTTTTCTTTATGACAAAAAATGGCAAAAGCAGGATAATACAGAGATTTGACCCGTGGAACTGCAAAACCACACTTCTATTTCTCGGGCCTACACCAGACTATTTTCAACAGATATATTTGTATCTGAACAATCAGGAGACACTATTAGTTTTTTTATGGCAAAAAATGCCAAAAGCAGGATAATAGAGATTTTTTACCGTGGAACAGCAAAACCACAGTTATAATTTACTGGTGTATACCAGCCTATTTTCAACAGATATATTTGTGTCTGAACAATCAGGAGACACTATTTTTTTTTTTACGGCAAAAAATGCTAAAAGCAGGATAATAGAGATTTTTTACTGTGGAACAGCAAAACCACAGTTATAATTTACTGGTGTATACCAGACTAGTTTCAACAGATATATTTGTGTCTGAACAATCAGGAGACACTACTATTGTTTTTCTTTACGGCAAAAAATGGCACAAGCAGGATAATACAGAGAATTGATCCATGGAAATACAAAACCACACTTCTATTTCTCGGGCCTACAACAGACTATTTTCAACAGATATATTTGTGTCTGAAAAATCAGGGAGACACTATTAGTTGTTTTTTTTACGGCAAAAAATTCCAAAAGCAGGATAATAGATTTTTTTTACTGTGGAAGAGCAAAACCACAGTTATAATTTACTGGTGTATACCAGACTATTTTCAACAGATATATTTGTGTCTGAACAATCAGGAGACACTATTATTTTTTTTTATGGCAAAAAATGCCAAAAGCAGGATAATATAGATTTTTTTTACCGTGGAACAGCAAAACCACACTTATAATTTACTGGTGTATACCAGACTATTTTCAACAGATATATTTGTGTCTGAACAATCAGGAGACACTATTATTTTTATTTTACGGCAAAAAATGCCAAAAGCAGGATAATGGAAAGTTTTTACCGTGGAACAGCAAAACCACAGTTATAATTTACTGGTGTATACCAGACTAGTTTCAACAGATATATTTGTGTCTGAACAATCAGGAGACACTACTACTGTTTTTCTTTACGGCAAAAAATGGCAAAAGCAGGATAATACAGAGATTTGACCCATGGAAATGCAAAACCACACTTCTATTTCTCGGGCCTACACCAGACTATTTTCAACAGATATATTTGTGTCTGAAAAATCAGGGAGACACTATTATTTTTTTTTTACAGCAAAAAATGCCAAAAGCAAGATAATAGAGATTTTTTACCGTGGAACAGCAAAACCACAGTTATAATTTACTGGTGTATACCAGACTATTTTCAACAGATATATTTGTGCCTGAACAATCAGGAGATACCACTACTGTTTTTCTTTACAGCAAAAAATGGCAAAAGCAGGATAATACAGAGATTTGACCCGTGGAACTGCAAAACCACACTTCTATTTCTTGGGCCTACACCAGACTATTTTCAACAGATATATTTGTGTCTGAAAAATCAGGAAGACACTATTAGGTTTTTTTACGGCAAAAAATGCCAAAAGCAGGATAATAGAGATTTTTTACCGTGGAACAGCAAAACCACAGTTATAATTTACTGGAGTATACCAGACTATTTTCAACAGATAAATATGTGTCTGAACAATCAGGAGATACTATTAGTTTTTTTTTTATGGCAAAAAATGCCAAAAGCAGGATAATAGAGATTTTTTACCGTGGAACAGCAAAACCACAGTTATAATTTACTAGTGTATACCAGACTATTTTCATCAGATATATTTGTGTCTGAACAATCAGGAGACACTACTACTGTTTTTCTTTACGGCAAAAAATGGCAAAAGCAGGATAATACAGAGATTTTACCAGTGGAACTGCAAAACCACACTTCTATTTCTCGGGCCTACACCAGACTATTTTCAAAAGATATGTGTGTTTGAAAAAAAAGGGAGACACTATTATTATTTTTTTACGGCAAAAAATGCCAAAAGCAGGATAATTGATATTTTTTACCATGGAACAGCAAAACCACAGATATAATTTACTGGTGTATACCAGACTATTTCCAACAGATATATTTGTGTCTGAACAATCAGGAGACACTATTATTTTATTTTACGGCAAAAAATGCCAAAAGCAAGATAATAGAGATTTTTTACCGTGGAACAGCAAAACCACAGTTATAATTTACTGGTGTATACCAGACTATTTTCAACAGATATATTTGTGTCTGAACAATCAGGAGACACTACTACTGTTTTTCTTTACGGCAAAAAATGCAAAAAAGCAGGATAATACAGAGATTTGACCCGTGGAACTGCAAAACCACACTTCTATTCCTCGGGCCTACACCAGACTATTTTCAACAGATATATTTGTGTCTGAAAAATCAGGGAGACACTACTACTGTTTTTCTTTACGGCAAAAAATGCAAAAAAGCAGGATAATACAGAGATTTGACCCGTGGAACTGCAAAACCACACTTCTATTTCTCGGGCCTACATCAGACTATTTTCAACAGATATATTTGAGTCTGAAAAATCAGGGAGACACTATTAGTTTTTTTCTTACGGCAAAAAATGCCAAAAGCAGGATAATAGAGATTTTTTACCGCGGAACAGCAAAACCACAGTTATAATTTACTGGTTTATACCAGACTTTTTTAAATATATATATCTGCGGCTGAATAGTGAGCGACACACTCAAACTGTTTTTTTTAGATACAAATGGCCCAAAACTGGATAATACAGAGGTTTGAAACATGGAACTGCAAAACCACACTTCTATTTCTCTAGCCTACACCAGACTATTTTGAACAGATATATTTGTGTCTGAAGTATCAGAGACACACTTTTTTTTTTTTGGGGGGGGGGGGGGGGGACACCAAAAGGTTAATAAGACGGTTATTTGTACAGTGTGAAGGAGGAAAAAAAAAAAGCGGATTTAGATGAAAAAAAAAGGATTTTTCCTGGCCCCCGAGACCTGGAGCTAAGTCCAGCAATTTCAGCAACAGGAGCACACAGGACTGTAATGCAGCGTTAGCTGGTATAACCACTGCGTCTCCTATACAGCCTGCCTGATATCTGGGATGGATATCAGTCCTGAGAAGGACAGTTTGTTTGATCTGGCAGCCTTTACAGACCCTACACTAACTATTTCTCTCCCTAAATCAGCAGCGCTGTCCCTACACTGTCTGATCCGGAGCGCAAAGATGGCGGCGCCCGGTTTTAAATACTCGAGGTGACGCTGTGCAGCCAGCCAATCACTGTAATGCCCACAAACAACATGGCTGTGGCATTACAGTGACTGGCTGGCAATCCCTGCATGTTCATTGGCTCTGTGAAGAGCGCCAAACATGCAGGGCAGAGACCCGAGCTCCCGCCCGAGTAACCCTGAAATGCTCGGTGCTCGCCGAACATCCCGAGTAGCGTGATGCTCGGGCGAGTACCGAGCAGTGTCGAGCATGCTCGCTCAACACCACTGTCAACTGACAATGCTGACAAGCTGACCCTTATCAAAATGAACAAGGGCTGGATTGGGCCAGACTTCTCATCACCAACAAATGACAGCAAAGTAACATAAAGTCAAATCTACTGTGTTATTTCGGGAGGTGTATTCCCATGCACCGCTTCACACCCACACATGGGTATATGCTTCCTCATTTAGGCTGTATTTTGTTCTTCTCCTTATCCTCAGCCTCCACCACCACTATACCACCAGGGTGACCGTGGTCCGTGTTGCCAGCATTGCAAGTTACTCCGTCCTAATTTTTGGCAGCTTTTGCTTGGAAGGCATAGGCAAAGACTACGGGAGACCCACTCCCCAATAATGGGAATAATGTTTTGAATATGATGTACTGCATGGCTCTTGTTTGCCAGCATTGCAAGTTCCTCCGTCCTAATTTTTAGCAGCTTTTGCTTGGAAGGCATAGACAAAGACTATGGAAGACCCACTCCCCAATAATGGGAATAATGTTTTTAACATGCTGTACTGCATGGCTCTTGTAAGGGGCATGAAAACAGTCTTGTTAAGCTACTCTGAACTCCACGTCTCTTCCAAGGGGCATTAAAACCGTCTTGTTAAACCACTCTGACCTCCACGTCTCTTCCAAGGGGCATTAAAACCGTCTTTTGTAAGCTACTGCGACCTCCACCACTCTTTCAAGGGGCATTGATATTGTCTTTTTATTCCACTGTGACCTCCACGTCTCTTCCAAGGGGCATTAAAACCATTTTGTTAAGCTACTGCGACCTCCACCACTTTTCCAAGGGGCATTAAAACCATCTTGTTAAGCTACGGCGACGTCCACCACTTTTCCAAGGGGCATTAAAACCATCTTGTTAAGCTACGGCGACGTCCACCACTCTTCCAAGGGGCATTAAACCTTCTTGTTAAGCTACTGCGACCTCCACCACTCTTCCAACAGGCATTAAAACAGTCTTGTTAAGCTACTACGACCTCCACCACTCTTCCAAGGGGCATTGATATTGTTTTTTTATTCCACTGCGACCACCACCACTCTTCCAAGGGGCATTAAAACCGTCTTGTTAAGCTACTGCGATCTCCACCACTCTTCCAAGGGGCATTGATATTGTCTTTTTATTCCACTGTGACCTCCACGTCTCTTCCAAGGGGCATTAAAACCATCTTGTTAAGCTACTGCGACCTCCACCACTCATCCAAGGGGCATTGATATTGTCTTTTTATTCCAGTGCGACCTCCACGTCTCTTCCAAGGGGCATTAAAACCATCTTGTTAAGCTACTGCGACCTCCACCACTCTTCCAAGGGGCATTGATATTGTCTTTTTATTCCACTGCGACCTCCACCACTCTTCCAAGGGGCATTGATATTGTCTTTTTATTCCACTGCGACCTCCACCACTCTTCCAAGGGGTATTAAAACGGTCTTGTTAAGCTAATGCGACCTCTACCACTCTTCCAAGGGGCAATGATAATGTCTTTTTATTCCACTGCGACCTCCACCACTCTTCCAACGGGCATTAAAACCGTCTTGTTAAGCTACTGCGACCTCCACCACTCTTCCATGGGGCATTGACATTGTCTTTTTATTCCACTGTGACCTCCACGTCTCTTCCAAAAGGCATTAAAACCATCTTGTTAAGCTACTGCGACCTCCACCACTCTTCCAAGGGGCATTAAAACCGTCTTGTTAAACCACTCTGAACTCCTCAGCTCTTCCAAAGGGCATTGAAATGTTGTTTTTAATTAACTCTAACCTCCACGACTCTTCCAACGGGCATTGCATTTCCTCCTAATTTTAGTCAGCTTTTGCTTTTCAATGCATAGGCGAACACTAAGGGAGACCGACTCCCCAATAATGGGTAGGTTTTTAGTATGCTGTAATCCATGTCTGTTGCAAGGGGCATTGCAGTTCCTCATAATCTTTGGAAAGCCTTCCATTCACTGCTTAGGCCAACATTGTACAGGAGACCCAGTTGTATAAATGGAAAAAAAGGTTTAGTTAATGGTTAATGACCTCTGACCTCCATGTCACTTCCAAAGGGCATTGGAATGCCTCTAAATTTTTGGTAGGCATTGCACTCACTATGCCCTATAACTGCGTAGCCAAACCGCTCCTTTTGGTACAGAAACATATCTTACAAGACATGTGTGGTTGACTGACCTGATATTGATGTGAATGGTTCCTGTTCTTTCTGCTCTTTCTCCTTTGCCACCACCTCATCCATCATTCAACACCTGAAGCTTTGTTTTAATGGGAGTCATAGAACTGGGATAGTAGCAGGAAAACATCCAGCAATCCTCAGAGGAGGTAGGATATGCGCCAAAACGCAGACCACCTCAGGCCTAGCCGCTAATACATACATGCGCTTGCATTCCAAGGAACAGAAAGCTAAGGAGATGAATGGTCTCATGAACATGAATAATTTACTCGTTGTGTAGGAGGCCGACCACTGCTGCTACCTTCTGAACTTTGTGTTGAAGCCTGATTGACCCAGGACCCGCAATCCTCTATGTCTGGAGGACGTGTTCCATCCCAGTGTCCAACTGTGTCCCGGCTTCCACAATATTAAACCAGTGTGAAGGCGTCAGTGAGATGGACCATCACTGTCCACATTCACTTGTCCACGTATTTGTGGTTAGGCTGTTCTTCAAATAGGGGCAGCTGGGAACCGTTTATGGACACCCGGCCGCCCCCTTTGCGGCTGGGGACCAAGCGTGGACAACCGGCCGCTGGGCGGCTGGGGACTGAGTATGGATACCAGGCCGCCGACACAGCCATGACATGTTGGCCAGCGTCTGCCTCCACAAGCCTAAAAGGCCTCATATCAAGTGCAAGCAAGCTAGCAGTATGGTATTGCAGCCTGGGGGTGGGTGGGTGGGTGGCAGGCTGCACACTTACGCTTGCATTCCAAGAAAACAAAGCAGATGCTAACTTCTATCATCATCATCATGCTCCTCACCTTGGCACTCTCAACTCCCCTGATGGAGAAGCCAGGGCCCACCAGAGGAGTCTGGTTGTCTGGTGGGCTCGGCCAATTCTGCCCTAAAGCAGGCCAGGCTAAGAAAAGTGTGGGGAAGGTTACCGGGACAAATAGGGGTGGCTGGGGACCGAGTATGGACACCCGGCCGCCCCCTGGCGGCTGGGGACCAAGCGTGGACACCCGGCAGCCGGGCGGCTGAGGACTGAGTATGGATAACAGGCTGCTGACGCAGCCATGACGTTGTGGCCGGCGTCTGCCTCCACAAGCCTAAGAGGCTTCCGGACACTCAGGACCGAGTTTCTCAGGATAAGAGGTGTGGAATGAACGAACCAACCTGGGAGCGTTCACCTCTGATGCTGAAACCCACATCCTCTCCTCTGGACCATAACCATTCCAGTGCACCAAGTATTGCAGAGAACGACGTTGGAGATGAGAATCTACAATCCTCATCGAGGGAACCCTGTGAAGCTTCACAATCTTACTTATGAACACATGAGCAAGTGTCTTGGCATTTGGAAGTGCAGGTAATGCGACGAAGTGAACAATTTTACTGAATCTATCTACAACCGTCAAAACCACTGTTTTGCCTGCAGAAACCAATAGGTCAGTAATAAAATCCATGGACAAGTGTGTCCATGGCCTACTAAGGATAGGTAGCAGAAGAAGAGTACCAGATGGACGGGTATGCAAAACCTTAGAATGCGAACAAATACTACATGCAGATACGTGTTCAATTGCATCCCGATGCAACCCCAGCAACCAAAAATTACGAGAAAGGAGGTCCGCGGTTGCCTTACCACCTGGATGACCAGCTATCACAGAGTTATGATGTTCTTTAATAATCTTATGGCGCAGATTGGATGGTACAAATAATCTACCTGGAGGGCAGAAGGCAGGGGCGTCCCCCTGAGCCTCCAACACCTCACCCTCCAGTTCAAGATATAATGCCAAAATGACTGTAATATTACTTATGCCCCCATATTACTTTTGTAATATGGGGGCAGGGTTCTTATGGTCATCGGCACGCCACCAGGGAAGCTCCAGGACAAAGCATCAGCCATGACATTTTCGGCCCCTGGACGAAAAGTGACAACAAAATTGAACCTAGTTAAAAACAGGGACCATCTGGCTTGCCTAGGGTTGAGACATTTACCTGACTGGAGATATGACAGGTTTTTATGGTCAGTAATATCAGTAATAAGATGGACAGCCCCCTCCAACCAATGTTGCCATTCTTTCAAACGCCAATTTGATCGCCAAAAGTTCCCTATTACCCACGTCATAATTTCTCTCAGCCGAAGACAATTTTTTCGAAAAGAAGGCACATTGACACCATTTATCAGGGGACGGACCCTGAGACAACACAGCCCCAACCCCCATATCGGACGCAATAACTTCCACAATAAAGGGCTGCGAAACATCAGATTGACCGAGTATAGGTGCAGTGGCAAAATGATTATTTAAGGAAGAAAAAGCCTGGAGGGTCTGAAATATCTTTCTTAGTCATGTCAGTAAGGTTTCACAATTACTGAGTAATTTTGAATGAATTTCCGGTAAAAATTAGTAAAGCCCAGAAAAGATTATAGAGCCTGCAGGTTCTCTGGATGGTCCCAATCAAGGACTGTATGGATCTTCTCCGGATTCATCCGAAAACCCGAAGATGACAAGTACCCCAAAAACTGCACCTCCTGAACGGCAAAAACACATTTTTCCAGTTTGGCCTAGAGTTTGTTATCCCTTAATATCTGGAGCACCTGTTTAACATACCCCCGATGTGTCTCAAAATCAGGTGGGTAAACCAAAATATTGTCCAGGTAGACCACCACAAACCTCCCCACCAAATGATAGAAAATATCATTTATGAAATGCTGAAATACCGCAGGTGCACTGGTCAAACCAAAAGGAATAACAAGACTCTCGAAATGCACTTCAGGGGTATTGAACGCTGTTTTCCATTCGTCCCGGTCTCTGATTCTAACCAGACTGTAGGCTCCCCCTAAATCCAACTTGGAGAATACTTTAGCTAATATAACCTGGTTAAACAAATTAGGAATCAGAGAAAGAGGGTATGTGTCTCGGATAGTAATTTGATTTAATTCCCGGAAATCTAAACAGGGACGTTGACCGGCATCTTTTTCCTTCATGAAGAAGAACCAAGCCACCACATGCGAAGATGAAGGCCTAATGTGTCTCTTCTCCAGACTTTCCACAATGAAATCCTTCATGGCTTGTCTCTCAGGGCCAGAAAGATTATAGAAAAGACTTATATTATATTATAGAAAGACTTTGGTAGTTTAGCTCCGGGGGTCAGGTTAATAGGACAGTCATATGCACGATGAGGAGGCAATTCCTGACACCCTCTCTCAGAAAAAATATCCTCAAAACCAGACAGAGAAGCAGGTAATATTTCAGTAGAGACATTAGCAAGGGAAATATCTAAACAGTTCTCATGGCAGTAATTTCCCCATTCAATGAACTCCATGGCTTGCCAATCCACCATTGGATTATGTTTGACCAGCCAGGGAAAACTCAAAACAATTGGTGTAGGAAGACTGTCCAGGACATAGCAAGGGATTATTTCACAATGAACCGACCCCACCCTCAGTTTTACATTATGTACAATCTGTGTAAATGATTTCTATGCAAGTGGCGCCAAGTCGATAGCGAAGATGGAAATAGGCTTAGCTAAAGAACAGCAATAAAAGCCATGAGCTTTCGCAAACTCAGCATCAATCATGCTGACTCCAGCACCACTGTCAACAAACATAGAAATTTTCTCGGTTTTGCTCTCTAGCACCACCTTTGCTATCAGGACAAACCAGGAACTGCAGGTTGGCAACAAATGCACCCCTTGCTTATCCAACTCCAGACTACCAAGAGTTAATCAAGTCTTCTTTTGTTTAGGAATTGAAGGACAGGTCCCAACAAAATGTCCCTTTTTCCAACAAAAAAAAATACGCCTTTTTATTTGCGAATCTCTAGGGAAATGTATGATGAAAAGGCACCCCCTAACTGCATGGGTTCCTCCACCTCCCCCAGTACAGGTTCACCAACAGACCGCCCCCCCAGCAGAGGTACATAACCCCGACACGAAGGCCCCGGAGAAGGTGGTCTCGCCCATCTTTCCCGAAGGCGTCTATCAAGACGTATGGCCAACGACATGGCAGCCTCCAAGGACTGAGGGGTTTCATATACTGCCAAGGAATCTTTCAACCTTTCAGTAAGACCCTCACAAAATTGGCTTCTAAGGACTGAGTCATTCCATTTAGAATTCTTTGCCCATCTACGGAATTCAGAACTGTACGTTTCTACTGACCGATTCCCCTGGTGAAGGCGACATAGCCTAGACTTAGCCAAGGCGACTTGGTCAGGGTCATCATAGAAAAGGGTCAGAGCCCCAAAAAAACCCTCTACAGATTGGAGACAAACCGAATCCTGCGGTAAAGAAAATGCCTACGATTGAGGATCTCCCTGCAGTAGAGAGATCACAATGCGAACCCGTTGCTCCTCATTACCAGAGGAGTAAGGACGCAGTTTAAAATACAGTTTGCAGGCCTCCTTGAATACAAAAAACTTCTTATCCCTACCTCCTGAAAACCTGTCCGGGAGGGCAACCTTGGGTTCAGGCTGGACAGGCATACCGGCAGAGATGCCCACATTAGAGACCTGTAGCCGCTGGTGCTGTTGCTGAACCTCACAGCGGAAGTCATTTCCCTTCCAGAGACAGACTGTGCAGCCACTCTGCAAGCTCTGCAACTGTACCCATACTCAGGAACAAAATAAAAAAATAGACCACGCCCACAAAACATACACAAAAAACCCCCCAAAGTGTCAGTTTTTGCTTTTTTTCAAAATGTGCACGGCCGGTGATAATGTCACGCAAGGTGTAGAAAAGACTAAGTGACACAAAGGGAAGGGGACCCAGACTCTAGGGAAAGGGGAGAGTGGAGACCTCCTAGGCTGACCTAATATCTCCCTGACTCCACTAAACGTAGCTATTAGAGATGAGCGGTGTTCGACTCGAACTGTTCGCCAATCTCAAATTCGAGCTGTTTTGGGCGGTGTTCGAGCCGTTCGGCGAACACGAACGATTTGAAAAAAATTCGGCTGTTCGAGGTTATGTTCGATAACTGTTTGTGCACCAAAATCATAACTGGATTTTTTCTCAGTAATGCTGAAAATTAATGTTAATACGCAGCTTGAGTGTACAGCGGGGCGGGGGGAGGGGCAGGGGATGGCTCTCTGCAGAAATAATGAAGATCTCCATTTTTTTTTCACTTTCCCGCATTTACAGTGGGGAGGTGCAATCTGTCAGCCTATCAGCAGCGCACACACGGAGCGAACTGCTTTTTTTCACACAAGCAAGGGCATGTGTCATTGGCAGTGTATGTCACATGTCCTTGCCCTATAAGACCCAGCCATTTTCCCCGTCGCCGCCATTTTCCCTGTCGTCACCATTTTCTCACTGCTGCAGCTGCGTGTTAGACGGCACCGCTGTTGCTGTGTGCGCTATACTTTGTTAATTTCAAGCCAATTTTCGCACAAACCTACAGATAGCTTGGGAGTAGGGAATAGTTGTGATTGCAGTCCTTTTAAGGACTAGGTAACATCATTTCCTACGACTTTTATCAGGCAGGTCTGAGCTCTTAAATAGATAGGTTGGGAGTAAAGACTAATTGTAATTGCAGTTCTTTTCAGGGCTAGGTTACATCAGTTCCTATCACTTTTATCAGGCAGGTCTGTGCTCTTAAATAGATAGGTTGGGAGTAAAAACTAATTGTAATTGCAGTCCTTTTCAGGGCTGGTTACATTAGTTCCTATCACTTTTTGCAAGGCAGGTCTGTGCCAGTGCTGTGCAAGTTTTTTTCACAGCATTTGGCTAAATCTAGCAAAGCTAATCCTTTTTTTCCTCTTGTAGTGTGTGTTAGTCAGTGGAGAAGCCTATCTGTGTTGCAAGCTACACCACCTGTGTATAGAATACAATTTTTTTTACTGCACATAGTCAAGTAAAACCTTTTGGGCATAGCATCATTCTATTAGTCCATCTATACTAACCTCCATCAGGCTGCAAATTCAATATAATTTTTTTCTGCATCTAGCTCTGAAAAACTATTTTGGCTTCTAGCAGTGTGTGTGACTTGTTCTATTAGTCCATCTATGCTAACCTCCATCAGGTTGCAAATTCAATATAATTTTTTTCTGCATCTAGCTCTGAAAAAATATTTCGGCTTCTAGCAGTGTGTGGGACTTGTTCTATTAGTCCATCTATACTAACCTCCATCAGGTTGCTAAAACTATATAATTTTTCTCTGCATCTAGCTCTGAAAAACTATTTCGGCTTCTAGCAGTGTGTGGGACTTGTTCTATTAGTCCATCTATACTAACCTCCATCAGGTTGCAAATTCAATATAATTTTTATCTGCCTCTAGCTCTGAAAAAATATTTGGGCTTCGGCTTGTAGCAGTGTGTGGGACTTGTTCTATTAGTCCATCTATACTAACCTCCACCAGGTTGCAAATTCAATCTAATTTTTTTCTGCATCTAGCTCTGAAAAAATATTTCGGCTTCTAGCAGTGTGTGGGACTTGTTCTATTAGTCCATCTATACTAACCTCTACCAGGTTGCAAATTCAATCTAATTTTTTTCTGCATCTAGCTCTGAAAAAATATTTAGGCTTCAATCAGTGTGTGGGACTTGTTCTATTAGTCCATCTATACTAACCTCCATCAGGTTGCAAATTCAATATAATTTTTTTCTGCATCTAGCTCTGAAAAAATATTTCGGCTTCTAGCAGTGTGTGGGACTTGTTCTATTAGTCCATCTATACTAACCTCCATCAGGTTGCAAATTCAATATAATTTTTTCTGCATCTAGCTCTGAAAAAATATTTCGGCTTCTAGCAGTGTGTGGGACTTGTTCTATTAGTCCATCTATACTAACCTCCATCAGGTTGCAAATTCAATATAATTTTTTTCTGCATCTAGCTCCGAAAAAATATTTTGGCTTGTAGCAGTGTGTGGGACTTGTTCTATTAGTCCATCTATACTAACCTCCAGCAGGTTGCAAATTCAATATAATTTTTATCTGCATCTAACCCAGCCAATACTTTTGGGCTAATACCAGAGTTTGGCCACTCAGCTCTGCTCGGTTCCCATCCATTGTTTTTTGTGCAAACAACTCCAGAGTTGTGAATTAGTTAACCACCAAAATGAGTGGGAAAAGGCCTGCTGCTGGTGGAAAGGGGAATAGGCGTGTTGGGAAGGGAAAAAAAGGTTGTGTCCGTGGGGTAGGTGTTAAAGCAACAGTAACATCTGCAGAAGAAAGACCATCTTCCAGCCAAACTAAGATGTCTACTTCTTTTAGCGGACAATGTGATAAGATCCCTTTCTTACGGCCACGCCAATCGCTACAAATTCCAGATGAGGCACAAAAACAGCAGGTGCTTCAACGGATATCAAGTGCTCCTTTAAGTGGGCTCTCCTCCAACTCAACATCAACATCACAAATACTCCAGTCCTCAGAGGTGTCACCCCAATCGCACTTGATTCCTCACAGCTCCCAAGTCTCCAGTTGCCCGTCTGAGTATGGGGTAGAACAGATGGTTGAGTCTGCAGAGCTGTTTACTCATACTATAGCCTGGGAATCAGAGGTTGGCTCTAGAGCTTCTGTGAATCCAGAAGAGGAAATGATCTGCACTGATGCCCAGAATCTTTATGAGTCAGATCCAGGACCAGACGCCGAAGGTTCTGACCATAATGTAGACCCTCGTTTCCAAACTGTAGCTCCTGTTGGTGGAGACAATGAGGAAGAAAATGATGAGACTCAAATACCTGATTGGAGCGACAACTTTAGTTTTTTGTCAGGGCAGGAAGTGGTTGGCTCTGAGGACGACGGGTGTGATAACACACAGGGTGATGATGATGAGGTTGGAGATCCCACTTACTGTCAACCCACAGTCAGCCAAGAGATGAGGTCAGCAGAGGAGGTGGAGGAGGATGCTAGTGACGACGAGGTCAGGTTGCGCCTTCCTGGACAGAGACGTAGTACTGGAAGCACGTCAACAACTGCATCCTCAAACACAACTCTGCCTCTGACCACAAGTCGTGGTGGCTCTTCAGGTCGCATGGGTGCTAAGCCTTGCATAGCCTGGGCATTTTTTCAGATCGATAAAGATGACCCAACTCGTGTTATCTGTAACATTTGTCAGCAAAAGCTAAGTAGAGGCCAAAAAATACACAGTTTGAGTACTTCATGCATGAAGCGGCACATGGATATGAAACTTAAGTTGCATTGGGAAGCTCACTGTGCTACAATGTGGCCTAGCCGGCCGGGCCAACCACCGTCTACCACATCTTGTGCATCCGCGGCGTCTTCATCCTCTGTGACTGGGGGGACAGCAGTCACATCTGTTTTGGGACGCAGACCTGCCACCTCTTTACCCGTAACAGCCAGCGTGATTGGCAGGTCAATATTTTCTTTGGAGATGGAAACACCAGCTGGTGTTCAGCGCTGTCCGACATCGATAGCACCTTTGGATCAAGGCAACCTAACATGTCCGCCTGCATCTTCCTCACAGACCGGCAGTTTGCCGGGGACACCCTTCTCAACCCCATCTAAGCACAACAGCCAGCCCTCGGTCCCTCAGATGTGGACAAGTAAAAGACCATTTCCTCCTTGCCATGAGAAAGCTGAGAGGTTGAATTTCACCATCTGCAAGCTCTTGGCTACAGAAATGCTTCCTTTCCGCCTGGTGGACACAGAGGATTTTCGAGACCTTATGTCCGTCGCAGTGCCCCAGTACCAGATGCCCAGTCGGCACTACTTCTCAAAGAAAGGTGTGCCTGCGCTCCACCAGCATGTCGCACACAACATCACCGCTTCTTTGAGAAACTCTGTGTGTGACAGGGTGCATTTCACCACAGACACTTGGACGAGTAGGCATGGACAGGGGCGTTACATGTCGCTAACTGGGCACTGGCTAACTATGGTGACAGCAGGACAAGGGGCTGCTGTACAAGTCTTGCCGTCCTCACGAGTCGTGCGTCAATCCTCTTTATCTCAAAGTTCCTCCACTGATTTTGCCTCCTCAACCTACTCTCGGTCCTCCACCTGCACCCAAAGCCTGTCTGGTCATGCCACAAGCTTTCTAACTGCGCGGAAGGGATCCTGCACACCTCCTTACTATGCTGGCAGCAGGGCTCAACGTCATCAGGCGGTTTTTACTTTGAAATGTCTGGAAAATGTGAGTCACACAGCTGAGAAGTTGTGGTCAGCTCTAGAGAACCAGTTTCATGAATGGTTGTCTCCACTGGACCTGAAACCAGGGAAGGCCGCGTGCGACAATGCTGCAAACCTGGTTGCGGCCCTTCGCCGGGGAAATGTCACACACGTGCCTTGTATGGCTCACGTGTTGAACCTGGTTGTCCAGCAATTTTTAGCCCACTATCCTGGACTAGATGGCCTTCTGCAGAGGGCACGGTCGCTGTGTGCTCACTTCCGCCGTTCGCATCCCGCAGCTCAGCGACTTACATCTCTACAGAAGTCGTTGGGCCTGCCACTTCACCGGCTAAAATGCGATGTGCCTACCCGGTGGAATTCAACTCTGCACATGTTGTAGCTGTTAGAACCTTGCTGTTAGGTTTTTTTTCCTTTGCTGGTCACATGACTTTGTTGGCCTATTTAATCCTGCTCCGCCCTTCTGGCTTTGCTGGACTTCATTGTATATCTACTTTCTAGCTAGCCTGTGCGCTGTATCTAACTCTGTTAGTTTGCTTGGTCTACGGACCTCTATGTTCTATCTATTTTGTTTGTTCGTCTGTCTGCTACTATTTCTGTTAGGAGGTGTCCCATATTCCTCCCAGTCCTTAGTACTTGTAGGGATTCCCTCCCCACATCTATAGGTCTTCGTACAGACTAGATTAGGACTTTAGCAGGTCTGATCGCAGGATCAGGTTCCCTGTTACATCGTAGGGATTCAGCTGAGTCTTATAGTAGGGACAGATCTCCTCTCTTTCCTTAGCTTTGGTAGCAGAACATAACAGTAAGTCCAGCCTGCAAATTCTCTAAGGAAAGATTTTTCTGTTCCATCATGGTGTCGGTTCAGGATTTGGCTCATCGCCTGCAGGGACTCTCTCTGGAGGTGGCCGAGCTCCGTCAGCACGTGAGTAACTGTCCTGGAGCACATTTCTTGGAGCCTAAGGTATGTTTGCCGGATTTATTTTTTGGTGAACACCGAGAATTTTTTTCATTTAAAAATGCTTGCTTATTGTATTTTCGTTTGAGACCTAAGTCCTCTGGGGATGAATCCCAGCGCGTAGGGTTCATAATGTCACTTTTGCGCAAAGAGCCTCAGGAGTGGGCCTTTTCTTTGCAATCTAGTGATTCATGCTTCAGATCAGTGGATAGTTTTTTTTCTGCTTTGGGACTATTATATGATGATCCTGACCGTGTCGCATCAGCTGAGACTGAGTTGAGACGTCTAAAACAAGGATCGGGTAATGTGGAAAAATATTGTACACATTTTCGTCGTTGGTCCACTCAGACAGGGTGGAACGATTCTGCTCTGAAAAGTCTATTTCTTGCTGGGCTCAGTGAAAGGGTTAAAGACCTGCTAATTGCTTATCCTACACCTGAGGATTTGCAACAGGCTATGCAATTAGCTATACGGGTGGATAGAAGACTGCGTGCTAGGGTTAATGAGAGCAAATCCTCTGCTATGTCAGTTTCTGGTTATGATAATGTGTGTACTAACAGTGGTGAACCGATGGAGATTGGATCGGTGGCACCTCGCTCTCAAGAAAAAGACCGTCGTTTTTCGCAAGGCTTGTGCTTCTATTGCGGAAAATCTGGTCATTTGATTAAAGGCTGTGAGCTTCGGATGAAGAAAGAAAAAAAAATGGTCAGTCACGCCCGTATTGCCTGTTTAAATTCCAAGGGTATATTTTTAGCTGCTTCCACGATTGCTCAGGAAAAATTAATGGAATTTCGGGTGTTTGTTGATTGCGGGTCTACACTGAATGTAATTGATGGGGGATTCGTGGAAAAACTCAATTTAAAACCTGAACCTTTATCATCCCCCATTGCTGTGGTTTCTGTGGATGGCTCCCCTTTGAAGAATATTACTCTCAAGGTCAGTGAATTTCCTCTCACTATTAATGGTGTTCACCATGAGAAATTGGATTTGGTAGTGTTGAATAACTTGCCTTCTCCAGTAATATTGGGTTTGCCCTGGTTAAAATTTCACAATCCTGTACTGGATTGGTCTACCAGTGAAATTAAATCCTGGAGCCACAAATGTTATGACAAGTGTTGTAATGGGCGTATTGCAGCTTTGGATAGGGGAGAATTGCCTGTTCCTATTCAGGATTTTTGGAGAGTTTTTTCTGAGAAGGAATCGCAGGTTTTGCCTCCCCATAGAGACTATGATTGTTCTATTGAATTTGTCCCTGGAGCGACTCTTCCTAAAAGTCGTTTATTTAACCTTACTATTCCTGAGAGGAAGGCTTTGGAGGAATACATACAGACAAGTTTGGCCGCCGGTCACATTAGGCCCTCTAAGTCTCCTGTGGCGGTTGGATTTTTTTTTGTAAAAAAAAAGGACGGCGGTTTACGTCCTTGTCTGGATTTTCGTGAGATTAACAAAATTACGGTACGCAATCCTTACCCACTGCCATTGATTCCTGATCTGTTTAACCAGTTATTGGGGGCCAAGTGGTTCTCTAAAATTGACCTTAAGGGGGCATACAATCTGTTGCGCATGAAGGAGGGTGATGAATGGAAGACTGCTTTTAACACTCCTGTGGGTCATTTTGAGAATCTGGTTATGCCTTTTGGTCTTACTAATGCTCCTGCATTTTTTCAGAATCTGATTAATGACATCCTTAGACCTTTGATCGGTAAAAATGTGGTTGTGTATTTGGATGACATTTTGATTTATTCGCCAGATCTGGAGTCTCATTGGCGGAGCGTGCGTGAGGTATTACAGTTATTAATGGACAATTCGCTTTTTGCTAAGCTGGAGAAATGTGAGTTCGCTGTACAGAGAATTAGTTTTTTGGGCTACATTATCTCCAGCAAAGGTTTTGAGATGGATCCGGTTAAGGTTCAGGCTGTGCAGGAATGGCCTAGGCCTATTGGTTTGAAATCGATACAGAGGTTTTTGGGTTTCGCCAATTACTATAGAAAGTTCATAAAAAATTTTTCTAGTATTGTCAAACCTCTGACTGATCTCACCAGGAAAGGTGCTGATGCGGTTCAGTGGTCTTCTGAGGCCATTGAAGCTTTTGTGTATCTCAAAGAGAGGTTCACCTCTGCTCCCATCCTTATGCAGCCTGATGTTACTAGGCCGTTTTTGGTTGAGGTTGATGCTTCCTCTGTGGGGGTTGGCGCAGTATTGTCTCAGGATAACGGGGATGGATTACATCCCTGTGCCTTTTTTTCAAAAAAAAATTTTCGGAGACTGAACTGAATTACGATATTGGTAATCGGGAATTATTGGCTATTAAACTCGCATTTGAACACTGGCGCCACTTCTTGGAAGGTGCGGAATTTCCCGTTCAGGTTCTTACGGATCATAAAAATCTGATATATCTTGATGCTGCCAAGCGCCTGAATGCCCGTCAGGCTAGGTGGGCACTGTTTTTCTCGCGGTTTAATTTCTCCGTTACTTACATCCCTGGTACTAAGAATGTTAAGGCGGATGCCTTGTCTCGCAGTTTTTCTCCCATAGTCGGTGCTGAGAAAGAGGAAAACATTTTACAAGAAGGTGTTGTGATAGCTGCGTTAGACTCCGTTTTGGAAGATGAGATTCTTAAAGCTCAGGAGAATGCCCCATCTAACACTCCTCATGGGAGGTTGTTTGTGCCTGGGATCTTTAGGAGAGATTTGTTTGTTGAGTGTCACGAATCTCGGTTGGCAGGTCATCCCGGAATCTCTGAGACCAAGAGACTGGTGGGTCGCAGTTTTTGGTGGCCTGGATGGCAGAAGGAAGTCATTAAGTGGGTGCGCCAATGTACTATATGTGCTAGATCTAAGTCCTCACATACTCCTGCTGCGGGGTTGCTTTGTCCTTTGGAGGTCCCCAGTGCTCCTTGAACACATTTGGCTATGGACTTTATAACTGACCTTCCCCCCTCTGAGGGTTTTACTGTCATCTGGGTGGTCGTGGACCGTTTTAGCAAGATGTGTCACTTGGTTCCCTTCGTCAAACTGCCCTGCGCTAAAACTCTCGCTAAGGCCTTTGTCAAGGAAATTGTCAGACTTCATGGCGTTCCTACTGACATTGTTTCTGATAGGGGTCCTCAGTTCGTGGCTCGTTTTTGGCGTGCCTTTTGTGACAGGTTGGGAATTCATTTGTCGTTTTCGTCCGGATATCATCCTGAATCTAATGGCCAGACAGAAAGGAAAAACCAGGATGTTGAGCAGTTCTTGCGTTGTTTTGTGGCAGACAATCAAGAGGGGTGGTCTGAGTTTCTGCCACTTGCCGAATTTGCTCTGAACAATCATACATCTTCTTCTGCTGGTTGTTCGCCTTTTTTTTGTTGTTCTGGGAGACATCCGTCGTTTGGGTCGTTCTCCAAGTTGGGATCTGCCGTGCCTGAGGAGGAGAATTTTTCCGGTGATTTGGAAAGAGTTTGGACGGATGTGCGTGGTAATCTTCAGGAGGCCAACAGAAAATCTAAAGACTACTTTGATAGGAAACGACAGGAGGTTTTGTTCGCTGTTGGTGACATGGTTTGGTTGTCCTCTAGGAATCTGCGGTTGAGGATTCCTTCTAAGAAATTGGGTCCCAAGTTTGTAGGGCCCTTTAAGGTGCTTCAGGTTGTCAACCAATCTGCTGTTAGGTTGGAGGTTCCTACCTCCTGGAGAATTAATCCGGTCTTTCATGTCTCTCTGTTAAAAAAAGCTGTTGTGTCGGATGGTGACGCCTCTGCCTCTGTTCCTCCGGTGGTGGAGGACGGGGAATATGAAATTTCTCGCATCCTTGACTCTAGACGGTATAGAGGTAGTTTGCAGTATCTTGTGGCCTGGAAAGGTTTCGGACCCGAGGATAACTCTTGGGTGAGGTCAGATGATGTTTCCGCGTCCAGACTTATCAGAGCGTTTCACAGGAGATTTCCTGATAAGCCTGGTCCTAGGGGATCCGGAGGATCCTCTTAGAAGGGGGGGTACTGTTAGAACCTTGCTGTTAGGTTTTTTTTCCTTTGCTGGTCACATGACTTTGTTGGCCTATTTAATCCTGCTCCGCCCTTCTGGCTTTGCTGGACTTCATTGTATATCTACTTTCTAGCTAGCCTGTGCGCTGTATCTAACTCTGTTAGTTTGCTTGGTCTACGGACCTCTATGTTCTATCTATTTTGTTTGTTCGTCTGTCTGCTACTATTTCTGTTAGGAGGTGTCCCATATTCCTCCCAGTCCTTAGTACTTGTAGGGATTCCCTCCCCACATCTATAGGTCTTCGTACAGACTAGATTAGGACTTTAGCAGGTCTGATCGCAGGATCAGGTTCCCTGTTACATCGTAGGGATTCAGCTGAGTCTTATAGTAGGGACAGATCTCCTCTCTTTCCTTAGCTTTGGTAGCAGAACATAACAGTAGCGACTGTGGCAGCACCGACAAGCCCTGTTGCAATACGTTCTGACGTATAGCCTGGGCCAACGAGATCCAGACGTGGGGCAAATCACGCTGGAGGAGTGGTCTCAGATCAGGGACCTATGCACCCTTCTGCACAGTTTTGAAATGGCGACGAAGATGTTTAGTGCTGACGATGCCATTATCAGCATGACTATTCCGGTGATTTACATGCTGGAGCACATGTTAAACAGAATTCGGAGTCAGGTGGTGGCACAAGAGGAGGTGGAGGAAGTAGAGGAGGAGAAGTTGTATGCGGAAGGGCTAACATCTGCAAGGTCCAGACGGTCGGCAGCACCAAGGCAGCAGGCATGTGAGGGTGGGGGAGATTGTTTTACCAGGGCGCATGGTAGCAGCCAAACTAGTGAGGAAGGTGCAGGAGCCCAGGAAGAAGTGGAGGACGAACTGATGGAAGACTCATCGGATGAGGGAGACCTTGATCACATTTCTGTTGTGCGAGGTTGGGGGGAGAGGGCAGAGGAAGGAAGCATGATTGTTACCTCGCCACCAACACAACAGGGACTTGGTGCTCCTGGATGCGCAAGACACATGAGTGCCTTCTTGCTGCACTACCTGCAACATGACCCTCGAATTGTGAGAATTAGAAATAATCCTGACTACTGGGTTGCTACACAGTTAGATCACCGGTACAAAAGTAAATTTGCAGAAATTATTCCTGCCATAGAAAGAGATGCACGCATGCAGGAGTATTAGCAGAGACAGTTGCAGAATCTTACATGTGCTTTTCCCCAAAACACTAGTGGTGCACGTAGTGAATCTCACAGTTCCAACTTGCCAACCGTGGGACCGTCGACTGTTCAGCTCTCAAAACGTAACAGAACCACAGTATCTGCTGGTAACATCAATTTTGCGGAATCATTTCACCACTTTTTTAGCCCATCCTTTGCAAGGCCACAGGAGACAAGAAGTCTGACACATAGTCAACGCCTAGAGACAATGGTACAGGAGTATCTCCAAATAAACATTGAAGCCATGACTGTGTCACTGGACCCTTGCTCTTTTTGGGCTTCCAATCAGGATAAATGGCCGGAGCTCGCCACTCACGCCTTGGAGATCTTGTCATGCCCCGCAGCCAGCATTCTGTATGAACGTGTGTTCAGCGCTCCTGGTGGTGTGCTGACAGATAAGCGCACACGGCTCTCCACTGATAATGTAGACAGACTCACGTTCATAAAGATGAACAAATCATGGATCTGAAACGACTTTTCTACCCCTGTGTCATCCTGGGGAGAGTAAAAGCTTGATGATTTGTTAAAATCACCTCACCAACCGTTTTAAGCTTTAAAATTACTAATCATGTTTATCTGTATCTTGGCTGGAAAACAATTTGGGCCTTGTAGCAGTGTGCAGTAGTGATTCTATTAGGCCATCTATACTAAGCTCCACCAGATTTAAAATTACTAATCATGTTTATCTGTATCTTGGCTGGAAAATAATTTGGGCCTTGTAGCAGTGTGCAGTACTGATTCTATTAGGCCATCTATACTAAACTCCACCAGATTTAAAATTACTAATCATGTTTATCTGTATCTTGTCTGGAAAATAATTTGGGCTTTGTAGCAGTTTGCAGTACTGATTCTATTAGGCCATCTATACTAAGCTCCACCAGCTTTCAAATTAATAATAATTTTTAGCTGCATCTAGCCCGGAAAATAATTTTGGGGCTTTTAGATGCGCAAGACACATGAGTGCCTTCTTGCTGCACTACCTGCAACATGACCCTCAGATTGTCAGAATTCGAAGTAATCCTGACTACTGGGTTGCCACACTCTTAGATTCCCCACACTCTTCGATCAACCTTTTCATTTTAATAAAGAACAAAAAAATGGTCATTTTTGAAATTATAAGCATTAGCAGGTTATTATAAACTGAAATCAAACAGTTTTCAACTCAAAACTTTATTCTAGGTGAAGTCACATTTGCACATAGGACCCCTTGTTCGAAAGGAGCTTCTCAACTCTCTCGGCCATTGAATTTGTCAGGTTTTGGATGGTTTCTGCTTCAATTGTTTTGCATGAGGACAGAACACCCTCCCAGAGCTGTTGCTTAGATGTGAACTGCCTCCCGCCATCATAAACACTCCTTTTGATGATGCTCCAGAGGTTCTGAATGGGGTTGAGGTCAGGGGAGCATGGGGGTCACACCATAAGTTTGTCCTTTTTTATGCCCATATCAGCCAGAGATGTGTTATGTGCAGCATGAGACGGTGCATTATCATGCATGAAAATGATCTTGCTGTGGAATACACGGTTCTTCTTGAACCATGGCAGGAAGTGCTGTTTGAGAAACTCCACATACATTATGGAGTTCATCTTTATCCCTTCAGGGATCCTAAAGGGGCCAACAATCTCACTCCCCATGATTCCAGCCCAAAACATTACTCCACCTCCTCCTTGTTGGCGCCGTAGCCATTTTTGCGTGGGGTGTCCATCAACCAGCCATCCTCCACTCCATCCATCTGGACTATCGAGCGTTGGACGGCACTCATCGGTGAACAAAACAGTTTTGAAGTCAGTCTTCATGTATTGTTTGGCCCACTTGAGCCGTTTCTGCCTGTGTGCAGTGGATAGAGGAGGTCGACAGGATGGCTTACGCACAGCTGCAAACCTCTGAAGGACCCTGCATCTTGTTGTTCGGGGGACGTTGGAGGCACCAGCAGCTTCAAAAACTTGTCTGCTGCTATAACAAGGCTTTTTTGCCGCTGCTCTTTTAACCTGACGTAATTTCCTGTAGGAAAGAGTCCTCAATTTTCCCTTATCAGCACGCACACGTGTGTACTGTGAATCAGCTACATACTTCTTGATTGTGCGATGATCAGGATGAAGTGTCTTGGCAATGTTGATTGTAGTCATGCCTTGACCTAAACACTCCACAATTTGTTGCTTCTCAGCAGCCAACACATCCTTTTTCTTTCCCATTTTAGCAGAAAATGTAGGCTGCTTAATAATGTGGGACAGCCTTCTTAAGTAGTCTTGCCTTTCATTGGACACACCTGCCAAACTAATTAGCACAGGTGTCTGCAATTGCTTACAGTGATATAAAGAGCCCTGACACATATCACCATCAATGAGTTTAACTGACAAACAAAAAAATTCTTCCCTTATCACTCCTAAACACTTTTTGCATAATAATTTGGAACACAGTGTACATGTGCTTTTCCACAAAACACCAGTGGTTCACGAAGTGAATCTTACAGTTCTAACTTGCCAACTGTGGTCTGTCCAAGAAGTAAGATCTTTATGGTGTTGTTCAATAAAGGGCCCAAAATTAAGATAACATAGACGGGAGAGGTCTCTATGAATAGGAATTCCTAAGTATTTGATACCCTGTGAGGGTCAGGCAAAGGGAAAGTGGGACTGGATGGAATCCTGTATGGATTTGGGGAGGGAGACATCGAGGGCCTCAGACTTCGCTGCATTGATTTTAAAATTCGACCATGTAACAAAGTGATCTATTTCAGCCATAACAGCAGGGATGGATATATGTGATTGAGTGATATATACTAGGACATATTCAGCAAATGCAGAGCACTTGTACTCGGTGCCTCCCACCTCAATCCACCTAATATTGGGGTTATGGCGAATTGATGAGAGCAGGTGCTCCGTCACTAGGATGCATAAGAGAGGGGACAGAGGACATCCCTGCCTTGTCCCATTGGTGATTATGAAAGGTGATGAAAATTTTCCATTTATCTTCAGCTTAGGTGACGTATTGCGATACAGGGCCGTGATTTTGCCTATAAAAGGGTCCCCTAGACCGCTACCCCAAGCTTTTTAAGGGAATAATAAATGGCGTGCCAGGAGACTCTATGGAATGCTTTCTCAGCATCCAACGAGAGTATCTAATTACAAATCTTTAACTGCATCTAGCCCAGGAAATACTTTGTGCCTAGTAGCAGTGTCTGCTAGTCAGCGGATTATCCCAGCTGTTAAGCAAGCTACACCACCTGTAGTTTGGACACTTAATTTTTTCAAAGGAAATGGTTCGGGCCCCCGGGACACTCAGTAAAGAGCATCGGGGAGGCACCCCAAGGCATAGGGGCTGGGACTGGCGGTAGGACGCCTTGCGGTGGACCGCCGAGCTCGATCCTTATAAAAGCTTTTTAACTGCAGCAGCTTTAGTGGACGCTACTGGAGCTGGAATTACGCGGCTGCTGGCATGAGACTTGCCCTCCAATAGATCCTTGTAAAAGGATTTAAAGTGTATTCATTCAAATTAGAGAGACAATTTAAATTAAAAAGCTTAGACCTGCCTCCACTGCAGGGGGGCTCGCTCGACCTACCAGCGGACAGGCACCAGTATTGGGAGAGGGGGGCTGGCCGTCAGGGTCCACCGCAGCTCTGGCACAAACCCGGCAACACGGAGGTCGCACGGGCAGGAACCCGACTGTCCGTGTCGGCTTCGCACTTTTTTGGTTTTAGAAGGGCATGACATGCCTATATCTGTGTCTCCCCCTCCTTTTACTCCTCCACCTCTTTTCTTTTCGCATGACTATATGTACTTGTCACTCTTCCATGTGTTAGTCTTCTGAGCAGTTTGTCAGCTTTTGGACCCCTTTGACGGTGTTTTCTATGTGTTTCTATGTGTTTTTGTTTGCCTGCCATTGGTTTTAACGATGTTCGACGGTGTTCGGTGAACATACGGGTGTTCGACGAACCGAACCGAACTCGAACACTACGGGGGTGGCTCAACACTAGTAGCTATATTGGTTCTGCATCGATTGCTGCACAGGAACTTAGCCCTGTCTTTTACGGCATTTGGCCCTGACTATGGAAAGGGGGGGATGAACGCTAGTCGATCCCCGCTAGCAACTAAAGACAACAAGGGCGAACAAACAAGGGAAAATAGCTTAGCTTTAGCCGACTTCAGAGAGATGCACACACATCCTCTAGCATCAGAGAGGAAGAAGTACTGCTCTTGCTCAAGACTTCACAAGGGGTCATATGAATATTACCGGCACCACCCTCTATCAACAGCCAGTATTTAAACACCCAGCCTGAGTGTCAATTAGCCGGAGGGAGGTAGCCACTGGGTCCTAGCGTGAGACAGCTAAGAAGGTGTGTGTAATGCCAAATGAAGAGATCTTTTGCAACCAACTGCAGGGCGACTGTCTGTCACATCTGAAACACCTGTGACACGCATGTACCGGATATGACTCCTGCATGTCAGAAATGAGGTAATGCATTCCAGCGGGCGGAAGAGCATCCTGGCACATTCGGAAGCAGGGCCTGTTGGGATTGGATGTGCGTCAGACGCAGTCCCTGGAGCTAGTGCAGCGCGGGATATATAAATATAGACTACGCTGTGTATTTACCAGCAGCAGCTTTTAACAGCGGCACTCGCAAGGGGCGGCTCTAACATTCTCCTGATCGTATGCTCGAACCACAATCCCCTGATGAATTACCAAAAAGAAACGCTGACATTTTTTAAGAAAGTATGGCATATGATGTTGCACATGACCATATGGGAATTAAGGAGATATGGTATATGATTATTGATGGACAGGTCATACAAACTGTACTTCATATTGATATTTTCTGAACATTTGAGGTTGACTGGTTTTGCAAATAAGCGCTGAAACTGGTGATAAATCTCATATTGTTGATAATAAGAGGTGGTGTATAGGATCAACATATTGTATGAGATAGCTCAACCAACCGATAGAAAGGTAGAAAATACTGGATCTGATCCTGTGAAGTATAACAGGGAAACCCAGGGATCTGAATGGTCCAAGTGTGACACGATCCATATACTATATGGGACTGAGAACATTGTGGATCAGTATAAATATTATTTCTATTGGCTGATCGGCATCCCCCTTTATTCTCTTATAGTGTTTATTTTAATGAACACGAGCACTTGGCACTTTATTTTATGATGTTTTATTAAAAGTTACGTTTTAATTCTGATTTTTGTACTGTGGCACACTGTTCTGGTGAGGGACCTGTAACTGAAATCGTATATCCCATGATGGGGAACAGAGTTGCGTTTAACTCCGATCTTAATCATCAAATGGTCCTTTAGGCAGTAGGCTATTGCAGACCTATGGTCAACACAACGGCAACGTCCGGGCACAGTCGGCTCAATGACATCACTGCACTGTGCTGCCTGTGCCCAGCCGCTCCGTGTGCAGGGAGAAGACCAGCTCGGATTAGGCGAGTATAAAATGTCTTTTTTTTGCATAGGGTGGAAGAAAGATGTCATTATAACTTCTCGAGAGGACACTCAGGGGCGTATTATTTGTTTTATTATTACTGGGCTAGGGCACCAATACTTAACTTGCCCCCGGCGTTGGCAATCCATTCTATGTCACTGTAGATTCCTGTAAGGTTTAGACTAATAATACAATGTAAAAATACTTAAATCATAAAAAATATATCTGCATATGAGTCTGCCCACAAAATCAATGAACTTGTACATTGTACATATGTCAATTTGCAAGAAAGGATAATAAAAAACATTAAAAATTAGTTGCAAAAAGAGTTCATACTCTATAAGATTCTCTGCTGGATTCCCAGGGATTATTTTCAGGGATTATCTCAATGTGGTAAATGGGTAAAATTGCAAAGTGCTTATAAAAACAAGTGACTTTGCAATTTACTGGTTTCTAAAAATCCTCTCTGTCCTCAAAACCATATTTAGTGAGCTACCGCTTGTTGCCTGCATTACCGACCACCTCGGCAATCTGTTACCGGTGGCCGGTCTGTTAGGCATAAGTGCAGCTTCAGTGCCCCAGGATCCTAATGACTTCAGCCCCCTGCACGTCTCCAGGGGTAAAGCTGCCTCATATAGCAGTATTGGAAAGCACAACATTCGGGCCAGCGCCTCAGCCATGCCACCCACCCAAAATGACTCAAGAATCGCACTGCCTTTCACCCTAAAGACATTGCGGATATTTTCGCTGATTATTACCATAACCAATATAACTTAAATCTCAATTCCCCCTCTTCTCCACCAAATAAGGATTATATTAACTAATTTTTCGTGTCAATTAACCTTCCCAAAATTAACCCTACTGATTTAGAAACTTTAACAGCTCCATTCACTAAAAAGAAATATCAGATACAATCCGGAATCTTAAATCCCATAAATCTCCAGGTCCGGATGATTTTATTACCGGATACTTTAAAATTTTCAGTAAACATCTAGTACCACATTTAACCCAAATATTCAACTCAGCATCATCCCAAGGTTCCTTCCCAGTAGAAATGCTATAAGATACAATTATTTTAATCCCGAAAACTAAAGGAGAGTTAGATCAGGTAAAAAACTTTAGACCCATATCACTTATTAATACGGATATAAAAATCTATTCCAAAATTTTGGCAAACAGGATGAAAAACTTTCTCCCATATCTGATTAATAACGATCAAATCGGATTTGTGGAAGGTAGACAACTGACTGAAGGCACAAGAAGACTCATAAACATTATCAAAATGATCAATTCATCAAAACTCCCCTCAATTTTCCTTACCCTAGATGCCGAGATGCCTAGAAGCTTTCGACAGATTGAATTGGGATTACCTAAAATTAACGCTTTCTAAATTCGGATTTAACAATCAATCTTTCTCATATATCTCAGCATTATACTCTAACCCTAGTGCCAATATGTATGCAAAACAACCACTTGTCAAAATCCTTCACAATATCTAAAGGCACTAGGGAAGGTTGCCCCTTGTCTCCTCTCTTATTTGTACTTGCAATGCAGCCTCTTGCCCAAAAAAATTAGAGAAAACCCCAAAATTTCAGGATTTCTGATCCCATCCCGGCACTATAAAATTAGGCTATTTGCCGATGATCTCCTACTGACCCTCTCCGACCCTCTTAATTCCATTTGTGAACTCTCTAAAATACTCGAATCCCTTTTCGAACATTTTGCATTTTAAGATTAACCAAAATAAATCAAAGATATTACATTTCAATTTAAATAATGCCTTAATAAACAAAATAAAAGAAATGTGTCCATTTAGTTGGGAAGAAAGAGAATTTTCCTACTTAGGTGTAATTAAAAATATTAAAACCATAATCTCTACTAATTTGGACAACATAATCAGCACCATATTCAAAGACTTATCGCCTTTGGAAATCAAGATCTTTTCTGGATGGGCAAAACACTAGCAACCAAATCGTTTATTCTCCCCAAAACATTATACATTTTTAGAACCTTACCCCTCATTATTCCCTCTCCCTTTTTACTCAGACTACAAAACTTAATTAACTCCTTCATTTAAAACAATAAAAAAGCAAGAATAGCTACCAACACACTATATAAGAAAAAGCAAAATGGTGGATTTAGTCTTCCTAATATCACACCTTACTATCTAGCCAACCTAATTAAACAAAGTATTTACTGGTTCATACATGAAAACCCACCTGCTTGGCATGACCTAGAAATAGCTCAAAACAACAATTCCCTCCCTGGTGACTTGTTATACAAAAATTTGTTCCAAAACCCCTCCCCAGGACCCAACCTATCCTATTTTCCAAGCCTCTATTCACGCCTGGAAAAAACTGTCAAAACCCAGCAGGAAGACAAAAAAAATTCAATATCAGGAAGAACTTTCCCTTATGATTCGTAGCATCTCTTTATAATTCCTTTATTCCTTCTTTATGGTCAAAATCAGGGTTAAAAAAGATAAAGGATATACACAAGGTAAATAACTTATTTTCATTCAAAGAACTTAAAAGTAAATTTAACTTATCTTCCTCGGACTTTCTACTCTTTATGATTTTGAAAGACCCAAGTACACCCCAGTTCTTACTCAACAAATCCCTAATTTCTGAAATAACTGTCAATCTCTTATGCAACATTAATCATAAGCTGTTTTGGAGTATAAAAAGCTTATATAACTGGTGTAATAACGACACTAAAATGGTAAAAAATGCTTACATGTCAAGAGGGGAATCTGATCTAAAAATCTCTTTGCAACTAGACCAATGGGAAAACGTCTTAACCACTTCGCACCAGAGCCTGTTTTTGCCTTCGCGACCGGGCCAATTTTTTCAATTCTGACCACTGTCACTTTATGAAGCAATTACTCTGGAACGCTTCAACGGATCCCCCTGATTCTGAGATTGTTTTTTCGTGACATATTGTACTTCATGATAGTGGTAAAATTTCTTTGATATCACATGCGTTTATTTGTGAAAAAATCGGAAATTTGGCGAAAATTTTGAAAATTTTGCAATTTTCAAACTTTGAATTTTTAAGCCCTTAAATCAGAGAGATATGTCACACAAAATACTTAATAAATAACATTTCCCACATGTCTACTTTACATCAGCACAATTTTGGAACCAAAATTTTTTTTTGTTAGGGAGCTATAAGGGTTAAAAGTTGACCAGCGATTTCTCATTTTTCCAACAAAATTTACAAAAACATTTTTTTAGGGACCACATCATATTTGAAGTCACTTTGAGGGGTCTTTATGACAGAAAATACCCAAAAGTGACACCGTTCTAAAAACTGCACCCCTCAAGGTGCTCAAAACCACATTCAAGAACTTTATTAACCCTTCAGGTGCTTGACAGAAATTTTTGGAATGTGGAAGAAAAAAATTAACATTTAACTTTTTTCACAAAAATGTTACTTTAGACCCAATTTTTTTTATTTTCACAGGGGTAACAGGAAAAAATGGACCCCAAAATTTTTTGTGCAATTTCTCTTGAGCGTGCTGATACCCCATATGTGAGGGAAAACCACTGTTTGGGCGCACGGCAGGGCTCGAAAAGGAAGGAGCGCCATTAGACTTTTTGAATGTAAAATTTGTCTGAATAATTAGCAGACACCATGTTGCGTTTGGAGAGCTCCTGATGTGACTAAACAGTGGAAACCCCCCACAAGTGACACCATTTTGGAAACTAGACCCCTTAGGGAACATATCTAGATGTGTGGTGAGCACCTTGAACCCCAAGGTGCTTCACAGAAGTTTATAATATTGAGCTGTAAAAATAAAATTTTCACATTTTTCCCACAAAAACGTTTTTCATCCCTTAATTTTCCATTATCATAATGGTAATAGGATAAATTGCACCATTAAATTTGTTGTGCAATTTCTCCTGAACACGCCGATACCCCATATGTGGGGGAAAACCACTGTTTGGGCGCACGGCAGGGTTTGGAAGGGAAGGAGCGCCATTTGACTTTCTGAATGTAAAATTTGTCTGAATAATTAGCAGACGCCATGTTGCGTTTGGAGAGCCCCTGATGTTCCTAAACAGTGGAAACCCCCCACAAGTGACACCATTTTGGAAACTAGACCCCTTAGGGAACTTATCTAGATGTGTGGTGAGCACCTTGAACCCCAACGTGCTTCACAGAAGTTTATAATAATCAGCTGTAAAAATAAAATTTTCACATTTTTCCCGCAAAAACGTTTTTCATCCCTTAATTTTGCATTATCATAAGGGTAATAGGATAAATTGCACCATGAAATTTGTTGTGCAATTTCTCCTGAACACGCCGATACCCCATATGTGGAGGCAAACCACTGTTTGGGTGCACGGCAGGGCTCGGAAGGAAAGGAGCGCCATTTGACTTTTTGAATGCAAAATTTGTTTGAATAATTAGCGGACGCCATGTTGCATTTGGGGAGCCCCTGATGTGCCTAAACAGTGGAAACCCCCCACAAGTGACACCATTTTGGAAACTAGACCCCTTAGGGAACTTATCTAGATGTGTGGTGAGCACCTTGAACCCCAAGGTGCTTCACAGAAGTTTATAATAATCAGCTGTAAAAATAAAATTTTCACATTTTTCCCGCAAAAACGTTTTTCATCCCTTAATTTTGCATTATCATAAGGGTAATAGGATAAATTGCACCATGAAATTTGTTGTGCAATTTCTCCTGAACACGCCGATACCCCATATGTGGGGGAAAACCACTGCTTTGGTGTACGGCAGGGTTCGGAAGAGAAAGGAGCGCTATGTTGGCTGGGATAGGCAGCAGACACCATGTCACATTTGAAGAGTCGCTGACATGCAGAAACAGCAGAAACCCCCACAAGTGACCCCATTTTGTAAACTACACCTCTCAAGGAATTCATCTAGGGAAGTAGTGAGTATTTTTTAATTTTTAAATTTATACCATTGGGCAGTGAAAAAAGCATAATTATATTTTTACCACAAAAAAATGTTTTACCCTCAGATTTTACATTTTCACACAGGGCAATGGGTAAAAATGGTGCCGAAATGTGTCACACAATTTCTTCTAAAAGTGCCAATACCCCATATGTGGCTGTATCGTACCGCTCAGCCATACGGCGAGATCTGGGGGGGACGGAGTGCTATTTGACAATTGGAGAACAAATTATTGTAGAATAGGCATTTGGATTTGGGAGCATAAAATTTTTTGAATTTCTTTTGGGGGGCAAGGGCCATTTCGCTTTTCCAGAGCCTTTCTGCTACCAGTAACTTGGAAGTCCCTTATATTTTTAACAGATGACGGACCTGAGTGGGGACTAGCTTTTTTTGAGGACTGAGTTGAAGCTTTTATTGGGAACATTTTACGTAACATTTATCCGGCGCTCTAGGCTGAGCACTTACATCGGGGTTTCCATCTAAATTTCCAAGTGATGTAATTCAGATGAAACCCCTGCGGGATCCATTCACTGTAATGAGGCAGCAGAGTTACTCTGGACTCCGTCTGGCCTCTGTTTAGCGGTGTCCTTTTTTTCAGAAGTGCACAAAACTGTGGCCAACCGCACTTTTATGCACGCCTAAAACAAATGACACCGTGGGATCACAGGCCAGACGGCATCCACAGTGGCCTATATCTGCCTCATTACAGGGAATCTTCCGTCATGGGTTCCGGCTGAATCACATATTTCAGAGATTTACATGGAAACTCTGGCGTAAGTGCTCAGCGCAGAGCGCAGGATAAATGTGTGCCGAGCCATACTGCGATCTTTGGGAGACATAATAAACAAATCAGTAGCAGGTGAAGAATTGGTTTTATTTATTTTTTTACGCCGTTCCTATTGTGATATAACTGATTAGATTACTTTATTCTTCGGGTCAGTGCGATTACAGAGATACCAGATTTATATCGGGATTTTATGACTGACAGCTGTCACACACTAAGAGACGCTTTTTTTTTGCAAAATCTAGTTTTTGCATCGCCATATTTTGAGAGCTATAATTTTTCCATATTTCGGCCGACAGAGTCATGTGATGGCTTGTTTTTTGCGGGACGAGTTGACATTTTTATTGGTACCATTTGTGGGTACGTGACATTTTTTGATCGCTTTCTATTCCGTTTTTTTGGGAGGTAAAATTAACAAAAACCAACAATTCAGGAATTGTTTTTTGAGGTTTTTTTTTATGCCGTTCTGCGTGTGGTAAAAGTGATCAAGCAGCGTTATTCTTCGGGTCAGTACATTTACAGCGATACTACACTTACTGTATATTTTTTTATGTTTTGGCGATTTACACAATAAAACAATTTTAAAGAAAAAATATTTTTTTTGCATTGCTTTATTCTGAGAGGTATAACTTTTTTATTTTTTGGCTGATGGAGCTGTATAGTGGCTTGATTTTTGCAGAACAAGATGACGTTTTCAGCGGTACCATTTCTATTTCCATTTTGCTTTTTGATCGCATTCTTTTCCACTTTTTGTTTGGCGATATGAGGAAAAAGCATAGTTTTTTGCTCCGTTTTTTATTTATTTTTATTACGGTGTACACATAAGGAGTTAATTAGTGTGACAGTTTTATAGCTCGGGTTGTTTCGAACGCGGCAATACCAAATATGTGTACTTTTTTTATTTTTGCATAACTATATGGATTTATCGGTTTAATATTTTATTTATTTATTTTTATTTATTTTGTATTTTTTTTTTAACAGTTTCAAAACATTTTTTTTTACTTTTTTTACATTTTTACTTAGTCCCTGTATGGGACATTAATTTTTATTTTTCTGATCCCTGATCTCATGTAATGTAATAGACATATATTACATTACATGAGATCTTCACTGACTCTTTCAGTCAGTTTCCTGTCTGGCATCAGCTACATACAGGCTGAAGTCAGACAGGAAGGACACCATATATGGCAGAGCTGGAGGCGGTCATGTGACCTCCAGCTGCCATAGCAACGCCAGGTCCTGAAAGCAATCAAGGGGTCGTCAGAGAGGTAAGTGGATGACCCCCTCTCCTC